>NC_044564.1:32486226-33686226 GCF_007565055.1 Rhinopithecus roxellana
ATCCAGAAAGGTAAGGTGTAACAACAACAACAACAACAACAAAAGGACATTTTTCTAAAACATATAGAGTCCCATTGTGTCCTCCATTTTGGTCCACATGGGTTACTATAGGGAGCAATGTTTCCAACCACATGGTCATTATCCTTATGACCTGGGACCTTGTTAAACAAGAGCTAAGTAGCTGAACCAGAATTAAATCCCTTAGGCTCCCTTTTGGCTGGCCGCCACCCAGAGGATGTACCAACTGGGTCAGCCTGTGATTGCCATTAGGGGAAAGAGAGAAGCATCATGCCCAGGAATTCCCAGGGTGGAATTCTGAATTTTCAAGGCAGATTTATAAGCAACACATGCCCCACCCAATCCCATCCCTTTTGTCCTGATCATTATCTAGGAAGTGGCCAAGAAAAGATGATCCCTTTCTGGGGACAGCCCCATTCAGTGACCAAAATACCTAGTACCAAAATGTGTGGACTAAGAAGAAATATGAGAGATAGAGTGAGAGATCTTTTTGAGTTAATTTTTGAGGTAATTGTTCCAATGCTCACCAATACCAAATGCCTGTGGATAGTGGGAGCATGGAAGGTCATTAAGTATCTTGATTGTTAGCCCACTGAGTGGCTTTTGCCCTAAAAGTCACAGCAGTACTAGATTGTAAATGGTCCAGAAACTCAAAGGCATGATGTAAATTAGTTTCAAGGACCACAGCAGTGTGGCTAAAGTCAGCTGATTAGACTGGACTACTTACACTATAACGTGAAAAAGTGTCAACAGCAGTTAGGCACCACCAATATCCACGAGAGTGGGTCAAAAGTCCAGTGAAATTAATATGCCAGGAGCATGGTCTTGTTCACCGTGAGACAAATGTGTCCACTTTTGTCAGGAGTCACAGGTTTGGCATGCAATGGTAGCCTTTGCATCAGGTGTTTAGATTACTCTGCCCTGTCTGTGATGATGAGTGTGTACCATGTCTAGTTCAATGATGCACAGAGGCAACAATGGTGTCAGGGCAGTCCAAGCTTGATCAGTGCTTGACTCCAATCAGCCTCATCAGAGAGTGGGCTTTTACAATGGACATCTACTTAAGGCACCCACACAGTCGAGTCAGCAGCTGTGATTTGTTTCCACAGTTCATGGGCCCAAAGAGGAGAGTTTTCAGTCTGCTACTTTGTAGTTTCCAAGTGCGGACCAAAGAGCTAGGCCAGTGCAACAGCCCAAGAGTTAGTATTAATATAACAAGGTTCATCAAGAGGACTATGGTCAGAGATAAGACATTGGCCTTGAATTCTGCCTACTAGTACAGTAACCACACCCATTTTTGGTTCTACATAGTCAACACTGGGGTCGAATAGCCACCACAGCTCAGAGAACTCCCATCAGGTTTCAGTTTGGCCAAACCATGAGTGAATTAGACACAGGCATTTAGGATAATGAATTGTGACTTGAGGGTACCACTGAGCTGGTGGCTTTGGTTCAGATAGAAAAGTCAGGAGGAAAGGGGAAAATAAGGTTTCCCCCGGAGAGATAGGTGCCACTTGCTCCTATAAAGCCAAGATGCTTCTAGGGCCAGAACAGTGGCATTCTTGAATATATTGTTTCCATTTGACAAACAAGGCTTATTGAGCCCTTCCCACCTTGTTAGTCATTCTGTCCAAGCTGATGCCCCCCAAAACGGGAATATCAGGCTAGAAGTCAAAAGGCCTTTATCAGTCAGGAACTGTATTTCAGCAAGAGCCCAGTAGCAAACTACCAGGTGCTTTTCAAAATGGATATATATGGTTGCTATGTCAGGGAGGCTATGAGTCCTAAACCCCAAGGGCACCTCCAGATAGAAGCTGCCCCCCTTTGTCAGAGACTTCAATCAGCAAAATCATCAGTTACGTAAACTTGTAACTTAGAGGGGTTGTTATGACGATGGAGCCTCAGACACTAGCACTTTTCTACCTGCAGCTTTTTCCAATCAGGAGACTCTCCTATGGCACTTACAGGATGAGGGAATACATCAATTCCTATTACACATTCATATGTAAAAGCAATACACAATACACTGATTGAACCATGGGTCCCACCTACCTATTAGCTCTCCTTCACCAGGTGAACTCTGCCCAGATTCTATTAGCTGAATCCACATGCTAGTGCCTCCCATGGAACTGGGTAGAAGAGTGACTCGGACGCCTATATCCAGCAAGACCATAAGAATTGGAGTTCCTCCCGTCCACAAAGTTCCCCAACACACTTGACAGGTGCCTAGACCTTTGGTCCCCCTTGGTGACCAGGAAACTCCTAATCATCTATTCCTTAAAGCAGGTTGGGGTAGTGGGGGAGGGAGAGATTGAGAGGCACAGGAGAGAGTGACTATGTACAGTAAGCGAGGTGCATTTTAAGCTATGCAGTGGCTGACCGCAGCTTAACCAAACTTCCAGTATTTTCCGTCCACTGAAAGCCATATATAAGGTTGCAAAGTCTTAATTTTGTGGCAGCCAGAGCCACATTTTCCAAGTATGTCTGGGGTTTGTGCCCTTTGGGCTGGGCTCACAAAATGTGACCTTTTTGGCCAGGCGCGGTGGCTCAAGCCTGTAATCCCAGCACTTTGGGAGGCCGAGACGGGCGGATCACGAGGTCAAGAGAGTGAGACCATCCTGGCTAACACAGTGAAACCCCGTCTCTACTAAAAAAATACAAAAAACTAGCCAGGCGCGGTGGCGGGCGCCTGTGGTCCCAGCTACTCAGGAGGCTGAGGCAGGAGAATGGTGTGAACCCGGGAGGCGGAGCTTGCAGTGAGCTGAGATCCTCGCTCCAGCCTGGGCCGCGACAGAGTGAGACTCCGTCTCAAAAAAAAAAAAAAAAAAGTGACCTTTTTGAGGAGTCCACCTTAATCTGGGATATCTACTGCCCCGTTATGAAAATAACATCTCTTAAATTCAACATAAATGATAGGTGGAGTTTTCCATGATGGCAGGGCTGATTACAAGAAGTTATCTAGATTTCTTTGGGTTTGTTTCTCATTCTTCAGTTGGTTACCTCATCAACATTGTAATCTCAGTCTAAGGCAGTTTCTTAGAGCCTTAATAGTAATCTGAATGCCTCATTTATCATTTCCCACAGGAGTTATCTGTCTCAGGAAAATCTCTCTCAGAGGGCCAAAGCTTTTTGTACCAGTCCATGTGCACTGCAAAAAATTCCAAGACCTTTTACTGTCATCTCCAGATGGATCTAAGATTAGTATGACAGACTAAAGGAAGGTCTGAGCTGTAAGATAGCGTAGCTGTTGCCTTTCTTATCAAGCATTACACACCTACTCCCTCATCTCCCAAGTAAACCAGTCAAAGTTCTAAAAATTTATTGGGTTTCTGCCCATAGCGTTTGCATATTTCCCTTTTATGTTCAATGTAGGTGTTTGAAAGAAGGCAAAATTTAGCTGTAGTTACAATGGAGTAACTTGCAGATTGACAAAGAAGTTCTCTCACCCAGAGGAGAGTCAGCAACAACCAGGCCACCATCTGGGTAGCTGTCATTAAACCTATTTCCCAGTAGTTGGCCTGCGACCACCTTTCCAATTCCTCCTCATTAAGAGGCAGTAAAATGTAGAACGATGTGTAGCCTGATTGAAAATACAATTTAATCAATAGGTTCCTGATGATTCCCTAAAATCCCATTGACCAAGCCACAAGACCCCTATCTTTCCTCTTCCAAAAAGCCATATCTCTGACAGCATCCTATCCTGGGTATCAAAACTTTCAAGAACTGTGAAGCATCTGAGGTTTTACTCTACATGCCAACTAAAAAGTTAGTCTAAGGCCAGGCATGGTGGCTCATGCCTGTAATCCCAGTACTTTGCAGGGCTGAGGCAGGTAGATCATCGGAGGTCAGGAGTTTAAGACCAGCCTGACCAATATGGTGAAACCCTGTCTCTGCTAAAAATACAAAACTTAGCCAGGTGTTGTGGCACGTGCCTGTAATCCCAGCTACTGGGGAGGCTGAGGCAGGAAAATCACTTGAACCTGGGAGGCAGAGGTTGCAGTGAGCCCAGGTCATGCCATTGCACTCCAGCCTGGGCAACAGAGTGAGACTCCATCTCAAAAAACAAACAAACAAACAAACAAACAAACAAGTTTGTCTACCACAATTGTATAGATGTGGATAGAAGACACAAGACTCCTGAAACAAAGGACTTTATTACTCACAGCAATACAGTAGGCAAAGTATCAGCATTTTAGTGTGCCAGTTCCCCAAGGCCTAGTTGCCAGATGGCAACTCAAAGAGGGCCAAATGTCATCAGTACATGTAGTAGATTGCATTACAAGAAAGGAACTCTGAGCTTAGGGAACCCAAATCTTTTATAATAGGCAGTAAACCTGCCTGCCCTTCGCTCTCACAGGGAACACTATCTTGTAAGACTGTAAGTATTTTGAGCTTTGCATGCGATGCAGTCTCTGTTGCAATTACTCAGCTGTTGTAAGCATTAAAGCAGCCATAGACAATATGTAAATGAATCAGTGTAGCAATCAATGTTACAATAAAACTTCACTTGTGGATATTGAAATTGGGATTTCATATGCTTTTCATATGTTATGAAATGTTTTTGTTTTGTTTTTTTCAACCATTAAAGAATGTAAAAACCATTATTACTCACAGACTGTAGGAAAACAGGCAGCAGATGTGATTTGGCCTATACTACTCTAAAGAATAAGACCCTCAAATTAGCATTAATCCAGTTAAGAAATGGCAAAACTTTAATTAATTTATTATTTATAAGTACATTCCCCACACTAGGAGAATTTAGAGTTACAGAAAAAAGAAAAATCACTTAATTACTAAGGTTTACAAAAATGCTAATTGTAAGAACTCCCTAATAGTCTTTTTCTTTTTTTTTTTTTTTTTGAGATGGAGTCTCGGTCTGTTACCCAGGCTAGAGTGCAGTGGTGTGATCTTGACTCACTGCAATTACCTCTGCCTCCTGGGTTCAAGCAATTCTCTTACCTTAGCCTCCTGAGTAGCTGGGACTACAGGCAGGTGCCACCATGCCCAGCTGATTTTTGTATTTTTAGTAGAGATGGGGTTTCACCATGTTGGCCAGGCTGCTCTCAAACTCCTGACCTCAGGTGATCCACTGCCTCAGCTTCCCAAAGTGCCGAGATTACAGGTGTGAGCCACTGTGCCTGGCATCCTAATTGTTTTCAATTAAGTTCAGGGTGAAATGCTCAACTGTTTATAAGCTAAACTCTGAAGTTTCATGAAAGATTAAACACTCTGTCTCAATTGTGTATAATTAAGGTGCAATCCCTGAAGAGTATGACTGTATTAATATACATATTGACTATCTTAATCTGTTTTGTGTTGCTATAACAGAATAGCCAGGGCTGGGACATGTTTAAATAGAGGTTTATTTCACTCATAGCTCTGCAGGCTGGGAAGTTCAAGAGAATGGCACTGGCTTCTGGCGAGGGTCTTTCAGTTATGTCATAACATGGCAGAAGGTCACAGGGGGCAGTGGACATGTACAAAGGGGGGCCAAACAGGAGGAACCTCACTTTGTAACGACCCACTTTTGAGAGAACTAATCCACTCCTCAAGGGTGAAAACTCACTTGGCATTAATTATTTCATGAAAAATTTGCCACCCATAACCCAGACACCTCTCACTAGACCCCTACCTCCCAACACTGCCACACTGGGAATCAAATTTCAACATGGCTTTTGGTGGGGACAAACCACATCCAAACCATCACTGCAAGACGGTGTCATAGCTTGACTGGGGTAAGCAAGAAGTTTATGTATGGGATTGGTAACCTAAATGTGGAAAGCAAAACTTAATAGCTTTTAGAAGCTAGCAAAGGATTTCTTAAAAAGATGCAAAAAGCACAAATCATAACAGAAACACTTACATAATTACATTAAAACAAAATAAAAAAAAAAACCTGTCTCTACTGAAAATACAAAAATTAGCCAAGCACAGTGACATGGGTCTGTAATCCCGCTACTTGGGAGGCTGAGGCAGGAGAATCACTTGAACCTTGGAGGCGGTTGCAGTGTGCGAAGATCACGCCACTGCACTCCAGCCTGGGCAACAAACCGAGACTCCATCTCAAAAACAAAACAAAACAAAACGAAACAAAACAAAACAAAACAACTTCTGGCTGGGTTCAATGGCTCATAGCTGTAATCCCAACACTTAGGGAGACTGAGGCAAAAGGATCACTTGAGCTCAGGAGTTTGAGACCAGCCTGGGCAACATAGTGAGACTTAATCTCTACAAAAATAAAAAACAAAAAACATTAGCCAGGTGTGGTGGTGCATGCCTTGTAGTCCCAGCTACTCAGGAGGCTGAGGCAGGAGGATCACTCGAGCCCAAGAGGTCTTCAAGGCTGCAGGGAGCCATGATCACACCACTGCACTCCAGCCTGGGCAACACAGTGAGACCTTGTCTCAAAATAAATAAATAAATAAATAAATAAATAAATAAATATAAAATAAAAAATAGAAATTTTCTGTACATCAAAAACTTTATAAACAAAATGAAAAGATAAGCCATATGCTGCAAAGTATACGTGGGAAACATAAACAACAATTAGTATCCAGAATACATCAAGAATGCTTGTATATAAACAAGAAAAAAATATCTAAAAGAAAAATGGGCATTTCACTCAAACGTAAATGCCTAAGAAATGCTCAATCTCATAGTTTATACGGAAAAATACAAATTTAAACAAAGATATTATTTCGTACCCATTATACTTACAGGCAAAAACAAATCTGACAATAGTAAGTGTTGTTAAGGATGCGAAGAAATGGGAAGTTTCACATACTGCTGCTGGGAGTGTAAATTGGTATAGCCACTTCGGAAGATAATACTGACAGTATCCAGTAAAGTTTCTGATACTCACATCCAACAATCCAGCAATTCTACTTCTAAGTATAGGCCTTAGAAAACTCCCTTATAGTATCACAAGAGACATATACAAGAATATTTATTGCCACACCGTTTGTAATAATTAAAATGGGAAATAACATATTTACGTATTCATATAGCAGAATATGATACAGCAAGTAAAATAAGCAAATCAGAGATATAGGTATCAATTTAGTAAAATCTAAAAAATATTCAGCAAAAAGAAATGCAAGTCGTATATCACTACATATAGTATATCATTTATATCAAGTTTTAAAATATGCAAAATAATATATTATGGTATAAAAACATGCATAGGAATAACAACAAATAAATGAAGACAGTAACCACCTTTGAAAGAAAGGGAATGGAATTGGGGAAGAATATATGGAAAGTGGGGCCTCAATTGTATCTGTATTACTTTGTTCCTTAAGCTCAGTGAGACATACATAAATGTTTTATTTCTTCCCTACCTCTGAAATACCTCACTGATTTAGACAGATTCTTTTTAAACTTTCAAAGTGAAGTAGTATCCTTCTCCTTTCTCTTCCTAATTCAGTCCTAAAGTCAACAAGTGGATTCAAGAGTGGAGGAGAAGAAGGTGGGGGACATGGTGGCAGGCACTATAGCCAGAGCTGAGTGTCAGAGACTGAGCAGGGTGAGAGAAGGGCATTCCCACAGTGGAGTGGGGAGGCAGCACCAATAGGAGATGGGTTACAAATGAGGACATTCATCAAATAAATACAATTGATCCTCATTGCTTGTGGATTCCATATTTGAGAATTTGCCTCCTTGGCAAAACGTATTTGTAACCTCAAAATCAATACTTGCGATGCTTTCGTGACCATTCACGGACATGTGCATAGTAACAAAAAACTTAAATCGCTGGATGTACACATTCCCAGCTGAGGTCTTCTTGTTTCATTTCAGCACTCATACTGTAAACAAGTATCTTTTCCACGTTTATTTAGTGCCAAAATTTTTTAAAGGCTTTTTTTTTTTTTTTGCCTTTTGTGGGGATTTCACTGTTTACAATGGCCCCAAGCATAGGGCTGAAGTGCAGACTAGTGTTCTTAAGCACAAGAAGGCTGTGATGTGCCTTATGGAGAAAATACACATGTAGATAAGCTTTACCTAGGCATGAGTTACACTGCTGGGGCCATGAGTTCAATTTTAATGAAAGAACAACGTATATTAAATAAGGGTCCTTAAATAGAAACACACATAAAAGAAGGTTATGTATTGATCAGTGGATAGAAATGTTGTGACCAGAGACTTGCAGGAACCAAACCCTGTGCTTCTGCTCTGACAAGTTGTTCAGTATTTAGTAATTCGGTGTTCTCACGGACTTTATACAGTATAACTACTGTGAGTAATAGGACTCAATTGTATGGATATAAAGGATAATGGGAGCTAGGTCTCTTACTGTCTGAGAAGGGAATTACAAATACCGTAAGGGAGAAAACTAGAACGAAATTTACAATACTGGATTAGAATCAGTTGAACTCATGGTTTTCAGTATAGATATAGATATATAACTATAGATGGAAATGTATCTATGAGTGTATGTATTCTTCTTCTTAAAATAATTTCAGGCCAGGCGCGGTGGCTCACGCCTGTAATCCCAGCAGTTTGGGAGGCCGAGACAGGCGGATCACGAGGTCAGGAGATCGAGACCATCCTGGCTAACACGGTGAAACCCCGTCTCTATTAAAAATACAAAAAAAAAATTAGCCGGGCGTGGTGGCGGGCACCTGTAGTCCCAGCTACTCAGGAGGCTGAGGCAGGAGAATGGCGTGAACCCAGGGGGCGGAGCTTGCAGTGAGCCGAGATTGTGCCACTGCACTCCAGCCTGGGTGACAGAGCGAGACTCCGTCTCAAAATAAATAAATAAATAATAATAATAATAATTTCAACTTTATTTTAGATTCAGGGGTACACGTGCAGGTTTGTTACACGGGTATATTACATGATGCTGAGGTTTAGGGTATGAATGATCCTGTCACCCAGGTAGTGAGCAGAGTACCCAACAGGTAGTTTTCAACCCTTTCCCTCCTCCTTCCGTCCCCTCTCTAGTAGTCCCCAGGGTCTATCATTGCCACCTTTATGTCCATGAGTACTCAATGTTTAGCTCCTAGTTATAAGTAAGAATATGCAGTATGTTAATTTGCTTAGGCTAATGGCCTCTAGCTGCATCCATGTTGCTGTAAAGGACACGATTTCTTTCTTTCTTTTTTTTTTTTACAGCTCTGTAGTATTCATATAACAGAATATGATACAGCAAGTAAATTTTTTTATAGCTCTGTAGTATTCATATAGCAGAATACGATACAGAAATATGTACCACATTTTCTTTATCCAATCCATTGTTAATGGGCACACAGGCTGATTCCATGTTTTGCTATTGTGAATAGTGCTATATTGAACATACACGTGCATGTGTCTTTTTGGTAGAGCAATTTATTTTCCTTTGGTTATACACCCAGTAATAGGATTGTTGGGTTGAATGGTAATTCTATTTTTAGTTCTTTGAAAAATCTCCAAACTGCTTTCCACAGTGGCTGAACTAATTTACATTCCCACCAACAGTGTATAAGTGGTCCCTTTTCTCTGCAGCGTCACCAGCCCCTGCTGTTTTTTGACTTTTTAATAGCCATTCTGACTGGTATGAAATGGTATCTCACTGTGGTTTTAATTTACATTTCTCTGATAATTAGTGATGTTGAGCATGTTTTCATATGTTTCTTGGCCACTTATATGTCTTTTTTTTGAGAGGTGTCTTCATGCTCTTTGCCCACTTTTTAATGGGGTTGGTTTTTGTTTGTTGAATTGTTTAAGTTCCTTATAATTCTGGAAATTACTTTGTTGGCTGCATAGTTTGTCAATATTTTCTCCCATTTTGAAGGTTCTCTCTTTACTTTGTTCATGCTTGCTTTTGCTGTGCAGAAGCTCTTTAATTAGGTCCCACTTGTCAATTTTTGTTTTTGTTGAACTTGCTTTTGAGGACTTAATAATAAATTATTTCCCTAAGCCTATGTCCAAAATAATGTCTCCTAGGTTTTCTTCTAGGATTCATATAGTTTGAGGTCTTACATTTAAATCTTTAATTCATCTAGAATTAATGTTTGTATATAGTGAAAGGTAGTGTTACAGGATCCTTGAGGTGTCACTTTTCTGGGCAGAAACCTCTGTGGCTGGTGGTGCCTTTGCTTGAATTTTGCCTGGGCCTGCTGGACTCATTCTGCCCACTAGACCTAGAAAGCTGCCCTCAGTTCATGCTACCAGCCTAGGTCCCCTGCCTGCCAAGGGCAAGCCAGGATGGAGCAGCAAGTGTTGTGTGACTGAGACAGCATGGGGTCCAGCCACTGTGCACAGTCAGGCACACTGGCTGGTGCAGTGGGGCAGGAAGCTCCAGGTGCTGGCATGGGTGCTGGTTCTCTGCAAGGGTGCGGCTGGACCACGCACATGACAAGCAGCTTCCACAGCTGCCAATGGGGAACGTAGTGGTGCCTGGAAGCTTGGAGACTCATAGGGGCCCAAAGAGGGAGTCACAGCCCTGACTCAGGGAGCTCCCAGGTCTGGGCTCCCTGAAGGGCCACAGCTCTTCTCTCCTTATCTTCACTCTCAACACCAGGAAGCAAGGGGTGTGTTTCAGCCCTGTTCGTGTTGCAGCTCTTTCACCCCTGCCATGCAGCAGGTTCCAAGTTCTTGTCCTGTGTCCAGGAAGAATGAAGTATGAAAACAAGTGGAGAGTGAACAAGGTGAAGAGGAGCTTTACTGAGTGACAGAATAGCTCAGAGGCGGCCCTGGAGTGGGTAGCTCCTCTTTGTAGCTGTTCATCCCAAAGTCTGCTCAACTGTGGCTGAACCCAGGGCTTTTATGGGCCTCAGAGGGGAGGAAGTACACACTGATTGGTCCATGGGTGGGCCTTGGGCAGGCCTTGAAAAGGCACCACAAGTTTCTACTCTGGTCTGCGGGACTGGCAGCCTGGCTCCCAGGCTTCAGGCCCTCCTTGACCTGAAGGTGGGGCCTCATCAGGGACCCACCCCATCCCACCCAGGAACCTGTCTGCCTCCTGCTGCCATTCATGGCACTCAGGCTGTAGGTGCCAAGGGGTGCCTCTAGGCCAGTGTCAAGCTTCTCTCAGCACCCCCATTGGCTTCCCTCCTATGCTCATTAGTGCCCAAAATCTAGAGGGGGCCAAGGTGGCAGAGACTGGCATGTCAACACTGCCCCAAGCATGTGCACACCTGGCCAGGCTGTGACAGCACCTGGGGTTGATCCCAACTTTGCTCTGAGACTGGAGCAGGCACCAATAGCAAGGAGAAGCCAGGTAGTGGGAGCAGGCATTTCTGTGCCTGTGGGGGCAGTAGGCAAGGCCCCCAAGAGTGCAGGGATACCTGAGTCCACAGCTGCAGTTTGGGCAGCAGCAGTTGCACCTGGGGCAAGGCAGGGATCCTGCCTGCTCTAGGCAGTGGGAGGCCCATGTCCACAGTCACAACTTGGGCAGCTGTGACTGCAGCTGGCAAGCTCCTGCCCCACCAACTTGGAAGGGGTGAGGTACCCACTTATCCCTGGCTCCTGCCGGCTCCACAGAGTGTACAACCTCAGCCACACCTCCTTGCTGCAACCAGCATGATGGCAGTGGCCACTCCAAATGGGTTGCCACTGCCAACAGTAGGGGTCCAGTTTCATTCTTCTGTATATAGCTAGCCAGCACCATTTATTCAAAAGGGAGTCATTTTCTTATTGCTTATTTTTGTTGACATTGTCAAAGATCGGATGGCTATAGGTGTGTGGCTTTATTTCTGAGTTCTCTATTCTATTCCATTGGTCCACATGTCTGTTTTTGTACCAGTACCATGCTGTTTTGGTTACTGTAGCCTTATAGTATAGTTTTAAGTTGGGTAATGTTATACTTCCAGATTTGTTATTTTTGCTTAGGATTGCATTGGCTACTTGTGTTCTTTTTTGGTTCCAAATGAATTTTAGAATAGTTTTTTTCTAGTTCTGTGAAAAATGACATTGGAAGTTTTATAGGAATAGCATTGAATCTGTAGACTGCTTTGGGCAGTCTGGCCATTTTAACGATATTGATTCTTCCAATCCATGAGCATAAAACATTTTTCCATTGGTACGTGTCATCTACAATTTCTTTCTGAAGTGTTTTGTAGTTCTCTTTATAGTGATCTTTCACCTCCCTGGTTAGATGTATTTGTAGGTATATTTTTTGTGGCTATTGTAAAAAGAATTTATTATTGATTTGCCCTCAGCTTTAACGTTATGAATATATAGAAGAAATGATACTGATTTATGTACGTTGGTTTTGTATTCTGAAATGTTACTGAAGTCTTTTCATCAGTTCTAGGAGCCTTTTGGTGGAGTCTTTAGGGTTTCCTAGAAATAGAATCCTACTGTGAAGTTGTTAGCTGGTTGCCTTACGGTTTCTGTTGTGTGGCTGCTTTGTAAGGTGTGTGGGCTATGTACTGGTCTGTTTTTTTGATAGTAAGTATTAGCATGTTTAGAACTCCCTTAAGGATCTCTTGTAAGGCTGGTCTAGTGGTAACAAATACCCTTAGTGCTTGTTTGTCTGGAGAAGATTTTCTTTCTCCTTCATTTACAAAGCTTAGCTTAGCAGGATATGGAATTCTTGCCTGGAATTTCTTTTCTTTAAGAATGCTGAAAATAGGCCCCAAATCTCTCCTGGCTTGCGAGGTTTCTGCTGAGAAGTCCACTGTTAGCTTGATGGGGTTATCTTTGTATATGATCTGACCTGTTTCTCTAGCTGCCTTTAAGACTTCTTTTCTTTAGTGTTGACCTTGGACAGTCTGGTGACTATTTGCCTTGGTGGTGGTAATTTTGTATAATATCTCACAAGTGTTCACTGGATTTTTTATATCTGGACATCTACCTCTCTAGCAAGATTATGAAAATTTTCTTGAATTATTTCCTCAAATACATTTTCCAGGTTGTTTACTTTATCCCCTTCTTTCTCAGGAATGCCAATAATTTGTAGGTTTGGTTTCTTTACACACCCATACTTCTCAAATACATTGTTCATTTTTAAAAAGTATTTTTTCTTCATGTTTGTCTGACTGGGATTATTTCAAAAGACTATTCTTCAGGCTCTGAAATTCTTTCTTCAGCTTGGTCCAGTCAACTAATAAAGCTCTCAACTACATTTTGAAATTTTTTAAGTGAGTTTTTTAATTCCAGAAGCTCTGACTGGTTTCATGTTAAGCTGTTCATCTCTTCTTTCAGTTCCTGAATTGCTTTAGAAGTTTGTGTTGATTTTCAACCTTGTCTTGGATCTCATTGAGCTCTCTTCTAATCCATTCTTTGAATTCTTTCTTCTTTTCTTTTTTTTTTTTTTTTTTTTTTTTGGAGACAGGTTCTCACTCTGTCACCAGATCACTACAGCCTTGAACTCCTGGGCTCAAGCAGTCCTCCCACTCAAGGTCCCACCTTGAGTATCTGGGACCATAGGCAGGCACCCCCACACCCAGCTGATTTTTAAAAATTTTCTAGGAACAGGGTCTTGCTGTGTCATCCAGGCTGGTCTCAAACTCCTGGATCCAAGCAATCCTCCTGCTTTGACCTCCCAAAGTGCTGAGATTACAGGTGTGAGCCACCACAAAGCCTTGCTTTGAATTCTTTACCTGTCATTTCTGAGTTTCCATTTTGGTTAGGGACCATTGCTGGACAGCTAATACAATCCTGTGATGGTGTCTCTATATTCAGATTTTTCATGGTGCCAGAGTTTTTATGACAGTTCCTTTTCATCTGGAGACACTGGCACTTCTAATTTTCATAAGTATTTGTGTGCAGGTATATTATTTTCCTATAATATTATTGGGCTTTTTTCTCCATTCCCTTCTCCAACTCCCACTGCCAACCCTGGGGGTGTGACTGTAGAGAATGCTGGGTAGGGTCTTTTGACTTTGCTTCTATAGCCCTGTATACTTCTTTTGGCAGGTTTTATATTGCATTGTATAGTTTGACCTGCAAGCCGGCGGATGGTACTTATAGGTAAGAGTCATCTGCAGCCAACATGGATGGGTATATGCTTGATCCTTATTTACTGGAAGATGCTCCCTGTTGCCTCAGACAATGGGCTGATCTGTGGAGTGCACAATCGTCTGAACTCTCTGCTCAGTCCTGAGGGGGTGGGGCAAGATGGGCAGGGCCAGACAAGGCAGGCCCATGTACAGGTCCCTTCATGGCAGGCACAAGCATCAGCACCAAGGGAGTATCCAGTGAGTGGCCACCAGGCACCCAGAGGTGTACCTAGGAATGGAGCTGAGAAAATTCCTCAGTCCCAATTTCTCTGCAAGGGGTGAGAGAGGGGACTAAACTCCTCATCCAGGATAATAGGTACTCCAGATACCTAGAGGTCTGCCTGGTTTTGGAATGTAGAGGGCCCTGCTGCACCAGAATCTCTGCAGTGGCAAGGTGGGGCAGCTCAGGCTGCTAATCCAGGTCAATGGGTGGTTTAACTTCCTGGAGATGTGCCTGGCTGTGGGGCAGAGAGGGCCCTGTTTCACCACAGTCTAAACACAGGAAGGATGGGCCAGCTCAGGCTACTGATTCAGAAAAGTGGGTACTCTGCATGCCTGGATATCTGCCTGGACATGAAGTAGAGAGGGCCCTCCTGCACCAGGATCTCTGCACAGGAATGGTAGGGAAACTCAGGCTGCTAACCCATGCAAACAGGTGCTCTGAATGCCTAGAGATCTTCCTGGGTGTGGAGTGGAGAGAGCCCTGCTGCACCACAATTTTTGAAGAGCAGGCTGATACATCCAGCAATGACATACAGACCAGGTTTAGGTCATCAATCTGGCGCTGGCTGCAAGTCTTGTTGCCCAGGAGAAACTGCAGTGGTAGCAGCTTTTCCTGCCTTAAGCCTGTGGCAGGAGAGAACACAATTCCTTCACCTACTGCTGAGGCCTTTTCTAAAATTCTGGTTGTAGAGGCCCCTAGCCCACTCCAGAGCAGGTGCTACAATGTCTGGCCTAAAACTAAAATCCCTGCATGACCATGTTGCCAGGTCACCAAAGAATGACTAACTTTGTATGTGCCTGAATTAAAAAATGGCATCCTGCTCCCAGCCCTTGCTCTGAGAAAATGCCTGTAGCTTTTCCCAGTCTCTTTCCCTCTCAGTGCCTCCAAGCCTTTCCCCAGGCTAGCTCCAGGGCCTGGGACAAACAACATGCCCTCCTTCATCCTGGGTTGCTTGGATCCTAGTAGAAAGGTAATATGGTTTGGCTGTGTCCCCACCCAAATCTCATCTTGAATTGTAGCTCCCATAATCCCCATGTGCTGTGGCAGGGATCCAGTGGGAGGTAACTAACTGAATCATGGGGGTGCGTTTTCCCCATGCTGTTCTCATGATAGTGAATAAGTCTCATGAGATCTAATAAAGGGCAGTTCCCTTGCACACGCTCTCTTGCCTGCCACCATGTAAGACGTGCCTTTGCTCCTCCTTTGCCTTCAGCCATGATTGTGAGGCCTCCTCAGCCATGTGGAACTGTGAGTCCATTAAACTTCTTTTCTTTATAAATTACCCAGTCTCGGGTATGTCTTTATTAGCAGCATGAGAATAGACACACAAAAGGTAGGTCACAGAGGAAGATTCTCTGTCTCACATAATGGGGCTTCACTCACTTTTATCAGCCAGATGCCATCATGGGGGGCTATTTGCTTGTGTTCTCCTCCCTGGGATCTGGGGTGTCCATCACGATTTTGGCAGATTCCCATTTTCCTTCTTGAATTAAAGCTCACAGAGGTGATCTTTATGTACTATCTTGCTATTTCCTAGTGGCTAAGGCATACTAAAAGCCTCCTACCTGCCATCTTGGAAAAAGAACAAAAACAAAGACATGTGTGTATATTCTTAGCTCTGTACACCAAAAGACCTAGGAGCAGCAGTATCACAATAGCAATAAGCATACCTAGCACACAGATCTTGGCTTTTAAATATCATTCTCTTATAAAAGAAACCAGGGTTCCCTGGAGAATGCCCCATTCACGGGGCTGATTAGTAAAAGTACATCTTTTTTGTTGTACTAGAAAGCAAAAAAGTGCTAAAAGAATTATGGGACATGTCTAAGGGGCACCAAAAACAGCTGAGGGAGGCTCCCAATAACCAAACTGAGGACAATTCGAACAACAAAATAATAGATTACAACTCACTGAATGAGAAACCATGAGTCCACAAAGATATAAATAAATGAATACATTGAAAACTTGGTTAAGACAGTATATTTACATAGTTTTAAAGGAACTGACACAAGTTATTAAACAAAGGGAAAAAGAGTATATGGGAAAGGCCAGGCAGACACCACCTTAATCAAATCATCAAAGTGAACATCATCAGGAATGGGACAAATCTGTCTCATGCATCACCTAATAGGATGCAGTGAGAGCAATGTGGCACCACTATTATGATTTTACAGCCTAAAATGCGTAATGTAAGTCTAATCATGAGTAAACATTAGACAAATGCAAACGGAGAGGCATTTCACTAAATAAATGGCCTGTGTTCTCCAAAAGTGTCAAATTTATGAAAGTCTAGGAAAACTGAGAAACTGTTCCAGACTGAGGACAACAAATGAGACATGACAACACAATGTAACATGTGATTCTGAGCTGGATGATTTTGTAATAAAAGACATTATTGGCCAGATACAGTGGCCAAGATTACGCCACTGCTCCTGCCTGGGCGACAGAGCAAAACTCTGTCTCAAAACAAACAAACAAACAAAAACTTAACAAAATGAAGCAGTGACCTCTAAAAGACAAATGAATTTGGTGAGAATATTGTAGTGTGTTGGAGTAGCTTTATTCACAAGTTTTAACAGAATAATTGGGCTGATAATTGGGCATATAAACACAGCAACTCTGATTTCAGCAAGATACTTGACAAAAACCTCATACAATATCTGATATGGTTTGGATGGTTTGTTTCCTCCAAATCTCGTGTTGAAATGTGACCTCCATTGTTGGAGATGGGCCTAGTGGGAGGTGTTTGGGTCATAGGGGCAGATCCCTCATGAATGGTTTGGTGCTATTCTCACAGTAATGAGTGAGTTCTCATTCTGTGAGTTCACGTGAGATCTGCCTGGAACTTCCTCTCTCTCAATTGAAAGGAAGTCTCCAGCAGCATACACCAGGACTTTGTACTTGTGCTTTATATTCTGTCCACTATTACTGTCAAGGTGGAAGACATGAGTGATCTTGATCAAATGCACAGATATATGTATACCTATTATGTATCCACAAAAATTTTTTTAAAAGTATAGAGGATGGCATTTAGAAGACTAGCTAATATAGCAGATGACAGAATCATTTAAAATTTCTGTAATGATAGGCCAAAGCAAATTCAGGAATAGTGAATAGACATAACTATAAATAAACAAATACATTCTAAAGAGCTGGTTTGATGGTACTGCAACCGAAAAAAAGACTTGGTTTTAGTTGACTAGAAACTTAAGTAGCCTACCTACCAAAAATAATTTAAGTGTAGGCTGCATTAAAATGGGTTTGCCATCTAAGATAAGAAAGATTTTTGTACTATGAACTATTCCAACTACATTAAAACAACTAAGTTAAGTTCTGGGAGCCACTTATTAAGAGGAATAATGACACACCAGAGTGTACCCAGAGGAAAGTGATTTCAATGAAAGATCTATAAACTACATGAGAGACATCCAAATGTAAGTTGCTATTCTTTCGGTGTTTACTATGGACTAGGTCCTGTACTAAATACATTACATCCATTATCTGATTTTATCTCCTCACAAGGGTCCTATGAGGGTGTTGTTATGCTTAATTTACAGGTAAGATCACTGATGCTTAGAGAAATTAGGTGTCTTTTGTCAAAGCATAGGACTAGTAGTAAATGCTGTACCTAGGCTATAAGCCCAGGTTTGTTTTGGTTTTAAAGCCTGTGTTCTTAAACCCTACTACACTGCCTTCAAAAGGCTGGGAAAGTTCAACTTGGACAAGAAAAAAGTCTCAGTGTGAACACGGTAATTGTTTCTGAATACACTACAACCAATTATATGGCTCCTGAGCACAGAATTATGATCACTGAATGGAAACTAAAAAGAGGCAGTTCAGTGCATCCCAAAGTATATTTGTTTGTGCTTACACTGCTATGAAGGAATACCTGAGAGTGGGTAATTTATAAAGAAAAGAGGTTCAATTGACTCACAGTTCATAATGGCTGGGGAAGCCTTGGGAAACTTACAGTCGTGGCAGAAGGGGAAGCAAACATGTTCCTCCTCACATGGCAGCAGCAAGGAGAAGAATGAGCAAAAGGAGGAAAAGCCCCTTATAAAACCATCAGATCTCATGAGACCTCACTCACTACCACCACAAGAACAGCATGAGGGTAATCGCCCCATGATTAAATCACCTCCCACCAGGTCCCTCAAGCAACACGTAGGGATTACAGGAACTACAATTCAAGATGACATCTGAGTGGGGACACAGCCAAACCATATCATTAAAAGGAGGAGGCTTTAATAATTAGAAGTGCTCAACAATTGACTAAATTTGCTTGTGAATGTTCATGAAAGCCAAATGAAAATATAGTACTGGCTGGGTGCGGTGGCTCACACCTGTAATCCCAGCACTTTGGGAGGCCGAGGCGGGTGGATCATGAGGTCAAGAGATCAAGACCATCCTGGCCAACATGGTGAAACCCTGTCTCTACTAAAAATACAAAAATTAGCTGGGCGTGGTCACACACGCCTGTAGTCCCAGCTACTTGGGAGGCAGAGGCAGAGAATCACTTGAACCTGGGAGGCAGAGGTTGGAGTGAGCCGAGATCACACCACTGCACTCCAGCCCGGAGACAGAGTGAGACTCTGTCTCAAAAAAAAAAAAACAAAAAAAAACAAAAAACAAAACAAAACAAAACAAAACAAAAAAAAAAAAACAGAAAAGAAAAGAAAATATAGTACTACAGATGTAACAGAAGGATTCTTGTATTGGCTGAGCCTGGCAACCTCCAATATAGTTCTCACTTTAAAATTTGGTGGAGAAAAAAACAACTAAAATTTTTCAGCACAAATATTGTTTTTTCAACCTAAAAAAGAGGCTGGGTTTCCCCTAAGAAACTGTGAATTTAAAAAGAAAATCAGTGTAAAAATACATCTAAGTGAACAGTGTAATTAGAATGTTATTCTAAATATAGGCTGAATTTGATAATTAAATGAAAACATTACAGGCAGTCTAGACTGGGCTTAGACCTATTTTTGCAGGAGTTTAGACTCCGTAAAATATCTTACACAACAACTAGCCATTTTTTTTAAGAAGGCTGTATCTTAAAATTCACTGCTAAGCAAGCCACTACAACGCAAGGGAGGAAGGGAGAGAGGAAAGAGAAAGAGGAGGAAGAGCAGGAGGGAAAGTATGCTTTCAAAAGGAGTAGCTTTTCTGCAAAGTAGAAGCCAAATCTCTTAGGTTCAGTGTACTAAACACACAAGTTCAGCCACTGTGAAAAGCAATTTGGCAATTTCTCAAGGAACTCAAAGCAGAATTAGCTCTCAACCCAGCAATTCCATTACTGGACATATACCCAAAGGAAAATAAATCATTCTACCATAAAGACACATGCTTGTGTATGTTCATCACAGCATTACAGCACTATTCACAAAAACAAAGACACAGAACCAACCGAAATGCCCACAACGGAAGACTGGATAAAGAAAATGTGGTACACAAACACCATGGAATACTATGCAGCTATAAAAAAGAACAAGATCATGTCCTTTACAGATACATAGATGGAGCCAGAGGCCAGTGTTCTAGTGAACTAACATGGGAACACAAAAGCAAATACCACATGTTCTCACTTACAAGTGGGAGCTAAACTTTTGAGTACATATGGACACAAAGAATGGAACAACAGACACCAATGCCTACTCGAAGGTGGAGGAAGGGAGAAGTGTGAAGATCAAAAAACTACCTATCCGGTACTATGCTTATTACCTGGGTGGAGAAATAATCTGTATACTAAATCCCCATGATATGCAATTTACATATGTAACAAACCTGCACATGTACCCCTGACCCTAAAATAAAAGTTAAAAAAAAAAGAAAGAAACAGATCACATGGCACCCAAAGTAAAAGTGGGTGAGGCTGGGCACAGTGGCTCACACCTGTCATCCCAGTACTTCAGGAGGTCAAGGCAGAATTACTTGAGCCTGGGAGTTTGAGACCAGCCTGATCAACGAAACAAGACCGCCATCTCCACAAAAAAGAAGAAGAACCAAGGTGGAGAGAAAGGAGAAAGAGGAGAAGGGGAAGAAAAAGGAAGAGGAGGAAGAAAACATAGCCTTTATTGAAATGCAGAAGTTATTTTTGTCTTGTTTAGTGTTGGATCATTAAATCTATTCTACCACTTTATGCTTCAACACTGCCTCTATCCCAACATGCTCCAAAAGATAAATGCAAATCTTTATGAATTATATAATTAGTATTTTAAGTCTAAGTCTTAGAATGAAGAGACTGAGGCAAAGGACAACTAAATGGCTATCATCGGGTAAATGGTCAACACAGTCAAAACATAGTCTGGGTTTTCTGGATTTCCATCCCATTTTCCTTCTTATTAGATATTAACTCACTAAAGGCCACTGCATCTCACAAGTATCTAGTATCTACATCTCACTTCAGAAGGGCTATTATAACTTTTTCTATTTGGTGGAAAAGCTGGATAAATAATACTTCCGTATCCCTGATTAATACAATGGCAGTAAAACTGTAAAGGCCTTATTACATAGCTTCAGGGAGCTGGGACAAAGACAAAAAAACTTTACATCAAATACTAAACACATTCGCCCCAAATTTCGTAATATTCCCAATATGGAAACTGCCTCCATGTTTTCACCTCCAAAGAACAGAGGATAGTTTTATTTTTTCCTAAACAGAGCAGTTGAAAGTAAAACTCAACTGCTGAGCAAACTGCCTACAAGGGAGACTATTTCAGTAATTTTTCCTTTTCATATTAGCAACAAAATGGGAGGGGCATGGTCTAAGGCATGCCAAACTGTGTTTATTCTTCCATTTTTTCTACATTTCAATTTACTCTTTTCTGAGTTTTACATCAATTATCTTGGTAGAGATGCATTTTTGTTTTAGTCCTAAGAAATACTTGATTGCCTTGACAGAGTTGTCAAGTAGGTTAAGCTTCTCCAAAGATATGAAAACTAATGAAAAAAGTTTAAACTTATATTCAGAACTCTTAGTCCTTAAGCAGTGGTGTGCTGATAAATGTTGAACAAAAGCCTGGGGTGGGGATGGGGGTGCGTTTGTAGCTTGTATCATTTGCCAATTTCCATGTAAATATTCCATCATACTCAATTTCAAGATATCAATATGATATGACATTACTGAGTATGAACTTGGGAAAAGATGCACACAATCAATGCTCTAAAGCAAGTAAGAGCTATGGCCAATGCATTACTTTGATCTTAAATCAAAGACTACTACTCAACATATAGTATTCCCATTTGCAGTTATGTATACTTCTTAAAGTATACTTTTAAAATTTACATGGTGTTCAAAAATTCCCTTTTGCTCATTATTATCAAAAGGGCAAAATTGAGAATATTTTTAAAATCACAAAAAAGGCAAAATGGACTTTTAGAGTCTTCCAGGGCCCAGACACATCCATACGTTTTTAAGAGGGAGCAAAAAGCCTAATTGTTTCTTCCTAGAAATATTTAAATAGTTTATTTTATTTAAGGGTCTAGGATCTAGGATTATTTTAGTTTTCTAACGTAACATGGAACTGCCTTATGGAGAGTATTTAAAACGAGAGATGCTTGCAAACAGTCCCCCTTTCATGAATTAATTTTGTGATATACATTATATGGTACATAAAGTACATCTATATATAAATATAATTTAGATATATTAAGATATACGTAAGTATGTAATTGTATCCAAGGTCAAGGAATAGAACCAGCAGCCCAGAATATCCCCCTAGTGTGTCTCTTCCTATCATAATCCTCTCCCGGTCCCTAGAGATAAAAAATAAAATGACTTTCATGATAATCATGTATTTGATTTTGTATGTTATCATCTGTAAAATATCAATATGCAATTAACTTTGCCTATTTTCAAATTTCATATGTCTAAAATCATACTATTTGTATTCTTTTCTTTCTTCTTTCACATAGTATTGTTTGAGATCCATCCATATTGTTACTATATAGGGGAGGCTTGTTAATCTATTTCAGATGGACTTCTTTTCCCCAGTTTTTTACTGTAACAAATGACGCTTCTATGAATATATACGTAAGATTCTTCAGGGTATATATAATTAAGGGTGGAATTGCTGGGTTATGGGATCCATGAATCTTCAGCTTTGCAAGGTAATGCCAAAATATGTTCCAAAATGGTTGTAACAATTTACACTACTGCCAATTCTGTAAGAGAATTTTGGTGGGTACCAAATTTCATCAACCCTGGGTATTATCAGACTTTTAAATTTTTGCCATGTTGGTAGAGGTATTCCGTTGTTGGATAGAGTGTTCTGTATATGTCTGTTTGATCCAACTGGTTTATTCTGTGGTTCTATTTTCTTTATCTTCTGTGTGGTAGTTCTATTTAATATTGAGAGTGGGATATTGAAACCTCCAACTACCATTATAGAACTATTTCTCCATTCAATTCTATTAGTTTTTGCTTCATAAATTTTGATAGTTTATTAAATGCATAAATGTTCATTATATCCACTTGCTGTATTGAACATTTTATTAATATATAATGTCTTGTCTCTTGTAACCTTTCTTGACTTAAAGTCTATTTTGTCTGATATTATGTAACCACTTCTATTCTCTTTAGGTTACTACTTGCACGGAATATCCATTTCTGTCCTTTCGCTTTCAACCTATTTGTGTCTTTGGAGCTAAAGCAAGTGTCTTCTGGGGAGCATTTAGGTGGATCATGGTTTTTATCTACATCCATTTTGCCAGTCTCTTTTGATTGGATTATTTAGTCCATTTACATTTAAAGTAATTACTGATAAGAAAAGACTGCTGTCATTTTGCTGTTTGTTTTCTATATGCCTCATAGCGTTTTGATTTCTAATTTCCTGCATTACTGTCAGAAACATTTAAATTCTTTCTGTGTATATTCTTTTTTTTTTTTTTTAAGATGGAATTTCACTCTTGTTGCCCAGGCTGGACTGCAATGGCACAATCTCAGCTCACTGCAACCTCCACCTCCCGGGTTCAAGCGATTGTCCTGCCTTAGCCTCCCAAGAAGCCAGGCTTACAGACCATTTAGATTTTTCTTTATATGAAGAGCCTAATATTCTTTTTTCTCTACTTTTTATTGTAGGGAATACATATAACATAAGTACACATAGCATAAAATTTATAATCTTCACCATTTTTAGGTGTACGGTTTAGTGACATTAAGTACATTGATATTGCTGTACAATTATCACCACCATCCGTCTCCCATCAGGTCCACGGCTTTTCTTTCTTAAAACAAAAGTTTTATTATTGATTCAATCTTCTATTTATTTGTGGTTTAATCTTGGTGAATTTTCTGTTTCTAGGAATTTTTCCATTTCATCTAGGTGATCGAATTTGTTGGTGTACAATTGTTCATAGTACTCTTATCCTGTTTTATTTCTCTAGAATTTGTAGTAATGTTCCCACTTAGATTTCTCATTTTAGCAACTTGAGACTTCTTCCTTCATTTCTTAGTCTATCTGAAGTCAATTCTGTTAATCTTTTTGAAAAACCAACTTTTGGTTTTGTTAATCTTCTCTTTTTGTTTTTTATTTAATTTATCTCTGCTTTAGTCTTTATTATTTCCTTCCTTCTACTAGCTTTAGGTTTAGTTTGTTCTTCTTTTTGTAATTCCTTACTTTGCAAAGTTAGGTTGTTGATTTGAGATTTATTTTTTAATATAAACATTATAGTAATTTCTCCCTTAGCACTACTTTCACTGTGTCCCTTATGTTTTGGTATTTTGTGTTTTTTTCATTTGTCTCTAAGTATTTTACAACTTCTTTTGTAATTTCATCTTTATTCCATTGGTTAAGAGGATGTTAATTTCCACAAATTTGTGAATTTTCCCATTTTTCTTTTGTTACTGGTATCTAACTTCCTGTCTTTGTGGCTGGAGAAGATACTTTAATATCTTTAAAAGTCTATTGGTAGAAGATGAGTCAGACAAGACAAAACAAACAAACAAACAAAAAAACGGAAAGTCTTTTGAAACTTAGCTTATGGCCTAATATATGGTCTGTCCTGGGAAATATTCCATATGCACTTGAGAAAAAATAGGTGTTCTGTTGTTGGGTAGAGTGTTCTGTATATGTCTGATTCAATTGGTTTATTCTGTGGTCCAAGTCCTCTATTTTCCTTATCTTCAGTGTGGTTGTTCTATTTATTATTGAGAGTGGGATATTGAAATCTCCAACCATCATTGTAGAGCTGTATCTCCATTCAATATTATTAGTTTTTGCTACATATATTTTAATAGTTTATTAGATGCATAAATGTTTATTACATCTTGCTGTATTGAACATTAATATATAATGTCTTGTCTCTTGCAACCATTTTTGACTTAAAGTCTGTTTTGTCTGATATTATGTAGCCACTTCTATTCTCTTTAGGTTACTATTTGTGTGGAATATCCATTTTTATCCTTTCACTTTCAACCTATTTGTGTCTTTGGATCTAAAGCAAGTGTCTCGTGGAGAGCATTTAGTTGGATCATGGTTTTTATCTACATCCATTTTGCTAATCTGTCTTTTGATTGAATTATTTAGTCCATTACATTTAATTACTGATAAGACTGCTGTCATTTTGCTGTTTTCTGTATGTCTTATAGCTATATGCCTTTGCAATATTCATATAAACTCATGGGAGAGGCCAGACATATATAAGCAATGAGGACAATTTCATTACCTTTGTGTTTTTTTCTTCAAAGATTGTCATGAAGTGGAATTTTTCATATAACGCTGGTTTTGGAGGCCAAGCCCAGCATTTAAAAAAATTTTAAGTTCAGGGATACATGTGCAGGTTTGTTACCTAGGTAAGCTTGTGTCACAGGGGTTTGTTGTACAAATCATTAAATAACCAAGGTATTAAGCCTAGTACCCACTGGTTATTTCTCCTGATCCTCTCTCTCCTCCCACTTTCCACTCTCTGGTAGGCACCAGTACATGTTGTTCCCCCTATGCGTTCATTTAGCCCTCACTTATGAGAACATGAGGTATCTGGTTTCCTGTTTCTGTGTTAGCTAAGGATACTGGCCTCCACTTCCATCCATGTTCCCGCAAATTTTTGCTTTTTTTAAAAAAATGGTTGCATAGTATTTATCATGTATATATGCCACATTTTCTTCATCCAGTCTGCCATTGATAGTCATTTAGGTTGATTCCACATCTTTGCTATTGTGAACAGTGCTGCAATGAACATATGTGTGCATGTGTCTTTATGACAGAATGATCTATATTCCTCTGGATATATATCCAGTAATGGGATTGTTAGGTCAAATCGTATTTCTGTTTTTAGTTATTTGAGAAATCGCCACACTATCATCCTCAGTGATTAAACTATTTTAGACTTTCACCAAGAGTGTATAAGCATTCCTTTTTTCTCCACAACTTTGCCAGCATCTGTTATTTTTTGACTAATAGCAGCCATTCTTACTGGTGTGATGTGGTATCTGTGATTTTGATCTGCCTTTCTCTAATGATCGGTGATGTTAAGTTTTTTTTTCATATGATTGTTGGCTGCATGTATGTCTTCTTTTGAAAAGCGTCTGTTCATGTCTTTTGCCCACTTTTTAATGTTTTTTTCCTTATAAATTTAAGTTCCTTATAGATAGATGCTGGGTATTAGACTTTTTGTCAGATGCATAGTTTGCAAAAATTTTCTCCCATTCTGTAGGCTGGTTGTTCACTCTGTTGGTAGTTTCCTTTGCTGTGCAGAAGCTCTTTAATTAGATCTTGTTTGTCAAATTTTGCTTTTGTTACAATTGCTCTTGGTTTATTCATCATGACATCTCTGCCTATTTCTATGTCCAGAATAGTATTGCCTAGGTTGTCTTCCAGAGTCTTTACAGTTTTGGGTTTTACATTTAAGTCGTCAATCCATCTTAATTTTTGTATATTGTATAAGGAAGGGGTCCAGTTTCTGTTTTCTGCATATGGTTAGCCAGTTATCCCAGCACTATTTATTAAATAGGGAATCCCTCCCTCATTGCTTATTTTTGTCAGGTTTGTTAAATATTAGATAGTTGGAGGTATGCAGCATTATTTCTAGGTTACCTATTCAATTGAAGACCAGCATTTATGTGTTCATCTTTGTTATCACACACACAAAACTGTACTTTATTTTTATTTTTTTGAGACAGAGTCTTGCTCTGCTGCCCAGGCTGGCATGCAGCAGTGTGATCTCAGCTCACTGCAACCTCCACCTCTGGGGTTCAACCCATTCTTGTGCCTCAGCCTCCCCAGTAGCTGGGACTATACGCATGCACCATCACAACTGGCTAATTTTTGTATTTTTAGGAGAGAAAGGATTTCACCATGTTGCCCAGGCTGGTCTGGAACTCCTGGCCTCAAGTGATCCACCTGCTTCAGCCTCCCAAAGTGCTAGGATTACAGGTATGAGCCACTGTGCCTGGCCTAAAATCCTGTATTTTAATGAATCATAATTGTATTTTGCTGCCTCTACTAAAAAGTTGAATCCCATAAACTAATTATTATAGCAATTAATTAGACCAGTGAAAAATCTCATTTATTCCTCCTACACACCAATGCCCTCCACCCTTTTTTTTTTTTTTTTTTTTTTTGAAAGACAGTCTCTTGCTCTGTTGTTCAGGCTGAAGTACAGTGTTGCAATCATGGCTCACTGCAGCCTCAAGCTTCCAGGCTGAAGCAATCCTCCCACCTCTGCCTCCAAAGTAGCTAGGACGACAGGCACATGCCACCACACCTGGCTGATTATTTAAAAATTCTTTGTAGGAATGGGTTCTCACTATGTTGCCCAGACTGGTCTTGAACTTCTGGGCTCAAGTGATCCTTCCACCTCAGCTTCCTAGTGTTGGGATTACAGGCATGAGCCACCAAACTCAGCTACCAATACTCTTTCTATTCCCAGTGAGGCATGTTACTGCTCTCAAGCCAAATTTTTTGTTTGTTTGCAATCTGTATACCTTTTTTTTTTTTTTCTTGCTTTACTGCATGAGGTAGGATCACCTATACGATACTGACATGGGGGAAGTGTGGAGATTAGACAACCTTGGCTTAGCCCTTATCTTATGGTGAAAGCATTCACAGACATTATTATTATTAGTTTTATAGAGACAGGGTTTCGCCATGTTGCCCGGCTAGTTACGAACTCCTGGGCTCAAACAATCCATCTGCCTCAGCCTCCCGAAGTGCTGGGATTACAGGTGTGAGCCACCGCAACCGGCCCTAATTCTTTTCTTTCTTTCTTTGTCATCCAGGGTTCAATGGTAAGATCACAGCTTACTGCAGCCTTGACCTCCCAGACTCAAGTGATGCTCTCACCTGTGCCTCCTGTGCATAGCTGGGGCTATAGGCACGTGCCACCACGCCTGGCTACTTTTGTTTTTAGAGACAGGGTCTTACCATGTTGCCCAGGCTTGTCTCGAACTCCTGGGCTCAAGAGATCCTCCTACCTCTGCCTCCTAAAGTGCTGGGATTACAGACATGAGCCACCATTCCCAGCCCACACACTGTTTTTAATTCTGCCTGCCTGGAATGCCTGTCAATAAATTTACAGAAAAAGTATCTACCCTCTAAAAGTTATTTCATGCAAGTTATTTTCAATCTCCAAACAATGTGATTTCATACTCTAGTATCTATGGTAATTATTTTTTGCTCTTGTTTTACCCACCCCCACCTTCTTTTTTTTTTTTTTTTTTTTTTGAGATAAGATTCTCTCTGTGTCGCCCAGCTCACTATAACCTCCGCCTCCCAGGTTCAAGCAATTCTCCTGCCTCAGCTTCCCGAGTAGCTGGGATTACAGGTGTGCACCACCATGCCTGGTTAATTTTTATATTTTTAGTAGAGATGGGGTTTCACCATGTTGGCCAGGCTGGCCTCAAACTCCTGGCCTCAAGTGATCTGCCCACCAAGGCCTCCCAAAGCGCTGGGATTACAGGTGTTAGCCACCGCACCTGGCCTACCCACTCCCACCTTCTATTTCCCCTAAGCATAAGCTACTTGAGGGTATCAGCCATATTTCCTCTTGCATGTCCTGTAGGGTTTAGTGTGCAGAAAGTACTGAGAAAATATTCACTAAACTGAAAGGACCCAACTGACTGGCTATGCTGTAAGCAAAAATACTTTCATGTTTCTGAAACTTAACAAATCAAACGTATTAGTGGAAGAGTAAGTTAATTTTATTGACTGATGAAAAACTAAAGTAATAAGAAGTATGGATAGTAAACAATAACCACTGAATTCTGCCGGAATTCTCTATTTCTTCTTTTTCACTTTAAGCCAAAAGAAATAAAATTATAGACCATTAGTGAGCTAGTTGCTTTTAGTTCCTTCAACAAAAACTGCATAGTTTAGCAGTTGCACGGCATTAAATATATACAATTTTGCAAAATCCTGAAAGTTTTAAACTTTGTGTTGACTTCAAAGGCTAATTTAATCACCTACACTGGTCGGATTCAGAGTTTCTTTTCCCTTTTCTGCCACCCTGTAAAAAAAAAAAAATAGGGCAAATTATTTATGACATACCATTTTGGGGCCACTTCATTTAAAAAATATAGACCAAAGGCATCTTGGAGTATGAGAAGGAAGCAATTCCTTTTTTGATTTTGTTGTAAATTTGAGTCTACATACCGCTACATTATTTTAACATGGTTATTTTTTATAAATGGTTAAAGTCAGTTTTAGAAAAGTTACTTCTATTTGAATAAGAGTCGTGCCTTAGTAAGGTCACCGATATTTTATTTTTTTAGAACTCATTTTGACTATTCCAGAATTAAAGTTTTTGATCAATACTAAAATAAATGATACACTTAATTTGTTCCATATGATCAGTAAATTTAGTAATTCAGTTCATTACCTTTTGGGTAATTTAATTTATAGTTCAAGTTCTGTTGAGTTTTGCTCATATTAGCATTAGAAATTTGATTTTGTTCATTAGTGGATTGAAAACTAGGTTATGGTTTTCATATTTCTCAGTTGCATATATAAATTTATATTTAATTTGCTCCATATGAAACATCACTTATGGTATCTGACTTGAGCCAAGGAAAAGAAAAGGCAGCATAAAGGACAAGAAGAGTTTTACATAAATATTTTAACATAACATAAACATAGTATTTTCTGTTTTATTCTGATTTAAAAAGCAAATACTCATTGTAGGAATATGGAAAGTACAAACATGCAAAGAATAAAATTAAAATCATCAATAGCTACTCTACCCCCTTCAATTTAACCATAAATAATGGTTTGATGTATTTACCTTAGAATAGTTGTATGTACAGTTTTTCCCATTTTTATAAACTATGGCAATGGTATCCAAACTTAGTTGATCATCAGAATTACCTAAGCAGTAATATTTTAGAATTCTGACATCTAGGCTTTGCCCCACACCTATTTAATTGGCTAACAATCTTTAATTCAAAGTTTCCAAGTGATCCCAATGATCAGCCAAGTTCGGGAACTATTTTTTCTGTGGAAGTGCATCTCTCAAAGAGAGGTGGTTGTATCAGGGGCATATGGAGCCCAGGCTCATTTGATAATGATGGAAATTTCTCTTTCTTTCATTCTTTTTCTGACTATAACTATTTCTATATCAACATTATAAAAGAAAATGAAACAATACTCGAGCATAAAAATGCTGTCATTCACTCGTGACCACATAAAAATTTTGCAAGATTTATTCAGAGAAAAACAGTATGAATAGGTTTTTTGGAACATGAGATGTGTAATGACAAGTATCAAAAACAAGATTTATTTCCTGTTAGCAGAAAAACGAAAATAAATTTAGCAAAAATATTTTTTGAAGTAGATACCCACTATACATAAAACTCCTACCATGCTTCTCGATGAGATTTCTTAAAAATCCAAAACAGCAAACACACAAGAATCCTTGTCAAGGTCTCCCAGGTAAAGGGAATTCTCCTTCTGGGACTGATTCAATTTTAAAGCCAGGGCTAATCAACTGCTATGTTCTCCACACCATCAGTGGCTTTTGAGCTTTTTTGGCTATGATTCCAGTTAATGTATTTTATATTATGATTTAGAAACACACATATATATACACACATAAATATATATCACACACACACACACACACACACACACACACACACACACACAGCACTGGTATTTTTAATTGCTGCATCCTGGAACAAACTGCTCAATGCTAGCTTGTAAATGCAGAAGAAATGACAGCATTAGAAAATCACTATTTTGCAATCACAAAAAAAAGACACAAATATCAATGGATGCTAAAGCCACTAGGTGAAAAGGATATTCATACAATCTCAAAGTATCACCTCACATATTAATTATAAAAGGGAAAATATATATTTACAATGGAGATATCTGGAAGATATCGCTGCACCGAAGTGATCAACCTTATAAACAGGACAACTGTCCTTTTGTGCCTTTCCCCAGTATGATTCAATGGCATGCATGCTGTATCATCTATGTAGTACCAAAGATTTTCCTGAATTATGCTAGTTATTGCTGTATATACCAATGTCCAGAATAACTTTAACATCTTCTACATTGTAAATTATATGACCAATAACAAAATTATCAATATATTTAGTGAATAAATTCTGGCCTATGAATAAAATACTGCATTTATTCTACACAGTATCTACTCCAAGTGTATTATTTGAGATAAAAACACTTATAAATATAAAAGCATACCTGGTATTTGGCTAATTCTGCTTGTAATACTTTCACTTTAGATCTTTCTTGTTCTAATGCAGCATGAAGTGAAGTCACCTGTAACCAAATATTCAATAAGAAAAAGACATTTTAGGGTTTTTGGCAAATACTCTAATTCTTAACATATTCACAATGATAGGTTTTTGACAACTAAATGGATGAGTAACAGAGGAGAAACTCCCCTCATAATTTCCATTTGGTATTGTACACAGCTCTATATTAAAGATGGGGCAAACTGTCCTGAGAGAAGACAATAACGATGTGAAGGCGAGAAAAATCAAGCCCAGATACAGGGTAAGTTCTATCTGTCTCCAAATTCATGGTTCATTAAAATACAACCTCATCATCCCCCATTCTTCAGTGGGAAGGACATGCCTACCTCCTTTAGTGTTGTAAACAGAATCGTCATTCATGTGCTATTACATAATAATAAAGTATAATTTACACTACTTCCTTACAGTGCTGATGGGCTGTATTTGTTTAGTCAAGTTTAATAATTCAAGACTAAAGACAGCTTAAGAAAACCAGCCACGTATGCTCCACAGTTCCTTACCTGAATAGTGAGCTCATTCTTGATACTTTGTGATTCATCAACTTGAAGAAGTATTTCTGCCTTATCTTTCACTGACAAAAAAGGAAAAACAGCAGTTTAGATTTCCCAGTCACTCAAATACTTTAACAGTACTTCAGGGAACTAAGACATAGTAGTGCAATTAGAACAATGATTTCTTGTCATACTTAAAGAATGTACTTCTTGACCTTGCATAGCTCTTACTTTTCACTGGTAAATTCTTTTTTGTTTGTTTGTTTTACATTTTCACCAGTAAATTCTGATCATTATCACCACAGCATTTTTTTCTTAGAAATTTTACATTTTCTGTGGTGTTAAAATATTTATTGCTGGGCATGGTGGCTCACACCTATAATCCCAGCACTTTGGGAGGCTGAGGTGGGCAGATCACTTGAAGCCAGGAGTTGGAGACCAGCCTGGCCAACATGGCGAAACTCTGTCTCTACTAAAAAATATTATACAAAAATTAGCCAGGTGTGGTGGCACATGCCTGTAATCCCAGCTACCTGGGAGGCTGAGGCATAAGGATCCCTTGAACTGGGGATGTGGTGGTTGCTGTGAGCCGAGATGGTGCCACTGCACTCCAGCCTGGGCGACAGAGTGAGACTCTGTCAATAAAAAAAATATATTTTTTTAACTGCATAAATATGATGCAAGATTAATTTTTACATCTACTCTAAATAGGACAAGGATACAAGAAAAAAAATTCACACATAGAAAACATTTTAAATACCTTGACTAATCTTAAAGCAAGATTTTAAAAACAATTACAGTAGCTCTCGCCTGTAATCCTAGCACTTTGGGAGGCTGAGGCAGGCGGATTACCTGAGGTCAGGGGTTCGAAATCAGCCTGGCAAACATGGTGAAATCCTGTCTCTAGTAAAAATACAAAAATTAGCCGGGCACGGTGGTGCATTCCTGTAATCCCAGCTACTCAGGAGGGTGAGGCAGGAGAATCACTTGAACCCATGAGGAGGAGGTTGCAGTGAGCCAACATCATGCCACTGCACTCCAGCCTGCGTGACAGAGTGAGACTCGTCTCAAAATAAATAAAAACAACATAGAGTGCTTTTTTGTTGGATTGTTGGGGTGAGCATACTATAATGCCAACAAAATTATTATTCTCTTGACTTTTCATACCAATAAAGCAATGTCAACTAAATGTAGCTCATATGATCATAAATGATCATATGACATGTGTGGTCTCTTAAAACTATTCATTTTTTTTTAGGGGCTTTTCTCTCTTGGTGGAAGCAAGATATCTATAGTTTGGCCCTATGTTTCCTAAGCTTCAGAAAGTTTCACATGGCTGAGAACTTCCTTAACTCATGGTAATGGCTAATGTATGAAAAACTAACTCCTCACTTTGAAAACAAACTAGGAGAGACTAGAGAGGTAAAATTGTAGTAACATTAGCAAAGGAGGAAATGTTCAAATATATGAGTACTGATATCACCACAGCTCTGCCAATGTAAGATTGTAGTTCAAATTTATTTTCATAGTTTAGTATGATGAGATGAAACAACCTATCAAGAATCAATTCAGTCTCTCAAGAATCAACTTGGGAACTTTTACAAATTATGCTTTCTACTTCTCCATCCCCAGGATTATAAACACTTGCTAAAAACCAGTGATTTTAAATAGTTATGTAATATTTCAATTACAGTCAGTTATCCTATAATGCTTGTTTTGAAAACACAAATTTGTTTCAATGAGGTTGATGTATTAGGTAACAACCTGAACATACCACAAATTTTCAATCCACTTAAGTACAATTTTATGAACAGAGAAAACCACACCCACATGTACTCCTTGAATATCTACCAGCTACCTTGGTTCACTGTGTGTTAGGAACCACACCCATCTGGTCTGACAACTTTCCATCCTTCCACCATGTAGCAGTAACACACAAGCTGTAACCCTTCTGAGACCTATTTCGCCACAAGCAAACTTTAGGTTTTCTTCAAGGTAAAGTGCTGTATTTATGTAATATTTATGTATTTAATCATTTTAACATGTGTAAAACTGTGTTACTGTTTTTATTAGTTTCCCATCTTTTTTTCATGTGTCACTGACAACGTTTTTAAGTGTTGTGCTTCGAACCTCCCTTTTTCTCATAAGTATTGTGGGTTTTTTTGTTTTTTTGAGACGGGTGTATTAGTTCATTCTCACACTACTATAAACAACTGCCTGAGAATGGGTAATTTATAAAGAAAAGGTTTAATTGACTAGTAGTTCCACATGGCTGGGGAGGCCTCAGGAAACTTAAATCACAGAAGAAGGCACCGCTTCACAGGGTGGCAGGAGAGAGAGTAAGTGCTGAGCGAAGGGGGAAGCCTCTTATAACACCATCGGATCTTGTGATAACTCACTATCATGAGAATAGCATGGGGGAAGCACCCCATGATTCAATTATCTCCATCTCGTCCCCCCACCCTTGACATGCGAGGATTATTACAATTCAAGGCGAGATTTGGGTGGAGACACAGAGCCAAACCTTATCAACAGGGTCTCCCTCTGTTGCCCAGGCTGGAGTGCAGTGGCATGATTACAGCAGTCTCAGCCTCCTGGGCTCATGCAATCCTCTCACCTTAGCCTCCTAAGTAGCTGGGACCACAGGCATGCACCACTATGCCAGGCTAATTTTTGTTTTTTGTTTTTGTTTTGTTTTTTGAGACAAAGTTTTGCCATGTTGCCCAGGCTGGTCTCAAACTCTTGGGCTCAAGCAATCCACCTGTCTCAACCTCCCAAAGCTGGGATTACAGGTGTGAGCCACCGTGCCTGGCCATCTTGTGTGCTTTTGCAGACTAGTGATTTTTAGGAACACATGCTGCATTATTACAGAACTGACCATATTTACATTTACATTATAAGTGTTACAAGTATTTTCACGTAATGATCCTATATAAAATTCTACTTGGATTACTTATACTATGGACACTGTTGTTACTGATAGAGATTCTTAATCTATTTTTGAGAGCTAGTTTTTATCAGTTAACTATCTCAATTTCCACAGTGTTTTATGAGGAGGAAATATTATTTTATTTTTACATATTTAGAATTTATACATCCAATACACAATGATACTCTTCATTTCTGCACTTAGAAATATATCTTCTAAATAACTTACTTTTTTATTTTCATAATTTTGTTCTTTAGAAGACCCACATGGAGATCAATAACATGCACAGGTCTAAATTAATCTCAGGATGTAGACATTTAAATGTCCAAATAATGTCTTTCCCCATAATTTTTTCTTTTTTTGAGACAAAGTCTCACTCTGTCAGCCAGGATGGAGTACAGTGGCATGATCTTGGCTTACTGCAACCTCCGCCTCCTGTGTTCAAGTGATTCTTGTGCCTCAGCCTCCCAAGTAGCTGGATTATAGGCACGCACCACCACACCTGGCTAATTTTTGTATTTTTAGTAGAAACAGGGTTTCACCATGTTGGCCAGGGTGGTCTCGAACTCCTAACCTCAGGTGAGGAACACCTCTGCCTCCCAAAGTGCTGGGATTACAGGCATAAGCCACTGCGCCTGGCCTCTCCCCATAATTCTTTAACTTCTATTTGTATAATAATTAAGTTATAAAAAACATAAGGTTGAATCTACTTCAAGAGTATTCATGTTTTGTTCAACTGGACATGATTTCTGATTTTTACTCATTGTTTGACAACTATTTTGTAATACAGTTTAAATTTTGTTTGGACAGTTCTATTCCAAGTATAGTCATCCCTTGGTAAACAATTGCTTTCAGGACCTACCAAGGATACCAAAATCTAAAGATGCTCAAGTCCCTGATATAAAATGGTATATATCTGCATAAAACCTATGAATAGCCTCCTATATGCTTTAAATCATCTCCAGATTACCGGCTGGGTGCAGTGGCTCACGCCTGTAATCCCAGCACTTTGGAAGGCCAAGGCAGGAGGATCACGAGTTCAGGAGATCAAGACCATCCTGGCCAACATGGTGAAACCCCATCTCTACTAAAAATACAAAAAAATTAGCCAGGTGTGGTGGGGGGCTCCTGTAGTCCCAGCTACTCGGGAGGCTGAGGCAGGAGAATGGCGTGAACCCGGGAGGCAAAGCTTGCAGTGAGCTGAGATCGCGCCACTGTGCTCCAGTCTGGGCGACAGAGTGAGACTCCATCTCAAAAAAATAAATAAATAAAAATAAAACAAAATAAATCATCTCTAGATTACCTATAATACCTAATATGGCATAAATGCTATATAAATAGCTGTTACACTGTATTGTTTAGGGAGTAATGACAAGAAAAAATTCTGCACATGCACAATTTCAAAAAATATATTTTTGATCCACAACTGACTGATCCACAGATGGGGAACCCACGGATATGGAGGGCTGACTGCACCTTCACAGCTGAAAACAATTTTTGGTATTTTTTCATTTTTCAAGGTGAATTTCACAATTTCTTAAGAGCTATACAATATTCACAGGAGCTATCTTTGGAGTTTCATTAGCATTTATTAATAGGAAAATTGTTGATTACATTTCATTTTGCCTATTCAGAGAAAGATTTCCTCCTTTATGTCTTAATCTCTGTTTCTTTTATGGTTGATAATTTCCTTTGCCTAAGTCTCATATTAAAAAATTAAAATATATTTCCTTTTTTATTATGAATGGAAAATTTTCATAAAACTTTCAGGATAAATGTCACTAGGCATATACATAGTGAGAAATGCAACTGATTTGGTGGGCTTTTGTATATCAGTTTTACTAGTCTCATAACCTGTAATCATTTTTTGGATTGATTTCCTTGGCTTCCTGCTGGTAACCTCTTGTCAAAAGTTTACAGAGTAGCAGCAAAAGTACGAAGAGCAGGGACGAGGGGAGAAGGAAAGAAGGAAACAAAAAAGAAAACCTAAAGTGATGACAGGCTGCCTCCTTCAAGAGCTGAAAAGCAGAATCCTAAGCAAATGTTAGGCTTGTTTTCCCTCTAAATATACTTCAGTAAGTTATAAGAGTTGAATTTTAAGAGTTTCTTTTACCCAGATAGTTATAAACTGGTATAAAACTAAGGTGCTGTAAGAGTGATCTAATAATAACTTTATGAGCAACTATCCAGCTTCTTCTTTTTTTTTTTTTCTTTTAGACAGTCTCACTCTGCTCCCCAGGCTGCAAGTACAGTGGCGCAATCTTGGTTCACTGCAACCTCTGCCTCCCGGGTTCACAATTCTCGTGCCTCAGTTTCTCAAGTAGCTGGGATTACAGATGTGCACCACCACGTCTGGCTACTTTTTGTATTTTTAGTAGAGACGGGCTTTCACCATGTTGGCCAGTCTGGTCTCAAACTCTTGGCCTCAAGTGATCTGCCCACCTTGGCCTCCCAAAGTGCTAGGATTACAGATGAGCCACCATGCCTGGCCAACTATCTAGCTTATATCACTCTGGGAAACCTTTCTACTTTGTTGAGTCCCTTTTTCAATTTTTTTTATTGGCACATAATAATCATATATATTTATGGGGTGCATGTGATATTTTGATACAGGCATACAAAATGTACTGATCAAATAGGTATTTAGGATATCCAGTAATTCAAACATTTACCATTTCTTTGTGTTGAGGGCACTTCAAATCTTCTAGGCATTTTGAAATATACAAATTATTAACTATAGTAACCCTATTGTGCTACCAAACACTTTTGTTGAGTTGGTAAATCACACATTTGAAAAAGTACCTTCAGATATTATTTAAGATAAACTTTTAATTACAAAAATGTAAAATCCACTTACTTTCACCTTCCTGAAGCATTTTCAATAATTGTGCATTTCTTGCCTTTACTTCCTTATACTTTGCCTAATAGTCAAAGAAAAAAGATTTAGTTTTTTTAAAAGTAAGAGATAAAATAATTACTTACTGTCAACTTACAGAGCTCTGAATTCTAGTCTTGCTCAAAAATATAATTATTTTTTGAAACAGGATGGAGGAAAATGTATTCAGAACTATCTACAACTTAAATTAAGTCCCTGGCACAATAATATGTATCAATATTATATGTGATTGAAAATTAAAGAAGAGAAGGATAAAAGTGGTGAAAACTCAGTTTTCCTAAAGAATCTTCTTTTCTTCCTCAGATAAAACCCTTATACAATTCAAAATAATTTAAATGAAAACCAAAAGGAAAATGAGCCACAGTTCTAAAGCAGTACTGTCCGGCAATATACTAGGACTTTCTACATCTGTTCTGTATTTGCCGCCGTCCAATATGCGACTACTGAAAGAACACTAGCAATGCGGCTGGTGTGACTGAGAAAAATTAATCTTTAAACTTTAAATTTAAAAGGCGATAGACTTGTAGTGGATACTGAATTTTATAGGGCAGTTCTATACCTTCTCAGTTGAGGATTCACTAATCGTTTGTTACTTCACTGACTAAATAATCACTGTTTTAATTTTTGGTTGGCATGAATTAGTACTTTATTCCAAATATCTTTCAACTCTTTTTCAATTTCTTTTTCCAGATGGCTTCTTCTCACATTACATAATGATACAAGTATACATTTATGAACAAGAAGGATTGTGTTCCCACATTCGCATCCATATTTTAGGCAATTTTACCCCATGCTACCCTTATTCAACACATCTTATAACACTCTCTGTATCACTTATTTATTTACTTTTTTTTTTTTTTTTTGAGATGGAGTCTTGCTCTGCCGCCCACGTTGGAGTGCAATAGCACTATCTCGGCTCACTGTAACCTTCGCCTCCTGGGTTCAAGCGATTTTCCTGCCTCAGCCTCCCTAGCAGCTGGTACTACAGGTGTGCACCACCATGCCTGGCTGATTTTTGTATTTTTAGTAGAGATGGGGTTTCACCATGTAGGCCAGGCTGGTCTTGAACTCCTGGCCTCAAGTGATCCACCCACTTTGGTCTCCCAAAGTGCTGGGATTACAGGCATGAGGACACTGCGCCCAGGCCTGAATCATTTATAAAGATTTAATACATTAGAGAAAACAATGCATTTAACATATATAGAAAAACAAAAACCTAAAGAAAACATTAATATAAGAAAAATCATTTTTTCCTCTCAACATATACATAGATATGTATAGAAGTTACCAGATTCAAATCTTTTTTAAAAAACAAATTAAAAAGTGTTTTAAGTCCAATAAAGATGGCTTTTACTAAATATTACTCTGTCCCTTAAATCACTGATGATAAGTAAATAATGTTTACTGAATAATACTGCAGTCAACACAATAAAACAAAGTAAGCGCCATGCTGAATATAAAGGTAGGAGGACTGCTGAGTAGCTCAGAAATGAACAAGGGAGACCAGTCAAATGGAAACATAAAAATATAACGGGGGAAAACACATATACTCAACTACAACTATATTTGCTATGAATATAGAAATAGTCATTGTGAATATGAAACTACACTCACTATGAAATTCCCACCCTCAGGGCTTCAACCTATGTTAGTATTTCACCAAACTATCTCTGGCTCAAGCCTTCGTTCAAGGTCCAGATCAGTCTTCATGGAGGTACCTCTTACTCAAGGTTTAGGGTCTAAAATATCTCACAAAGCAAAAATTCTAAATCAGCATGATTACCTGTGACAATTGTTTGCACTGCTTAAAAACTGCATATATAAAAATATAAATGTATAAAATACCACTAACATATAGCTTATAATAAAAAGCACATATGAAGTACATAACATTTTTGCTAGTATGTTTAATTTCATGACAGAGAGCATATAAAGTTGATAAAATTAAATACACATGTACTGTTGCTGCGCTGTGTCTAAAAAAAGTAGCCATTTAAAACGCAACATGTCCAAAATGAAATCTATTAGTTCCCATTCCCCAAACCAATTAAAGATGTGCTCTTCCTCTTACACTCTATACTTATCCATTGTTTTAGCAGGTTGTCTTCACTCCAAGCCTCAGCAACATGCATTATCATCCCAAATATCTTCCCAATATCATCCCACAGCAGCTCCGTCATTTTACATTCCTACCAGCAGTGGACAGGTTCCAATTTCTCGACATCCTTGCCAGCACTTGTTATGTATACATTTTATTTTAAACCACAAATCTTAACTCCTCCCTTAAGCTTTTTTAAAAAGCGATTTTAAAATCTATTATTCATCTCAAGTATTCTTCTTTGACTAATATTAACTCACATAAAAATTACGTATTCAATGCCTGTAATGTGCCAGGTACCTAATAATCATCATGTCACTTCCCTTCTAAAAATCTTTAATGCTATTTTATTTTATTGAGATGGAGTCTTGCTGTGTCACCCAGGCTGGAGTGCATGGCGTTATCTTAGCTCACTGCAACCTCCGCCTTCTAGGTTCAAGCAATTCTCCTGCCTCAGCCTTCCAAGTAGCTGGGACTACAGGTGCGTGCCACCACGCCCGGCTAATGTTTTGCATTTTTAGTAGAGATGAGGTTTCACCGTGTTAGCCAGGATGGTCTTGATCTCCTGACCTGGTGATCCGCCCACCCTGGCCTCCCAAAGTGCTGGAATTACAGGTGTGAGCCACCGTGCCCGGCCTAATAACCTCTCTAAAATCCAAATGCCTTCGAATTCTGACCCCAACTCATACCTGCAATCTCAACTTCTAGTTTCCCATTTCTCTGAATGTCAGCCACAATGTACTTTCCATCATATTCCCATGCCTTTGTACACACAATTCTCTCTACCTGGAAAAATCATCTTTTCTATGAGATCCTTACCAATTTTTGATAGCAGCAACTCATTCATTCCTCTGTCTGTTCTTCTGAAGCACTCTGTCATATCCTACACTGTACTGCAACTATTTACATGTTTATCTTCCCCCATTAATCTATAAGCTTCTTGTCAACTCATCTTTGTATTCCCTGTGCCTAGTACAACAAAAACGAAGGGAAATGTAAATGAAAAGCTAAGGTAAATGAGTGGGTGCAGTCAAAAAAAGTTTTAGTAGGGATGATTCTTGAAAGGCATGAGTAGAAGAAGAAGGTAAATGTAAGAACCATCAGGGCTGGAACTTGATTTATTTTTTTTCATGATTTATTTTTTTTCACTACCACATACACAGGGTGCAAAAAGTATCTGGCATATTATAGGCACTCAATAAATAATTGTTGAGTGAATTCATATTAGTCAAAAAGAATGATAGTTGATATGAATAACAGATTTTAAAAAAAATGTTTTTTTTTTTTTAAAAAAAACCTAAGGGGAGAGGTAATATTTGTAGTTAAAAATACATTGTATACATCACAAGTGCTGGAAAGGATGTGGAGAAACTGGAACCCCTGTTCACTCCTGGTGGGAAGGTAAAATGACGTGGGTGCCATGGAAAAGTTTGGCAGTTCCTCGAAAAGTTAAATGTGGAATTATATAATCCAGCAATTCCACTCTTAGGTGTGTACATACCCAAAAGAACTGAAAGCAAGGACTCAGATACTTATGCACCAGTAAACAAAATATATACACACAATGAAAAATTATTCAGCTATAATAAGGGATGAAATTCTGACACATGCTACAACGTGGATGAACCTTAAAAACATTGTGCCAGGCCAGGCACAGTGGCTCACACCCGTAATCCCAACACCTTGAGAGGCCAAGGCGAGCGGATCACGAGGTCACGAGTTTGACACCAGCCTGGTCAACATAGTGAAACCCGGTCTCTACTGAAAATGCAAAAATTAGCCAGGCATGGTGGTGCATGTCTGTAGTCCCAGCTACTCAGGAGGCTGAGGCAGGAGAATTGCTTGAACCTGGGAGGCAGAGGTTGTGGTGAGCCAAGATTGTGCCACAGCACTCCAGCCTGGGCAGCAGAGCAAGACTGTCTCACAAAACAAACAAAAAACACATTATGCTAAGTGAATATGCCACACATAAGAGGACAAACAAAAAACACATTATGCTAAGTGAATATGCCACACATAAGAGGATAAACACTGTATGATTCCACTTACATGAGGTACCTAGAATGGGCAAATTCATAGAAATTAGAGGTTACCAGGGTGTGGAAAATGAGAATAGGGAGTTCTTGGTGGGTAAGAGTTTCTGCCTGGGATGATGAAAAAGTTCTGGAAATAGACAGTGGTGATGGTTACACAATGCTGTGTAAAGATACTTAATGCCCCACTGCATTATACAGTTTAAATGGTTATATGTATTTTACAACAACAAAAATACATTTTATACTGTGTGTAAACTATACCACAATAAAGTTCATTTTTAAAAAACAAAATACGACTAGGCATGGTGGCTCATGCCTGTAATCCCAGCACTTTAGGAAGCTGGGGTGGGTGGATCTCTTGAGGCCAGGAATTCGTGACCAGACTGGCCAACACGGTGAAACCCTGTCTCTACTAAAAACACAAAAATTAACCAGGTATGGTGGCTCATGTCTGTAATCCCAGCTACTCAGGAGCCTGAGGCAGGAGAATCGCTTGAACCAAGGCAGAGGTTGCACTGAGCTGAGATCATGCCATTGCACTCCAGCCTGGGCAACAGAGTGAGACTCAAAAAATAACAACAACAAATAAATAAATAAATAAATAAATAAATAATCATTCAGATTTTAAACCATTAATCAAAGAGTTTAAGAACATAAAAAATAGAATGACTATTCCCATGAATTGCATATTAAACATATTTACATATAAGAAAAACAAAATACGAAAATGTATAGAATTATTTTCTTTAGCAACAGTAAATGGACACAAACCTCCCATTGAGTGATTACATTTTTCAGCTTCTGGATTTCAGCATCTTTCCTTTCTAGCTCTAACTTTAGTCTTTCAATTCTTCCGTCTTTCAGAACCACTTCCTGAAAAGAGAGAAACAACATTTTAGGACTTTGATTATTCTGCTAATCCTGGTTTATAATATTCCTTTGTGAAAAGTTTAAGAGCAAAAATTCTGACCTTAATTTTCTGAGGCCATCTTATGCTGTTGACTACATTTCCATTTTCACTCAATTATATAATCTTAATATATACAGTGCAAGCAAGGAAGTATTTATAATTAACCCAAACATACTGACAAACAATATCAGGGCTTTCAAAGGATATTTCTATCCTGGAACAAACATATTAAAAGTGCTCTGTGACAAGTTGTTGTTATTAGTCTATCTTAAAAATTCAAAAATTCAAAAAATGACTAAAAATACAAAATAAATAAAAAATATAAAAAATAAAATAAATAGCTTTTCTCTATATTAGCAATTAACAGGTAGAAGGCATAACTAGAAAAATAATTTCCTCACAACAGCAAGAAAAACTAACCAGAAGAATAACACTAAGAAGTGATTAGGACCAACACTAAGAAAATTATAAAATCTTGAAAATGACACAAAGTATGGTTTGTAAATAGGAAGGCTACAGGTTACTTTGTAAGTTAATTAACATTTCAATAGAAATTCCAATAGGATGTTGTTCTTTGGAACTTATAAAGATAGTAAAGACTTCATCTGGGAGAATTCAGGATGGAAGCAAACAAAAAGTTAATCTGATGAAGAAAGATTTGCCTATCAATTATATAAGGCAAAATAAATAAAATCATGGCACCTAGGTTGACAGAACAATGTACCAGAAAACAAAGTCCAGAAAGAGACTTGAGATATAAGAGTTTATTGTAAGTAAGGATGATACTTTTAAAAAGTGAGAAAATGCTGAATTACAGAATAATGGTAGGTTATAGGACAAATGGCTAACTGGGAAAAATCAGGTTAAATCGCTGTCATCTTGCACCATATACCAAAATAAACAAATTTAGTGTAAAAAAAAATCACCCCAAAGTCATACTTTTGATGAGAATATAAATGGTTCTGTTTATCTAAGGAGTAATGTGGCAACATCAACGTAGTACCCTACAAATACTCACTGAGCATCTAACTTCTAGGAGCTGGGTACACCATGGTGAACCAAACCGAAAAGATTCTGTGCTTCTTTTCTAGATTAGTAAAGCTCTTTCAAATGGTGACACTTAAATTGAACCTTGTGTGATGGGTAGGAATTGGCTAAGTAAAAAGGGGAAGTGAGAGCTTTCCAGGTAGAAAGAACAGTATGTTTAAAGGCCTTGCAGGAAGGAAGGGCCTGGAGAATTTGAAGAAAAAAATAAGCCAGTATGGTAAGATAGTGAGGGGGAAGATGGTCCAAGATGACTTTGGAAAAGCCAGTAGAGACCTGATCCTGGAGGACCTTGTAAGCCATAAGAACAGTCTGCACATGATTCTGAATAAAACAGACAGCAGTGAAGGAGGACTGCTAGGTTAGATTTGACTGTGTGAGACTTATGTTTGTAAAGGATCCCTTTTCATGCTGTGTGGAAACGAAATGGAGTGAGGTAAGACAGGTAGAAAGATCCTTTAATTGCTACTATAACCCCAGGTCAAATAAGACTATGCTTTGGATTAGGGTGAAAGCAGTATAAATACAGAGAAGTATATCTGAGAAATAATTTGGAGGTAGCATTTGATGAAAGGTTGAAAGAATGTGGCAGGTGAGGAAGAAGATGGACACTGCAATCTAAGTTTCTAGTTTAAGTAATGAGGTGAGTAGGTCAAAATTAGAAATATACTACTATTAAGTTCCAGAATCTCACTTTTACAAATTTATTTCCAAAAGATAAATGAGGTAGCGAAGTATCTATGAAAAGTGTTCATTGTAGATTTATCACAACACAAAACTGGACATCAATTTAAATGCCAAACAATAGGATATAGGTTAAATATATAGTAAATTCAAAAACTGAAAACTAAGTCACTAAAAATGCTGATATAGAGCTATAAAATAATATCTGCACGATTCCAAAATTGTAGTGTGTGCAAAGAAAAAATTCTGGAAGAATATACACCAAAACTTTAAATTATAACTGTGTGAACATGGGATTATGAAAGATTTTACTTTATTGTTTAAAATTTCCTTTTATCAAAATTATTTTATACTGAGTAAATAATCATGGAATAATACTGTTTTACTTTTGAATAAAAATAAACCATTATGTATTTTTAGAAATCTTGATGAATATGATTATCTTTGAATAAGAAGCCCTTCTGAAATTGACATAAAAAAGAGGAAAAATGGAAAAGATTGATAGATGTGATTTGATGAAAGATCTCAGAAAAAAAAACACTGTAACAAAATAAAAAGGTAAAGGAAAAACAGAAAATGCAACCAACATGATAGACATATGACCAACAAACATGAAAAAAAGTACAATCTCGCTAGTAAGCAAATCCAGGTTTTATCAAACTAGTACTTTTTTTTTTCTTCTTCTTGAGACAAAGTCTCGATCTTATCTCCCAGGCTAGAATACAGTGGTGTGATCTCAGCTCACTGCAACCTTGCCTCCCGGGTTCAAGCAATTTTCCTGCCTCAGTCTCCCAAGTAGCTGGGATTACAGGTGCCTGCCACCACTCCTGGCTGATTTTTGTATTTTTAGTAGATACAGGGTTTCACCATGTTGGCCAGGCTGGTCTTGAACTCCTGATCTCAGGCGATCCACCTGCCTCAGCCTCCCAAGGTGCTGGGATTACAGGCGTGACCCACCGCACCAGGCCAAACTGGTACATTAAAAAATTTTTTTTTCTTAGTATAAGTAATCAGAGGCAATTTACCTATAAACTGAAATTATTCCATGTATAAGAATTAATGTCCCAGGCACAGTGGCTCACGCTTGTAATCTCAGCACTTTGGGAGGCAGAGGTGAGCAGATCACCTGAGGTCGGGAGTTTGAGACCAGCCTGGCCAACATGGTGACCCTCTACTAAAAATACACAAACTAGCTGGGGGTGGTGGCACATGCCTATAATCCCAGCTACTCGAGAGGCTGAGGCACAGGGACGGCTTGAACCTGAAGGGCAAAGGTTGCAGTGCCCTGAGATTGCGCTACTGCACTCCACCCTGGGCGACAGAGTGAGACTCCATCTCAAAAACAAAAATTAAAAAAAAAACCCAATGTCCTGAAATGCTCACCATTTGCGTTTAACTGAAAAAGTGGTCCATCTAACAGTTTCTGCACTGATGAGGGAAAAAGTATATATCCATAGAAAAAGTAAGACCACACTAAAATATCAGTACCCTAGCTGTTTTCTCTAGGTGAGAATGAGATTAGGGTCATTTTTCTCCCACTACAACTGAAAATTGGGGATGATAATGATACCTACCAACTTCATAGTTAGTTGTTAATAATCAAATGAGATAATACACTTTAAGTACTTAACACAGTGACTGGAATATACATAGCAAACCCTCAAATATTTATTTTTGCCATTATCATTTCTTCATTTTACTTATCAGTAGTTTCCAAAATTTCTACAAGAGATATTACTTTTTAAAACAAAGTCGTATTGTTTTAATGTATACTGATTTTTAATGAAGTCCTACATTTCAATAAAAACCTTTTAAAAAGTATCTTCTAAGTAGAAAATATTATACTAAAATGAGGATGAAAAGATGTACAAGATAAAGCCTATGCCTACAAGGGATCTGTAATCTATTAAAAATGACAGGGAAAATGTGTGATGTGAAATGTGCCATAAGAAAAACAAAATGCTATGGGGTATAGAAAAAGGAAAATTATATCCAGGTTTTCTGTGTCTCGGGTTTGGGGTTCGGCTGAGGCAGTGAGAGAGAGCTTCTGGGAGGAGATGGCATGTGAAATGAATGAAATGAACCTTGAATAAAGCTGGGACGCACCCAGCATTCTGTGACAGGAATGGTCTACTCCAGCTAGAAGAAAAATTGGAAGAGTACAAACAGCTAAAGATAATTAAGGATATCCTGTATAACAAGGTTTTCAAACTTATTTGACAGTGCCCTATGATAGGAATGTTTTACACAGACACACAGACACATGCACACATAGAAACAACTTTCACAAAATATAAATAGGTGTCACATACTCTGACATTTTCTCCTTTCCCATTTTTTGGTAGCAACCTACTAAATTGATTTTAGGACCTACTGAATGGGTTGGGAAACTCAGTTTGAAAAGCATAGCCTAAGGACTTTAGGTGTCAGGTCAAGGACACTGTACTTAATTCAACAGACACTGAAGTTTAAGGGCACAGCATGGCATGATGGAAGTAAAGATTTATAAAAAGGCATTTGTTAGCAGGGTGTAACACATTATCTGGCATTAAAGGCAAGAAGCATAAAGATTGGTTAGATTACTGAAATAATGCCAGTAAGAGATAATGAGAGCCTAAATTAGAGAATGTTGGTAAAAATGGAAACAAAGATAGATCGGAAAAATATTTCAAAGATTTAAAACTTCAAAAATCTTGAAAAACAGAAAAGTGAAAAAACAAAAAAAAAAAAAACACTGTAGAATCTGGATACCTAGGTAAAATGAGGAAACCAAAAACTGAAATGACAGAAGTCAAGCCAAATGCTTCGTGTGGAGAGGAAGATGATGAGCCTGGGTTTGAACACAGTGAGAGTAAAGTATGCATCAAACAACAGGATGGAATATGCCACAAAGATAATTAATAAAACAGAGCCCCAAAGGCCACAAGAGGGGACGGGATCAGGGATGACTGATCCACCTAGCACTGGTGCAGTTGTGGAGAAATTAGTAAGCTCACATCCTGCTGCTAGAAGACAGTATGTTGAATGCACCAAGAGCAACACAGAAGCTTATATCCTTTGATTCAATTACTATCTAAAACAATCTACTCCAAGGAAACAATTCACCAAAATATTAAATGTATGATCAGTGAATATCAAGCCATCAATTCTAAACAATGTTCAATAATAGGGCAAGTACCAAGCAACTTACAGCATGTTGATGTGGCAGGATATAACACCTGGTTTACAAAAGGGGTTAGAAAACTAGATTCATTATTGTTAAAATTATTTTAAAATACCTATGCATCTAGGCATTTTCCTAGAAAAACACTATTAACAAATGAAACTAGGCTGGGCATGGTGGCTCATGCCCATAATCTCAGCAATTTGTGAGGCTGAGGTGGGCAGATCACTTGAGGTCAGGAGTTCGAGACCAGCCTGGCCAACATAGCAAAACCCTGTCTATAGTTTAAAAAAAAAAAACAAAAAACAAAACACAAAAATTAGCTGGGCATGGTGATGCATGCCAGTAATCCCAGCTACTTGGGAGGGTGAGGCAGAAGCATTGCTTGAACCCAGGAGGTGAAGGTTGTACTGAGCCAAAAGAATGCTACAGAACTCCCGCCAGGTGACAGAGTGAGACTCCATCTCCAAAAAAAAAAAAAAAAAAGAAATTACATGTCATGTGAAGAATGACAGTCTTAGGGTTGATTTACTTTTCACTTTTAAAAATGCCTAGTATATCAATGTATGCACAGTTAAAAAGGATTTTAACCTTGGAAAGCAGAAGAGTTTTCTTTGAGAAAGAAGCACAATAGGTAGAGGAAAGAGGTATACATGGAGAGAGAAGTGGATAATTCTTTAAATGGCATGAATGCTCTTTTCTCTCCTTTACACTTAATGAAATGCTATGAAAAAATTCTAATTTTTTCACTTAGGAAAAACTTCACATATGCAAAAGAATTTTATGTATGACACATTAGGTAAAAAGAAAAATAAACCAAAAAGCAGATTAAGAATTTGACAATACCAATACCTTACCAATACCATATGTCTCTCTCCAATCACACCCCTTTTCCCTCCTCTCCTGAGGATATCCATGATTACAGATTCTGTCATTCTTTTCCTTTGTTAAAGTCTTTTACTACATGTATATGAAGCCCTGAATAATGTATTACATTTCTATTTTTAATTTTTATTTATTTTTTTGAGACAGGGTCTTGCTTCAATGACCAGGTTGAAAGACAGTGGCATGATCACAGCTCCCTGCAGCCTTGACTTAACAGGTTCAATCAATCCTCCCACCTCAGCCTTCTGAGTAGCTGAGACTATAGGTGCATGCCAACACACCTGGATAATTTTTTTTTTGTAGAGACAGGGCTATTTAAAAAAATTTATATGAATGTCATCAAATTATTATTTGGTGATCTGTGTTTTTCATTAAATGCTATGCTCTTGATATGCATCCATGTTGCTATGTATAACTACAACTTACTTCTCTTATTCTTTTGCTATTACAAACAACTGAGTTTTGAACACTTTTTTTGGACATGTCTTCAAGGTTTAATCTAGGCATAGAATTTCTAGAACATAACGTCATGCCCATTATCTTCAACTTTAAAAGTGAATGCCAAATTGTTTTCCAAAATGGTTATACCAATTTACATTCCCACTAGTGGTATGTTAATGCTGTTCTATATCCTTACTAATAATTAGTAGTCTTTACCTTCCTTCGGTTTTTTCCTAGGCCCTGCAGTGAAATTAATATTACTGTAATAAACTTTGCTTTCTGCTCAAAAACCTTCAAAAATTCTTTAATGTCTGCTGACTAAATTATAAACCAGCCTTTAAATTCGCTATAATCTTTTCCAACTTAACTTACCAAATTTATACTACATTCCTCTATAAACCTTCTATTTTAATGAAACTGGTTTATACTTCATTACCTCCATACTTTTACTCAAGGCATCCCAGTTTCTTCTTCATCTCTGCATGTTCAAATTCTATTGTCTTCATAGAATGGCTGAATGGATTAAGAAATAAGACCCAATGATCTGTTGCCTACAAGAAACACATTTCACCTATGAAGACATACATAGACTGAAAATAAAGGGAAGAAAAAAGATATTCCATGACAAGGGAAACCAAAAAAGAGCAGAAGTAGCTATATTAATATCAGACAAAATAGATTTCAAGACAAGAACTATAAGAAGAAACAAAGAAGGTCACTATATAAAGATAAAGGGGTCAGTTCAGCAAGAGGATATAACAATTTTAAATACATATACACCCAACACTGGAGCACTCAGATATATAAAGCAAATTTTATTAGAGCTAAAGAGAGAGATGGGCCCCAATACAATAATAGCTGGTGATTTCAACACTCCACTTTCAGCACTGGACAGATCTTTTAGAAACAAAATCAACAAAGAAACACTGGACTTAACCTGCACTATAAACCAAAAGGACCAATAGATATTGACAGAACTTTTCATCCAACAGCTGCAGAATACACATTCTTTTCTTCAATACACAGATAATTCTCAAGGACAGACCCTATGTTAGGTCACAAAACAAGTCCTAAAACATCAAAAAAATTGAAATAATATCAAGCATCTTTTCTGACCACAATGAAATAAAACTACAAATCAAGGACAAAAGGAATTTTAGAAACTATACAAATACATGGAAATTAAACAATATCCTCCTGAACGATCAGTGGCTCAACAAAGAAATTAGGAAGGAAACTGAAACATTTCTTGAAACAAATGCTAATGGAAAACACACCAAAAGCTATGGGATACAATAAAGGCAGTACTAAGAGGAAAATTTAAAGCTGTAAGTGCCTACATCAAAAAAGAAGAAAAACTTCAAATAACCTAACAATTAATGTTAAAGAACTAGAAAAGCAAGAACAAACCAAGCACAAAATTTGAAGAAAAGAAATAAACATCAGAGCAGAAATAAATGAAACTAAAATGAAATCAATATAAAAGAAATAAATGAAACTGAAATGAAGAATCCAAAAGTTGATTTTTTGAAAAATTAAACAAAATTAAAAAAAATTTAAAAATTAAAACAAAAAAAAAGAAAAATTAAAATTGACAAACCTTTAACCGCATCAAGAAAAAGAGAAGTTCCAAATAAAACAGAGATTTAAAAAAGGGACATTACAACTAATACTACAGAAATTCAAAGGATCATTAGTGGCTACTCTGAGCAACTATATGCCAATAAATTGAAAAATCTAGAGGGAATGGACAAATTCCTAGACACATACAACCTACCAAGATTGAACCATGAAGAAACCCAAAATCTGAACAGACCAATAATAAGACTGAAGCCATAATAAAAAGTCTTCCAATAAAGAAAAGCCCAGGATCCAATGGCTTTACTGCTGAATTCTACCAAACACTTAAGGAATTAATACAAATCCTACTCAAACTATTTTGAGAAAAGACGAGGAGAGAGTACTTCCAAACTCCTTCTATGAGGCCCTGATACCAAAACCAGACAAAGAAATATCAAAAAAGGCCGGGCGCGGTGGCTCAAGCCTATAATCCCAGCACTTTGGGAGGCCAAGACGGGCGGATCACGAGGTCAGGAGATCGAGACCATCCTGGCTAACATGGTGAAACCCCGTCTCTACTAAAAAATACAAAAAACTAGCCGGGCGAGGTGGCGGGCACCTGTAGTCCCAGCTACTCGGGAGGCTGAGGCAGGAGAATGGCGTGAACCCGGGAGGCGGAGCTTGCAGTGAGCTGAGATCCGGCCACTGCACTCCAGCCTGGGGGACAGAGCGAGACTCCGTCTCAAAAAAAAAAAAAAAAAAAAAAAAAAAAAAAAAAAATATCAAAAAAAGAAAACTAGAGGCCAATATCTGATGAATATCGATGCAAAAAATCCTGAAAAAAATACTGAATTCAAGAACAGATTGAAAAGATCATTCATTATGACCAACTGGGATTTATCCCAGGAATGCAAGGCTGGTTCAACGTATATAAATCAATACATCGCATCAACAGAATGAAGGGCAAAAACCACATGATCATTTCAACTGATGCTGAAAAAGCATTTGATAAAATTCAACATCCTTTCACAATAAAAACCGTCAAAAAACTGGGTATAGAAGGAACATATCTCAACATAATAAAAGCCATACACAATAAACCCACAGCAAGTAATATACTGGATGGGGAAAAACTGAAAGCCTTTCCTCTAAGATCTAGAACAAGACAAGGATGCCCACTTTCACCCTGTTATTCATTGTAGTACAGGAAGTCCTAGCTAGCGCAATCAGACAAGAGAAAGAAAGGGCATCTAAATTGGAAAGGAAGAAGTCAAATTATTCTTGTTTGCAGATGATATCACTTTATATTTGGAAAAACCTAAATGCTCCACAAAGATATTATTAGAACTGATAAACTTAGTAAAGTGGTAGGATACAAAATCAACCTTGAAAAATCAGTAGCATTTCTACAGGCCACAGAGAACAATCTGAAAAAAAATAAAAAAATGTAATCCCATTTACAATAGCCATAAATAAAAGTAAATACCTAGGAATTAACCAAACAAGATCTCTATAATGAAAACTATAAAACACTGATGAATGAAACTGAAGAAGAGATGACAAAATGGAAAGATATTCCATGTTCATGGGTTAGAAGAATCAATATTGTTAAAATGTCCATACCACCCAAAGCAATCTACAGATTCAATGTAATCCCTATCAAAATACCAATGACATTCTTCACAGAAATAGAAAAAACAATCCTAAAATATACATGAAACCACAAAAGACACAGAATAGCCAAAGATATCTTAAGCAAAAAGAAGAAAACTGAATGAATCATGTTACCTGACTTCAAATTATACTACAGAGCTATAGTAACCAAATATCAAGGTACTGGCATACACACACACACACACATAGACCACTGGAACAGAACAGAGAACCCAGAAACAAATCCACACACCTACAGTGAACTCATTTTTGGCAAAGGTGTCAAGAACATACACTGGGGAAAAATGTCTATTCAATAAATGGCGCTAGGAAAATTGGATATCCATATGTAGAAGAATGAAACTAGACACCTATCTCTTCCAAAAATCAAATAAAACTGGAGTTGCCACATGATCCCACAATCCTGCTGGATATATACCCAAATGAAAGGAAATCAGTATACTTAAGAGATATCTGCACTCCCATGTTTATCACAGCACCGTTTATAATAGCCAAGATTTGGAAGCAACCTAAGTGCACATCAACACATGAATGAATAAAGAAAATGTGGTATTTATACATGATGGAGTACTCTTTATCCATAAAAAAATTGTTATTTGCAACAACATGGGTGGAACTGGAGGTCATACACTAAGTGAAATAAGCCAGGCACAGAAAGGCAAACATCACATGTTCTCACTTATTTGTGAGAGCTACAATTCAGAACAACTGAACTAATGGGAGTTACAAAGGAGAAGGATGGTTTCTAGAGGCTGGGAAAGGCAGTGAGGGGGTGGGCAGGAGGTAAGGATAGTTAATCTGTACCAAAAAATTAGAAAGAATGAATAAGACCTAATATGTGATAGCACAACAGGGTGACTAGACAATAATTTAATTGTACATTTAAAAATAACTAAAATAGCATAATTGGATTGTTTGTAACACAAAGGATATGTGCTTATGTAAGCATTGCATGCCTGTATCAAAATATCTCCTGGAACCCATAAATACATACACCTACTATGTAGCCACAAAAAATAATTAAAAAAAAAAAAAAAAAAACGCAAAGAAAACCCAAATCCTACTCTAAGTTCCTAATTCAAATGCTATTTTCTCCTCACAAAGCCATCTCTGATCCCCTTTCCTGTGAATTACTATAGCATTTTAACAGTGTATCTTTTCTGGGGCTCACCATTTTTTGCTTGTACAAAAATAATTATCTATTAAGTACATACTGGTGGAAAACATGTTCTGCTCAACATTTTAAATCATAATCTAAAACTTCCCTAATAGTGTAAGAATGGCAGGTAATTTCATCCCAATGTAATAAAATTGATAAAACTGTTTGATTTCAAAGTCTGTTCTCTTTCCACTATGTCACACTATCACTTCGGTTTTATATCATACTGCTACTTAATTATTTAAACGTGTTAATATCAAGTTATATACCCAACTTTGTTCTATAAAGGCCTTGAGGAACCTAATTATGTGCTGAAATATACAAATATCATTCCTTCTATCCAAAAATGATCTCAGGTGGCTTTAAAAATTAAGAAGATACTACAAAGGGGAAAATCATAATGAAAAAGGAAAACCATAATCAATGAAAAAGAAGTGAATACACTAACCGTAAATGTTAATTAACATGGTTGCTTGGTGATATGGTTTGGCTCTGCCCCCACCCAAATCTCATCTTGAATTATAATCATCCCCAAGTGTCAAGGTGGAACCAGGTGGAGAGGGCGGTTTCCCCCATACTGTTCTTCGGTTAGTGAGTGAGTTCTCATAAGAGCTGATGGTTTTATAAGGGGATTCCCCTCTTTGCTCAGCCCTCATTCTCTCTTTTGCCATCCTGTGAAGAGGTGCCTCACACCATGATTGTAAGCCTCCTGAGGCCTCCCTAGCCACACAGAACTGTGAGTCAAATCTCTTTTCTTTATAAATTACCCAATCTCGGGTATTTCTTCACAGCAGTATGTGAACGGACTAATACAGTAAATTGGTACCACAGAGAGTCAGGGGCTGCTATAAAGATACCTGAAAATGTGGATGTGACTTTGGAACTGGGTAATAGGCAGAGGCTGGAACACTTTGGAGGGTTTAGAAGACAGGAAAATGTGGGAAAATCTGGAACTTCCTAGAGACTTTTTGAATGACAACGAAGCCCAGGCTGAGGTGGTCTCAGATGGAGATGAGGAACTTATTGGGAAATGGAGTAAAGGTCATTCTTGCTACGCTTTAGCCAAGAAACTGGTGGCTTTTTGCTGCTGCCCTAGAGATCTGTGTAACTTTGAGCTTCAGAGAGGTGATTTAGGGTACCTGGTGAAAGAAATTTCTAAGCAGCAAAGCATTCAAGAGGTGTCAGAGCATAAAAGTTCAGAAAATTTGCAGCCTGACAATGCAGTAGAAAAGAAAAACCTGGCCGGGCGTGGTGGCTCAAGCCTGTAATCCCAGCACTTTGGGAGGCCGAGACGGGCGGATCACGAGGTCAGGAAATCGAGACCATCCTGGCTAACACGGTGAAACCCCGTTTCTACTAAAAAAAAACACACAAAAAACTAGCCGGGCGAGGTGGCGGTCGCCTGTAGTCCCAGCTACATGGGAGGCTGAGGCAGGAGAATGGCGTGAACCTGGGAGGCAGAGCTTACATTGAGCTGAGATCCGGCCACTGCACTCCAGCCTGGGCGACAGAGCGAGACTCCGTCTCAAAAAAAAAAAAAAAAAAAAAAAAAAAAAAGAAAAGAAAAATCTATTTTCTGGGTAGAAATTCAAATCTACTGCACAAGTGAGGAGGAGCCAAATGCTCATCACCAAGACAATGGGGAAAATTTCTCCAGGGCATGTCAGAGACCTTCACAGAAGCCCCTTCCATCACAGGCCTGGAAGCCTAGGAGGGAAAATTGGTTTTCTGGGCTGGGTCCAGGGCCCCTATGCTGTGTGCAGCCTACGGACTTGGTGCCCTATGTCCCAGCTGCTCCAGCCATGGCTAAATGGGGCCAAGGTACAGCTCAGGCTTTTGCTTCAGAAGGTGCAAGCCCCAAGCCTAGGCAGCTTCTACATGATGTTGGTCCTGTGCACAGAAGAGAAGAACTGAGGTTTGGGAACCGCTGCCTAGATTTCAAAGGATGTATGGAAACTCCTGGATGTCCAGGTAGAGGTATGGTACAGGGGCAGAGCCCTCACGGAGAACCTCTGCTAAGGCAGTGTGGAAGGGAAATGTGGGGTCAGAGCCCCCACACAGAGTCCCTACTGGGGCACTGCCTAGCAGAGCTATGAGAAGAGGGCCACTGTCTTCCAGACCCCATCCACGGTTTGCACTGGAAAAACCGCAGGCACTCAATGCCAGCCATGAAAGCAGTCAGTTAGTGGGGGTTGTACCCTGCAAAGCCACAGGGGCAGAGCTACCCAACGCCGTGGGAGCCTATCTCTTGCATCAGCAAGACCTGGATGTGAGATGTGGAGTCAAAGGAGATCATTTCGGAACTTTAAGGTTTAACGACTGCCCTATTGGATTTCAGACTTGCATGGGGCTTGTAGCCCTTTTTGGCCAATTTCTCCAATTTGGAATGGGCGTATTTACCCAACGCCCGTACTCCCACTATATCTAGGAAGTAACTAACTTACAGGCTCAGAGGCAGAAGGGACTTGCCTTGTCTCAGATGAAACTTTAGAGTTAGACTTTTGGGTTAATCCTGGAATGAGTTAAGACTTTGGAAGACTTTTGGGAAGGCATGATTGCGTTTTGAAATGTGAGGACATGAGACTTGGGAGGGGCCTGGGGCAGAATGATATGGTTGGCTGGGCCCATGTGTCAAAGGTGGGACCAGGTGAGAGATAACTGAATTATGGGGATGGTTTCCCTCATACTGTTCTTGTGATAGTGAGTGAAGACTCATGAGACCTAATGGTCTATAAGGCGCTTCCCCCTTCACTTGGCACTCATTCTATCCTGCCACCCTGTGAAGAGGTGCTTTCTACCATGATTGTAAGTTTCCTCAGGCCTCCCCAGCCAAATGAACTGTGAGTCAATTAAACCTCTTTCCTTTATAAATTACCCAGTCTTGGGTATTTCTTCATAGCAGCATGAGAATGGACTAATATGCTTGGATTGCACATAAAATTTGGAAGTCGAGGAAAGATAAGAAAACATTAAATTTAATTCAGTGCCAGAAAGAACTTCGCGAGTACATCAGGGTAGGCAAGGATTTCCCACTACTAAGTTGAGAATAGATTTTCCATAAGAAATAGTGTTATTTACAAATAAATCTTATTGCTGCTTTAGAGTAAAAAGTTCTTAAAGCTTCTCCTGTATACCATATAACACAAACATTAATAGATGGTGTTAATTTGCTGTATGACTGAATTTACCAGTCTTTGCAGTAAACAAAGAGATAACATCCATTGAAGAGAGGAAAAGATGGAAAACAGATGGGAACCAGATTCCAAATTTGGAATGGCTATTGTAGGAATTTGTCGAAGTTAGAAAGAGATCAATCAAAGGACCATTAAGAAGAAATTAGACTATGGCAAAAGTTACATAGCACTGATTTTCAGATAACATTAGCAGTGTTTTAAAAAATACTTTTTAAACACCTGGTGGCCGGAGAATTAAAACAGGCAAGGTAGACAATATTGTGAGAGCCAATGCTACATACTGGCAAGTAAGGAATCACAGAAAATTAAGGAAGTAAAGGTAAAGTGTTCATGGGGACATTACTGAAATTACTACAAGTTTCAAGCTGGGAGAATTGATGGATTGGAGGTCAATACAGAGTAAAGAACAGGTTCATAGTTAAGACGAAGTAAGAGACTAGTGGTTATGGTGAAAAAAATAAATGCAGACATAGAGGTCTGAGGGGTAACACACTTTCTCTGTATGATGGAATTTAAGATGTGGCAGTGAGGATCTTGGAGTATGTCTCACCTCTTCCTGGTCCCATATAACCAGGACCAGGGTATGAGGAGAGAAAGCATTTTTTTCTCCCTCAGATAATATATTTTGGGTAACACTGGTATGTAGCAGAGGCTGGCAACTTTTTCTGTAAAGGGTCCAACAACAAACATCTTAGACTTTATGGGTTTTATACAGTCTCTGTCACATATTTTTTGTTGTTTTGAGATGGAGTCTTGCTGTGTTATCCAGGCTAGAGCGCAGTGGTGCGATCTTGGCTCACTGCAATCTCTGCCTCCTGGGTTCAAATGATTCTCCTGCCTCAGCCTTCCAAGTAGCTGGGACTACAGGTGCCCACCACAACACTCGATTTTTTTTATTTTATTTTTAGTACAGACAGGGTTTCACCATGTTGGCCAGGCTGGTCTCGAACTCCTGACCTCAAGTGATCCGCCTGTCTCAGTCTCCCAAAAGTGCTGGGATTACAGGCATGAGCCACAGCACCCAGCCATATTCTCTCTTTTCTTTTTTAATTTTTAAAATTATTTAATTTTGAAACACAGTCTTGCTCTGTCACTCAGGCTGGAGTCCAGAGGCACGATCTTGGCTCACTGCAACCCCACCTCCTGGGTTCAAGCAATTCTCATGTCTCAGCCTACCAAGTAGCTGAGATTCTAGGCATGTGCCACCATGCTTGGTTAATTTTTGTATTTTTAGTGGAGATGAGGTTTTGCTGTGTTGGCCAGGTTGGTCTTGAACTCCTGGTCTCAAGTGATCTGTCTGCTTCAGCCTCCCAAGCTGCTGGGATTACAGGTGTGAGCCACCGTGGCAGGCTCTTTTCTCTTTTTTAAATACTATTTTGAAAATATGAATGCCATTCTTAGCTTACAGTCCTTGTAATAACAGACCACTGACCAGATTTGATTCATGGGCTATAGCTTATTCTGTTGTATAGGATAAAATTCTAACTTCTTAGTTTCACAGAAAAGAGATTTCTGACATAAATCCAATCTATTTCTTCAGTCATGTCATCCCAGACTTGCTTAACCGTAAACTTTTTAGTTGCAGAATTTTTCAGTTTCCTAAATATTTAGTCTAGGGCCTTTTATATTTCAGGACGTCTATTCTTGTAGCTCCCTTAGACCCAAAGTCTTTCTCTGTTTCTCAGCTTATACAGTTCCTCACTATCCGTACTCCATCCCAAATGTCACTTTTTATATAACCATCACAATTCACCCAAGCAGTGATCAATTACCTTCACTATTCAAAATCTCCTTTTTTTTTTTTGAGATGGAGTCTCGCTCTGTCGCCCAGGCTGGAGTGCAGTGGCCAGATCTCAGCTCACTGCAAGCTCCGCCTCCCGGGTTGACGCCATTCTCCTGCCTCAGCTTCCCGAGTAGCTGGGACTACAGGCGCCTGCCACCTCGCCCAGCTATTTTTTTTTTTTTGTATTTTTTAGTAGAGACGGGGTTTCACCGCGTTAGCTAGGATGGTCTCGATCTCCTGACCTCGTGATCCGCCTGTCTTGGCCTTCCAAAGTGCTGGGATTACAGGCTTGAGCCACCACGCCCGGCCAAAACCTCTTTTTTATTGTTCATATCTTCCTTAAAGTCTTCATTTGTGCTGAATGATGATCCTTTTACAGGTCTACCTCTCCATATCCCCACAACTCGGAGTGTCTAAGGGAAGAGAGGTCTTACGCATCTTCGTGTTTCCACTCCCTCCTCTGAGTGCCTAACAGTACACGGCTTATGGCACATGCTCAGCAAACAGTCATCAATGAATGAACTAGTTCATATAGTATAAGTATACTTCATACTTTCTAATATAAATATTTGAGTGATAATTACTAAGATCATATCCTAAACTACTACTTTACACAATAATTTGATTCTACTGCTTACTTGTTTAAAAAATAAAAATTACATTTCAATTTACTGTGATTTTAAGAGAATTTTCTACTTTACATGCCTGGTTGTGTTCATGAGCTGTACAATTATCTGTTCCATTATATTCTGTAAGCTGTTCTCTTCGTTTTTCTCTAATAAGAATTTTATGAACATCATCTTCCAGTCTATTGAAGAATCCTCCATCATGTGATAAAGTCTGAGAAGAACTCAATTCCTGTCAAAAATGAATTATGATTTACTATCATTCAACATGCATTGATATGCATTTAATACACCTAGTCAACCACTAGAAGGGATACGCATTTGGTACACCTAGGCAAGCACTAGAAGGATAAAAAAAAAAAAAGAAAAATGACAGCTAAGAGACAATCAACCACTTGGTCCTTCTCCATCTCCAGAAGATAAAACAGTAGAGACACATTTGGAAATTTCCTTTCTTCGTATTTTTTGGACTTAGATATTGCTTTTTAAATTTCTGTTATTTATATACTGAACAACTCACCCATTTAATGTGTACAAGACAGTGGTTTTTTAATATATTCAGAGTTGAACAACCATCACCCCAATCAACTGTATTACAATTCCATCACCCCAAAAAGAAACTGTACCCATTAGCAGTCACTCCCCATTTCCTCCTAATACCTGCTGCCTGCCCCAGGCAACACTAATCTATTTACTGTCTCTATAGATTTGCCTATTATGGACATTTTGTATATATGGAATAACCCAATATGTGAACCTTTGACTGGTTTCTCTGACTTAGCAAAATATTTTCAAGATTCATTCATATTATGGCTTGTATCAGCACTTCATTGCTTTTTATTGCCAAATATCTCATCCTACATTTTATTTCTCCATTCACTGGTTGATAGACATTCAGGTTGTTGCTACTTTTTGGCTATTATGAATTATGCTGCTATAATATTCATGCACAAGATTTTGCGTGGACATATTTTCAATTCTCTTGGGTATATACCTAAGAGTAGAACTGCTGGTGACTCTATGTTTAACCTTTTGAGATATCACTAGATAATTTTCCAAAGCAGTCCATCATTTTACAATCCCATCAGCAGTCAAGCGGGTTGCAATTTATCCGCATTCTTATCAACACTTGTTCTGCCTTTTTCATGATAGCCACTGGGTGTGAAGTGCTGTCTCACTGGGGTTTTCAGTTGCATTTCCCTGACAGCGAATGGTGCTGAACATCCCTTTTGTGTGCTTATTGGAGATTTGTATATCTTTTTGGAGAAATGTCTTCTCAGATCCTTTGCCCATTTTTAACTGGGTTACTTGTTTTTTTGAGTTGTAACAGTTCTTTATATATTCTACATGTCTGTATCTTATTGAATATGATCTGCAATCATTTACTCTCATTTCGTGGGTTGTCTTGGCATATTCTTGATGGTATTCTTTGTATCACAGAAGTTTTTAAAGTTGATGAAGTCCAATTTTATCCAAGAAACCACTGCCTAACTCAAAAATTTACTCCTATATTTTCTTCTAAAAGTTTTATAGATTTAGCGCATGTGTTTAGTTCTGTGATCCATTTTGAGTTAATTTTTGCACACGGTGTGAAGAAAGGGTCGAAATTCACTCTTCTGCATGATGATATCTAGCATCATGCGTTGAGAAGACTATTCTTTTGCCCTTTTAACTGTGTTGGGACTCTTGTCCAAAATCAATAGTCTTGTCCAAAATCAATTTCTGAACTCTTAATCCTATTCTATCAATCTGTAAATGTCTATTCTTATGCCAGTACCATACCGTCTTGATTATCACAGCTTTATGTTGCTCAATCTTTTACACTGCTTTTTTTTTTTTTTTGAGACAGATTTTCACTCTTGTTGCCCAGGCTGGAGAGCAATGGCATGATCTTGGCTCACTGCAACCTCTACCTCCTGGGTTCAAGCAATTCTCCCACCTCAGCCTCCTGAGTAGGTGGTATTACAGGCATGTACGTCCAGCTAATTTGTATTTTTAGTAGAGATGGCGTTTCACCATGTTGGCCAGGTTGGTCTCGAACTCCTGACCTCAGGTGATCTGCCCGCCTTGGCCTCCCAAAGTGCTGGGATTACAGGCATGAGTCACTGTGCCCAGCCTTACATTGCATTTTAAAATAATTTTTATATAAATTCTACATGCCAATAGAAGATTTGTAAAAGATAAGATTTTTTATCACTGTCTATCCAATTATATAATAGAAATTTTACATTCTCCAAGAGAAGGAGCATTTCCTCTTCAATATCCTGTTATGAAGACAGAGATTGAAGAAAATATTCCTTTCACTCATTGGTTTCACCTATGTCCCACATTCTCTCTCTTTTTTTTTGACAGTCTCACTCTCACCCAGATTGGAGTGCAGTGGCCCAATCTCGGCTCACTACAACCTTCACACCTTCACCACTCTGGTTCAAGCGATTCTTGTGCCTCAGCCTCCCAAGTAGCTGGGATCACAGGCACATGCCACCACTCCTGGCTATTTTTTTTTTTTTTTCAGTAGAGATGGAGTTTCACCACGTTGGCCAGTGGGTCTCAAATTCCTGACCTCAGATGATCCACCCTCCTCAGCCTCCCAAAGTGCTGGGATTACAGGTGTAAGCCACCATGCCTGACCCCACATTCTTGAGCTACAGTTATTCACAATTTCACAATTTTACCCATCTCAATTGTATTTGTGGGCAAATGACCCCAAGGTTCAATAATTGTTCATACTTTTCACTTCATATTATCTTAGAAAGTCAAGTGTTTGAAAAAAAATTTATTTGTATATCAGTGCTTACTATATGAATGACATTTAAAATGTCTGTACGACACTTTATATTTTGCAAAGCACTTAAACAAACATTACCTTATTTGAATTTCATAAACATCATGAGAAGTTGATAGAGCAAGTATTATTTCCCCACCAAGTAATTATAGTCTTAAGAATGCATGTGCAATTGCTAAGGGATACAGGTATAACTCTAAGATTACTGCTTCATAAAATAGTTCTAGTATCTTTTTGTAATATTCTATTTTACAGCAATAAATACAGAAATGCTAAAAACACTGCTGAGCTTCTGTGGAAGGAATAACATACTGCTACCAACTAATCAGCCTTTGGATGTCATATCACTAGAGATTATAATTCTAGCCAATGTCCCTGTCTGTTGATAGTTGCTCCTATTACCATCATGCCTATCACAAAGGGCATTCTGTCCCTTAAGTATTTTTGAGTGAGGCACGAAGTTTCTTTCTGATCTAGAGATGGGATTTTTTTCAAAAGATATATTGATAAAAAAACTATAGGGGGGAGAAAAGCAAAAATAAATCAACTACTACATCCCACATATATCAGATAAAAAGATTAAAATATGGCAAATATAAGAATATGGAATATTTAACTTAATAAGTCTAGTCAATGCAATTTCAGTTTAATTCAAATTCTGCATACCTATTTGGTACCAAGCATACAATGAATAAGACACTACAGTGCTTATGTAAATATAGACATACAGATCAATGGAACGGAATCGAGAATCTAGATCTGAGCCTTCATATCTATGACCAAATTTACTTTTTAAAAAGGTGTCAAGGTATTTTATTAAGGATATAAGAGTGTTGTGCTGGGAGAAGTGTCAATGCATATGACAAAAGGTAAATTTGAACTTTCTTCACAATTCATAAAAATTAATTCAAAATATGGATCACAGACTTTAAAGGAAGAACTAAAACCATAAAGCCTCTAGAATAAATCATCATGGCTTGTGTTAGGCAAAGATTTATTTAATGAACACCAAAAGTACAATTCATAAAGTGACAAAACCAGACTTGATAACAATTTAAAATTTTTGTGCTTCAAAAGACAATTAAAAAACCAAAAAGACATCCCCAAAATATGTACGTCTATTATGTATCAATAAAAAATTAAAAAGAAAAGGCAAGGCACAGCCCGGAAGAAAGTATCTGCAAATCATGTATCTAACAGAGGATTTGTTTCCAGACACATAAAGAAATCGTACAAATCAATAAGAAAATACACAAAAATGAGCAAAAAATTTGAATAGATATTTCAAGAAAATATAAGAATGGCTGATAAGCATATGAAAAGATGTCTGAAATCAGCAATTATGAACATGCAAACCAAAACTACAATGAAATACATTACATACCCACTAGAATGGCTATAATCAAAACAAGAGATAATATCAAGTGTTGACAAGGATGCATAGGAACTAGAACTCTCATATATTGCTGGGGGGAGTGAAAAATGGTAGTCATTTTGAAAAACAATTTGACAGACTCTTTAAAAGTTAGACAAAAATTCACCATACAACCCAGCAATTTCACTCCTAAGTAACCACCTAAGAGAAACTAAAACATATCCACACAAAGACATATGTCAAATGTTCACAGCAAGCCTATAACCTGGTGAATAAACAACATTTATACAATGGTATACTGCTGCTACATGCTACAACATGGATGTACCTCAAAAACATTATGCTAAGTGAAAGAAGCCCAACACAAAGACTACACATTCTATGAGTCCATTACAGGTTACAAGAAACTGCAAATCTCTAGAGACAGAAAGTAAATCTGTGGTTGCCAGGGACTGAAGGTGGGAGTAGGGATTGACTACAAATCGTTATGAGGGAACTTTCTGAGTTCCAAAACTAGACTGTGTTTATGGCTGCACAACTATGAGTGAATTACATACTTGCAATGGGTGAATTTTACAGTACTTAAATTATAACTCAATACAGCTGTTTTAAAACAAAACAAAACAAAACACCCTTGATCCCACACCATTCTACTTAAAAACTAGAATATTACCTATAGACCTTGCGGCCCATCTGTATATTCTTCCCTTAGTCTCATCTTCGTGCCTCCACGAGGAACCATTACCTCAACTTAGTGTTGATCATTTCCATGTTTCTGTTGTTTTACAGATGCATCACTAAATAATATAATTTCATTTTGTTTGGTTTCTTAACTTCTTATTATGAAAATTTTCACCCATATATTCTACACTTAGATTTAAGGATATTCTATATTTGGCCCTCCTTTTTGTGCCTAGGTATTTTATACTAAAGTACAGTTATTATGATAATTCATCTTGAAATTCTTTCACATGCAGCTATAAAACAATTGTCCAGTTTAACCATATTATCATTATCATACCTAACAAAAATCATATTTGTTAACATCACCTTATTCCTACTTTATTATTATTTTGTAGACAGTTTTGCTCTAGGCACGTGCCACCACACCTGGCTAATTTTTCTATTTTTAGTAGAGATGGGGTTTCACCACATTGGCCAGGCTGGCGTCTAACCTCCTGGCCTCAAGTGATCCACCTACCTCGGCCTCCCGAAGTGCTGGGAACTGCGCCCAGTCTATACCTACTTTACATTTAAATTTCAATTGTATAAAAATGTCTTTTATTACTAATCTAATACAAACCTACATATATTGCATTTGATATCTCTTTTTCTTTTTTCTTTTTTCTTTTTTTTTTTGAGACAGAGTCTGGCTCTGTCACCCAGGCTGGAGTGCAGTGGTGTGATCCACTGCAAGCTCCGCCTCCCGGGTTCACGCCATTCTCCTGCCTCAGCCTCCCGAGTAGCTGCTGGGACTACAGATGCCTGCCACCACGCCCAGCTAATTTTTTTTTTTTTTTTTTTTTTTTTTTTTTTAGTAGCAGCGATGGGGTTTCACTGCGTTAGCCAGGATGGTCTTGATCTCCTGACCTCGTGATCTGCCCACCTCGGCCTCCCAAAGTGCTGGGATTACAGGCGCTACCCACCGCGCCTGGCCTCCATTTGGTTATCTCTTAAATCTTCCTCAATCTAGAGAACCTCATCCACACCCAAACTTTTCTTCTCCATAACAGTTTCTTGTTGAAGAGACCAGGTCAGTTGTCCTACAAAGTTATCTATCTTCTAAATTTGCCTGATTGTTTCTTTTAGGTATCACTTAACTTGCACTTCTAACTCCTACATCTCCTGTAAAATGGAAGTCAGATCTTAAGGTTTGATTTACATATAGATTAAACATTTTTAGCAGGAATAGTTCTGCTGAATTTTAAGTTTAATAAAATTGGTATCACTCTGATGCATTCATTCCTCTGAGACTGGTTCTTCACTCAACATTCTCTTTTGGATTCATCCATGTTGCTACCTGGACTTAAATATTCATTTGCTTTCACTACTGCGTAATCCATTGCGTGATTATACTAAAATTTATCCATTCTACTGAAGATAACCATTTGAATTTTTTCAAATTTGTTTCCTGAGTAGTATGGAGGTCATGATGCTGGGCCACTGCACACATAAATATTTCTGTACGTGGCTCCTAGGAAATACATGCAATCTTCTCTAAGGCATGTGTACCTACAAGTGAACTGCTAAGTCATAATTTGTATCACAGGTGAACACACTACAGCCCAAAATGCTGCCTCTTTTTTGCAAATGAAGTTTTACTGGAACACAGCCATGCATGCTCATTCATTTAAGTATTGTCTATAGCTGTTTTTATACTATAGTGGCAGAACTAAGTAGTTGTGGCAGAGACTGGATATACCTCAAAGCCTAAAATATTTGCTACCTGGTCCTTCACAGAAAAAAAGCTTGCTGACTCCTGGGTTATAATGAATATTTGACTTTATATGAACATCAAACTCATGCAAAATATTTGTAATAATTTGCATTCCCACCAATATAAACTGATCCAAAACTCGCTTGATCTATAACCTCTGCATCTTGTTATCTATACACTTCGTAATTTCTGCCTGCCTGTTGGGTGGGAAAAAAACAGTATCTCAGTGTGATCAGAACTGCATTTCTCTGGTTAGCAGCAAAATCGAATATTTTGTATGTTTTTGCTATTCATATTTCCTATTTTGTGAAATGCATAATGTCACTAGTATATTTTTTATATTTTTATGAGACAGTAATCATTTGATTGGAGTTCTTTATCTGAATACTAATGCTTTATCACTTCTGTTTTGAAAATAGCTTTTCCCCATTTGTGCCTTGTCTTTATATATCCATTCTGGTATGTTGTGGAAAATAAGTTATTCATTTTGAGTGACATCTATTTTATCAACCTTTTGTTTTATGGTTAGTGTTTTTGCTAAGTTTTCCCCTAACCCTATGCCACAAATATATTTTACTGTATTTTATAGTTCTAAAAGTTATAAAATTTGCCTTTCATATAAGCATTTAATTTATATAGAACTGATTTTAATGTGTGATAGAAGGCAGAGATCCAATTTGGATTTTTTTCTAATATGGCTAAGAAAGAGTCCCTTGCTTTTTCATATATAAGACATTACGATGTTAGAATATTTAACATAGTGTAATATCAGCACAGGAATAAACTCACCAGCAGAACAAAATAGCTCAAAAACAAACACATGCATATATGGAATACTGATAAATGACAGAGTGACATTACATATGGTCCTTCTTTAGGAGTTCTTAGCTACTTTTTGGCAATTGCTTTTCCATATTAGTAACTTGTTGAGTTTTTTTTTCTCTTTTTGAGATGGAGTCTCGCTCTGTCACCCAGGCTAGAGTGCAGTGGTGCGATCTCTGCTTACTGTGAGCTTCGCCTCCCAGGTTCACGTCATTCTCCTGCCTCAACCTCCCGAGTAGCTGGGATTACAGGTGCCTGCCACCACGCCCAGGTAATTTTTTTATATATATATTTTCAGTAGAGACAGGGTTTCACTGTGTTAGCCAGGATGGTCTTGATCTCCTGACCTTGTGATCCACCTGCCTAGGCCTCCCAAAGTGCTGGGATTACAGGCGTGAGCCACCATGCCCGGCAAACTTGTTGAGTTCTTAAAACTCCAGGATTTTTTTTTTTTTTCCACTGCAACAGCAAAGACTCTATAGATCAATTTGGGAAAAACTGTCACTTTCATTACAATACTTTCATATTTCCAAGGGCTCCAAAGTCACCTCCTCAAGGACTAGCCTCTCAGCTTTACAGTTTTAAGATACCTTAATATACAGTAACACACAAACTTCAAAATGATCCATCTATATGTACTATTTCTCTTTTACCACTCTTGAGTGCTTTTAACTTATTTCAAGAGGAAATCTAAATAATGATGTTCTGGCCAGGTGTATTAGCTCACAACTATAATCCCAGCACTGTGGAAAGCAGGAGAGTTGCTTAAGTCTAGGAGTTCAAGATCAGCCTGGGCAACATAGCAAGACCCCATCTCTAAAAAAAGTAGAAAATATTAGCTGGGCATGGTGGTGTGCACCAGTAGTCCTAGCTACTCAGGAGGATGAGGCAGGAGGATCACTTGAGCTCAGGAGATTGAGGCTGCAGTGAGCTGTGACCACACCACTGCCCTCCAACCTTAGTGACAGAGCAAGACCCTGTCTCAAAAGAAAATGGTATTCTTCCAGTCAGAATGGCTATTATTAAAAGTAAAAAAAAAACAGATGCTGATGAGGTTGTGGAGAAAAGGCTTTTACACTTTTGGTGGGAGTGTAAATTATTTCAAAGACCTAGAGGCAGAAATATGATTCAACCCAGCAATCCCATTACTGGGTAAATCATTCTATTATAAAGATACATGCATACGTATGTTCACTGCAGCACTATTCACAATAGCAAAGACATGGGATCAACCCAAATGCCCATCAATGATCGACTGGATAAAGAAAATGTGGTACATATATGCCATGGAATACTGTGCAGCCATGCACAAGGATGGAGCTGGAAGCCATTATTCTCAGAAACGAATTCAGGAACAGAAAACCAAATACTGTTGGTGTTCTCACTTATAAGTGAGAACTGAATGGATGAGAACATATAGACACAAGGTAGGGGGGAACAACACACACTGGGGCCTGTGGAAGAGCGGGGGATGGGGGAAGGGAGAGTATCAGGAAACACAGCCAATGGATGCTGGGCGTGATACTTAGGTGATGGGATGATCTGTGCAGCAAATTGCCATGGCACACATTTACCTATGTAACAAACCTGTAAATCTTGCACATGTACCCCTGAACTTAAAATAGAAGTTGGAAATTTAAAATAAAAAAAGAGAGAACACGGTGTTCTTCAATGAGCTATTACATTAAGTATAACATTATATACAAATTAAGTTTACTTTTTCTCACCCCTAAGATGAACCTGATGGACTCAAATTTTGAACTTGACTTGAAATAATTAAGTATTATTAAACTCTTGCTATGCAAATAATACTATGCTCTGCATGGGCTACTCTCAAGGAATTCACAGTGTACTAAGAGAGACAACTAGTACATGAAATAGTAACAGACACAATAATTAAGCACTCTTCTGTACATCAGGGATGGCAAGAATCTGTAAAGTATGCACCAACTTCTTCTTTCGTAAATGGCAATATAATTAACTGATAATTGTATTTTTTCTTGCTGAGCAACAACAGTATCAGAATTCTTAATGCAAAGCTCCATAAAAGCCCTAACAATATACTTCAACTAGCAGACAAAATGAAACCTACTATGTGCCTGTTATAAATATCATTAAAATGTACAGGGGAGACAGACCAAAAAAGTCTAGGGAAGGTTTTGGTGAGAAGGCAGGACATTTATTCATCAACAACATTCATTTACATTACCTACTATATGCCAGAAATGAGGACTACTGGGGACAAAGTTAACAAAAATAGGCAGTAAGGAAAAGGACTCCCTATTCAATAAAATGTGCAAGGATCACTGGCTAACCAAATGCAGAAGATTGAAACTGGACCCCTACCTATCACCATATACAAAGATTAACTCGAGATGGATTCAAGACTTAAATGTAAGACCTAAAACTACAAGAATCCTAGAATAAAACCTAAGAAATACCAATGCGGACACTGGCCTCGGGAAAGAGTTTATGAACAACTCCTCAAAAGCAACTGCAGGTCAGGCACGGTGGCTCATGCCTGTGGTCCCAGCACTTTGGGAGGTCAAGGTAGGTGGATCACTTGAGCCCCGGAGTTCGAGAACAGCCTGGACAACATGGCAAAACTCTGTCTCTACCAAAAATACAAAAAATTAGCTGGGAGTGGTGACATGTGCCTGTAGTCCCAGCTACTCAGGAGGGTGTGGTGGGAGGATTGCTTGAGCCTCGGAGGCAGAGGTTGCAGTATGCCGAGACCGTGCCATTGCACTCCAGCCTGGGTGACAGAGCAAGACCCTGTCTCAAAAAAAAAACAACAAAAAAAAAGCCAATTGTAACAAAAACAAAAATTGAAAAATGGGACCTAGCTAAACTAAAAAGCTTCTGCACAGCAAAGAAATTATCAACACAGTAAACAGACAACCCACACAATTCTTTTTTTTTTTTTTTTTTTTGAGAGAGAGTCTTGCTCTCGCTCTGTGGCTAGGTTGGATTTTTTTTTTTTTTTTTTGAGACAGAGTCTGGCTCTGTTGCCAGGTTGGAGTGCAGTGGCGTGATCTCAGCTCACTGCAACCTCCACTTCCCGGGTTCAGGCGATTCTCCTGCCTCAGCTCCCGAGTAGCTGGGACTACAGGTGCACATCACCACACCCAGATAATTTTTGTATTTTTAGTAGAGACGGGATTTCACCATGTTGGCCAGGATGGTCTCGATCTCTTGACCTCGTGATCTGCCCGCCTCAGCTTCCCAAAGTGCTGGGATTACAGGGGTGACCCACCACGCCAAGTCCCTTTTTTTTTTTTTTTTAAGTCATGGGGTCTCACTCTGTTGCCCATGCTAGAGTGCAGTGGTGCTATCATAGCTCATCCTGGAATTCCTGGGCTCAAACAATCTTCCTGCCTCAGCATCCAGAGTAGCTGGGACTACAGGTGTGCACCACTGAGCCTAATGTTTTTTACAAAACTTTTTAAGAGATGGGATCTCACTATGTTGCCTAGGCTGGTCTGGATCTCCTGGCCTCGAGCATTCCTCTCACCTCAGCCTCCGGAGTAGCTGGCATTACAGGCGAGAGCCACCATGCCTGGCTCTGGGCTCATCTTGTGTATTCCCTCTCATCACCCTAGATACAGCTATTTCTCCAAGGGGTCCTAGTTCCTTTTATTGGAGAATGGTTTTAGAACCAGTAATCAATTTAACATCATAAAAATAACCTCACATTCTACGACCCCTGATGTGATATGATAGGAAACATATCACACCATCTAGGAAATACTCTTGCCCCTTGACTCAACTCCTCAAGAAAACAACTTGATGGATGACATGATAAAAAAAGAAAAAAAAATTTCTTTTTTTAAAGAAAACAACTTGAGTTGGGCACAGTGGCTCACTCCTGAAATCCCAACACTATGGGAGGCTAAGGCTGGCAGACCACTTGAGGCCAGGAGTTTCAGACTAGCGTGGGCAATCCAGCGAAACCCCATCTCTACTAAAAATAAAAAATTAACTGGGTGTGGTGGTGGGCACCTGTAATCCTAGCTACTCGGGAAGCTGAGGCACAAGAATCGCTTGAACCCAGGAGGAAGAGGTTGCAGTGAGCCAAGATCGCGCCACTGCATTCCAGCCAGGACAACACAGAGAGACTCTGTCTCAAAAAAAAAAAAAAAAAAAAAAAACAAAACAAACAAAAAAAAAAAACAGAGAGAAAAGAAAAGAAAAAAAAAAGAAATGAATCTGTCAAACCTCAACAGCTAATTGTCTGTAAGAAATTCTGTAAACCTATAACCCCAAGATCCCCAAGTAATCATGTGATCTCGCTTGAAGTGAAGGAACAGATAGCAGCTGAGAGTAGGGAGTGAAATCCTAAAGCTGTCTAAATGCTTGGATCCAGTCAACTATGAGGTCAACTCTCCCCCTATTCTTCCATGATGTGGTTATATGAACCAAATAACTGTCTCTGTTTTTTTTATGCTGAATTAGTTGGCCTTCTGTTGCTTACAACCAAAGAGAACTAACAAATATAACACACACAAACAAGGAAAGGCTTAGTAACAAGAATGAGCTCAACACACTGAGAAGAACAGAAAATAGGTTGAATCTTCAGGTAAAACCATATTCTAGGTGAGATTCATTTAAAGCTACATTAAATTTATTTGCTTTTAAAATTTAACAGTCTAAAAAAAAACAAGAAACAAAATAAAAAATTTAGGCCAGGTGCAGTGGCTCACACCTATAATCCCAACACTTTAGGAGGCTGAGGCGGGTGGATCACGAGGTCAAGAGATGGAGACCATCCTGGCCAACATGGTAAAACCCCACCTCTATTAAAAACAAAAATTAGCTAGGCATGGTGGTGCACGCCTGTAGACCCAGCTACTTGGGAGGCTGAGGCACGAGAATCACTTGAACCCGGGAGACGGAGGTTGCAGTGAGCACTCCAGTTTAGTAACAGAGCAAGACTCCATCTCAAAAAGAAAAAAAAAAAAATTAATAGTCTAATTTTATTACTGCCACACTCCTGTGTGTTGGTAGCATTAACTACAGGGTTCACTATTTAGCGTATTTTTCTTTATTCTTTATTTTCAATTGCACTCAAATCATTTATCATAATTTTAGAAATCAATAGATCCAACATTACTCTTCATAATATAACTAGGGCCTAAAGTGAATAAATTATCTGTCCACACTCATAATCAGCTAAAGGTAGACATGTGGAGCATAGTGCTAAAGCACAGTGCTATAAGAAGGAAGTAGGTTGCAGAGACAGATAGGACTGGGTTTGTTCCCTGGTTCCTTTCTTCACACAGTCCTTTTTATTTTTAATATAATTTTTACATAAGTAGTACACGGACATGACAGAAAATTCAGAAGCTTATACTGTAAAAAGTAAGCTACTTCTCATATCCCTCTGTCCGATATCTACCCCACCGTCGCCTTTGACAACCACTGTTACAGTTTCTTGGATACTCTTCCAATGATAGTACATTCAAGCATATTGAAGACTTGATCGTTTAGACTTCAAGACATATGATGGTCACTACGATTTTTAAAACTAAAACTATACTAGAAGGACCAGAGTTTGGAAGGCCATATAAAAGTAGGACTAGAGAGAAATGAGTATCTATGAGATTCCCTTCCTAACAGTTCTGGCATTTAAAAAGCAACATATTAAAAAACAAAACAACTTCAGTCCAACAGAAAAAGACTAAGAATCAAATAAAACTCCTGAAAAGGCATGATTTGTTGAGATTTTATAAAGAGGTATGTACAAGCACCTACTCTAGACAGAAGAAAAAAGAAATAATGAAATTAACCTGAGAATAAGTTTAGTTAACAGTCAGAGGAATATATATGCAGTTCAAGTACACCTCATCAATCCTCAATAAAGTAAAATCTTTTCCCTCCTGAATTTTATCCAATAAATATCTGATTTAAGAGGAGGTAAGTAAGAAGCATACTATTCTCCACAGATGTTAAGAACTTTAGAGTAGCCATGAAAAAAAATTCCTTGGCCTAAGTAATGTATTAAAGATGGAATGAATTAAGTCAATCATTCAGCATACAATGTTAACAAAACCAGTACATTTGTAGGAGCAAATAACATTTTATTGAAGAGTTCAAATGAAATTTTCTTTAGGGTTTTTTGGATTCTCTGTGGAAAAAAAAGATCTTCTAAATTCTTAGATCAATGGTATAACCATTGTAACATTTAAATATTTAAGTCCCAGAAAGTAACACCTCTAATGGAAATGGAACATAATTTTGGCATACTTTTAACAAGTATCAAAAAGTACACCAGTCAGAATAGCTATTATTAAAAAGTCAAAAAATAACAGATACTGGTAGTGTTACAGAGAAAGAAATGCTTATACACCATTGGTGGGAGTGTAAATTAGTTCAACCATTGTGGAAAGCAGTGTGGCGATTCCTCGAAGAACTAAAAACAGAAATACCATTTGATCCAGCAATCCTATTACTGGGTATACACCCAGAGGAATATAAATGGTTCTATTATAAAGACACATGCACGTGTATGTTCAGTGAAGCACTGTTCACAATAGCAGACACAGAATCAACCTAAATGCCCATCAGTGGTAGACTGGATAAAGAAAATGTGGTACATATACACCATGGAATACTATGCTGCCATAAAAAAGAATGAGATTGTGTCCTCTGCAGGGACATGGATAGAGCTGGATACCATTATCCTTAACAAACTAATGCAGAAACAAAAACCAAATACTGCATGTTCTCACTTATAAGTGGGAACCAAATAATGAGAACACATGGACACATAGAGGGGAACAAGACACACTGGGGCTTACTAGAGGGTGAATGAAGGGTGGAAGGAGGGAGAGGATCAGGAAAAATAACTAATAGGTACTAGACTTAATATCTGGGTGACAAAATAATCTGTATTAACAAACCACTGTGACACAAGTTTACCTATATAACAAACCTACACATGTACCCCTGAACTTAAAAGTTAAAAAACAAAAACAAAAACAAAGGTAATGTGAATTACATATTATTATAACCAATTTCTTAATTTAGTTATAAGGGAAATAAATTATAATTAGACTGTATTTACAAATGTGGAACTTAATCATTAGAAATCTTCAAAATCAATGTTATGTATCAGATAATTTAACACGACAGAACACAGTTCTAAAATTATAAGGAAATACAAAATATATTATTCTACATACAGAAGCTTGTTTAAATACAACTCATCTTTAATAATTAAATAGGATCTTGTCAGTTTGCATTTTTTGTCTTCTTTCAAATCAGGAAAGAAGAAAAGGCAAGCATCAAACAGTTTATAGAGTTATCTTGCACTATTGTAGAATAATGCATTACACAACATATACCTGCTTTCTTATTTGTATAACACTATCCTCCAAATCAATCAATGTACAAAAATGAATTGGAATCAGTTCAAAAGTATGTTTGCCACTTTCAAACATGGAATTAATATTCAGTCTATATATGTAGTCATTTAAATTTTAATCTAAGAAACGATGACAATGGTTTGCAAATAACTTAAAAAAAATCAACCATCTGTTTTAACAACAAATCAATTCTGTGTTTGCATGCATAGTAGTTAGGAACCAAATTAATAATATAATTACAGAATTATTTAGATGTGTTTTTTTAAGAGAGAGATTTCATTTTCCTAGCCTGTCAAGCAAATGTCTGAAATAAACAAAAAAACGGTCAGAAGCCATATATATAAGTGAAATCAAGGACCATCTGACCATAAAAAAAATTAAACAATGGAACTACTAATAAGAACACATATGCAATAGAAGAATAAAACTCTGAAATTATTACCTTAAAAATAATTTCAACATTTTATTAGTATCTTCCTCAATGTTAGAGGATTTTTTAAATAGCACAATCTCCCAACTAAAAGATTTGGAGAGGCTGTACTACAGCATTTAAATAACAGAAACAAAAAATTCCAAATCCCCAACACCAGGAAGTGTAGGCTACACGACCAGTGAATGGTAAGAGAAGTATATAATCAGGTTACTCTTACCCATGAGTACATTTAAAGAATCACAGTTCATTTCCAATTTCCATAATTCCAAAATACTATGAGACATCTTCTCAGGATAAGTTTTTAATAAAGATTAAAATACAAAGTGGGAGATTAAACTACTTTTCTCTGAGATTTTAAGCTTGGCACACACAAAGTAACCTTTGGCTCATACACACATATACACAAATTAGGATGATAAAGCCAAACGATAGCATGCTTCATGCAAATAATCTTGTTTTTATTCTACACTAATGCATTTTACATCCTTATATAATGGCAGAAACATGATTGGGTTCACTCAAGACAAACCTATGGGTTGTCCTTCAAATGATTATGTCTCAAAAAAGACTTACTGCTAAATATTAAAGTATTATTCTTAAAATCATCAGAGTTTTCTACAAGATGGCTACAATAAGACTTACCTCAGTCTTTTTACTAATGTGATCTGTAAATGAAAAAGAAATAAAGATGAAACTTTATTGAAGGAACTTAACATATAAAAATGTTTTAACATGTAAAAAAAAAAAAAAACACCAAACGGACAGAATTTCAAAATTATCTCCTATGAGTTACAGAATTCATTTAAGGGTTTTCTAGGATTCTCATCTGATTTACTTTTCTAGGTTTAAGATGTTAAAATTCAGTATATAATTACTAATTTACTCAGCTTAAGGATCAAGTCTTATTATCCTAGTAAATGACACCCATATCAAGGGATATTATTGCATTTTAAGCATATGAGTTCCACAGGTTCCACATAATTTAGTTTTTTGATTCCACATAATTTGGGAGGTGGGGGGAGCAAGTTAAGGGGACACAAATATGTCCAAAATCAAATCACAGGTTACAACAACTACAAAAAATGTTCAGATTGCTGCTTTTGTGTAACGAAAAGGTAGAATAGTAATTTATGTCCTTTGAAACTATTAGCTATTTTATTTTAAAAACATACATCAAGGTGATTTAATAGTACTATAAAAAAACCTAAAACTTTATATATATTTATACAATTAACACAAAAAATAACCCATAACAAATATATCTAGATGAAAGAAATTACTGGCCTAGAAACAACACAGCATTTCTGGAAAGCAATTACCAAGAGCAGAATGAGGAAAGCGTAAGGGAATTTAAAGTACAAATAAGGCCAGGGGTGATGGCTCACACCTGTAATCCCAGCACTCTGGGAGGCCCAAGCAAGCAGACCACCTGAGGCCAGGAGTTTGAGACCAGGCTGGCCAACATGGTGAAACCCCATCTCTACTAAAAATACAAAAAAATTAGCTAGGCATGGTGGTACATGCTTGTAATCCCAACTACTTGGGAGACGGAGGCATGAGAATCGCTTAAACACAGGAGGCGGAAGCTGCACAGAGCCAGGATCGTGCTATTGCACTCCGGCCTGGGCGACAGAGCAAGACTCTGTCTCTAAATAAAGTACAAATAGTGAGCAAGTATTCTTATTTAAATTGGAGATGATCAGGATATCTAATACTTAACAGTGCTTCTCGTCTACAGCAGAAGTTTTCTATTCTCAAGGACTAAAAATAATACAACTTTCTTACGACTCAGAATCTAAAAGTTGGTCCAGTTCTCTAAAGAATTCCTTGATCAGAACAGTGTCCATAAACACAGTAAATGCCAAAATCACCAACTTCAGATCAAACTACCAAATCTTGGTAAGTTACAGTCACTCTTCTAGCATGTTCTATTTAGCATACAATGTGAAGCCAGAACCTAAGGAAGAACCTCAACTGTGTTAATCATGACTTGCAAAAGTTGTGTAGCTTCTCTTTAATAACATACTGGTAACTCCGGAGGCTGAGGCAGGAGAATGGCGTAAACCCGGGAGGCGGAGCTTGCAGTGAGCTGAGATCCCGCCACTGCACTCCAGCCCTGGGCGACAGAGCGAGACTGTCTCAAAAACAACAACAACAACAACAAAAACATACTGATGTTTTTCTTTTCTTTTCTTTTCTTTTTTTTTGAGACAGAGTCTCGCTCTGTCGCCCAGGCTGGAGTGCAGTGGCGCGATCTCGGCTCACTGCAAGCTCCACCTCCCGGGTTCACGCCATTGGCGGATCTCGGCTCACTGCAAGCTCCACCTCCGGGGTTCACGCCATTCTCCTGCCTCAGTCACCTGAGTAGCTGGGACTACAGGTGCCCACCACCACGCCCAGCTAATTTTTTGCATTTTTAGTAGATACGGGGTTTCACCGTGTTAGTCAGGATGGTCTCGATCTCCTGACCTCGTGATCCGCCCCACCTCGGCCTCCCAAAGTGGTGGGATTACAGGCGTGAGCCACCGTGCCTGGCCATACTGATGTTTTTCTAAAATTTACATACTACTTAAGAAATTAAATATGGAAAACAGGAGTTTTAGAAACCATTATTTCCATGTTTCTGCCTAGTTTTTAATAAAATGTCTTTTTTTTTTTTTTTTTTTTTTTTCCTGAGACAGAGTCTCCTTCTGTCGCCCAGGCTGGAGTGCAGTGGCGTGATCTCAGCTCACTGCAACCTCTGCCTCCTGGGTTCAAGCGATTCTCCTGCCTCAGCCTCCCAAGTAGCTGGGGCTACAGGCACGTGCCACCATGCCCTGCTAATTTTTTGTATTCTTAGTAGAGATGGGGTTTCACTGTGTTAGCCAGGATGGTCTTGAACTCCTAACCTCCTGATCCGCCCACCTTGGCCTCCCAAAGTGCTGGGATTACAGGTGTGAGCCACCGCGCCCGGCCATATTTGTTTTTTTAACTCCAAAGCAAAGCAACTTAATCACTGGCAGCCTACAGGGAAAAACTTTCTTGATCCTCAAAGGAAAACAATATAATCTTCTAAACATATTCTCTGATTTTCAAAGAAAGGCTTATTTCCGAAAGCAGTATTTTAAGTTTTTTCTTTTTGAAATTATTGCTAAGGTAATATTTATCCTCACAGAACAATGCCCAATGTACTAAGGCTGAATTCATATCAATCAAATAAAATGCTCTGTCAATGAACAAACAGCTATCCATATGGTGAACAACTATTCTGACTGGTATAGACAAAGCGCTGTTCAATAAAATTTTCTGTGATGATAGTAATGTCCTATAGCTGGACTAACATGGAAGCCACTAGTCATATGTGACTACTGAACACTTGAAATATGGCTAGTGCAATTAAGAAGCTACATTTTCATTTTAATTTTTACTTAAATTGCCACACATGAATAGCAGCTACCATACTGTACAGCATAGGCTAAGTATTTTTTAACATTTCCCACATTAAAAATAATGTACTTTGTGGTTTTTCTTCAAAAGTTTAGTGGATAGTAAAATTTCTTTTGTCGGCCGGGCGCGGTGGCTCAAGCCTGTAATCCCAGCACTTTGGGAGGCTGAGACGGGCGGATCACGAGGTCAGGAGATCGAGACCATCCTGGCTAACACGGTGAAACCCCGTCTCTACTAAAACATACAAAAAAAAAAACTAGCCAGGCGAGGTGGCGGGCGCCTGTAGTCCCAGCTACTCGGGAGGCTGAGGCAGGAGAATGGCGTAAACCCGGGAGGCAGAGCTTGCAGTGAGCTGAGATCCGGCCACTGTACTCCAGCCTGGGCGACAGAGCGAGACTCCGTCTCAAAAAAAAAAAAAAAAAAAACAAAAACAAAAAAAAAAAATTTCTTTTGTCTTCTCCATTTGATAAAAAATACAAATGATACTACAAACACTTTTCTGGTAATAAGTCTTGTTCTAAAATTTGTATTTTCATTTTTTAAGATGCAGTTCCAGGTAACTTGAAGACATTGACCAATAATGGTTGAAATATGAAAACACTATTCCTGGCTTAGTGTAAGCCAACTCAGTTCATGTATAAGGAAAATAATATGTTTCAAGATGACTCAAACTACAAATGTCAATTTTTATTTTCAGTAAGTTTTAGAAAAGAGACAAACTCAAAAATACAAAAAGATAAATTCTTACTAAAGCTTTATGGGGTTTTAATGACTGATTTTAAATTACTTTAAAACCCCAAATGGTTTTAGTTTATTTCCCAACAGTTTTGTTCCTTCCAAAACTCATGTTGAAATTTAATTGTCACCAGGTGTGGTGGTTCACGCCTGTAATCCCAGCACTTCAGGAGGCCAAGGCGGGCGGATCTCCTGAGCTGAGGAGTTTGAGACCACTCTGTGGAAGATGGTGAAACCCCGTCTCCACTAAAAAATACAAAAGACTAGCTGGGCGTGGTGGCACAGGCCTGTAGTCCCAGCTACTCGGGAGACTGAGGCATAAGAATTGCTTGAGTCACAGAGGCGGAGGTTGCAGTGCACCACTGCACTCCAGCTTGGGCTACAGAGTGAGAATCCATCTAAAAAAAAGAAGAAGAAATTTAATTGCCATTGTAACAATATTAAGAGGTGGGATCTTTAACAGGGAATTAGGCCATCAGAGCTCCACCCTCACAGGTGGGATTGGTTAATAAAAGGGCAAATTTGGCCCCCTTTTGCTCTCACTCTTGCCATGTGATGACTTGTCAAGAAGGCCCTCACCTGATGCTGGCATCTTGATACTGGACTTCCCAGCTTCCAGAACTGTGAAATAAACTTCCATTCATTATAAATGACCCATTCTCAGGTACTCTGTTACAGCAGTACAAAACAAACTAAGACACAGGTTTACATTTTTTACATTCTACATGATACATGAACAACTTTTACTTATTGTTTAAAAATTATAAAGATATTTACAACTGAAATATAAAATAGATGTAGAATAGTTCTTTTAGCATGATAGCACTGTATATATATTACCTTCCGAATGAAAATCTTTTAGTGATACTGTGAGAGGTTTGTCTTTTCCCTGATGATTCTTTCTTTTATCTTTTTTATTCATAACTTTGGACTGAGTTGAAGTATTTTCAGCATTTTCATACTCCTAAAAGGAATTACCAACAATAATTAAGTTCAGTTTACAAACTGTAAAATAAACTCACCAATAGGTAATATGTTTCTTAAAGTTTATTTTTTTAAAAAATAAAAGGCAAATAAAAAACCAAAATTTAGGCTAGCCAAATTGTATAAAGGGATACCTCTTTATTCATTTACTCAATCCCTTACATCTTAAACATTAAAATGAAAACAAAAAAAGTTACACCTTGGTCTATAACCCCCTCCTCGTTGCTACCTTCCTCCTTTCAAGACCAAATTTAAGACAATAATCAGCAATTTCCTGCCTCATCCCACTGAAATCTGGCTTCTGCTGGTCTCTGACACTAAAATTAAAGTCAACCTCCTCTTTATCACCAAATCCAAAACACTTTTTTTTTTCAAGCATCTCTTGGTTTTCTTAATACATTTCTGACTACTGCTAAGTTTCCTTTGCTGGCTTCTTTTCTCAACCTCCTCAAAAGTGTAGCAGGTGTTCACATTATCCCACTCTTAACCTATTTAACCTTTATACCCACTGCTCTTCAATGTCAAAGTTTAAAGTTCTACCAATAAACTATTTCTCTACAGACAGACAACTGAACTGGAATGTTCAATAAGCATCTCCACATGAAATATATTCTATCTTTCCATCTCACCACCCTGCCTTCCCCACTGGATCCTTTATGAAGTACCTTGTTATGCCACCACCATCTGCACATCTGTCTAAGTTGGAAACCTCAGAGTATCCTTGCCTACTCTCCTACACACCTTACAGCCAATTAATTACTAGCTCTTGTTTAACTTATCTCCTGAAGATCTCTTAAATTCATTCTCTGTTCTTTGTACACTCAGTCATTTCCCCAACTCCCTTTTGCTTGGATACTGCAACAGTCTCTAATTTTAGCTCCTCAATCCATCTTCTACACTGCTACACATGAGTTTCTAAAATGAAAACCCAAAATCAATCTAAAAGTTAAAATGATTAGGGCCGGGCATGGTGGCTCACGCCTGTAACCCCAGCACTTTGGGAGGCCGAGGTGGGCGGGTCACAAGTTCAGGAGATCGAGACCTTCCTGGCTAACATAGTGAAACGCCGTCTCTACCAAAAATACAAAAAATTAGCCAGGCGTCATGGCAGGCGCCTATAGTCCCAGCTACTCGGGAAGCTGAGGCAGGAGAATGGCGTGAACCTGGGAGGCGGAGCTTGCAGTGAGCCAAGATCACACCACTGCACTCCAGCCTGGGCAATAGTGTGAGACTCCGTCTCAAAAAACAAAAAAAAACAACAAAAAAAACCCGATTAAACAGCTTTCTGTCAATGGATGTATAAACCCAATCTCCTTGCCTAGTACATGAAGTAATTTATGTCCTATCCTTCTTGCTGTATCTCCAGAAGTTCTAGGTCCTTACATGACAGGTTTTCAAATATGCTATATTCTTTCACATGTATACATCTTATATACTTGCCACTCCTTCCTTCAGAATGCCTACTTTCCTCTTGTCTACCTCATGAACTTCTAATACATCTAATAAGACTCTTTTTAAAGAATCCTTTCCTAAAACCCATCCCCATTAAAGGCACTGAAAAGCCTTCCAGTTTTCTGAATTTCCACTGCACTGAGAACATACATCTTTCAATACTATACACTATGTCTCCCTCCACTACACTCAAGGGGCACATTTTGGCTATTCAATAATTATTTGGTGAATAACTGACAGAAAGAACAGAAAATGCCATCTCAGTCAGACATGGTGGCTCACTCCTGTAATCCGAGCACTTTGGGAGGCAGAGGTGGGTAGATCACCTGAGGTCAGGAGTTCAAGCAGCCTGACCAACATGGAGAAACCCTGTCTCTACTAAAAATACAAAGTTAGCCAGGGTGATGGCGCATGCCTATAATCCCAGCTACTCGGGAGGCTGAGGCAGAAGAATCGCTTGAACACGGGAGGCGGAGGTTGTGGTGAGCCGAGATTGCACCATTGCACTCCAGCCTGGGCAACAAGAGTGAAACTCTGTCTCAAAAAAAAAAAAAAGAAAGAAAAGAAAATGCCATCCCAAACTTTAGTTATCTGTTATAAAAATCCTTAGGCTAAAACAATTGTATTAAGAGTTTTTTATTGAATATTGACTTTTATCTCAATGACTACACATCAATACAATCCCATCAAACTACCCATTGCATACAAAAGAAGTTCCTCCCTTCTCTTAGTCATTATTATCTGCTAAAATCAATGATTTTGAGTATTACACCTATGACTGTGCAAAGAACACTGGCTGGCAGTATGACATTTTATCAACACTATTTATTTCTCCTCTAAGGAAACAGGTAATCCTTCTAGCTTTAGAATCTAGACATATAGCCATAAATCTAACAGCAAGAAGTCACCTTTGTATAATATTCTATTTGATAAATTTTATCTCCTAATTGAGCAAAACAGGATTACTTCTCCAGTGTAACCTGACAGTCCATTTAAATGATTAAATCATAGTAAAACTAGCTGTATCAATTTTTGTAATTTTCCTGCTTTGACTCTAAATGGCTATGTAACAATAATGGTTATAGTTCATTCTTTGTCATTTGGGGTAACGGAAAGAGGGATATGGAAATGAAACACATATAATATACACAGCCCACTTTATTAGCAACTTTTTTCCTTTTCCCTGGAACTATAGTTCAATAACTAGCAAAAGCAATGCTGTGAATTTTTTTGTTAAGATGGGATCTCCCTTTGTTGCCCAGGCAGGAGGAGTACAGTGGGATGATCATAGCTCACTGCATCCTCTAACTCCTGGGCTCAAGGGATTCTTCCACCTCAGCCTCCCAAGTGGCTGGGAATACAGGCTCACAGCACTATGCCCAGCTAATTAAAAAAACACATATATTTAGAGACAGGGTCTTGCTGTGTTAACCCAAGCTAGTCTCAAACTCCTCGCCTCAAGCAATCCTCCTGTCTCAGCCTCCTGAGTAGCTGCTGTGAATTTTAATTATTTGCTTCTTTTCATTTTGGATGAAGACACTAATGTACAAGGACATGGCCAAAATGTCTTAAGGATGACCAGAGGCCATTTAAGGTCAACCACTGAGTAATCACAGCTTGAACAAATTTTATAAACCAAAAAATAATCCCAATAAATGTTAACGAATAAAATGTTAAGTGATGTTAATATAATGAATACTCACATAACTTAAATACAGAAACTGGAAAACAACATTTCTTTTTACTCAAATCCTCCTACAATAACAAGCTATAGAATGCATTTCAGCACACAACCTAATATCAAAGCTCAGTGACAAAGGCTGAGTTTTCAAGGCCAAAATTTCAGAAATGGCCTCCTACTTTATTTGAATGTAGTGCATCTCTGGCAGAGGTCTCCTAGAAAATGCCCATGTACTATAGTAGCCCATATTAAAATTTTAAATCCACTTATTTTCTAGGTTCATTTAAAATTAAAATAATCAGCTGGGCACGGTGGCTCATGCCTGTACTCCCAGCACTTTGGGAGGCCAAGGCACGTGAATCAGCAGAGCTCAGGAGTTCGAGACCAGCCTGGCCAATATGGTGAAATCCCATCTCTACTAAAAAACAAAATTTAGCTGGGTGTGGTGGCTCACGCCTGTAGTCCCAGCTACTCAGGAGGCTGAGGCAGGAGAATTGCTTGAACCTGGGAGGCGGAGGTTGCAGTGAGGTGAGATCATGCCACTGCACTCCAGCCTGGGCAACAGAGTGAGACTCGGTCCCAAGAATAAATAATAATAAAAATAAATTAAAATCATCTGTTGTGAATTTTATTCTCTCTCTTCATCTTGGGTGGGGAAATTCCTTAACTAAATGTTCCAAGTCGCCAGACAAAGCTTTAGTCCAACTGTTTCTGTTCTATCTCAAAACTTGAGAAGGAATCCTATTATAAACACTTCTTGGTAATATTTTATTACGGTAATGAATTTTTGGACAAACTTTATAGAAGAAATTTTATGTAAAATTCAAATAGGCTGATTTTAACCTCACCACTTAAACTTCTAAAATATCTAAATCATTAAGTATGTAAATACCTTTTTGTGTTCTTCATATTCTAATTTACTTAGTAACAATGCCTTCTCAAGATCTGCTTCAAACATTTCAGATGTCAGCTAAAAAAAAAAAAGTTTCACAATAAACAGACAACATCATTACATCACACGAGCAAAATAACCACAGACATTACTATATAGAGAGGAAAAGAAAGCAAATACGTTAAAAAACAATATGGATTCTCCAAAGTTATCTAACCATGCCAAACTAGGAAGCCTATATTCTATAGAAGACATCAAAACACACACTTCCAATTTTGAGATTTTCATTTCTCCTCTTCATTGTTAATTATCTGTTGTATATGATATAATCTTACTTTTCACCTTAATAAAAAAAAAAATCTTACCAAATAATTGGCACTATAATAGATGTCAAAGGCAATATTCAGTTTAGGACACCAAAAATTATGAGTGATTATTACTCAAAAATATAAGAATACTAAAAAAAAAACTCAATAAACATTATTAAACACAGTATACCACTTCCTGGATATAGAAAAAACCACAGGTACATAATTAGGTTGCCATATGTCCTGGTATATGCCAGGCGTTACAGAATAATTGTTCATAGTGCATCTTTTCACTCTCAAATGATAAACTATATGGTTGCTTTAAGTCATCTAATAATGATTCTTTGTGATATACATTTGTTCCTCATTTTCACTAATCAATCTCACCTAACTTTTTTCTTTTTTTTTGAGACAGTCTCGCTCAGTCGCCCAGGCTGGAGTGCAGTGGCACGATCTCGGCTCACTGCAAGCTCCGCCTCCCGGGTTCACGCCATTCTCCTGCCTCAGCCTCCCGAGTAGCTGGGACTACAGGCACCCGCCACCACGCCCGGCTAATTTTTTGCATTTTTAGTAGCGACGGGGTTTCACCGTGTTAGCCAGGATGGTCTCGATCTCCTGACCTCGTGATCCACCCGCCTCGGCCTCCCAAAGTGCTGGATTACAGGCGTGAGCCACCGTGCCCAGCTCACCTAACTTTTTAAAATCTAGCTTTTACCACCCTCCAATCCAATTAATCTCTACAGGACTTACTTTTCCTAATTGCCAAACAGAATGCTGCAGTAGTTGGATGGAACTTTGGGTTGTCCACTGCTGGGCATAAAGTGAGTGTGTCTGCAGCTGTATGTAAGACAGTTGCAACATGACATGTGTAAACATCCTGGATTTGTATACATGTATGTGTCCATGTGTACAGGGTAACAAAAGCATAAATTTAGTGGGCATCTCTTTTTTTTTTTTTAATCAGTCCAGAATCCCTTCCTCGATTCCTTTAAATAACTGCAATTCATTCTAAAGTCCCATGGTCTCAGCAGGACAGCCAGTCACATAATTCTGTACACTAAGCACTGCCACACCACACAAACACCCAAGCTATCATTACCAATGACAAAAGGTGGGGGCAAGTGATCCAATTCCTTTTTTTTCTCCCAGGAATTTTGAGAACAAAGAAAAAGCAGGTGGAGTTTAATTATCTGATGATAACCGTTGAAAAATGACATCTACTAGTTCATGCCTCTGAGCACTCCCAAATTCCTTGGTTTCCAGCTTTCCCAAGACCTAATTATTTAGTTTTTAATTCAAATCTGAGAATCACTCAGTATCCTTCAAAAAAGTTTTTTTTACCTAAGTTAATCATAATTATTTCTGTTGCTTAATAATTTTTAAAAATCTAAACTAAACTAGAAACCAACTCCAAAAAGAAGTGATCTGTTTCAAAGAGACACCTTAAAAACTAGAAAAATCTTAATACTGGACACTATGAACTAAACATTTCTAAACAAAGTCATCCCTTTGAAAGCATCTCATCTAATCCTATGTTGATACAATAAAAAGAGAGGAAAAAAGATTAAGCTCACACAGAAAAACAATCTAACTCAGAAAAATACAATTAGAATTAAAATGGTAAGTAAGGATATATAGGACTAGAAAATCAGATTAAGCCCACTGTGAATTATACATACTTTATGGAATAACTGAAAAGAAGTGAAAAATTAATCTAAACTAGAAATTAGCAAGAAAAAGTAATAAATTAATCTTTTAGGCTTATTATATACACTTAGGTACATGGGTATTCAACAGTTATAAGGTAAAAGGAAATTTACATCAATTTCTCCACCTAACCTCATGGCAAACTGATATAAAATGTTTCACTACACTTAAAGGACAGTAATCATCCTAACAGAAAAAGTAACAAAACTAGGCCAGCACAGTGGCTCATGCCTGTAATCCCAGTACTTTAGGAGGTCAAGATGGGGGGATCACCTGAGGTCAGGAGTTTGAGACCAGCCTGGCCAACAGGGTGAAACCCTGTCTCTACTGAAAAAAAAAAAAAAATCAGCCTGGCATGGTGGTGCATGCCTGTAGTTCCAGCTACTCAGGAGGCTGAGGCAGGAGAATCGCTTGAACCCAGAGGTGGAGGTTGCAGTGAGCTGAGATCACACCACTGCACTCCAGACTGGGTGGCAGAGTGGGACTCTATCTCAAAAAAGAAAGAGTAACAAAACTACTTGTTTATTCTGAACAAAGTTGGTTCAACTTGCCACTAAACTTTTAATCCCTATTGATGGCATTTAATTATAGAAAGGGCATTTGAGATTATTTGTTATACGTCACATAGTCTGACGATATTCCAGAAACAAGGTACTGAGCAGAACAGGTTAGGAAGTGGAAGTCTTGTTAGACGTCATTTTTGTTTTTCATATTAACTCACAGAATTTAAATATTAAGGCAGCTCATTCTAATAGCTTGATAAAAACTGAACGACACCGAAATTTTAAAGTAAAAAAATATGGCCCTCCCAGTAACAGATTCTAATAGTAGTTTGGACTTTAAATTTACCTTTTAATTGTTAACATAAACTAGTATACAAGAAAATGCAGGTAGACAAAAATGATTTAAATTTAAATTTTTGAAACTAGAACAAATCTTCCAAAAATGTCACTGTATGATCAATGAGCCACTAAGGATTCATTTAGCGTCTTCTAGGGGCTGTGCCCTCCTGCCTATGGGGCTTAAAGAACCAGCTTAAATTTGGTCTTTGCCCTTGAAGAATTTCTACCCAGCTGAGGATGTAAGATTAACGTGTATGAGCTACAGGAAATAGAATTAGACATTAAAAGAGCCACAGAAGTTGAGAAAAAGAAGATCAACAACAAACGTAATTTTACGTTGGTATTTAAATGTAGATACAATTTGGATAGGCAGAAACAGAACTGCACGAAGAGCCACATTATGTTAATGTTACAATATCAAGAAAAGATATACTATGGGATACTAAGGAAAGTCATTCTGACAAAAAGTGAATTTTAAACATTACAAGAAAAAGATTTGGAAAAAACACAGGCTTTGGGAGATCACAGAAATGGATAATTTAAATTCCTATTCCATCCATGCTAGTTGTGACTTTGAACAAGTTATATTAACTTCTGTGAATCTCAGAATATTTAAAAAGAACATTGGGATATCAACTGTACAAGGTAGTTTTGAGGATTTAAACTTGTAATACGTATGAAGTACCCAGCACAGTTCCTGGCATAAGAGCAGTACCAAATGAATTAGAATTACCCTCCCATGTTGTAGAATAGTAGAAAATAAGATTGCTTAGTTAGGGCAGCATTAGGTCCCAGACACTTCCTAAAATTTAAGGATACAGGGCAGACAAAAGAGGAAGGCTAACATTAAATAAAAGTAATTTTTAAGACATAAACTGGAATATTAGAAGAGCAAGAACCTAGAATCAATGTGTCTAACTAAGCCATTATAATCTCAGACAGCATATGGGCACCTGGACCAAAATGTAGCAGTGCAGAAAATAAAGAAGAGACTGATCAAGTTTTGGAACACCGACAATATAAAGTGTGAAAGAATCAAAGATAAGGTTTTTGACCTTAGATAATAGGGAGAAAGGTAGCACAAGACCAACACATATCAGAAAAGAGAAAGAAAACATGATTTGAAATTCTCTAAACATATCTTTATTCTCTGTCAAAGACCGCTATAAATATAGCTGACAATCTACTTAATCAGTAAATGTACAGGTAAAAGAGAGAGGGAGACAGAGAGACTGGGCCTATAAGACAGGCTCCAGGCAATAAAATGCAAATAAAACCATACTTTTAAAAAAGTACCTTGTTTAAATTTGCAAATGGTAAGTTCCTTATTATTTTCTTTTTATTTATGGGAGGAGGAGGAAAGGAAGAAAAAGAGGAAACAGTAGGCCTAAAATGCCTACAGAATTCAAGAAGATACTTACATGTGCCCAAGATGGAGTACTTCAGATCCCCTTCCTCTTGACTTCCTCATTGCCTCCTACTCCCCATCTAGTAGTAAAACATTTTTTTTTTCTATTTAAGCAAACCTATAGCTCAATCAGTTAAAGAGTATGAAGAACCAATGAAAAACCTAAAGGACAGTAAATATTTTGGTGCCAACATTTTTTTAAAATTAATTTGTAAGTCTAAGTACCATTACAATTTTACCCATTTAAATCCAAACAAAATAAATTCCAAATGAACAGTCTTCAATTCTCATAGGCAACATGGAAATACAGTTATTATAAAACAAAAAAGATCCCCATTCTGAAGACATCTAACACTTATAGCCAACTGATTACACTTAATAGCAGTAGTGCATAGTGGTCCTCTAACCCATTCGATTTTCAAAGTGTAGACTACGTATCTTTCCATTATTTTCCCAGAAATCTTACAGTAGTCTTATTGAACATAATTATTCCAAAGGTTGTCAAGAGTTCCACAAAAATGACATATATCATTCACATTCATTACCACATTCAGTTCATCTCAGCTAATGTATTTTTATGTCTTCTGAGTGCTGTTTGCATTTACTAAGTCTGCATTTTTGTTGTATGCTTTATCATACCTCCAAGCAATAAAAATGGTTCATGAGTCAAGAAAGAATTAAAAGTAGTAATGAAAACAGAACCGTAAATAATGCAACTATAAAAACACAATAAATTTTGAAATTAACAGGACTCCAATACAGTGAACATAGAATATAAATGTGTATGTGTAAGGACAAGAGTGATGTCACAAAAGGAGCAGAAATTTACATTTAAATTTGTAACTTTAAATTTATAAAGTTAAATAAAATTTAAAATTTTTAAATTTAAAGTCACAAATTTAAAGTTATAAATAGAAAATTAAGATAATGAACAAATTTTTCATTTGAGTCATCAATCTTTTGCTCCCAGCTACCTGTCAAGAAATCTGGTCAGAAGACTGGGTGTGGTGGCTCACGCCTATAATCCCAGCACCTTGGGAAGCTGAGGTAGGTGGACTGCTTGAGACCAGGAGTTCAAGACCAGCCTGGGCAACATGGCAAAACCCCATCTCTACTAAAAATACAAAAAATTAGCCAGCCATGGTGCAGTGTGCCTGTAGTCCCAGCTACTTGGGAGGCTGAGGCGGGAGAATCATCTGAGCCCGGGAGTCAAGGCTGCAGTTAGCCATGATCGCACCACTGCATTCTAGCCTGGGCGATGGGAGTGAGACCCTGTCTCAAAAAATACACGAAAATTTTAAAAAAAAAGAGAGAAAGAAACCTGGGGAGACCAGTGGCCTGAAGATATCACAGTTTTTGTTTCACTTTCAAACAAAGCCTAGGGACCTGTAGGAGTCTTTCCAGAACAACTACTAAGTAATGCTTTCCAGCATAAAAGTGATTAATTTTGTTGCTAAAGAGCCAAAAATACAATGGATTAATTTGAATTTATACTCCTTATAAGGAAACCAGGTAGTCAAACTACTGCCAAGGGATTTATTACACCAGTCACACACTTAATGATAAATATGACAAGAACAAACAAACCAGAACAAGCTATTGGAAAAAAACCTTTATCAAATGAACTGAAGGATGTCACATACGAGAGAACTTGCTATTGTGGACATACTAATAGACATTTCACATCAGAGTGAGAAAAATACCAGTGACGTGTAGAGTTTGAATCAATACAGTAACAGAAGAAATACACAATAAAATTTGGTCTGTTAATCACTGAAACCCTTAAGAGATTTTTCTACTTATTTTTTGTTATGACTTTTAAAAAAAGGTACACTGGAATCAATAATATCAGTGCATCATGAATAAAACAGATTATACCTAAAAAAATTTACACAGAGATTTATTCATAGGCAATAGCTATCGGTGAACAATATGTTTCTTGATCTTGATTTAATCATTTAAAAAACAGTGGCTGGGCAAGGTGGCTCATGCCTGTAATCCCAGCACTTTGGGAGGCTGAGGCTGGGGGATCACCTGAGGTCAGGAGTTCAAGACCAGCCTGGCCAAGACAGTAAAATCCTGCCTCTACTAAAAAAAAAAAAAAGTACAAAAAATTAGCCAGGCATGGTGGCACATGCCTGTAATCCCAGCTACCTGGGAAGCTGAGGCAGGAGAATCGCTTGAACCCGGGAGGTGGAGGTTGCAGTGAGCCAAGATTGTGCCACTGCACTCCAGCCTGGGCGACAAGAGCGAAACTCTGTCTCAAAAAAAAAATTTTTTTAAGTGAAAATTATGCATACAACCAAGTCAAAACCATGCCTTACATGTTTTTTTGAAAAACAGCTTTACTGGGATATAATTTACATGTCATTTTATCCATCATATATCATATGACACCCATTCCAATTACTTCATTGTGGACTACTTTTCCACAATGAAGTGTGCTGGGATAAATACAAGTTAGCTACTACTTAGAGTTAATTATTTATTGAACTAGCTTACTCACCACTAGTGTTTTATTGTTTGTGCTCTTCATGTAGATTTCCTTTTTAATTGGCAGGAGCACATCTCAGAAAAATTTGCACAAAGGATAACGGTGGTATACTCTCTCAGTTATTGCTATGTCTGAGAGTGTCTTTTTTCTTTTTTTTTTTTGAGATAGGGTCTCGCTCTGTCACCCAGGCTGAAGTGCACTGGCATGATCACGGCTCACTGCAGCCTGAGTAGCTGGGACTACAGGCATGTGCTACCACATCCAGTGAATTTTTGCATTTTTTTGTGGACATGGGGATTTGCCATATTGCCTAGACTGGTCTCGAACTCCTGGGCTCAAGTGATCTGCCTACCTTGGTCTCCTAAAGTGTTGGGATTACAGGCATAACCTGCTGCACTGGGCCTGAGTACGTTTCTTTCACATTCACACAAATGACTTCTAAGCTAGATGTGGAATTCTTGGTCCTAACATTTTGGTTCTGGTATTTAAAGTAGCCAGCCTGATTCTTCATCCTGTGTAGGCAAAGTTTTCTCCTGTGCATATATTTATACTACCATTTCCTTATTCCTCATTCTTAAAATTAGAATCTAATTCTTAAAAGACTTAAATTTGGTGTTCTTTTCAAGCTTAGATTCAAGTCTTAAGCTTAAGGAAATTTTTATCAAAATAATCTTTTTTCTTTTTTGTAGAGCTGGGGTCTCACTATGTTGCCCAGGCCAGTCTCAAACTCCTGGCCTCAAGCAATATTCCTGCCTCAACCTCCCAAAGTGCTGGGATTATAGGAATGAGCCACTGCACTCGGCCTATCAACATAATCTTTAGTATCTGCCTCTGTTCTATTTGTTTCAGGGACATTAGTTATGCTTCTATTGGATTTAAATTCAGTGTTCCAATCTATCATGTCAATTTTATCAGCAAAACTTATCTCAAATTTTCCTTCACACAATTGGCTCAGCTGTGTAGATACTCTGGTCCTTCTAATTAAGTTTTTAATCTGCTATGAGTTTATTTCCTAAATTTTAAAATTCACCCATATCACTTTTGTTTTGTTTTGTTTGAGATGGAGTTCCACTCTTGTTGCCCAGGCTGGAGTGCAATGGCATGATCTTGGCTCACCACAACCTCCGCCGCCTGGGTTCAAGATATTCTCCTGCCTCAGTCTCCCCAAGTAGCTGGGATTACAGGCATGCACCACCACGCCAGCTTAATTTTGTATTTTTAGTAGAGACAGGGCTTCTCCTTGTTGGTCAGGCTGGTCTCGAACTCCCGACCTCAGGTGATCTACCCACCTAGGCCTCCCTCCCAAAGTGCTGGGATTACAGGTGTGAGCCACTGTGCCCAGTCCCGTCTCACTTTTAATTCACCCATTTCCCTTTTAATTTCTCTCAGTCACTTTTTCATTTTAGTTCATTATTTTATCTTACCTTGTTATATAACGTTACTATCCCCTTAACTTTTATAAAATGTTCTAGCCTCTTGATTTTTATTAAAGCAAAACACAGGTGCTATCTAAAATTAACTTCCGTTTCCTGCAGCACATCTTTTTCAAGGTGTGCTTTCACTCCAGACACTAAGTACAATATTCTTTTCCTTCATGTGGCAGAAACTTTTCTTCCATTGACATGAGATGAACTGAGATCTAGTGTTTGCTCATAAACAGGTGAACTGGGTGCTTTCCTACTGTTCATCTGCTTGGGTGTTTAATTCTAGCTCTCAGATTGTATGCTGAGACTTAGTTGATGTAAATTTGCATTATCAATAAGTAGGATTAGGAAACTTTGTTCTTAGCATAATTTCTCTTTTGTGTTTGACATAAGCAGCCAAATAACAGCTAAGTTTTCCATGTCCAGCTTTCTGTCTGGCTCAGCCCTCCATCCCCGAAATTTCTCATACTGTGTCAGGAAGAACACCCACCATACTGTGTGCTTTCTGCCTAGTATATAGTCATTGCCTGATCCCTCGAAATGTAGCTACTTTTGAAATCTATTATTTATAATAATAAAATAGATTCCAAACAGTATATTGTCCATCAGTTGCAAGGCTTGCCCTTATCTCTTCCTCACCTTTCAGTGTAATTATCCCAAGATCTGCTCTACTTCCACACATTATTTTCTTCCAAGTGAGGCTCCCACATAAGTTTCTAAGTCTTCCTAAGTGATCCATCAGTAGTATACTCAGCAGAAATTCATCAAAGTTCCTGGGACTTCAATGGCATCCTTATACAGGATCGGGGCCAAGTTAGACTAGTTCCTTTTCATCATTACCTGCTCATTTCAGCAGCAATCAGTGGGAGCAGAAGAAAAGGCAATCAGATATCTGTGATCAAGTTCCCATGTTGCATGAAATTTATTTTGGTGCAAATTTGAGTAGTTTTCCTCCATTAGTTCTCTAGTGCACTTTAGGCCACTGGGAGAAATTCTCTCCAATGAAGACACTGGCAAATTCTATTACTGACTAAACAAGTATATCATTAAAACATTTATATTTGTAAACAAGAACTGGTCATAATGAATATTTTATAAGGAAAAAAAGAATCAACCCCTAGAAACAGTACAAGATGATTTATCCAGTATACCAGTGCCTGGAACTGCCATTTGAACAGCACTACTGCATGGCTCTACAGTAATAATTGATGCTCATAATGATGAGCCTGAGGCACTGCAAAATCCTAAAGAAAATGTTATAATTAGCATAGTTTGTGTTAAGAGAATAACTTAGAATAGTCTATTTATTTTAAAACTGATAACCCAAGAATGACAGAAATAGCCACTCTACTAGACCTAGTATCTGCTAGAACGATACTCATTGTGAATGTATCAAATGATAGTCTGACAGGCAAATAAATAACTCATCACTTACTATATACACACAGCATCTCCTAGAGTACATTCCAGGCTTAGTATGTTATTTTCCTGGACTCCACACACAAAAAAGATATGTATTGGTCTTAATGAGTTATCTATTTTATTTGGTTTTTAATGACATTTAATAGAGACATAGAAGAACAAAATATCATGTAAACAGGTTAAAGAAACAACAGTAAAGTTTCCCAAAAGCTTTCTTTTTTAACTGTCACTGGGTATTATTTGTTTTGTTTTTTGTTTTGAGACAGGGTCTCATTCTGCTGCCCAGGCTGGAGTGCAGTGACAAAATCATGGCTCACTGCAGCCTCCACCTCCTGAGCTCTGGTGATCTTCCCACCTCAGACACCTGAGAAGCTGGGACCACAAGCGTGCGCCTCCCTGCCCAGCTAATTTTTCTATTTTTTTGCAGACAAAGGGTTTTGCTATGTTGCCCAGGATGGTCTCAAACTCCTAGGCTCAAGTGATCCACCCGCCTCAGCCTCCCAAATTGCTGGGATTACAGGTGCGAGCCACCACTCCCAGCCTAGTCACTGTGTATTTTTAACAAGAGACCTCTGCCCTACAAACGTGATTTTCTTACTTAGAATAATTTAATACTGTTCCCCTACCTTCCCTGTCTCTCCTTGATTTGTAAAAGGCAGACGATTTTTAAAATCACAAAATAACTGCTTCGTATTGCCAAAACTAACATAAACAACAAATGTATCAATTTTGTTTTTGAGTAGATCAAAAACAGAACCCCTTATTAAAAGCAGCAAATGTGAATTAATCCAATACAAATTGCTTCTCAGAACAGTGGTGACATGAATTCAGAGGCACTGCCATCTGAAAAATCCATAAATTCAATGAATAACAGCAATTTTATTTACTTAGTTGTACCTGCTCATCTCTTTGTCTCCACTCTTGCCAATTTTCTTCTCGTGAATCCTTCTGTACTGGGTTTGACAATGGAAGATCATGTTGAGCGTTACAAACAGCATGGGAGGATTTCTGGGGAATTTTCTTAAAAGCAAGATTCCTGAGCTATAATAAAACAAAGAAAAAATATATTAAATTCAGTTTACCAATCCTGGAATACTAATGATTTTTTTAATTTAAAAAAAAGGTATTTTTATACTTCTACTCCACTCATTTTGCTAACTCACACAACTAAAGTTATTATTTGTGTTTTGTACAATCTTTGTAGAATGTTAATTTTGCCAGCATTTGAGATAATATTGGCAGAGATATGAAATGATTAAGTGAAAAATGTATTATCCTCTATTATACCTCCATTTTAATCATTCTTTACTAAAGAAAAGTTCATAGGAGTAGAAAACAGTAAAACAAGTGTGCTCTTAAAATGCAAAACACAGCCGGGCTCAGCAGCTCACCTCTGTAATCTTAGCCTATTGGAAGGCTGAGGCTGGTGGACTGCTTGAGTCCAGGAGATTGAGATCAGCCTCAGAAATGTGGCAAAACCCAGTCTTTACAAAAAATACAACAACAAAAAACTAGCCGGGTGTGGTGACACGCACCTGTGGTCCCAGCTACCCAGGAGACTGAGGTGAGAGGATCACCTGAGCCTGGGGGGTTGAGGCTGCAGTGAGCAGTGATCATGCCACTGCACTCCAGCCTGGGTGACGGAGTGAGACCCTGTCTCAAAAATAAAAATAAAATAAAATGCAAAACAATATAGCTCAGAAGCATACACATTTAAAAGTTTAAAGAGTGAGAGATCGCCTAAACAACTCTGACAACTACTTTGCTAGTGCTGAAAAATACAGGGCCTAGTCCACAAAGTAACATAATCAGCTAAAACAGTATGGGCCAAGCCACTCCCAACAATAAAAATAATCTGAGACAAAGTAGTTGAAACAAGAGAGAAAAATACTGAGAGGCTGTTATGAACTGAATTTGTTAAATTAAGTTTAGCCAGCAGACTGGGCATACTGCCTATGAGCTAGCCCTGCTCTGCAATGAGCAGTTAAAAAAAAAAAGTTTAAAGCTGCCTCCTTATGTTTTTTGTTTTTTGTTTTTTGTTTTTTGTTTTTTTTTGGCAGAGTCTCGCTCTGTCACCAGGTTGGAGTGCAGTGGTGCGACCTCGCTCACTGTAATCTCCACCTCCCAGGTTCAAGCAATTCTCCTGCCTCAGCCTCCCAAACAGGTGGGATTACAGTTGCATGCCACCACGCCCAGCTACTTTTTGAACTCCTGACTCAGGTGATCTGCCCGCCTCAGCCTCCCAAAGTGTTGGGATTACAGGCATGAGCCACCGCGCCTGGCCCCCACTGCCTCCTTACATATTTTAAGTTCAACTTGAAAGTTTCTCCATACATAGTGAACTGTAACCTAACAATATATAAACAAACTATAACCTACTTTTGTACCAATCACCCAGTTTTAGCCAATCACAGGTGGCCAACTGTCAAACCATGTTGAAATGAGGCAAAGGTGGAGCTGTAACCAGTCCAGCTGTTTCTGTACCTCACTTCCGTTTTCTGTCCATAAATACTACCTGACCATCTGACAGCTCAGGAGTAGCTCTGAACCTATTCTGGTTCTGGGGGCTGCTGAATTGTGAATCGGTCTTTGCGTATTTGTACTGTTCAATTTAATTTATCTGAAGTTTTTAACAAATTGTATCCTCCCTAAAGATACCTTGAAGCCCTAACCCCCAGTGTCCGTGAATGTGACCTTATTTGGAATTTGGGTCTTTACAGACGTAATCAAGTTAAGATGAAGTCATGCTGAATTAGGTTGGGCCCTAATCCAATATGACTGGTGTCCTTATACAAAGAGGTGAAGACACAGATACACAGAGAATGCCACATAACAACACAGGTAGAGACTGGGGTGATGACACAGCAAGCCAAAGGAATGCCATGGACTGACAGCTGCCACCCAGAAGCTAGAAGAGGCATGGAAATATTCTACTCAGAGTCTCAGAGAGAGAATTACCCTGTTGACGTGTGGATTTGAACCTCTACTAGACTCTAGAGCTGTGAAAAATAAATTTCTGTTGTTTTAAGCCACCAAGTTTGTTGTATTTTTTTATGGCAGCCCTGAGAAACTAATAAAGAGGCTTTCAATTGTGGATTAACAATTTTAACCGGTAATATTAGGTTGGTGCAAAAGTAATTGCAGTTTTTACCAAGTACATTGTTCTACAAAAGGGAATAAGATAGAAACACCACCAGTAGCTGGTTTCTGATTTGGAAAGGACATTCAAGAGGAGATGCTGCTGGAAATGAAGCACTGGTAGGTTGGCTGCTGTTTGCTTTACAGAAAGTAAAGGCTGATAGAACTGCAAATGGCTGAAGTGCAAAGGGCGGATCCTTCACACTCATTCTGTTTTACATTTTCTTATTCTCTAATATAAACTCCATTATTGCCTTATTTTCTGTTTCCCCCAAATCATCTTAATTCCTAAAAGAAAATAGTGGGCAATCAAAAGTTCTGAAAGATCTGACTTCTGAAAGGTTATTATCCAGTGAGGAAAATGTCTTTCCTTTAAAGTAACTGTGTGGATAGCATTTTAAAGAATATTTAGAAAGCAATGGAGATGGAAATTTAATAGAAAAATATAAAGTGAAAATGCTTTTTTCTAAGTCTTGGGACATTACTACGAGAATAAAACACTTTTACTACGTCTTTCATTAAATAATAATAAGGAAGGTCCTTACATACCCAACTGCTCCTTCTATTAAAACAAAACACATGCTAGAGTTGTATTTCAGCATTTCTTTTAAAAACAATGGGCATATTAAATGTTGGTCATATAACTAATGCTAAGGATGTCTAGGAAAAAACGGCCTTCTATACAGTTTTTACTCTGAAGAAAAGAAACAGGCCGGGTGCAGTGGCTCACACCTGTAATCCCAGCACTTTGGGAGGCCAAGGCGGGTAGATCACGAGGTCAGGAGTTCTAGACCAGCCTGGCCAACACTGTGAAACCCCGTCTCTACTAAAAATATAAAAATTAGCCAGGCGTGGTGCCAGGCACCTGTAGTCCCAGCTACTTGGGAGGCGGAGGCAGAAGAATCACTTGAACCCAGGAGGTGGAGGTTGCAGTGAGCTGAGATCGCGGCACTGCACTCCAGCTTGGGTGACAACGCAAGACTCCATCTCAGAAAAAAAAAAAAAAATGACCATCGAATGCATAAAAATGTACATTCAAGGCGAGTTACAGAGGGTCAGAAAGACAGTTGCACACCTGTAATCTCAGCACTTTGGGAAGCTGAGGCAGATGGATTGCTTGAGGCCGGGAGTTTGAGAACAGCCTGGGCAACGTACTGTGACCCCGTCTCTACAAAAAAAAAAAAATTAGCTGCATGTGGTGGTGCTTGCCTGTAGTCCTAGCTACTTGGGAGGCTGAGGCAAGCGGACTGCTTGAACCCAGGAGTTTGAGGCTACAGTGAGCTATATGCCACTGAACTACAGTCTGGGCAACAGAGAGAGGCCGGCGTGGTGGCTCACACCTATAATCCCAGCACTTTCGGAGGCCAAGGTGGGTAGATCACCTGAGCAACATGATGAACCCTGTCTCTACCAAAAATACAAAAAATTAGCCTGGTGTAGTGGAGTCCTGGGTCCAGTTGCTTGGAGGTGAGGTGGAGATCCTTGAGCCGCGGGGCAGGTTGTAGGAGCGAGACGCACCACTGCATTCCAATTGGGGAGAACCGTCTCAAAAAAAAACAGCCGGGCGGTGGTGGCCAAGCTGTATCCCAGCACTTGGGAGCCGAGACGGATCACGAGGTCGGAGGACGAGACCATCGGCTCACGTGAAACCCCGTCTTATAAAAAATACAAAACAGAGCGAGGTGGCGGCCTGTAGTCCCGCTACTGGGGATGAGCAGGGAATGCGTGACCGGGAGGCGAGCTTGAGTTGGTATCCGGCATGCACTCAGTGGGCGACATGAGACTCCGTCTCAAAAAAAAAAAAAAAAAAAAAAAAAAAAAAAAAAAAAAAAAAAAAACAAAAACAACTAGTCATATGATTTTTGCCTATAACAGTAGAAAACAGGAAACAACCCAAATGCTTATCATGAGTTCAATTAAATAAAGTATGAAATAACCATGTAATTAAATATTGTAAACTGTGGATTCATTTAAAATAACAGACATCTGTATTTACCAATATGGAAAACCGCTCATGGCTAATATTTTTTAAAAGCCAGTTATGAAACAGTCTATTAAATAATCCCATCTTCATTTAAGTATAACACGGATATATACATACACGTATATATTCATATAAATTTATATATGTGTACAGAAAACACATACCAAAATATTAATTGGTTATATTTCTGGTTATATCTGTAAGTGACCTTTGCTTCCTTTTAAGACTTTCCTAACCTTTATGCAATGAACACACGAACTTCCACAGTCAGAAAAAAATGTATTTTAAAAATGTTCAGGCAGGGTGTGGTGGCTCATGCCTGTAATCCCAGCCCTTTGGGAGGCTGAGGCAAGCAGATTGCTTGAGCCCAGAAGTTCAAGACCAGCCTATGCAACATGGCAAAACTCCATCTCTACAAAAAATGCAAAAATTAGCCAGGTATGGCAGTGTGTGCCTGTGGTCCCAGCTACTCAGGAGGCTAGTTGTGAGGATACTTTGAGCCTAGGAGGTTGAGGCTACAGTGAACTGTGATCATCCCACTGCACCCCAGCCTAGGTGACAGAGTGAGATCGTCTCAAAAAAAAAAAAAAAAGATCATTACATTTGATTTTAAATATACACAAATTCACATCTATTCATTGAATATTTACAGAATACCTGTGTAACAGGTACAATGAATACACAGGTGAACAAGATAGTATCTGTTCTCAGGATGATTATTGTCTATTGGGAAAGCAGACAACACAAATAATTTTAAGTGTTACCTCATTTGCTTCACTCTGTTGCTGTTCCTTCTTTTTTCTTCTTTTCTCTCTTTTTTTCTCATTTGTAGTTGACTTGCTTCCTAAAGTTTGAGACTTTCCAGTATTTCGACCTTTACCTTTTCCAGGTTCTGAATCAGAACCACTGCCACTATCCACTTGTAACAGGGCAAAACGAGAAGCAGTAGTGGGAACAGAACTAAGTACTGCTGAGGCCATCGTAAAGATTTTTCTTTTAAAATACTTCTGTCAAGAATAATTTCTGTGGGGAGAGAGAAGAATAGGCAGATGGGTAAACAAACACTCAGTAAAATCTGTTGTAGATTCTAAAACAACCATATGTATATAAAGTAAATTTCTTCTGACACTGGCTTTAGTAAATTTGGATTAATACCCACAACACTATTAGCAGTATATTTTTATTATATTTAAGTAAACAATGTAACATTTTACAATAGAAAAATGATATAAGATTTCACAGATATAATGTGCTCATTTTTCCATGTATACTTGAAAAATGCATGGTTTTCCTCTCTCAATAATTCTGTAATATATACATATTTATAAAGAATATCCTAAATCAATATGGTTCACAGTGGAAAAGAGTATCATTTTTTCATTATATACAAAAAAAGACCTTTAGTCCAACTACATGTTAACTCCCAACTTCCAATACAAGAAAAAAAGGAGTAAAGACAGAACACCATCTTTATCATATATAAAATACTACCATAAGTTTGATTCTGGAGACTGTGATTTAGAACTGACAGCAAAAATAAAGAGCTTAAATTCTCTCAACCAAAGGAAACTTTTCAAAATGCCTTCGGCATTATGTTTTAGTTCACTAGCTTCCATGCAAGCATAGGTGAGTGTAGCTTCATGCCGTGTGCTGTCAGCTTTTCCACAACCGTTTAGACTTAGAAGGGATCTTAAAAGTCCCCCAGTAGCTCCTAATCCAAATCCTTTAGTTATACAGCTAAGGTAAGTGGAGTTTAAGTTGGTTATGTGACTTCCCTCAGTTCTTTCTAGAAGTTAGTGGCTGAGTCTCCACCTGGACCTAGATTTGCTGAACCTTAATCTGAAAGTCCAAATTAAGAAGCCCTGTAACAACCAGAAGACTAAGCACTCTTCCAATTAAAAAAGACACAGATTGTCTTAACAGAATGGCAACTCAGAAATTTGTATTTTGAAATGCTTCAGGTACACAGAAACTGAATAAAGCATTCAGTTTGAAAAAAATTAAGATGAACACTCCAAGTAGCCAGCACAAAGGTTAACAAAATGTTAACTGACTCCTATGCTTCTCTCCAACTGCATTCCCCCACTGCAACAGCCAGAGGTAACAAGTATCCTGATTTTCGTATAACTTACTCCTTTGCTTTTCTTTATAGTTTTTATCCTATGTCTTGATTCACAGTGCTCATATCGGAATGAACTGCTGTCATTTCCACAATATCCCACTGGTTACATATATATTTCTTAGTACATCACATTATCACACAGGCCACCCTACTCATTGTGGGAAAGGGCTTTGTAAAGGTGAATACTAAGAAGTAAGGATTATTAAGATCCATTCTGAAAACCAACCACACACTATCATTTGTATGTTTTCAGGAGGGAAGAAAAATGAGAAGCACATACTCAATCTTCCATCTTAAGTAACCAGAAAAACATTTAGAAATCTTTCAAGTTTTTGGTCTACAATGAAGAAAAATCACAGTAAGAACTGATGTCTGAAGATGCTGTCTAGCCGTCATTAAATCATAGCATTTTTATTACAATATCATGTCAAGACAAATTGTTTCTGTGCCTAGAAATATGCAAATCAAGACAAAATATCACAATGTACAGAGATGATACCACATTGATAAATTGTGACAGATTTTTGCTTCCAATCTTTCCTGCAAGCATGGGAATGAAAGTTTCATAAGTTATGACAAAGGAGAAAATGTTTCAAAATGGAAAAGAAATTCCAGATTTATTACGGAAAAGATGAATTCTGCTTCAACCTCAACATATTTTATTAAAATAATCCTATAGGCCGGGTGCAGTGGCTCACACCTGTAAACCCAGCACTCTGGGAGGCTGAGGTGGGCAGGTCACTGGAGGCCAGGAGTTCGAGACCAGCCTGGGCAACATAGTGAGACCCTGTCTCTACTACAAATACAAAAAATTAGCTGGGCATGGTGACACACGCCTGTAATCCCAGCTACTCCAGAGGCTGAGGCATGAGAATCTCTTGAACCCAGGAGGTGGAGGTTGCAGTTAACCGAGATTGCACCACTGACTCCAGCCTGAGCAATGGAGTCAGATTCTCTCTCAAAAAAATAATAACAATCCTATATAAAATGTTACTTGCTTGAGCACTCAAGGTACAATAATCCTATATAACTGTTCAACTATCATTATATTCAATTTTAAATGTTGGGGCTATTAATTGCAAGTGGCAGTTGTATTACTGTTCGCAAATATTCACTGTCCCTCCCTGAAGGGGAATTATACTATACATCACTTCTCTGTTGAAGGCAGGCATAACCAGGTAACTTACTTTGGCCAGTGAAATATAAACTTCAAAAAGCTTTACAAGTCAGTGTGTGGTTCAACGTGTCCTCTTTTCCCTGCTTCTGTGATTGTAGAAGCATATACTGAGATGGAATCTCTATCAGCCAGATCTAATAAAGTCTGCAACCACAATAAACAAAGCCCCCTTACTAACCTGCGATGGACATGTAGCTTGAGCAAGAAAGCAACTTTGCTGCTTTCAACTACTGATATTTTCAGATTGCTATTGAAGCCTTATCATGACTTATAACTTACACAAAGAAATTTCTTTCCATTCTAGGACTGATACGAAAACTGTGAATTTCATATATGGATTATTTGCATGCATTAAATGTTCATAAATTTCTATTCTGAAACATCTCTCCAAGGCTCACAGAAATTTTATTTCTGTAGCATAAGGCAGAGCTATCTTACCAGGGTATCCTTAGATAGTTTCCCTTAGGCCTTGGGGCAGCCGGAAACCCCTGAAAAAGTAAGAGCCTCTGTTCCAGTCACTTCCAGAAACAAGCAACCTCATCCGGTGCTCCTCAGTGGGTAGCTCCTGCACATGCCGCTCTGGAGTTACATCAACTATGAAAAGGGAAGTGCTCCAAGTCCTAGTAATCTACCTCATCAGACAACTGCAGAATGCACTGCTACCCATTATTATAGACAGGCTTGTAAAACTGTTGGAAGATTATGTTCAAGGTGCCTAAACAGCAAGGCACACAGTAGAATAAGCAGGAAGTCAAGAACGGGGGAGCCCAAAATCTAGTGAGCAAGGTTTCCTTAAAGCAACAGCCTTAAATCTCTGTATTGATTATATTTTTCTCCATTTGCCAGTGACATCCATTTTCAGCAACATCAAATCTAGCTGCAAGGTGACTGCTCAAACAATGCATATGCTTTCTGTCACGCAGAACTTTGTCATTACTTTTAAACACTTGAAATTAGAAAGGCCAATTGAATCTGAAATCCTGTCATTCACTTATTTATTCATTTGTTTATTTTTGAGACAGGGTCTTGCTCTGTCACCCAGGCTGGAGTGCAGTAGCCTGATTATGGCTCACTGCAGCCTTGACTTCCTGGGCTGAAATGATTCTCCCACATCAGCCTTCTGAGTAGCTAGGACTACAGGTGTGTGCCACCATGCCTGGCTAATTTTTTCTACTTTTTATAGAGATGGGGATTATGTTGCTTAAGCTGGTCTCGAACTCCTGGGCTCAAGTGATCCTACTGTCTTGGCCTCACAAAGTGCTGGGATTACAGGCATGAGCCACTGCAATTGCCCCAAATCTTTTCATCTTTATCACAAGAAATTTTCTATTACATTTTTGATGAAAAGAGCTGTTAGATTATTTAAAAAGAATTCCAACTGCTGCAAATTACTGAATGCTTAGATAAAAATTGTTTGTTTTTATTACCTCCTCATACAAATGAAGCTTTAATGGACACTCAATCCTAAGACATCATTATTTAAAAGTCTAGATCAGGAACTGAATATTTTCATTGGTGGATAAACTGATTTTAAAAATGAAAAGTTAATGTTCACAGAAGCAAGTACAATTCTCTCATTAGAAACCCTGAAAAGAGTCTGAAGTTTTATAGAAATTCAACATTTAGTATCTTTCCTATTAATTTACATTGTTTTACTTATCCTAATCATATACTATAACAAGAACGTTTTTCACATTTTTTTCCATCTAGTTCAATACAGACACCTTTAAATCTCTTCCAGTTTTGGGAGAATGAGATGCCTCTGGTTCTTTGTGTCAGTAATGCAGAAAGCAAATGGCAGGGAACATCAGCACAAGACCACTGACCTGGAGCCAGAATGCCCATCACACCCAACCTGCTATTTACTGTAAGTCCTTGAGCAACCTACTTGATCTCTCTGAGTTTTTGTAAAGACTGAAAAAGTTAATATATGTAAAGTACTTAGAACAGTAGCCAGCAGCACTCAATACAGTCATGCATCACTTAAGGTGGGGATACCTTGTGAGAAATGCATCATTAGGTGATTTCATCACTGTGTGAGTATCACACAGTGTGCTTACACAAACCTAACTGGTACAGCCTACTATCCACCTAGGCTACATGGTATGGCCTATTGCTCCTAAGCTACAAATCTGTATAGTATATGACTGTATTGGAGGCAACTGTAACACAATGGTAAGTATTTGTGTATCTAAAGAAAAGGTACAATAAAAATACTGCTTTATATGTCCATCATTGACGAAAACAAAACATAGTTAACGCAGCACATGACTATATAAGCATTTACGGGTGTTACTATTATTATTAGACTGAAATGTGCCATGAGACACTATGAGACATAGAATTGGTACAAACTATTTAAAAATTTGACTAAGCATGCCTGACTCCACTGCAAAGTGTTTTGAAACTTAAACAACATGTGGCCCCTATACAAGCTAAGGCTTTAATCTTTGAAATAAAAGAAAAAAGTTTTTAGGCATTGAGTAGTAGGTGAGTGGTCAGCCACTGAAAAGAGTCAAAGACCTAAAGATTACACATAACATACTACAGAAGGAAAATACCTATCTACCAGAAACCCAAGAGTCACATTTGAGACTATATCTTAAATAGTGGGCATACAACAGATACTAAATGTTTCTTGAATGAATGAAAAGGAACAAAAGAAAGACAAAGCAAAAAGAAAGTATTATGACAAATACTGTTAATCAAGAAAAGAACCAATGACAAACACTCAAAAGACAAAATTATTTTTCTGGTAAAGCAGCTACCTATGCTATGTCACATCAGCAATCTATGTGTTAACATGTCTTAACTTCTGAAACGGTAAAACTGAAAGGGAGAAATGCTCCTTTAATGATCCCTTGTTTGATCAGGGTAAGGTGCAAAAAAAAGAGTAAGATAGTGGCAGCCACTTGTCATTATATTACACTTTACATAACAGTAAATATCAAAGAAAAAAAATACTACTACTTAATCTGCAGCTGAGGGGATAGGAGATGAAACAACTGGAAGGGCTCAATCATCTGTGCTATGTTATATTTAAAAAAAAATAGCCAACATATCAACACATCATCCACCTCAACAGCCTTGACAGAAATCTACATACTATGTCAAAAGGTACGCTGACCAGCACTTCAGAAGTGGAAGAGAAGGAAATGTAATTTTAAATGAAAGAAGGGACTAAAACTTAATATGAAAATAATCCCCAATTTCTAAATACGTCTATTATTTATACACATACCAAAAAGAAGAAAGAAATACATGGGATTACTCACTAATTTTCCTTTCTATAGTTTTTACTATTTCCCCAAATGTTCTATAATGACGATATACATATACACACACACATACATATAACATACATATATACACACACACACACATATATATATATTTTTTTTTAACTGAGACAGGGTCTTACTCCCACACCAAGGCTGGAGCAGTGGTGTCATCATGGCTCACTGCACCCTCAACTTCCTGGTCTCAGGTGATCCTCCCACCTCTGCCTCCCAAGTAGCTGGGACTACAGGCATGTGACACCATGCCTGGCTAATTTTTTGCAGAGTCAGGGTTTTGCCACGTTGCCCAGACTGGTCTTGAACTCCTAGGCTCAAGCAATCCCCCTAGCTCAGCCTCCCAAAGTGCTGGGATTACAGGAATGAGCCACCATGCCCAGCTCTACAATGATCATATTACTTCCCAAAAAAAAAAAAAAAAAAAACTCAAAAAGAACAAATGGTTATCTATATACAAGTTGAAAAAGTTAAGCACAATGTAATCAATACAATATTGATTTTTTTTGCCCTGTGTCAACATTTAGAAAGGGCAACTAAAGGCCAGAATTGACAATAAGACGCCTTTGGCCATTCATATCAGTGATGCAGAAGTCAAATGACAGAGAGCAACTATCGAAGACTAATATGTTGCATACTTTTAAGAGAACATTACCCTCATTAACTAATTTTTCAGAATTTTCAAAAAGATAGTCATGTTATGCAATCCAGGAATTCCTCTGTAACTTTTTTTTTTAACCTTGATGAGAAAGAAATAAATAGGGAGACCATGAAAACATTAGGTTTTTAAAAGATACTATATTTCAGGTCATGGCTAGGTAACGTCAGTATTCCTTCAGTCTTGTGTCCTAAACTTCTGCATCTCCACATACAGTCACATCTAAGAGATGTTAGGATAAACAGATTCAAACACAGCTCTTCTCCCTCCCTCTCTATACTTCTTCAAATACATTTGGTCTTTAAAAGTTAGATGTTTCTATGCTCAGTCATTTATATACACATAATAATTAAGGCATACAATGCAAATGAAAATACACTGGACTGTCAATTAAGTTACATACATTAGTCTATGAATATGGTGGCTAATACTGTATATTAAACATTTGCATATTATTAAAATACTACACAAATCAGGTTTTTGGTGCAGAACTCTAACGATTATTTTATTTATATTTTTCCCCTCTTCCCTTGGAGTTTCTTTCAAAACCAATTTCAAGGATATCTGGGCTCAGTGGTGCACACCTGTAATTTCAGCAACTTGGGAGACCGAGGCAGGAGATCACTTAAGTTCACGAGTTTGGGACCAGCCCAGGCAACATAGCAAAACCCTATCTCATAAAATAAATAATAAAACTAATTTCAAGGATAATGTATAGTTGAAGGAAGACAAAATAAATTTACAAGATAATTTTAAAAACAGAAACGCTTCAGGGTAAAATGTGAAATAAACACACATTCTCAATATGCAAGCAGTTCACCATTTATAAATATATATTCTACTATCTTCCACAATGTAATGACTACCACTAGTAAAAACTATTAATTTATACTTAAGATGGCAGCAGGCCAGGCGTGGTGGTTCATGCCTGTAATCCTGGTACTCTGGAAGGGATGAGGTGGGCAGACTGCTTGAGCCCAGGAGTTCAAGATCAGTCAGGAAAACATGGCAAAACTCCTTCTCTACAAAATGTACAACAGTTAGCAGGCATAGCAGTGCATGCCTGTGGTCCCAGCTACTTGGGAGGCTAAGGTGGGAGGATCACCTGAGCCTAGGGGTCAAGGCTGTAGTGAGCAGTGATGGTGCCACTGCACTACAGCTTGGGTGACAACCTGAGACCTTTTGTCAAAAAAGAAAAAAAAAAAAAGATGACAGCAATGTCAAAAGTATAACAAAGTCTCTATTTTCCAAATACTTCATACCCAAAAAGCCAATTATTTGACTTATTAAATGTAACAGCATATGTTAGCGCTTTCTACAGCAACTCTCTTTCTTCAGATTTTGTACGTACTCCAAGAAAAAACAACTTGAAATTTCTTGAACACACAATTAGTTTACTTGCTCATATCTTTCTGCTGTTCTCAAAAGTCTACGATGCCATCTATCTCTTAAACGAAAAACTTCCATTTATTCCTCAAAATCATGCTCAGGTGCTAGCATATCTATGAAGCGTTCTCTGACCTGTTCTTGAAGTCAAACATTCCCGCCTCTGTCATATTTCCATATTTTAAACTTACTATTATTGAATGGACTCCAAAAAATTATCTCTTTATTGTTGTGCCTAGCCCCTATGATCCTGGTTTCAAGATCCTGAAAGACAAGAGTTTCTATCCCTTACAAACACCACAGGACCTGACACACAGAAGACACATTATTGAACTTAGTGTTTTCTTCATGTTTACATTCTTCAAGTACACAGCTATCTATGCAGTGAAAGACGTGCTCTACGAGTAGAAAGAGAAAAACATGAAGTACACAATAGACAATCCTCAAGTCCCATAATGCAGATGTGCATGAGCAATTATTAGCAGTTCAAAGTTGTTTCATTATGGTAAGTACCATTCTAACAAACTAATCGCCACAACCAATTTTGTCTAGGAAACATATATGGTTTTAAAGTGTTGATTTATGCCAGCTGGGCATGGTGGCTCATGCATGTAATCCCAGCACTTTGGGAGGCCAAGGTGGGTAGATCACAAGGTCAAGAGATCGAGACCATCCTGGTCAATGCAATGAAACCCCATCTCTACTAAAAATACAAAAACTAGCTGGGCTTGGTGGTGCGTGCCTGTAGTCTGAGCTACTTGGTAGGCTGAGGCAGGAGAATCGCTTGAACCTGGGAGGCAGAGGTTGCAGTGAGCTGAGATTGCGCCACTGTACTCCAGCCTGGCAACAGAGTGAGAGACAGTCTCAAAAAAACAAAAAACAAAAGTGTTAATTTGAAAGAATTAGGATGCATTGGTTGCTTAAGTAAACTGCTTCTAAAAATGAATAGCCTAAGCTACAAGCAGGAGAATTTCTTTTTTTTTTCTCTTTCCGTATACATGGGGTCTCACTATGTTGCCCAGGCTGATCTCAAACTCCTGAGCTCAAGCAATCCTCCAGCCTCGACCTTCCATAGTGCTGGGATTACAGACATGCAACTACGCCGAACTAAGCAGAAGAATTCCTAAGTAGCTGGTAGTCTTGGCCTCTATCAAGGTTTGGAGGCACATTGCCATTATGACCTTATCCCTCTACACTATGACCTCACTAGAATCAAGACAGACAGCAGCAGCCATATCTCAGTCCAGAAGACCACAATTAGGGAACTTCAGCACACACACACACACACACACACAATTATATATATAAACTCCTTAAATCAAGAACAACCAAATATATCACTTTTATAAGATGAATGATAGCCATCTTATATTAACACTACCAATTAGCCTGACCAAAAAGGTATCAATGTAGATGTCAATTAGTGTGGCCTCACTGAAACATAACTTAAATCTAAATTAACTGAGCGTAATACGAAATGGCATAACTTAGATCTACATTAACTGAGCGTAATACGAAATGGCATAACTTAGATCTACATTAATTGAGCGTAATATGAAATGGCACCAAGTATCACTGATTTAACACCTGGTGAAATAAAAAATTGTGTTATTTCATGTTCTGTTCTTCAAATAACTAGACAGTATTTTTCACTTTGGCTTCTTAAAAATTAGGGTTCACAGGCCGGGTGTGGTGGCTCACACTTGTAATCCCAGCACTTTGGGAGGCCGAGGTGGGCGGATCACGAGGTCAGGAGTTCGAGACCAGCCTGGCCAACAAGGCAAAATCCTGTTTCTACTAAACACACACACACACTTACACACACACACACACACACACACACAATTAGCCGGGCGTCTGTAATTCCAGCTACTCAGGAGGCTGAGGCAGGAGAGTTGCTTGAACCTGGAAGGCAGAAGGTGCTGTGAGCCGAGATAGCGCCATTGCACTCCAGCCTGGGCAACAAGAACAAAACTCCGCCTCAGGAGGGAAAAAAAAAGGGTTCACAATCAGCAAGTGTGAAGTGCATACTAAAGCTCTGCTCCAAACACATTGTAAATACAGTAAACCCAATGCGTATGCCCCAAACTCCATTTTCTCCTCATAGTTAAGTACTGCCATCCCTCTCCAATCTGCAGTTTCCACTTTCTGTAGGCCAAGAAAGTTAAGTAAAAAATACAAGCAGGTACTGAGTGAGGACCTGAGGGATTCTCCCACGAGTAAAGTACATGTATTTTCATTTGCCCACAATGTTCTTTTGGTCAGCTTCTGGGTTTTGCTCTTACTCCAGAATTGAAGCTACTGTAGTGTTATAAATCTGTTGAGAAAAGAGATCTAGATTTCTATGAAGATTTTTAATATTTTAATTAGCCAAAAAGCTTCTCAAATATTTTTATAACTACAAGTCACATTTATTAAATGATTCCAGTTACAATCCCAAGCACATTTACTACACAACAGACAATGCTAAATGGTGAAGGAAACTGTCTCTGGCTTTTTAGTGTAAGACAGATGATCTTTCATTAGTCCTTCCAATTAAAGCATTAGCATCAACTCTGAAAAATCTGGCAAAAGAGTGAAAAAGAGGATGAAGAGAAAAGGCAATCAATTTGATAAACTATTTTTGTCACTACTGTTCAATATTTATGAAGCACCTTAATGCTCGCGATCTGACAAAAATTCGCAAAGGCTGTTCCAAACAACAACAGAAGAAAAAAAATCAAGTTCGTTTACTTTTCAATAGCTGGCGGGGGAGGAGGAGGAGCACTATATTCAAAAAGTAATTCACTATACCTCATTCATGAATGAAAGCCAAATTTCACCCATAGGCTGTTAACCGATGCTCCGAAACTTATTCGCAAAGTACATAGAGAAAGAAATTGCGCTGGGCGAAACCTAACTCGTGCGGCTTCAAAACCTGAAAGGGAGAAAACGAGTCAGGTCTTTGCTCCAGAAATTTCCGAGCGCCCAGCTCCCCGAGAGGGAGCGCGGGCGCCAGCGGCGGGGAGGGGACGGTAGCACCTGTCACTCGAGCGGCCCCCGCGGGGTCTCAGGAGGCTCAGCGGCCGCCGGCCTGGGAGTCTGCTGCGAGTCCCTCTCCGCCGCCCCGAGCCTTGAGCCCAGCGTCGGGCCGCGGCCCTTTCCGCGGAGCGGCCCTCCCGTGCCCTCTGCCCAGCGGCTCCGGCCAGTGGGGCCCGTCGCCTCAGGCCGAGTCCCCGCCACCCGAGCCCGGGACGCCGAGAGGAGCGCTGTCGAGCAGCTGCCTACGCCTCCGGGGCGCCGGAGCGGACCCCCGCGAGGCGGGCCCGCCTCCGCGTACTCACCGGGCCTCCCGGGCCGCCGGCTCGGCCCTCCTCTCCCTCCTCCCCCCGCCGCCGCCTCTCCCGCGGCTCCCTGGGCGGCCGCACTGGGCGCTGAGACTGGTCTGGGTCAAGTGTCGGCAGGGCTGGGGGCAGGCTCGCGCCCGACTGGGGTCGCGGTCGGCCCGCGGGCTGGTCACTAACGGGTCCCGGGGCGCCGGGGCGGACCGCGGCGGTGAGCGCGGCTGCAGGCTGCGGTGAGGGGCGGGGAGAGCGCGGCTGCGAGCAGGCGGGCGGGCGGAGGGTGGAGGGAAGCCCGGGCGGAGGGGGCGGCGTGAGAGCCTCGGGGCGGGGGCGGGGCGGGGGCGGGGCCTGGCGCGTCCGCCGTGCGCGGGGGTTTGTTTATTTTCGCGGTTGGTGGCGGCGCTGGCGCTGGTTAGAGGTTCGCCGGTGACGTGCGCGCCCGAGTTGGGGGAGAGGACCAGAACCACCTGCTGGAGAAGGGGAGCTACGGGGGCCGGGCAGGGTCCAAACGCCTCACGTAGGCGGCGGCGCCACGGTCTTCGGGGTCACAGGGAAGAGAAGGGCTCTCCTCGAGCTGGTGGAAGGAGGGAGGCCTCCTGAGGGAATGAGACTCCAGGCCACTCCCCCACAGCAAGGCAGGATCACCTGCGTCTCGGAGAGCAGTTAGAGGGCCCTGGAGTGGAAAGGGCGGTGGGACCTTGGTAGCCCGGGTTCCCTGCAACTTGGGGTTCGACCTCCAGGCAGTGAAGTAGGGATGGTCCTGCAAGTCAAGATTCCAGTAGCAAGACTGCATCAGATCTCTGTAAGGAAAATAACTAACATTTCTCCGTTCCCTGTAGAGTTGCAGGGCGCTATAACGTTATCTCCATCAGGTAGTAGTGGTCTAACTTTACAGGCGAAGTGAAGTGACTTACCCAAAGCCTCACAGCTGATAAACGGGAGAGCCGGAGCCCAGCCGTACTGGCTTCCAATTCTGTGAGCTTAGCAGCGCATCACATTATCTCCATAAATCCCCCTGATTCAACTAATATTAGACGCCCCACAAGTAAGATGCTGCAGAGTTACAGAGGGGAGTTGAAGATACCTTTGCCTTCAAATAACTAAGGCATAAAACAAAGATAAAATAGACAATAAAAGACAAACCATGATAGGTTCCATGTGAAAAGTGGCAGAGTACTGCCAGGAATCAAAGAACCGTGTATATCTGTCTTGGGGATAAGGAAAGAAAGGCAGCATGAAGGAGTAGGCATTTGGGATTGACCTTGAAGGAGACAGGGAGAGTTTTACAGCAAGAAGGGATAGCACGAGAATATGTATGAAGGCGAATCAGTGGAAGTTGTGTTGGGGAAAGAGGAAAGACTCCAGGGTATGTTGAGAAGTGGCAGAGACAAAGGAGTATGGGGCCTAAGATGCCAAATGGATGCATTTGTATTTAATTCAGCATTTTGAGTTTTCGTTGTTCAGAAGTTTGGGGGAAGAAAAGGAGGTTTTTTTCTTTGCGCTATTGATTTATCTGTGAGGGGAAGCAGAAATTAGAAGTGGAAAAACTGACAGTTCAACTGTAGGCCAGGTAAAAGGTAATGATGAGTCGGACCTAAAGGGACAGCCAGGGGAATTTAAAAAGCATGGTTGAGAGATGATGTGCATGCAGAATCTATAGAATTTGGCAACTGATTGATTAATTGTGGGTAGGAAGAGAGAAATCAAAGAAAGTGGAGGTTTTGAGTTTGTAGATAATTGCAAGATTGAAAAGAGACAATTACAAACAAAGGAAAGGAGGAGCTACTTCTTGAGAGAAGATCAGTTTAGATTTGGACATTTTAAGAATTCACAGGGTTGTCAAGACAGCCAGAGAGACATGGACACTAATGTTAGAAATAAAGGTTTTGTAGTATGAGAAAGAGGACCGAACTAGAAAATAGACTCATTAATAATCAGCCTAACAGTGATATTGCTGTGAGATAAAAGAAGAAAACAAAGGTCACCATCTTGGAAAACACCCTCTTTAGAGTCTCACTCCTCAAAATGTGGTCAGTGGCCCAGCAGCACTGACATGAGGACGTTAGTTGGAAACTCAGAATCTCAGGCCCCACCCCAGACCTGCTGAACCAGCATCTCCAACTTAACGAGAACCCGAAGAGATTTGTGCCACATCAAAAAGTTTGAGAAGCTCTGATCTAGGTGAGCGAAGCCAGCAAAGAAAGGGTGTAGAACAGAAAGTGGGAGGAGAATAGGGTAATGCAGAATCATCAGCAAGGTAAATTGGAGTTTCGCAAAAGCAGAACTGAAAGGAGTGTTGATCAACAATATCCAAAACCACAGAGGTTGAAAAGCACAAGGAAAGAAGGTATGTTTGCATTTTGTGATTAGGTAGTAGAGTCTTTAAGACCACATTGTTCTCATTGAAAGCCTGGAAAGAAAGATCCCCTTTCTGGTCGAGGTTGGTCTAGGGATCCCATCTTCTTCAGTTCCCACATATATGGGACATACCGAGATACGTAGATAGATTTGACAGTGGGAGAAAGTTTCCCTTCCACTTGCTTTTATTTTCTCAGCAAAATGAGGAACAAGATCATTTTGGCAGACTGCTAATTGTCCACCACAATTTAGTCTCCCCTTCTCCCTGAAAACACAGACTGCTTTTCTCAGCCTCTCTTCCAGTTGCATATGGTCAAGTATTAAGTTATAGGACGTGAGCAGATGTTATGTCTGCCACTGTCAGGCCAAGGCGTTTACTTTGAGAGTACTCGTGCCTCTTTCATGCATTTTCCTTTCTACCAGCTGGACCGTGGACACGGTGACTCTGCTTCAATTATGCAGATGACCACAAGCCTCTGGAGTTGGCAGAGCCACAAGAAAGAAGGTGCCTGGATGAAGGAGAGCTACCCACTGACCTGGACACCCAATTATGTGAGCAAGATATATTTCTACTGAGTTGGAGCCGTAACATTTTGCAGTCTATTTGTTATAGTAGTTTAGCCTACTCTGGGTAGTGTAGTCCTTAATGGGAAGTAACGAGAAAAGAAGACAGAAGAAGTGGGGTGAAATCAGAGTTTGAATGAGGGAGAATGGACTGACTAAAGAACATGGTAAAGTTTCCAGGCATTACTAAGAGCCCCACTGAATAAGTGGTCATGAATTTAGAGTGAGGCTAGCCACTTGGTTATGCAATTTTCTCCAGCCATAATCAGTTGCTCATGTGCAGGCACTGAGTAGGCAGTTTTGGCAGTAACCAGGACTGAGATTTGACCAGACAAGCATAATGAGGAGCTACGGGCAGAGTTGGTGGTGGTAGAAGCAAAGGAGGCCTTTCAGAAGTGGTAAGAAGTAAAGTTACGAGAGGAGTGAAGAACGGTGGAAAGATGGTAGAGTGACTGAATTGGTGTTTTTGATAGGTTGGAGAATTGTTGAAGTTTAGTTACTATGTGGAATGACCTTGGAACGATAAGAGATGGTTGGAGAGTGGAGGCTTGAATTAAATTAGAGGAGGGGCTGTAGTTATCGGTAATATTAGAGTATAAGGAATGCATGTGAGAATGGATAATTGAGGTACCAGAGGGTACAAGATCCTTTGAAGGGAGGTCAAGGAATTGAGATGCAGTAAGGATTTTGAATGAACATCCACACAGTTCTACATACGTACATACATATATACACATACCCCTCACAAAGAATTACTGCAAGAGTAATACCACAATAGTGTTGTAGTAGTGAGTAGTTTTGGAGAGAGTGATAGTAGCCCTAGTACTAAAATCTTTCATCTATGAGTAAGGGGTTGAATTCTCCAAATTAGGCTGCACAGGGACATGAGTGGTTTAATATGTTAAACTCTTGCAAATATCACATTTCATTAAACAGATGCTTTCACGTTTTATGTTGCTAAAGTAAGATTTCTAATTGCTTCTCTCCGACCTCTCAAATTACGATGGTAACTGCCTTCTTTTACAGGAAATGCCCATCTGTCTGTATTATAAACCAGACACATGCCAGGTTTTCCAATTTAAATGACAGTGCTTTAAAACTTGTCATAGACTACTCTGTCCTACCTCCAATGTGTATTTCGAGTAGATAATCTACAGTGATGCTAGCTCTGCCACATCAAACAATGCACAGTAAATGTTCAAAATCTACATTAAAAACCTCGGTTATAAAGAGCTAGATACCCTGTTTTACATGATGTGATTATTACTCATTGCATAATCAGAACATCTGTATCAGAACCTGCCATATACCCCATAAATATATACACCTGCTGTGTATGCACAAAAATTAAAATTGCTATTATTTTTGAGATGGAGTATTGCTCTGTCAACCAGGCCAGAGTGCAGTGGTGCAGTCTCAGCTCACTGCAACTTCCGCCTCCCCGGTTCAAGCAATTATCCTGCCTCAGCCTCCCAAGTAGCTGGGACTATAAGTGCATGCCACTACGCCTGGCTATTTTTTGTATTTTTAGTAGAGACAGGATTTCACCATGATGCCAGGCTAGTTACAAACTCTCAATCTCAGTCATCCACCCATCTCAGCCTTCCAAAGTGCTGAGATTACAGGCGTGAGCGACAGCACCTGGGCCAAAAATTAAAATTAAAAATTAAAAAAATTAAAACTTCAGTTATAGCTTAAGTTAACAATAAGTAGGGATTGACTAAAGACCTGATAAATTGAAAATAAGATTGCTCGTAGCTTGGGAAATGATGTACTATGTTATATAACATAGGGGCTTTGGACTCAGACTGCTAGGGGTAGAATTATGAAGTTATTGTGAGGATAAGACACGTTACACACACACACAACCATTCTAAAGACTGCAAGTACATACAAGCATTAAGTTAGGTATGGGTATTCTATTATCATACTTATTTCTACTTATTATGGAATTGCTTTGACTGTACATGGACTTTTCCTACTTAGAAAATGTTCATTACATCTGTACATGTCAAAACCCAGTGGCAAGGGGACTTCTGGTTAAGCATAGTTCATTGAACACACGTTTGTCTCCACTTACTCCAGAGACCTCATTAAAATGACAGTAAAGGAATAAAAAAGATATAAATCTATAAAGAAAAAGCAAACAGGGAAAGAGCTCCCCACTGAATAAAATGCCAACAAAACTTAGGAACGTGGAAAACAGATGGGTGAGTGATCACTGACTTACCAAAGCCTCCAAAGTGACTACTTAAGCTTTTGGGAGGAGGCAGAACCAGCCATTAAGTGAACCTATCCATGTCACAGCACCCTGGAAAGGCTCTAAAACTAGAGCTGCCTTCTCTTCGAAAGTAGAGGGAGAGCAGGGCTGAAAAGGAGAATTCACTGCGAATGTTTTCTAAAGAGAATGAGATCCTGCCTTCCCTGTGTTCCCTACTCCATTCCATGCTGCCCAAATTCACCAGAAGATAGATGGTTTGCTTTCTGGAGAGGTTGATTCAGAGCTCTCCTGGGCACCAGGCAGAGCTGAAGACAGGGATGACTCACTACACAGAAAAGCAGAATTAAGTGAAGTTGTGCGTATTAAATTATAAGGCAGACCCCTTTCCCCCAGCTTCATTCACAAATTCAGATCCTATAATGCTGGGATCCTGTCAAGAGACTGGAAGCTTCCTCTTAGGGGAAAACCAGCTGCTCCAAGAGAAGAGGTCTCCAAATACTGAGGTTTGGGGATCCCATGGTGAAGAGTGTGGCTTGTTGCCTGTCTCCTACAGTCAGCCCAATAGTCAGCAATCCCTGATTGTACCTACAAGGGCTCTCATCAACATTTTATTGCCTCATTCTTTTATTTGAAAATTTTTGGCTGGGTGCATGGGCTAACACCTGTAATCCCAACACTTTAGGAGGCTGAGGTGGGAGGATCACTTGAGCCCAGGAGTTCAAGACTAGCTTGGGCAACATAGTGAGATCCCATCTCTACAAAAAAGAATAAAAAAGTTAGATGGGTCTAGTGGTACACGCCTGTAGTCCTAGCTACTTGGGAGGCTGAGGCTTGGAGGATCATTTGAGCCAGGAGTTTGAAGCTGCAGTGAACTGCGATTGCACCACTGTACTCCGGCCTGGTTGACAGAGTGAGACTCTCTAAAATAATAATACAAATTTTAAAGGTTTTTTAGAGATAGGGTATCTCTGTGTTGCCCAGGCTGGCCTCAAACTCCTGGCCTCAAATGATCCTCCTGCCTGTGTAAATTAGTTCAACCTTTGTGGAAGACAATGTGGCAATTCCTCAAGGATCTAGAACTAGATATACTATTTGACTCAGCAATCCCATTACTGGGTCTATATCCAAAGGATTATAAATCATGCTACTATAAAGATACATGCACATGTACGTTTATTGTGGCACTATTCACAATAGCAAAGACTTGGAACCAATCCAAATGTCCATCAGTGACAGACTGGATTAAGAAAATGTGGTACATATACACCGTGGAATACTATGCAGTCATAAAAAAGGATGAGTTCATGTCCTTTGCAGGGACATGGATGAAGCTGGAAACCATTATTCTCTACAAACTGTCATAAGGACAGAAAACCAAACACTGCATGTTCTCACTCATAGGTGGGAATTGAACAATGGGAACACTTGGACACAGGGCAGGGAACATCACACACCAGGGCCTGTTGGGGAGTGGGGGGCTGGGGGAGGGACAGCATTAGGAGAAATACCTAATGTAAATGACGAGTTGATGGGTGCAGCAGACCAGCATGGCACAGGTATACATATGTAACAAACCTGCACGTTGTGCACATGTACCCTAGAACTTAAAGTATAATAATAATAACAAAAAAGATCCTCCTGCCTCAGCCTTCCAAGTAGCTGGTACTACAGGCATGAGCCACCATGCCCAGCTATCACCTTATTCTTAAATGTGGTGAACAGCTGATGATCTCCATTTATTTGAAGAAACCTCCTTACATGAAAGACAGAACCTACAATAAACAGACAAGAAAAGAAAAAAAAAAAAAAAAAAAAAAAAAAAAGAGCTTCAGTGGCCAGGTGTGGTGGCTGACACCTATAATCCCTGCACTTTGGGAGGCCAAGGTGGGCGGATCACTAGAGATCAGGAGTTCGAGACCAGCCTGGCCAACATGGTGAAACCTCATCTCTTCTAAAGATACAAAAAAGTAGCTGGGCGTGGTGGCACACACCTGTAATCCCAGCTACTTGGGAGGCTGAGGCAGGAGCATTGCTTGAACCCAGGAGGCAGAGGTTGCAGTGAGCTGAGGACAAGCCACTACACTCCAGCCTGGGCAATAAAAGCAAAACTCAGTCTGAAAAAAGAAAGAAAAAAAAAAGGACTTAGAGGAAATAAAAGCAGTGCAGAAAGCCAGAAAACATGTCAAAAATCAAGAAATTCTCAAAAATTTTAGCTTCCATATACACTTCTCCCTCAGGAAACTGCTGGAAGGAGCACTCCATCCAAGTAAAGGTGTATATCAAGAAACAGAAAAACATGTGGCTGGGCACAGTGGCTCACACCTGTAATCTCAGAACTTTGGGAGGCTGAGGCAGGTGGATCACTTTAGGCCAGAAGTTTGAGACCAGCCTGGCCAATATGGTGAAACCACATCTCTACCAAAAATAAATTTAAAAAACAAAACAAAACAAAACAAAACCCAATGTGGTGACACATGCCTGTAATAACAGCTACTTGAGAGGCTGAGGCAGGAGAATCACTTCAACCTGAGAGGCAGAGGCTGCAGTGAGCTGAGATTATGCTACTATACTCCAGCCTGGGTGACAGAGTGACAGTCTGTCTCAAAAAAGAAAAAGAAACAGAAAAATGTGGGATCTGGTAAACCGGAACTCCAACCAAGGCAGAAAACAAAGAGAATTCCCTAGATCAAGCTTTTCCAACCCGTGGTGTGTGGCCCAGGATGACTTTGAATGTGGCCCAACACAAATTTGTAAACTTTCTTAAAACATACTTTTTTGTGATTTTTAATTTTTTTTTTTAGCTCATCAGCTATTGTTAGTGTATTTTATGTGTGGCCCAAGACAATTCATTTTCTTCCAGTGTGGTCCAAGAAAGCCAAAAGATTGGACACCCCTGCCCTAGATGAAGGTGAAGAGAGGTTCCAGGAGGTCAGCTGTGTAGCAGGCCTGGAGAGCACACTAGAGGATGGAAGGCTCTAGAAGGGATGTCTCCAAGAAAAGAAAATGGAAATGATGGATTACCTAATATGTCTGAACCTTTTGAACAAAATTGCACAACTCTGGTGGAAAATACGGAGATGTAATGGTGATAAGTATAGAGAAAACTAAGCAACCAGCAGGTGTGGTGGCTCACATCTATAATCCCAATATTTTGGGAGCTGAGGCGGGAGGATGGCTTGAGCTCAGGAGTTTTGAGACTAGGCCAGGCAACATTTTGAGACTTTGTCTCTACCTTAGAAAAAAAAAAAAAAAAAAGCCAGGTGTACTGGTACACATCTGTAGTCCCAGCTACTCAGGAGGCTGAGGTGGGAGCCTGGGAGATTGAGGCTGCAATGGGCTATCATTGCGTCACTGCACTCCAGCCTTGGTGAAAGAATGAGATCCAGTCTCAAACAAAAAGAGAGAAAGAGAGAGAGAGAGAAAACTAAGCTACTTAAGAAAGAGGGAATAGCTAGACACAGTGGCTCACGCCTGTAATCCCAGCACTTTGGGAGGCCTAGGCGGGCAGATCAGGACGTCAGGAGATCGAGACCATCCTGGCTAGCATGGTGAAACCCCGTCTCTACTAAAAATACAAAAAATTAGCTGGGTGTGGTGGCGGGTGCCTGTAGTCCTAGCTGCTCAGGAGGCTGAGGCAGGAGAATGGTGTGAACCCAGGAGGCGGAGCTTGCAGTGAGCCAAGATCACACCACTGCACTCCAGCCTGGGCAACAGAGCCAGACTCCATCAGAAGAAGAAGGAGAAGAAGGGAGAAGAAGGAAGGAGAAGAAGGGAGAAGAAGGGAGAAGGGAGAAGGGAGGAGAAGGAGAGGGAGAGGGAGGGGGAGGGGGAGGGGGAAGGGGAGAGGGGAGGAAAGAGAGAAGGAGGAGGAAGAAGGAGGAAGAAGGAAGGAGGAAGAAGGAAGAAGGAAGAAGAAGAAAATAATAAACTCCAAGAAAAACAAAATAGTCACAGCCATAAAACACAACGAAATCATGTCCTTTGCAACAACATGGATGCAGCTGGAGGCCAATTATCCTAAAAGAATTAGTGCAGGAACCAGAAAACCAAATACCATGTATTCTCACTTACCTTACCCCTAAAAGTTAGATGCCCTTCCTCCATACTCCCACAGTACCCTCTATATTTTTACCAGAGTCATTATATTCCTCTTTACTTTATGAGCCCTTAAAAGCAGGGACCTGGTCTGTTTTACTCATTGGTATGTCACTACAGTGCCAGGCTCATTGTTTGCATTCAAATGGTGGTTGCATGAACAAATTCAAATGTAACTGCCTGTTTACTTGTCTTTCCTCAACAGGCTGTATATTCCTTGGCGGATGGATCTGTAGTTTATTAAGCTTTGTTTCTTTTAGCATTTAGCACTCAGCATGAAGACCTAGTGCATAGTTTATTGAATAAATTAACTTTGTCAGCATTATAATCTTTAAAATACAGTATATAGCACTGAAGAATATATAGAAAGTATTCTGAAGATACAGAGACATGCGTTGCTCAGGATTGTTCCTTTGTGTTTCACTTATAGGAAAAATACATATGAAAGATCTCACACTATAGACTACAAATGCCAAATGACCTACTGTGCTCTTACCACCCTTAGCCTAGAAATAAAATAGAAACAATTCCTGAAGAAATAGTCTTAAAAATAAACAGCTAAAATTTTATCAACAACAACAAAAAGTAGTTGGGGTTTCTGCTCATTAAATTAGTTTGTATGGGGAAGCACCACCTAAGTTTCTTGATTCATGGCATGTGTTCTTAAACCAATTTACTATCCACTAAAAATAAATAGTGATCAATATATAAAAAGCAGTTGTATTTCTTGACACTAGCAATGAACCATCTGCAAATGAAATTAAGAACACAATTCCATTTACGGTAGCATCAAAAAGAATATTTAGAAATAAATTTAACCAGAGAAGTGTAAGACATGTACACTGAAAACTAAAACACATGGTTAAAAGAATGGAAAGACAGCCCAAGTTCATGGATTGGAAGACTGAATATTGCTAAAATGGCAGTACTCCCCAAATTGATCTATAGATTCAATGCAATTCCTATCAAAATTCCATCTCCCTTTTTGTAGAAATAGACAACTGGTCCTCAAATTCATATGGAAACTTAAGGGACCCCAAATAACCAACAAATATTGGAAAAGAAGACAAAGTTCATGGGTTCACACTTTGACTTCAAAATTTACTACATAATCAAGACAATATGGTTCTTTCATAGGACAGACATGTAGACCAGTGGAATAAAATTGAGTGCAGAAATAAACCTGTGTGGTCAATTGGTTTTCAACAAATGTGTGAAGACAATTTCATGAGGAAAGAATGGTTTTTTTCAACCAATTATATTGACACAACTGGATATCTGCATGCAAAATAATGAAGTTGGACCCATCTCATACCATGTACAAAAACTAATTCAAAATTGATCAAAGACCCAAATGTAAGACTTAAAACTGTAAAGTGCTCTTCTTCTTCCATCAAAGCTGGTTGGATGTGATTTCCGTGTTCAGATACAATTTATGATACTTGCTCCTTTTGAGCATCCATACATTACAGAAGCATTTTTTGATCAGTATGTTTACATATAGTTCTTACAGCTTTATGTATATATGAGCTCAGAAACATCATTACCATGTGAAAAAGCACCCCTAATTTTCTATTTCCTTGCCCTGATTTACTCTCTCCATAAGTGGTATCACTGGACTGTAAGTTCCTTGAGGGCTAGGGCTTTTAGTTTTCAACTCTATCAGCAAAAATATAAAGGTTGATAGAAAATATAAAGCAGGGAAATGCCTGTAAATTAAAAGCCTGGAGAAATTCCCATCTTTACATTTTAGCATTTACATGTAGATGCCATTTTTTAATGTTTTCAGAAAATAAATAACTTTAGCTACCAGCCCACCCTTTGGAAGAGGTACAGATTATTTCCCATATAAGAACTAAACCCCACCGTGCTGGCCCATGTCTTGAAGGGTGAAGGGCTAACTAAACTCACAGAATCAAATGCTTAAACCTAGCTTCCTTTCTCATGGGAGATACTGAATTTTGTAGTAAACCTTACTAAGAATACCTCATACCACTTAAGGTAACTCAGGAAAACTGTATGTTAGTATTCTTCTTTTCTGATTTATTTGTTCACAATCGACTAGAATATTTATGATTGTAGGTTCCATTACCCTTAAAGTCTTGACCTACTCTTTACTTGCCTGCTCAGGTCATAGGTGCTATGATCTAGAGAAAAAGTATTTCTTACACTGGCAAATACTTGCAAACTAAGGGGAATGAGTTTCCCTCTGAATGTTTATGAAGGAGAGGCCACTATGGTAATGTTAAATTTAATTATAATACACTTCTTGTATTTAGGAGCTAAAAGTCTCAGATGCTAAATGAAGACTGATTTGCTTTTTATTTGATCATATACCTATACATGTGCAAAAAAATTAACTTCTTGTTTTATAGTTTCTTTGAGGGAAAATAGGGTTTAAAATTCATATCAGTTTTAAGAAAAGTTATTTTTCCAGACATAGTTCAATAACTCACAAATGTAATTGTTACTAAAAAAATAAGTAATAAATAGCCAAAAACTGGTGGTCAAAGATCCAGTAGAAAACATCCTCTTTCACTCATAAATCAAAGAAATAGTCATGAAGCACTTCTATGACTATAAAAATAGATTCAGCAAGTCTTTAAAACATTTTTGCTAGAATTCACATGAATCTTCCCAGAGAATACTCTTATTTATACTGTTGAAACATATATAACTAAAATTGAGAATTTGTTTAGAAGATATATATAACTAAAACTGAGAATTTGTTTAGAAGATGTCTTATGATTTGCATATATATAAAATAAACAACCATGTGTGCCAGTTAGCCCATTTTGACATCCAACTGTATAGAAAACCTACTTATAATTTAATCTTAAACATATATGATGCTTCAATTTTCAAAGTGCTTTCATTTGATAAAGCATTTATTTGATAAAACAAGACTATTTACTATGTAGCAAAAATAGTAATTTCCCTCCTAATTACTTTGTGTTGCATTTGAAAAATATGATTTTGATTTTAGATGCGGGGTAGTGATTCATAAATAGATTTTTTTAAAAAGACTGGTTTAGAAAATATCATTTAATGTACTCTATTAATAAAATTACAGCCTGTGTCATTCTAGACATGTCTAACAGCTGGTGACACCTGGAGCTAGCCAGGAAAGTGTCTGGTGAAACAGATGGGCTTAGCCCCAGGCCTTGAATGGAACAGTTCAGATGCTGCCCAACCCTCCCAGGTGATGGAAATTTCAAAAGGAGATTAAATCCTCAGTATTAAAATACCTTGCCCTGTTCTCATTATTCCCATCTAGAAAAAGTATGCTAGAAAGTAACAACACTTTGACTTTAATAGTTATAAATTATGAAAATTATCAATTAGTTGAACTCAGAAAACTCCTCACTGCTTTTCACTCCTAGAGGATAGGATGGTGAAGTTCAACTACAGCCCACATATGAAAATGAGTAATGTTAATCCAGCCTCTCAAGGCAGGCCCAGTAGCTGCTGGTTTGTAATCTTGAATTAGTCGGTAGACAAATTCAGGGATATTTTAGCAGAGGGAAAAAATAAGCAAAATAGTTGAGATATCATTGTTTTGCAAAAATAAATCCCATTTTGCCTACAGCCGTTTTTGTTTGTTTATTTTGGCATATCATTCATGGTTCTTCAAAGGTAAAATCACTTAAGTCCTAACTGCTTTCCTTCAGTGTATGTTGTTAGGTGATTGGAATTTACCACAAACTGCTATTTCTTGTAATTCTCTATTGAATGGCTCCATAATTTATATTCAAATATGATCTAGGATGGCTTCTTTTCATAATATCCTGAGTGAATAGTAAATATAGGAAAAGGAACCAGTATAAAAATATACCAGTATAAAAAATAAAAACCAGTATAAAAAATAGTTGTCTATTTTTAAATGGCAAAGTCAGTACTAATCAAGAGTATTCTTTAGTGTCTAGAGCTAGCCAAAGGTTGAATTTAAGTTTCAGTCCTTATGCCAGAGAAATATATTCTCTCAAAATATTTTTTGAAAATCCTTTGTCTATGGAATGCTTTCAAATAAACCTCTTTCCCTCCTGTCTCCCTCCCACTCCAGTCATCTGTCTTAGAGCTATTGGAATCCTGGATCATTGTGGGAAATGAAAGGTGAGTAAGTACATGCCTATAATTTGTTGTTGGTAAGTGTGGAGTGGGGTCCAAGGAATGGTTCGTTTAAAAATAAGACACTTCAGATCACATAACTTTTTTTTTTTTTTTTTTGAGATGAGTCTCCCACTGTTGCCCAGTCTGGAGTGCAATGGCGCGATCTTGGCTCACTGCAACGTCTGACTCACGGGTGCAAGCAATTCACCTGCCTCAGCCTCCCGAGTAGCTGGGACTACAGGTGTGTGCCACCACACTTGGTTAATTTTGTATTTTTAGTAGAGATGGGGTTTCACCATGGCCAGGCTGGTCTTGAACTTCTGACTTCGTGATCTGCCTGCCTCGTCCTCCCAAAGTGCTGGGATTACAGGCGTGAGCCATTGTGCCTGGCCAATCACATAACTTCTAACAATATTTACCACATTGGACTTGAAAAATTATAACTTGCTTTATACATGTACTGTAGTAAGCTTGAAAACACAGTAATACAGTATACAAATAAGGTTTTAAAATAGTTCCTTTTGTTCTACTTTAATTATATAATTATTAATAGTTTCAAATTTCCAAGAATCATTAAGTATACATTTTTAAAAATATATTGAATTTTATCTTCTTTTCTTTTGTGAATGATTTTGTTCCTTAGGCATATAGGGACTTGCTCTTTATAACAGACTATGAGATTGTTGTATTTTTCTTTTTTTTTTTTTTTTGAGACGGAGTCTAGCTCTGTTGCCCAGGCTGGAGTGCAGTGGCGCGATCTCGGCTTACTGCAAGCTCCGCCTCCCGGGTTCACGCCATTCTCCTGCCTCAGCCTCCCACGTAACTGGGACTACAGGCGCCCGCCACCACGCCCGGCTAATTTTTTTGTGTTTTGAGTAGAGACAGGGTTTCACCGTGTTAGCCAGGATGGTCTCGATCTCCTGACCTCATGATCCACCCACCTCGGCCTCCCAAAGTGCTGGGATTACACGCATGAGCCACAGGGCCCGGCCCTGTATTTTTCTCTTAAAGTACTGTAGATAACTGAATAGAGTTGTGTGTTATAATTAACCAGTAGAACATAACATGTAAGTCTAATTCAATATATTTGGTTTCAATCAAATTACAGTTAGCATTTCAAATAGTGCCAATTCTGTTGACTCACAGTAGAAATTCCTGAAGGAAACATAAAAACAGACAAATGAGAACTATGCAAAATATCAAAAGCTATCATTGTAACATCAACTTTTTCTGGGATTTCTTTTCATAATTTCTTTTGTTCTGATTAACTCCATGTTGAAGTCATGTTGGGGTCAACATGAAAGCCATTATAAAAATCAAACACTATTCCAGTATTTGATGCTTTATCTTTGTATGCAGTACAGTCCAAGGAATGGAAGGAATCGCAGCAGTCAACCTTGGTGTAGGCAATAAGGGGTGCATTATTTACAGATAATTTAAAAACAACAAAACCTATGAAAAGTGAGCCTGCTTTTATCAGCAGCAATGACAGTGATAAAATACTTCTCCTTATTGGGCAGAGGCTCCCCAGTACCCTACCCTTGGTGTACTTCTGCCAACATAAGCTCAAAAGTACTATATGCCCAATGCTTTTGAGATGCTTATTACAGATGGATCTCATTCTCGCCTTTATTTTCAATTTTTGAAAATATAAATGTAGAAGAATATATTATCAGTGTTAAGGCAGCCTACAATCTGTTATAACTTTAAATGTAAAATATACATAATGAATTTTTTTTAAAATTCCAATGAAGTTGAGAGAGGAATTGTGGATATAAGTAAGTTTCTACCTGAACTTTCAAATACTGATACCCCACTGTTTTAAAGTCACGACTAGGTGCCTAAGGAAATAAGTGAAAGATCGAAGTATGTCATACTTGCATTTAATGTAAGAATTTGTTTTGACCACAGAACCCAATGCCCACTGAGGATTTCACTCCCTGATAGTCATTCCACAACTTAGTATAAGACTTTCATTTTTTTTCTATATAAGGAATTTAGTCTCAAATAAGCATTCCTCACTTTATTGGCCTAGACTGAACAAGGCAATGGCTAGTGGCAATCTAGTCCACAATTAATGAAGATCATATTTTTGCTGACTCCTTGGACCCTGAGTTCATGAAGATATGAAGAATTGAGGCAACAATAAAAAAATACATTAACAAAAAGAAAGCACACATTAAAGCACAAAAGCACCTTCATCAATGTTCTCACCACCTGTGGTTCCCACCTTACAGAATTTTCCATCTCTGTTAGCTATAACACTCTAGAGTTAGGAAAGTAACTAGTACTTTACAAATATTTTTCCTTTCAAATGCTTTATTACAGCTACAGAAAAAAACATAATAAAAAAAAGAAAACCACAAACATTTTATATACATGCAAAAAGGCAATAGAATGACAAAACGTTTAGAAAAAGCATGTGAAAAAGAGTAAAATCATTATTAGTAAATGTAAAACAATAATTTTACTTGCCTTGGGTAGGTGTCTCATTTTTTCTTTCCTTTGTGAGAACACTGACTAAACTAGAATGACCAGAGGTTCATTTCCAGAATATATTATTCACGACATTATTTATATATGTGTTTGCATATGTGCCATGAAATCTGTCATACTATACAAAGGATATATGTTTAACCAAAAGGCAGGAAAAAACCATACCTTTGTTATTTAGAAATCAACTCACAGTTGCATAATCAAACTTAATCATTGTTGTTTTCATATAAATTTTCTTGCTTTATTAGTGAGTTGGCTTTGAGGAAATGTGTATTTCCACAGGCAAAACAAGTATGTGTTAATTTCTTGAGCAAGTAGGATTCCAGTATCAGAATACATTCTTAAATACATTATTTCTAAATAAGGCATAGCACATTACTTAATCTTACAAGGAACTTATAATTAGGATCTTCATTAATAAATACATATTTATAAATATATTATTGCTATGCTTGTTAAAGGCACTGACCATTGACCATTATCTATTTCTATATCTATGTCTATATACAAAGTGTATCTATATATACATTATAACTATATATCATTATATGATATGAAATATATAATGAAATAATGTATAATGTATACCCTATATTTATATACAAGTATATATACAGTATATATATACACAAGCATTTATATACAAGTGTATATATATAGATAATGGTAAAAGGTCAGTGCCTTCAGCAAAGCACAGCAATAATATATTTAAATAAATATGTATTTATTAATGAAGGTCCTAATTATAAATTCCTTGTAAGATTAAGTAATGTGCTATGCCTTAATTGGAAATAATTAATTTACACATACTAGTTTTACCTGTGGAAATACACATTTCCTTATATACTTGTATATATACAAGTGTGTATATATATATATAAAATATATATATATAAAAAATGGCAAAAGGTCAGTGCATTTATACATATTTATAATGTGTATGTTTTACCTTTGGTTTGTATGATTTATATTTATATATATGAATATACATAAATTTATAAAAATGGAAGACTAGCTGGAATCCAGAATCTGACTTCAAACAGTCCCCGGTAAAAATAAAATTTCCCAGTTAGTTTGTAAATTAGGTTTTTGAAATTTAGAAAATAGTATCTCATTGGACCAATATTAAAAATTGTTTCATTCCCAGGTTAAGTCCACAGAAATCTATTTAATTTAAATAAATTTTAGTACCATGCTTAAGAGATAAACTATTTTCCTTTTTATAAGTTGGTTTTGTTTTGATTTGTTTCCTAAAGGAACTGGTTTTTAGCAAGGAGACCAAGAAGCTCTACTCCCTAGGGGCTAGCAATGAGAGAAAGGAAGCCTTAAGTCTTTGAGCACAGGGTGACAGTTTGGTTCCTATGTGAGATGATCAAGTCCACAGCAACAGAGGGAAGGACAAAAGGAAAAGGTCTGTAGCAGCACTACATCAGAAAAAATGGATTCAGCAAGGAAGTGGGTGACTCTTGAGTAAGCATCCATGTCAGGATGGTTTTGCTACAGCCCCCACCCAAACATTAATTAGTTTAAGAAACTCAACCTTGGTTGACAAGTGAAAGATTTGGAAAAGTAACAAAGAACAACTTAAGTAACAAAATAATTTCTCAGGTCATTACAATGGATGTTTCCTATAACTGAAAAAATGGTTAAAAAGTACAAGCTAAATTTCATGGGTAAACTGTTTAGTTCTTAATTCCAAACTAAATTGTACATTATATAGTAAAATTTTGGCCAGAAAAACTTGGAGATTTTAGTAAAAATTTCATTGACATATTTACAGCCCCAATGTAGTTTGGCCAGTTTGCAAAGCCTGACTAAGGAGGTTGTAGAGAAAAATATCAGACTTAAGCCCATCAGATCATTAAAGATGCTTTGGCGAGACTTCAAGCTTTACAGACATACTCCGTATGACCAGAGATGTCATAACCAGTGTTCTTTCTCTTGAAATGTTACAATGCTTTAGTTTTATTCTATCATTTCCCTATTCCATGGAACAGCATCCACCTCTCCCAATTTTAGTAGCATAGTGAGAGATATATTGAGTGTATAGAGCAGGAAAGGCATGAAAACTTATATTGCATAATAGTAGTAAACAAAAAAAAACATTATAAATTTTTAAAAATCCAAAAAATTCCAGAAACAGAACAGTGAGCATGTTTAAAAAGTCGAGACTGACCATTTCTGTGAACTCTGAGGACTGTAAATGAGCCTCAATCCATAAAGCTGAGAGGTTGTCTTAGCCCACATATGCAGCAGGTGACTCCCTCTGACAAAAGCAGTATTTAGCTGGATCTTTTAAAAATAACAATATACTTGTATTTGAGAATAACAATAATATAGTTATATTGTAAAATACTTTTATAATATAATGTACATTTATATTATATAATAATACATACTTGAAAGATATTTTAGTCTATTATTAGTTTTATTCTTCAAATATGCCTGGAAAAACATTTAAGCATATTTATAAATGTAAATATTTAAATGTTATCAAGTATTGGAAAACATGTTTGATTACTATGGGAATATAAATTAAAACTCCCCAAGTATTCTATAGAAGATGTACACATCTATAGTATATAAAAGAATTAGAGATTCCTTCCTCCCCTTCTTCCTTTATTTTGAGGAAAGAGGTAGTGAAATTGAGCTTTAGTTTTTAACAGGTTAGAAAAAGGAATCTTTTTACATATCTACTAAAGTCCTATTATTAAATGTCTAAGTTTTTAAGTCACTTGGTTTCCTAGATACTTCGAAGGAATCAGCAGCCATTGATCCAACCCCAACTCCAAGACTGGAACGTCGCAATGATAGTTCCAAAGCGGAAATTTGACGTAATTCTTTTCGACACAGTTTTACCGGTGTAATACCATGAAGATGTCCCACATTTCCCGCAATCAGAATTTGGGATGATAGTTGACTGTGAGATTTTGTAAACTGATTATCACCTATTTCTGTTTTATCCTCATTACTTAACATATGCCCACTGGGGGGTGCTAAAGAACTATGAATTGGAGGTAATTCTGGGATATCTTCCCAGAGCTTTTGAGGATTTGGCTGTGTTCTTAAGCTGCTTGGTGAACTGTCCCTTTCTCTTTCTCGTCCACTTAATTTCATACTTTCAGGTCTGGATGCCCATTTTAATTCTTGTGAAAGCATGCCTCCTTCTTCTGACTTCAGGACTCCATCTCCAGCCTCATGATCTAAAAATAATCCCCAAACCAAAAAATTAGATATTATTTCCTCAAAATTAGGTATTTTAATCAAAGCGTCTTAACATAAATACATTATTATCACCCAATATGCATAATGTTTTACAACTTTTTTGTTAAATGACTTATTTTAGATGAACAGATGTGTGAATATATTTTTATTTCACTTATAGGCATCTTGCATGTGAATAACTCACAACTTTAATTCATGGAACAAAGTTGAGAAATAGTCTCTTGGGGGTTTGGTACTCCCTGGAAACATAAGAGTGCTTTGGGCGCCTCTTGTGCCTTTCCATGCTTGTCTTCTCTGCTGGTCTTGCTACTAGTGAATTCTAAATCATGGCCAAGTGATGCCAGCACTGGATAATATTGGCTCTGCCCCGTATCTCGAGGGAAAACTCTGGGACTTGGCATTATATGTGTGGAAATCTGGTCTTGGTTGGCACTCCCAGCATGATAGCAGTGTTCTGCTGTCTGAATGTACTATGGGGTGTGTGCCACAATTTCTGTCATCAAAATGGAGATGAGAGAATATGCCCTAGGTGGGGACACCCCACTGGAATTAGAGTGAAGAGATCAAAGCTAGAGGTTCTTAAATCAAAGAATATCTAATATCAAAGACAAAAACTTGCTTAAGAGAAATGCATTATAGGTACTAGACCTAATATGATGAAACATGCCAACTTTAACATATTGATGCATGCTTAGTATACTTTTCATCCTGCGAAGACAAAGTTTTTCTTTTCTTTTTTTTTTTTTTTTTTGAGATGGAGTCTCGCTCTGTTGCCCAGGCTGGAGTGCAGTGGTGCGATCTCGGCTCACTGCAAGCTCCGCCTCCCGGGTTCACGCCATTCTCCTTCCTCAGCCTCCCAAGTAGCCAGGACTACAGGTGCCCGCCACCACGTCCGGCTAATTTTTTGTATTTTCAGTAGAGACAGGGTTTCACCGTGTTAGGCAGGATGGTCTCGATCTCCTGACCTCAGGTGATCTGCCCACCTTGGCGGGCAGTTTTATATGAACCTGCATTCTCTCTATTTATATTTAAACCTATCCTCGTATCAATTTAAATCACTATAAAACTATGTGTAGTTTTATACACATAGTGCTGGGATTAAGGCATGAGCCACCGTGCCTGGCCCAGTCCTGCAAAGACAAAGTTTTAAAACACAGGTTGCACACTGGCAGCTCCCAAGCCAAATCTGGCCCAGAGACATGTTTTGCTTGGCCTATAATGTTAGTAATACTTGACCCAAAATTTAAAAATTGAAGTTTCTTATAAAAATATAGATTTACAGCTTTTTTAGAAAAACTGTAAGAGTTTACAGTTTCTAAATTGCAACAACAGCTGGAACACAGTTGCCACTGACCATTTAGATGACTGCTGCAGTCCCCACTGCTCACCCTGGCTTCCCTGGCTCAGGTAGGCACTCTAGTTTGTAACCCCTGGTTTAAAACATAACTGACTCTCTAGTTTTTAAAATTATCTCAAAATCAAATAACCTGAACTAGCAAATGATCTAGATCCTCGTACATGGAACTCATACAAAGTTGACCACAGACAGTGGCTCCCAGACTTTGCTGTACATCAGAGTCACTGGGAAGCTTTTAAAAATGCTGCGCCCTAGCTGGATGCAATGGTTCATGCCTGTAGCCCCAGCTACTCGAGAGGCTGAGGTGGGAGGATTGCTCAAGCCCAGGAGTTTGAGGCTGCAGTGAGCCATGATTGTACCACTACATTCCAGCCTGGGCAACAGAGCGAGACCCCAACTCTAAAAAAAAAAAAAAAAAAAAAAAAAATTCCTGCTCCCCGGATGACAGTATCTGGGGGAAGGAGTAAGACATCTTATTTTCAAAAGATCATAAGAAAAGACGCTGATTGCTGAGGTTTACTCCAAAGCCCACTTGGATTCTTCACAAGAAAATTTCCCTCTTCCAGAATTTTATAATTGAGGGAACCAACTAGGGAAAGATTAATTTGCCCAAGGTCAGACAACTAGTGAAAGAAGTAAGGATTCCAGCCCAGATCTTTTGACTCTGTTATCCTTACACATAGTTTTATAGTGATTTAAATTGATACGAGGATAGGTTTAAATATAAATAGAGAGAATGCAGGTTCATATAAAACTGATTTTATCCTCATGTTAGAAAACATATACACTGTAACATAGGATGACCATCAAGTGACCCAAGATATTTTAGTCAAAAGATGAATTTTTCTGCAATTTGAAAATGCCAAAAATATTCAAAGAAAATATAAGTCTTGTAGACAGTCTTCTATGAAAACCCACTGAACCGTCAGGCACAGCGGCTCACGCCTGTAATCCCAGCACTTTGGGAGGCCGAGGCTGGTAGATCACCTGAGGTAAGGGGTTCGAGACCAGCTTGGCCGAAATGGTCTCTACTAAAAATACAAAAGATTAGCCAGGCCTGGTGGTGGCGCCTGCAATCCCAGTTACTCGGGAGGCTGAGGCAGGAGAATCGCTTGAACCCGGGAGGTGGAGGTTGCAGTGAGCTGAGATAGCGCCACTGTACTTCAGCCTGGGTAACAAGAATGAAACTCCATCTCAAAAACAAAAAACACTGCACCAAATACCAAGAGTTATTTATTAACTAGGATACTGATTATTAAGCATGTAAAACATTTTCTGGAACTCAGAGTTGGATATAAATTGCTACATTTTATAATTCAAACAAACCTTGTTTCATGTCATTATATTAGAGTAGCATTATGAGATAGGATATAGTGTAAACTATATCCCCAATATAGTTGCAACTGTGTATTTTAAAGCATGGGGAAAATATGAAAAGAATTATGCTCAAATGTGGGTAGGATTATAACTGATTTGTTTTTTTCATTTTCAGATTTTTCTATAATGACTATACATTACTTTTTATAGCCAAAAATGGAAGTATTTTAAATGTTTCTAGGTAGAATAGCAAATTAGCTGAAATAGTATCTCCAACGTTATTATCAAGACTAGACTCCTTGGGTTAGTTGGTCAGAACAGTGTTATTCTCATTGTACACCTCTCCAAAATTAACTATGTTTTAGATTTGTGTGTTTGGTTAAAGAGCAGGATGAAGATCCAGATTTCTTAAACCTGTATATCACATTGTCATTTTAAAGAAATGTCTAGTAGACTCAGTGGCATAAACATGGGCCATTTACAAGCTAGATGTCTAATATCAGATACCTCAAATTTGACAGTAGACTTTTTTTAAAAGCTAAAGTGGTCTTATGTTGATTATTCTGTTTCTTACTTGATACCTGTTTACTTTTTAATTTTTGGCAAGTAATGTTTCAAGTTAAAAAGTTTTAGCTATATATAGCCGGCAGTATTTCAAATAAATGAGTTATATTGGTAAGCACCTCTGTATTACTATACTGAGAATCAGAAAGTATAATCTCTTTGGCAGGATTTGTATGTTTGTATCACATCTGTATCCTAAGGCAACTTTTATCCTGGAATACTGAACCAGCAGTCAGAAGATAAGCGACAACATTGACTATATTATAGTTATTGTTCTATCCACAAGTCACTTGCCTTCTCTAAGCGTCAATGGCTTCATCTGAAAACGGAGTTAGCAGACCTCAGCCTATCCTGAGTTTGGGGGCTAAAAGGAATTATTTTTGAAAATGTCTATACATGATAAATGTCACAAATATAAGTTAGCATTTTTTTGAGACAGAGTTTCGCTCTTGTTGCCCAGGTTGGAGTGCAATGGCGTGATCTCGGCTCACTGCAACCTCAGCCTCCCAGGTTCAAGTGATTCCCCTGCCTCAGCCTCGTAAGTATCTGGGATTACAGGCATGCACCACCACACCCAGCTAATTTTGTATTTTTTAATAGAGACGGGGTTTCACCATGTTGGTCAGGTTGGTCTTGAACTCCTGACCTCCAGTGATCCGCCCACCTTGGCCTCCCAAAGTGCTGGGATTACAGGTGTGAGCCACCACACCTGACCAATTCTACTTCTATTACATATTCAGCATGTATCACTTCATTGCTCATCCATATTATTTTTCACTGGTCTTCTTACATCTTGTGTGCCCATCTTTAAGTAGTTTTCTTTCCAGGTAAAAAATAAGTGTGTGCCTAAAAGATTTTAAAGTCAACTTTTCATAAACCATACTTAAATTACTTAAGTTATTAGAATTAAGTTATTAGAATTATTAGAAATTATTAGCTAATTCTTTTATACAATGTAGACTTTATTATTTTAGAAATATTGATTCCTCTCTATTCAGCTATCTTAAAGAGGGTATATTTTAATCATAGCAACATATTATCTTCATTGTATTTTTTACTTTTGCAAAGTATAATATTTTGTCATATGTTATTTCATTTAGGAATGCACTAAATCTACATATCTACATATAATTATACAAGGAAACATCTTTGTCTTAAAAATAGGTTCTATTATATTTTTTAATTTCCAGGGGTCATGATATATAAAAAGACCTGATTTATCTTAAAAATACATACTTTTACTCTTATCTACCTTACACCTTTTTTAATGATATCAGAAGGCTTAATTTACTATAAAACAGGAAAACAACAGCTATGTTAGATTATAGAGTTAATTTAGGGAGTAAATGAGTTAAGGTCTACAAGCACCTGGCACATGGCAGACAATCAATAATTGATCATTTCCTTTGCATCTATAAATTTGTTCATTCATTCACTTCTCATGTGGTTCTATCTTAGGCTACGATTTTTGTTTACAGAGACAAACAGAAGTATCAATCCTAAGTAACGCAATCAATTGATAAAGGCTACACTACAAAGCTGGCATGACTTCACCAAATGCTAGAGAAACAGTGTTAGAGTGACAACACTAGAAGTCTTACACTCTGATGGTGCTAGTTGCCGCCGAATTGCTTCCCCTACCAGTTCCTTAAGTTTCTTCTTAAGATCCCGGCTGGTTTTCTTATAGAAATAAAGATCTTTTTCCAACTGCTGGATTTTATCTTCATATGTTTTGAAAGTTTCCATAATGCCTTCTCCATCTTGTTCTATACAACAAAAATTTGCATTTAAAATAAGTTTTAAATAAATGATGCAAAATTATGTTTTTGTTGGTTTGTTTGAGACAGAGTTTCACACTGTCGCACAAGCAGGAGTGCTGTGGCGCGAGCTGCTCGGCTCACTGCCAGTTCTGCCTCCCGGGTTCACACCATTCTCCTACCTCAGCCTCCCGAGTAGCTGGGACTACAGGTGCATGGCACCACGCCCGGGCTAATTTTTTTGTATTTTTAGTAGAGACAGGGGTTTCACCGTGTTAGCCAGGATGGTCTCGATCTGACCTCGTGATCCGCCCACCTCGGCTTCCCAAAGTGCTGGGATTACAGACATGAGCCACCGTGCCCGGCTGCAAAATTATGTTTTAACACAGCCCCTGGACTATATAAGCATGTTACACATATCTGTTACCTGAATGGGTTTGTTTTCAGCCACAATTTGGATTTTTCTGCCTGCAAAATTTTCCAAAGTAGGACTGAGCCCTTAGTCCCCTCAATCCTACCCCCTACCAACCCTCACACTTTCATAAGAATTTTTTTGCAGTAGCTACCAACTAGACCTATCCTTAGAACACCAGAAGTAAGGTGTTTTTTATAAAAAGTTCATGTTTGGAACTCTGTTCATTGGCTGCTTTAGTATCTTCTGTCAAGTTTATATCAGGAACCGTGGTTATATAAAAAGTCATATGACTAGGATTTATAGGCCCAAGAAATATACAACGAAAACCCCCACAAAAACAAAGTCCTGTTAAAAGAGGTCATAGGCCGGGCGCGGTGGCTCAAGCCTGTAATCCCAGCACTTTGGGAGGCCGAGACGGGCGGATCACGAGGTCAGGAGATCGAGACCATCCTGGCTAACACGGTGAAACCCCGTCTCTACTAAAAAATACAAAAAAAAAAAACTAGCCGGGCGAGGTGGCGGGCGCCTGTATCCCAGCTACTCGGGAGGCTGAGGCAGGAGAATGGCGTGAACCCGGGAGGCGGAGCTTGCAGTGAGCTGAGATCCGGCCACTTTACTCCAGCCTGGGCGACAGAGCAAGACTCCGTCTCAAAAAAAAAAAAAAAAAAAAAAAAAGGTCATAAAGATTAAATCACAAAGGAGAACACCACAGAAAAAGAAGAGAGAATATAGTCCAGCATAAAGTTCTAGTTTATGCCACAATATCAAGTTTCTAAACTTTAAGTTTACAGGTAATAAAGTTTAGAAACTTTATTATTTTCATTAATATTTATGAGTATCTAACATTGTCTCCATTGGGTTATGCTCTTGAACCAGTGAAATCCAGTTTACTAACCTTCAGAAAAAACGCAATTTCAGACCTACTGTCTCCTGCTGGCATATTTATAAAATGATCCTACTGGTTTGTGATTTTCTTTGGTTACAATTGGCTGTTTTATAGAATTTTGTTTAAGTATATTTGAATATTTTAAATTAGTCCATCATCTTGTTTTAAAAAATACTTAAAATGAATGAGATCATAAATCAGAATCCCCATAAAGTATGTCATAAAAAATCAACTTAATTTTATGTCTGATATTCAGTTTAAATTAGAAAATTCGTGAATTGTTAACACTGTCAGTTATAACTTTTTAATTTTATTTTCTATTACTATTATTTTTGAGACAGTGTCTCACCCTGTTGCCCAGGTTAGGGTAGTAGTGCAATCATGGCTCACTACAGCTTCAACCTCCTGGGTTCAAATAATCTTCCCACCTCAGCCTCCGGGGTAGCTGGGACCACAGGCACACGCCACCATACCTGGTTTAATTTTTTAAATTTTTGGTAGAGATGGTGTGATGGTTACTACTGAGTGTCAACTTGATTGGACTGAAAGATGTCAGGTATTGATGCCAAGTATTGACTGTGTCTGTGAGGGTGTTGCCAAAGGAGGTTAACATTTGAGTCAGTGGGCTGGGGAAGGCACACCCACCCTTAATCTGGTGGGAACCTTCTAATAAGCTGCCAGCGAATATAAAGCAGGCAGAAAAACATAAAACGGCGAGACTGACCTAGCCTCCCAGCCTACATCTTTCTCCATGCTGGATGCTTCCTGTCCTTGAACATCAGACTCCAGGCTCTTCAGTTTCGAGACTCAGACTGGCTCTCCTTGCTCCTCAAGCTTCCAGACAGCCTACCATGGGACCTTGTGATTGTGTAAGTTAATAATAAACTCCCCTTTATATATATATGTAGACAGATATATTTATATATAGATATATTTATATAGATATCTGTATATATTTATATAGTTATCTATATCTATCTATATAGATATATGTCTTCTATTAGTTCTGCCCCTTGTCCCTCTAGAGAACCCTGACTAATACAGGTTTTGGTACCAGGAGTGGTTCTAGAGGAACAGAATATTAAGGATGGAGTTCTTTTGTTGGTTTTGGGGTTTCTGGAGTTGGCTGCTTAATCTGATTAGACCCAAAAATGCTAAGGACTCTACTCCTAATAGTATGGAGAACACTGATAGTCCTTGGCATGAACTGTTTAGGGAATTATGCAAAATAAATGCATTTGACACTCCTGATTCACTGCTCATGAGAGGCAAGGAGTTTAGTGACTCTATATGTAATAAATTTGACCATATGTGGAGAACCAAGGAACATAATGAAGCTGGTTCGTTGCTCCTAAGTTCAGTGGACAAAATGATGAAAGAAAATGATGAACTCTTCTACCTCAGTAAAATTTCTAGGGGTCCAATGGTGTGGGGCCTGTCGAGATATTCCTTCTAAGGTGAAGGATAAGTTTCTGCATTTGGCCCTTTCTACAACCAAAAAAAGAGGCACAACACCTAGTGGACCTATTTGGATTTTGAAGGCAGCACATTCCTCATTTGGGTGTGTTACTCCAACCCATTTATTGAGTGACCTGAAAGACTGCCAGTTTTGAATGGTGTCCAGAAGAGGAAAGGCTCTGCAATAGGTCCAGGCTGCTGTGCAAGCTCCCTACCACTTGGGCCATATGACCCAGCAGATCCAATGGTGCTTCGGGTGTCAGTGGCACACAGGGATGCTGTTTGGAGCCTCTGGCAGGTCCCCATAGGTGAATCACAGCAGAGGCTTCTAGGATTTTGGAGCAAGGCCCTGCCATCTTCTGCAGGTAACTACTCTTCTTTTGAGAGACAGCTCTTGGCCTGTTACTGGGCTTTGGTGGAAACTGAATGTTTGACTATGGGTCATCAAGTCACCATGTGACCTGAACTGCTCATCATGAACGGGGTGCTTTCTGACCTATCTAGCTATAAAGTGGGTTGTACACAGCAGCATTCCATCATCAAATAGAAATGCTATATATGTGATCAGGCTCAAGCAGGTCCTGAAGGCATAAGTTACATGAGGAAGTGGCACAAATGCCCATGGTCTCCACTCACCACCCTGCCTTCTCTCCCCAGCCTGCACCAATGGCCTCATGGGGAGTTTCCTATGACCAGTTGACAGAGGAAGAGAAGACTAGGGCCTGGTTCACAGATAGTTCTGCACAATATGCAGGCACCACCTGAAAGTGGACAGCTACGGCACTACAGCCCCTTTCTAGTACATACCTGAAGGACACCAGTGAAGGGAGATCTTCCCAGTGGGCAGAAATTCGAGCAGTGCACCTGGTTGTGCACTTTGCATGGAAGAAGAAATGGCCAGATATGCGGTTATATACTGATTCATGGGCTGTAGCCAGTGGTTTGGCTGGATGGTCAGAGACTTGGAAGAAGCATGATTGGAAAACTGGTGACAATTTTTGGGAAGAGATACATGGATGGACCTCTCTGAGTAGTCAAAAACTGTGAAGATATTTGTATCCCATGTGAGTGTTCACCAACGGGTGACCTCTGCAGATGAGGATTTTAATAATCAAGCAGATACGATAACCCGTTTTGTGGACACCACTCAGCCTCTTTCCCCAGCCTCCCCTTTCATTGCCCAATGAGCCCATGAACAAAGTGGCCATGGTGGCAGGGATGTGGGCTCAGCAACATGGACTTCCACTCACCAAGGCTGACCTGGCTACAGCCACTGCTGAGTGCCCAATTTGCCAGCAGCAGAGACCAACAGTGAGCCCTCAATATGGCACCATTCCTCAGAGTGATCAGCCAGCTACCTGGTGGCAGGTTGATTATATTGGACCTCTTCTGTCATGGAAAGGGCAGAGGTTTGTCCTCATGGAACAGACACTTAACTCCGGATGTGGGTTTGCCTATCCTGCATGCAGTGCTTCTGCCAAGATTACCATCCGTGGACTCACAGAATGCCTTATCCACTGTCATGGTATTCCACACAGCATTGCCTCTGACCAAGTCACTCACTTCATGGCTAAAGAAGTGCGGCAGTGGGCTCATGCTCGTGGGATTCACTGATCATTCACAGGATGAAGGTCCCTATCATCCTGAAGCAGCTAGATTGACAGAACGGTGGAATGGCCTTTTGAAGTCACAATTACAATGCCAACTAGATGATAATACTTTGCAGGGCTGGGACAAAGTTCTCCAGAAGGCCGTATATGCTCTGCATCAGCATCCAATATATGATACTGTTTCTCCCATAGCCAGGATTCACGGGTCCAGGGACCAAGGGGTGGAAGTGGAAGTGGCACCACCCACCATCACCCCTAGTGATCCACTAGCAACATTTTTGCTTTCTGTTCCCGCAGCATTATGTTCTGCTGGCCTAGAGGTCTTTGTTCCAGAGGAAGGAACACAGCCACCAGGAGACACACAATTAAAAGTTAAGATCGCCACCTGGACACTTTGGGCTCCACCTACCTTTAAGTCAACAGGCTAAGAAGGGAGTTACAGTGTTGGCTGGGTGACCTGGACTATCAAGATGAAATCAGTCTACTACTCCATAACAGAAGTAAGGAAGAGTATGCACGAAATACAGGAGATCCATTAGGGCGTTGCTTAATATTACCATGCTCTGTGATTAAGGTCAATGGGAAACTACAACAGCCCAATCCAGTCAGGACTACAAATGGTCCAGACCCTTCAGGAATGAAGGGTTGGGTCACTCCACTAGGAAAAAAACCCACAACCTGCTGAGGTGTTTGCTGAAGGCAAAGGGAATACAGAATGGGTAGCAGAAGAAGGTAGTCATCAATACCAGCTATGACCACGTGACCAGCTGCAGAAATAAGGACTGTAACTGTCATATTTCCTCATTTTGTTGAAAACATGTTTGTGCATGTACACACTTGTACGAAGAAAATATCTTCATTTTATTTCCTTTTCCTTTATCACGTGACATAAGATTTATTGACTTCACATCAGCATTTAAGTATTGTTAACTTTATGTAATAGCATTTGGGTTGGGGATTGGTGCATTTCCGGTTGTACGAAGGACAGCTGTATTATGTTAGGTGTAATTATAACCTTATTATTGTCTTTATTTGAAGATTATGTATGATCTCAGGAGATGTGTATACACAAGTTCAAGTTGACAAGGGATGGACTTGTGATGGTTAATACTGAGTGTCAACTTGATTGGACTGAAGGATGCAAAGTATTGATCCTGGGTGTGTCTGTGAGGGTGTGGCCAAAGGAGGTTAACATTTGAGTCAGTGGGCTGGGAAAGGCAGATCCAACCTTAATCTGGTGCACCATCTAATCAGCTGCCAATGAATATAAAGCAGGCAGAAAAACATAAGAAGGTGAGACTGGCCTAGCCTCCCAGCCTATATCTTTCTCCCATGCTGAATGCTTCCTGTCCTTGAACATCAGACTCCAAGTTCTTTAGTTTTGAGACTCGGGCTGGCTTCCTAGGTCCTCAAGCTTGCAGACAGCCTATTGTGGGACCTTGTGATTGTGTAAGTCAATACAATAAACTCCCCTTTATATTTATATGTGTCCTATATATATCCTATATATTTTATGTATCCTATATATCTCGTGTGTGTGTGTGTGTATATATATATATATATCATATTAGTTCTGTCCCTTTAGAGATCCTTAATTAATACAGATGGGGTCCTACTATGGTGCCCAGGCTGCTTTCAAGTAAGCCTCCTACCACAACCTTCCAAAATGCTGGGATTATAGGCATGAGCCACTGCACCCAGCCACAACTTTGTTATGAACAATTTGTACAGCTATAGAAATGAATGACTTTTTAACTTTTTTTTTTTTTTTTGAGACAGGGTCTTACTCTGTCACCCAGGCTGGAGTGCAGTGGTGTGACCACAGTCACTGCAGGCTCAACCTCTGGGACTCAGGTGATCCTCCCATCCCAGCCTCCCAAGTAGCTGGGACTACAGGCACGTGCCACCACACTTGGCTAGTTTTTTGTATTTTTTTGTAGAGATGGGGTTTCACCATGTTGTCCAGGATGGTCTCGAATTTCTGGGCTCAAACGATCCTCTTCACTCAGCCTCTCAAAGTGCTGGGATTACAGGGATGAACCACCGTGTTTGGCCAAGTTTTTATATATTCTTATTTGGCCATAGCATGAACTTTTGTGGTATAATCCCAGTCACTTTAAAAAATATTAAAATATCAGTTTCAGAACTAAACTAAGGTAAGGAGAGCATGTTTGAATGTAATGATGTGTGAGATCTTGCAAGGAAATTGTCATTAGGCAACTGGTTGCTAATTAACCAGTGACAGAATTAACTTAGAGGCAAATTGCCTCAACACTCAAATTCACAGATTTTTCCAGTTTTCTGCTTACTCAGGTTGCTTCTTCTAGATCCCTTTTGATCTATTTTCAGCTATGGGTTTATGAGAATCAAGACTAAGCAGCCTGAATTGAAGGAGTAACAATATCACCTAACAATGATTTTGCTGCCATAGTAGCTATTTGTATACTGGCCATATGCCTAGGTAAAATGAGGCCAGATCACTCTGAGAGTTTTCTATCAGAATTGGTGGTGAACTACTGCTCACTGATAATGGTACGTGCCCATCAATGGCAGTATAATTTTGACCCAAGATATAACTTTAATGCATAAAATTTTATAATTAACTGACAATTATAACCAGAAATATAACTAGGAATATGACAGAACCTATCACTTTAATTTTGTGAGTGGAAAATAACTTAAATATGATAGTATTATATCCCTGGGAAATAAAAAAAAATTCAACTGTATACCAAAAAGCCTGAATTAATCCCACATTTCTACATAAAGACTAGACCAACAACAAGCTGACAGGATTGTAGCAGTTCTTATGTGCATACTGGAGGCAGGCAGAAGGGATGGCATTCCAAGCACGAATAGCCCTACAACAAAGTCAGCTGTCCCAAAATGCGGCAACCAAAGCATGTAAAGCCCAAAAACTTAGACAAGTAGCAACTATTTAAACATGTTGAGCTTTTAAGTGATCAAATTCTGTCCTGTCTTCCTTCAGTACCCCCACCTACACATCGACTTTACCTAACTGTCAAAAAGGGGAAGTTACCTTTGAAATGATGTAACAGCAACTGCATCTTTTGTTCATGTTCCTTTTGCTGGAGGGTCAGTCTCCGGTCACACTGCAATTTTAGATGGTCCAATGCAGATTCTAATTCACGAACCATATTATCCCGTTCCAGAACTTTCATTTTCATTTCTTCATTATATAACTGTTGTTTCCGTTCAGCTTCTCGCAAATTCACCACCTAGCAAATACATATTTTGACCTGTGAAGTGTGTCTTAGATAAGCTAATATAATAATCTACTTTTCTTAGGCTACTTAAAGATCAACTTCCTTAATCTCCATAGTGTAAATGATTCCTGCCAGGTATTGGGTCCTTAGGCAAATGCTTTGCAACATATTCACAAAACCTAACAGCCTTTTGAATTTGTTGGAATTCAGGCTAGGCACGGTGGCTCATGCCTGTACTCCCAGCACTTTAGGAGGCTGAGGTGGGAGTTTGAGACCAACCTGACCAACATGGTAAAACCCCATCTCTACTAAAAAGAAATACAAAATTAGCTGGGTGTGGTGGTGCACGCCTGTAATCCCAGCTACTTGGGAGGCTGAAGCAGGAGAATGGCTTAAACCCAGGAGGCGGAGGTTGCAGTGGGGCCAAGATCGCCTCATTGCACTCCAGACTGGGTGACAAGAGCAAAACTCCATCTCAAAAAAAAAAAAAAAAAAAAAAAAAAAAAAAGAATTTGTTGGAATTCTTTCAATGACACTTTCTATTACTTTTTTTTTTTTTTGATATGGAGTTTGCTCTATTGCCCAGGCTGGAGTGCAGTGGCGCGATCTCGGCTCACTGTAAGCTCCGCCTCCCAGGTTCACGCCATTCTCCTGTCTCAGCCTCCCAAGTAGCTGGGACTACAGGCACCCGCCACCACGCCCAGCTAATTTTTTTGTATTTTTAGTAGAGATGGGGTTTCACCGTGTTAGCCAGGATAGTCTGGATCTCCTGACCTCGTAATCCACCTGCCTCAGCCTCCCAAAGTGTTGGGATTACAGGCGTGAGCCACCGCACCCGGCCAACCCTTTCATTTTTAATGTACTGTTGCTCTAATAATCACCCTTCCATAATTTCTTAAATGTAATCTATGTGGTTTACATTTAATAATTCTGTAACTTTATTTCTCTAGTCTAAGTAGATAGTGAGAGGATAAAGATTCTTGAAACATCTAGACATTTCCAAGTTTAAACTCCAGAATGGATGTTATAAATAAGTGACAGTTTGGGTGTTTTGTTGTTGTTGTTGTTAAGATGGAGTCTCACTCTGTCACCTCAGGTTGGAGTGCAGTGGTGTAATCATGGTTCACTGCAGCTTCCAACTCCTGAGATCAAGTGGGCCTCTCATCTCAGCCTCCCACATAGCTGGGAGCACAAGTACATGCCATCATGCCTGGCTAATTTTTTTAAAAATCGTTTTCATAGAGACAGGGTCTCACTATGTTGCCCAAGCTGGTCTTGAATTCCTGGCCTCAAGTGATCCTCCTGCCTTGGTGTCCCAAAGCACTGGAATCCTCCTGCCTCAGTGTCCCAAAACCACCACACCCAGCCATGTTATGCATTTTGTCTATTGGATTCTTCCCTGATGTGAAGTAAAAATACTTCAGACAATGTCTACATCACAGAACTTGTTAATTATCTAATGACCTCTCCAGAAAAATAATCATTAATACAAGGGTTCCCAGGATCAGAAAATCCACTGACCTTAGCCAGGTTGCCTTGCTTTAAGAGTAGCACAAGGGCCAGGTGCAGTGGCTCACACCTGTAATCCCAGCACTTTGGGAGGCCGAGGCAGGAGGATCACGAGGTCAGGAGTTCGAGACCAGCCTGGCCAACATGGTGAAACCCAATCTGTACTAAAAATACAAACATTAGCCGGGCATGGTAGCACATGCCTGTAATCCTAGCTACTCAGGAGGCTGAGGCAGGAGAACTGCTTGAACCCAGAGGGCGGAGGTTGCAGTGAGCCGAGATCACACCAGCCTGGACAACAGAGTGAGACTCTGTCTCAGGGGAAAAAAAAAAGAGCAACATAAAGAGTTATCTATATCAAAGGACTCCACCATCTTTCTACCCTCCAAACATGCAACAATAGGATGCACTCTCATCAATAACAGTAACAGTAGCTTACTACTGATGATGATTATCCAAGAGGAGGCTGTGCATAACATTTTTCATTTTTCTTCCTTATTTTACAGAATTATAATTTTAATTTTTTTGAGACAGGCTGTTGCTCTGTTGCCCCAGGCTGAAGTGCAGTAATGATCATAGCTCACTACAAACTCAAATTCCTGGGCTCGTGTGATCCTCCTGCCTCAGCCTCCCAACTATCTAGAACTACAGGTGTATGCTACCACACCCGGCTAATTCTGGTATTTTTTGTAGAGACAGGCTCTCAAATTCTGGGCTCAAATGATTCTCTTGACTCAACCTCCCAAGGTACTGGAATTACAGGCATGAGCCACTGCGCCCAGCCTTAGGACTTAATTTTAATATATCAGTGTTTCATTTTTCATTAATTGTCAGATATTCCCATAAATGGAATGTATTTTTCAGAGAAAAGAGTTATCTCATTGTTTAACACTTCATAATATATATCTTAAGTGGAAAAGACATTAGAGAAAAGATGGATATAGTTCTCAATGCTATGAAACATCTCTGGATCAGAAAATGATTTAATCTGTAAAAAATACAACATTTTAATTGATTTAGGCACATTCAGGTTAATAAAATCTATTATTATCTTTGCCACTGATACACCATTTCATCTTCATTTCAACTAATACATTACGAGAAAGTACAGATTCCTCTACCCTACAGCAATGAAGGAAAGGGAATCAAAACTTGGAGGGCCCTTGATTTTTCATGAGTGCCAAGTAGCAACATCCAAATCTAGAAAACATCCAAGAAATAATGAGCAAGGAATATAACTTAAATTCTTTGGTTTTAAAAACTTTCAAAAAGGACTTCTTTTGAAAGGCCCTCCAACTTGAAGAACCTCACAAAGTTAGGACTACATATTTGGATAATCACAAAGCTTTCAGATGACAACATTTAGTTCTATAAAAAGAAATCATGCTTAAATTTGTAGTTACACCATCAAATCTTTGAGTCTTTCAATTTCTTTAAAAATTCAAAATAAATGTAAGATGTAAGCATCTTGACCCATCTTTATAAGAAAAATATTCTGACCCTCAAAAACAAACCTTATTGAAATATCTGAAAAGAATAGCTCTAATCTCAACAGGACTCAGGCAAGCTATTTGTTCCAAGATATTTGCTTCACTACGAGAGAGGTTATGGAATGATGCTCTAAGTGAGTTCCGGCGACGCTGGATACTTTCATTCTTATATTCAATTGCAGCTTCCAAAGCTTCAATCCCTTCTTCAAGTTGGAAAAGAACATGTTCTTCCTAGATATAACAGAAATCACTCGTTTTAAATGAAATAGTATGACTTTGTCATATACTCAGATCCTACCAAACTATTTGAGTCTAATGGACATTACCACTCTTTTACTAGATTTTAAGAAAATGTTTTTTGAGTGCTTGCTATACCACATAATGCAGTGTATGTATACATGTGTGTATACACACACACACACAACATACTAACATAATCATTAAGCCCTCACAATAAACCTGATGGAATGAAATGGAAAAGACAGAAGTTTAGGTGAGTTCTGAAATGTTACAAGGTCAGACAACAAATGCTGATCATCTAATCCAAGGAATATACTTGAACAGAGCCTAAGCCCACAGGATTAGCAGTATTGTCATGTATCTCCTCCATAACCCCTAAAGTGCGTATTATGTGTCAATATTTCCACTAGTAAGATCCAGAGATTTACTGTTGTCGCTTCAATGATCTATCAAAACAATATACTGCCTAGAGGGAATAACTTACTCTAAATATTTAGAATAAGTTATTAAGAACTAGTAATTTAAAAAAAGCACAATATGGCATTAAAAAGTAGTGAGGATTTAAGTATCTGACATATTTCATAAGATTCCTATGAAATGTTATTAGAAGGAAAATGTAGGCGTTAAAAATAGGGCAGCGTGGCCGGGCGCGGTGGCTCAAGCCTGTAATCCCAGCACTTTGGGAGGCCGAGATGGGGGGATCACGAGGTCAGGAGATCGAGACCATCCTGGCTAATACAGTGAAACCCCGTTTCTACTAAAACTACAAAAAACTAGCCGGGCGTGGCGGTGGGCACCTGTAGTCCCAGCTACTTGGGAGGCTGAGGCAGGAGACTGGCGTAAACCCAGGGGGCGGAGCTTGCAGTGAGCTGAGATCCAGCCACTGCACTCCAGCCTGGGCGACAGAGTGAGACTCCGTCTCAAAAAAAAAAAAAAAAAAAAAAAAAAAAAATAGGGCAGCGTAGTATTTTTTCACATACTAGAGAAGATTGATGAATCCCTGTCGGAAAACCTACAAGTTTTTTCTTTTCTTTTTTTTTTTTGGACACAGGGTCTCACTATGTTGCCCAGGCTGAACTCAAACTCTTGGGCTCAAGCGAACCTCCTCCCTTGCCCTCCTGAGTAGCTGGGACTACAGGCACACACCACCATGCCCAGCTCTTCCAGTGCTTTGAACTATCCAAATGCATGTTATGTTGGTGATACAAAGCTCTGGCAAGGAATTACCTCAGATAGGTGAGACTTGGATATATGTTTCCATATACCTATACCTATTGTGGAGGCCACCTCAATAAGTTCCTGTGGCAGACTGTCTTGTCCATCTGCATACCCTTATTGCCCAGCACAGTACCTATCATATAGTTTGAACTCAGTATCTGTTGACTTAAGAAAGAGAAGAAAAAAATTTTTCATGTGTCCTTGGTTACAGGACCCATGTTATTTATCTCCACTCCTCCCCCTAACACCCCAAAGGAAAATAATGTGAATATTTCTTTCTTTTTTTTTTTCTTTCTGAGACAGGGTCGTGGTGGGATCTCAGCTCACTGCAACCTCCACCTCTTGGGTTTAAGGATTTAAGCAATTCTCCTGCCTCAGCCTCCCAAGTAGCTGGGATTATAGGTGCATGCCATCACAACTAGCTAATTTTTGTATTTTCAGTTGAGAAGGGGTTTCACCACGTTGGCCAGGCTGGTCTTGGAACTCCTGACTTCAGGTGATCTTCCTGCCTCAGCCTCCCAACGTGATGGGATTATAGGCATGAGCCACCATGCCTGGCCAATAGTGTGAATATTTCTGATCTACCTAAAGAAAAATGCTCATCAGCCATTCTATTTCTCTGTGCAATCACTAACCATATGGAATTTGACAGTTTGATAATTGCGTCATAAGGAATAAAATAATATTCACCTTTTCAAGAAAAAAAAACCCTTAAATACTAAAATGTACTTAGGTGAACAAGTAAGAGGAGCCACAAACAAAAGTGAATTATCCAAAATAGAGCAAGTCCTTATCATCAATAGGTTCTTGGAAACTGTGACTTTAAGAGAAACAATATATAACGCAACAATTTTTTTCCCTATTAACTTCATAACAAAAGCAACTATGTTGAAGAAAAACAATGTAATTTGAGGACCTGATGTACATGATGTCTCTTAAAATCACAATTTCCAAGAACCTATCCACAATGTTCAGTGAGGACTTTACTTGACTTTTGAATTCATACTGTGACTATATTTTATCAGAAACAAATGTGAAGAGTTTGCCTTTAAACGTGGCTGAGAACAATTTCATATAAATTCAGTTTCTATGGTTTTGGATCTAAGTTAAGGAAGTAGTGAGATAATATAAGGTAGTATGAATATAGAAACCCAAGGACAGCCTGCTCCAGTGAGGCTGCAGCATATCAATGTTTGTAGTTCCCTCTAACTCAGCAATAGGTGTAGGTTGACAAGATATGTGGCAATGGGAAACTATCCTGGGATGAAAAATTTGTCACAATACAAACCACAGGTTATCAAGAGTTGACTGTTTTATGATAGAGCACTGCTTTTCAACTTTAATGTGTACCGAGGAGCTCGCTAGAATTCAGAATCTGATCCAGCAAGTCCAACTGGGGCCTGAGGATCTGCATTTCTAACAAGATCCCAAGTGATGCTGTTGCTGCTGGTCCAGAGACCAAGTAAAATGAAACAAAAAACTAATGATAACTTTTAAGCAAGCACTGCATAGATTTCTCTATAAATTACATGTTCTCAGCAGGGTGTGGTGGCTCATGCCTGTAAACCCAGAACTTTGGGAGGCTGAGGCGGGTGGATCACTTGAGGTCAGGAGTTCGAGACCAGCCTGACCAACATAGTGAAACCTCGTCTCTACTAAAAATACAAAAATTAGGCTGGGCGCGGTGGCTCACGCCTGTAATCCCAGCACTTTGGGAGGCCGAGGTGGGCGGATCACGAGGTCAGGAGATCAAGACCATCTTGGTCAACGTGGTGAAACCCCATCTCTACTAAAATACAAAAAGTTAGCCAGGCGTGATGGCACATGCCTATAATCCCAGCTACTTGGGAGATTGCAACAGGGGAATTGCTTGAACCAGGGAGGTGGAGGTTGCAGTGAGCTGAGATCATGCCACTGCACTCCAGCCTGGTGACAGAGCAAGACTCTGTCTCAAAAAAAAAAAAAAAAAAATTAGCTGGGCATGGTGGCGCATGTCTGTAATCCCAGCTACTCGGTAGGCTGAGACAGGAGAATTGCTTGAACCCAGGAGGCAGAGGCAGTGAGCCGAGATCGCACCACTACACTTCAGCCTGAGCGACAGAGTGAGACTCCATTTCCAAAAACAAATTGTATGTTCTCACAAAATGCAAAATTGAAAGTTTAAAAGATTAAATAAAGATAATAGTTCTTATATTTTCCTCCCTACTTACTAAGCAACTACTCTGTATTATTAGAAACCTAAGGTTCAAGTATTCTTTAATTTTAGTTTCTGAATTTTACCAAAAAAAAAAAAAGAGCGGTGTGACTTGTCTGTAGTAAATTGTTGGGTAATCTTCTATTAGTGTAATGATCTAAAATCTATCAATTTCCATAAAGTAATAAAATTAGGAAAAATATTTTAATTTACTGTGGAAAGAGAAAATAATCCTAAACAAGTTTAAAGACATTAAGATAGCAAACCATTCCAACCAGATTTTATTGATACCTTGTGTCACATCAGAATCTCATGCTCTTGATCATCTGCTAGTGACAGATCTATTTGGGAATATTAACCTTGGCTTTAAAATCGTGGTAAAAGCAGAGCCTCACTTGAGAGCTACACTAAGAAGAACCAACCATGTGGAAGAAAGGTAGCCGGGCGCGGTGGCTCAAGCCTGTAATCCCAGCACTTTGGGAGGCCGAGACGGGCGGATCACGAGGTCAGGAGATCGAGACCATCCTGGCTAACATGGTGAAACCCCGTCTCTACTAAAAATACAAAAAAAAAACTAGCCGGGCGACCTGGCGGGCGCCTGTAGTCCCAGCTACTCGGGAGGCTGAGGCAGGAGAATGGCGTGAACCCGGGAGGCGGAGCTTGCAGTGAGCTGAGATCCGGCCACTGCACTCCAGCCTGGGCGACAGAGCGAGACTCCGTCTCAAAAAAAAAAAAAAAAAAAAAAAAAAAAAGAAAGGTACATAGAAGCTCATGTGACTAAGTAGAACTCTACCAGTTGTAGGAGGCTCATCCTTCCCTCAAACCCCAGTCCAGAATAGCTGCAAAATAGGTATCATGCACCGTACTATATTTTCACCACAAATCTGTAAATGCTTTTTGTTACAGGATCCCACATGAAATAGAAACCTAAATGTTTCTTGATATTAATGGAACTCTACCCTACTGCAAACATAATTTGTTAATTCTCATCTCTGTGCCTTATTCAAAGACGTTCTATCTAAAACGGCCTTCTTTCTTATATCTGCCACTGCATATCATGTTTTTCATAATCTAGCTCAAGATTCTGATCTACTGAGGCTGCCTTGATGAATCTTCCCCCAAATGATCACTTCATTGCTTTGAATAAATAATGTAAGAGGTATAGCTGTAAATACATTATCCACAACTTGATTTTCAATGTCCTTCAGAGTTTAGAGTTTTCTATATTTTTATCTGTTTTCCCAAATAGAATATTAATTTCTCAATGGAAACATAATACTTTTTTTTTTTTTTTTTTTTTTTTTTTTGCTGCCTCTATAGAGCTTAGTTATAGTCACAGGCAGGCAGAATTCCTTAAATATTTGAATTCTGCTGTATCTTAGGCTCTCATGTCTTCAAATCTATAAGCCTTGGACTCCAATTTAACAACTTGGGAGGACAACCTGGCTCTCTGTTCCTCTGCACATTTACCCAGCTTAAATTATAAAACAGGGCAAACTCAATAAAATACTGGCAAACCGGATTCAGCAGCACATCAAAAAGCTTATCCACCATGATCAAGTGGGCTTCATCCCTGGGATGCAAGGCTGGTTCAACATTCGCAAATCAATAAACGTAATCCAGCATATAAACAGAACCAAAGACAAGAACCACATGATTATCTCAATAGATGCAGAAAAGGCTTTTGACAAAATTCAACAGCCCTTCATGCTAAAAACGCTCAAGAACTTCGGTATTGATGGAACGTACCTCAAAATAATAAGAGCTATTTATGACAAACCCACAGCTAATATCATACTGAATGGGCAAAAACTGGAAAAATTCCCTTTGAAAACTGGCACAAGACAGGGATGCCCTCTCTCACCACTCCTATTCAACATAGTCTTGGAAGTTCTGGCTAGGGCAATCAGGGCAAGAGAAAGAAATAAAGGGTATTCAGTTAGGAAAAGAAGAAGTTAAATTGTCCCTGTTTGCAGATGACATGATTGTATATTTAGAAAACCCCATCGTCTCAGCTCAAAATCTCCTTAAGCTGATAAGCAACTTCAGCAAAGTCTCAGGATACAAAATTAATGTGCAAAAATCACAAGCATTCTTATACACCAGTAACAGACAAGCAGAGAGCCAAATCAGGAATGAACTTCCATTCACAATTGCTTCAAAGAGAATAAAATACCTAGGAATCCAACTTACAAGGGATGTAAAGGACCTCTTCAAGGAGAACTACAAACCACTGCTCAGTGAAATAAAAGAGGACACAAACAAATGGAAGAACATACCATGCTCATGGATAGGAAGAATCAATATCGTGAAAATGGCCATACTGCCCAAGGTTATTTATAGATTCAATGCCATCCCCATCAAGCTACCAATGAGTTTCTTCACAGAATTGGAAAAAACTGCTTTAAAGTTCATATGGAACCAAAAAAGAGCCCGCATTGCCAAGACAATCCTAAGTCAAAAGGACAAAGCTGGAGGCGTCACGCTACCTGACTTCAAACTATACTACAAGGCTACAGTAACCAAAACAGCATGGTACTGGTACCAAAACAGAGATATAGACCAATGGAACAGAACAGAGTCCTCAGAAATAATACCACACATCTACAGCCATCTGATCTTTGACAAACCTGAGAGAAACAAGAAATGGGGAAAGGATTCCCTATTTAATAAATGGTGCTGGGAAAATTGGCTAGCCATAAGTAGAAAGCTGAAACTGGATCCTTTCCTTACTCCTTATACGAAGATTAATTCAAGATGGATTAGAGACTTAAATGTTAGACCTAGTACCATAAAAACCCTAGAAGAAAATCGAGGTAGTACCATTCAGGACATAGGCATGGGCAAGGACTTCATGTCTAAAACACCAAAAGCAATGGCAGCAAAAGCCAAAATTGACAAATGGGATCTAATTAAACTAAAGAGCTTCTGCACAGCAAAAGAAACTACCATCAGAGTGAACAGGCAACCTACAGAATGGGAGAACATTTTTGCAATCTACTCATCTGACAAAGGGCTAATATCCAGAATCTACAAAGAACTCAAACAAATATACAAGAAAAAAACAACCCCATCAAAAAGTGGGCAAAGGATATGAACAGACATTTCTCAAAAGAAGACATTCATACAGCCAACAGACACATGAAAAAATGCTCATCATCACTCACCATCAGAGAAATGCAAATCAAAACCACAATGAGATACCATCTCACACCAGTTAGAATGGCAATCATTAAAAAATCAGGAAACAACAGGTGTTGGATAGGATATGGAGAAATAGGAACACTTTTACACTGTTGGTGGGATTGTAAACTAGTTCAACCATTATGGAAAACAGTATGGCAATTCCTCAAGGATCTAGAACTAGATGTACCATATGACCCAGCCATCCCACTACTGGGTATATACCCAAAGGATTATAAATTATTCTACTACAAAGACACATGCACACGTATGTTTATTGCGGCACTATTCACAATAGCAAAGACTTGGAATCAACCCAAATGTCCATCTGTGACAGACTGGATTAAGAAAATGTGGCACATATACACCATGGAATACTATGTAGCCATAAAAAAGGATGAGGTTGCGTCCTTTGTAGGGACATGGATGCAGCTGGAAGCCATCATTCTTAGCAAACTATCACGAGAAGAGAAAACCAAACACCGCATGTTCTCACTCATAGGTGGGAACTGAACAATGACATCACTTGGACTCGGGAAGGGGAACATCACACACTGGGGCCTATCGTGGGGAGGGGGGAGGGGGGAGGGATTGCATTGGGGAGTTATACATGATATAAATGATGAATTGATGGGTGCTGACAAGTTGATGGGTGCAGCACACCACCATGGCACAAGTATACATATGTAACAAACCTGCACGTTATACACATGTACCCTAGAACTTAAAGTATAATAAAAATAAATAAATAAATAAATAAATAAAACAGGGCAATAGAGGTCTATAATGTTCCTTTCAACTGCCACTTAGCCCCCAGTCAAGGATTGATTTGTAAATCAATCCTTTCATCAATTCTCAATGAGCAACAATCTAACGATCTTTGCTCCTGTTTCTTAACTAGCCCCCTTAACTTCCTGTCACTTGCTCCAAACTAAAACACTACAAGATTCACCAATGTGTGTGATTCTCAGCTATTCACCTTCTCTGAGCAACTTTCCCTTGCTTTGGTAATAATAAGACACCAACAATAAATATCTGTGGAGGCAGTTCCGATTCAAAAATTCATCTTTCTCTGATGAAGTAAGGGACAGGCACCACTGCCAACTGACTGAAAATTTTGAAAAAAGACAAAGTCTGGGGCAATTTGACAGCCTGTAAATGAATCATCTTCTACATAGTTTTAAAAAACTATAACTAAAACTATAGTTTTAAAAAACTAACTGTAACTAAAAGGTCTTTTACTGGGATTGGAATTTTATGCATCTATTTGGCTGGACATAGTATGGACACTGGGCCTTCTCGACCAAGGTTTCATGGAAAGAATTAACCCCTAATTCCTTAGGCATCTGTTGTATGTAATAAATTACCTAGTATCGTTCAAGAAATATGTATAGAGAAAAGTCAGGTGCCCTCCAGAAGAGTCCCTCAAATCATTTTCCATGTTCTGTGATTTCAGACGAGAAACCCCAGCTGAGGAGGCAAATATACTCAAGGAAAGTAATAGTTTCCAAATGCCTGGCAGTGCCAGGAAGGGGCCATGTCCATGGACCACTATGTAAGGATATCTCAGTCTCTAGTCAAGCATGGTTTATGGTGCCAAATAAGTGCCAGGTGAATTCACTACATCTGACAAAATCTCAAAACCAAGTTTAACGGATAACATGATTATGTGAAAAAGACTGAGGAAATCACTCAAGTGATCCATCATACAGCACCTCCAGTTCCAAAGAATACTGACTTACTTCAGGTGATAACACTCTACCATTTTTAAGTTTTTCATCCACACTGTTTCTTCGTTTCTGGAGCTGATCCTTTTCTTTCTGGAGGACTTCAACTTGTTCTGAAATCTTTATTTTCTCCTCAGCTGTGCTGGTCTGGAGCTGCACATTCTTTTCAGACAACTCTTGTTCCAATAAGTTCAGGCGAGTTGATATTTTCAAACTATCTGTGTTTAAGGCCTAAAAGATACAACCCACCAGACACCAAAAACAGTTACTAGAAATCTAGACTGCATAAAAATTAGGAAAAACAGAGAAAATTGCTAAATGAATACATTTTTAGTTTTTACATTATTGAGGGAGGGGGTATTCATTTTCTATTTTTGTTTTTGAGATGGAGTTTTGCTCTTGTTCCCCAGGCTAGAGTGCAATGGTGCGACCTCAGCTGACTGCAATCTCCGCTTCCCAGGTTCAAGCGATTCTCCTGCTTCAGCCTCCCGAGTTGCTGGGATTACAGGCGCTTGCCACCTCGCACAGTTAATTTTTTGTATTTTTAGTAGAGACAGGGTTTTACCATGTTGGCCAGGCTGGTCTCGAACTCCTGACCTCAGGTGATCCACCTGCCTCAGCCCCCAGTTCTGAGATTACAGACGTGAGACACCGCGCCCAGCCGGGGTGTTCATTTTCTAAAATCTTAAGTTGAATGCCTTTTTTAAAAAAACATTTATTTAAACTCTGAGTTTACTACCAAGAATTGCCTTGACTAGGTTTTCAGAGGTAGTATTTTTCTTTTTTCTTATTTTCTAAATTGAACTTTTCTTTCTTGGCTTACATTCTACATTGTAGAATTATGTTACAATTTACTAGGGGTTGAGATTTGGTATGTTTAAACATATGATTGGTTGGCTTAAACATATAATTTGTTTTTACTCTTAATTTATTCTGATCAGAAAATATGGCCAGATTTATGGAGATGCTCATTATGGTCAAATTTCAGGTAATTTGTAAAATATTTTTCACAGTAATTATCTGTATATACTACCATAAGGTTTATTATATAGACACATACTATCATAAGGTTTATAATTTTAAAAAGGCATTCCCCTCCCCCAAGCTTTTAATTGAATCCTACTCTCAGACAGCCACCTTCAACCTTTTCAGTTGGTTCTTCTGGTGTTTATGTCTATGTTTCTGAATGACATTATCAATTTTAGACATTGTCTATTGACTGTGTATTATGGGAGATAAGGATTTAGCACTCTTATAGCTACTGTACTTCCCAATCTCCTCCATTCTCCCAATATAAGTTACATTACAGTTTTTAGTTAAATCAATATTCATTTTCCTTATAACTTTGTTATTCATAGGTGAACTATCTAGTGTGAAATGATCATGCTTCTACTTTGATACAACTTTTTATTGCACCTTATAGCTAATTCTTCTCCAACAGAACTATAAAATTCCTCAACACTTTTTCATCTGATCAAACTTATCAGGAAATCTTTTCAATCTATTCTTTTCTGGAAACATTTTGCCTGGAGCGTCCATCCTGCTCCACACTGGACCAGTTGTCCTGGGTCTTCCCTTTGTTATTTCCTGAGAATTTCCATGTTGCAGCACATTTTCAGAATCCCGAGTCTTCTTTTTTTATAGTTTGTGCCATTATTTTTGTGGAGCACATTCTCTAGTAGTTTTCTTGGACAGGCTTAATGGGAGATTTTTGTTTTTGTTTTTTTACCTGAAAATGCTGCTTATAGCTTCACATTTGATTGAGAGTTTGGCTAAGAAGAAAATTATTTATTAGACTTAATTTTCCTCATGAGTTTAAAGATTGCTTCAGATCTTAAACTTGTCATGAGGAAAGCTGAGAAGTCCAATGCCATTCTGATTGTTGCAATTTACAAGTAGTCTTTTTTGTCTAGATGCTTTCAGGACCTTCTTTTTTCCTCAGTGTATCCAAACCTTCACAATGCTATGTTTTGGGTACTCATTTTGCTGAGCCCTTGATGGGCTATTTCAGTCTAGAGTCTCACATTACTGGTGTTGAGGAAAAAAAATTTTTTTTTTTTTGAGACGGAGTCTCGCTCTGTCACCCAGGCTGGAGTGCAGTGGCGTGATCTCAGCTCACTGCAAGCTCTGCCTCCCGGATTCACGCCATTCTCCTGCCTCAGCCTCCTGAGTAGCTGGGACTACAGGCACCTGCCACCACGCCTGGCTAATTTTTTTGTATTTTTAGTAGAGACAGGGTTTCACCGTGTTACCCAGGATGGTCTCCATCTCCTGACCTCGTGATCTGCCCACCTCGGCCTCCCAAAGTGCTGGGATTACAGGTGTGAACCACCGCGCCTGGCCAATAAAATTTTTTACATGGTGTCTTTGATCATCTCTTCTGTTTTCTCTGTTGTATCTTTCTGGAATTCCCATTACTTGGATCTTGGGCTTCCTGGATTTATCTGCCAATTAAATTTTTTTCTCTCCTACTTTCTATTATATTTTTACTTACTTTTGGGGGTATTTCCTCAACTTTATCCTCTGACCCTTTTTTTTGAGATGGAGTTTTGCTCTTGTCGCCCAGACTGGAGTGCAATGGCACGGTCTTGGCTCACTACAACCTCTGCCTCTAAGGTTCAAGCGATTCTTCTGCCTCACCTCCCAAGTACCTGGGATTACAGGTGCCCACAACCATGCCTGGCTAATGTTTGTATTTTTAGAAGATACGGGGTTTCACCATGTTGGTCAGGCTGGTGTCGAACTCCTGACCTCCAGTGATCCACCCACCTTAGCCTCCCAAAGTGCTGGGATTACAGGCATGAGTCACCGCGCCCTGCCTATCCTCCAACCCTTTTAATTTCCAAGAGTTCATGTTTTTAATAACTTGTAGTTCTTTATAGTCTTCTTTTACCACACTGAGAATATTAAGATTTCTGTGAAGTTTTTTCCGCTTCTTGCTCTATCTCTAATGTCTGTGAGTTTATTTTTTCCTTTTGTTTTGTTTTCTGTCTTTAATAGTGGCATTCCTGAAATGTCCATCATATTTCAGAGTCAGGTATCAAAAAGCTGCTAAGATTTGTGGTGATAGGATACATGTGGGCCACTTAGTTGGCGGCTTCCAAATTTAAGTGTTTTTATATCTTTTTAGATGTTTCAGAAAATATGCTAATCTCCTGCTAGGAAGAATAAATCTGGGCCAGCATTCTTGGATCCAAGGAGAGATTAGGAAACAGATGTTTCACAATTCATATGCAGACTTGCACTCATTCCCTATTTGGAGATTTTTGACTTATCACAACCTTTGCAGTGCCTGGTTCAATCTTCGGAAAATAAATCGGTCCCAGAGTGAGAAAAAATAGTTTCATGACTATGCCCTGTTTTCATCTTTATGCTACTCCTGCCTTCTGAAAATCTTGGTCCCTTCATTTCTTAATCTTTTTGATGTTCTATGTGAATTTTATCTCTCTAAAGCTGTTATTTTTTTAAAAGGAAAACATCTAAAGCATTCCTAAAATGCCCATCACATTTCAGTCAGATATTAAAAAGCTGATAAGATGTATGGTGGGCCGGGCGCGGTGGCTCAAGCCTGTAATCCCAGCACTTTGGGAGGCCGAGGCGGGCGGATCACAAGGTCAGGAGATCGAGACTATCCTGGCTAACACGGTGAAACCCCGTCTCTACTAAAAAAAAAAAAATACAAAAAACTAGCCGGGCAAGGTGGCGGGCGCCTGTAGTCCCAGCTACTCGGGAGGCTGAGGCAGGAGAATGGTGTGAACCCGGGAGGCGGAGCTTGCAGTGAGCTGAGATCTGGCCAGTGCACTCCAGCTTGGGTGACAGAGCGAGACTCCGTCTCAAAAAAAAAAAAAAAAGATGTATGGTGGCATATATGTAGGATCTTGGCCTGGCTCTCATTTGTGTCCCTCTAGGTACTTGGACCGCAGCATCTTCTGTTCTGCTAAGTTAATAAGCTCTCATCTATTTGCTTTCCATCTTTTCTTTTTTTGGTAATCTTTTGTCCTCTGTTATCTCCTCTACTGTCTTTTCCTTTTTATGGCTTTTCAAAAAACGTAATAGCTTTAATGAGATATAATCTACATACCATACAATTCACCAATTTAAAGTATATAATTCAAATAACGTAATAGCTTTAATGAGATATAATCTACATACCATACAACTCACCAATTTAAAGTGTATAATTCAAATCTGGGCATGGTGGCTCACGCCTGTAATCCCAGCACTTTGGGAGGCCAAGATGGGCTGATCACAAGGTCAGGAGTTTGAGACCAACCTGACCAACATGGTGAAACCCCTCTCTACTAAAAATACAAAAATTAGCTGGGCGTGGTGGCACGCACCTGTAATCCCAGCTACTTGGGAGGCTGAGGCAGAATCTCTTGAACCGGGAGGCAGAGGTTGCGGTGAGCAGAGATCGCGCCACTGCAGTCTAGCCTGGGCGACAGAGCGAGACTCCATCTCAAAAAATAAAAAATAACAATAAAGTATATAATTCAATGGTTTTTCGTATATTCACAGTTATATAACCATCACCACAATCAATTTTACATTTTCATCACCCCCCCAAAAAAAGAAACCCCACACCTATTAGTAGGCATTCTATTTCCTCCCCAATCCCCCACCAACCCTAGGTAACCACTATTCTACTTTTTTGTCTCTGGACAGAAATGGAATTGCCTATTCTAGAGACTTGATATAAATGGTATTATACAAAGGTGGTCTTTTGTGACTAGTTTCTTTCACTTAACATAGGTTTTCAAGGTTCATCCATGTTGCAGCATATATCAGTACTTCATTCCCTTCTATTGTCAAATAATATGCTATTGTATGGATAATCAGTTTATCCATTCATCACTTAATGAACATTTGTGTTGTTTTCAGTTTTTAGCTATTATGAATAATGTTACTATAAATGTTCATGTTCAAGTTTTTGTGTGGAAACATGCTTTCATTTCTCATGGAGACATACATACAGAAATAGATCTATCTATCCATCCATCCCTAGGAGTGAGATTACTGGGTCACATAGTATCTCTAAGTTTAGCCTTCTGAGGAACTACAAGATGGTTATCCAAAGCAATTGCACCATTTTCCAATTTCACAGCAGTGTATGAAGGTCCCAATTTCTCCACCTCCTTCCCCACATTTCTTATTATCTGTTTTTCTGATTATGGTCATCCTAGTGGGGAGTGTAGAGTGGTTTACAACCAGAATCAAATAGTGTATTAAACAGAATACCTGACTAGATCTCAATTTCTTATTTTCCAGGTGACTCTTCTCCTGTAACAGAGCCTCCTTCTTAGAAACTATGGCCTCCCGTTTCTTTAAGTCTTCTTCCAGCTCCTCTAATTCTTGGCGTTGGTTCAGAACTTTCTCTACTTCTTCATCTAACCATTTCTTTTGCTCATCCAATTTCTACATTAAAATTCAAAAAAAAAGTTACTTGTTTTTCCTTCTGCCATAAAAATTACATGGTAATGATATAATTTCAGATTGACTGAAATCTCTTAAATGAACATTTAAAAACTATCACTCAGAGTAACTCAGGTTCCCATCTGAAATCCTAAAGACATCAGTGGTTCTAGTCAAGATGTAACTATGTTGTTTTATAAAGAATTAAAATTTACTCCCCAGATATGTTAAACAGTTTAGGATTTTTTAGCCTGACAAATAAGGGACTGATAATTTTCTATGCCTATATTAAGAACATGCTGGAGTCTTTTTTTTTTTGAGACAGAGTCTCGCTCTGTCGCCCAGGCTGGAGTACAGTGGCCGGATCTCAGCTCACTGCAAGCTCTGCCTCCCGGGTTCACGCCATGCTCCTGCCTCAGCCTCCCGAGTAGCTGGGACTACAGGCGCCGCCACCTCGCCCGGCTAGTTTTTTGTATTTTTTTAGTAGAGACGGGGTTTCACCATGTTAGCCAGGGTGGTCTCGATCTCCTGACCTCGTGATCCGCCCGTCTCGGCCTCCCAAAGTGCTGGGATTACAGGCTTGAGCCACCGCGCCTGGCCTGGAGTCTTTTACTCTGTTGTAGTGGTGCATAGTTCCATCACAGCACTTACACTGGTGGTTGCTCTACTTATCTATCTCCCCACCTTGAGCTCCTTGATTGACTGCAGGGGCTGTAGTTTTTAACTGTCTATCCACATGGCTGGTATATTGCCTGGGCCACAGTAGGCATTCAGTAAAATGTTAAATGAATGAGTGAATCAATGCCTGATTCAGTCAATCAATGAAGTGAATAAATGAATATACACAGTGGAAGATACAGATGATGGAGTTTGGAAGGAAACCCAATTTGCATTGTAGCTTGTCAACCTCAAATAATTATTTTTTTTAAAAAAGAAAAAACAAAAATAAAAAATTGCTGAAAAGATCTCCAAAACAAACATCTGAGTACTCTCTTGAATTAAGGATACCCAGAAACAAATACAAACATAAATATAGATGGAATATGACTGTTTAAAAGGAACTCTACCAAGTGGACATGGTAATGAAGCACTGCCACCAAAACAACAAATAAATAGGAAAAGAAATCAATATAGTATTATTTCCTAGTCCTTCATGAACCTTCTAGAAAGGGTTTCTAGAAATCTATAATACAATGAGACAGTGAATATATATAAGAAAAAGACAGCAAAATGGCCAAGGCAAAGAAGATGCACAGCTATTGAGTCTTCCAATAATACCAAGATATTAATAGTATGATCTTATAAGCACTATCATGTCCAGATAACACTGGAGCCTAAAATATTATAGTAGCTCTACAATTATTGGGAACAGAAAGAGCAACTATAAAAATGTTAGTTTTGTCATATCCTTAAATACTCCAGTAGGAGATCCTAGGAAGTCTAGCAAGTAACTTAAATATATTCTACAAACATTCTTAAACTGTGAGTGAGGTTTGAAAGATGAATAAGAGATTCTTTTTAAGCTCCACTTAAAAGTAAAAAAACTAAAAAATTACAACTGGTGATGACATTTCTGGGTGGAATGGGTGTGTGTAGGAATGCACCCATGTCACTATTAAATGTCACCAATAAAATGTAATATAAAATTTATGAAGAGAGAATAAATTTAAAGTAAGATAGAGATAATTGCATTCTGGGTATTTTAAATACAGTATTTTTTTCTTACAGAAAATTTAAAATTTCAATTTCTTTGAACTTCAAAATTAGTTTGTGGATTATGACTTTCTTTTTAAAAGATGGCACTAAAATAATGGCTTTTTAATATATAGAGTACATATACAATTTGGCTTTCTTTGAATGTAGAGTTCTGATTTTTAGAAATATACTCGTCTTTGGCCGGGTGCAGTGACTCACACCTGTAATTCCAGTACTTTGGGAGGCCAAGGCAGGCGGATCACAAGGTCAGGAGATGAAGACCATCCTGGCTAACACGGTGAAACCCCATCTCTACTAAAAATACAAAAAATTAGCCGGGCGTGGTGGTAGGCGCCTGCAGTCCCCGGACTCAGGAGGCTGAGGCAGGAGAATGGCGTGAACGCAGGAGGTGAAGCTTGCAGTGAGCTGAGATCACGCCACTGCACTCTAGCCTGAGCGACAGAGCGAGACTCAGTCTCAAAAAAAAAAAAAAAGAAAAAGAAAAAAAGAAAAAAAAAAAGAAATACACTCATCTTTATGAGATGGGAATAAATACAATCCAGTGAACACAGATTTCATGTTTATATTCTACAACATTCAAATAAACTCATTTCTATTGAAATAAGAATATATTGATTCTGGCCAGGCGCAGTCGCTCAAGCCTGTAATCCCAGCACTTTGGGAGGCCGAGACGGGCGGATCACAAGGTCAGGAGATCGAGACCATCCTGGCTAACACGGTGAAACCCCGTCTCTACTAAAAAATACAAAAAACTAGCCGGGCGAGGTGGCGGGCACCTGTAGTCCCAGCTACTCGGGAGGCTGAGGCAAGAGAATGGTGTAAACCCGGGAGGCGGAGCTTGCAGTGAGCTGAGATCCGGCCACTGCACTCCAGTCCGGGCGACAGAGCGAGACTCCATCTCAAAATAAAAAAGAATATATTGATTCTGCTGAGAGCAAGATAAAACAAAAATACAGTACATTTCTGGATGAGAAAATAATTTTGTAATAATAAAAGTTTCACTACTTGGGCAACAGGATTATTAGAAGCCCAAATCTTAGCATCACACAATATACCCATATAACAAACCTGAACATGTATCCTTGAATCTAAAATTTAAGAAAATAAAAATAATAAGTTTCAAAACAAATACTAGAAATTTTGCATTTGGGCGGCATCTAGTGTTTGAAGGTTTTATTCAGAATCCACCAGTTTTTACATCTATCTATCTATCTATTTGTTGAGAGGGAGTTTTGCTCTTGTTGCCCAGGCTGGAGTGCAGTGGCGTGGTCTCGGCTCACTGCAGCCTCCACCTCCAGGGTTCAAGCGATTCTCCTGCCTCAGCCTCCCAAGTAGCTGGGATTACAGGCACCCGCCACCAAGCCCGGCTAATTTTTGTATTTTTAGTAGAGACGGGGTTTTACCATGTTGAGTAGGCTGGTCTTGAACTCCTGACCTCAGGTGATCCATCCCACCTTGGCATCCCAAAGTGCTAGGATTACAGGCATGAGTTTACCTCTATTTAGACAACCATCAGATTGAAGAGAAACCAGGAAACACTAAATAGAATTGACAAACCTGGAGTTGGTCTATACTTCCAAACGAACCTTTTCGCCTTTTCAAGTTACATGCATCGAGATCCTCAGCTTTTGGTTTTAGACCTTCTTCCTGTCCTATTTTTAACTGTAGTTCCTGTAGAAAAAGAAATTGAAAACACCTTATTGCATTTACACCTGACCATTAAGTATGCTGATGATAATTATTTTCTTTTTTTGGAAACAAGGTCTTGCTCTGTCACCCAGGCTGAAGTGCAGTGGCACAATCACAGCCTCAAACTCCTGGGCTCAAGCCATCCAGCGACATTTTCTTAACATTTACTTCCTTAGTCACAGAAAGAGAAAATGAGTAGATGACAGTTGGGGCTCTATTTCAGAAGAAAATAATGTGGGGAATTTTTTGTTTAAAAAATTTTTTTAGAGATAGGGTCTCACTCTGTAACCTAGACTAGAGTGCAATGGCATGATCATAGCTCACTGTAAGCTCAAGCTCCTGGGCTCCAGTAATCCTCTCACCTACCTCAGCCTCCCAAGTAGCTAGGACTATAGGTGTGCACCACCACATCCAGCTAATTTTTTTTTTTTTAGAGATGGGGTCTGCTATGTTGCCCAGGCTGCTCTCCAGTGATCTTCCTGGCCTCCAGTGATCCTCCAGCCCCAACTTCCTGAAGTTCTGGGATTAAAGGCATGAGTCACCATGCTCAGCCTTAATTTTTAATTGACAAATAATAATTGTACATATTTGTGAGGTACATAGTGATTATTTCAATACATATAATGTATAGTGATCATACCAGGGTAATTAGCATATTTAAGAAGAAAGGAATGTTAGCTCTTACTGAGGCAATAAAATATAACTGCAAAAATTAAGATTTACTAACAAAACTGAGTGTTTTTTTCATTCTTCATGAGTGTTACACATTAGCATAACAAGGGTAAGACTGAAATTTGTAAGTGGGTTTTTCTCTTCTGCCTTTCTGAGCTCATTACCTTCATAGTTACTCCACCCAAGACATCCATCTGCTGTGAGTATATTAACATTTATTATAGTAAAAATGCAAAAAGAAAAGTAATGTTCAATTTCTGGTGTTCAAAAATGGGAGTTTGCAATATAAGAATAGACTTGGAAGACAGATCATGGTCTTCTGAAGCGTATTTTCCAAATTTCTTTAGTTTCCATCCACATCTTTTTTTTTTTTTTAGACGAAGTCTCACTCTGTCACCCAGGCTGGATGCAATGGCACAATCTCGGCTCACTGCAACCTCCGCCTCCCGGGTTTCAAGCAATTCTCATGCCTCAGTCTCCTGAGTAGCTGGTGTTATAGGCGTGTGCCCCCACACCTGGCTAATTTTTGTATTTTCTTTTTTTTTTTAGGAGAGATAGGGTTTTACCATGTTGGCCAAGCTGGTCTCGAACTCCTGACCTCAGGTGATCCGCCTGCCTCGGCCTCTCAATGTGCTGGGATTACAGGCATGAGCCACTACACCCAGCCTCCATCCACGTCTTAAGGGTCAAGTCAAGAGGTGCGATGTTGGCCAGGCGTGGTGGCTCATGCCTGTAATCCAGCAGTTTGGGAGGCCGAGGCAGGCTGATCACCTGAGGTCAGAAGTTCAAGACCGGCCTGGCCAACATGGTGAAACCCCGTCTCTACTAAAAATATAAAAATTAGCTGGACATGTGCCTGTATTCCCAGCTACTCAGGAGGCTGAGGTACGAGAATCGCTTCAACTTGAGAGGTGGAGATTACAGTGAGCTGAGATCGCATCACTGCACTCCAGCCTAGGTGACAGAGTGAGACTCCGTCTTAAAACAAAACAAAACAAAACAAAAAACAAAAGGCGCAATGTTCATGGTGCCCTCCAGGGGTTTAGAAATGACGTTGTTCATCACTAAAGCTTAGCAGGACAGGAAGGAGGACATGAGTCAAAGTGGGCCAGTCCACATACTCTCTATTACTGGTCTATGATGGATAAGCACGTAACTGAAAGTGCTGAGATACGTTTATAGCAATTTGACAGAATAATTTTATGTTTGATGACTCTTAACAATTTTTAAAATGGACTTTTATTTGTATATTTTAAATTTCACTTTTCTACTAATTCATGTTTTATAAAAGTGTTAGGCTGTGACAAATTTATAACAAAATAAAAACTATACCTTCTCCACAAGTAATTTCAGAAGCACTGAGAGAAAGGAAGTAAAAGAAAAGCCTAGGCCGGGCGCAGTGGCTCACGCCTGTAAGCCCAGCACTTTGGGAGGCCGAGGCGGGCAGATCACGAGGTCAGAAGATCGAGACCATCCTGGCTAACATGGTGATACCCTGTCTCTACTAAAAAATAAAAAAAATTAACCGGGTGTGGTGGCGGGTGCCTGTAGTCCCAGCTACTCGGAGTGCTGAGGCAGAAGAATGGCGTGAACCCAGGAAATGGAGCTTGCAGTGAGCTGAGATCGCGCCACTGCACTCCAGCCTGGGCGAGAGAGCAAGACTCTGTCTCAAAAAAAAAAAAAAAAGAAAAGCCTAGTGCTCTCCAGCCCTGGGAATAGCAGAAAGGAGAAAACAGACAGTAAGAAAGACTTGTTTCCCAATTGTGCTCTGAGTTTTGGTCCAGAAACGGGGATGATAAGTAAAGGTATCAGTGGGGACAGAGGGGCCCCTAACCTATTCAGGAGAGAAAATGCAGACTGCAGTGCAGAAGCCCCACACCCATATACAATTGCCCAGCCTTGCTGAAAGAACAGAGAGGTACAATTAGGAAAGAGACCCTCATTGGACTCCTTGGTCTCATGTGGCATGGATCCTGAGTTGAGAGCTAATGTAGGTACTCATTATGGGGAACTGGCTCCCAAACTAGGTATAAGGACAGGCCACTGGGCTAGCAAGCTAGACAGAATGCCTAGTAGCCTCAGTAGGGGCTTAGAATGCTAGTGGGAGATGAGATGAAGGGAAAGCACCCCCATGCTCTAAACCAGAAGCAAGACCAAACTGTGAGTTATACCAGCCAGGGGTTTCATCATCAGGGGCCAGCAGATTAGACAGGGTAAGGTAGACAAGGGAGAACAATTTCCAGCTGCTCACAATCCTCAACTCCAAGGCATAGGATAAAAGAAAGCTATATACCCAACCACAACATACACTGGATGCCATCTTAGGGAGACAAGCCTAGGGAACAGGAGGCTAAGAGACTGAGCATTCTTATTCAAGAGACCTGAGAAGTATTTAAAGGAAGTGTTTACATTTTTAGAACAAGGTTTGAACAGAGAGAACATCTGATTAGTTTCCACCATATTTCCAGCAATAATCATGACATGGATAGAAGAAGAGAGGGGCACTCACAAAGAAGACAGGTGCTATAGACTAAATAAAGAAAAATGTTACACCCATCTGGGTTATGAGTGAATTTGGACCCTATTTTTTTTTTACCACCGATAGTTCTTGATACTTCCCTAGCTCTAGTTCATAGCTATAATTTAGCCCCTGTCATAGTCCTAGAAATTTCAGGATGATGAAATAAAGCTACCATAAATAAAGAGACCTTATACTTGGAGTTGACTCTCTACTATTTCTGTTTGTCCACATACACTTTATACTGAACCTGTAATCCCAGCACTTTGGGAGGCCGAGGTGGGTAGATCACGAGGTCAGGAGATTGAGACCATCCTGGCTAACACAGTGAAACACCGTGTCTACTAAAAAGTCAAAAATATTAGCCGGGCGTGGTAGCGGGCACCTGTAGTCCCAGCTACTCAGGAGGCTGAGGCAGGAGAATGGCGTGAACCTGGGAGGTGAAGCTTGCAGTGAGACGAGACCGCACCACTGCACTCCAACCTGGGTGACAGAGAGAGCCTCCATCTCAAAAAAAAAAAAAAAAGTATACTGCAGTAGTTCTAATTCCCTCTTCCACATGTTGCTCCAGACAATGCCTTTTTTCTTACATTGTAATCTTTGTTATACATATTAAAATAACTGTGTACCAGGCACTGTGCTAGGCTTTTTATATCTATTTAATTATCCCATTTAGCCCTCACAACAATCCTATGATATAGGGGCTATTATAAAATCCATTTTATAGATGAGGAAATGGGTGGTTAAAAAGCTTAAAATCACACCACCACCCACAATTTAGGAGTTCTCATATCTTTTCTTCAAAGCCTATCCATGGACCTCAGTTAAGAACTGCTGCTCTGAAGAGAACCTACACAAAAGTTGTACTATTCTTTAGAGATGGTTTAGTCAAGTAGAAAAGAGACAGACAGGAGTGTCAGAAAGTTAGCTCCAAGCAGACGACAAATATTCTTTAGGACTGTAAGCAGGTTTTCTGTTTTTGCATTAAGTAGAGGATACATCAACAATATATCTTTGGGAAAGTCTGTTCCTTTTTCTGGAATACCTGCTATCCCCCATAAATGGGTCATTTCACTAGAATTAGAGATCTGGCAAGATGGAATAAAAGTGCCCTAGGTGGCAAGGTGTGGTGGCTTATGCCTGTAATCCTAGCATTTTGGGAGGCTGAGGCAGAAGGACCTCTTGAGCCTAGGAGTTCGAGATCAGCCTGGGCAACATAGTAAGACCTCATCTCTACAAAAAGTTAAAAAATTTGTGAGGTACGCTGGCATGTGCCTGCAGTCCTAGCTACTTGGGAGGCTGAGGGGAGAATTGCTTGAGGCCAGGAGGCCAAGGCTGCAGTGAGCTTTGATCACATCACTGCACTCAAGCCCGGATGACAGAGCAAGACCTTGTCTAAAAAAAAAAAAAAAAAGTGCCCTAGATAAGAAGGTAAACAGTTTGAGTTACAAGCAGAGTTGCACTTCAGCAGACTTCTACTCTTTGAAGAAGAGAGTGTCTTCTTTTCCCTAAGCATAGATTTACAGAGTGCTATGTCTTGCTGGTTTAAGCCATGGCCTATGAGAGATGAGGAGTTAAAACTCAAAAGACCACAACACCGAACAGGTACGCCTGATCTTCACATTGGAAGAAGTGCTAAAACAAAATAGACTAAGTTGTTGGCAGCAGAAATGAAAATTGGACAGATTGGTGTTTTAAAGACATACTCTGAAGGGCTTTAGTGGTTCATTGGATATGCATAAGAAAGAGGCAAGAGCCAATGATGATGCCTCAATTTCTAGTTCACCCAACTGATATATCATGTAAGACACATTGGAGAACTACATTTTTTCACCCATGAAGGGAGCAGGGAGTGGGGAATCATGGAAAGGTAAGTAAGGAAGATCATGAATTCATCTATAAGACAACCTAGGGAAGAGACTGGAGCTCAAATAACAGACTTGGGATTAAGCATTAAATTTGGAAATTTTCAGTTTAATTGCAGCTACGGAAAAGTTTCCTATACTCACCTAGGATAGAGTATAGAAGAGGGCAGGAGACCAGAGCCATGAGGAACTCCCATATTTAAAAGGACTGGTAGAGTGGGATGAGCTAGCCAAGACGGAGAACAAGCAATCAGAAAGAGAGGAAAAACAAGGAAAGTATAATGTCACAAAGGCAAGGGGAAAATACTTCAAGATGGAGGGAGTGCTGAACTGTGCTGGATGCACAGTATTAAGATAAGGACTTTAGCGACAGCGACAGCACGAGTTAACTTCTCAAGAGCTGTGAAGTGGGTGACCGAGCCAGAAGCCAGCTGGAGAGGATAAGGGAATGAATGAAAGCAGAAGTAACAGAAAGAAATGCAGTCAACTTTTCCAAGAAGTTTGGTTACAAAGGGGAGGTAAGAAAGGGAAGGGAAAAAGGTTGAAGGAGGATAATTTTAGGATGAAAAAAACTAAGATATTTAAAGACAAATCCAGAAGAAAAAAAAGTTGAAAATAAGAAAAAAGGATAAAAGATGACACATACATGCTTAGCACAGTATTGCTTGAATATAAATCTCACTAAATGTTAACTACTGCTATAATTATTGTTATTACTATTATTATGAACATCATTATTACCAGTTCTTTTAAATATGGGAGTTCCTCATGGCTCTGATTTTTGCCTTCTTAACTTCTGTACTCCATCCTAGGTGAGTCTAGAATACTTTTCCATGGCTGCAATTAAACTCATACTCTTCACTGGATTGTCTTACAGTGTCAAGGAAATTTAAAAAGCAATTCCATTTATAATAGCATCGAAAAGAATAGGAACAAGTTTAAGTAAAGAGGTAAAATACTACTAGTACACTAAAAATTAGAAGACATTGCTGAAAGAAATTAATGAAGACCTAAACAAATGGAAAGACTTCCCATGCTTGTGGATAAGAAAATTTAATATTGTCAAGATGTCAGTACTACTCAGTGCAATCTAGAGATTCAACAATCTCTATCAAAATTCCAATGGCCTTTTTTGCAGAAATGGAAAAGCCCATCCTCAAATTCACATGGAAAAGTGTAGGGGCCCTAAATAGCCAAAATAATCTTGAAAAAGAAGAGCAAGGTGGAAGGACTTACTTCCCGATTTCAAGACTTAATACAAAGCTACAGTAATCAAAATAGTGTGATACTAGCATGAGGATAGACATATAGACCTATGGAATAGAACTGAGAGTCTAGTAACCATACATCTATGGCCAGTTGATTTTTTTTTTAATAAAAATTGGGGCCAAGCATGGTGGCTCAGGCCTGTAATGCCAACACTTTGGGAGGCCAAGACCGGAGGATCACTTGAAGCCAGGAGTTCAAGACCAGCCTGGGAAATATAGCAAGACACTGCCTACAAAAAGTAGAGAAAAAAAAAAATTAGCCAGGTGTGGTGGTGCACGTCTGTAGTCCCAACTGCTTAGGAGGCTAAGGCAGGGGGATCACTTGAGCCCAGAATTGGAGGCTGCAGTGGGCTATGATCATGCCACTGCACTTCAGCCTGGGTGACAGAGACCCTCTCTCAAAAAAACAAAACTGCACATATGTAAGGTATACAACATGATATTTTGATATACAGTGAAATGATTAGTCAAGCTAACATATTTATCTCTTCACATAATTAGCATTTGTGTGTGTGTGTGTGTGTGTGTGTGTGTGGTAAGAGTACCTGAAATCCACTCTCTTAGCAAATTTCCAGTATACAATAGTCATCATGCTGTACATTAGGTCTCTAGACTTATTTATTCTATACAACTGCAACTTTGCACCACTTGACCAACATCTCCCCATTTCCCCTATCAGCATTTCTCTATTTCCCCCTCCAACTGATTTTTGATAAGGGTGCCAAGTCCATTCAGTGGAGGAAAGAACAGTATCTTCAACAGATGGTACTGGTACAACTGGAGTTCCACATGCAAAAGAATAAATCTGGACCACTACTTCACACCATATATAAAAACTGACCCTAAATGGACCAATGACCTAAATATAAAAGCAAAAACCATAAAACTATTAGCAGAAAACATAGGGGTAAACCTTCTTGACCTTGGATTTAGGCAATGGACTTTTAGACATGACACCAAAAAGCACAGGCAACGAAAGAAAAAAAATAGATAAATTGGACTTCAATGAAACTAAAAATTTTTGCATATCAAAGGATATTATCAAAGTATAAAGAAAACCTACAGAATAGGAAAAAATATTTGGAAATCATGTATCTGATAGGATTTAATGTCAAGAATATATAAAGAACTCATACAACTCAACAACAAAGACAAAGAACCAAATTAAAATGTGGACAAAGAACTTGAATAGACATTTCTCCAAAGAAGATATATGAACAGCCAATAAGCACATGAAAAGATGCTCAACATCATTAGTCATTAGGGAAATGCAAACCAAAACCACAATGAGATACAACTTCATACCTACTTGGATGACTATAATAAAGAGAAAGAAAGAAAACAGGTGTTGACAAAAGTGTAGAGAAATTAGAACATTCACACATTGCTGGTGGAAATGTAAAATGGTGCTGCTGCTTTGGAGAACAGTGGTTTCTCAAAAAGCTAAGCACAGATTTACCATATAACCCAGAAATTCTACTCCTCGGTACATACTCCTAGGTACATACCCAAAGGAATTGAAAACAGAGACTTACTTGTATGCCAGTGTTCATTGCAGCATTATTCACAATAACCAAATGGTAGAAACAACTCAAGTGTCCACTGATGGAAGAACTGATAAAGAAACTGTGGCATATCCATACAATGGAATATTATTTGGCAACAAAAGGGAATGAAGTTCTTGTACATGCTGCAATGTAGACAAACCTTGAAAATATTATGCTAAGTGAAATGAGCCTGACACAGAAGGTAAAATATTATATAATTCTACTTATATGAAGTATCTAGAATAAGCAAATTCATAGAGAAAGTAGATTAGAGATTACCAGGGGCTGGGGGAAGGGGAAAATGAGGAGCTGCTATTCCATAATAGTTACAGAGTATCTGTCTAGGGTGAAGAAAATGTTTTGGAAATAAATAGTGGTGATGATTGCACAAGATTGTGAAAGTAATTAATGCCACTGAATTATACACTTAAAAATAGTTAAAATGGGCCTGGCATGGTGGCTCATGCCTGTAATCGCAGCACTTTGGGAGGCTGAGGCAGGCAAATCACCTGAGGTCGGGAGTTCAAGACCAGCCTGACCAACACGGAGAAACCCCTTCCTACTAAAAATACAAAATTAGCCGGGCATGGTGGCGCACGCCTGTAATCCCAACTACTCAGGAGACTGAGGCAGGAGAATCACTTGAACCCGGGAGGCGGAGGTTGCGTTGAGCCAAGATCACACAATTGCACTTCAGCCTGGGCAACAAGAGTGAAACTCCATCTCAAAAAAAAGGAAAAAAAAAGTTAAAATGATAAAATTTATGTTATATATATTTTACCACAACTTAAAAATTAATAATAAACAATGAGTAACTTGGTTTAAATGTTCTTTAAGTTCCCTTCCATTGCTGAATTCTATGATTTTTTTTTAAGGTCGGAAAATAGGTTATATCCATTGTTGAAAATCTAGGAAATCTGGGGCATACTGATAATGGGAGAGGCTAAACATGTGCAGGGACAGGGAGTATATGGCGTATCTCTGTACCTTCCTTTCAATTTTGCTGTGAACCTAAAACTGCTCTAAAAAAAATAAAACCTTAATTTTTAAAATATCTAGGAAATCTCCAATTTTGTCCCACGCCTTGGGTTCAGCTTAACATTTCAACGGAACAGAGCCTGGCACATAGTACTAGATAAGTGTCTGTTACTATGATCATCATCATCTTTTTCAAAAAAGCCCTGTGGGACAAGTAGGATTAAGGCCATTTTAGATAAGAATAAACAGAGAGGGTAAAATTTTTGAGAAATTTGAGAAAATTTACTTTCTCAATAAATCTCTCAGCCAGCAACTGAGCGAGCTACTGAGCGAGCTAGGATTTGAACCCATGATAGCCTGGTCCAAGAGCCTAGGCTGACACCACTAAGTTCCTCCCCAGCCCAATCTATTCTAGAACTGCTGTGCATACAGATCTGATCATTTTTCTGCTCACTGTGAATGAAATGGTACCATTTTACCTGGTACTTTTTCTATGTAGCCACATAGACAATGCATGTCAAAGCACTTTGAAAACAGAAAATCCTATTCAAATGGTAGGTATTATTTAGAAAGTTGGCTTTATAAATGTATGTTTTTGACAGCTTCAATTAAAGTTAAGATCCTACTAAGAGAAATTACCATTGTACCTTCTTTTGTGAAGTCAAAGCCTTCAAGACAGTACTCAGAATTCAATAAATAGGTTTTACTATGTAGATGAACAAAGCTTTAAAGTGAATAAGGACAGCAGTAAAGGACAGCTCAAGGGTGGATACTTCACAAGCCAACTGAATGAAGACCATGGCTTCGTTAGCTCTGAGTCGTTTAACATTTCATATTATACTTAGCAGGAATGTATGACAATATTACTTTGACTTTTTGCTGGTCCCGCTTAATTACTGCATCTAGTTGCTTCCTTTTTTCATTTTCTTCTCGAAGTTTTCTTTGTAGCTGTATCTTTTGATACTTCATGTGATCTACACTCTGCTCTAGTTCATTAGCACGTTTCTCATTTTGGATTGACAGTGATGCCAGTTTCTTACTATCTTGTTGCTTCTTCTGTAAGACCTGAGATCATATGGAATATTTCAAAATGAAAAACTGAATCTCTCACATTCCTCAACTAAATTTAATCTTTTCATTTGATGGTAAAGGAAGAAATTTTCCCTAGATTTTCATTTATTTTTGACAGGTTCACAATCGCTTACTCTCATACATTTCCATTTTTGCAATTAGGGAAACCATCATAATTTTCATCACATATGTAAAAGTATAAAGAATGATGAGACTTCCTGATGTGGACAACAAACAAAATGAAACAGATGATTTGCTTTTTATTAATAAGTATTTTAATTTAAAAAATAGTTAAAACATTATAAAACTGAATTTATATTTTAAAAGAGTCACTCTTATACACCCCAATCTACCTGTCCTGCTTCCCAATGCAAAATTACCAATTTCTTAAATATTCTTCCAGAAAAAAAAGTATGCATATGCAGGCAAATAGCTTCATATATATTCTATATAGACTACTGTCTCCCTTTTTCCCTACTTATCTCAGGGGTCTTTTCATATAGATTTGTTCTGGGTGGCTGCATAGTATTCCACTGTGCTGTTGTTTTCATAGCTACAGCTATATAGCCTAAATCATTAATCCCTGAGTTAGGATGATCAGAGTTGATAACATCTTCCCTGAGAGTGACCAACCATTATAATTACTATTTTAACATTTATCTTAAATTCCTTCTCATCTAACTAAAATTACATATAGATAGATTAGACTTTCAAAGTATTCACACCACTAATATAAACTACTTGTGTTACAATTTAGTCCTGACCAAACATATATTAGACTTGAATTATGTGATTAGCATTGCACTAAGTACCAATTAGGTGGTATAAAAAAGGTAAAGGGATGTCATTCATAAATTATGCAAACCACAATTAATTATTTCCTTTATCTTGGCAATAAAGTGTTAGCATAGGCAAGTTTTGTTTTAATTAAACTAAGTATCCAAGAGGCATTGCTGCTTAGAGCAGTGCTACTCAAAATGTGATCTGTCGACCAGTGCTAGTTCACATTGTTGTCAATTTGCATCCCTCAGCATACTATTAGATTCAATTGATGTTTTCATGCAAGACTTTCTTGATCAAGAAAGCTGTGCAATGATTGACATTTAGCTCATCGCAGAAGAAGAACAATCTGCAGATGAACTACTTTGGGTACCACCGGCTTGGAGGCCACAGGCCTTTGCCGTTTCCAGTACCTAAATCTGGACACTGGCTTTGCCACTTACAATTGACGGTAATTACAACACTGCAGCAAAAATTGTAATAGCAGCATTTTAGTGTCTTTTTCACATAATAATAAAAATATCAGTGTAAATCCTGAAAGTCTTAAGAGTGAGATACTGTTGCCATTGTCTTTTGCACTTATTCTATAGTTGCTCAAAAGTGCATCTGTCAGCATTAAACTATTAATGCAGCATGTAATGCTCTACATATTCCTAAAGCCATTAAAAATACAGGTTTTTGAAGTCCTTAATTTAAAAATGTTGTTTTAAAAATTGAAACAACTTTTTTATACCAATAAAAATACTGGTATTTCAATATTTTAAAACAGAATGATATGGCTGGGTGCGGTGACTCACACCTGTAATCCCAGCACTTTTGGAGGCCGAGACAGGCAGATCACTTGAGGTCAGGAGTTTGAGACTAGCCTGGCCAACATGGTGAAACCCGTCTCTACTAAAAATACAAAAGTTTGCAGGCGTGGTGGTGGATGCCTGTAGTCCCAGCTATTTGAGAGCCTGAGGCAAGAGGATCATTTGAGTCTGGGAGGAGGCAGTTGCAGTGGGCTGAGATACATGCCAGTATGATATGTTAAGAGTACTGAAAACTGGTATTGTTGTCACCACTATGGGACTCTGACTGAGTTATTCTGCCTTTCTAAACCTTTGTTTCCACATTTGTAAAATGACTAAAAATGCCCACTTCAAAGGATTAAATAATGCATATAAACCATTTGGTATGTATAGGCCCTCAACAAATGGTAACTACTGCCCTCCTCATCCTCATTATCCCCATGGGTAGTGCACGGATATGTCAAAGGTACAAAATTGCTAAAATTATGTCTTGTTTCTGTCCTCTGCTGTTATCAGATGTTTCTTTTGAGGTAAAGCTCTACACCTTTCATTTCTTTTCCTTATCAGTACTCTTAGCAGAAAAGGCTATACAGCAGGAAGCAAAGCATGGAAAGGTGAATTCCAAAGTGGAAATAACTATTCTGAAGGAAAATGGAAGGTGTGACATAGATAACCACCCTATGTCCTCCTTTAAGCAGTTCAAACATTCAAGTCATATTATTTTAACTTGATGTTGACTTGAGAAGCTATTTAGAAACCCCAGGAGGGACTTTTCTGGCCTGTCACACCAGAATATCCCGGTATATTACAAAATACCAGGCACACCAGAGGTATATTGTAAACACCTATTTTGTTGAAAGCAAATAACTGTGGCATAGTTCAGCAATAATAATAATGCTGTGAATAGATTTTTTTTTGTTGTTTTTGAGACGGAGTCTCGCTCTGTCGCCCGGGCTGGAGTGCAGTGGCCAGATCTCAGCTCACTGCAAGCTCCGCCTCCCGGGTTTACGCCATTCTCCCGCCTCAGCCTCCGCCATTCTCCTGCCTCGGCCTCCGGAGTAGCTGGGACTACAGGCGCTCGCCACCTCGCCCGGCTAGTTTTTTGTATTTTTTTTTTTTTTAGTAGAGACGGGGTTTCACCGTGTTAGCCAGGATGGTCTCGATCTCCTGACCTCGTGATCCGCCCGTCTTGGCCTCCCAAAGTGCTGGGATTACAGGCTTGAGCCACCGAGCCCGGCCTGTGAATAGATTAATTACAACTCTACCTATAATGGAAAAATATAAATATAACACGAAAGCAGTAGATCATGAGAGGTAAAGAAATAGAGGAGGCATCCTAGAAAGTTCATTATGATCAGACTAACAAAGCACTGTGACTCTCTCCAAAGCACCTGGAAATGGCTTCTTCACACAAAATCTCTATGTGATGGAATATTTCTCACAGAATAGAATGTTTAACTGTAGCTATTTCTAAAGTTAAAGCTAAAACCAGGCATTAGGAAGTTAAGGATGAGTCGCAGTATACAAAGTTATTAACCCTTCTTAAGCCAGTCAGTTATGGTTTCAGAAAACCATATCTCGAAATAGTTCTCATTTGTTGAGTGTCTACAAAGTGTCATATATGTACCAGCTGTTTTATTTGTATTATTTAACCATTATTTAATCCTTTGTCCTTCAGGAAAAAAGCACTATTTTGTAGTTATCTTTATTTCTTACCATGTGGTTTTTTGATATGAAGATTGAAAGAATATACTTCTTGAATGAAGAAATATACTACCCAGATTGTAAAATATGTAAATCAACCAGCACAGTAGAAAAGTTGACACCCAGTTTCTCTTGCTGGTATAAACTGAATCCCACTTCTTTCCTAACTCAGTACAAGAACCCTCAGAAGCAAGAAAGCTTAAATAAGTTTTCTCAATTACATTTTTTAAATTACCTGAACTCTCAGCTTTGCAGCATCCATCTTTTTACGGAACTCTTTCTGTAATTTTACCTTCATTGCAACATCAGAAAGATCTTTGTTTTCCAGCTCTTGTAGCTGCTTTTGTGTTTCAGTTAGTTCGACTTTTGCCTGTTCTGCGTCATGCTCTAGCTTTGTTACTTTCAAAGAATACTGCTTGCTTACAGACTTGGCATCGTTACCTTAACCATAACAATAATTATTATTAGTATAAATTATGTGAAAAGAAGTTAAACATCAAAAACATAAAAATACTCTACTCTAAAATCCAGCCAGGCAGTGATACTATTCAAGGCATAGCATTAAAAACCCAGTTGTCCCCACCAACCCCCATCAAACACAGCTTGCCATCAGGCCTCTTAATGATGAATTCCTTAATGATTGTTTCCATCTGCAGCCAGTCTCACTGGTTCAATCTTTGGCGTTTAGAGTGACATTTCTGGTCCTCTGAATTTGTAGTTGAGCTTTGCTGGCATCAAACTCAGTTAAGAAGGATATTTGGAGTGACTGTCCTCTTGCTTAGTATACTCCAAGCCTCCTGCTACCAATAATCTGTCTCCTTGAATTCCTTTTTTAAATTATTATGAAAAATTTTAAATATAACAAAAGAAATAATAAAATGAATCCCCATCATCCAGATTTAAAAGTTATCAAGATTTTGTCACAGCTGCTTCAAATATGCCTAAAGGAATCCCAGATGTCATTTCATCTAACCTATACATACTTCATTTTGTTAAATTCCTCTTTTACTTATACATAGTGCAATCAGCATTCATACAAAATATGGACATAACCAAAAAGTCATTGTCACACTAACAATATTAATACCAATCAGCCCATATTCAGACTTTCCCAATTGCCTCAAAATGTGTTTCACAATTGGTTTATTTTAATCAGGATCTAAACAAGGTCCACAATACATTTGATTGTCACATCTCTTAAGAATCTTTTCATCCAAAGCTGACTCTCCTTTATCACTAACCTCAACTTATTCAAGATTAATTCCTTTTAAATTCTTTTCTTATTAATATATAGAACAGAAAAAATAGAATATAGATATTTCTGTATCTCTTTTTATTCTAAGTCCAGCTAGTGACCCTAAAAGCTTGGTTTTGATTTGCTCTGAATAGGCAACTGTCCCTGAACTAGACTGGCAAACTCGTGGCAGTAAAAAATAGGAGTCTAAAGCTCAGGGGATGAATAATCACCAGAGACAGTTAATTATACTATGAATTTATTTAGACAGAGTCTCGCTCTGTCACCCAGGCTAGAGTGCAATGGTGCAATCTCGGCTCACTGCCACCTCCGCCTCCTGGCTTCCAGCAATTCTCCTGCCTCAGTCTCCCAAGTAGCTGGGATTATAGGCACATGCCACCATGCCCAGCTAATTTTTGTATTTTTAGTAGAGACAAAGTTTCACCATGTTGGCCAGGCTGGTCTCGAACTCCTGATCTCAAATGATCCGCCCGCCTTGGCCTCCCAACGTGCTTGGATTACAGGCGTAAGCCACTGCACCCAGCCTATTATACTATTTATATAGCTGGTTATACTGCTATCCAAAAATACTCATCATTTTTTGATAAAAGTTATTTAACTAAATGCATTGTGAACTGTCCTCTGACTCTAATTTACGATTACTTGACTAACTTTAAAATACATACAACTACTATATTTTAACAAATCATTTTGGACTATTCATTAATTGTTCAACACACCAATATTTTATGAACCACTAAAAAAATACAGTGCCAATTACAACATGTTTATTTTATTTTTTTGAGACAGGGTCTTGCTCTGTCACCTAGGCTGGAGTGCAGTGGTGCAATCATGACTCACTGCAGCCTTAACCTCTGAGGCTCAACCCAATCCTCCTACCTCAGCCTCCCAAGTAGCTGGGACTACAGGCATGTGCCACCAAGCCCAGTACGCACCTGTAGTTTTAATAAAACTTTTTTGCAGTGTATTAGAACTGATAAAATATAGTATAGATGTCCTGTTATTACTTACTGCCAACTACTTAGTTGGCAGAAGTAGCTGCTATTCAAGAGAAGTCTTCAGTGAGAGAGCATTAAGGGCATTAAGTTGTTTGTGTTGTTTTTTTGACATTTTTTAAGAAGCATTCTCTGCTTAGCTACTTTCCCAAAGCTTTCTCCTTTCTCATTCCTAGTGACATGTGTGCTATGCATCATTCTAGCTCCAGTTACCCAGATGTTTAAATTAGTTTCACCATGCTGCTTCCTCACAGGCAGGATCAAACCCCAGTTGACCCCTCTTAGGAGTATCTAGGAGCTGATCTAGAATCAGGGTACTGCCTGTGGAAGTTGAGGATATTTACCCACTAGAATCAATGACTTTCTTTCAGAAAGGTTATCTTACTATGGATCTCATTAAACAAGCATGTTTTTGTAGCCTGGTATACCCAATGTGGTTGCTTTAAAATAGAGGATGCCAGAGCTTACACAGAGAAGACCCTTTTCTTGCTCATTAGAACCAAGGGCAATTTGGAGCTTTCCTAAAAATACTCAGAGATGGTGACTATCAAAAGTGTCAGTGAGTGCTTACTTGTCAATGCCCTCTCACTGAAGACTTCTCTTGAATAGCAGCTGCTTCTGCCAACTAATAACAACAGGACATCTATACTATATTTTATCAATTCTAATACACTGCAAAAAAAATTTATAAAAACTACTGGTGTGTACTGGGCATGGTGGCACACGCCTGTAGTCCCAGCTACTTGGGAGGCTGAGGTAGGAGGATTGGTTGAGCCCCAGAGGTCAAGGCTGCAGTGAGTCATGACTGCACCACTGTACTCCAGCCTAGGTGACAGAGCAAGACCCTGTCTCAAAAAAATAAACATGTTGTCACTGGCACATTAAGTGCCACAGAATTTCAGCACAATGCAGAGTTCACACTGGTTAGAACAATTCAGAGGTGAAATCCCAAAAGAACAAAATTCTTTTGATAACTAACCTCCACATATTGGCCTAAAAACTCACCTTCTTACACCAATCCAAGCTAAGTGGATAGATCTGAGCTTCAAAAACTAAAGTAACTGTTACCACATCAGAAGCAATTTTAGAAGTTTTCTTTCTCATATAAGCTGGTTCACAAGATACTATTACCTGTTTTTATTAATTCTTTAATCAGATCTTCCTTCATCTTGATGTTAATCGTAAGTTCTCTCATTTTTTGTTTAGCTTCAGTAAGTATGCGTTCTGAATTCTTTAATTTTTGCAAATTCAATTCTTGACTCTCCTGGAGACAATCAATCTTTAAATCTTAAAAAAAAAAAAAAAAAAAAAAACGCAGAAATAAAACTATCTGCTGGTAAAATATTCAACAGAAGTCGAGTTAAAAAAAGAAAAGCAGACACAAAAGCAATTTAGAGGTGGCAGTGGAAGAGACAAAATAGAAGGGAAGAAAAAAGGGGAAAAAATACACAGTAATTGGGACTCTAGCATTCCAGCTTATAGTAAGAGTTTTTATTTTCTTACAAATTAATACGTATATGTATATATTCTTTCATAATATCTCATAGGTTCAGACACACAGTTTCTCATTGCCTTTAACATGAGTTATTTGAGACAGGTGTAAAATTTCCAGATGGATAGAGGGGTGAATTTGTTTCCTATCAACTTCTACTTTTATAGTAATTGGAGAATGCAGACTATACCAGGCTACTCAGAGTGTGGTCTAGCTCTGTTTGTTACTGCCTGCACCAGAATGCAAATCAACTATGTCACTAAGCACACTGCTTTAGTTCAGGTGACACTTTTTTCATAGCCAGACTTTCTCAAGGAAGAAACTAGTGAAAGCTCATTTACATTCCAACGTAAGTTTTTTTCCTGGTTGCAGAGCAGTAACGAACAGCTCAAGCATGGCTGCTTGAGTAGCATTTACCTTTATTATTTCCACATTTTTATATTTATTTTAGTTATACTTAAACTTTTGGCTCATAAAGCCACGTATAGGTTCTTAAAGAGATGCTCTACATTTTCAAAGTGTAGCACTTATGTTATTTATATTCCCGATTCCCTTTTTTGTGGGTCAACCACACATTAACCAAGAGAGATGAGTTAATAAAATCTACTACTACCAGCTGGGCACAGTGGCTCATGCCTGTAATCCCAGAACTTTGGGAGGTCAAGGTGTGCAGATCACAAGGTCAGAAGTTCGAGACCAGCCTGGCCAACACAGTGAAACCCCATCTCTACTAAAAACACAAAAATTAGCCGGGTGTGGTGGCACACACCTGTAGTCCCAGCTACTTGGGAGGCTGAGGCAGGAGAATCGCTTGAACCTGGGAGGCGGAGGCTGCAGTGAGCCAACACCGCACCACTGCACTCCAGCCTGGGTGACAGAGAGAGACTCCATCTAAAAAAAAAAACAGTTGTGAAAACTATAGGTGATTTTTTTTTTTTTTTTTTTGAGGTAGGGTCTTGCTCTGTTGCCTAGACTAGAGTGCAGCGGTGTGATCTCGGCTCACTATAGCCTCGAACTCCTGGGCTCAAGCGATTCTCCCACCTCAGCCTCCCTCCTGAGTAGGTACGCACCACCACGCTCAGCTAATTTTCTGTAGAGAGACAATCTCATTATGTTGCTCAGGCTGGCCTCAAACTCCTGGCCTTAAGCAATTCTCCCGTTTCAGCCTCTCAACGCACTGGGATTACAGGCATGAGCTACTATATGTGGCTCATAAATGTCTTTTTTTTTTTTTTTTTTGAGACAGAGTCTGGCTCTGTCACCCAGGCTGGAGTGCAGTGGCCGGGTCTCAGCTCACTGCAAGCTCCGCCTCCCGGGTTCCCGCCATTCTCTTGCCTCAGCCTCCCGAGTAGCTGGGACTACAGGCACCCGCCACCTTGCCCGGCTAGTTTTTTGTATTTTTTTAGTAGAGACGGGGTTTCACCGTGTTAGCCAGGATGGTTTCGATCTCCTGACCTCGTGATCCACCCGTCTCGGCCTCCCAAAGTGCTGGGATTACAGGCTTGAGCCACCACGCCCGGCCTCATAAATGTTTTTGATGTTGTTATTGATGCATAAAAATCCTTAGCAGTTGTGTACTAAAACATTACCAGCACCCAGTACACTAACTGGGCTCTAATGCCAAATACATAATTGATGTTAGGCACAAGTCCCAGTGAAGGAGTAGATACCTAGTACAATTACTCATACTGTACTTTAACATCATTAGGAATACAAAGCATATCAATTGAGGTCTGAATATAAAAATCCTTATTCTAAGGGAGTAAGCCTATATCTCTAGCCATAATTAATTGATAGAAAATCTTTTTTATTAAGGAGTAAAAGAGGTAAAACAGAGAACATAAAAGAAGTTCTACCAACCAGAAAAGCATTTGTACCAAGTTCTGGTCTTTGAGAATTCCCGGATGTTTCTTAAACTATCAACTGAGGAAAAAGATAAGTGTCCTATAACCATTAGGTCTACATTATTTAAGAAAATCTATGTACCTTCATTCTCCAAATTTGACTTTTGTGTTTCATCCTGAGTATCATTCAGTTCAACAAGGGAACAAACAGAGTCTGGCTTCTGAATCCATGAACGACTTCTACATCTTAAAAAAAAAAATCAGAAAGTTAACTTATTTGTTAGCGTTTTCTAATCTGCCCTCAAATTAGTTTCCCCAGAAAGTGACAGTAATGTTAAAAAATTATTAATTACATTTAAAAACAGAATGCTACTAATATTGCTTAAAATAAAAGGATGCCCCCCCACCCATGTTGAATCAGTAGAAAAGTCATGTTTGTTGCCACTGTGGCAGCAGAATAAGGAAATCCAAAAAAAAAAAAAAAATTCCCTCTGAAAATTATAATCTAATTACTATAACAGCTCTAAAAGCAAAATTATTTTTCAGTTATAAGACTGATGACTTGTGTTCAAATACTATTTTCATAACACATTAGATGATAGTACATTTAGCAAAAGTTACCTACTCTTATATTAAACATAAACGATACACTCCAATGGAAAAAACCTACACTTCTATATTTATTGCAGCATATAATTCTAAATATTTATTAAATCAATGTATATTTAACATACCTAGTTCCAGATTTCTCTTGGCCTTCCGATTCTTCATCATCACTGTTATCAGAAAATTGGCAGTGGAGGACCTCATCTTGTTCTTCTATGTGATCCAACAGTATCCGACTTCGTGTTCGAAACCCAGCAAATATTCGATCCAGAGAATACACAGGTGGACTTGTGTGGACCTTCCAAGTGATTCCCCCACCCAACAACAAACAAAGTGATATTTTAAAAGTCTAATTTTATCCTATTATTCTCAATGCTGTTAAAGGAGTTATTAGATTGGCACTCTTAAAATAGCCAATCACTGGAAAATGCTCCCCTCAAACAAAGGTCAAAATTAATTTAATGATACTTTGTGCCTCACAGACAAATACTTCTTTCAGAATATACACAGCTCCTTCTCTTCTGGACAACCCTTCTATCTTCACTTATGGAAAATAGTATTCAAAAATGAAACGAAAAGCACGCATGGAAAACATTCCAGCTCTTAAACACAGCACAGACACACCCCAACAAATGTGCCCGCTTCCCATCTTCCCAGTTCAGAACACCTGGAGAACTGTGGTGCTCCAATCCAAATCCCACCACAGGAAGAAACCCAGAGCCATCTCCACTCCCTCTGCCAGGGCAGTATTCCTAATTTGAATACCACAATGTATATACTTATTCTTTATATATGGTGGTTAGGTATAGCTGAATTAAGGCTCTAGGAAAAATATTTAATATATGTCATATGACAAATAAAATTGTATGGCTAGCCTGGGAATTTTCTATAGTATAACATTCTTCTATTGGAAATGCACTTTAAATACTCAAAAAAAAAAAAAAATGACCTTGGAAAACAACAACAATAAATTAGAGATTGCCTTTATACCTTTGTTCTGGTTTCTATTACAAAATATTTCCTTTTCATCACCTCTGTAACCAAACCTCGAGATGACTTCTCACAAAAGGCAATAAAATCTTAGAGGAGACAGTCCATTTATCAATATAAATTATTATAAGCCATTAAAATTGTAACATATAGTGGAATATGAGTATCACACGGTGTTTAGGATTCAATCACTTGACAATAGGCCCCCGTCATGTATTCTCTCCTAAAAAATCCTACCTGATTCTGAAAATCATCTTATATCTGATTTTTGTGCTTCTGCTGTCAGTCACCTAATTAGATCATCTGTCATATCGGCATCATGATAGACAGGAGTAAAGTTTTTCAGGTGGCCTCCCAATGGGAAATGAGGGAGGGGAATTATTTAAGGAAGAACCAACTCAACAAGTATTGATCTAATGAGTACAACATACTAGACATGGCTATTTTATCCCATAACTGGCAGGCATCTAGTTTTCTCTTCTGAGAGTGTGGGAATTATTTAAGGAGCAAATAATAGGCCGGGCACGGTGGCTCAAGCCTGTAATCCCAGCACTTTGGGAGGCCGAGACGGGCGGATCACAAGGTCAGGAGATCGAGACCACCCTGGCTAACCCGGTGAAACCCCGTCTCTACTAAAGAATACAAAAAACTAGCCGGGCGACGAGGCGGGCGCCTGTAGTCCCAGCTACTTGGGAGGCTGAGGCAGGAGAATGGTGCAAACCCGGGAGGCGGAGCTTGCAGTGAGCTGAGATCCGGCCACCGCACTCCAGCCTGGGCGACAGAGCCAGACTCTGTCTCAAAAAAAAAAAAAAAAAAAAAAAAAAAAGGAGCAAATAATAAAACCTTCTGTTCAGAGTCAAACTTCATTCTCTGGGATTGTAATTTCCTTTTAAAATTTCTTTTTACAAAGAAAACCAAATGTCCAGAGCTATTATAGTATTCATACCACCCAAGGCTGCTATTATAGTATTCATACCACCCAAGGTTGCCTGATGCAAAGTCCATGGCACTGCTCATATATCACTTGCCTTTCATTTCTTATCCCTCTGACTGTAACAACCAGAAGGATCTCACGTAAACAAATCATTTCCCTTCATAAAATGAGGAAATAGAAAGCAGAATTCATGAACCTGCTAAACCAAAACTCATGAATCTGCTAATCAAGTCTTTTCCATAATAGAGACTCCTTAATTCTTAAAACTGTGTGTATATATTTACCAACCACACAAACTAAAATTCATATTGATATTTATACTGTCTTGATTTTGTCTACTTGGTAAGACTGAATAACATATAAATATTATTTCAAAAATAATGACAGACCAAATAAGTTGAAATAAATACCATCTAACATCTCAACTTTGTGTGGTTAAAGGAAGAAATAAATTCATGTAGATATTAAACTTGGTCATGTCTGAAGATATCATGGCAAAGGATACCTTTTTCACATTGATGAGGTATAGACATTATCGCCATCCAACTATTCCCTCCAAATGTAACTATGTATTCTCTTGTTTATTAGTTTCTTTTATTAGAAAGAAGTATGCTTAAGAGAAAAAGAAAGTATACACAAAATTCCATAAAACCTAATAAAAAAAATCTGCTGAGACTGTACAAATACACTGTGATATTAAGCTAAAAATTTTTTAATCTCAAAATAAGAAAAAGATTAATGCTTGGACTTTACCTTCCTGGAATCTTGTCTTGATGGGATATAAATATAATGCCCCAAACGAGTATCAAATGGTACAGTATATGGTCTCTTTTCAGGGATCCTGGCATCTGGCCCATCTCCACAATTTTCTTTAGCTGAAGAAGTCACTGACAGGTTAAGTTTTGTTAGTTCTTCACTCAGTTGATCCACAAGAAGCTGTTGTTCTATTATTTTTTCATTCTTTGTAGAAAAGAGATGAAAATATTTAAAATACAGCACTTCAGTACATTTAGATTATGATTAAAAATGAATTTTACATTGACCAAATCACAACTATTTTAATAATACAGTCAATTCTCATTTATCCAGAGACTAGCCTTCTGGTGTTCACAAGTAATTGTGGTAAAACCTTTTTAATAGTAAGGAGCAACAAACACAGCCAAACAAGTTAAATACTCAAAGATAACTCCCCATCCACTGTGACTGGTTGCTTTGCTAACCTGAAGCACTTTGATTAGCTATCTTTATTAAAGCATGGACTTTCTAAGTGAAATCCAAGAAGTAAAAAGAAACAAAAAAGTTGAAAAAGTGGAGAAAGAATTGTAGAGTTTGCAGCAAAGGAGGCAGAAGGAGGTAACAAGAGCAGGAAGTGAAAGCCTCAGTGAAAAAGGAAGCCAAAAGCACAGAGATAGAAGATAGCCAACTGACAGTCCTGAGAGGAAGAAGAAATTGGAAATCAAAGGCAGAACAAATTGTATATCACGAATGTGTGTGTGTGTGTTTGTGTGTGTATGTGGTTTAGTTTTGTGTATCCTCTAAAGAAAATTTTTGAAGTGTATCAAATCCAGAAAGCTCTAATGTCAATCTTTGTTTTACAAGCACAAATTTATGTAAATAAGCAACAGTCATTCATCTTAATACTTCACATGCACTACAATATTTAAATAGAAAAAAAACCCTTACATTTTCATTGTATAAATGCTAAGTAATAAAAATGCAACCTTACTTAAAAATCATATATTCAGATAATTAAAATATACAACATCAATGGCATACAAATTGGAAAGGATTCAATGGAGTTCTTACATTGTCTGGGAAAAGGATAAAAGTACCAATTAATATTAGAGTGCACGTTATACTCTCTAGGATAACCACTAAAAAAAGAGTAAAACTATAACTTCTAAGTTAGTGGAGAAAACAACAGAAAAGGAAAAAATAACCAATGATTCAAAAGAGGGAAAAAGGAACACAGAGGAGGAAGGATAAATAAAAGGCACAATGGTGGATTTTTACCAAAACAGTAATTATGTTAAATTAATAAATGAATTAAATAATGAAATTAAAAGATAAAGATTATCAGAAAGGATTTTAAAATTATCTAACCATATGGTGCTTACAAGAAACATACCTAAAATAGACACAGAAAGATTAAAAATAAGATAGAAAAAGAGATACCATGTAAATACTAATCAAAAGAAATCTGGTGTAGCTGTAGTAATGTCAAGGTAGACTTTAAGGCAAAACTCATTAGAAGAGATAAGAAGAGGTAAAAAGGATTAAAAGAGCAATTCACCAGGATGGTATAACAATTCTACATTTGTATGCACTTAATAACACAGCTTCAATATTTATAATGCAAAGACTATCAGCACTTCATGAAGAAATAAGACAAATCCAAAGTTATAGTAGGGCTGGGCACAGTGGCTCACACCTGTAATCCCAGCATGTTGGGAGGCCAAGGCCAGTAGATCACTTGAGCCCAAGAGTTTGAGAGCAGCCTGGATGACATGGCGAAGAACCCCTTCTCTACAAAGAATACAAAAATTAGCAGGGCATTGTGGTATGCACCTGTGGTCCCAGCTACTCAGGAGGCTGAAGTGGGAGGATTGCTTGAGCTCAGGAGGTTGCGGCTGCAGTGACTCATGATCGCGCCACTGTGCCCCAGCCTGGGTGACAGAGTGGAGATCTGTCATAGTGGGAGATTTCAACATCACTTTATAAATTACTGATAAAACAAAAAGCCTTCAAAGGTGAGTACAAAATGTAGATTTGAATAATAGGATTAATAGTACCCAATGATTGCAGAATGCATATACTTCTCAAGTACCTCTGTAACATTTAGAAAAATTTGCCTTATTCTGAGCCAAAAAGCGAGTTTCAATACGTTCAAAGGACTGAAATCAGAGATAGTATGTTATCTGATCACAATGCAATAAAAATTGATAAAACAAAAATAAATCCTCTATGTCCTATAAATAAAATAACTATGTTATTCACAAGTCAAAAAAAAAGTCACAATGAAAATTAGGAAACATTTTGAGCTCAATGTGGAGGGCAAGTCAAGATGAACTTAGAAATATATAATGTTAGGCCGGGCGCGGTGACTCAAGCCTGTAATCCCAGCACTTTGGGAGGCTGAGATGGGCGGATCACAAGGTCAGGAGATTGAGACCATCCTGGCTAACATGGTGAAACCCCGTCTCTACTAAAAAACACAAAAATTAGCTGGGCGTGGTGGCGGGCACCTGTTAGTCCCAGCTACTCGGGAGGCTGAGGCAGGAGAATGGCGTAAACCCGGGAGGCGCAGCTTGCAGTGAGCTGAGATCTGGCCACTGCACTCCAGCCTGGGTGACAGAGCGAGACTCCGTCTCAAAAAAAAAAAAAAAAAAAAAAAAAAAACAACAAAAAAGAAATATATAATGTTAAATGCACATGTCAAAGAAGAGAAGCTAAAAATTAATATACTAAATATTCATCCAAAGATGTTAAAAAGATAGCAGAAGGTTACCCCAAAAGTAGAAGGAATTAAATAATAAAGGGCAGAAATTAGTGAAATAGTGAACAAACTAATGAAATAATGAACAAACATACACTAGTGAGGATTAACAAAGCCAAAAATTGTCTCTTGAAGAGACTAATGAATTGGTAATTTTACTAGTGAAACTGCAAGAAAAAAAAGTGAGAGAAGGCACAAATAATCAGGAATGCAAAAGGGGACATGTGACTACACAGCTAAAGATAGTAACAAATAAAAGACTATCATAAACAAACTTATGCCAATACATTCAAAAATTAGATACAATGGTCAAATTCCTAGAAAAATAAACCTTATCAAAACTGGAGGAAAAGAAAATACTAATATGATTTAATTCATAAAACATACCCCAAAGAAAATTTCAAGTCCCAAATGCTTCCCAGGCTAATCCAACCAAACATTTAAGAAAGAAATAATACCAATTTTTCACACACCCTTCCAGGTATAGGGGGACATTAAATAATCCATATTATGAGGCCAGCATAACTTGTTATAATATCTGACAAGAATATTATGAGAAAGAAAAATATAGGACAAGCTCACTGACAAATATAAACATCACACTAGCAAACAAAATCTAGGTCAATCATGCAGAAGAGTTTACATAGCAGACCCGACTGCTATCTTCTAGAAGACCTGCTATGAGGTTGTCAGATGTCTGAGAACTTGGATTTTGGGAGTGTTCCTAAACGCTCTGGTAATACTGACTCACTGTGCTCAACTATTTGCACAATTAATGTGGTTTATGCTGCACCCCTGCTTTTCTTCAGGTAGTCTGGGACTTTGGTTCATGCTAGGCAAAGGGTGCCTTCACGACCCACCCATCCTCAATATAACCCATAGGCACCAAGTCTACTTAGTTTCCCTGGCAGATAACATTTTATAGGTGTTGTCACCACTCATTGCTGGGCAATTAAGTACATCCTCAGTGACTCTGCTGAGAGACAAGTCTCGGAAGCTTGTGCCTGGTTTCCTCCAGACTTTGTTCCATGTGTCTTTTTTCTTTGCTGATCTTGCTCTGCATCTTTTCACTGTAATAAGTCCTAGCCAGGAGAATGAATACATATTGAGTTCTCCTAGTATGTCATCCAACGTGAGGGTGGTTTTGGGGAATCTTCAATACAATAGTACATCACAACATCAACAACAAAAGGGTTTATTCCAGGAATAAAAGATTGGTTAAAAATCAGATCAATCAGTGTAATTCACCATATTAGCAGAATAAGAAAGAAAAATCATATGATAAAGAAAAATCACTTGATAAAAATCAATATCCATTCATAATAAAAATTCTCAGTAATTTCCTTAGTTTGGGAAACGGTAAATTAAAAATACCTATAGAAAATATAATACTTCAGAGTGAAAGTTTGAGCTTTTCCTCTATCATTGGAAACAAGACAAGGATGCCTTTTTTTTTTTTTTGAGACAGTCTTGCACTGTCGCCCAGGCTAGAGTGCAGTGGCACAATCTCAGCTCACTGCAAGCTCCGCCTCCTGGGTTCACGCCATTCTCCTGCCTCAGCCTCCTGAGCAGGTGGGACTACAGGTGCCTGCCACCATGACCGGCTAATTTTATTTGTATTTTTTAGCAGAGATGGGTTTTCACCCTGTTAGCCAGGATGGTCTCGATCTCCTGACTTCATGATCCGCCTGCCTCAGCCTCCCAAAGTGCTGGGATTACAGGCGTGAGCCACAGGGCCCAGCCAAGACAAGGATGCCTTCTATCACCACTTGTATTCAACACTGCATTGGAGATCCCAGCAAATACAAGAAGGTATTTTTATAACAACTTTATTGGGGGGGGCAGAGCAAGATGGCCGAATAGGAACAGCTCCAGTCTCCAACTCCCAGCGCGAGCGACACAGAAGACCGGTGATTTCTGCATTTTCAACTGAGGTACTGGGGTCATCTCACTAGGGAGTGCCGGACAATCGGTGCTGGTCAGCTGCTGCAGCCTGACCAGCGAGAGCTGAAGCAGGGCGAGGCATCGCCTCACCTGGGAAGCGCAAGGGGGAAGGGAATCCCTTTTCCTAGCCAGGGGAACTGAGACACACAACACCTGGAAAATCGGGTAACTCCCACCCCAATACTGCGCTTTAAGCAAACGGGCACACCAGAAGAATATATCCCTCACCTGGCCGGGAGGGTCCCACACCCACGGAGCCTCCCTCATTGCTAACACAGTAGTCTGCGGCAATCTAACCGCAAGGCAGCAGCGAGGCTGGGGGAGGGGCGCCCGCCATTGCTGAGGCTTAAGTAGGTAAACAAAGCCGCTGGGAAGCTCAAATTCGGTGGAGCTCATAGCAGCTCAAGGAAACCTGCCTCTCTCTATAGACTCCACCTCTGGGGGCAGGGCACAGCTAAAAAAACAATAGGGGAAGCAGCAGAGGCCTGAGCAGACGCGAACGACTCTGTCTGACAGCTTTGAAGAGAGCAGTGGATCTCCCAACACAGAGGTTGAGATCTGAGAACGGACAGACTGCCTGCTCAAGTGGGTCCCTGACCCCTGAGTAGCCTAACTGGGAGACATCCCCCACTAGGGGCAGTCTGACACCCCACACCTCACAGGGTGGAGTACACCCCTGAGAGGAAGCTGCCAAAGTAAGAATCAGACAGGTACACTCGCTGTTCAGCAATATTCTATCTTCTGCAACCTCTGCTGCTGATACCCAGGCAAACAGGATCTGGAGTGGACCTCAAGCAATCTCCAACAGACCTATAGCTGAGGGTCCTGACTGTCAGAAGGAAAACTATCAAACAGGAAGGACACCTATACCAAAACTCCATCAGTACGTCACCATCATCAAAGACCAGAGACAGATAAAACCTCAAAGATGGGGAAAAAGCAGGGCAGAAAAGCTGGAAATTCAAAAAATAAGAGCGCATCTCCCCCTGCAAAGGAGCGCAGCCCATCGCCAGCAACGGATCGAAGCTGGTCAGAGAATGACTTTGATGAGATGAGAGAAGAAGGCTTCAGTCCGTCAAACTTCTCAGAGCTAAAGGAGGAATTACGTACCCAGCGCAAAGAAACTAAAAATCTTGAAAAAAGAGTGGAAGAATTGACAGCTAGACTAATTAATGCAGAGAAGGTCATAAACGAAATGACAGAGATGAAAACCATGACACGAGAAATACGTGACAAATGTACAAGCTTCAGTAACTGACTCGATCAACTGGAAGAAAGAGTATCAGCGATTGAGGATCAAATGAATGAAATGAAGCGAGAAGAGAAACCAAAAGAAAAAGGAAGAAAAAGAAATGAACAAAGCCTGCAAGAAGTATGGGATTATGTAAAAAGACCAAATCTACATCTGATTGGGGTGCCTGAAAGTGAGGGGGAAAATGGAACCAAGTTGGAAAACACTCTTCAGGGTATCATCCAGGAGAACTTCCCCAACCTAGTACGGCAGGCCAACATTCAAATTCAGGAAATACAGAGAACGCCACAAAGATACTCCTCCAGAAGAGCAACTCCAAGACACATAATTGCCAGATTCACCAAAGTTGAAATGAAGGAAAAAATCTTAAGGGCAGCCAGAGAGAAAGGTCGGGTTACCCACAAAGGGAAGCCCATCAGACTAACAGCAGATCTCTCGGCAGAAACTCTACAAGCCAGAAGAGAGTGGGGGCCAATATTCAACGTTCTTAAAGAAAACAATTTTAAACCCAGAATTTCATATCCAGCCAAACTAAGTTTCATAAGTGAAGGAGAAATAAAATCCTTTACAGATAAGCAAATGCTTAGAGATTTTGTCACCACCAGGCCTGCCTTACAAGAGACCCTGAAGGAAGCCCTAAACATGGAAAGGAACAACCGCTACCAGCCATTGCAAAACCATGCCAAAATGTAAAGACCATCGAGGCTAGGAAGAAACTGCATCAACTAACGAGCAAAATAACCAGTTAATATCATAATGGCAGGATCAAGTTCACACATAAGAATATTAACCTTAAATGTTAATGGACTAAACGCTCCAATTAAAAGACACAGACTGGCAAACTGGATAAAGAGTCAAGACCCATCAGTCTGCTGTATTCAGGAGACCCATCTCACATGCAGAGACATACATAGGCTCAAAATAAAGGGATGGAGGAAGATCTACCAAGCAAATGGAGAACAAAAAAAAGCAGGGGTTGCAATCCTAGTCTCTGATAAAACAGACTTTAAACCATCAAAGATCAAAAGAGACAAAGAAGGCCATTACATAATGGTAAAGGGATCAATTCAACAGGAAGAGCTAACTATCCTAAATATATATGCACCCAATACAGGAGCACCCAGATTCATAAAGCAAGTCCTTAGAGACTTACAAAGAGACTTAGACTCCCATACAATAATAATGGGAGACTTCAACACTCCACTGTCAACATTAGACAGATCAACGAGACAGAAAGTTAACAAGGATATCCAGGAATTGAACTCATCTCTGTACCAAGCGGACCTAATAGACATCTATAGAACTCTCCACCCCAAATCAACAGAATATACATTCTTCTCAGCACCACATCGCACTTATTCCAAAATTGACCACATAATTGGAAGTAAAGCACTCCTCAGCAAATGTAAAAGAACAGAAATTATAACAAACTGTCTCTCAGACCACAGTGCAATCAAACTAGAACTCAGGACTAAGAAACTCAATCAAAACCGCTCAACTACATGGAAACTGAACAACCTGCTCCTGAATGACTACTGGATACATAACGAAATGAAGGCAGAAATAAAGATGTTCTTTGAAACCAATGAGAACAAAGATACAACATACCAGAATCTCTGGGACACATTTAAAGCAGTGTGTAGAGGGAAATTTATAGCACTAAATGCCCACAAGAGAAAGCAGGAAAGATCTAAAATGGACACTCTAACATCACAATTAAAAGAACTAGAGAGGCAAGAGCAAACACATTCAAAAGCTAGCAGAAGGTAAGAAATAACTAAGATCAGAGCAGAACTGAAGGAGATAGAGACACAAAAAACCCTCCAAAAAACCAATGAATCAAGGAGTTGGTTTTTTGAAAAGATCAACAAAATTGACAGACCGCTAGCAAGACTAATAAAGAAGAAAAGAGAGAGGAATCAAATAGATGCAATAAAAAATGATAAAGGGGATATCACCACTGACCCCACAGAAATACAAACTACCATCAGAGAATACGATAAACACCTCTACGCAAATCAACTAGAAAATCTAGAAGAAATGGATAATTTCCTGGACACTTACACTCTCCCAAGACTAAACCAGGAAGAAGTTGAATCCCTGAATAGACCAATAGCAGGCTCTGAAATTGAGGCAACAATTAATAGCCTACCAACCAAAAAAAGTCCAGGACCAGATGGATTCACAGCTGAATTCTACCAGAGGTACAAGGAGGAGCTGGTACCATTCCTTCTGAAACTATTCCAATCAATAGAAAAAGAGGGAATCCTCCCTAACTCATTTTATGAGGCCAACATCATCCTGATACCAAAGCCTGGCAGAGACACAACAAAAAAAGAGAATTTTAGACCAATATCCCTGATGAACATCGATGCAAAAATCCTCAATAAAATACTGGCAAACCAGATTCAGCAGCACATCAAAAAGCTTATCCACCATGATCAAGTGGGCTTCATCCCTGGGATGCAAGGCTGGTTCAACATTCGCAAATCAATAAACGTAATCCAGCATATAAACAGAACCAAAGTCAAGAACCACATGATTATCTCAACAGATGCAGAAAAGGCTTTTGACAAAATTCAACAGCCCTTCATGCTAAAAACGCTCAATAACTTCGGTATTGATGGAACGTACCTCAAAATAATAAGAGCTATTTATGACAAACCCACAGCTAATATCATACTGAATGGGCAAAAACTGGAAAAATTCCCTTTGAACTGGCACAAGACAGGGATGCCCTCTCTCACCACTCCTATTCAACATAGTCTTGGAAGTTCTGGCTAGGGCAATCAGGCAAGAGAAAGAAATAAAGGGTATTCAGTTAGGAAAAGAAGAAGTTAAATTGTCCCTGTTTGCAGATGACATGATTGTATATTTAGAAAACCCCATTGTCTCAGCCCAAAATCTCCTTAAGCTGATAAGCAACTTTAGCAAAGTCTCAGGATACAAAATTAATGTGCAAAAATCACAAGCATTCTTATACACCAGTAACAGACAAGCAGAGAGCCAAATCAGGAATGAACTTCCATTCACAATTGCTTCAAAGAGAATAAAATACCTAGGAATCCAACTTACAAGGGAGGTAAAGGACCTCTTCAAGGAGAACTACAAACCACTGCTCAGTGAAATAAAAGAGGACACAAACAAATGGAAGAACATACCATGCTCATGGATAGGAAGACTCAATATCGTGAAAATGGCCATACTGCCCAAGGTTATTTATAGATTCAATGCCATCCCCATCAAGCTACCAATGAGTTTCTTCACAGAATTGGAAAAAACTGCTTTAAAGTTCATATGGAACCAAAAAAGAGCCCGCATTGCCAAGACAATCCTAAGTCAAAAGGACAAAGCTGGAGGCGTCACGCTACCTGACTTCAAACTATACTACAAGGCTACAGTAACCAAAACAGCATGGTACTGGTACCAAAACAGAGATATAGACCAATGGAACAGAACAGAGTCCTCAGAAATAATACCACACATCTACAGCCATCTGATCTTTGACAAACCTGAGAGAAACAAGAAATGGGGAAAGGATTCCCTATTTAATAAATGGTGCTGGGAAAATTGGCTAGCCATAAGTAGAAAGCTGAAACTGGATCCTTTCCTTACTCCTTATACGAAGATTAATTCAAGATGGATTAGAGACTTAAATGTTAGACTTAATACCATAAAAGCCCTAGAAGAAAATCTAGGTAGTACCATTCAGGACATAGACATGGGCAAGGACTTCATGTCTAAAACACCAAAAGCAATGGCAGCAAAAGCCAAAATTGACAAATGGGATCTAATTAAACTAAAGAGCTTCTGCACAGCAAAAGAAACTACCATCAGAGTGAACAGGCAACCTACAGAATGGGAGAACATTTTTGCAATCTACTCATCTGACAAAGGGCTAATATCCAGAATCTACAAAGAACTCAAACAAATATACAAGAAAAAAACAAACAACCCCATCAAAAAGTGGGCAAAGGATATGAACAGACATTTCTCAAAAGAAGACATTCATACAGCCAACAGACACATGAAAAAATGCTCATCATCACTCGCCATCAGAGAAATGCAAATCAAAACCACAATGAGATACCATCTCACACCAGTTAGAATGGCAATCATTAAAAAATCAGGAAACAACAGGTGTTGGAGAGGATGTGGAGAAATAGAAACACTTTTACACTGTTGGTGGGATTGTAAACTAGTTCAACCATTATGGAAAACAGTATGGCAATTCCTCAAGGATCTAGAACTAGATGTACCATATGACCCAGCCATCCCACTACTGGGTATATACCCAAAGGATTATAAATTATTCTACTACAAAGACACATGCACACGTATATTTATTGCAGCACTATTCACAATAGCAAAGACTTGGAATCAACCCAAATGTCCATCTGTGACAGACTGGATTAAGAAAATGTGGCACATATACACCATGGAATACTATGCAGCCATAAAAAAGGATGAGTTTGCGTCCTTTGTAGGGACATGGATGCAGCTGGAAACCATCATTCTTAGTAAACTATCACAAGAAGAGAAAACCAAACACCGCATGTTCTCACTCATAGGTGGGAACTGAACAATGAGATCACTTGGACTCGGGAAGGGGAACATCACACACTGGGGCATATCATGAGGAGGGGGGAAGGGGGAGGGATTGCATCGGGGAGTTATACATGATATAAATGATGAATTGATGGGTGCTGACGAGTTAATGGGTGCAGCACACCAACATGGCACAAATATACATATGTAACAAACCTGCACGTTTTGCACATGTACCCTAGAACTTAAAGTATAATAAAAATAAAAATAAAAAAATAAACTTTATTGAGACAAAATTCACATACTATAGAAACCAACTATTTAAAGTATACAATATAGAAGATATAGAAGAAGAAAAAGATATAGAAGGTAAAAGGATTATAAAGGAAGAAATGAAACTTTTATTATTTGCAGATGACATAATTATAAATGAAAATCCAAAAGAATTTACAGATTTAGGATTAAAAAGTGAGTATAGGCCGGGTGCGGTGGCTAACGCCTGTAATCCCAGCACTTTGGGAGGCCGAGGTAGTTAGATCATTTGAGGTCAGGAGTTCGAGACCAGACTGACTGACATGGTTGAAACCCTGTCTCTACTAAAAATACAAAAAAATTAGCCAGGCATGGTGGTGCATGCCTGTAATTCCAGCTACTCAGGAGGCTGAGGCAGGAGAAGCACTTGAACCCAGGAGGCAGAGGTTGCAGTGAGCCGAGATCATGCCACTGCACTCCAGCCTGGGCGACAGAGTAAAATTCTGTCTCAAAAAAAAAAAAAAAGCAAGTTTATAGCCAGGCGTGGTGGCAGGTGCCTGTAATCCCAGCTACGCAGGAAACTGAAGCAGGAGAATCGCTTGAGTCCGGGAGGCAGAGGTTGTAGTGAGCGGAGACCGTGCCACTGCACCCCATCCTGGGTGACACAGTGAGACTCCGTCTCAAAAAAAAAAAAAAAAGAAAGAAAGAAAAAAGAAATTACTTCCAAATGTTTGGATCCTTTCCATTTATCTTGGGAATTTTGAAGGTTCCCCACCTGATGGTAACTGTAGGCACTCCGGATCAAAAACTGAGTTTAGTCAGGTTGCTGGATATATAAGGTATTAATATCTAAAAATTAGTATAGTTCCACATACCAACAATTAGGGAATTTGAAAAATAAAATTTTTTAAAGATTCTATTTATAGTGACAGAAAAAAAGTCAAGTACCTACAAAGAAATCTATAAATTATTTGCAATATTTCTGCACAAAAAATGTAGGCCATTACTGAGAAAAACCAAAGGAAATCTAAGTAAACAGAGAACTATACCATGCTTATGGATTAGGAGACTCAATCAAAACATGTTCATTAATTCTAAACAGATACAAAAATGTAATTCAATGTTAATTAGTTAATTAATGTTAACCAACTTGATTGAATCTTTCTGTAATGTATACATACATCGAAACATTACACTGTATCCCAGAAACATACAAAATTATTATTTGACCATGACAAATAAATAAATGAAAATAGCATACTAAGTGAAAGAAGTCACACACAAAGGCCACTTACTGTATGATTCCAGTTATATGAAATGTTTAGAATAGGCAAATCCATAGAAGTAGAAAGTAAAGTGGTTTTTGCCAGGGGCTGAGGAAAGGAGGAAAATGAGGAGTGACTGCTAATGGATACAATATTTTCATTTTGGGTGATAAAAATATTCTAAAATTAGACAGTGTGATGGTTAGACAACTCTGTAAATACATTTAAAAATCACTGAATTGTGTATTTGAAGGGCTGAATTCTATAGTATGTGAATTATATCTCAATAAAGTAGTTATTTAAAAAATTTAAAAATTCAAATAAATTTTTTTTTTTTTTTTTTTTTTTTTTTTTTTTTTTTTTGAGACGGAGTCTCGCTCTGTCGCCCAGCCTGGAGTGCAGTGGCCGGATCTCAGCTCACTGCAAGCTCCGCCTTCTGGGTTCACGCCATTCTCCTGCCTCAGCCTCCCAAGTAGCTGGGACTACAGGCGCCCACCACCACGCCCAGCTAGTTTTTTGTATTTTTTTTTTTAGTAGAGACGGGGTTTCACCGTGTTAGCCAGGATAGTCTCTATCTCCTGACCTCGTGATCCGCCCGTCTCGGCCTCCCAAAGTGCTGGGATTACAGGTTTGAGCCACCGTGCCCGGCCTCAAATAAAATTTATATGGAACAACCAAGACATCTGGGGAGTAGGGAGGGAAGGAGAACAGCAGAAGGCCTTGATCTACAAAATATCTAGACTTATTATAAACCTACAATAAATAAGAAATGTGATCTTGGCTCAAGGATATACAAATCAACCAACAGAATAGAAGGCCAAGAAATAGACAAGAGATTCATGCACAAATAGACCATGATTTATGATAAAGATAGCATTCAAAACAGTTGCGAAAAGATGGTTTCCAATAAATGATGCTAGGACAAATGAGTATCTATATGTTTAAAAAATGAAATTTGATCTTTACTTTATTCCACACACAGAAATCAATTCCTGGAGGACTATACAGCTAAATGTGGAAGGCAAAACAATAAAGCTTCTGGAAGATAATACAGAAAGTATCCTCAGAGGAGACAATTGGGGAAAGGAAAAACTTATTAAATAGAGAACAAATATCATTAAGCATAAAGAAAAAGATTGATGAATTTGATTACAACAAGAACTCTTCGGCTGGGCGCGGTGGCTCAAGCCTGTAATCCCAGCACTTTGGGAGGCCGAGACGGGCGGATCACGAGGTCAGGAGATCAAGACCATCCTGGCTAACACTGTGAAACCCCGTCTCTACTAAAAAATACAAAAAACTAGCCAGGCGAGGTGGCGGGTGCCTGTAGTCCCAGCTACTCGGGAGGCTGAGGCAGGAGAATGGCGTCAACCCGGGAGGCGGAGCTTGTAGTGAGCTGAGATCCCGCCACTGCACTCCACCCCGGGCAACAGAGCGAGACTCCATCTCAAAAAAAAAAAAAAAAAAAAAAAAAAAAAAAAAAACTCTTCATCAAAGATACCACTGAGAGTAAAAGGCAAGCCACAGAAAAATTATTTGCAATCATAGAAGTGACAAAGCACCCATACCCAGAATATACAACAAACTTCTACAAATTAATCTAGAAGACAGGTAACTCAGTAGAAAAACAAGCAAGAGACTTGAATGAATACTTCACAAAAGAGGATATCCAAATAGCCAAAAATATATGAATAAAATGCTCAACCTCACTAGTCATCAGGGAAATGCAAACTAAAGCCACAATAAAATACTACATACCTACCAGATTGGCTGAGATTTAAAAATTAATAACAAATGTTGAAAAGCATATGGAACAGTGGGAATGCTCACATAGTGCTGGGTGGGAGTGTAAAATGGAAAACAATCTGGTATTACCTACAAAAGTTGAAGATATACCTACCCTATGGCCTAGCAATTCAACTCCTAGGCACAAATCTCAAATAAATGTATGTGCATGTGCATTGAGAGACACTGAAAATTCACAAGAAAATTTCACAGAAAACCACAAATGTCCATCAAACAGTAGAACAGAAAATAAATTGTGGTATAGTCATACAATAAAATCCTATGTAGCTATAAAACTAAACAAACCACAGCCACACATTACAGATAAAATATTAGAATTTACAGAAAAAATATTACAATTAAAAAGTGGATGAATTATAATAATGTTCAACAAAGCAGCCAGATACTGAATATGCTATACTGAATAAATTAATAAAAATTCCAAAACCTAAACTGGAGTGTTGAAGGATACATATTTAGATAGTAAAACCATAAGAAAAGCAAAGAAATGATTACCATGCAAGTCAAGAGAGTGGTTCCCTTTGAGGAAGAGGCACTAAGAATTTTGAGGTGCTGGCAGTTAGCAATTTCTTGACCTGGTGGTGGTTACCCAGCTGTTCTCTTTGTGATAAATCACTGATTAATACATATTGTTTTGTATATACTTTAGTTTTATGTTTTTAAATTATTATACAATTAGGGCCAGGCATGGTGGCTCATGCCTGCAATCAATCTCAGCACTTGGGAAGCTGAGGTGGTACGATCACTGAGCCCAGGAGTTCGAGACCAGCTTGAGCAACACAGTGAGACCCCATCTCCACAAAAAAATCGGAAAATTAGCTGGGCATGGTGGCATGCACCTGTGGTTGCAGCTACTCAGGAGGCTGAGGCGGGAGGATCACTTCAGCCCGGAAGGTCGAGGCTGCAGTGAGCTGTGATTGTGCCAGTGCACACCAGCCTGAGCAACAGAATGAGATCCTGTCTCAAAACAGTAACAACAACAAACAACAACAAAATACAATTAGAAGGGTTAAATAAGAAAACAAAAATCAAACAACATGAAAATCAAAATCTGATGTGTGCTGGATTAGATTATTTCTCTGGGCATTAGTTATTCCCTGATAGGAATAACTGATGATAGGAAACTAAAGGCTTTAAATGATATTAACTATTTGGGGTGATGGGAGAAGTCACAGCCAGGGAGTACAATATTTAGAGGCATGCTATGTTATACTGTAGACATATCCATGTTAGTATAATAGGAAAGTTAAGATAGAAAATTTGAAAGATGTTTAACCAAAGTTAAAAAGCAAATCACTCACGAGGTATAAGAGGATAATTTAATACATTTCAAAGTTTAAATTACGTATTTACCTTCCAACTCCTAACAATATTGCATTTCCTAATACCTTGGCAAACAACAGGAAGGAAAAGTATGGAAAAAATAACCATGATATGATTTATAAATTAATTTCCTGGGTATTATCTTTATATTTCTAAAACCAAAGTCAAGCTAACAATAAAAATGTTTCCATTTAAGCAGATTTAAGGGAAAAACTAATAATTCTTTCAGGTGCCTATGTTCAGAACTCTTCAAATGAACATCCTCTTTTTAAGTTCCCATTTATCATTTAAAATGCTATTGTGTTTAGTTAGGTACTATTTCAAGAAAATCTACAGAGTTAGATGCATTAAGAAACTCTACCTGCAATCTATTCACTTTTTGTGCTTCTTTCAAAGATACAGCATGCCCTTTGTTTTCCTGTACCATCATCTGCACCTGATTCTTCAGTTCCTTCACCTCCAGTTCCTTCTGACTAAATACTACTTCATCAGCAGCAAGCGCACACTAGTGGGGAAAGGAGGCACAAGTGACATTCACCACTGAAAATAATCAAGAAACCTCATATGATAACACAAAATGGTGATTAGATTATAGCTTGATGATGTCTCATGAATTTTTTTTTTTTTTCATTTTCAACTTTTTCTGATTTCTTTCTAAGGAAGGCAGAGTTGAGAGAACCTATCATTGCTATAACATAGGAATTCATTACCATGAAGACAGAAGATTTTCCTTATTTTTCCTTCCTGTATATAAAAACTAGTTGTTTTGGTTCTAGAGTACCTTCACTAAGATTTTTACAAGTTTGCTAGAACTACTATGAGATTTTAATGTGGATCACTCAAAGAGCTCACATTTTCCAAACTGACATATAGGGTTATAAGAATACATCTGGGCATTTGAATGAAGCAGATTTGCTGATTTTGTACACTTTCATCATGAAGAGATATATTCTGAAGATGTCGAAAAATGATTAAACAGTTTTACTTCTTGGTTTCTAGTAAATTTGCCTATTTTTAAGAACACTTGGGATATGTAAACAATGAAGCAGTTTTTAAATTAAATAAACAGAAAATTATTTGTCAAGAGCCTCATTCCACATGTTGGCTTGGCATTTTAAAAATCTCACTAAATAAGATGTTGGTATGGATGCGGTGATCAGGGAACACTTCTACACTGCTAGTGGGAATATAAACTAGTACAGCCACTATGAAAGACAGTGTGGAGATTCCTTGAAGAACTAAAAGTAGACCTACCATTTGGTCCAGCAATCCCACTACTGGGTATCTACCCAGAAGAACAGAAGTCATTATACAAAAAAGATACTTGTACACGCATGTTTATAGCAGCACAATTCGCAATTGCAAAATTGTGGAACCAACCCAAATGCCCATCAATCAATGAATGGATAAAGAAACTGTGATATATGTATGTATCTGAGAGTAAAAGGCAAGCCACAGAAAAATTATTTGCAATCATATAAGTGACAAAGCACTCATACCCAGAATATACAACAAACTTCTACAAATTAATCTAGAAGGCAGGTAACTCAAGAAAAACAAGCAAGAGACTTGAATGAGTACTTCACAAAGGAGGATATCCAAATAGCCAAAAATATATGAAAAAAATGCTCAACCTCACTAGTCATTGGGGAAATGCAAACTAAAGCCACAATAAAATGTGGCTTTCCTGGCAACAACAGCGAAACTCTGTCTCAAAAAAAAAAAAAAAAAAAAAAAAAAGAGCATTTATCTGTTCAATGTATTTGTGTTCATGTACTTTTTCTGTGTTCAAAACTTGGAATAAAAAGGGCAATAAAGTCCCTTAAGAGATACTTTAGGCCGGGCGCGGTGGCTCAAACCTGTAATCCCAGCACTTTGGGAGGCCGAGACGGGCGGATCACAAGGTCAGAAGATCGAGACTATCCTGGCTAACATGGTGAAACCCCGTCTCTACTAAAAAAACATACAAAAAACTAGCCGGGCGAGGTGGCGGGCGCCTGTAGTCCCAGCTACTCAGGAGGCTGAGGCAGGAGAATGGCGTCAACCCGGGAGGCGGAGCTTGCAATGAGCTGAGATCCGGCCTCTGCACTCCAGCCCGGGCGACAGAGCGAGACTCCGTCTCAAAAAAAAAAAAAGAGATACTTTAAGAGATACTTATGAGCAGGTAGAATGTTCCAAACATTGACTTATGGTGAAAAATCAAGGTTGCAACACTATCTGGCAGCTTCTAAAAATAAGATGGTAACTTCTAAATGACACTTATCTTCCCTAGCAACAATCCAGCTGTTACTCCATCTGCAAGACGGCCCACGATCTTACCTTGGCTAAGAATTTTTAAAATATGTACTGACCTGCTTGCCTGATAGGCTCAAGGATAACAGGGATTGAGAAAAGGATATCCTTGCTTGTCGCACAGACCTGCTGCTCACCTTGCCCAGCAATCCCCCTAAGCAGCCGAGTTTACCTTCACAGTAACCCCTGGGATGTAACCCTACCTACAACTACTGAGTCCAATCCCTTAGCTACCACTGATGTATATCCTAGGCACAGGCAGGTGAAAAATAAATGAGAGGTATATATAGTAATAAGCTAACATACATTGAGTCTTAGAACAGGCCAGGCATCCTCACTGCTTTATGGGAACAAATGCTTTAATATTCGCACAACCCTATAAAGTGGGTATTACTGTTTCCATTTTACAGATGGGGAAACTGAAGCACAAAGGTCAACTATTTGCCCCAGGTCATACAGCTAGTAAGCAAAGGAGGCAGGATTCAAACTTAGGGAGTTTGGTATCCATATTCTTAACCAGTATGTTATTCTGCCTGTCATAGAAGAACAGAAAAGAAAGTTTTAAAAATGATTTTCTAGTCAGGTGCAGTGGCACACACCTGTAGTCCCAAGATACTCATGAGGCTGAGGTGAAAAGCTATGTCCCGAGTAGCTGGGACTACAGATGCATGCCACCACACCCAGCTAATTTTTCTTTCTTTTTTTAAAAAATGTTTGTAAAGATAGGGTCTCACTCTGTTGCCCAAGCTGGTCTCGAATTGCTGGGCTCATACGATCCACCCACTTTGGCTTTCCAAAGTGCTGGGAATACAGGTGTAAGCCACCATGGTGGCCAAAACAATTTTTTAAAGAGATATATGCCGGGCACAGTACCTCATGCCTGTATCCCAGGACTTTGGGAAGCAGAGGCAGGCAGATAACTTGAGGTTAGGAGTTTGAGACCAGCCTGGCCAACATGGTGAAACACCGTCTCTACTAAAAATACAAAATATAGCTAGGCATGGTGGCAGTGCTTGTAATCCCAGCTGCTCAGGAGGCTGAGGCAGGAGAATCCCTTGAACCCGGGAGGCGGAAGTTGGGCTACATGGCAAGATCCTGTCTCTACAAAAAATACAAAAATTAGCCTTGTGGCCGGGCGTGGTAGCTCACGCCTGTAATCCCAGCACTTTGGGAGGCCAAGGCAGGCAGATCACCTGAGGTCGGGAGTTCGAGACCAGCGCGGCTAACATGGAGAAACCCCGTATCTACTAAAAATACAAAAAATTAGCCTGGCATGGTGGCGCATGCCTGTAATTCCAGCTACTCGGGAAGCTGAGGCAGGAGAATCGCTTGAACCCAGGAGGCGGAGGTTGAGGTAAGCTGAGATCACGCCCTTGCACTCCAACCTGGGCAACAAGAACAAAACTCTGTCTCAAAAAAAAAAAAAAAAAAAAAAAAATTAGCCTTGCATGGTGGCCTGTGCTCCCAGCTACTCGGGAGGCTGAGGTGGAAGGACTGCTTGAGCCCTGGACGTCAAGGCTGCAGTGAGCCATGATCATGCCACTGCACTCCAACCTCAGTGACACAGGGAGACCCTGTCTCCAAAAAAAAAAGAAAGAAAAAGAAACCCATTTGCTTTTTGCAATCTACTATTTCCCAAGATAATCTGATCATGGTACTTTTTTCAACAAAACTATTAATATCTTTAGGATGTAATAATCTAGAGAATATAATCGAGGGCAAACTTAAATGTATTTTCCAACACGTGGCAAGAGGAACTTACTACCTTCCCTACCCCCAAGCAATCGGTTTGCTGGGCTTCCAGTTTCAGCCACCTTAGAAGCATGACAGAAAAGTGCTTCCTATTACCACCTCCTATATATGTCCCAACATTCAAGCTTCCAATTACCAGTACTTCCTGTTCCACCAGTTTCTTATACTAATGAGGAACGGCCTACTCTACCTAGGCAGAATTATTACGTTTCAGAAAAAAAAAAAAAAAAAATTTAAAAAAATGATGTAAAAAGTATTACCTTACATGTTTCTATGTTATTATTTATTTATTCATTTATTTTTAGAGACAGGGTCTCACTCTGCCCCCAGGCTGGAGTGCAGTGGTGCAATCACAGCTCACTGCAGCCTTGAACTCCTGGGCTCAAGTAATCCTCCCACCTAAGTCTCCCGAGTAGGTGGGACCACAGGCATGTGCCACCATGCCTGACTAGTTTTTTCATTTTTTGTAGAGACAGGGGTCTCATTTTGTTTCCCAGACTAGTCTCAAACTCCTGGGCTCATAACGACCCTCCAGCCTCAGTCTCCCAAAGTGCTGTGATTACCGGCATGAGCCACTGTGCTGACTGAGACTAGGACATTAATGTAACAAGATAGTTTCAAATCTCCTATTTCAAGTAACGAGAAATTTCCGCTTGTTGAGTTTGGTGTAATAGGAAAGAACATCCACAATTATGTGAAAATTCAGTGAAATACTCCTCCTGGCCGGGCGCGGTGGCTCACGCTTGTAATCCCAGCACTTTGGGAGGTCGAAGTGGGCGGATCACGAGATCAGGAGATCGAAACCACGGTGAAACCCCGTCTCTACTAAAAATACAAAAAATTAGCCGGGCGCTGTGGCGGGCGCCTGTAGTCCCAGCTACTCAGGAGGCTGAGGCAGGAGAATGGCGTGAACCCGGGAGGCGGAGCTTGCAGTGAGCGGAGGTCGAGATCGCGCCACTGCACTCCAGCCTGGGCTACAGAGCCAGACTCTGTCTCAAAACAACAACAACAACAACAACAACAAAAAACTCCTCCCTTCAAACTATACAACTATGAGGCTGAATTTTCTTCACAAACTTCAACCAAAACAACATATTGCAACAAACTGAATACTGAAGCAGATACGAAAATCCAACTGTCTGTTAGACCAGATGTTAAAGACATTTGCAAAAATGTAAAGGAATTCTACTCTTATTAAAATTTTTGTGTGTGTTGGCTGGGTACAGTGGCTCACACCTGTAATCCCAGCACTCTGGTAGGCCAAGGCGGGCAGATCATGAGGTCAAGAGATGGAGACCATCCTGGCCAACATGGTGAAACCTCGTCTCTACTAAAAATACAAAAATTAGCTGGGCATGGTGGCGTGCGCCTGTAGTCCTGGCTACTTGGGTGGCTGAGGCAGAATCACTTCAACCTGGGAGGCAGAGGCTGCAGTGAGCCGACATCATGCCATTGCACTCCAGCCTGGTGAGAGAGCAAGATTCTATCTCAAAAAAAAAAAAAATTATATTAGAAAATATTTTTCATTAAAAGTGCTCTATTAACATGTAATTGGGTTACCATTAGTTTTGAATGAATAAATAGCTTAGATTTTTTCCAGTTTTAATTCTAACACAGTAAATATCAATAGATATAACCCACATGAACAAAAGCTCTTTGAGGGATCTCACTTTAAAAGTGTAAAGAAGAAGTCCTGTGATCAAAAAGTTGGAGAACTTGAGAACTGCTGTAACAGAGGATAATACAAATGCCTTCTTTATAATATTACACATAAAAAGGCTTTGAGGAAATATTTCTAGCTAGAGAAATAAGCTGAGAGCTTTAAAAAAAAAAAAAGGAAATATACTTAAACCATATTTCCTTTTTAACTAAAAAGCTATCCTTTTAAGTTTTCCTATTTTGAAAAATGGACAGAACGATGGAATCTGGGAGTTATCTCTGGAACAACTGAAGGACCATTCATTTGCTCACTAGATTGCAAACTCCATCCAAGCAAGCAGTAACTAGGTGTGTCTGTCCTCCACCATTCCCACAACATACAATCTTCACACAATAAATAGTTTCTGAATGAAAAGTGGGGAAATGTAAATCTGAACTCAATACATGTACATATAACATGTATACATGTACATACCTACATTCCTTAAACATTAATAAATATGCTAATTTGTTAGTTTTTTTTTAAACTTATACTCCAAACACAAGAGATGAAGTATTTCTTTTCTTTCAAGAACTACTGACCCACAGAGGGAAAAAAACTCAGTAAAAGATAACTTAATTTTATTTCTCAAATAAGTTTATTTTCAGTCTCTAAATTGACAACCAGGTCCACAAAGTTCTATTTAATAAATATAACAAATTAAAATACACTTTAACCAAAGGAGAAAGGAGGAGGAGTCAAGAAGAGTATGAATTGTGAGGAGGAAGCAACAGGAAAGGGGAGGGTAGAAAGAACAAAGTGAGAGAGGCAAGTGGGATTCTATATATAAATCATTTTTTAAAAAACCTAAAATTCCAAAATGACAGGCAAGTGGGATTCTATATATAAATCATTTTTTAAAAAACCTAAAATTCCAAAATGACTCTAAGAATTTACTTGCCCAAATAAATTCAGTCCTTAAAAGAGTTATCCATAATAATGTCTAAATATGTTAACACACACACCCCCAAAATATGTACATCTATTATGTATCAATAAAATAAATACATAAATAAGTGATGTCTAAGTACCTGGCATTTCTTAAGCTCTCTCTTCAGCTGGAGAACTGTAACATGCTCTGGTCCTTCTTCCAGACTTGCAGTGCCTCCAATTCCTCGAAATGAGGTGACCACAGCCGTCCTGACCTCTTGGATCATGTTAAACCACTCCTGCAGTTTGTATTGCTGCTTTTGGTTTAGTCTGACAGTATCTTTTAAGTCAACCAGGAAGGTAAAGGCTTCTTCTACACAACATTGGTAACCCAGACATTCTCCTTGAAGCTGAGCTACTTGCTCCTCAAGAGAATGAATCCTATTTGTATCAGGACTCCCTTCTTGATGGATCTGGCTAGTTTGGCTGACATTAGCCTGCTGGCTTTGCAAAGCTTCTCGAAGCAATTTAATCTCAAATTCCATTTCATCTATACGGTCTGACTCGGGGCTGAAGTTTACAGTGGGTTTGTTTCTAATGTTCCGTGCTCTGTTGGCATATTTGAGAGAATTTAAGGACTCATCAAAATTCGAGGAGGAGGGGCTGACACATGTGATCATGACAGTCTTAGCACTGCCTCCCAGAGAATCTTTCAGAAGCCGGGTAATCTTAGCATCCCTATATGGAATATGTGAACTCTTCCTGCGTGGGTCCCCAAGAGCGCTTATTACATTTCCTAACGCCAGCAATCCACTATTGATCTGAATGGATTCTTTGAACCGTTCACCAGTATTCCCCGTTTTGGTTACTCTTTCTGATCCTGCCAAATCCACAAAGTGGAACTTTGAGACAATATACCGAGGGGAATACCATGATCCATCTTCAGCTGCCTCCACATTTTTACGAACTTGACAAATGCTGATTGTAAAAATTGCATGTGATCTGCTGGAGTGCTCATTCATTTGGGTGGTACCTGTATGTCTGGCTGCATTCCCCGTCTCCAAAAGGCTCATCACTTCATCTGCACTCTCCACATGGCATTCCTTGGCCCCAACAATCACTTAAAATAGCAATAACATGTTTTTAAGCCAAGTTTTCACCAAAACCTAGTATAGTTAACAGTTACCATTTGCTAAACAGTCTGGCCAAGATAGTCCCTTTTTAAAAAAGTCAACAGCATTTCAAATACCAATAGTAACATTAGCAACATCATCAAATAATTTTAGATAATCTCCCAAAGAAACTATTTTAACAGACAGCACTCATTTTAATGTTTAAATTCTAAAAGCTGTAATTTTTGAAAAAACAGTCTAGTTTGTCTTGAGTCATGAGTCACACTCAATTCCTTAAAATGACTGACAAAAGAAAAACTCTTCATTCCAGTCTTTTGATTTGTAAAGCCTAAAAGATTATTCTTTTTTTTTTTTTTCTTGAGATGGAGTCTCTGCCGTCACGCAGGCTAGAGTGCAGTGGCGCAATCTTGGCTCACTGCAACCTCCACCTCGGTTTAAGTGATTCTCCTGCCTTAGCCTCCCAAGTAGCTGGATTACAGGCATGCACTACCACATCTGGCTAATTTTTTTTGTATTTTTAGTAGAGACAGGGTTTCATCACGTTGGCCAGGCTGGTCTCGAACTCCTGACCTCAGGTGATCCACCTGCCTTGGCCTCCCAAAGTGCTGGGACAACAGGTGTGAGCCACCTCACCTGGCCTAGGTTAATCTTTTATAAATTAATCAAATATATAATTCAAAAGAGTTAATCAGTAGATTAGAAGAATTAATTAGTATCAATTAAAAGGCATTAGTTGGCCAGGTGCAGTGGCTCAAGCCTGTAATCCCAGCACTTTGGGAGGCTCAGACGGGCGGATCATGAGGTCAGGAGATCGAGACCATCCTGGCTAACACAGTGAAACCCTGTCTCTACTAAAAAAATACAAAAAACTAGCCGGGCGCGGTGGCGGGCGCCTGTAGTCCCAGCTACTTGGGAGGCTGAGGCAGGAGAATGGCGTAAACCCGGGAGGCGGAGCTTGTAGTGAGCTGAGATCCGGCCACTGCACTCCAGCCTGGGCGACAGAGTGAGACTCCGTCTCAAAAAAAAAAAAAAAAAAAAAAGCATTAGTTTTTTTTTTTTCAGTTTTGTTAATAATCAAGCCATCCTGAGCTTTTAAGTTTTTTGGTATTGTGAGGTCATAATCAACGATGAGTAAAAAATTCAATACAAAGTTGGTCATTCATTTTAAAAACAGGTATGGTTTACGTAATATCAGAATGCAAGGTAGACAGATGAGATGGCAATTAAAAGAAAACACTTTGAACACCATAATGTACTGTACTCAAAAAAGAAAAAAAAGTTTTTATTTCAATCACAGAATGAACTAAAAATAACCTACATTTACTACCTGCATTATTTGTTTATATCCAAAAATACTGCAAAGAGAAGTAGGTGGACTTAGGAATTGAATCAGAGAAGGAAAGCTCCTGATTTCATGCTCAAATTATATTGCCGTAATTCCTCTTTACACAGATACTGTCACATCACTATTTCTTTAAAAAATAATCATTTCACTTTCATTATTTCCATCATGACACTTTTTAAACAACCCAATTCCTGTAAGTCATAGTAAAACTTTCATTAAATTTTTCCAATGTTAGGCTATAAGTTAGCACTACGGTTCTCAAACCCAGATGCAAATCACCTGGTAGCTTTATAAAAAAGAAAGTGCCAATGCCCAGGCACCATCTCAGACCAATTAAATCAGAATCCCTGAGAAGTAGGACCCAGAAATCAGTATTTTTAAAAAGCTTCCCACGTGTACTAATTGTGCAGCAGCCAGCATGGACATTACTGCTTCACACAGAGACTCTAAAGAAATATGTCAAACAAATGCACTTTACTTGTGAGTAGGACATTATGTAAGACATACTGTAATTTAAGATCATTTGTAACATCCTTCCAAAATTTGTTCAACATTGGTATCAGATATGAAATATTTTCATCAAGTTTATCAAGAGTGATAGTGAAGTGTATATACTTCTGTCCTACTTGATATTTTACAAAGAAGCATGTATTATTTTTGTAACTGTTTGATAAAAGATAAAAACAATCAATAATTGTATTCCATAAGATAAAGGAGCTCAAAACATTAGTCTGAATTATATCCAGAAGAGAGAAACTGTACTGAATTATCTAATAAGACCATAAGCTACCATATATAGTTTCTTCTTAAAAAACAAAAACAGGGCCGGGCACGGTGGCTCAAGCCTGTAATTCCAGCACTTTGGGAGGCCGAGACGGGCGGATCACGAGGCCAGGAGATCGAGACCATCCCAACTAACACGGTGAAACCCCTGTCTCTACCAAAAAAAAAAAAATACAAAAACAAAAACAAAAACAGGTCGAGCACGGTGGCTCTCGCCTGTAATCCCAGCACTTTGGGAGGCCGAGGCGGGCAGATCACAAGGTCAGGAGTTTGAGACCATCCTGGCTAACACAGTGAAACCCCGTCTCTACTAAAAATACAAAAAATTAGCCAGGCGTGGTGGTGGGCGCCTGTAGTCCCAGCTACTTGGGAGGCTGAGGCAAGAGAATGGCGTGAACCTGGGAGGCAGAGCTTGCAGTGAGCTGAGATTGCACCACTGCACTCCAGCCGGGGCGACAGAGGTGAGACCCTGTCTCCAAAAAAAAAAAGAACAGTCACTGCAATATTATTAATAATAGTTAAAACCTGGAAACAGCCTAAATGTCCAACAATGGAATATTAAATAACTATAAACACATTCATAAGATAAATTACCATATAACCATGAAGAGTCATAAGTATGAAAAATATTTAATCATATGTGAAAATGTTCACAATATAAATATTAAGTGAAATGTAAAATGCAAAACTGTGTGTAGGGTTGCAAGTATATATATTTTAAAAATTATATGTACGTAGAAAAATAATTCTGGAAGGAAACACACCAAAAAGAGAAGTTGGTATTTCTAGGCTCTAGGATTAAAAATAATCTTAAACTTTCTTCCTTATACTTTCCTGTTTTCAAAATACTCTATGAAGAACATGTTAGCTTTTAAACTGGAAAAGCAAAAATTGTTATTCTTCAAAATATTTGCAGTTTGACCCTCCCATTCTAACCTTCTCCCATTTCCAACAAATGGATATTGGTTAATGGAATTAACAGGCTACTAACGCAGAAAGTCAGACCTTGAGGAACACAGCAAAAAAAAACAGGTAAATGTCAATATGAAAAAACAAAAATATAAACTCTTAACTTTAAAAAAAGAGGAAGAAGTACGTGTGCTGGGACAAAAATCAAAGAAAAGAAAGGCAAGTTCTGGGTCAACTTTGATAAATGCTTAAAGCAAAAGCCATCTCCAATCTCAGGGTAGAGCGGTAGAGAGGAAAAATCTCAGGTAGAGAGGAAAAAAGATATAAAAACAAATTTAGCCTATATCACAGTCTCACCTGAAGTCAGTCTAGAGGGGAACAATGACAGGAAATCAGTATCTTGCATTACAAATTAATAACTTCACCTTACCACCAGTCTGAACTACTTTTCCATCTGAGTAATTTAAGAGAGATTAATAGGCTGGGAGCAGAGGCTCACACCTGTAATCCCAGCACTTTGGGAGGCCGAGGTGGGAGGATCATGAGGTCAGGAGTTTGAGACCAGCCTGACAAACATGGTGAAATCCCGTCTCTACTAAAAATACAAAAATTAGCCAGGCATGGTGGCACGCACCTGTAATCCCAGCTACTCGGGAGGCTGAGGCAGCAGAATCACTTGAACCCGGGAGGCAGAGGTTGCAGTGAGCCAAGATTGCACCACTACATTCTAGCCTGGGTGACCCAGGTGATGGAGCGAGATGCCATCTCAAAAAAAAAAAAAAAAGAGATTAATAATCAATAAAGCTGTTCAAGTTAAAAGTAAAAATAAATTCATTTTGCTTCTGTATGTTTTTAAAGATTCCTTGGAATATATCCAGAAACTGAATTAAAGCATGTCTGTTTGCTAATGAAGGCAACTGATTAAGTGGGCTCCTTTACCTGTATTTCCATTTTCGTCTTCTCGGATGTGAAGATCCTTCATGGATGTCTCCAATTCTAGAAGATCTCTTAGGTCTTCCTTGTACACTTCTATATAAGATACTTTCACATTAAAGTCAATGCTAGGATGTTCAGAGATGCTTTGAAATATTTCTTGAATAGCTCGAGGAATGATACCCTTTTGGCCCTCCACAACTGAAGCTGAAAATTTAGAAAAAGAAAGCGCATCTGAAACTTAAAACAAAAGAAAAGCGACAACCCTAATTTTATAGTTAATTTATTTTATTATATTTCTCTATATTATAACTTTATTTTGTTTTTTTGAGACGGAGTCTTGCTCTGTTGCCCAGGCTGGAGTGCCGTGGTGCAATCTTCGCTCACTGTAACCTCCGCCTATCGAATTCAGGTGATTCTCCTGCCTCAGCCTCCTGAGTGGCTGGGATTACAGATGCCCACCACCAGGCTATTATAACTTTTTTAAACCACAACTATAAAATTCACAAGTAAAAGTTTTCACATGTATCCCCTTACCAAGAATTCATTCAAGCATTCATTGAACAAGTATTTATTTAGTATCTACTATGTGCCAGGCACTATTCTAGGACTCTGCAATCCACCAATAAACAAAACAGGGAGAAAAGAAATCCCTTCCCTGGTGAGATTCTGCTGACAAAAGACTGACAATAGCAAAAAAGAATAACTGATAAGTGAATTATATGGCATATTAAAAAGTATTAATTGTACCTGGAGGAAAAAAAATACAGCAGGGTAAGCGGACTAGAAGTGTAACTACCAGCCGGGAGATGCTTACAACTTTAAACAGGAAGGTCATGGTGGGCATCATTCAGAAGGTGATATCTGAGAAAAGACTTGAAACAGGCCGAGTGCGGTGGCTCACGCCTGTAATCCCAGACTTTGGGAGGCTGAGGCGGGCAGATCACTTGAGCCCAGGAGTTCAAGACCAGTTTGGGCAACGTGGTGAAACCCTGTCTCTACTAAAAATACAAAAATTAGCTAGCTAGGTGTGGTGGCCCATGCCTGTAATCCCAACTATTTGGGTGGCTAAGGCACGAGAATCACTTGAAGCTAGGAGGTGGAGGTTGCAGTGAGCTGAGATAGCGCCACTGCACTCCAGCCTAGGTGACAGAGGGAAACTGTCTCAAAAAAAAAAAAAAAAAAATTAATAAGAAAATATATTTGAAAAGTCCCAGGAATGAAACAGACATTAAGTGGCACAGGCAAATTTCAAAGCACGTAGACGTGGTAGAAATGTACATTTTAATATGAATGATAGAACTATATGGAGTGGCATTTCATTCCATAAATAGGCCATACTGTGGTGGCTCACACCTGTAATCCCAGCACATGGGGAGGCCGAGGTGGGTGGATCACTTGAGCTAAGAAGTTTGAGACCAGCCTGGGCAACACGGCAAGAGCCCTTCTCTACAAAAAAATACAAAAAAATTTCGTGTTGCATGCCTATGGTCTCAACTGCTTGGGAGGCTGAGAAGGGAGGATTACTTGAGCTTGGGAGCCAGAGGTTGCAGTGAGTCAGGAGACAGAGCCTGGGTGACAGAGCAAGACCCTTTCTCAAAATAAATAAATAAATAAACAAACAAACAAATAAATAAATAAATAAATACTGTATCTTTCCCAATTCACTGTTCATTAAATACTAGATCCAGAGAGGTGGCCCTTGGCTCATAAAACATCATTCTACACAAAGGGCTTCCCCTGCCTACAGCCACTCCACCTCTCAGATATTCACTACTACTAGTAGAAGCCACGTTATAAAAACGTTGGTGTTTTTGGCCAGGCACGGTGGCTCACGCCTGTAATCCCAGCTCTCTGGGAGGCCGAAGCAGGTGGATCACGGGGTCAGGAGATCAAGACCATCCTGGCTAACACGGTGAAACCCCGTCTCTACTAAAAATACAAAAAATTAGCCAGGTGTGGTGGCGGGCACCTGTAGTTCCAGGCTGAGGCGGGAGAATGGTGTGAACCCGGGAGGCTGAGCTTGCAGTGAGCCGAGATCGCGCCACTGCACTCCAGCCTGGGGGACAGAGTAAGCCTCTCAAAAAAAAAAAAAAAAAAAAAAAAAAGTTGGTGCTTTTAGATGACATATAATTTCTAAAGCAGAAAATAGCTGTAAAAAGCAGGAAACTGACCCTAGGTAAGACCAATCTATTTCACAGCCTTTTGCACTAAAATATCTTTCTCTTTAGATCATTTATTATGGTCTGGGTAGAATCCCAATCACTGGAGCACAATTCATTTATGTTGGCAAGAATTTTTTTTTTTTTTTTTTTGGTGAGACGGAGTCTCACTCTGTCGCCCAGGCTGGAGTGCGGTGGTGCAATCTCGGCTCACTGCAACCTCCGCCTCCCAGGTTCAAGTGATTCTCCTGCCTCAGCCTCCCACGTAGCTGGGACTACAGGCGTGTGCCACCATGCCCAGCTAATTTTTTGTGTTTGCAGTTGAGATGGGGTTACACCATGTTAGCCAGGATGGTCTTGATCTCCTCACCTCATGATCTGCCCGCCTCAGCATCCCAAACTGCTGGGATTACAGGGATAAGCCACCGCGCCCGGCCAAGAATGCTTTTTTAAAAAAATTCTTATATTTCTTTACACGTCACCAAGTGTATCTGTTCTGAGATTTCTGGATGGGGTGAAAAGGTGCAAGGAGCTTGAGAGTAGAAAGGGATAATGAGAAAAGACAGAGAAGCAAGCCAAAGTTGATGGCAACAGACAATGTATGCAGAAACAGGTGCAGAAAGGCCAGTTATGCCCAGGCCTAGACCCTCAGTTCAAGAATGAGGAAGGGAACATCTCTACACCTCTTCTCCTCCAACACTAAGCCCACAGCTTCTACAACCCAGAACACAGACCAGTACAGTAACATTATGAGTAAACACTTATTTCTGTTCCCCCTTGTTTCAAAAAGGAGTTAAAGCAGGTTTACAAATAGGCGTAGGAGGGGCTCAAACAGATACTTCTACATCAGTGTTCATAGTAACATTATTTACAGGAGCTACAACGGGGAAGCAAACCAAATGTCCATCAAAAGAAGAATGGATAAATAAAACATAGTATATACATACAATGGAATGTTCTTGGAAAAAGGAATGACGTTCTGATAGGTGACATAACATGCTAAGTGAGAGAAGCTAGACACAGAAGGAAAAATACTGTATGATTCCACTTCTTTTTTTTCTTTTTTTTTTTTTTTTTTGAGACAGGGTTTCACTGTGTCACCCAAGCTGGATTGCAGTGGCACAATCATAGTTCACTGTGGCCTTGACCTCCTGGGCTCTGGCAATCTTCCCACCTAAGCCTCTGAAGTAGCTGGGACTAAAGGCATGTGCCACCACATCCAGCTAATTTTTTTGTTGTTTTTTGTAGTGACAAACTCTCACTATGTTGCCCAGGCTGGAATGCAGTGGCGCGATCTCAGCTCACTGCAACCTCCGCCTCCTGGGTTCAAGCGATTCTCCTGCCTCAGCCTCCTGAGTAGCTGGGACTACAGGCACCTGCCACCACCCCTGGCTAATTTTTGTATTTTTAGAAGAGATGGGGTTTCACCATGTTGGCCAGGATGGTCTCGATTTTCTGACCTCATGATCCACCCGCCTCAGCCTCCCAAAGTGCTGAGATTACAGGCGTGAGCCACCGCGCCTGGCCCACTTTTATGCGTTTTGTTTTGTTTTGTGAGACAGAGTCTTGCTCTATTGCCCACACTGGAGTGCAGTGGTGCAATCTCAGCTCACTGCAAACTCTGCCTCCCAGGTTCAAGTGATTCTCCTGCCTCAGCCTCCAGTAGCTGGGATTACAGGTGCACACCACCATGCCTGACTAATTTTTTTGTATTTTTAGTAGAGATGGGGTTTCATCATGTTGCCCAGGTTGATCTCAAACTCCTGAGCTCAGATGATCCTCCCAAAGTGCTGGGATTACAGACCTGAGCCACCACACCTGACCTCCATTTATATGAAATATCTAGACTAGGCAAATTAAAAGAGACAGAAAGTAAATCAGGTATTATCAGAGAATGCTGGGAGAGCTATTGCTTAATGGGTACATAGCTACTGTTTGGGTGATGAAAATTTTAAAAATACTGGTTATTATTGCATTAATAATTAGTATATTTGATGCTGCAGAACTCTACACTTGAAAGTAGCTAAAATGATAAGTTTGGTTATCTTTATATTTATATTTATATGTACTTTATCACAATTGTAAAGATAGTAAAAAAAAAGTATAAAATTTAAAATAAGTGGAAGGAAAAACTGAGACTTTAAAAGCTTCTATAGGCTAATTTAGAAAACTGCCCATCATTTTTAGCATTGTTCCATGGAAAATGTATTCCAAGCAACAAACAGTTGACTTACAAATGACACTTAAAAACAACTTGCTTCCAAGTTGAAGATTACCAAAATTTAGGTTTTTGGCAACAATCATGCTGAAAATCTAAGTTTCCATCAACTTCGATGGCTGCCCTTCCCCTCATTTAAGAGGCAAGACTGCCATCATGTGGTAAGTAAAGTAAGTTATGGGTTTTCTTCTAATACAGTACAAATGAAGATTCCCTTTTAAGAGCTTGTGGGAACTAGCCTGTAGGAAATATCTAAACCTTTCAAACTGTAGCATAGATAAGCAATCTTGATTACCCAGAATAAATAATTGACCAGAAATAGTTCAGTTATGCCCCACATCAATAGATAACAAAGCACAATTTAAAAGACGTATCAAAAAGCTTAATTTCAAATATTTATAATAAAGCTCCAATATGTATTTTGATAACTTAAATATAAAATTTGCAATGTTAGTCTTATATTCCTGAAATAAACCATTTCCAAGAGAAAACCTGCAAAGTTTTATACCTCAACAACTATCATTTAACTATTATATGGTATTTAAAGAGTACACAAAAGTTTTTGGAAAAGGCTATACCTTGTAAAGGTAATTCCAAAGTTCTGAAAAGCAGGAAAATGAATATTAGCTAAATAAGCATCATATTTAAAAATAAAGCCAGGCATGGTGGTTCACGCCTGTAATAACAGCACTTTGGGAGACTGAGGCAGGGCAGATCAGTTGATCTCAGGTGTTAGAGACCAGCCTGGACAACATGGCAAAACCCTGTCTCTGCAAAAAATAAAAAATAAAAAATTAGTCGGGAGTGATGATATGCCCCTGTAGTCCCAGATACTCAGGAGGCCGAGGTGGAAGAATTTCTTGAGCCCAGAAGGTTGAGGCTGCAGTTAGCTGTGATTGTGCCACTGCACTCCAGCCAGGGCAACAGACAAGACCCTGTCTCAAAGCAAAATCAAAAACAAAAAACAAAGTGAGACCCCATCTCTACAAAAAGTTTTAAAAATAAAGCAAAATACATTTTAAAATAAGAGAGTTTCACTCTGCCCTAGTGCCCAGCATGGTAACCTAGATACTGCAGATGCTCAATAAATATTCACTGGTGGATGGGCGGGGACAGGGGCAGGGAACCATTATTTGCATGGTCAATAACCAAAAAGCAGATAACTGACCCAGAATTGGTGTCCTATAGAGACATTCTGGGAAACAGAAAATCCTCACTAATACACCAAAAAATAAATCCAACTTTTTTTGAGACAGAGTCTTGGTCTGTTGCCCAGACTGGAGTACAGTGGCATGATCTTGGCTCACCGTAGCCTCCGCCTCCCAGGTTCAAGCGAATTCTCTGCTTCAGCCTCCTGAGTAGCTGGGATTAGAGGCGTATGCCACAACGCCCAGCTAATTTTTGTATTTGTAGTAGAGACAGGGTTTCGCCATGTTGACCAGGCTGGTCTCAAACTCCTGGCCTCAAGTGATCTGCCTGCCTCGGCCTCCCAAAGTGCTGGGATTACAGGTGTGAGCCACCGCGCCTGGACTGAAATGATATTTTACATTGTTAAATGCAAAAAGAAAGTTACAGAATCACAGGTATAATATCTCATTAAACAAACAAAAACCAAAAAAACTACATAAGTGAGTAATATGCATCAAACTTATTTCTTTGGGGTGAGAGGAGTTGTCACTTGTTTAATTTTTTATGCATCACTTGCAGTCCTTCTTATAATAAATATTTCTTTAATTTAAAAAAAGTAGAAAGAAAACACCATCTAAAATGTTCTTAATGGTGGTCTATATCTTCTGATAGAAAGAATTTTAGAGCAATTAAAATATGTTAGAATAGATAACTTTAATAACTTTTTCCCTTACAAAATTAAAATAGTACTCATGGTCTCCTAATAAAAAAAAAAAAGTATAGCTATAATTAAGTCACCAGCTTCTGAACATGTATAATTCCTACTGGTATAAAGCATATAATGGGTCATTAGGATTATAAAACATTTGCCAATCAAAAAAAACAAAAATCCCTACAATCCTAAAGAAAAGCCACAATTTATACTAGAAAAACTGAATTATTTCTATTGTAAGACCCTGAAACAATCTAGTATCTGTGATCTCCTAATTCTGCAGAATATACAGATGTTTTTCTTTTAGTTGGGGAGTATTGGCCTCTTGAAGCTCCTCCATTTTAATCTTTGGAATAAAGATTTCCTCAAACTACACAACCACTCCCTGAGCCACTACCCATCCATGCATGTAATAAGAGAAGTTTCTTTTTTAAATTTTTTTATTTTTTTATTGTTTCAGCTCGTATCTCAACAGCTAGAGAAAAAAGTTTCTGAAAGCCATGTATTTTACATTTGTGAAATATGAAAATAGAAAAATATTGAGAGCCACTATTCATACAGAGAATACTAACTAAAACTTTAGACAATGATGCATATGTGCACTATTCGAAAGTTTGCTTTTAGTAGAAAGCTATCAATACAGTAAACAATCTTAACAGAGGACTTGGCTATCAATTCCCCCACTCTATTACCAGACACTTAACTAAAATGATTTCCAAGGTTCCCTCCAGCTCTACATGAGATCCTATGATTCTATCTCTTCCAAACTATAATTACAAGCAGGAGAAATTATGTCCTAAAGTATTCAGAATTTAAAAAAGAAATCTGGCTAGAATATTAAAAAAAGATACTCTACACAGTAAATTTTTCCTACGGTCCCTAAGTCCTGACTGTGGGACTCTTAATATTTACAACTGGCTTGTTAAAGAACACAAAATCTGATCATGTTAACTCATTTATCTCTATTTTAAATTCTGTTCAAAATAACAAGGGCTGACCATTGAAAACTATCTTAAACTTCTTTCCTCAAGCAAATATAATCCTAAATTAGATTGCTTAATGAAACTTCAATATTTAAAAACAAATCTTTCAAAGATGATGATCTTATGATCACATTTGATTACATTATTCATTCCTTCACTATTCAATTAATATGCTAAGCACCTACCACGTATCAGGTATTGGTCATGTTTTAGCTTCTTTCTAGCATCACAAATAAAAGTCAAAGAGTATGAGAATCTTACCAATATGGCCTCCTCCAATGGTGTATGTCTTCCCAGATCCAGTTTGTCCATAGGCAAAAACAGTTGCATTATAGCCCTCAATGAGTGACAACACTAGGGGCTTTATACATGTATTATAAACTTCATCTTGAGTGGAATTTTTGCCAAAAACAAAATCAAAAGTGAAGACTCTATCTCTCCCAATGATAACTTGCTGGCTGTTTGGAATAACTCTCACACAAACTTGATGATTATGAAGAACTTCTTTGCAAAGCAGAGGTCTAATTCTTACAGCAACTTTTACTGGTATTTCTTCCATGGCAACTTAGATTTTACTAAATAGATTTTCTACTTAATGTTCAGTATCTAGTGTGAGAAACTTCCATCTTATGTAAGATCTGGATTCCTGTGTATCAAAAATAAAAAACAAATTTTAATTACTGATTCCTTTCATTCCAATAAACTAACCACCTTCTAAAGCAAAGTCAGTGAGAACAGGTTTTGTTCCAACACAACACAGTCACAAAAAGTAAACTTGTCTTGTAAAATACATTGTAAATTTGTAAACAAAATAGTATGTCTTGGGTTTGCTTCAAAATAATCTAGAGTATGGGGTCCATGAGTTGATAAATGATGAAGCTAAGTGGTAAGTACATGGGATTCCATTGTGCCTTTATTTCTACAGTAATAATGTTTCCCAGTTCATTAATCTAACTATTAAATAGCCAGGGAGTTAGAAAATTAAGGCAAGGAGATAAGTAAGTAAGGAACTGTACACGTGTTTTTATTGTTTGTTTTTTGAGATGGAGCATTGCTCTATCGTCTAGGGTGGAACGCAGTGGTGTGATCTCCGCTCTCTGTAACCTCTGCCTCCCAGGTTCAAGTGATTCTCCTGCCTCAGACCTCTTGAGTAGCTGGGATTACAGGTGCCCGCCACTACGACCAGCTAATTTTTGTATTTTTAGTAGAGACGGGGTTTCACCATATTGGCCAGGCTGGTCTCAAACTCCGAACCTCAAGTGACCCACCCGCCTTGGCCTCCCAAAGTGCTGGGATTACAGGCGTGAGCCACCACGCCCAGCCTGTACATGTGTTAAAAACAAACATTAGTACCAGATTTTATAGCTATGCATTGAAAAACAGCATTTCCTCTTTGCCACAATTATTAGAAATAAATTCATGAAAATAGTTCTAAGAATTTCAGTAAGTCAATATAAATTTAAAACTAAATTTTTATTCAAAAATAATCAAAACTAACAGAAAAAACTGCTTTTTCTGCTTCTAAATATTATGTTGTACTTATTTCTGAAGATCTCTGCTAGAATTAATACATCAAAAATTAAAAGGCCGGGCGCGGTGGCTCAAGTCTGTAATCCCAGCACTTTGGGAGGCCGAGACGGGCGGATCACGAGGTCAGGAGATCAAGACCATCCTGGCTAACACGGTGAAACCCCGTCTCTACTAAAAAAATACAAAAAACTAGCCGGGCGAGGTGGCGGGTGCCTGTAGTCCCAGCTACTCGGGAGGCTGAGGCAAGAAAATGGCGTCAACCTGGGAGGCGGAGCTTGCAGTGAGCTGAGATCCGGCCACTGCACTCCAGCATGGGCGACAGAGGGAGGCTCCGTCTCAAAAAAAAAAAAAAAAAAAAAAAAAAAAAAAAAATTAAATTGTTGGCTTTAGTTTCCTGGCTAAAAATATATATAAATAAATAATTGATAACCACATTTACAATGAACACTCTGGCTTTTTTTTTTTGAGAGTCTTGCTCTGTCGCCCAGGCTGAAGTACAGTGGTGCCATCTCGGCTCACTGCAAGCTCCGCCTCCCGGGTTCACGCCCTTCTCCTGCCTCAGCCTCCCAAGTAGCTGGGACTACAGGCGCCTGCCACCATGCCCAGCTAATTTTTTGTATTTTTAGTAGAGACGGCGTTTCACCCTGTTAGCCAGGATGGTCTTGATCTCCTGACCTGGTGATCCGCCTGTCTCAGCCTTCCAAAGTGCTGAGATTACAGGCGTGAGCCACCGTGCCCAGCCTAACACTTAAAAATACATTCAAAAAACAATTCAATTTACAATAGCATCAAAAAGAATAAAACATTTAGAAGTAAATTTAACAAAAGATGTGTAAAACATACACTCTGAAAACTATAAAATACTGTTAGAAGAAAGCACAAGATGTACATAAATGAAAAAAACTCATGTTTATGAATTGAAAGATATATTAATATGTCAGTATTCCCCAAATTGATCTAGACTCAATGCAATACCTATCAAAATCTCAGCTGACTTATTTGCAGAAATTGACAAGCTGATCCTGAAATCACAGAACAACTCAAGAGACACAGAATAACCAAAACAATATTGAAAAAGAACAAAGTAAGAGGACTCACACTTTCCTAATTTCAAAACCAAGCAACAGTCATCATGATAGTGTAGATCAACAGAATAGAACTGAGAATCCAGAAATAAACCCTCACATTTATGGGCAATTGATTTTCAACAAAGGTGCGAAGACAATTCAACTGAAGTCTAAGAATAGTCTTTTCAACAAATGGCTATGGGACAATGGATAAAATAATGAAGTTGGACTCCCTACCTCACATCATATACAAAAGTTAACCAAAAATGGACCATAGACCTAAACATAAGAACTAAAACTACAAAACTCTTAAAAGATAGGAGTAACTCTTCATGACATTGAATTTGGCAATAATTTCTTAGATATGACACCAAAAGCAGTAAAATAAAAAATACCAATTTGAACATTACACATTGTATACATGTACTGAAAAATCACACTGTACCCCATAAAAATGTACAATGATTGTGTCAATCAAAAATAATAAAAGCAAAAAAATAAAGATGAAGTATAGATTAAAAAATAAGTAAGACCCAGTCTGAGCAACATAGTGAGACGCCATGTCTACAAAGAAATTTTTTTTTTCAATTAGCTCAGCATGATAGTGCACACCTGCAGTCCCAGCTACTTCGGAGGCTTAGGCGGGAGGTTGGCTTGAACCTAGCAGCCGGAGGTTACAGTGAGCTGTATTTGCGCCACTGCACATAACCTGGACAACAGAGCAAGAACTTGTGAGAGAGAGAGAGAGAGAGAGAGAGAGAGAGAGAGAGAGAGAGAGAGAGAGAGAGAGAACGAACAAGAGAAATGTTGGGGGTGGGGGAGGGAGAGGAAGGAGGGAGGGAAGGAAAAACTGGACATCGAAATTAAAAACTTTGTGCTTCAAAGGAAACTACCAAGAAAGTGAAAAGACGGCTGGGCGCGGTGGCTTATGCCTGTAATCCCTTGGGCACTTGGGGAGGCCGAGGTGGGTGGCTCACGAGGTCAGGAGATGAGACCCTTCTGGCTAACACGGTGAAATCCCATCTCTACTAAAAATACAAAAAAATTAGCCAGGCGTGTTGGTGGGCACCTGTAGTCCCAGCTACTCGGGAGCCTGAAGCAGGAGAATAGCATGAACCCTGGAGGTGGAGCTTGCAGTGAGCCGAGATTGCGCCACTGCACTCCAGCCTGGGCAAGGGAGCAAGACTCCGCCTCAAAAGAAAAAAAAAAAGCGAAAAGACAACTCACTGAATGGGAGAAAATATTTGCAAGACATGAATCTAACAAGGAACTTGCAACTACAATATATAAATAACTTTTTTTTTTTTTTTTTTTTTTTTGAGACGGAGTCTCGCTCTGTCGCCCAGGCTGGAGTGCAGTGGCCGGATCTCAGCTCACTGCAAGCTCCGCCTCCCGGGTTTACGCCGTTCTCCTGCCTCAGCCTCCCGAGTAGCTGGGACTACAGGCGCCCGCCACCTGGCCTGGCTAGTTTTTTTGTATTTTTAGTAGAGACGGGGTTTCACCGTGTTAGCCAGGATGGTCTCGATCTCCTGACCTCGTGATCCGCCCGTCTCGGCCTCCCAAAGTGCTGGGATTACAGGCTTGAGCCACCGCGCCCGGCCTAAATAACTATTACAACTCAAAAAGTTTAAAAAAAAAATATATTAAAAACAGGCAAAGCATCTGAAAAGGCACTTCTTCAAAGAAGATATACAAATGAATAATGAGCACACGAAAAGATGCTCAACATCATTAGCTATCAGGAAAATGCAATCAAAACCACAGTGAGTCCAGGTGTGCAGTGGCTCACGCCTGTAATGGCAGAATTTTAGGAGACTGAGGTGGGAGGATCAACTGAGGTCAAGAGTTCAAGACCAGCCTGGACAACATGGTGAAACCCCATCTCTACCTAAAATACAAAAATTAGCCAGGTACAGTGGCTCAAGCCTGTAATCCCAGCACTTTGGGAGGCCAAGGTGGGAGGATCACCTGAGGTCAGGAGTTCGAGACCAGCCTGAACAACACAGTGAAACTCTGTCTCTACTAAAAAATACAAAAATTAGACGGGCATGGTGGTGGGCGCCTATAATTTTAGCTACTCAGGAAGCTGAGGCAGGAGAATCGCTTGAACCCAGGAGGCAGAGGTTGCAGTGAGTTGAGATCAAACCACTGTACTCCAGCCTGGGCAATACACCAAGACTGTCTCAAACAAACAAACAACCACCACAAAGAGATACCAATCCACATCCGCCCGCACTGCTATAATAACAAAGACAGACCATAAGTGTTAGCAGGGTGTAAAGAAATTAGAACCCTCATACACTATTGGTGGGAAGGTAAAATGGTACAGCCACTTTGGAAAACAGATTCACATTTCCGCAAAAAGTTAAACATACAGTTATCACTTGACCCAGCTCCCAAGAGAAATGAAAACTCCTGAGAGAATTCCACTCCCAAGAGAAATGAAAACACTGTGTTGCATAAAAACTTATATACAAATGTTCAGTTTGGGAAGGATAAAGCTTATACTAAATTTAACAAGTAATCTATGACAATGTTTAAGTGCAGATGATGAAAAGTAATGAGTTTGAGGTGAGGCTAGGTTCTTTGGAGAAGCTGCTGAGTCTTGAAGACTACCATTAAGTAACAGAGACAACTAGACTGAAATAACATTTTATTAATAACACTAATAACAGTGAATTGATAATATTAATATTCACTACCCTTGAAAAAAAAACCGTGGCCCAGCACAGTGGTTCACATCTGTAATCCCAGCACTTTGGGAGGCCAGGGTGGGTGGGTGGATCACTTGAGCCCAGGAGTTCGAGACCAGCCTGGGCAACATGGAGAAACCCTGTCTCTACAAAAAATCAAAAAATTAGGCAGGCATGGTGGCGCACGTGCCTGTAGTCCCAGCTACTCAGGAGGTTGAAGCGAGAGGATCCCTTGATCCCAAAAGGGTCGCGACCCTGTCAAAAACAAAACAAAATAAAACGAAACTCTGCAATGGCACTCTGCATTTGTAGTTCTGTGAGTAGATGGCATGAAGAGGATCACAACAAAAAAAATTAACATCACTCTTTTAAAAGTCCCCTGAGAGTAAAAAAATAACAGGTCCCTTGGGCTGTGAAATCCCAAAAGAGAGTCAACAAACTATCTTTAATGGCTAAAACAAAGAGATACACCTAACCTTAGTAGTTTTAAAATAATTCTAATGAATTTTACACTGGAAAAAAAAATGCTCATGTGTTTGATAAATCCTTTCTTGGATCTTAAAGAACTCTACAATCATTTGGTACTGGAAACTTTTCCAGCTGCAGGAATGCTGAGTTAATTCTTCCAAATGTCTCTGAAAACCAACATTTGAAGTCACCATACAGATTAGTTTATTTCTTTGTATCCCATCAAATTAAAGCAAAACTCATGGACGATGTTAAGCCAAACCTAACTGCTTCCAATGAAGTTGCTAATAAAAAATGCCAAATTGGGATCTTTTCATTTCTTGGGTTTTTGTTTTGTTTTGTTTTTGAGACAAGGTCTGGCTCTGTCACCCAGGCTGGAGCACAGCGGCACCATCTCGGCTCACTGCAACCTCAGCCTCCTGGTTCAAGCGATTCTCCTGCCTCAGCCTCCAAAGTAGCTGGGATTACAGGCACCACGCCAGGCTAATTCTTGTATTTTTAGTAGAAATGGGGTTTCACCATGTTGCCCAGGCTGGTCTCAACCTCCTGGGCTCAAGAGATCCGCCCACCTCAGCCTCCCAAGGTACTGGGATTACAGATATGAGCCACCATGCCCAGCCTCATTTCTTGGGGTTTTTAATGGTAATATCTATAAACAATTTGGTTATAAAGACAACTGAAACTTATTCTAAGCATTAAAAAAAATAATAACGGGGCCAGGCACGGTGGCTCATGCCTGTAATCCCAGCACTTTGGGAGGCCGAGGCAGGTGGATCGCTTCAGCCCACGAGTTACAGACCAGCCTGGGCAACAGGGTGAAACCCTGTCTCTATTAAAAATACAAGAATGAGCCAGGCAGTGGTGACGCACCTGTAGTCCCAGCTACTTGGGAGGCTGAGGTTGGAGGATCGCTTGAGCCCGGAACGTTGAGGCTGCAATATGCCACTGCACTCCAGCCTGAGTAACAGAGCGAGACCCTGTCTCAAAACAAAACAAACAATAATAAGGGTCCACAAACATAGGGCTTGTAAAACATCAATATACAAGAAATAAAGTTTTTACACAATCCATAGCACTTATACTTCTTCAGATTCTGATCAATTATAGTCATCAGAAACATACGTATGATGTCACCAATAAATGACAAAAAAGGCGAAATCTGATTGGCTGGTCGTATTTAAGTATACTCAATGGGTTTTTCAAATCTGAGGAAAGGCAAGAGAAATACTTAATCCCTCATGTCATGTCACTGGTCAGGAATGAGTGTCTCCAAAAACCGCTACCATCCCGTCCCCTTGATTTCCCAGAAAGCAGTTGTTGTCTTAAATGTGTGGTTTGTTAACTATTTTCATAAGAAACTTCCCAGTAGATGGATAGTAAATCGCATAAGGATCTCAGAAAAGGCCCCAAATGCGTAAAGACAAAGGAGTAAAGAAGGGCAAACAATAAAGATTTTCAACACTGGAGACGGCCGTGTTACTTAAAAGGTGTTTCAAAGAAAGAATCTGGGCGCTTTGCTCTTTACAGCACCTGCCTCCGAGGGAGGGAACTCTTGGGCTTGAAGGCGCCGAAGTTTCAACCTCTACAGTGGGAAAAAGACGTCTGCGACAAAACAAAGCGCTCGGTGGTGGTGGCCCTCGCGTCGCACCTCATGCCGTGAAGCTACACGAGACGAACACCGGGTGCGCTCCGAGGGGCCGGGTCCCGCGTTGGGGTCGATCCCCGGTCCCCGTTCCCCGCTCCTCAGGGCTGAGCCAGCTTCCTCCGGAAGGGACGCTCTGCCTCCAGTCGCTCGCCGGGCTCCCATTCCTGACCCCAGACCCCTCGGGCGCCCCCATAGGCCTCGCTGGCGCCCCTACCGCCCACCCTCTGGCTCCCACCCCGCGGCGGCCCAGACCCCAAGCCGGCGCCTACTAGTCCCAACGGCGGGCTGGGAGCGCGGGCGCGGCGGGCTGGAGGGCGGGTGCCGCGGAAGGGAGGGCGCCCCACTTCCCCGCACCGCCCGGCCAGGCCCGCCGCGCACTGACCGGCTCGGGACAGCCCAGGGCCCTGGCGGCGAGCGCTGGACTCCTCAGCTTCGCTCTGCCACGCCGCGCCGCCGCCGCCCGCGTCTTTTGTTGTCGCGGGTTCTCCTGGCAACCGGCGAAGCCCGCCTCCCGCCGCGTCCTCCCCGGGTCGCCGCGTCCTGGCCCCGCCCCCGAACCTGGCCACGCCCCCAAGCCCGTGCGCAAGAGTCCTGCGTCCCCAGGAAGTCCGCAGAAGGCCAGCTCCCGGGCTTCCCTGCAAACCCGAGTTGTGTCCCTTGCTAACGCGCTGGGACTGGTCTGTGAGGCCTGAGCGCAAACATCTTTCCACGGGTTCGTGAAATGAATGAGAACGATTCCACACTGTGTTTCAATATCTTAGCTACCAATTCAGTTTATTTTTATTTTTATTGAGTAAAACTTGCATAACATAAACCATCTTAAAACTCACAATTCAGTGGCGTTTAATGCGTTCACAGTGCATTAAACTATCACCTCTGTATATAGTTCAGAAACATTTTCATAACCCCAAAAGAAAATCCCCAAACCAGTTAGCAGTCATTCCTTCCAGTTCCCCTGTCCTCATAACCCCACCCAGCCACTAATCTACTTTCTGACTCTATGATAGATTTACCTATTCTGGGCATTTCATTATTGATGGAAGGATTCAGTACATGACCTTTTGTGTCTAGCTTCTTTTGCTTAATGTTTTCAAGCTGCAGTCATGTTGTAACAACTATCAGGACTTTTTTTTTTTTTTTGAGACGGAGTCATGCTCTGTCGCCCAGGTTGGAGTGCAGTGGCGTGATCGCGGGTCACTGCAACCTCTGCCTCCCGGGTTCAAGCGATTCTCCTGCCTCAGCCTCCCGAGTAGCTGGGACCATGGGCGCGTGCCACCACACCCGGCTAATTTTTTGTATTTTTAGTAGAGATGGGGTTTCACTGTGTTAGCCAGGATGGTCTGGATCTCCACTGACCTTGTGATCCATCCGCCTCGGCCTCCCAAAGTGCTGGGATTACAGCTGTAAGCCACCACGCCTGGCCCTTTAGATGGAGTTTCGCTCTTACTGCCCAGGCTGGAATGCAATTGCGCCATCTAGGCTCAACGCAACCTCCACCTCATGGGTTCAAGCAATTCTCCTGCCTCAGCCTCTGGAGTAGCTGGGATTACAGGCATGCGCCACCACGCCCGGCTAAGTTTTCTGTATTTTTAGTAGAGACGGGGTTTCACTATGTTGGGCAGGCTGGTCTCGAACTCCCGACCTCTGGTGATGCGCCCACCTCGGCCTCCCAAAGTGCTAGGATTATAGGCGTGAGCCACCCCACCGGGCCTGTTTTCAGGTCTTTTAGGTATGGACCTAAGAGTGGAATTGCTGGGTCGCATGGTAGTATTTAACTTTACCAATTTAGCTTTAAAAGCTTTAGTGCCTCCTGTTTTTAGTAGCACAATCTAAGCATCTTCAAAAATACCTCCTTCTCTCATGAAATACAGGAATGAAGGTGGGAAAAAAAGCTGACTATTTATGGTTTTTATTTTTTTTTCTTTTAACTGAATTATTTAAATTTTTAAAAATTCAGGCTGGGCACAGTGGCTCACACCTGTAATCTCAGCACTTTGGGAGGCTGAACTGGGAGGATCACTTGAGCCCAGGAGTTCGAGACCAGCCTGGGCAACATAATGAGATCCCCCCCCATCCCTACAAAAAATCAAAACTTAGTCGGGTGTGGCCGAGCATGCCTGCAGTTACAGCTACTCTGGAGGCGGAGGTGGGAGGATCGTTTGAGCCTGGGAGGTCAAGGCTGCAGTGAGCCATCGTTGCACCACTGCATTCCAGCCTGGGTGACAGAATGAGACTCTACCTCAAAAAAATAATAAATAATACATAATTTTTAAAATTCTAAAATTTGAATTGATTATGCTGCATTTTTAGAACTCTTTTTGAAAACAAACTCACATCATGACTGTGAATTGGTGAGTCAAACTGGTCTGCTGACAAAGCTTCAATAATTAATAGTACGTAACAATTTAAGTCTAGGAATACCCGGAAATCTCAACAGAAGTTCGGCCGGGCGCGGTGGCTCAAGCCTGTAATCCCAGCACTTTGGGAGGCCGAGACGGGTGGATCACGAGGTCAGGAGATCGAGACCATCCTGGCTAACACGGTGAAACCCTGTCTCTACTAAAAAATACAAAAAACTAGCCGGGCGAGGTGGCGGGTGCCTGTAGTCCCAGCTACTCGGGAGCCTGAGGCAGGAGAATGGCGTGAACCCGGGAGGCGGAGCTTGCAGTGAGCTGAGATCCGGCCACTGCACTCCAGCCTGGGCGATAGAGCGAGACTCCGTCTCAAAAAAAAAAAAAAAAGAAAAAAAAGAAGAAGTTCTCAAGAGGCCACACAATCACACAATTGCAGAGAGGAGGTCAGCAAATGCCTAACAGCATTAGAATGGGGCATTTTCCATTGTCCCCAAATTGATGTCTTGAGTCCAGAGTTAGAGAAAAGGAGTTGCTTAAGTTCCCCACATTGTAAAGTGAATGCCAGCCATTGCCAACCCTTCCTCCCTAGGATGTATAGCAGGACTAAACTAACTCCATTCAAATTCCAATCCTATCTCTTTTTTAAGACTCTGTAAGAAAGACTGGGCAGTGGAGTCAAGGGGTCTTGGGCCTTGTGGGTTGGAGAGTAAGCGGCCTCCCACCTAAGTCGAAGGAGGCTCTCAGAGTGACAGGCAAACCCTGTGTGATGTGCAAGAAGAGGAAACCTGGCCTTCTGGTGGGAGCAACTATGGAAGAAGTAAGCTGATCTGCTTCTCGAGAATGGAGCGGAGCAACTGAGAAGGCGCTGTAGTAGAGCAGCCTGTGTTCCTACAATTTAGGAGGGGAGAACCTGTGATTTGCTCATGGTCCAGGGTTTCCTTTGGAGGGTACCCAAGCTTGAGCCCCATGAAGATTGTCTTGAGGACTGTCTCCTGCAGATGAGTCCCAATCAGTAAGAGGCAGTGGGAGGAGCTGGGCTTGGGATGAACAGAAATAATTGAGCCAGTGCTGGATCTTCTTACAGGACTATGTCTTCTCCTTAAGGGAACTGTATCTTTCAGGTCCACTGAAGAACTCTGCATACGTCCCATGGGAGACCAGCTTTGGGATGCTTGTCCCACAGAGAAAAACATCCATGCCCAGTCCACTTTACTAGAAAAGCAGTAACAAACAGAAGATTACAGCTAGACCAAATTAAATAAAGAAACATGGCCGGGCGCGGTGGCTCACGTCTGTAATCCCAGCACTTTGGGAGGCCGAGACGGGCAGATCACAAGGTCAGGAGATCAAGACCATCCTGGCTAACACGGTGAAACCCCGTCTCTACTAAAAATACAAAAAACTGGCCGGGCGAGGTGGCGGGCGCCTGTAGTCCCAGCTACTCGGGAGGCTGAGGTAGGAGAATGGTGTAAACCCGGGAGGCGGAGCTTGCAGTGAGCTGAGATCTGGCCACTGCGCTCCAGCCTGGGCGACAGAGCAAGACTCTGTCTCAAAAAAAAAAAAAAAAAAAGAAAGAAAGAAAAAATAAACATGTGCCCTTTTCCCCTAAATCATCTTCCCTCACCCACGTTTTGAGAAAAGCTGGGTCCAGGAAAGAAAGGAAGTATTAAGGAAACCACAGATAGCACCTCTTCTCCCACTTTACATTATTTTAAGGTTGCTATAATGTTTGATGGTTTCACTTAATTTCTCTGGCAGAGAGAAAAGAAGCTTTATACTTCAAAAAATGGGATTTCTGGCGGGGCACGGTGGTGGCACACACCTGTAATCCCAGCACTTTGGGAGGCTGAGGCGGGTGGATCATGAGGTCAGGAGTTCAAGACCAGCCTGGTCAACATAGTGAAACCCCGTCTCTACTAAAAATACAAAAATTAGCCGGGTGTGGTGGCGGGCGCCTGTAGTCCCAGCTACTCAGGAGGCTGAGGCGGGAGAATCACTTGAACCCAGGAGGCGGAGGTTGCAGTGACCCGAGACTGCACCATTGCACTCCAGCCTGCGTGACAGAGTAAGGCTTTCTGTGCCATCATTTGCCTTTGGCTCCTTAACTTAGTATAGAGAATGTTAGCTTTCCTAAGGAAACATACTGCTTGGGTCCTGTCAACCCATGCCAGGTGGATTTGCTTGCCCTAATGGTCAAACTGGGCAGCCACAATCTCCACCATTCATGAGGGGAACCTTGGGAGACTAGGAAAGAATCCATCACCCCAATCTGAAAAGCAAGCCTAGGACAGTGGCTTTCGAATTTGATTGATACTGAGCCACTATCAGAAATTCACTTGACATCATGACTCAATACACAGGTATGTGTATAAATGAAAACAAGGCCAGGCATGGTGGCTCACGCCTGTAATCCCAGCACTTTGGGAGGCCAAGGTGGGCGGATCACAAGGTCAGGAGACCATCCTGGCCAACATGGTGAAACTCCGTCTCTACTAAAAATATAAAAATTAGCTGGGTGACGTGGCGTGTGCCTGTAATCCCAGCTACTAGGGAGGCTGAGGCAGGAGAATTGCTTGAACCCTGGAGGCAGAGGTTGCAGTGAGCCAAGATTGCGCCATTGTACTCCAGCCTGGAGACAGAGCAAGACTCCATCTCAATAAATAAATAAATAATAAGTGAAAACAAAAGTTTTGGGAAACAATACTTAGCCTTTACTAAGTGCAATGTTCTATGTATTTTATTCTATTCTACTTTTCTTTTTCTTAGAGACAGGGTCTTGCTATGTTGACCAGGTTGGTCTCAAACGCCTGGTCTCAAGTGATCCTCCCATCTCAGCCTCCCAAAGTGCTGGAATTACAGGAGTAAGCCACCATGCCTGGCCCTATTCTACTTCAATTTTGTTTGTTTGTTTGTTTGTTTGTTTTGAGACAGGGTCTCACTCTGTCTCCCAGGCTGAGTATAGTGGTGCAATCATGACTCACTGCAGCCTCAACCTCCCAGTCTCAAGCAATCCTCCCACCTCACTCTCCCAAGTACCTGGGAATACAGGCACCGGCCACAATGCTCAGCAAATTTTTTATTTTTTTTGTAGAGATGGATTCTTGCTGTGTTGCCCAGGCCGGTCTTGAACTCCTAGCCTCAAGTGATTCTGTGCCCTGGCCTCCCAAAATGCTGGGATTACAGGCATGAACCACCATACCCAGCCCAATTTTTCTTAATGTTGATTACAACCCTTTAAATTGATTTCATGACCTACTAATGGATTGCAGTCTACAATTTGAAATATTCTGGTCTAAGGTAACAATCCGGCTGACAATGGATCAAAAATGACATTTTCATCTACTCAACACTATTATACACCTCTTCTCTTATTTATCTATTGCTGAACTATTTCCCCAAATCTTAGTGGCTTAAAACAAATTTCTTGGCTGGGCTCGTTGGCTCATACCTGTAATTTCAGCACTTTGGGAGGCCGAGGTGGGCGGATGACGAGGTCAGGAATTCGAAACCATCCTGGCCAACATGGTGAAACCCTGTCTCCACCAGAAATATAAAAATTGGCTGGGCATGGTGGCAGACGCTTGTAATCCCAGCTACTTGGGAGGCTGAGGCAGAGAATTGCTTGAACCCCGGAGGTGGAGGTTTCAGTGATCCAAGATTGTGCCACTGCACTCCAGCCTGGTGACATAGCAGGACTCTGTCTCAAAAAAAAAAAAAAAAAAAAAAAAAATTCTCATGTCGTAGCTTCTATAGGTCAGAAATCTGAGCATGGGTTAGCTAGATTCTCTACTTCAGAGCTCTCACAAGGTTGCAATCGAGGTATCAGTCAGGGCCATGATCATTTCAGGGTCAACTGGGGCAGAATCTGTTTCCAAGCTTCTGTAGTGTTTGGTGGTAGGTCTTTTCTTTTTTTTTTTTTTTTTTTTGAGATGAAGTCTTGCTCTGTCGCCCAGGCTGGAGTGCAGTGGCACAATCTCAGCTCACTGCAACCTCCACTTCCCTGGTTCACACCATTCTCCTGCCTCAGCCTCCCGAGTAGCTGGGACTACAGGCGCCCACCACCACGCCTGGCTAATTTTTTGCATTTTTAATAGAGATGGGGTTTCACTGTGTTAGCCAGGATGGTCTCGATCTCCTGACCTCGTGATCCACCCTCCTCAGCCTCCCAAAGTGCTGGGATTACAGGCGTGAGTCACCACGCCCAGCCTGTTTGGTGGTAGTTCTTGAGTGCTGTTGGACTGAGGGACACATTCCTGCTGGCTGTTAGTCAGAGGCTGCCCTCAGTTCCTTCGCCTTAGTTCCTTGAACAGGTGGCCCTCTGGATCACATTGGGCATGTAAGACGAGCCCTGGAAAGAAAAACAGCAAGAGAGAAGTCAGAGTCACTTATAACTTGATTGTAGACAGGATATCCCATCACCTTTGCCACATTCTGTTCATTAGAAGCAAGTCACTGGGTCTATTCCACATTCAGGGGATGGGGTTGCATGAGAGTATGACTACTAGGAGGCAGGACTTATTGGAGGAAACCTTTATTTCCTCCCCCCCTCCACCCCATGCCCTATTCTGATCACCAAATTCTGCTTGTTTTATATCTGAATATTTCAAATCCTTTCTACTCTAGTTCAAGATCTCACAATCACTCACCTAGACTACTGCAACAGCCTACTAACTAGTCCCCCTGTCTCCAGTCTTGCTCTTACATATCCACCCTCCACACCTTCTACACTGATCTATCTACGACATGAATCTCACTGTCTGTCCTTGACCTAAAACCTTTCTGTGATGGCATGGAGAATACCATTCCTTAACAGCTGGAACAGGAAATCCATGTGTGGACAGACAAGTTTTGCTGAGAAGATGCTTTGCTAGCCTGTCCCTAGGCGGAAGATAAGCCTCCTAAGCCTGATTTGGTTAGTACCCAAGCTTCAGAGAGGAGGGTGTTGTTGCTCATATGAGACAAGGGGAAGAAAATTTGACTGCTCTTGAGAAGGAATGAGGAAGATGGGGAAAGGGGGTGGTGTTGGGAGAAGTTGAAGCAGAGAGGAGGCAGAGGATAACTGATAAGGGAATCCCAGGGATGCTGGGAATGGCTAATGGTGGCATTTATTGATTGATTGATTGAGTCTTGCTCTGTCACCCAGGCTGGAGTGCAATGGCACAATCTTGGCTCACTGCAACCTCTGCCTCCCGGGTTCAAGCAATTCTCCCGCCTCAGCCTCCTGAGTAGCTGGGATTACAGGCGCACGCCACCACGCCCGGCTAATTTTTGTATTTTTAGTAGAGACAAGGTATCACTATGTTGGTCAGGCTAGTCTCAAACCCCTGACCTCGTGATCTGCCCACCTCAGCCTCCCAAAGTGCTGGGATTCCAGGCGTGAGCCACCACGCCCAGCCAGTAGTGGCCTTTATGTTCCTGCTGTGAAGTGTGCAATTCAACCCCCTTCCTCTCTCTCCCCTGCAAAATCTTCAATGATGTCTGTACTGCTAACTGACACATTTGTCCAGTCTGGTGCTGGACAAAACCAGAGGTTGACCATGTGGACCTAGAAGGCAGAAGATTAGAAGAAAACCGAAGGTGTAGTGGGTCATTTCTGCAATCCCAGCACTTTGGGAGGCTGAGGCAGTAGGATCAGTTGAAGACAGGTGTTCAAGACCAGCCTGGGCAACACAGTAAGAACACCTTCTCTAAAAAAAAAAAAAAAAGAAGAAGAAAGAAAAAAAAATTAGTTGGGCATGGTGGCATGCACCTGTAGTGCCAGCTACCTAGGAGGCTAAGGCAGTAGAATTGCTTGAGCCCAAGGGTTGGAGGCTGCTGTGATCTATGATTGAGCCACTGCACTCCAGCCTGAGTGACAGAGCAAGACCCTGTCTGTAAAGTAAAATAATTTTTAAAACTAAAATGAAAAATCATAAGATGTAAAAATGTTCAACAAAATTCACTAAAATGATAACCACCATTATCTCTGGATGGTGGAGTTAAAGGTTGCGATTTTTTTAAAAGACAGGGTCTTACTCTGTTGCCCAGGCTGGAGTGTAGTGATTTGATCACAGGTCATTGTAACCTTGAACTCCTGGGTGCAAATAGCCCTCCCGCCTCAGCCTCCAGAGTAGCTAGGATACAGGTGCACACCACCATGCCTGGCTAATATTTTAACTTTTTTTTGTATTTTTTTGTTTGTTTGTTTGTTTGTTTTGAGATGGAGTTTCACTCTCGTCACCCAAGCTGGAATGCAATGGCATGATCTCGGCTCACTGCAACCTTTGCCTGCTGGGTTCAAGCGATTCTCCTGCCTCAGCCTCCTGAGTAGCTGGGATTACAGACATACACCACCATGCCCAGTATTTTTAGTAGAGACGGGGTTTTGGCATGTTGGCCAGGCTGGTCTCAAACTCCTGACCTCAGGATACACCCGCCTTGGCCTCCCAGAGTTCTGGGATTACAGACGTGAGCCACCACGCCTGGCCTAATTTAATTTTTTGTAGAGATAGGGTCACCTTATGTTGTCTGGGCTGGTATTGAACTCCTGGTCTCAAACCTTCCTTCCCATATTGGCCTCCCAAAGTGCTGGGATTAGAGGTGTGATTCACTGTGCCTAACCTGTTATTTATCTTTATGTCTCTATTTTTGAGCACAGTCAATGTCTAATACATAATAGATAACTAGCACATCCCAGAGAGTCAGTGAATGTTTACGGAAATAAAAAAAATAAAAAACAGAAAACAGTTAACTTGCTAAAGCCTACATGGTTAAGTGGCAAAGGCAAGACTGAAGCTTCCATCTGTCAGATGACAAAGTCAACACACCTCCCCAGAGGCTGAGCTGAGCAGAGCTGCAGTTTTCTACATAATGCATCTCAAGTTTTGTTGTTTGTTTTACAGCTGATTGGCTCCAAACATGGACTCCAAACATGGCTCCAAACACAGACTACATATGGCATTTGATTGATATGTACCTTAGTTCTCTTTTAATCAATAACAATTACCCTCACCTTTTAAAAAATTATGGTAAAATGTACATAACATAAAATTGACTATCTTAACACTACTGAGCTGTACACTTTAAAATGGTTAAGTACTTGCCGGGCATGGTGGCTCACACCTGTAATCCCAGCACTTTGGGAGGCTGAAGCGGGAGGATCACCTGAGGTCAGGAGTTCAAGACTATATGGCCAAAATGGCAAAAGCCCATCTCTACTAAAAATACAAAATTAGCTGGACATGGTGGTGTATGTCTGTAATCCCAGCTACTCGGGAGGCTGAGGCAGGAGAATTGCTTGAACCCAGGAGACAGAGGTTGCAGTGAGCCGAGATTGCACCACTGCACTCCCGCCTGGGCAACAGAGCAAGACTCCATCTAAAAAATAAATACATATGTACATACATAAAATGGTTAAGTAGCTTCACACTGTTGTACAGCCAATATCCAGAACTCATTTCATCTTGGAGAACTGAAACTGTACACCCGTTAAACAATAACTCACTATTTCCTTCTTTCCCTAACCCCTGGCAGCCACCATGCTACTTTCTGTCTCTATGGATTTAACTACTCTAGGTTATAGAAGTGGAGTCATAGAGTATTAGTCCTTTTGTGACTATTTCACATAGTATGATGTCCTCAAGTTTCATCCACGTTGTGCATATATCAGAATTTCCTTCCTTTTTAAGGTTGAATTAATATTCCATTGTATGTATGTGTAACAATTTATTTATCCATTCATCCACCGATGGCCACTTGGGCTGCTTCCACCTTTTGGCTATTGTCAATTATGCTGCTATGAACATGTATGCATAAATATCTCTTTGAGAACCTTTCAGTTTTGGGGAGTATTGCTGTGGATTGAATGCTTGTGCTCCCCAAAATTCATATGTTGAAACCCTAACCCCCAACGTGATAGTATTTGCAGGTAGGGCCTTTAGGAGGTAATCAGATTTAGATGAGGTCATGGGGGTTGAACCCCATGATGGAATTAGTGTCCTTTTAAGAAGAGGAAGAGGCCGGGTGTGGTGGCTCTCGCCTGTAATCCCAGCAGTTTGAGAGGCTGAGGTGGGAAGATGGCTTGAGGCCAGGAGTTTCAGACAAGCCTGGGCAACAAGGGGAGACCCTGTCTCTACAAAATATTTACAAATTCCCTGGTTGTGGTAGCATGTGCCTGTAGTCCTAGCTACTTGGGAGGCTGAGGGTGGGAGGATCAACTGAGCCCAGAAGGGTGGGGCCACAGTGAACTGTGACCATGCCACTGTATTCCAGCCTGGGTGACAGAGTGAGACCCAGTCTTAAAAGAAGAAAGAGACAGAGAGAGGAAGGAAGAGAAGGGAAGGGAAGGGCAGGGGAGGGAAGGGGACGGGAGGGGAGGGGAGGGAAGGGAGAGAAGAAGGAAAGGAAAGGAAAGGGAGAGAAGAAGGAAAGAAGGAAAGGAAAGGAAAGGAAAGGGAGAGAAGAAGGAGAGGAGAGGAGAGAGGAGAGAGGAGAGAGGAGAGAGGAGAGGAGAGGAGAGGGAAAGGTGCTATTTGTCCTATAGGATTTCTCACACTTTAGAATTGGCTGATCATATACTGTATTTTCATTTAACTTGTTCCTCTGTTTCCTACATTTCCTGTAAACCAGTAAGTTAGATCTAGATTCTTGATTAGATTCAGGTTCAATTCTTCTGGCAAGAATAATTCATAGATGGGAATATGTACTTCCTGTTGCAACACACCAGGAGGCATGTAATGTTTGCATATCCTGCTTTTGGTGATGTTAAGATTATAGATGAGGCCGGGCACGGTGGCTCAAGCCTGTAATCCCAGCACTTTGGGAGGCCGAGACGGGCGGATCACGAGGTCAGGAGATCGAGACCATCCTGGCTAACACGGTGAAACCCCATCTCTACTAAAAAATACAAAAAAAAAACTAGCCGGGCGAGGTGGTGGGCGCCTGTAGTCCCAGCTACTCGGAGGCTGAGGCAGGAGAATGGCATAAACCCGGGAGGCGGAGGTTGCAGTGAGCTGAGAACCGGCCACTGCACTCCAGCCCGGGCGACAGAGCGAGACTCCGTCTCAAAAAAAAAAAAAAAAAAAAAAAAAAAAAAAAAAAAAAGATTATAGATGAGTACAGATATTTTTCAGTGTAATTCATCCATTAAAAAGTTCCTCATCGGCTGGGCATGGTGGCTCATGCCTGTAATCCCAGCACTTTGGGAGGCCAAGGTGGGTGGATAACCTGATAGAGGAAAAGCTCTTCTTTATAGAACAATACCAGCTAATGAATGCAAAAAGGAATATTAGAACATTACCATTGTGCAACCCCTAATGAAATAATAGATATGGGAAATGATCCTCAATGGTTTCTAGGTAAAATGTTGATGAGGAACTATTTTTTTCCAGACAGTCTCCTTCTGTTGCCCAGGCTGGAAGTGCAGTGATGCCATCTTGGCTCACTGCAACATCTGCCTCCTGGGTTTAAGCGATTCTCTTGCTTCAGTCTCCTGAGTAGCTGGGACTACAGACATGTGCCACCATACCCGGCTAATTTTTGTATTTTTAGTACAGATGGGATTTCACCATATTGGCCAGCCTGGTTTCAAACTCCTGACCTCAAGTGATCTGCCCGCCTTGGCCTCCCAAAGTGCTGGGATTACAGGCGTGAGCCATGGCGTCTGGCCTAGGATTAGTGCTTTCTTAGGACCAACTTAGAAAATAGCCTTTCCCTGGCTCTTTTTCAACAGCTCCCAATCTAAAATGATCCCCCACTGCTGAAGAGTTCTGAACATATGAAGGTATTGAAGGCAAAGTTGTCTTGGGTGCCTATCATCCCTTTCCTTTCTACTAGCAGCCTTTTTTTTTTTTCATTAAGAACTAACCCTGATCTACCTGGTAGGCCAGGCAATCACGAGTGGCCCTTGCTTCCAGACCAGGGTCAGGGACCTAGGACCCAAACCAGGCTCCTCAGTCAAGCCTCTGATTTTTGCCTGGGTTATTGACAACAACTTGCACTCTGTTTCCTGGAATCACCAGATGTTATAATCATCTCTTTCAAGGAGCAAAAAGAAATATGAAGTATATGGCTGGAAGCGGTGGCTCAGGCCTGTATTCTCAGCACTGTGGGAGGCTGAGGCGGGCAGATCACCTGAGGTCAGGAGTTTGAGACCAGCCTAGCTAACATGGAGAAACCCCGTTTCTACTAAAAATACAAAAAATTACCCGGTGTGGTGGTGTGCACCTGTAATCCCAGCTACTCAGGAGGCTGAAGCAGGAGAAATGCTTGAACCCAGGAGGTGGAGGCTGCAGTGAGCCAAGATTGTGCCATTGCACTCCAGCTTGGGCAACAAGAGTGACACTCTGTCAAAAAAAAAAAAAGAAAAAAAGAAAAGAAATATGAGATACGGTCTTTGTGCATTTTAATCCCTAGACTGTAGTTACATGATCATGGCTAAGGCCAGGTCTATCCCTGGACTTATTTTGTTGATCACTACAATTACTTTTTCACTATGCTAGTTTTAGTTTGATTTATTTCATTTAAAACTGAAATATCCTTAACCCAAAGGGCTAAAAGAAAGGAAAAGATACACAGTGTATGGAAAAAAGAGAAATTTAGCTGAATGGCACAATAATATGTTTCTCCAAACTTCCAATTGTTTAGTCAATAAATTGTATACCTGCAAGGAATTTTACAAATTATAGGCATGCATCACATAACAATGTTTTGGTCACCCATGAACTGCATACACCATGGTATTATATGGTATCCCATGAGATTATCCCGTCCCAGTGGGACAAGACCAGACACAGAACCTTCAATTCCTTATTCTTTTTTACAATTTTTTTTTTTTTTTTTTTTTTTTTTTCTGTCTGTAGAGACAGGGTCTTGCTGTGTTGCCTAGGCTGGTCTTGAACTCCTGGGCTCAAGTGATCCTCCTGCGTGGGCCTCCCAAAGTGGTGGGATTACAGATGTGTGTCACCATGCCCGGCCCAATTCCCCATTCTTTGTCTCTCTACTAGAACTCTTTGTCCACCTAAAACCAGCGTGACACAGAGATAAATATTTCCTGTTTGGCAATTGACTGAGACTTCTGATTGCAAAACAATCCCACATGGAAGTCCTCCACCTGTAACTTCTATACTCCTCCCTATAAAAGTCTAAGGCAAAATCACCCTGCTAAGAGACTCTGATCTTAGGATTTGGAATGCTTTTCCTATTGTAATAGCCTGAATAGATCAATTCCCTTACTTGTTTAGGTTTTGTATTTGACTAAAGCACCCACCAAAAAGCTGGAAATTTTAAACTAAAGCAAAAAATAAAAAATAAAAAAAAAAGTTCAAGCACACCTAAAGAAAGATGGGTCACAGAGTTGCAAGGAAAAGGAAGATCTAGTTGCCTCAAAGCTGATCCCCTAAGTCATATACAGTCATTAAATCTGCATCTGGGGCAGACTGGGGTGCCAACCAGATTATTAAGCCATTATCCATTCAGCTTCAGGGGAGGGGACACTGTGAGGAAGCTCAATACATGATTTCTGAATTGAATGAAATGAAATCTGTTAATTTGCCTTGGTGCTAATTAGGGGAAAGTTTAAGGTTGATAAAGGAAAAAAAGCAGCCCCTGACAAAAAACTGGCCTGGCACCCACAGCTATACCATGTTAGTCTTCTGTTGGACATAATCTCACAGAATACTAATATCAGAAAGGTTACTCAGAGACCATGATAAAGTAAGACTAAATAAGGCCACTTCAGAATTTTGCATAACTACAGACAAATACAGGGGCACAGTGCCATGCAAAGTACCTAAACATCCTATCTCCACTAAAATGAGTGACTGCCAACTTTTTTTTTTTTTTAACCAACGAGAGCTTTATCCTTACTCTTGTCTGCCCTCCCTATAGATAAAATTTGAGGCAGTCAATGGTAGAGCAGCCGATTGTATAACTGATCCTGTTTTCTGACAGTATCCAATCTCAACAGAACAGTTTCCTTAGACCCTGCCCCAAATAATCCTCCTACTGAAACATCCCATGCTACAAGTAATAAATCTAACCTGTTTACTTTGGTTGGAAGGCATTGACAAGGTGCCTTGGCTAAACAACTTGAATTTGTAGAGCTAGGCAAATCATGAGGAAGCCTCTGAAGAAAAATAATAGAAATTTGTATACAAAATGAAATATTTTATAACTGATGGCAAATCAAAGGCTACTAAAGGAAACTGAGTCACCAAGGAATTAGAAAAGACTTCTCTGAATGGAGGGCTGTGCCAGGGAGTTTCAGGAGGCTGTGCACATTTTAATTATCTTTAAAAGCATTGCAGCATGAATTAACACAACTGAAAACACTTTCAGAACTTAATTCTACATTCCATTCTCTTCTGGAACGTCAGGAGCTATGCCCATGTTAATTATGTTCCCCCAGACTACCCTGAAAGCCAAGAGGGATGTTATCTCCACACAAATTCCCAAACACCAAAGATGTTAGAACTAGCACATTACCATTTTGCAATCCCTAATGAAATAATAGATCTGAAAAATGATCATCAATGGCTGTTAAAGCCATTAGGTAAAATGTTATTTTAATGCTCTTAGTCTGTATCAGCTAAGAAAATTATAAAATCCATGTAATGGGTGGCAAAAACTTCTTGCTGTTTCCCAGTATCCACCTATACCTTTTTTTTTTTTTTTTTTTTTGAGACTGGGGTTTCACTCTGTTGCCCAGGTTGAAGTGCAGTGGTGATCATTGCTCACTGTGGCCTGGACCTCCTGGGCTAAAGCGATCATCCTGCCTTTGGCTTCTCAAAGTGCTGGGATTATAGGAATGAGCCACTGAGCCCAGGCCCATCTGTACTCTTTACACAGTGTACCTGGTACCCAATGCCCATAATACATGCCTTTCCTAGCCTTCTTGGCAGTTAGTTGTGGTCACGTGACTAAATTCTAGTAAGATGAAACCAAAATGGAATGTGGTGGCTACCAGAGCCTTTCTTATCAACGCTTTTTGTTTGTTTTTTCTTTTCCTTTTTTTTTTTTTAAGCGATTGGATTTTGCTACATTGCCCAGGGTGGACATGAACTCCTACCTCAGTCCCTCCCCACCACCCAGTGGCTGAGACCATAGGAACGAGCCACCGCACCTGGCTTCAGCCCTTTGTACTCTTCTTTATTGCTTCTTCAATCCTGCTACTAGATTAGAATGCAGGCATCCGGGATTGTGATTCCAGGTTATGCTCCGTGTCAGAAGAGAAAAGGCAGCTGGGTGTGGGAAATCACGGCTCACAGCTGTAAACTCAATGCTTTGGGAGGCCCATGGCAGGAGGATTGCTTGAGCCTAGGAGTTTGAGACCAGACTGAGCAACATAGTGATACCCCATCTCTACAAAAAATTTAAAAATTAGCCAGGTGTAGTGGCATGCGCCTGTGGTCCCAGCACTTTGGGAGGATTGAGTCCAGTTCACGGTTACAGTGAGCTATGATCTCACAACTATATTCCAGCCTGGGTGACAGTGAGACCATCTCTAAAAAAATAAAAAATAAAAAAAAAGAGTGGAGGAGAGGAAAAAGGGGGGAGGGGAAAGAAGCGAAGAAGAAAGAGAAGGGCAGAGAAGTAAAGGGGAGAAGAGGGAAAGGGGGAAGGGAGGACAGGGAGAAGTGCAGGAAGGGTGGCAGGAGCAGAGGCCCAGAGATTACACTGGAAACTGTTATGATGCTTTCTGGTGCAAGTTACAGAATACTAATTCAAGATGCTGGAAATAATAAGGTAATGTGTTTGTTATCTCACATATGAAGTCCATGGATAGGATGGGCTCAGGAATGAAAGGTACAGCTGGGCTCTAGCTCCACAAAATGGCTACCTGCATGATAGCAGGTATCATGCTAAAAGCATTGCTCAGAGGAAGAAAAGGGACCTTTGTCCTGTATCTCTTTCTTAAAAGTGAAGAATCCTTTTCTAGAAGCTTCCCAGCAGACTTGTCATCCAGCATCACTGTCCAGAACTAGATTATATACCCGTTATCAAAACAATCACAGGCAAGGATGGTAAAGTGACCAGGACTAGTAAACCATTCATACAAGATCTATCTCTAGAACTGGGGGTGGGATCACCATCCCGAGTCACACAGGACAGGGATAGACAGAGGACCACTACTATGGTTGTGCAAGTTGTGTACTGCACAACTCCAGGAGGCCTCACTCGTAGTCAGTCATTTGTAAGGTTATTATGACAAATTTCCAGTAGATGGCAGTAAAGTGCCTGGGAAAAGGGCATCTTTTTCTGACTTCTGAAGTCACAGCAAGCAGACAAGGTAGATACCTAACACAATCAAGATTCTGTTAGAAAGAACGTGGCGGGGGTGGTGGGAAATGAGTACTTGACAGGTAATGAGAGTTCTGCAGCAGAAAGTAAATAATCTAACTTACAGTAAATCTTTTAAAATTATATATGGTAAAAAAAAAAAGAAAAAAATTATATATGGTAAATTCTATTTTAATGAAATAATCCATTCCAGGTTTAAGAAAAATCTTGAATATTTTATTCAATTCCAATATAGTTACTCTGCAAAAACAAATTAGACAAACAGATATCCTAAATTGAAAATCATGATGTACAAAACCCACTATCATTACCAAAAAAAAGTTTAAAATAAAGTGTCAAGATTGATTTTTACAAGAACAGCATTCATACATCAAAAACCTCTCTCTTTTTTATACCAAACGATTAAGGTATACTGAAAATTACTATACCTCAAGAAAATATATCAACAGATGAAATATTATCACTGAAGATTAGTCACATAAGGCATGATTAGTTTTAAGAAATTTAAATAAAATATTAAAGTTCCTTCACTATTTCTGTCAACTGCATGTCCACAGGAAAAAAAAAAGTCAAAACTAAACAGGCAGACAAATGATAAAGTTGGGAATATACAGTGATATATCAGGAATTTTTTTTTTTTTTTGAGACAAGGTCTCCATCTGTTGCCCAGGGTAGAATGCAGTGGTATGACCGTGGCTCACTGCAGCCTCAAACTCCTAGGCTCAAGCAATCCACCCTCTTCAGCCTCAGCCTACTACGTATTTGGGATTACACAGCATGCCACCACGCTAGGCTAATTTTTAAATTTTTGTAGAGATGAGGGTCCCCCTATGTTGCCTAGACTGGTCTTGAACTCCTCACCTCAAGTAATCTTCCCGCCTTGGCCTCCCAAAGTGCTAAGATTATACATGTGAGCCACTACATCTGGCCTAGAGTTTTTTTTTTTTTTTTTTTTTTTTTTTTTTGAGAGGAAGTTTTGCTCTTGTTGCTCAGGCTGGAGTGCAGTGGCACAATCTCGCCTCACTGCAACCTCCACCTCCTGAGTTCAAGCAATTCTCTTGCCTCAGCTGCCCAAGTAACTGGGATTACATGTATGTGCCACCACGCCCAGCTAATTTTGTAATTTTAGTAGAGATGGGGTTTCACCATGTTGGCCAGGCGGTCTCCAACTCCTGACCTCAGGTGATCCACTCGCCTCAGCCTCCCACAGTGCTGGGATTATAGGCATAAGCCACTGTGCCCAGCCTAGGAAGTATTTTTTAAAGTGAGAATGGGTAATCAATTTCTTCATTCCTATAACCTCGATCATGTTCTCTAAATATCAAAGCAAAACTGTACAGATGATACGATATAAAATGCAGGGGGTTTTCTTTGGATCAGTTTACACTTGAGGTCAATAATATATGCAACGTGTGCGATGAAACGGAATTCCTTTCATATCTTCCCTATGGTCACGGGCATAGTCCCATAAGTAATAATCCAGAAGAATAGAATTGATCTCTCCACTAGGTTTTTCACCCTTTTGTTCAATAAGCTCCAGAAGACAATCCCGGATCAGCTCAACACACCAAAGTGAGCACCCTCTGATTTCCACCTCTTGCCTGTCTCCATATGAGAGCATTTCTCCTGCAAGGGGGAAAAACAGTAAGAAAAAGTAATAGTCAATGACACAAAATCTACTCAGAACTTTACTGTAGAACAAAACATAGTATTTAAATGGTACTCACTTTAAAACTGTAAATCTCAGACTTTATTTTTGGTAATTTAAATCATTTCAAAATGTAGGCACTGATTTTAAATGACAAGTTCAATTCCACAAAGATAGGGGCCACATCTGGCTTGTCTCAATATTCCCAGGACCTAGCATAGCACCTTGCACATACTAGCTCCCCAATAAATATTTGATAAATGAATAAGTGGTGACCATAAATTTAAAAATATGATGGCTAGTTATTAAAAAGATGGAATTTAAAATTAGGTTTGATACCAGAAAAAAAATATTATTGCAGGCTGGGTGCAGTGCCTCACACCTGTAATGCTAGCAATTTGGGAGGTTGAGGTGGGAGGATTACTTGAGCTCAGGAGTTCGACCAGCCTGGGCAACATGACAAAACCCTGTCTCTACAAAAAATACAAAAATTAGCCAGGCATGGTGGTATGTGCCTGTAGGGACTACTCAGGAGGTTGAGGTGGGAGGGTCACTTGAGTCCAGAAGACAGAGGTTGCAGTGAGCCAAGATCAGGCCATTGCATTCCAGTCTAGGCAACAGAGCCAACCCTATCTCCAAAATAAATAAATATTTATTTGGGGAATATCTGATCTTGCAAGGTAGGTGCTGGCTGTGCCTTGCCACTGAGACTAGAGTAGGACTCATGGACCCATGTCTATATGCAGCAGTCAGATGCAAACTGTAGTGAGCTAGGTAGTGAACGTAGTACTATCCAAAGTTACTGTATGTTTCCATATTTTTCTTATGAGAGAAGTAAGGAAGTTTTATTTTTATGGGAAATCTCCTAATTTTCAAGAGTTGGAAACTAATTAAAAATTGCTGGCCGGGTGCGGTGGCTCAAGCCTGTAATCCTAGCACTTTGGGAGGCCAAGATGGGCGGATCACGAGGTCAGGAGATCGAGACCATCCTGGCTAACATGGTGAAACCCCGTCTCTACTAAAAAATACAAAACTAGCCGGGCGAGGTGGCGGGCGCCTGTAGTCCCAGCTACTCGGGAGGCTGAGGCAGGAGAATGGCGTGAACCCGGGAGGCGGAGCTTGCAGTGAGCCGAGATTGCGCCACTGCACTCCAGTCTGGGCGACAGAGCGAGACTCCGCCTCAAAAAAAAAAAAAAAAAAAATTGCTAACGTCATTTTTCAGGCCAAACATAACACAACTGCAGCTGTATTTGGCCTCTGGCCACCAAACTGCACCCCTGCACAAAGCCTCACAGTACCCAGGAGATCTTGTGATCTTAAGTAGTGTTACTTATGCCCCCATCCATCCAACTCTCCCATGGGCTTAGGCACTGGTCAGTGGAACAGATGGGGAAACAGTGATTAACCAGGTTCCTCCATTTCCTTTTTTTTTTTTTTTTTTTTGAGACGGAGTCTCGCTCTGTCGCCCGGGCTGGAGTGCAGTGGCCGGATCTCAGCTCACTGCAAGCTCCGCCTTCTGGGTTTACGCCATTCTCCTGCCTCAGCCTCCCGAGTAGTTGGGACTACAGGCGCCCGCCACCTCGCCCGGCTAGTTTTTTTGTATTTTTTTAGTAGAGACGGGGTTTCACCGTGTTAGCCAGGATGGTCTCGATCTCCTGACCTCGTGATCCGCCCGTCTCGGCCTCCCAAAGTGCTGGGATTACAGGCTTGAGCCACCGCGCCCGGCCCATTTCCTTACTTTGAACCAGGTGCTAGTATAGAAGCCCATACCTTCCCTCTTCAGTTTTCCTGTTAATCAGTTCCTCCAAATTTGACTATCAACTTGCTAAAACTGCCAAATCAACCAATAGAGTGGTCAAGGAGGCAGATGCTCCCACCCAAGTAGAGCTATTAGATAAGACCACTGCTCCACTTGGCGGCTGGAGTGTAACTTTGAGGCAGAGGTACTCAGTTAAGCAGTACTCAGGTTCCTGACCCAGGGTCATAAATGTCTGTTGTTTTAACCACTAAATTTTAGCGTAATTTGTTACACAGCAATAGATAATAGTGGTGGGTTGAACTGTGGCTCACAAAAAGATACATTCAAGTCATAACTCCTGGTACCTGTGAATTTGACTTTGTTTGGAAATAGGGACTTTGCAGATGTAATCAGGTGAAGATGAGGTCATACTGGATTAGGATCAACCTTAAATCCAATGAAGGAAAGGTGAGATCCTGTCTCTACAAAAAATGGAAAAAGTAGACAGGCATGGTGGTATGCACCTCTAGTAGCCCCAGCTAATCAGGAGGCTGAGGCTGAGAAGGGAAGATCGCTTGAGCCCAGGAGTTCGAAGCCGCAGTGAGTTATGATCATGCCACTGCACTCCAACCTTGATGACAGAGTAAGACCCTGTTTCTAAACAAAAAAGTAAGCAAGCAAGAAAAGAAGAGGATACAGGTGGGCGCAGTGGCTCATGTCTGTAATCAAAGCATTTTGGGAGGCTGAGGCGGGTGGATCACCTGAGGTCAGGAATTCGAGAGCAGCCTGACCAACATGGTGAAACCCTGTCTCTACTAAAAATACAAAAATTAGCCAGGCGTGGTGGTGGGCATCTGTAATCCCAGCTACTCAGGAGGCTGAGGTAGGAGAATCACTTGAACTTGGGAGAAGGAGGTTGCAGTGAGCCGAGATGGCACCATTGCACTGGGCAACAAGAGCAAAACTCCGTCTCAAAAAAAGAAAAAAAAAAAAAAAAAGAGGATAAGAAGAGACAGGAGAACAAGGATAAGGCCGTGATTGGTGTGATGCAGCTACAGACCAACGAATGTCAAGGACTGCTGGAGCCACAAAGTGCTGGGAAGAGGCAAGGAAGAATTATTCCCAAGAGCCTTTAGAGGAAGGACGGTCCTGCCGACATCTTGATTTCAGACTTCCATCCTCCAGAACTGTGACACAATACATTTCTGTTGCTTGAAGCCATCTAGTTTGTGGTAATTTGTTATGTCAGCCCTAGGAAACTAATGTAATAACTAATACAGCAACTTACAGTAAGGGGTAGAACATGGACTTCAGACAGAAAAAGACATTTGAGTGGACTGACAGAGATTAGAGTCAGGGAAGGTAATATGGCCCAGGTATTTGGTCTAAAAGCTGGCCCTGGAGTCACAGTGAAAAGCTAAATTTAGTCAAATTGCATTGTTAGTTTTTTATAATTGGCCAAGTACTATGTCTTCGGTGAAGAGATGTGTTAAAGACAGTGGACAGAAATCTAGGTGGCACTTCCAAGGGATGTCCCTGAGATACCCAGATGAGGGGAGAAGGGAAGGAATACCAGTGTAGCAAATCCTCAAGTTTGGAAGTACCATTGGAAGCCAGTTAAGGAAGGTCCTACCTCACCTGGTCAAACTAAGCTGGTCCTAGATTCCACTTAAGGTAGTTTTTAAAAATGAGTACACTATACTTATGTCTGTTACATTACATTTACAGTTTGTTTATTTTTGGTCTAGTTTTGCATTAAAATACTTTTTGGAAAACAAAATCCAAATTTTACTTAAATGCACTAAGTGGCAAAAGAATTTGTCCACCCTATATCAAACTGGCTAAGGATAGGAGAGTACCCTTCTAGAAGCAAGGCATAAATGGAGGCAGTAATGACTGCCAATAGATACTGGAAAAGAGCCTCTGGAGTTGAAATGGATGGGAGAAGAAAATTCTGACATCTCTATACAACTATGCTGGATGATCCCTTCTCACTACGGTTTTTCTCATAGTAGCAGAGACAATTAAGTGCTATAAAAACTGAGAAGGAGATGGACAAATCACTATGAGCAAGGACAGCATTTGAGTGAAGCCTCTGTATAGGATTTGAATTGAAAAAAAGCTGGGCGCGGCGGCTCACGCCTGCAATCCTAGCACTTTGGGAGGCTGAGGTCAGGAGTTCAAGACCAGCATGAACAACATGGAAAAATACAACCCCATCTCTACTCAAAATACAAAAATTAGCCAGGCATGGTGGCACGCACCTGTAATCCCAGCTACTTAGGAGGCTGAGGCAGGAGAATGGCTTGAACCCGAGAGGCAGAGGTTCTGGTGAGTCAAGATCATGCCACTGCACTCCAGCCTAGGCAACAGAGCATCTCAAAAAAAAGAAAAAAAAAAAAGAAAATGTGGATGACAGAAACCAAGTAAGACAATGCTTAGAGATAGGAATGAACAGTGTGTACAAAAGAAAAAAAAAAAGCAGCTTAATACTAGACTTATGAAAGATAAGCCCTGATTGCTAAACGTTGTCCCTTTTAAAGGTATCCAACAGGCCGGGCGCGGTGGCTCAAGCCTGTAATCCCAGCACTTTGGGAGGCCGAGATGGGCGGATCACGAGGTCAGGAGATCGAGACTATCCTGGCTAAGACAGTGAAACCCCGTCTCTACTAAAAAATACAAAAAACTAGCCGGGCGAGGTGGCAGGCACCTGTAGTCCCAGCTACTCGGGAGGCTGAGGCAGGAGAATGGCGTGAACCCGGGAGGCGGAGCTTGCAGTGAGCTGAGATCCGGTCACTGCACTCCAGCCTGGGCGACAGAGTGAGACTCCGTCTCAAAAAAATAAAAATAAAAATAAAGGTATCCAACAATTAGTGACCCTTGACATGAGCACTATAACAAAAAATAGCATATTCTTTTTCAAACGAGGAAATAGAAGACAAATAGATTGCCCATGGCAGCCTAAAAACCCAGTAGAGCCAACCATGGGAATAATGATACCTTTATATTCTGTGTTAATCTGATCTGGGGGATTCAAATGTATTTCACCAGAGGAAGTTATTCAATCATAGAATCTACTTCTTTTAAAAAACACATAAGGCCGGGGCGGTGGCTCACACTTGTAATTCCAGCACTTTGGGAGGCCGAGGCAGGTGGGTCACGAGGTCAGGAGATTGAGACCATCCTGGCTAACACAGTGAAACCCCATTTCTACTAAAAATACAAAAAACTAGCTGGGCAAGGTGGCAGGTGCCTGTAGTCCCAGCTACTCGGGAGGCTGAGGCAGGAGAATGGCGTGAACCCGGGAGGCGGAGCTTGCAGTAAGCTGAGATCCGGCCACTGCACTCCAGCCAGGGCAACAGAGCAAGACTCTGTCTTAAAAAAAAAAAGAAAAAATACATAAAGAGGTCAGGTGCAGTGGCTCATGCCTGTAATCCCAGCACATTGGAAGGCTGAAGTGAGAAGATTGCTTAAGCCCAGGAATTTGAGACCAGCCTGGGCACATATTTTTAAAATAAAATAAAATAAAATAAAGAAAAAAGTGGCAGAAAAATTTGAACCTAAAAGAGAAATTAACATGAAAATCATATAATTATTTTCCTCATACAAGGAAATGTTATAAGCTAATTTTCACACAAATTCTTACCAACTTTGTTGGTAAGAATTTTCAACCCAATTTACCTATACTTATTTATCATAAGGCTCCTAGTCTTGATATCAATAATCATATCCAATAATGGTGAATAAGCCAAGAGAAGCAAGTGACTTGTGCAAGATATCCCAGTGCAGACCTTGGAGTCTCTTCACTCAAAAGTCAATTCATATTACCTATCTTTCAGCCTACTCTTCATATCACCATGTAGTGTGCTCTTCAGCTTAATTAACACTTTTCAAATACTATACCTGATGAACTGTCAGTGTTACATACTCTCATGTAACATAAATTTAGGTGTCATTAGGCTATGAAATTATAATGTTCAAATAGCACAATTTTCTACAATATCCACATTTCACAGTGCAAACAAAAAGAAAAATCATTTTGTCTACATTTTACCTTTGCATTTTCCTTTACATATACTATGAACAATAAATAGTATTCTTTTTTTTTTTAAAGCAAAGGAGACCTTTTGCAAAAAAAACTAAACCGCCGGGCGTGGTGGCTCATGCCTATAATCCCAGCACTTTGGGAGGCCGAGGCGGACAGATCACGAGGTCAGGAGATCGAGACCATCCTGGCTAACACAGTGAAACCCCGTCTCTAGCAAAAATACAAAAAAATTAGCTGGGTCCGGCGGGTGCCTGTAGTCCCAGCTACTCGGGAGGCTGAGGCAGGAGAATGGCTGAACCCAGGAGGCGGAGCTTGCAGTGAGCCGAGATTGCACCACTACCCTCCAGCCTGGGCGATGGAGCAAGACTCCGTCTCAAAAAAACAAAACAAAACAAAACAAAACAAAAAAAACTAAACCAAGATCCAACAATTCATAGTATAACAAAGAATGACTTAAAGTTGCAAACCTTTGAGAAGCTTCTTCAGTAGTTCATCAGAGTATTTCAGGGCTCCAAGATGAGCAAGAACCTGAGGTAATCTATAATCAGCAAACATGGTGATACTGGAGATGTCCTTAAAGCAGCCATCTCCTTTTCCTTCCAATACACTCCACGTATCTGCTACAAGGATTTGGGCTCGTTTGTAAAAAGAAACTCTTTTCCCCTGATGAATGAAGAGAATATGAATGTTATCTGGGTATCTGAAAGCTTTATATATGCTATTTTTTAAAGGTGAAGGTTGAAACATTTTTTAAAAGGCAGAATAATCTTACTTTGTTAGTAAGAATTTATAGATTGGCTGGGCACATGGCTCCCGCCTGTAATCCCAGCACTTTGGGAGGCTGAAGTGGGCAGATTGCTTGAGCCCAGGAGTTCAACCAGTCTGTGAAACATGGCATAATTCCATCTCTACAAAAAACAAAAAATTAGCTGAGCTGGGCGTGGTGGCACACATCTATGGTCCCAGATACTCAGGAGGTAAGGTGGGAGAATCGCCTGAGCCTGGGAGGTCAAGGCTGCAGTGAACCGTGATCACACCACTGCAATCCAGTCTGGGTGACACAGGCAGACCCAGTCTCAAAAAAAACAAGAATTCATAGATCTTTTACAGGAAACAAAAGGATTTAATAAACATTAAATTTTCTATCATTCCAAACTCACTTCCCATTTTTAAAGGCACATAAAATACAATTTATGTAATCTTGATACTACTAAGTATTATCTTTCAATGAAAATACTGCATATACACATTCCTGCAATATAATCCAAGGGCTTATTATTTTAAATGTGTAGATAGCATTCCTTTTGAAAGTTTCTTAAATTAAAACACGTCTGTTTTTCTGATTGCAATATAATTGACATTAATTGTATAATATACAGCAAAGTATAGGCCAGGAGTGGTGGCTCATGCCTGTAATCCCAGCACTTTGGGAGGAGACGCGGGAGGATCACGAGGTCAGGAGTTTGAGACCAGCCTGGCCAACATGGTAAAACTCCACCTCTACTAAAAATACAGAAATTAGCTGGGTGTGGTGGCGAGCACCTGTAGTCCCAGACTCAGGGGGCTGAGGCAGAAGAATTGCTTGAACTCGGGTGGCGACGGGTGCAGTGAGTCGAGATCATACCACTGTACTCCAGCCTGGGCGATAGAGCAAGGCTCTGTCTCAAAAAAAAGCAACATATAAAGAATCATCATCCATAAGCTCAGGTCTGAAGAGAACTACAACATTCATTTTTAACTGTTTCCTTTCAGATAATATGATTAACTTATTTTATAAAGACATTAATTGATCAACAGCTAGAAAATGATAATATTTACCAACTTTGGAAATGGTCAAAGTTGATATGTAAGTCCAAATATGAAAATAAAATAGCCAATTATATTTATACATAGAAAAGACAAATTTAACCAAGCATTAGTGGGTTATAATTTAACTCAAAAATTCTAGTTAAGTGTGGTGGCTTACACTTGTAATCCCATCAACTTGGGAGGCCGAAGCAGGAGGATTGTTTGAAGCCAGAAGTTCAAGACCAGCCTGGGCAACGATGAAACTCCATCTCTACAAAACATGGCGAAATCCTGTCTCTACAACCACCACACCTGGCTAATTTTCGTATTTTAGTAGAGATGGGCTTTCACCATGTTGGCCAGGCTGGTCTCAAACTCCTGACCTCAGGCAATCTGCCTGCCTTGGCCTCCCAAAGTGCTGGGATTACAGGTGTGAGCCACTATGCCCAGCCTACAAAAAAAATATATATTTTTAATTAGCCAGGTGTGGTGGCACGTGCCTGTAGTCTCAGCTACTCACCAGGCTGAGGCAGGGGGATTGCTTGAGACTGGGAGGTAGAGGCTGCAGTGAGCTATGATCACATCACTGAACTCCAGCCTGGGCAACTGACTGAGGCACTATCTCAAAAAAAAAAAAAAACTCAAAAAAACTCTGTAAATCTACAAATGCAAATCAGCCTAAACTATGGAAAAACATAGATAATTACAATCGACTACTAGTCCTAATACCAATAGTAATAATCTTAAATCATGTTTTATAAATGTTATGTTTATCAATATTACTAGCTCCCAAAATATATCTTGACCACCTTGGAGGAGAATATTTTAACTTGTAAATGACATAAACAAATAAATACGAGACTAAAAGTTTAAGGAAAGGCTCTATACAAAAATTCCTTAAGATGATACTACAGATTCTTTTATTTACTAACAAAACGCAATGATATGCTATCATAACAAGAAATAACCTAATATTGCTTAACCTTAAGATATGCCTATTGTAACAGATCCAGACCTATTTTTTTTTTTTTTTTTTTGAGACGGAGTCTCGCTCTGTCGCCCAGACTGGAGTGCAGTGGCCAGATCTCAGCTCACTGCAAGCTCCGCCTCCCGGGTTTACGCCATTCTCCTGCCTCAGCCTCGTGAGTAGCTGGGACTACAGGCGCCCGCCACCACGCCTGGCTAGTTTTTTTGTATTTTTTAGTAGAGACGGGGTTTCACCATGTTAGCCAGGATGGTCTCGATCTCCTGACCTTGTGATCCGCCCGTCTCGGCCTCCCAAAGTGCTGGGATTACAGGCTTGAGCCACTGTGCCCAGCCCAGACCTATTTTTATTATACTAAATAAATTAAAACTTCTAAAGCTACATTTAACAAAGTCAGAATTCGTTTTCCAGAGCAAATACACATGTTCATTTTCTGACATGGCGTAATGTCTCTAAATTAAATTGAGGGGCTGAAGGAACAAATCACAATTTAAAACATTCCTACATTACGCTATCACCCTATATTCCTAAACCTATCTAAATATGACAACTTGGCAATTGTTCCTCTATATAAACTAGATTCATATATGGCAACCAGGTTTCTAGTTCAAGTCTAGTTTATAAAACAGCACAAGACATGGCTGGGCACAGTGGCTCATGCCTGTAATCCCAGCACTTTGGGAGGCCAAGACGGGAGGATCACCTGAGGTTGAGAGTACGAGACCAGCTGACCAACATGGAGAAACCCCGTCCCTACTTAAAAAAAAAATACAAAATTAGCCAGGCATGATGGCACATGCCTGTAATCCCAGTCACTCGGGAGGCTGAGGCAGGAGAATCACTTGAATCTGGGAGGCGGAGGCTGTGGTGAGCCGAGATCATGCCATTGCATTCCAGCCTGGGCAACAAGAGTGAAACTCCGTCTTGAGGAAGAAAAAACATAAAAAACAGCAAGACTTAAGACTTAATTTATAAAAATGTCTATCAAACACAATTACTACACTATAAAGTTTATTATAATAGAAGCCATTATCTGCTATTTTTAACAAGATTCATAGAGCAAAATGGAAAAAACTAGCAATCAAACTTACGTAACAACCCACAGGGAAAAAAACAAAAAATAAAAATAACAAAATCAGTGCTAGCATCTAAGAAAACATATAAATGATCACGTCACTGCTGTTTCCATGGTAGCAGACAGTATATATAAAGAATAGATTATAATAGATATAATAATATATTAAGATAAAAAAGGACAAAAAGATTTAAGGGAGGAATCAAAAATAAATTCAAGTCATCTGTAAAACATTTTCCTTTTTTTTTTTTTTGGAGACGATGTCTTGCTCTGTTGCCCAGGCTGGAGTGCAATGGTGCGATCTCGGCTCACTGCAACCTCCACCTCCCGGGTTCAAGCCGTTCTCCTGCCTTAGCCCTCCTAAGTAGCTGAGATTACAGGCATGAGCCACCACACCTGGCTAATTTTTGTATTTTTAGTAGAGATGGGGTTTCACCATGTGTGCCAGGCTGGTCTCGAACTCCTGACCTTGTGATTCACCCGCCTCGGTCTCCCAAAGTGCAGGGATTACAGGCATGAGCCACCGCGCCCGGCCATCTACAAAACATTTTCTTGGTAAGTTCATTATGGTTTTGGAAATCAAATGATTTTGTAATCAAATTCTGGATCTCTAAAATATTAACTGGTATCACTAAAAATACTAGTAAATCTCCAAATAACAATTGCTTACATGTTTCATGATATTGTTTTGTGATTTAAATATTTTTTAAATAGTACCTTTATAAAATAATTGTCAATAAAAAGCTCTATGACCATGAGTTAATTTTTTTCTTTTCTTTTTTTTTTTTTGAGACGGAGTCTCGCTCTGTCGCCCAGGCTGGAGTGGAGTGGCCGGATGTCAGCTCACTGCAAGCTCCGCCTCCCGGGTTGACGCCACTCTCCTGCCTCAGCCTCCCGAGTAGCTGGGACTACAGGTGCCTGCCACCTCGCCCGGCTAGTTTTTTGTATTTTTTAGTAGAGACGGGGTTTCACGGTGTTAGCCCGGATGGTCTCGATCTCCTGACCTCGTGATCCGCCCGTCTCGGCCTCCCAAAGTGCTGGGATTATAGGCTTGAGCCACCGCGCCTGGCAATTTTTTTTTCTTTTTTTTTTTTTTGAGACAGGGCCTCACTGCCGCCCAGGTTGTGGATCGATTACGGCTCACTCCAGCCTTGACCTCCCCAGGCTCAAGCAATCCTCCCATCTCAGCCTCCTGAAGAGCTGGCACTATAGGTGTTCACCACCAAGGCCAGTTACTTTTTTTGTTATTTTGCAGAGATGAGGTTTCCCCATGTTGCCCAGGCTGGTCTTGAATTCCTGGGCTCAAGTGATCTACCCGCCTTGGCCTCCCAAGGTTCTAGGATTACAGGCAAGAGCCATCACACTGGGACATTTAAGTTTTTTGAAAAAATTCTTCCATAATTTTATCATGAATAAATAGAAAGTTCAAGGATTACCAATACTTAAGAACAACATAGGCCAAGTGCGGTGGCTCACGCCTGTAATCCCAGCACTTTGGGAGGCTGAGGTGGGCAGATCACCTGAGGTCAGGAGTTCAAGACCAGCCTGGCCAACATGGTGAAACCCTGCCTCTACAAAAATATAAAAATTGTGGCCGGGCACGGTGGCTCAAGCCTGTAATCCCAGCACTTTGGGAGGCCGAGACGGGTGGATCGCGAGGTCAGGAGATCGAGACCAACCTAGCTAACACGGCGAAACCCCGTCTCTACTAAAAAAATACAAAAAACTAGCCGGGCGAGTTGGCGGGCGCCTGTAGTCCCAGCTACTTGGGAGGCTGAGGCAGGAGAATGGCGTAAACCCGGGAGGCGGAGCTTGCAGTGAGCTGAGATCCGGCCACTGCACTCCAGCCTGGGCGACAGAGCGAGACTCCGTCTCAAAAAAAAAAAAAACAAAACAAAAAAACAAAACAAAACAAAAAATAAAATAAAAATAAAAATTGACCGGGCATGATGGCAAGGCGCCTGTAATCCCAGCTACTCGGGAGCTTAGGTGGGAGAATAGCTTCAACCCAGGAGGCGGAGGTTGCAATGAACTGAGATTGCGCCATTACACGCCAGCAAGACTCCGTCTCAAAAAAAAAAAACAAAAAACAAAACAAAGGCCAGCGCGGTGGCTCACGCCTGTAATCCCAACACTTTGGGAGGTCAAGGTGGGTGGATCACCTGAGGTCAGGAGTTCGAGACCAGCCTGGCCAACATGGTGAAACCCCATCTCTACTAATATACAAAAATTAGCCTGGCATGGTGGTGTGTGCCTCTAATCCCAGCTAACTAAGGAGGCTGAGGCAGAAGAATCGCTAGAACCCAGGAGGCGGAGGTTGCTGTGAGCAGAGATCATGCCATTGCACTCCAGCCTGGGCGAAAGAGGGAGACTCTGTCTCAAAAAACAACAACAATACCACTAAAAATAAAAAATAAAATGTTATCTATTGAAATATCAAACAGCTGTTTTTTATATTTATCAGTATGTCACAGTAACAATTTGTTAATTAGAACTTCTACAAAGTACTGGATTACTCTAAATCAGAGTAACTTGAAGAGCTTAAAAAATAGCTCTTTGAGGTGGTGGTGTTTTTTTTTGAGGGTGGTGTTTTGGAAATATATCTGAATTTTAAGGCTCCTAAGTGATTCTGGGGCACAGCCAGGTTGGGAAATCACTGATCTAAATCTGTCTAAGTTAAAAATTGTTAACTTTATTCATCTGTTCACGTCTAAAAATGAATGATAATCTCAGTAAACAGGTATACATTAAAATCACATGACTAGTTTGTGCAAATTGTTTATTTTTATTTATTTACTTTTTGGGGACAAGGTCTTGCTCTTCCAGGCTGGAGGAGAGTAGAACTATCATAGCTCACTGCAGCCTCCACCTCCTGGGCTCAAGCAATCCTCCTGCCTCGGCCTCCTGAGTAGCTAGAACCACAGGCATGCAACCACGCCTGGCTAGTTTTTAAATTTTTTGTAGAAACGGAGTCTCACGTGTTGCCCAGGCTGGTCTTGAACTCCTGGGCTCAAGCAATCCACTTATCTCAGTCACCCAATGTGTTGGGATTATGGGCTTGAGCCACCATGGCTAGCCCATTTTGGGGATTTTTCTGTAAAACTGTATTTTAGAAACAAGTACTCATGAGAAATGGTTTCTGTACCAATTTTCATTTAAAAATGTATCAGATTGGGTTGGGCGCTGTGGCTCACGCCTGTAATCCCAGAACTTTGGGAGGCCAAGGCGGGTGGATCACAGGGTCAGGAGTTCAAGATCAGCTTGGCCAACATTGTGAAACCCCATCTCTACTAAAAATACAAAAATTAGCCATGCATGGTAGTGGGTGCCTGGAATCCCAGCTACTCGGGAGACTGAGGCAGAGAACTGCTTGAACCCGGGAGGCGGAGGTTGCAGTGAGCAGAGATGGTGCCACTGCACTCCAGCCTGGGTGACAGAGTAAGACTCCATCTCAAAAAAAAGTATCAGATTGGCTGGGCATGGTAGTTGAAGCCTGTAATTCCAGCACTTTGGGAAGCTGAGGCAGGCAGATCACTTGAGGTCAGGAGTTCAAGACCAGCCTGGCCAACATGGTGAAACCCTGTTTCTACCAAAAATACAAAATTAGCCAGGCATGGTGGTGGGTGCCTGTAATCCCAGCTACTTGGGAGACTGAAGCAGGAGAATCGTTTGAACCCAGGAGGTGGAGGTTGTAGTGAGCTAAGATACTGCCACTTTCTGGTACATTTTTAAAAAATTGAACTTTTCAGCAAAGCAAAACCAAAGCACTGTGCTATAAATGAAATGCAGTTCTTTATAGCAGTATGAGAACAGACTAATACAATTGTATTCTTTTTTTTTTTTCTCTTGAGATGGAGTCTTGCTCCTATCCTCCAGGCTGGAGTGCAGTGACTGGTATGATCTCAGCTCATTACAACCTCCAGCTCCTGGGTTCAAGCGATTCTCCTGCCTCAGCCCCCTGAGTAGCTGGGATTACAGGCACCCACCACTACCCCCGGCTAATTTTTACATTTTTAGTAGAGATGGGGTTTCACCATGTTGGCCAGGCTGGTCTTGAACTCCTGACCTTGTGATCCACTCACCTCGGTCCCCCAAAGTGCTGGGATTACAGACGTGAGCCACTACGCCTGGCCAATTTATTTTTTTATTTTATTTTATTTATTTTTTTTTTTTGAGACGGAGTCTCGCTCTGTCGCCCGGGCTGGAGTGCAGTGGCCGGATCTCAGCTCACTGCAAGCTCCGCCTCCCGGGTTTACGCCATTCTCCTGCCTCAGCCTCCCACGTAGCTGGGACTACAGGCACCCGCCACCTCGCCCGGCTAGTTTTTTGTATTTTTTAGTAGAGACGGGGTTTCACCGTGTTAGCCAGGATGGTCTCGATCTCCTGACCTCGTGATCCGCCCGCCTCGGCCTCCCAAAGTGCTGGGATTACAGGCTTGAGCCACCGTGCCCGGCCTTATTTTATTTTTTTGAAATGGAGTCCAGCTCTGTCGCCCAGGCTGGAGTGTGGTGGCATAATCTCGGCTCACTGCAACCTCCACCTCCCAGGTTCAAAAGATTCCAAAAGAATTTTACAAAAACAAAATCCAGGTGCAGCCTGTGAGGGTCCAACAAAATAATCATCATTTGTTCAAGTACACTGTTTATGAAAAAGAAAACATAAAATATATATACAGTATACTGAACTTTGCAAGAATACTTCTGTTTTTTGAGATAGAGTCTAATTCTGTCTCGCCCAGGCTGGAGTGCAGTGGTGCAATCTGGGCTCACTGCAGCCTCCACCTCCTGGGTTCAAGCAATTCTCCTGTCTCAGCCTCCTAAGCAGCTGGGACTACAGGTGCATGCAACCACACCCAGCTAACTTTTGTATTTTTAGGAGAGATGGGGTTTCTCCATGTTGGCAGGCTGATCTTGAGCTCCTGACCTCAGGTGATCCACCCACCTCGGCCTCCCAAAGTGCTGGGATTACAGGTGTGAGCCACTGAGCCCAGCCAGAAATACTTTTTATTAGGGAGAGGTTAGTATACATTCTGATCTTCATCCAATAAAGTAACCTTCTTGAAGTACTAAAAATGCCTAATTTTCCATAAGGAGAACATTACATGGAGGGTTCCATGTTTTTTAGGTTTGAAACATTTTAAAAGAAAAAAAAAAGACAAAAGTAAAGAATGAAATACTGATTAGAAAATATAAGAAATGAGAAACCCTGTCTCTACTAAAAAGACAAAAAAAATTAGCCAGGCGTGGTGGCATGCGCCTGTAGTCCCAGCTATTTGGGAGGCAGAGGCAGGAGAATAGCTTGAACTGGGAGGCGGAGGTTGCAGTGAGCTCAGATCATGGCACTGCACTCTAGCCTGGGAGTCAAAGCAAGACTCCATCTGAGGGGTGCAGGGAAAGGCCGGGCATGGTGGCTCACATCTGTAATCCCAGCACTTTGGGAGGCCAAGATGGGTGGATCACGAGGTCAGGAATTCAAGACCAGCCTGGCCAACATGGTGAAACCCCGTCTCTACTAAAAATACAAAAATTAGCCAGGTGCAGTGGCAGGCGTCTGTAATCCCAGCTACTTGGGAGACTGAGGCAGGTGAATCGCCTGAACCCGGGAGGCAGTTAGTTAGAAGTGAGCCGAGATCGCGCCACTGCCACTCTAGCTTGGGTGACAGAGTAAGACTCCATCTCGAAAAAAAAAAAAAAAAAAGAAAGAAATGATGCCAGACGTGGTGGCTCATGCCTGTAATCACAATACTTTGGGAGACTAAGGCGGGCGGATCACTTGAGGTCGGGAGTTTGAGACCAGCCTGGCCAACATAGTGAAACCCCATCTCTACTAAAAATACAAAAAATTAGCCGGGCATGGTGGCGCATCCGAGTAATCCCAGCTACTCGGGAGGCTGAGGCAGGAGAATCGCTTGAACCCGGGAGGTAGAGGTTGCAGTGAGCCAAGATCACGCCATTGCACACCAGCCTGGGCAACAAGAGCAAAACTCTGTCTCAAACAAACAAACAAAAAGAAAACGTAAAGAAATGACTTGGAAACACTACTTAATTTTGTTAGTTTCTTCCACAAGGAATTTAAGTTTTTATTCTCAAAATGAGTCCTGGAAGTAAAAGAGTTAACTCTGAGACGATTAAGTCTTCTTAAATCCCCAACAGAAGCAACTCACCTCAAACAGAGTCACATCTCTGTAAGAAGGAAAACTTTCAACCACCAGGTGCATTAACTTCTGCGCACTATTCTCACTTTCTCGGACGCAGTTGAGAAAAGAGCCTCCAAACTTCTCCAGCAGAATTTTCCCGGTTTCATTGAGAATCCGATGCCTCTCTTCTACTAAAGGCATGGAAACGTCTGTGTCAGAACGAAGTATATTCCGAACCTGATCCAGGGTCACTGTCGCGTAGTACGAGGCACTAGTTATTGGTATCCCTTTAGTGAAAAAAATAAAATTCAGAGGACCAATGTCATACTCTTATATTCATCAAACCCTTGCTTTTACAACATGGAATATGAAACCAAATGAGTGTTATAGGAATGCACCAAAAGTCGATGAACAAAAAATCTAAAGCAAAACTCTCATTTTCTACTTGTTCATCTGTGCTTATTCACCCATTTCTAACTACTGCAATATTACATCAGATGTATTTTGAGTAAATGGCTTTTATAACATCAGTCCTTTTGTTCTTCAGGCGTCATTCAAATGGCATTCTTTATAAAACTGACTTTTATGCTACTGTAACTTTTATGCTGCAATGATAAATATTAACATCATTTCCCACTAAAATACGCCCCTTTTCATACTTCTATTTTAAGTAGGACTTGCAACGAACTTCAGGTTCGCTTCCCATTATTCCATCTCCCAGACCGCTCCTTGGAACCCCGCTACACGCTCCCCACGTAAATGGAAACCTCAAAGGCTATTAGGTCCGACAGCGAGTATGGCACCAACCTTCGTCGAGGGCTCTGTTGATGGCGGCGCACAGGGACCAGTACCCACTGTACGTTCTCCCTCTGTATATCACCACACACTTGTGCTCGTCCTGCTCCGACCAAAAGGAGAAGTTGAGCGTGTCTGTCACGAACACCCAGTTGACCGCGGCCTCGTCGGCCGCCTTGGGGTTCAGTTCATGAAGGGCTTTCCACCCCTCCACGCGCAGCTCTGGCCCCGCCGCCTTGGCCAGCAGCAGCTCTGCCACCCTCCGTACGCCTCCGCTGTCAATAAACACATCCCGACTGTTTTCTGCGATGAATTTAGAGGATTCCCTGGGATTTAGGAGCCCGTCCATTCTGCCCTTCGGGACCGGGCGGGCCAAACTCTTTTCCCGCCCTAGGCGGGTCAAGGTCCACTCTACGCCTCGCGCTACACGAACCGTGGGATCACAGGGCCTAAACAAGGTCCCGCCCTGCTAGGGAGTGGCACTAAGAACTTAGTGCAGCCAAGGTAAAGTCCTCTCCCGCGGCGCTGCCCCGATTAGGAAACCAGAGACCGCGGGGTAGCTCGCTGGGCCAAGGCCGCAAGCACTTCCGGGAAAGCGGTCCCGTTCACGCCCTCTCGGGCGCGCTCCCAGGCTTCGCTTCCGGTTCCGAAGGTCTGGAAACTGCCAAGGTCTGGCGTTCACCGGCAGTGAGTTGCCCACCGTGTTAGGTTGGTTTTGCCATGTTGTGCCTTTTCCTACCTTGCGTCGAACAGGAGGGACTCGAAGAGTCGGGCGACTCTCTGCCGTGGCGTGGATCGCAATGCCCCTACCCGGCTCCCGCCCCTCTCCTTTCCCGCAGCCTGGGCAAGACACCTTTGGCAACGCCCCGCATCCGGGCTCCTTGGCCTGGAGGAGAATTATAGCCGTAGTTCTGGTTGCTGAGGACTGAGCCACCCCAGACTGCGACATGGGGCGGCGGTGCCTCCTTCCCCAAGCCCCAGGGAGTCGGATTTTTTTTTTTTTTTTAAGTGAATTCCTGGCGCACTTGGCTGAACGCACGTTAGGATTAGTTGGAAGGTTTGGAGAAATGGATGAGGAAACAAATGTATTAAATTGTTAAATTAACCTTGTGTGCCTGGCAGTGTACTCAAGTACTAAATCTCACCTAGGCTGGGTCATGACAAAAGCGGCAATTGTGATCCCGCTTTTGCAAGTGAAGCTGAATGGTTCCTTGATTAGCCCCCATCACAGCAATGGTTTGGGGCAGGTTTTAAACCTTTGATAACTGAGCCCCCTAAATCGAGGGCACTTTATGAGCCAATCACCAGTGCCAGTTTCTGGTCAAATAGTGACTGTATCAGTGGCCCTACTGAGAAGACATTAAAAAATAGGAAATAAGTGTCTCACAACTGCAAACTTATACAAGTGCGTTATATTAGGAGAGAGGTGTAGAAGCCAGTTTAGTCATGATCCAAATTTGCCTGGTGATGAAGTTTTAGTATAAAGGTATGCATTTTTATTTCCTTTTGGAGACTTAAATCTCCATGTATAACAAAACGTTCACACCTTTGAAAATCACCTATTAAAAATAATCATCAGTACTCATCTCTAGTCACGGACAGGAAAATCTCTTCCTTGGCATTTTTGGAGGATTTGGAACTTTTATATTTGTTTGTTTGTTTGAGACAGAGTCTTGCCCTGTTTCCCAGGCTGGAGTGCAATGGCATGATCTCAGCTCACTGCAACCTCCACCTCCCAGGTTCAATTGATTCTCCTGCCTCAGCCTCCCAAGTAGCTGGGATTATAGGCGCCCCCCACCACACCTGACTAATTTTTGTATTTTTGGTAGACATGGGGTTTCCCCATGTTGGCCAGGCTGGTCTCCAACTCCTGACCTCAGATGATCTGCCCTCCTGGGCCTGCCAAATGGAGCTTTTTTTTTTTGAGAGGGAGTCTTGCTCTGTCGCCCAGACTGGAGTGCAGTGGCACAATCTCGGCTCACTGCAATCTCTGCCTCCTGGGTTCAAGCAATTCTCCTGCCTCAGCCTCCCGAGTAGCTGGGATTACAGGCGCCCGCCACCACGCCCGGCTAATTTTTGTATTTTTAGTAGGACAGGGTTTCACCATGTTGGCCGGGCTGGTCTCGAACTCCTGATCTCAGGTGATCCGCCCGTCTTGGCATCCCAAAATGCTGGGATTACAGGCGTGAGCCACTGCACCTGGCCCCAGATGGAGCTTTTAAATTTGACAGCTGTTACCCTAGAAAAGCAGATCTTCATCCTTCCAGTTTCTTCATTTTGGTAAGAAAAAAGAACTTTAAGGACTCCACTATGATATGTTTTCCGGAAAAAGTCACTAGTACATTAATACAGTTGTTAAAGAAATGTAAGTCTGTTGGCTTGGGATTTTTCCTTTCTACCAGAGCACCTAAGTCTTGGGAGACAAATTGATTTAGCAAGGAAATCTAGCAATCTGCAAAAGAATCCAGAAGGGTAAATAACTTAGACCCTTTTCTTTCACTGAGGTTTATTGATAGAAAAAAGTCAAACGCTGGCCAGGTGTGGTGACCCACGCCTGTAATCCCACCTTTTTGGGAGGCCAAGGCAGGCGGATCACTTGAGGGCAGGAGTTCAAGGCCAGCCTGAGCAACATGGGAAAACCTTTTCTCTAACAAAAACACAAAAAATTAGATGGGTGTGGTGGCATGCGCCAGTGGTTCCAGCTTCTAGGGAGACTGAGGCGGGAGGATCATCTGAGCCCAGGTGGCAGAGAGAGTCCAGTGAGCTGAGATCGTGCCACTATACTCCAGCCTGTGAGAAAAAGTGAGATGCCTGTTCCCCCTCCCACCCAAAAAGTCAAATTCCTACCTATGTTCAAGGTATTTAAACACTAAAAGTAGTACACAAGAATAAAACATGCTTCCTTCACTCAACGTTGAGATAAATCAAAACTGTGTGTGTCTGGGATTTTTGTTTTTGTTTTTTTAAGTGTGTCTACAAGATTCTGAGAATACAAAAAGTGAGTTGGGCTGGCCGTAGTGACTCAGGCCTGTAATCCCAGCACTTTGGCAGGCCGAGGATCACTTGAGCCCAGGAGTCGAGACCAGCCTGGGCAACATGGCAAACCCTATCTCTACAAAAAAAAAAAAAAAAAAAAAAAAAGAGAGAGAAAATTAGCCAGGTGGCTGGAGCCTGTAGTCCTAGCTACACCCAGAGGCTGAGGTGGGAGGATCCCTTGAGTCTGGGAGGTGGAGGTTGCAGTGAGCTGAAATCGCACCACGGCACTCCAGCCTGGGCAACGCACTGTCTCAAAAAAAAAAAAAGTGAGTTATTCTATTCACCTACTTAACATGGTTTTCCTGCTTTTTCCTTCCCAACAGATACTGTGATAGTGTTTAGGAATCACTCTCTCAACCACGGTCCCTTGTAGCTTAGTTTAGCATTCTCTGACTCAGTGGTAGTCTGGACTGGTAATATCACCCTCTTGCCAGCAACTGGATTAGGTTTATGCATATTTCCCAGTTCACCTCAGTGAGTTGTAAGATTTGCAGAATGCTTGCAGAAAAGCTTTTTCTCACTCTTCCAAGAGAACTTCCAGCAGTGATTCAGGCTTTCTCTGGACCTGAGTGAACTTGGATGTAAGGCCTGGAATTGCTGCAGTCCTTTTGATGGCAACCTGAGTTTGTTTTTGTTTTGTTTTGGTTTGGTTTTTTTTTTTTTTTTTGAGACGGAGTCTCGCTCTGTTGCCTAGGCTGGGGTGCAATGGCACGATCTCCACTCACTGCAACCCCTGCCTCCCGTGTTCACGCCATTCTCCTGCCTCAGTCTCCTGAGTAGCTGGGATTACAGGCGCCCACCACCACGCCTGGCTAATTTTTTGTATTTTTTTTAGTAGAGACGGGGGTTTCACTGTGTTAGCCAGGATGGTCTCTGTCTCCTGACCTCGTGATCCACCCGCCTCAGCCTCCTGGCAACCTGAGTTTGAAGTCAACACATGGGGAAGGGCAAGGCCAAAAAAACCAGAAATAAATGGACTTCAGTAATGGGATTACATCAATTTTTCAATCTGTCCTACTTTTGGATTTTTTGTTTTGTTTTGTTTTTTTGAGATGGAGTCTCACTCTGTCACCAGGCTGGAGTGCAGTGGTGGGATCTGGGCTCACTGCAACATCCGCCTCCCGGGTTCAAGCAATTCTCCTGCCTCAGCTTCCCAAGTAGCTGGGACTACAGGTGCGTGCCACCATGCCCAGCTGCTAATTTTTATATTTTTAGTAGAGACGGGATTTCACCCTGTTGACCAGGATGGTCTTGATCTCTTGACCTCGTGATCTGCCCACCTTGACCTCCCAAAGTGCTGGGATTACAGGCGTGAACCACCGTGCCCAGCCCCCCAGTTACTTTTTTTTTTTTTTTTTTTTTTTTTTTTTGAGACGGAGTCTTGCTCTGTCGCCTGGCTGGAGTGCAGTGGCCGGATCTCAGCTCACGGCAAGCTCCGCCTCCCGGGTTTACGCCATTCTCCTGCCTCAGCCTCCTGAGTAGCTGGGACTACAGGTGCCAGCCACCTCGCCCGGCTAGCTAATTTTGTATTTTTTAGTAGAGACGGGGTTTCACCATGTTAGCCAGGATGGTCTCGAACTCCTGACCTCGTGATCCGCCCGTCTCGGCCTCCCAAAGTGCTGGGATTACAGGCTTGAGCCACCGCGCCCGGCCCCCAGTTACTTTTGAATCTTTAGTTGTGTGAGTTAATAAACTTCCTTCTAAGGCCAGGCACGGTAGCTCACACCTGTAATCCCAGCACTTTGGGAGGCCAAGGCAGGCAGATCACCTGAGGTCAAGAGTTTGAGAGCAGCCTGGCCTACGTGGTGAAACCCTGTCTCTACTAAAAATACATTAAAAAGTTAGCCAGGTGTGGTGGTGTGCACCTGTAATCCCAGCTACTCGTGAGGCTGATGCAGGAGAATCGCTTGAACCAGGAGGTGGAGGTTGCAGTGAACCAAGATCATGCCATTGCACTCCAGCCTGGGCAACAAGAGTGAGACTCCGTCTCAAAAAAATAAATACATAAAATAAATAAATAAATACACTTCCTTCTAGTTTAAAGTAGTTTTAAGTTGGGTTTTCTGTGATTTCATATGAAAGTAATCTTACACAATCTTATACAGGGAGCAAAGACAGACATGGTATCTGACATCTTATGATTGGGTGGGTAAGGTAAACAAGTATCTAGGTAGGACTGTACTTGAAGCAACACAAAGCCAGAATATAATGACTAAACAAAAAAGTGATTGTTTTTCTCACAATAAGAAGTCTAGAGGTAGGTACCACAGGGCTGGTGAGAATGTCAGCAAAGATCTAGGCTCTTCACTTTCCTGCCTTACCATCCCTATCATGTGGCTTTTGTCTTTATGGTTGTGAAATGGCTATATGCTTAAGAAAGTGAAAGCAGCAAAGGGCCAGAGCAACATGTCAGCTGAAAATCTTTGGCATAAGCTCTACCCCGTAGGCATAGGCTTTATTTATTTATTTGAAACAGTCTGTCACACAGACTGGAGTGCAGTGGTGCTCCAGTCTAGCTCACTGCAGTCATAGCTCACTGCAGCCTTGACCTCCCCAGCTCAAGTGATCCTCCTGAGTAGCTGGGACTACAGGCATGTACCACTGCACCTGGCTAATTTTTAACTTTTTTGTAGAGATGGGGTCGTCTGCTGTGTTGCCCAGGTTGGTTTTGAACTCCTGGGCTCAAGCAGTCCGCCTGTCTCGTCCTCACAAAGTGCCGGGATTACAGGCTTGAGCTACTATGCCCTGCAGGGATAGGCTTTTGAAGAGATAGTGATGACCTCTAAATAACCTCTAAGCTTGCATTTTAAAGGTTAACAAAGGAGGAAGACATGATCAATGATGTGTCCATATAATTTTTCCCCCCTTGAACAGTATCCAAGTTAGATTATTCCAGTCATCAAGAGAGTCATCATTTTTGATTAGCTAAATTACATGTCAAGCTCTTGGGAATGATTATTGCTATATCTTTTATTTTCTATGATAGACTATATAGCATTAAAGAAATGGAGGGTTGACCAGGTGTGGTGCCTCTTGCCTGTAATCCCAGCACTTTTGGGAGGCCGAAGCGGGCTGATCACTTGAGCTCAGGAGTTTGAGACCAACCTCGACAACATGGTGAGACCCCGTCTCTACAAGAAATAATTTTTAAAAAATTATCTAGGTGTGGTGGCATGTGCCTGTCGTCTCAGCTTCTTAGGCATCTGAGGCAAGAGGATCGCTTGAGCCCAAAAGGTCGAGGCTGCGGTGAGCTGTGTTCGTGCCACTGCACGCCAGTCTGAGTAACAAAGGAAGTTGTAAAAGTTGCCTAGAGCAGTGGATGGACAATAGACATCGCTAGTGGGGAGGACATAGTTTCTCATTTCTGCTGAAAGAGTTATGCATAGAAGTGAAATGGATCTTGTGGAGGTTAAGACACCTCTTATTTTCCCTTCTCCTTGTATATACAAAATGACAGACTGAATCCCCAAGAAGCCATAGCAGAAAGAGATATGGCTCACTACAGTGTAATTTTTCTGTTCCTTTTCTTCTTGATTTATCCATATTTAACATTTAACATTGAGCACTTCCTTGAAATTCTCCCTTGGCTTGCAGGGCATTTATATTATCCTAGTTTTCTTAGTGTCATTGAAAGCTCTTCCTACTCTCTCCTTACTGAGTTTGGAATGTTTCATATTTATAGGATATGACTTAGGGATAGAATGGAATCTTTCTGTGAAAACCATGCCTATTAAATACTTCAATTTCTGATTTAAAATATTAAATTATAACGGAATAAATCTATTATTTCCCATTATATATCATTAACATTATTACTACAGTTCAAAACCAGTTAGAGTTTTTTGAACCATATTTTGCTTTTTTTTTTGAGACAGAGTCTCACTCTGTCGCCCAGGTTGGAGTGCAGTGGCGTGATCTCGGCTCACTGCAACCTCCACCTCCCAGGTTCAAGCAATTCTCCTGCCTCAGCCTCCTGAGTAGCTTGGGATTACACACGTGCGCCACCACACCCAACTAATTTTTGTATTTTTAGTAGAGACAGGGTTTCACCATGTTGGTCAGGCTGGTCTCGAACTCCTGACCTCATGATCCGCCCACCTTGGCCTCCCAAAGTGCTGGTATTACAGACGTGAGCCACTGTGCCTGGCCCATATTTTGCTTTTAATTCGTGAAGTTAATATTTCCTACTTAGGAGGAAGAGCTAAGTATTATTTAAAAACAGTACAAAAATAAACAGGTACAAAGGATTATTTAACTTGGATTCCCTTGAAAACAGAAGCTGGGGCAGGGGTTAAGTGCTGATATTTAATCTATGAGGTGCAATATTTCGGCGTGGACACTGAGGGGGACGCTGTATTGTCCTGCCACTGCTTCATGGTGAGCTCAGAGAGACACAGCTAGTCACTTAGTAGGAGTGCCGTCACTAGGGAAGTCTCTCGACAAACTATATGGGGAAATTGCCTCAGGGCAGTTTTTGAGAGGAAGGAAGGAGAACAAATTCCCCTTGGTTAGAGTTTGCCCCACAGGGAGTTATCTCCTCCATAATTCCAGGCTGCATCATCCAGCTCCTTTGGTGGCTACTCAGGAAGTCATGTCTCTGTGAGGTGTGGCATTTTATCCAAGTCTGAAAGTGAAAGAAAAGCCAGAAATCCTAGGTATGGGCTGGGAATGGTGGCTCACACCTGTAATCCCAGCATTATGCGAGGCCAAGGCTGGCAAATCGCCTTGAGTCCATCAGTTCAACACCAGCCCTGGGCAACGTGGTGAAACCCCATCTCTACAAAAAATTTTAAGAAGTTAGCTGGGCATGGTGGCATGTGCCTCTAGTCCCTGCTACTCAGGAGGCTGAGGCAGGAGGATGGCCTGAGCCTGGGAGGTGAAGGTTGCAGTGAGCAGAGATCCCGCCACTGTACTCCAGCCTGGGCAACAAAGAGATCCTATCTCAAAAAAAAAAAAAAAAAAAAAAAAAAAGACCCAGGTTTGTTACTCATTGTCCTGCCTGTTCAACCTTGAGGCACTTTCTAGGTAATGACTGATCAGCCCCAGACTTGGCATAACTATGATCTAGTGAAACTGGCTGGCAGCAGTGGTAGCTGAGGTGGAGTAAGAGCTGTCATCCATATTTTGTTGCTGTCCTCCCTGAAATTAGCAGTGCTGCCTGTATAAGATAAACCTGTGATTGGAGGGCTGCATGTAACAGCAACTGAATGGCTAAGCAAAAGTAAAAAAAAAAATTTTAAGGCTGGGTGCGGTGGCTCACGCCTATAATCTCAGCACTTTGGGAGGCCGAGGTGGGCAGATCACGAGGTCAGGAGATGTGAGACCATCCTGGCTAACATGGTGAAACCCTGTCTCTACTAAAAATACAAAAAATTAGCCAGGCATAGTGGCACATGCCTGTAGTCCCAGCTACTCAGGAGGCTGAGGCAGGAGAATCACTTGAACCTGGGAGGTGGAGGTTGCAGTGAGCTGAGATCGCGCCACTGCACTCCAGCCTGGGTGACACAGCAAGACTCTTGTCTCCAAAAAAAAAAAAAAAAAAAAAAATTAATTGGCAAATAAAATTATATGTACGTATGTACAACATGATGTTTTGAAGTATATTTGTGTTGTGGAATGTTTAAATCTAGCTCATTAGTAAATGCATTACCTCACAGTTATTATTTTTGTGGTGAGAGGAATGTTTTGAAAGGTTATGAGAAAGCTCACACAGTGGAAGAGAAGCCTGGGTAACCAGACTCATAAACAGAAAACAGGCAGCTTTAGAGTATTGAGAGCAGAAACTGCCCAAAATTATCTTCTAATTAGTGCTATTTAAAAAATGAACTATAGGCTGGGCATGGTGGCTCATGCTTATAATCCTGGCACTTTGGGAGGCCAAGGCAGGCAGATTACCTGAGCTTAGGAGTTCAAGGTCAGCCTGTGATGGGTGTGGTGGCTCACGCTTGTAAGTCCAGCACTTTGGGAGGCCCAGTCAGGCAGATCACCTGAGAGGTTAGGAGTTCAAGACCAGCCTGGCCAACATGGTGAAACCCCGTCTCTACTAAAAATACAAAAATTAGCCGGACGTGGTGGCGCCCGCCTGTAATCCTAGCTACTTGGGAGGCTGAGGCAGGAGAATTGCTTGAATCCGGGAGGTGGAGGTTGCGGTGAGCCGAGATCGCACCATTGCACTCCAGCCTGGGCAACAAGAGTGAAACTCCATCTGAAAAACAAAAACAAAAACAAAAACAAAAGACCAGTCTGGCCAACGTGGTGAAACCGTGCCTCTACCAAAAACAAACAAACAAAAAAGCCGGGCGCTGTGGCTCATGCCTGTAATCCCAGCACTTTGGGAGGCCGAGGGGGGCGGATCACAAGGTCTGGAGATCGAGACCATCCTGGCTAACATGGTGAAACCCCGTCTCCACTAAATATAGAAAAAACTTAGCCGGGCACGGTGGTGGGCGCCTGTAGTCCCAGCTACTCGGAAGGCTGAGGCAGGAGAATGTTGAGAACCCGGGAGGCGGAGCTTGCAGTGAGCCGAGATCACACCACTGCACTCCAGCCTGGGTGACCGAGCGAGGCTCTGTCTCCAAAAACAACAAAAATTAGCTGGGTATGGTGGCGCTCGCCTGTAGTTCCTGTAGTCCCAGCTACTCAGGAGGCTGAGGCAGGCGAATCGCTTGAACCCAGCGGGCAGAGGTTGCAGTGAGCCGAGATTGCACCACTGTACTCCAGCCTGGGTGACAGTGAGAGACTCTGTCTCAAAAAACAAAAAACCCAAAAAAACCTATAAGCATTACAGGTTGCTTGCATCATTCTCAAGATTGAAAATCCCAGGAGGGAGTCTGGTTGGCCAAGCCTAAATCAAATGCCCACCCTCCGGGGTAACAAAAGAACCTGTAAGGACCAGGATTTCTTTCTCATCAAGCCTATGTACAATGGAGAGAAAAACTCCACAAGGAAAACTTTCAATTAGAAAGGGGAAACTGATGTGGTATTAACAAGATGTCCATTATAATTCACCCTTTAGCTGTTCAGCATCCAAGAAGTTTTTCTCATGTACTTCCAGAAATAATAGTATAATACAGTTAATCTTCATACGTTTCTCACCCCCTCTTCTGAGGGAGACAACCCAGTCTCTTTATTTGCTGCATCACAATCTAAGTCCAGGATATGTGAGTGATGGACATTTCTGCTTTAGCTTCAGCTTAACTGTTAGATCAAGTCCTAGAAGCTGAGCCTCAGTCAGAGATTTTTGTGCAGTTGATTCACTTGGAGAATGCTCTCAGGTGAAGCAGAATGAGGAAAGGAGCACAGGGCAGGGAAAATTGGTCAAACCATGATGCAGTTTCAGCAGTGTCAGCCTGATACCATGAGTTCCAGAATCTGAACTATACACAGAATTGGTACCAGTTTGAAGCACAAAGTATGAATAAATGATCTGAAGGCCCATCCCAAGAGAGACCACCTCCACCTAGAATTTATGGTTTGATAGCATTAGTCTTAACTCTCCTGTTTTTTGGGAATTTCAGGGTCTGTCAATTCCTAGATATGCCTTCTTTGACTGAGTTTTCTCATTAATTCCCATTCCCACTGATAGCAGAAAAAACTGGTTTTCCTTTTTTTTTTTTGAGACCAAGTTTTGCTCTTGTTGCCCAGGCTGGAGTACAGTGGCGCGATCTCAGCTCACTGCAACCTCTGCCTCCCAGGTTCAAGTGATTCTGTTGTCTCAGCCTCCTGAGTAGCTGGGATTACAGGCGTGTGCCACCATGTCCAGCTAATTTTTTTATTTTTAGTAGAGACGGGGTTTCACGTTATTGGCCAGGCTGGTCTCGAAGTTCTAACCTCATGATCCGCCTATCTAGGCCTCCCAAAGTGCTGGGATTACAGACGTTGTGCCACTGGTCTTCCAGTTGTAATAGTCTCACTTATGGGAAATAGTTAAAGGTCAACCCCTTTTCAGGGCCATTTGTTTTCTCTCCAAGGTCTTTCTTTGCCTCCACTTCTGGGTACAAAGGGAGGTTTAGATGTTATTTTGATTTAGGGTACAGGTGTTTTTCCTGAGAGAAACAGGTCTTTGTCAGCAGTCTCTGATCTCTAGTTGAGGTATAGTCTGTCAGGTATCTGAATTTTGGCTTCTGCCCTCACCAAAGCTACTACTGAATGACCAAACCTAGTGTAACTGGCACTCAATTCAGTGGTCTATCTTTGACTATCTGGCCTTGGCTCTCACTGGTACTGCAAATCTTTTGGTATTCTGCCATCTCCATCCAGCCACTAGCTGGTCTCTATCTTACAGCTGCTATGCAGTAACCATATCCCTCACCATAATGACCCCATCACAAGCCCCAATGGCTCTCAAGTGATGTCCCTCTTATGACACCTGGGAATCAAAGAAAACTGTGTTTGCGTCTGTAATCTCTGATCATCTCTGTGCAAAACATTGTGTATCTGTCTTCTGTGCTTCCTATCCCATGTGGTCATACAAACCCTTTGCAGGGTTTCAAATCAGAAGTGAAGCTAGTGCCTTTTGTGCTTTTGCCATCCTTTTCAACCCATCTGCAGCATCTGCTCTCTCATTAATCATCTCCCACTGGTCTTGCCCCAGGCTGAACTATAGGAAGGTCTCTGGGGACAGCCTGAGCCAGGAGCCAAGATAGCACCACTGCACTCTAGCCTGAGTGACACAGCCAGACCATCTTAAAAAAAAAAAAAAAAAAAAAAAAAAAGTACTTCTCCCTTTTTTTGGTTCCCTGTAACATAAAAACTTACTGGACTGAGACAGGGTCTGTCACCCAGGCTGTAGTGCAGTAGCGCCATCAAGGCTCACTGCAGCCTCCACTTCCCAGGCTCAGGCGATACTCCCACCTCAAGCCTCCTAACTGGGACTACAGGTGTGCGCCACCATGCTTGGCTAATTTTCTGCAGCAATGGGGTTTCACCATGTTGCCCAGGCTGTCTCAAACTCTTGGGCTCAAGCCATCTGTCCACCTTGGCCCCCAAAATGTTGGGGTTACAAGTATGAGCCACTGCATGGAGCTGATTAAACTTACTTCGAATCACAGCAATCTGAAGCAATTCATTACCTAATTCACATGGAACAACAATAAAAAAACTTAAAACCAATGAAAGGGTTTTTAAAAACTTTGCTGTTTGGTTTCTTGATTTTCTTTGCTATCTGAATGGTATCAGTGATCAGATTTAGTATTTTACATCATATTGCCTCGGTACAATAGAACATAATTAAAGGCAAACAAAATTTGAATTCATTAATAGTAGGGAAAGGTTTTAAATTATTGAGATAACTAGTGCAACTTGGTTTCCATCTGTTGGCATTTTGGTAATTTAACTTTCAAAAATTATGCTAAATTTTTGTAACTAAGTTGGCATTATGTACCAGTACTTCTTACAAAATTGGCTCAATATTCCATTTAATTAAAGAGCTTATATTATGTTCACTTTTCCCACCCTTTGTGAAAATTCTCCCAACCTGTCCCAGTTCTCACCCAAATTTTAAATACCTTTTACCAATCAACAGTAGTGGCCTTGCAAAACACCCCTCTCCCTCCCAAAGCTATGTATCTAAGATATCAATGCCAGATATTCAATCCATTAAGTCTTCAGTACAATGTGTTTAAGGTCCGAAATTATTGTAAAACGCAAAAGTGAAAACATTTTCAGCTAATAGTCCATGTGTTACATAACTCATTTACAGATACCAGATAAAAGCTTTGAAAGCCAGTGTTCTCTCCAAGGATGCTTTCCTCCAGTAGGAGTAACAATTTGACTAAAATGTCCTTATAAATTTTTCTTTAGGGGTAAGGGCTCATTTCACCCTAAGCAACCCCAACTCACCCACACTGGGGAAACCATACCACAGGTAGCATTCACTAGTTTTAAGTGATTATTTTGACATTTACTTCATGTTCTTCATTAATCAAAAGAACACTATGCCCCTCCCCAAACTGTCACTCAACTAATTCCCTTAAAAGGCATTATTCTGTGCCCAACTGATATTCTTTTATTATACACAAGCCTCTTACCTAAATTCAATAATTACATTCCTGACTCCTTTTCTATACAGTTGTTCATGTTCTGAGACAGGAGAACTGCTTGTGCCCATAAGATGGAGGCTGCAGTGAGCCAAGATCATGCTACTGCACTCAAGCCTGGGAAGAAGAGCAAGACTCTGTCTCAAAACAAAAAACAGTTTTCAAGCTTTCTGGTCAGTTGGAGGTTAATAAGCAGTATTTCAGGAATATGAGCTAGGAATCATACTCTACAGTTATTTTACATTGTCTCTGATATTTTTTTTTTTTTGATATTCTCAAACATCAAAAAAAAAGCTATTTTAGAGAAAGGAACAAAGTAACTCATTCAAAATTTCTCATAGGTAATGAGGAAAGCTCTGACTATAAGGAAAAAACAAAAAACAAAAAAAAAACTGATGACTAGGCTCTTTTTGCTAAACTACCACTTTAATAAATTATGAGCCCAACTACCGAACTTTGCATCTACCACCCCTGGCAGCTTTCACTTATGAATGCTAGAAAAACACTTCACACACAAAAATATATATATATATATAAGATTACTGTATTTCCTTTTAAGAGGAACGTTTCAACAAATTTTACAGGTGTCAATCAACCCTTGTTCAAATTGGGCACACATCAAATCTAGCATCATGGGTGTTTTATTTATTTGGAAGTGAATTTTAACTATCAATACAAATGCCAAGATACTACACAAAACATCCACAGGAACTTTTTTCATCTTTTTTTTTTTTTTGAATTGTACACAAACATTTCCTACATAATCCAACATACAACAGAGAAATGGTACATCTTTTTCTTTCAATTTGCATACAATGGAAAAACAAGTATATATATATTTTACAAAGTTTAACTAATAAGACACTAGAGCAAGTTGACAGTTTAAGTCTATAGGTGAGAAATTATCTAATAAAAATAATCAATTTTTTCAGCATTAGTCACTTCCATAACCAAGTGTTATTCTGATTAATAAAACTTGCTGCCAATCAGAATTCTGGTATATACTAATACCATTACTCGACTTGTAGTACTGCTCCCCACCTTAGTTCTTCACAACTACTAACATAGAAAATGTTGAAAAGTAGGGGCAAGCATTTGCAAAAACAAAAAATCCCCAGCTTATTATAAGCATGAATATGTATGATGGAATTTCTTCCCAGCAATAGACTTCCAAACCATCAAGAAATCACCAGAACTAAGTTTGCCAAGTTATTTTGCCTATGTCCAACAAGAGATGCACTTATATGTCCAACAGAGGAGCTGAAAATCAAACTTAGTGTTTAGTTTGGGGGTGGGTTGGGAAATTCAGCCACCATTTTAAAATGACTGTCTTAAAAAAAAAATGACCACCAAAAATAGGTTCACTAAATTTATTTTAAAAATCATAAAAGGTTTCTTACAAAAGAGCATTACATTCTGCACACTGCTCTGAACAGATGCCAGGGACATGTGGACTACTGTTACTTTTCCTCCCTGTCCCACCCCCCAAATGTTACAGTGACCACAAAGCAAGGTGTTCACAATTACATGGGGGGAATTTTTTTAAACCACCAACAATAACAAAAAATAAAATCCACTCACTCTGCTGCTGTTTCAAAATTTCAATGTTAGTTTTTGCACGCCCTTCCCCCCCCCAACCCTGTTTGTAAGGAACTAAAACATTACATCTGGTGAACAGCAAAGATTTCACTACACCTCAAATGCAGAACACCTATGAAGCAGAGGAATGTTGGCTTTTTAAACAGAAGCAGATAAAAAAAAAAAGATGCAGGACTCCTTCAGTTCTTCACTAGTCTTAGAAAAACTTTCCAGAATACTGCTTCACACTATAAAAAAGAAAAAATATCTTGCATTAGAATCCTTCAACATCTGCATACTGCTTCACACTATAAAAGAAAAGAAAAAAAAGTGCGAATTAGAATTTTTGCTCGTAACATCTTAATCAACATCAAGACAATTTCAATGATAAATTAAAATGATCAACATGTCCATTACAATTAGAAGAGTTCAAAAACCGTAAGCAATTACAAATTAAAGCAATGTTAAATGTCAAGAAAAACGAGCAGTAAATCAGACATTAGTAGAACAGAATTAAGAAAACGGAATTGAAAGTTGTTAATATTTGGTAGAAAAGACAAAGAATGCTAGTAAGGTGTGAAATGCTGCATTTTACAGCACCAATCATTTGTCCTGTAGAGGCATGGCCTGTGCCATATGGCAGACTGTGATTTGTTGTCGATTTAGTTATCTAAAAACAACAAAATCACTAGTCTTCCACACAGAACTAGGCCAACATCCAATGAATCTTCTATATTTTCTACAGGCTCTGTACAATTTTGTAACAAGTGGTTTTGGCAGCAGTTTTCACCAGAGAAATGAGAAGTTTGCTTGGTTAAGGCTTCTTCCAGCAAGATTAGTATTGAATGTCTTCGTTTTTAGTAAGACAGCAGAAGAAAATCAAGGCAAACTATTAGAATGTTTAGAAGTTAGGTCCCCAAAAGGTTGAGACACCATGGCTTCTAAAAGAAAAAAATCAATTGAGAAGAAAAGCTCTTTAAAGGTTTTAGTATGTATAAGCTAACACAAAGCTAAACTTTAACTGACCTGTTCTGCAGCAAATACTGTGCATTCTGTATCTGGTCCTGTGTTCCTGTAATGGTAATGATCCGATCTTCGGATCCTTCTAAAGGCTCATCAATTTTGATCGAAGCTCCCGACTCATGACGGATTTGTTTAATCCGCTGACCACCTTTGCCAATAATAGATCCAGCCAACTGAAAAGATTTTTTAAAAGTATGTGTTTACGATATACTTTTACCATTTACTACCTGTATTTTCAAGGAGCATGAAGTGTATTAATTTTATTCATTCAGACTCTTGGTTAACTGATTATCTAATGCTCCCTAAACCTGTCAAAGTTTGAGTTACAATGCATTTATGTCACACTTACTAATGTTATCCTTAATTAGCTAATTAAGGGCTCAAAACCCTCAACTATTTTTATTAACAGCACTGATCACTTGACAAGGCTCAAACAGCAGAAAACCCAGCTCACTAAAGCCTATGAACATAACCTCATTCCTAAATGTGTATTTTTGTTAAAACCTTCTTAATTAAAAAATAAACAGAAAGGAGGAATAATCATAAAAGTGATAAAATGTTCCTCATAGTATTAAAAATACTTACATCTTTGGGAATAGTTACTTGTGTAGTAATAATAGGTCCACCAAGATCACCATATGAGCCACGACCCCCTGCATAGGAATAATCTGATTTAAATAATGAGCAGTAAGTTCATTTAAAAAGTATGAAATTAATGTTTGATTTCACAAAGGAGAAAACTTACCATATCCGGAGCCACCCTAAAAACAGAAAAAAAAAAAAATAGAAAATTACTTTGCTATTGTAATTACTACCTGTTACTTTTTAAAAAAATTCATTCAATAAAAATGGAGTCTTGCTATGTTGCCCAGGCTGGTCTCAAACTCTTGGGATGAAGTGATCCTCCTGCCTCAGACTTTTTTGTAGTTGGGGTTGAGTGAGCACCACTGCACCCAGCTTCACTATTCAAGTATTTTAATACTCATAAAATCCCTCTATTCAGGAAACCAAAGTCATCCCGTATCCTATTTTCAGTAAGTATCCTCTGGGGAATAAAAAACTTACTGGAGAGCAGGTAAACATCTTAAATTATCACTGATATACACACGAACAACCATGATACTCAACCTGTGGTTCATAAGCCATCTGCCATTCCGATGGGCTCCATGTATCTATTGCAGAGTCCCAAGTTTCATCAGCACTGAAACCAACCTGTTAGCAATAAAAATATTAACATGAACCCGCACTGTATTTTGTTATAGAGCTGTTTTTATATGCCTAATTTGCATGTTACATTAAAACAAAAAAAGAGGGTACATATATAGGCAGCAATTATGTAATTGAGGGAACAAAGCTCAGTAAAGTCGTAATCTGCCAGCAGCAAATAACAGAAATAATGATTTAACTAGTAATTCAAACAAAATTTACTTGTAAGAAAAGCTTTTTAATTACTATAATCTTCAACAAAATGTGAACTATATTGTTACAACCCTCACATACACAGAACACTGGTAATAAACCAAAGTTCTTACCATGCCATCGTAACGGTCTCCAGGTCTCCCTCTTCTGTCATAGGCCATGAGGTCTCTGCAAGCATAGTACTTGTTGTAATCTAAACTTGTTTACATGCCACACATATCAAATCAAAGTCTACCTTGTGTATCACTAAGCGCAGCTTCTTGTAGATTAACAATTCATAGATGAAAAAAACAAAAACTTACCCCCCTCTAGGTGGTGGTGGTGGAGGAAGAGGAAGATTCCGAGCTCTGCTACCACCCCGGCCGCCTCGTCCAGGAGGAGGGGGAGGCGGTCCTCGACGAGGGCTCATATCATCATAATCTCTTCTAGATGGAGGCATGGGACGCCCACCCCGACCAGGAGGCATTCTGTCAAAACCACCTCTTCCTCGCATTGGAAATCCCACTGGGCGTCCACGGCGGTCATCAAACATCATTGTAAAACCACCATAATCATAGGTTTCATCGTAAAAATTTGGATCATAAGGCTGTGCACGTCCTTTGATGGGAGACTAAAAACAGAGATAGAACAAACTTACAGACTGAAGAAAAAGAGCCCCGCTTCATACCAACCCTTCTATCATCAACAAAATACAAGTCATTCCCCCATCAGGAGGTACTAGAGGCAGAAACAGGAATTACATCAACACTAACAGTAGCAAAGTAAAGATTCCCAAGAAATCCAATACTTTTGGCAAGTGCTAAACGTGAGTGAGTTCTATTGCCTGTGCAGGGAGAAGTAACAGCTTGCTCTTACACTTAGACCATAAGAAACCACAAAGCCCTCCCATTTTACACATAACAAACTACAATGCACATTTCACAACAAGGGCTGAAGAGATCAGAATCTTGGCAAGCCTGTAATTCATACTGAGGCACCTGAGATAGGAAGCCCTGCAGCATAGTTACAAAGACACAAGCAACACTCTAGGAAATTCATTCGAAGGATCAAGGGCTCTAGAAATACCACCAACAAATTACCACTCTCCACCATTTCTAAATTAAAGTGATGGCTGAAGCCAGGTGATAGAAAATTGCTAGGGAAAGGGCAAATAAAGACTATTACACTAAATGATCTGAAGCTACTTTTGCAGGTTATCACTTTGTTTCATAAAACCACATGTAAAGAAACGTGTTCAGAAGTACCTCAGATATAAGATCAAGGATGATCTTTATGCATTCTACAACCCTATCGGGTTTTCCTCCAATAAGAACAACTCTGTCAGTGGAATGAGGACAGCATTCCTGGAAAAGCTTGATGGTGGTTTGAGTGTTCTGTAGTAAGATCATAAAAAAAAAAAAATTAGAAGAAAATTAGCTTTCGTAGGTTCAGTGAAAATTACATTTGAATTCAACAATTATCCCCCCATAATATAAAAACCTCATTATCGCACAACTTTGCAATAGTATAAAAATTTTGACAATAGCAATGCCAGACATTTTTTGTCATTTGTGATAAGCAATCTTCGGAGGGAACTCAGAAGGGAAGTGAGAGAAGCTCAAAGAAACAAGTCTATATGAAAATTTACTTTCCAGCAAGGCATATGGCAGAATTTTTTTTTTTACCTCTCGAAGTTCTTTGATTTTAGCACCTTTGACCCCAATAATTCCTCCTGCTAGACTCTGATGAATCAACAGCCTCAACTCGCAGTCAAAGTCACTTCCTTTATAGTGTTGGTACTGTGGAGGGAGAGTTATAAAATTTTAGTCTCAAATCAACAATTCCCCAATACACACTTATCTGCTATAAGCGTAACAATAATATACTGTTGCAGTGAGCAACCTGAATTTATATTTCAATAACTTTACCAGTTATGTGCTTATTATCCTCAATAGCCAGGCCCAAAAAGGACATTCTGCACCACCTTAAAAAACTATTTTATTTTCAGGTCCTGCAACACCATACCCACACTGCAGCCATTTAGCATGTCGCTGTTACCACAAAATTATTATTAACATTCAAATAACACCATAATAAAAATGACTGCAAAGCACTTTGCAAATGTAGTTAATTCCCACTGCAGCATGGAGCAGGGTCAACAGTGAGTTGTAAGACCATTCATGTATCATGTTTTTAAGCCTTTTTCTATAGAGATGGGAAAAGCACACTATGTTAAAAATATAATCGATCCTATGGGCCAGGCTCCATACTTCAGTGGGGTTCAATGGCACTATGACATACATTTAAGCATTCCACAGCATCAGATTCGAGCGGGAGCTGGCTGGTTGCAGTGGGTGATGGCAACTGCAGGCCCTGAAAGTAGAAAAATAAGAGTAATAGGTTAAGTGTCTAGCGTGATCAGGCTATTGTCGCATATATTGGTAAAGCTACTACAACATATTTTAAACCTAATTATTAAATGAGAAACTGCTTTACTCAACATTAAGATGATATAAAACATAAAATACTTTTCTCTATATACCTAAGTGAATTACGTAGTTGTAAAATCCCAAATCTAAATAATTCTCCTTTTCAACATATTCCCACAAATACTCTAAAAAATCTTTCTAAAACTAAAGCCCATAAAATACATACTAAACCCATGAAAGCACATGACCACAGATAAGTTCACATTTACTCCAGCAGTGGTCAGCCTGTTTTTTGTTTTTTTTAAAAAAACAAATTATGTATGTACAAAATTATGTAGCACGTTAACATACTGCTGCAAACTGTTATATCCATTGTCTCTCCACCTCCCCCATCATACCCCAATACAATACACTTTAAACATTTCCCCCTCATATTGTCAAATATATTTTAAAAAAAAAATGAGCCTACCTCTTCCAAGGTAGGGATGATTTTCTTCAGAATTTCTCCAATTGTTTCAATATCAGCACTGATACTCAATATGCTGTCAAACACCACAAATACCAGATAATACAAAAAAGGCGGAAAAGAAAAATGAGTTTTGTTTGTCACCAAGTCATACAAACTTTTACAGAGATGTAACATACAATTATTTAATATTCCCCATTTAAAGTAGCCTATTTATAGATTTCTCACATGCATTTTGTTTTATACCCAATACAGACATGATAACAATATTAGGAGACTTGCAGAGAGACAGAGAGAATGGGCTTTTGGAAGGGCTCAGATTAAGTGGGCAATAAACTGACCAGAACTGAAGCAGAGTTGAATATTTATGTTCCCCGCCACCACTAAGTTAAGGATACCCTCGCTGTTACATTGGTAAAACTGGCACACCTTCTCTTAGGCAAAGTGGGGGAATATGCGAGTGGTGAACATTGTATCTGGAGTAAGGTTATGAATACCAGTTAGAAATTAGATCACTAATGGGCTCTGCAAGAAAACAAATACAAATGCAAGACAAAACAAAGACAACACAAATGAGAAGTGTAGGAAAGTGAACCAGAGTTAGCATTTCATCAGAAAAAATTATGAACAGGCAATGTTGGGAAGCAAGGTGGGCCACAAAGACAGAGCGAGAGACTATTTTGGTAACAATTTGATTTACAATGCGGCAAATATGCAACACTTGAAGCTGTGCTCCTTCCATCGAAATAAAATTAGTGGATCGTTTGGGTGGGCAACTCACGGTAAAAGTTCAGTGACAAAAAGACTTAATGGGGAAAATAAGACAGAAACTTGAAAAACAATACACCGTCTAAAGGGGATACTATTTAATTATATAAAAGGCAGGTAATAAAATACATTTCTCTCTTTCTAATCAGGCAGTGAGGCATAAACTGTTGGGACATACCGCTCGGGGCCACTGCTGTCTGGGACTGAAACACTGGCATTGTACTGCATTGGTCATTGGCGTTCGTGGATGTTGGCATTGGGCATGGGCATTCAATCAGAAGTTGTCAAGTATGGTACCCGTTTGGCAACGAGCACATTTTTGGGCATAGCCAACCAGGGTTTTCACATGGGCGTTCAGGGGCGGATGGGCCAACGTCATGGTGGGCAACGCAGGGGTAAGTCGATCCAGTACATGGGCAACGGAGATATATGGCCAAAAAAACAAGGAGAGGGAAAAGGGGGAAAAGCAATAAATTTTAATTTAATACAAACTATACTCATACTCTCAATTAATGAAACAAGCTTAAGTTGTTCTGAAGACTAACACAATAATGGACTTCTCTAAATCTGACTGTGGCTTAACATTAAGGACCTCAAATGATGGTTCTAGCCTTTTTTATTTTTTTAAGAAAAACAAACGATGTTTCAGTAGCAGGCTGGCTCATGAGGGTAGACACAAAACCTGACTCAAAGTTTACTGAAATTCTTGAGGAAATGGGGAAATTAATAACCCAGATAATTATACAGAACATCTGGATTAAGAGGAGAGAGGTTTTATAAAAGACAAAACAAAAATTCCCACACCACCAAAAACCCTAACTAATAAGACTGGTTTGGTTGTCTGGAGGTTTTAAAACGCATTCCTAGATCCTAACAGGCAAGTTTGTAAAATTTTAAACAAATTTGCAAGTTCAGTTTACAGTAATCAAGAGGAACATACAAAGATCTGCGACCAAGAGAGAAATGAAATACTGTCAAATAAGTACTCGACACAAAGTTATTTGCCTCATTTTCAGCAAGAAAAACATTAAGAAATGTGTACACTATGAGAAAAAAAATTTAGAAATTTTGGTGTAGCCAAGTCCTACAAACGTGCTCACTTCTGGCACTGCCAACATTTAATGTGTCTAATCACAAGAGTCAACCCACTGTAAAATGAAGACTCAAACAAATCATAGGCATTGACGAACAGTTTCCCAATTATAAGATTTCCCAATTGTAAGATTAAGTGCCTACTCTATTCTTTACCCATATTTAAATCATGCAACCTCAACATTAAATTCTTTGTGCTCCATGTGCAAGCCGTCAAAGAACAGATGGACATTTTTCTTCCCAAAGAAAACAAAAAAAATTTTTCTGGATTTAACCAGCCACCTGCAATGGTTTTCAGGAATACTGTAATTGATTCACACACAGGAAATGGTGCAATCAAGGACTTTTACACTTTGTTGCTATTTCTAATTAAGATGTTATCTTGCTTGATGAAGTGAATAATTTGGTGGACTCTTATTAAAATGTGAAGAGGTTTAATAGAAACCACCCCCCCAACCCTGCTCAATCTGGGCTTTTGTTAAAACAGGAATGGATAACTTCGAAATCAATTCTGTAATAATAAATTGTTACAAATGTCTTGTAGCTAAACTATGAAATGATTTCTAGGATGTAAATCTTTAAATTTCTATAGACATATAAACTGAAAGCTGCTCGTGTAGTAGTTTAATCTCTTAATACTTACGTCTGTACGGAGAGCCTTAATATTCTTGCCTCCTTTTCCAATCACTGCCCCAGCATTCTGGAGAAGACACAAAGACAAAAAAATTATTTTGCCTTTCCCTAAAATTAATGTCTACCTATACTCTTAGGTTTTGCTAAAAAATCCTCTAACCTATTTGTTATAAGAATAAAAATCTACCTGGGGATGTAAAAACGACCAGGCCAAAAACAAATCAAAAATTAAAATATAATTCTAAGTGCTTTGAGGACTAAATAGTTTGGAGTACTCAACATCAGAAATACACCAAGTATAAAATAAAACTAAGCACAGATTTTATAGCACCTTTTGGTAAAATAAATCAATTAATTTAGTTTTAGTAGGTACCTTCATATTGTGACCCATGATAAAACAATAAACTGCCAACCAAGCAGTTTCCTAAGGAGTCCACACATAATTAAGATTTAATCTATTAATACTTTAAGAATCACACCCTCCTCCTAGCTTGACCTGTAGTGGTGGTTCACTACAGCAAAGGCTTTAATCTTAATTATAAGTGGAATAACAAAACCACCAGAGCCTTCAAGTCTGTTTAGAAAGAACCCCAAACAAAATGTTTTATATTCTTCAATCTGTAAAACTTTTGACTTTCTAGAAAGCCAAACCAGACCTTATCTTGATTTCCACTTGAGTATGAACCCCCTTCAAATTTTCAAGAATAAAATTCATACCTTGCTCTGAAGCAGAATGCGTAATTCAACCATCTCATCAGTGTTTCTAGATCTTTTAAATGCTTGTTCCTCTTCCATATCTTCTGCAGGGCGTTTACCTTAAAAATTAACAGTTCAGATTTCAAAGAAAGCAGCGAAGTCTCCAAAGCAACTCCATTCTGTTTCAAGAGACTTGTTGCTAATCTTAGACATGTTTTAGAAAGGCCAAAGGCATTGCTATAGACTTTAACCTTATGCTTCCATCTAGTAAAATGCACCAAACACAAAATACTGTGACAAAATACTTCAAAGGCCTTGAAATCCCAAAATGCAAGGAAAAAATTTTTATATGCAAATCAGTTACTTCTACTTCATAAATAAAAGCTAATATGTAATTGACAAATCGCTGAATTAAAATTATCTACATAAACAGAAATACCAAAATTTCACCCCACACTTCTAGGCAATAATTAACAGAATAAGAAAATACTGTTAAAATTAAAATTTATTCTCACCAAATTCACCATTGGTTTCAGTGTTAGGGAAGGTTTCTTCTGGCTGTTCAGTTTCCATATTCTTTTATTAAATGGGCACACCAATCTGTTGAAAAATAAAGAAGCTAGTACATTTGGCTTATTGGAAAGCAAGCTGAAAAAAAAAAAAAAAAAAAAAAAAAAACACACTGCATCTAGAACGTACCAATTATTATATATCCTTGCAGAGCACAACTGAAGCGTTCTGGGTCGGACCAACAACTGACACCCCAGTGCTGCAGTAGCCTATAAGAACCAACAGAAATCAGTTTTGCTTTTATTTATTCCTATTACTGAATATTTGTTTCTGATCACAGTCAACACTGATTTGAACCCAAAAAAACTAGCTGTTTCTAAAAACTTGACTAATTTTAGGGTTTCACAATTCAAATGACTGCCAAAAAAAATACAAAATTCAAGGGAGCCTGGTTTGATTTTTTGCTAAGTTAGAACAATAACTTTTAGCCACTGAATTAACTCCCAATACAGCAATGAATTGTTTTATACAGCACGTTCACAAAAGCCTGAAAAGATTAAATGTCATCCACAAAGCATACATTTATGAAAAGTTACAATGCATCTTATTCACTGGAAAAACTAATTTAATACTAAAACTTCTAATTGCTTTTCTATTTCTTTCGACTCATGCCTGAAGCGATCTTACGTGACGAGATCAAGACAAGATCGCCACTGCGAACACATCCATCAACAATCTACCGGAGGAATAAATCCAAAAATCTAATACAGGACCAGATCCAAACTATCACACTACTAGTCTATAAATCAGCGAAGCTAATGGAGCCCTTGAAAACTAACAGTCACTAGCGGACTACTTTAAATTAGGCTTGAGAGAGTACAACCCGACAATTACCCCTGTAATATGAAAACTAAAGTGTCTACGCGCCAGAACGGTCGACAGGCCTGCAAACAGCCTTTTTAAGCTTCCCTCTTGTCGGGACTAGGAGTTGACAAGCGGCCTCTACTAGAAGGTTGGCTAGACAGCAAAGAGCCAACGATCGAGGCACTTTTATGCCTCCCATTCTCCCATATCGTTGGTAGACTTATTGCTCTTCTAACGACTAACTGAAACGACATTCTCCCGGCCCAGCACTCAATTTCTGAGGTGGGGTGGGAGAAATTTGGATAAGAAAGTTTAAGCAAAAATAGCAGGGCTTATCTATAAGAATAATGCTGCCGCGCGCTGCTCACCCTTCGGGTCCTGCAGTCACAAGTCCCCAGACCCCGAAAATCCGCTAAGTATGTGCTCGACTGGCCAAGCGCCAACGCGCCCTCCCCTCCCCGCCTCCCGATACCGGGATCGGAAACAGCCGGGTAACAGGACTCGAAAAAGCGAGAGTCGATAGCAGAAGCGCCGCCACCTCTCCTCACCCGGATCCGACAGGAAATGGCGGCCCGCGTAATGGCGACTACGTGCTACTAGGCGGAGCCGAGCGCCGACCCCCTCCCCCACCCACCACGCGGTCCCGAGGTCTCATCCCCCGCATCCTCCCCCCATCGCCCGAGACAAAGCCACCGAGGCAGCCCTGACTGTTCCATCCCCGCCGCTCCAGCTCCGACCCCGGGCCGGGAGACCCAAGGTGAGGCGGGGCTCACACAAAGAGAGCGGCGGCGCGACCTTCTCCCCCCGCCGGGCTCCTTTCCTCCACGAGGTTCCTAGTTCCCAGTGCCACGTAGCTCCAGCTCATTCTAAAGGCACATGCCTCACGAATCCCCGAAGTCTCTAAGACCACAACGCGGACTGCGGATACACACTCAGGGAAATGGCGGAGGTGGGGGAGGGGACACCGGGCAACGTTCCCACTCGGAGAAGCGGCCAAACACCAAGGCGGCCCCCAGAACGCCTCCCTCAAGCCGAAAAACTGGGCTCCGACCCTCACCTCCACGAGCCGCTCCCCTAACCCGGCTTCTCACCGCGCGAGGCCGCCGTCTCTCCGCCGCGCGCCGCCTCAGCCGGTCGGAGCTAGACAGAAAACGAGCGCAGGCTCCCCTCCCCCGCCTTCTCGCGTCCTCCCCGCCGTCGCGCCCTATTGGCTGCCAGGGCTTCGGCGATGGTGCGAGGGCAAAGCAATTGGCCCGAGGCCACGTCAATCAAGGCAACGGGGGAGGCGACAACCCCGCCTCCCGCCAGCGCCTCCCTTCGGGCTGTGAGGCCACTGAGGGCTCGAGAAAACCCGGGCTTGGGAAAAGTCAACGCAGCCTTTCAGGGAGGCCAAACCCATGCCCGAATCAGCAATACCCAAGCTCCAATAACTCCAATTACCTATAGGCCGCGAACAAGTGGGACACAGGCAAGACGTCGAGGTCGGTGCAGCAGAGAAACAGAGGATAATGGCGTCTGCAATGCTGTCGCCTGGAGCGCCCTCCTCCTTTCTCGTTCGCGCACTCATTAGCTGGGGGGAGGAGCGACTAGGGGGCGAACCTCTCGCGAGGTCTAACAACTGCCTAGTTAACGCGCACAGGGAGGGGCCGGGGAAGGGGCGTTTTCCAGGCCCCAAGGAGTCCTTTGGGGTTGGAGGAGGGGCGCGAGCGCGCGGCAAATCGGGCGGGAAGAGGCAAAAAGGGATCTGGGAGAGTGCTGCGGCGGTTCCTGTCCTTACAATTGCGCGGCCCAGGGACCGCTGTTGCGCGAGGGAAATGCGGGACGCCCAGGTCGGTGCTTGGCCCAGACTTATGCCCCTGTTTCCGCAGCCCACACTTGCGCCCGAAGCCCCTTACCCCACCCCGGGCTGTGGGCTGAGGGACTAGCTGCGCTGCGGTAAGTGCGGGCCGCCTGCGTCAGCTGTTCCCGGCCCACGCTTCGGAAACCCGCTGTTTGTAACGGTCCGGGGCCTCAGTCAGCCAAGGCTGGGCCCGGAGGCGCAGCTGGCGGTTCTCGGCCCGCGTTGCGCTGGGGCGGGAGCCGGGGAAACGCGGGGCGAGCCTGGGAGTCCTGGAGAACTTCTCGCCGAGAAGGGCACAGGCGATTTCACAGGGCTCTCCGTTCTGATGAGACTTTCCTCTTGGGTAATGGCGCCTGAGATGGAAGTATTTTGTAGTGTCGTCGCTGTAGTTTATTCCGATAAAATTTTTAGACAGTAAATATCGCACTCGTCTCCTAAGATGAATGCATATCGCTAAATACGTTGTAGACCTCCACGTTCCATTCAAATCGCTTGTCTTATTGTGGCAGTGATGAAAACAGATAAAAACCCCCAAACCCTCGCCCTCAAACGTGCTCCTGTTCTAGCGGGTTCAGTTCGCACTTGCATTGTATTCGGTTCCTTCTTTCTTTCTTTTTTTTTTTTTTTTGAGACGGAGTCTTGCTCTGTCGCCCAGGCTGGAGTGCAGTGGCGCGATCTCGGTTCACTGCAAGCTCCGCCGCCTCCCGGGTTCACGCCATTCTCCTGCCTCGGCCTCCCTAGAAGCTGGGACTACAGGCGCCCGCCACCTCGCCCGGCTAATTTTTTTTGTATTTTTAGTAGAGACAGGGTTTCACCGTGTTCGCCAGGATGGTCTTGATCTCCTGACCTCGTGATCCGCCCGCCTCGGCCTCCCAAAGTGCTGGGATTACAGGCGTGAGCCACCGCGCCCGGCCTCGGTTCCTTATTTCTAAGGCTCCTGTGCCAACCTTTCATGACTTCCTTTGTTAAGGCACATAAGGTCACTTTCAATCGGTGACAACCCTGGGAAATCTCCAGCCCTGGTAGTACCCGCTTTCCACATCCTTACTCGTCAACCTTCCGGCCTCCGCCCACAATCCCAAACTCATTTTGAAGCATAAAGATGTTATAATCTGCACATGAAGCGAAATCCACCATTGACCGAATACATTCATATATATTTTAGTGGTGATGATTTTGTGCTGATTCATTCCTGTTATGTTTCCTTCTTGGGTAATTTGCAAAATATATATACCAGCATTCTTTTAAATGGCCATGATTGCATCCACCCAGCATCTTTTACTTGCCTGATTAGAGGAAAACTTGTTAAGGCACACTGAGGATTTCGTGATAAACACCGGTATTTACATTCTGGGAGGATACGTTAACACATACTGTTAGAACATAATGTCCGGGATTGTGGAGTTTATAAAAGTTCTCTTTAAGTGGTAATATAATTTTTAAAATGGTCCCCACCATGAAGAGTGTATGATCTTGTTGGGTAGGTAAAACTTAACTCACATTTCAGCTCTAAAACACAAAGTTCAGAATTTTATTAAATATTCGACGTTGATGAGATTATGTAGGGGCTGGGGATACTTGGATTATAGAGATTTAATCCGCCAGTTAGGATTTGCAACATTTAATTGAGTTTGTCATTGAAAATCTGAGACATGTAATTGACACTAATATGGACAAATAGCGGTACGGTAATAATGATGCTGTACTTTCTTTAAAGTTAGTATGTTTGTTGCAGTCATCATTTTCTTGATAAGCAGTGATGAGTGGGAATCACAAGTAAGCAGCCCTATATAAGAACTTCTTCCTCCCAATTTCATTGTCCAGACTGGACCCCGACTGGTGTAAATTATTCATCCCCTCTAGATGCCATTGTGGGATGGTTGCTGTTTTTCCCCCATTTGATTTCCTCTTTACTTCTTTTAATTTTTAGGTTTGCTCTTTAAATAACAGGAAAGTCTGTTTTTTCTCCATCCTTTTATTCTCTGTTTGAAATTAAGATTTTTCAACCCACTAATTTTATACCTGTGTTCATTCAAGAACTTACCATAAATTCATTGACTCCAGTTTTGTGTAATTGGTTCTATGGTGTATTGGTGTAGTGATCATTTTGGACTCAGTGAATTTAGACCCGATGTTACTTAGATGTGAGATTTACTTTAGATGGGCTAATACAATTGAGATTGTACACTATCCAGCTGGATTATTGTTTAAAATAATATTTGTAACTACTGTTTCTTGAGTTCCCCACTGTGTGCTAAACTTTGTGCTGGCAGTTTAATACTTTTTAGAGTTCTTTAAGTTGTTAGTTATCTTTGTTTTATGGATGAACGAGCTAATACTAAGAAGCTAAGAAACATATCCAAGGTCACATAGCAAAATTGGGTTCCAGATTCTCTTTTCTGTCTTTTCCTTACCTTAAGTTATGGAGGATCCACAAAAACCTCCTCTGATTACTTCTAATTTCAGTCATACACAGTATAAATTTTTCCTCCCTAATTTTTGGAGTATCTTCTCAAAAATTCCAGGATTACCTTGAACTCATCCTCAATGAATTAAAATGTAGACTTACCTTTATTGTTTAGATGAAGATAATGGAAATGTGGAGTAGATTTAAATATTCGTTAGTGCTTTTAAGTCTCAGCTGTTGTCGCAATGGCACATGTAATGTCCAAAAGGAGGACACTCCTGCCTCACTTTTTATTAAAAAAAAAGATGGGAATATATGAGGCTGACTGAAAATTAATCTGGAAATCAAATATGCCTAGACCTTCGTGGTAGGTGATAAAATTTTCCCACTTTATTCTCTTTTGTTTAGTTCCTGGCAGTCCAGATCTAGAATGTATATTAGTGTGATCAGCCAAGTTTGTCATTCACACAATGCTAATCATCTTTCTTAAAAATTTTTTTTCCTGATTATAAAATTAATGGGGATTAAGCTGTATGTAATTTTATATGTGTTCTTTTCCCCCCAAAAATGTAAATAAATGTATTTCTGTGTCATTAAATTATTCTTTTTTTTTTTTTTTTTTTTTTTTTTGAGACGGAGTCTCGCTCTGTCGCCGGGGCTGGAGTGCAGTGGCGGGATCTCAGCTCACTGCAAGCTCCGCCTCCCGGGTTCACGCCATTCTCCTGCCTCAGCCTCCCGAGTAGCTGGGACTACAGGCGCCCGCCACCTCGCCCGGCTAGATTTTTGTATATTTTTAGTAGAGACGGGGTTTCACCATGTTAGCCAGGATGGTCTCGATCTCCTGACCTCGTGATCCGCCCGTCTCGGCCTCCCAAATAAATTATTCTTAAAAATGGTTTCTTTAAAGATTTCATAGCTTTTCATTTCATGGTGGCGGTGAAATATATTTAACTTTTTTCCCATTTTGAACATTTTGTTTGTTTTTTTCAAACTATAAAAACTCACTGGTAAACACTCTGCCACATAAATCTTTGTCTTTATTTATTTTGTTAGTTATTGATGCAAAAAAGTTGTGCATAGTTTTGGGGTATATGTGATAATATATTCACTTAATTTGTAAAGGTCAAATCACAGTACTTAGGATATTGTCTCCTTAAATATATGGCTTTTTTTTGGTCCTTATTTATGATTGTGTCCTTTATTCTGGAAAGTAAAAGAAGTGGATAATATGGTATGAACATACTTTTTTTTTTTTTTTTTCCTGAGACCGGAGTTTCACTCTTCTTGCCTAGGCTGGAGTGCAGTGGTGCAATCTTGGCTCACTGCAACCTCTGCCTCCTGGGTTCAAACGATTCTCCTGCCTCAGCCTCCCTAGTAGCTGGGATTACAGGCATGCGCCACTACGCTCGGCTAATTTTTTTGTGTTTTTAGTAGAGACGAGGTTTCTCCATGTTGGTCAGGCTGATCTGGAACTCCTGACCTCAGGTGATCCATCCGCCTTTGCCTCCCATACTGCTGGGATTACCAGCTTTGAACATATCTTTTTTATTATTTTTTTATTTTTTTTTGAAACAAAGTTTCATTCTTGTTACCCAGACTGAAGTGCAATGGCACAATCTCAGCTCACTGCACCCTCTGCTTCCTGGGTTCAGACGATTCTCCTGTCTCAGCCTCCCAAGTAGCTGGGATTACAGGCATGCGCCACCAGGCTTGGCTAATTTTTTTGTGTTTTTAGTAGAGACAGGGCTTCTCCATGTTGGTCAGGCTGGTCTTGAACTCCTGACCTCAGGCGATCCACCCGCCTCAGCCTCCCAAAATGCTGGGATTACAGGCAGGAGCCACCACGCCCGACCCGAACATATCTTAATGTATAATTTAAAAGACATTTTTTTCCAAATTTATTATTATTTTCTTGGACAGTGGAGTTCTTTAGGATCAGGAGCTGTTCTTTGTACATTAGCACACGGGAATTTGTGCTGCCCTTGCTAATCTCCACCTCTGAGCTGCTTCTACCTGCTTGTGACTATGGTTACCCAATTTCCCAAGCAAAGGAAGGATGAAAACCTTAGGAATTTTCTGAAGGACTAGATGCCATTAATATAATTTACCAAATTATTAAAGATCTCAATTATTAATATCCAGTCTGAACTTTATAATATAGATCTTACTTAATATTTTTCCATTTGATTAAACATTTTAATAAGCTTTTCTGTAGGAAAAATAACATATTATCCATCTTTTTTTATTATAATTAAGACATGCAATTGTAGGAATTGTATCAGTATCCTAGATCAATCCTACTTTCTACTTTACTGTTAAGTGAAGAGATCTGTGTAACAGATGTACATTAGCAGTTATTTTTTTTCTTCTGAAGTTCTTGACTTTTTGATAAAATATTTGAGAATAGTTGTATTGGAATGCTTATACAGTGTTAAGTATCTCTTATCACATTTGCTTGTGTTTTACAGGTGTCTTGGTTATCTTTTGGGTGTTCAGTCACTGGAATTTTTTTTGTTTGCCTAGTTATGATAACATTACTGTGAATTTATAGTATGTCGGCTTCAGAAGTTGAGAGTAGTACTTAGAGTTATTAATTAGGACTGACACACGTTTAATGGAACAGTTTAGTTGTTGGGGTTCACTGAGCAGTGTTTTTCAGAATTTATCCCAACTTCTGGCTGAAAGGAGTTTTGCCACTTGCGGTGTTCAATAGCACATACAACCGGGCGCAGTGGCTCACGCCTGTAACCCCCAGCACTTTGGGAGGCCCAGGCCGCGAGGTCAGGAGATTGAGACCATCTGGCTAACACGGTGAAACCCAATCTCTACTAAAAATACAAAACAAATTAGCCGGGCGTGGTGGCGGGCGCCTGTAGTCCCAGTTACTCGGGAGGCTGAGGCAGCAGAAGAATGGCGGAAATCGGGGAGGCGGAGTGTGCCGTCAGCCGAGATTGTGCCACTGCACTCCAGCCGGGGTGACAGAGCGAGACTCTGTCTCAGAAACAAACAAACAAAAAAGTAGCACATACAAGGAAGAGCAAGTTTGGAATTTAAAAAAATGAATTAAAAAATAAACTGATGCATAAGCCTTAGCATATCAGTTTGTAATATTCAAAAAATGTAAAAATTATTTTATGTGCTATGTTAGTAGAGTTACAGCAAAAGGCAAAGTAGTACTTAACTGCAGCACTATGTCGAAGCTATCACAAAGATAAATATAGTAGGTGTAGGTGATATTTTTAAGTTTTTCTTTCATTTGATTTTGTAAATGAAACAATTTAGAAAACATTAGATGAACTTGTTATTTACGTGAGACCTGAGAAGTTTGTTCGTTATTGTACCAACAAACCACTCTTATAGAGTGGCCATTTATATGTGAATTTTATACATAAGTGGGTTTTGAATTGAGGGACTGGTTTTACTTCCTCTTTCCACTTAAGTTGACAGAAAAATAGGAATGGAGATTAGCAGAATTTATGTTTTAGTTCTGGGTCTGCTTTTGGATATGATATTTATGCCTTAATCTTCATGTCTCAGTTTCATCATTGTCAGATAATACTCTATCAAAAAATTACTGTTTTGAGGTTTAGATAACATTGTAGATGTAGAAGTACATTTTTTATTGATACCTTTAAAAAATTTTTAAAGTCTTACAAAATAGGTTTTATTTTCAGCAAAGTCTTCAATTCTCTGTTTATACATCTGTACCTGGTGGGAAATAGAGGATTAATATCTCTGAAATTCATTCTTGTTCATTTTCTGTCCAGCCTTGACCTTTTCAGTTCATAACCAATCAGTCTTTCTTCTTTTCTTACTGATTCATTTCTTTTGAAGTTTCAAAGTCAACTGAAAGGACACTTTGTCCTCATTTCAGTTTACCTAATCTAATGTCTGTCATCACATTTTTACAACACCTTTGAAAATTATACTAGGTCCATTTGCCAGCACCGTGTTACTTAAATTTTACTGGAGGAAATAGGCACCTTATTGAATTGGTGCAACTAAGAGCCATGATTTTATTTATTTATTTATTTATTTATTTGTTTGTGTGTTTGTTTGAGATGGAGTCTCACTCTGTCACCCAGGCTGTAGTGCAGTGGTGCGATCTTGGCTCACTGTAACCTCTGCCTTCTGGATTCAAGTGATTTTCCGCCTCAGCCTCCTGAGTAGCTGGGATTACAAGCATGCACCACCACACCCAGCTAATTTCTGTATTTTTAGTAGAGATGGAGTTTCACCATGTTGACTCACACTCCTGACCTCAGGTGATCCACCCACCTCAGCCTCCCAAAGTGCTGGGATTACAGGCTTGAGCCGCCGTGCCCGGCCTGCCGCCTTATTGTTTTTATTTTTATCATTTTTCTGCTCCTTTTATGCCTTCTGTTAGATTGTTTTCTTTATTCTTTGTTTTCCTCAGCTAGTTTGAAAGTTGTTATATTTCTATTCTTTTGCTGTTTACCTTCAGTTTTTTAATTGGAGTATAATTTACCTTCAGTAAAATTCATATTTTTTGGTGTATAGTTTTGATAAACAGATACAGTCGTGTAACCACCAACCACCACCACTATTGTCATGTTATAGAACAGTTCCATCATCCCCAAAATTTTCTTTTGCCCCTTGTTGTCAACCTCTTTCCACATTTCCAGCCTTTGGCAACCACTGAACTGTTTTCTGTTTGTATAGTGTTGCGTTTTTCCTGAATGTCATATAAATGGAATTATTCCTTCACTTATACTGAATTTGACATTCATACATATCATTCTTTGTGTCCATAGTTTATTTTTATTATTAAATAGTATTCCATTGTATGGATATTATCAGTTTATCAATTGACCAAATTAAGGACATGTGGGTGGGTTTTTTTTGAGACAGAGTCTCAGTCTGTCACTCAGGCTGGAGTGCAGTAGTGCAAACATGGCTCACTGCAGCCTCAACCTCCTGGGCTCAAGTGATCCTCCTACCTCTGCCTCCCAGGGAGCTAGGACTACAGGCATGCGCCACCACATTCAGTTTTTTAATTTTTTGTGAGAGATAGTCTTGCCATATTGCCCAGGCTGATTTTAAACTACTGGCCTCAAGTGACCCTCCCACTTTAGTTTCCCCAAGTGTTGGGATTACGGGTGTGTGCCACCACACCTGGCCATATACAGGATTTTAATGGATGTCAAAAGTATTTACTCTCTTGAGTAAATACCTTGCAGTTGCATTGCTGGGTTATATGGTAAGTGTATGTTTTGATTTCTAAGAAAATGCTAAACTGTTTTCCTTTTGTTTTGTTTTATTTTGTTTTGAGACAGGGTCTTGCTCTATCACCCAGGCTGGAGAGCAGAGGTATGATCACAGCTCACTGCAGCCTTGTCCTCCTGGGCTCAGGTGATCCTCCTCCCTTAGGCTTCTGAGTAGCTGGGACTACAGGCATGCACCACAATGTCTGGCTAATTTTCGCATTTTTGGTAGAGACAGGGTTTTGCTGTGTTGCTCAGGCAGGTATCAAACTCCCAGGCTCAAGCAGTCTGCCCTCCCTCAGCCTCTCAAAGTGCTGGGATTACAGGCATCAGCCACTGCACCTGGCCCAACTATTTTCCTTTGTAGAAACCTGCCAAGCTCTTTTCCACAGTGGCTGTGCCATTTTGCATTCTCACTAGCAATGAGAATTCTAGTAGTTGGTATTGTCAGTTATTTTTTATTTTATTTTATTTTTTTTTGAGACGGAGTCTCACTCTTTCGCCCAGGCTGGAGTGCAGTGGCCGGATCTCGGCTCACTGCAAGCTCCGCCTCCCAGGTTTACGCCATTCTCCTGCCTCAGCCTCCCGAGTAGCTGGGACTACAGGCGCCCGCCACCTCGCCTGGCAAATTTTTTGTACTTTTTAGTAGAGACGGGGTTTCACCGGGTTAGCCAGGATGGTCTCCATCTCCTGACCTTGTGATCCGCCTGTCTCGGCCTCCCAAAGTGGTGGGATTGCAGGCTTGAGCCACTGCGCCCGGCCGTTATTTTTTATTTTACGTGTGTAGTGATATCACCTTTGATTTTAATTTTGCATTTCCCTGATGTCTAATAATATTGAACGTTTTCCTGTGTTTATTTGCCATCTGCATATTTTCTTTGGTGAAGTATCCATATCGTTTTTCTTTTTGCCTTCTGTTTGTTTGTTTTGTTGAGACACGGTCTTGCTCTGTTACCCAGGCTGAATGCAGTGGTGTGACCTTGGCTTACTGCAGCCTTGACCTCCCAGGCTCAAGTGATCCTCCCATCTCAACCTCCTGAGTAGTTGAGACCACTGGCACATGCCACCATGCCCACCTAATTTTGTTTATATTTTTGTAGAGACAAGATCTCAATATGTTGTCCAGGCTGGTCTTTAATTCCTGGGCTCAAGTGATCCTCCTGCCTTGGTCTCCCAAAGTGCCAGGCTTATAGGTGTGAGCCACTATGCCTGGACTGAAGTATCCTTTCAAATCTCTTTCTCATTTTGTGGATTAAATACTTAAATGTAAGACCTGAAACTATGAAACTACTAGGCAAAAACATTGTGGAAATGCTTCAGGACAGTGTTCTGGGCAAAGACTTTTCTGGGGTAAAAACTTAAAAGCACAGGCAGCCGGGCGCGATGACTCAAGCCTGTAATCCCAGCACTTTGGGAGACTGAGGCAGGCAGATCACGAGGTCAGGAGATCGAGACCGTCCTGGCTAACACAGTGAAACCCCGTCTCTACTAAAAATACAAAAATTAGCCGGGCGTGGTGGCGGGCGCCTGTAGTCCCAGCTACTTGGGAGACTGAGGCAGGAGAATGGCATGAACTCGGGAGGCGGAGCTTGCAATGAGCCGAGATTGAGCCATTGCACTCCAGTCTGGGTGATAGAGTGAGAGAGTCCATCTCTTAAAAAAAAAAAAGCACAGACAATGAAAGCAAAAATCGACAGATGGAATTATATTAAGCTAAAAAGCTTCTGTACAGCAAAGGAAATAACCAACAGAGTAAAGAGACAACCTATTGAATCAGAGAAAATATTTGCAAAATATCCATCTGACAAGGGATTAATAACAAGAATATATAAGGAGCTGAAACAATAGCAAAAAGCCAAAAATCTGATTTTTAAAATGGGCAAATGATCTGAATAGGAATTTCACAAAAGAAGATGTGCAGGTGGCCAACAGGTACATGAAAAAAATATTCAACATCGTGAATCAGGGAAATGCAAATCAAACCATAATGAGATTTCATCTCACCCCAGTTAAAATTGCTATCAAAAAGACAAAAAAAAAAAAAAAAAGATGCTTGTGAGGATAGAGAGAAAGGGGAATGGTAGGACAGTTTAATTGGGAATATAAATTAGTATAGCCTCTGTAAAAAACAGTATGGAGGTTCCTCAAAAGAATAAAAATAAGGCCGGGCGTGGTGGCTTAAGCCTGTAATCCCAGCACTTTGGGAGGCCGAGACAGGCGGATCACAAGGTCAGGAGATCAAGACCATCCTGGCTAACACGGTGAAACCCCGTCTCTACTAAAAAATACAAAAATCTAGCCGGACGAGGTGGCGGACGCCTGTAGTCCCAGCTACTCGGGAGGCTGAGGCAGGAGAATGGTGTAAACCCGGGAGGCAGAGCTTGCAGTGAGCTGAGATCCAGCCACTACTGCTCCAGCCTGGGTGACAGAGCGAGACTCCGTCTCAAAAAAAAAAAAGAATAAAAATAGATCTACCATATGATCCAGCAATTTCACTGTAAGGTATAAACTAAAAGGAAATGAATGTGTTGAAGAGATATCTGGATTCCAGTGTTCATTACAGTACTATTTACAGTTTCCATGATATGGAAAAGCCTGAATCCATCAGCAGATGAATGGATAAAGAAAATGTGGTGTATATACAATGGAATATTATTCAGTCATAAAAAAGAATGGTATCCTATCATTTGCAGCAACATGGATGTAACTGGAGAACATTATGTTCAGTGAAATAAGCCAAGCACAGACACATATTGCATGTTCTAACTCATGTGGGATCTAAAAAAAGTTGATCTCGGGAAGGTAGAACAATGGTTACCAGAGGCTGGGAAGGATAGGGAGGGCAAAAGGTATGAAGATAGACTGGTTAATGGGTATAAAAATACAGTTAGAGGCCAGGCACAGTGGCTTATGCCTGTAATCCCAGCATTTTGGGAGGCTGAAGCTGGCAGATCATGAGGTCAGGAGTTCAAGACCAGCCTGTCTAACATAGTGAAACCCCGTCTCTACTAAAAATACAAAAATTAGTCAGGCGTGGTGGTACGTGACTATAGTCCCAGCTACTTGGGAAGCTGAGGCAGGAGAACCATTTGAACTCAGGAGGCAGAGGTTGCAGTGAGCCGAGAGAGTGCCACTGCACTCCAGCCTGGGCGACAGAGCTAGACGCTGTCTTAAAAAAAAAAAATACAATTAGAAGGAATAAGTTCTAGTGTTTGATAGCACTGCATTGTGGCTATAGTTAACAATAATTTAGTATTTCTTTCAAAATAGAAGAGAAGGTTTGGAATGTTCTCAACAGAAAGAAATGATAAATGTTTGAAGTGGTAGATATCCTAATTACCCTGATTTGATCATTACACACTGTATGCATGTATTGGAATAGCACATGTACTCCATATATATGTACATTATTATGTATCAATAAAAAGTATTTTGCTCATTTTAATATTTGTTTTCTTTCTTTCTTTTTTTTTTTTTTGAGACTGAGTTTTGCTCTTGTTGCCCAGGCTGGCGTGCAATGGCACTATCTCGGCTCACCACAACCTCTGCCTCCTGGGTTCAAGCAATTATCTTGCCTCAGCCTCCAGAGTAGCTGGGACTACAGGCATGCGCCACCATGCCCAACTAATTTTGTATATTTAGTAGAGACGGGATTTCTCCATGTTGCTCAGGCTGGTGTCTAACTCCCAGCCTCAGGTGATCGATTTCTCCATGTTGCTCAGGCTGATGTCTAACTCCCAGCCTCAGGTGATCCACCTGCCTCGGCCTCCCAAAGTGCTGAGAATGTAGGCATGAGCCACTGTGCCCAGACAATATCTGTTTTCTTACTGAATTTTAAAAATTCTTTGGATATTCAAGATATTTCTTTTGTCAATTAGATGTTTCTTCTAGACTGATATGCATGTGTGTGTGTCTTGTCTTTTTATATTCCTAACAGTGTCTTTCATAGAGCAGATGTTTTAAATTCTTTTATGTATCATGCTTTTGATGTCATTTTAAAAAATTTTTATGTGTGTGTGTGTGTGAATATATATATATATATATATTTTTTTTTTTTTTTTTTTTTTGAGACAGTCTCACTCTATCGCCCAGGCTGGAGTGCAGTGGTGCAGTCTCGGCTCACTGCAAGCTCCGCCTCCTGGGTTCCCGCCATTCTCCTGCCTCAGCTTCCCCAGCAGCTGGGACTACAGGTGCCCGCCGCCACGCCCAGCTAATTTTTTTGTATTTTTAGTAGAGCAGAGACAGGGTTTCATTGTGTTAGCCAGGATGGTCTCCATCTCCTGACCTCGTGATCCGCCCACCTTGGCCTCCCAAAGTGCTGGGATTACAGGCATGAGCCACCGTGCCTGGCCTTAATTAATATTTTTTAGAGACAGGTTCTCACTTTGTGTCCAGGGTAGGGTACTGCGGCACAAATATGGCTGACTACAGCCTCAACCTCCTGGGCTCAAGCATTCCTCCCATCTTAGCCTCCCAAGTTACTGGAGCTACAAATGTGTGCTACCACACCCTAGCTTGTTTTAAAATTTTTTTGTGGAAGTGGGGTCTTGCTCTGTTGCCCAGGTTGGTCTTGAACTGCTGTCCTCAAGTGATGCTCCCACCTTGGCCTCCCAAAGTGCTAGGATTATAGGCGTGAGCCACCATGTCCAACCCTGGTGTCATTTTTCTAAGAAAACTTAGGAAACCAAGGTCACAAAGATTTTTCTGCAAACTTTTCTTATACATATTTTGTAGTTTTAGTTTTTACATTTAGCTGTGTGATCCATTTTGAATTAATTTTTATACATAGTTTGAGGTGTTGGTTGAGGCTCATAGTTTTTTGCATATGGATATCCAGTTGTTCCAGTGCCGTGTGTTCAAATGGCTATCCTGTTTTTGTTGAATTACTTTTACAACTTTGTGGAAAATCAATTGATCATATATATGTGTGTCTATTTGTAGACTGTCTTCTCTTCCTATTTTCCAGTATGTTAATCATTTTGTCAACATCTCACTGTTGATTATTGTAGCTTTCTATGAAGTCTTGATGTTAGTGTGAATCTTCCAACTTTGTTTTTCTTTTTCAAAATTGTCTTGGCAATTCTAGTTCCTTTGCCTTTCCATATAAATTTTAGAATCAGCTTGTCATTTTTTATAAAAAGATTGCTGGGGATTTGAATGGAATTGCATTGAATCTATAGAAGAATTTGGAGAGAACTGAAACCTTAACCAGATAAAGTCTTCCAATCCATGAACACATCCATATCTCTCCATTTGCTTAGGTTGTTTTTAATTTCTTTAATCTGTAATTTATAGTTTTCAGCATAGTGTTTGCCTTTTAGGTGCCATTATAAAATGTACTGTTTTGTCCATTGCTTGTACAGTTGGTAACCTTATTTGAAGGTTTGAAGACACCTCATTTAATATCTATTATTGAATCATTAACATTGAACTTACACAGCCAATAGTGCTATAACTCATGCCTGAATAAGCTTATCTAAAATACATATTTTCTCCACAAGGCAGATCATAGCTTTCTTGTGCTTAGGTACACTAGGTAGCACTTGAGCACTGTGCCAGGGGACCATTTTAAACATCAAAATTACTGGGAAAAAAACAAAAAAAAGCACAAAAACATGGCACTATGTAGAGCACTAAAAGGAGACTTGTTTATTATATGAGACCTGAACTAAAAAGGCATAGTATATCACTTTGACTTCAGCTGGGAATGTGTATGTTGGATGACTCAAATTTTTCACTGCTCTGCACATGTTCATGAATGACCATGAGAGTGCAGTAAATATTGATTTTGGGATTACAGATACATTTTAGTGAGTAGGCAAATTAGGAATCTGTGAATGAAGATCAACTATATAAAAGTAAAATTGACTTTTGTGCTATATATTGGCCTTATATCCTGGATCTTGCTAACTCAGGTGATAGAGCTTTTCTGTTGATTCTTTGGCATTTTCTTCATCAATATTCATGTCATCGGCAAATAGGGGTACTTTTATTCCTTTTTTCTCTCTTTTTCTCTTTTTAAAATTGTAGTAAAAAGCACATCAAATAAATTTACCCACTGGTCTGGTTGCAGTGATGTTTACAACCAATTATAGATTTCTTTGTTTCTTCTCCATTTCCACTGCCTTACTTGAGTAGCCTAAAAAAAAAAAATACCCTCTTAACAAATTCTAAGTACATTTTATGGCATTGTTAATTATGTGCATATTGTTGTTCAATAGTTATCTAGAAGTTTTTCACCTTGCATTACTGAAACTACCCATTTAGTGACAGCTCCCCATTTCTCCCTCCCCACAACACTTGACAACCACTGTTCCACTTTCCGTTTCCATGTGCTTGATTACTTTAGGTACCTCATATAAGTGGAATCATGAAGTATTTGTCCTTTTCTGATTGGCTTATTTTACTTAGCATAATGTCCTCAAGGTTAATTTATGCTGTGGCATATGATAGGATTTACTTCTTTTATAATACTGAACATTCCATGGTATGTATATGTTGTGTTTTCTGTATCCATCTATCAGTGGACATTTCGGTTGTTTCTATATGCTTAATGTTAGCAATGCTGCAATGAACGTGGATTGTGCAGATATCTCTTCAAGATTCTGTTTTCAGTTCATTTGGATATATACCTAGAAGTGGGATCATATGGTACTTCTAGTTTTAATTTTTTGAGGAAGCTCTATACTGTTTTCCATAGTAGCTTCACCATTTTACAGTCGTACTAACAGTGCACAGGGGTTTCGGTTTTCCCACATCCTCTCCAATACTTGTTATTTTCTGTTTTTTTTTTGATATTGGCAATTCTAACAGGTATGAGGGTGAGATCTCATTGTGGTTTTGATTTTTATGTCTTTTATGATTAGTGATGTTGAGCATCTTTCCATATGCTTGTTGACCATTGTATATCTTTTTTTTTTTTTTAAAGATAGGGTCTTGCTTTGTTGCCCAGACTGGGGTGCAGTCGCACGCTTATGGCTCACTGCAGCCTTGACCTTAAGCAGTCCTCTTACCTCAGCCTCATGAGTAGCTGGGACTACAGGCGTGCGCCACCATGCCCCGCTAATTTTTGTATTTTTTCGTAGAGGTGGGGTTTCGCCATGTTGTCCAGGCTGGTCTTGAACTCTTAGGCTCAAGTGATCCACCTGCCTCTGCCCCCTAAAATGCTGGGATTACAAGTATGAGCCACTGTTACCGGCTCATTGTATATCTTTGGAGAAATGTCTATTCAAGCTGTTTGCCCATTTTCAAATTGAATTATTTTTTGTTGTTGAGAAGTTCTTTACCTATTCTGGGTAATAACCCCTTATCTGATAAGTGGTTTGCAAATATTTTCTCCCATTCCGTAGATTGTCTTTTTACTCTGTTGATTGTGTCGTTTGGTGCACACAAGTTTTTCAGTTTGATGTAGTCCCATTTGCCTATTTTTGCTTTTGTTACCTGTACTTTTGGTGTCATATCCAAGAAATCATAGCCCATTTCAATGTCATGAAGCTTTTTCCCTATGTTTGCTTCTAGGAGTTTTATAGTTTCAGGTGCTACCTTTGTACCTGTAATCGATTTTGAGTTAGTTTTTGTATATGGTGTGAGATAAAGTCCATCTTTAATCTTTTGCATGGGCATGTCCAGTTTTCTCAACACCATTTGCTGAAGAGAGGATCGTTTTTCCATCGTGGAGTCTTGGCACCATTGTCAAAGATTATTTGACACAATACCTCCTGGGAGGATCAAGTGATCCTCCCACCTCAGCCTCCCAAGTGACTGGGAACACCAGAAGGTGACACCACACCTGGCTGATTTTTGTATGTTTTGTGGAGACGAGGTTTTGTCATGTTGCCCAGGCTGGTCTTGAACTCCTGAGCTCAAGCAATCTGCCCACCTAGACCTCCCTAGTGTTGTGATTACAGGCATAAGCCACCATGTCTAGCTGCCACATTTTTGTTATATTTTAGATCCAACTTGTTAGGTCTTTTGATACTTTTCTTTATCCTTAATGTTTTGTATTTTGCCATATTACTGTGTATAAGTGTAGATTTAAATATTGATTAGCAGTAGAGAGTTTTTTCAACCTAGAAAATAATATCTCGGAAAAATTTCAACCATTATTTATTTATTTATTTTGAGATGAAGTCTCACTGTATTACCCAGGCTGGAGTGCAGTGGCGAGATCTCGGCTCATCACAACCTTTGCCTCCCGGGTTCAAGCCATTCTCCTACCTCAGCCTCCTGAGTAGCTGGGATTACAGGTGTGTGCCAGCATGCCCAGCTAATTTTTGTATTTTGAGTAGAGACAGGGTTTCACCATGTTGGCTGGGGGTCTTAAACTCCTGACCTTGTAATGCATCTGCCTTGGCCTCCCAAAATGCTGGGATTACAGGCATGAGCCACCACACCCGGCCTCAACCATTATTTTTTTTATTTTTATTTTTTGAGACTTAGTCTTGCTCTGTCGCCCGGGCTGGAGTGCAGTGGCCGGATCTCAGCTCACTGCAAGCTCCGCCTCCCGGGTTCACGCCATTCTCCTGCCTCAGCCTCCCAAGTAGCTGGGACAGGTGCTCGCCCCGCTAATTTTTTGTATTTTTAGTAGAGACGGGGTTTCACCATGTTAGCCAGGATGGTCTCGATTTCCTGATCTCGTGATCCACCCGTCTCGGCCTCCCAAAGTGCTGGGATTACAGGCTTGAGCCACCGTGCCCGGCCTCAACCATTATTTTTTTTTAAAAAATTTCCTTCACCTCTTCTATTTTTTCCTTCTGAAATTGCAATTATTTCACTGTTGGAACCTACGTTCCCTACTTCTTAGTTCTTTTTTCCTCATTGTGTAATATCTTAATCTTTTCTTTATACTGTGTTCTAGGTAATTTCTAATACATGAGTTATCTCTTCATTTGTTGTTAGCCGGATGTTTATCCCATCTATTGATTTTAATTTTAAAGACCATTTTCTATTTCCGAGATTTACAGTAGATTCTTTTTATAAATGCCTGTGATCATTTAATTATCTTCTATTCTTCTTTTAGGATGTTAGTCCCACTTAAGTATAGTTAGTATGCTCAAAGCGATAAAAAAAAAATTAAGATTCTTCATTTAAAAAACTGTCTTCAGGTGTAAATTCTATTTGCTATGTCTGCTTATTGGTAGTAATTTTCCTAAAGTATATTATAATTTTGGTTTGTGGGCTTACGTTGGATTGTTTTTCCTGTGTGTGTTTTACCCCTTTTGTGTGACTTTGGAGTTTACTCCACCTGCCCCTCTGGCTGACATAGCTCTAGGTCAGCTGTTTCGTTAGGAATTTGGGTTTTTACTTTGGGAATAGCCTAGTTCTGGACCACACTACATGTGTTATATGTGTTATGCAGGCCCAGTGTCTATTGTCAGGGTAGCTCTGTTGGGTGGAACTTTTTTTGGCCCAGTTCCAGCAAGGAGTCTGTTTCTGGTCTTCTGTTCCATGCATGGCATGCTGGACTTCTGGAGAGTTGCAGCTTTAGCTACACTGTTTTTAGTTAAAGCCCTTTTCCTGGGGGCTGCATGGCTTTAGTGCCCACTTAACCACTCTAAATTTGTCAACCACAAAGATCTTACTTACACTCTTATTGAGTGTAGCTAAATATTTAAAGTTTTATCTAGTTTCTTGTATATCCTTCTAGAGGTACTTTATGTTAATATAGGTAATAATGTGCTTATTTTCCTTTGTTTTGTATACAAAAGTTAGCATACTGTATATCCTATTATATTAGTTCGTTTTCGTTCTGCTGTAAAGAAATACCCGAGACTGGGTAATTTATAAAGAAAAGAGGTTTAAATTGGCTCATGGTTCTGCAGGCTGTATAGGAACCAGGCTGGGGAGGCCTCAGGAAACTTAAAATCATGGCGAAAGTGAAGGGGGAGCAGGTGCATCTTACGGGGCCAGAGCAAAGGGAGGGCAGACAGGGAGAAGGTGCCACACGCTTTTTTTTTTTTTTTAAATCAGGCATTTAGAAACAAGAAAGCATACATTAATTACATAAAAATAGTTTTTGAATAACAGAGTAAGCATCATATTGTCATTAGCAACAACATAGGACATGGGGCGGGATGCAGGACTCTGGGTGGTTTTAAAGATAGAGGTGGGTGGGTTTTTCCCCCCCCTTTTTTTGCAGGGCTCTGGGTGGTTTTAAAGGTAGAGGGCGGTTCCCACCTCCCCCCCTTTGTTTTTTGAGATGAAATTTCGCTCTTGTTGCCCAGGCTGGAGTGCAATGGCACAATCTCAGCTCACCACAACCTCTACCTCACAGGTTCAGGCGATTCTCCTGCCTCAGCCTCCTGAGTAGCTGAGATTACAGGCATGCGCCACCACACCTGGCTAACTTTATATTTTTAGTAAAGACAGGGTTTCTCCATGTTGGTTAGGCTGGTCTCGAACTCCCAACCTCAGGTGATCCGTCTGCCTTGGCCTCCCAAAGTGCTGGGATTACAGGCATGAGCTACTGTGTCCGGCCCTTTTTTTCCCTTAATTGGGGGAAAAAAAAAAAGTTGTTTGTTATTCCTGACTTAAAGCAAGAACAAATGCCTCCCTGGACCCTGGTGGGCTGTGTAACAGGGAGGGTCAGGGAGGAGTGAGAAGGGCTCTGCACCTACCGGGAAGACGGTGTCATATGGAAAACTGGCACAGGGGCTTCTTCTCCTCTGTGCCACACACATTTTTGAACAACCAGATCTCAGGAGCACTCACTATCACGAGAGCAGCACGGAGGGGGAAATCCACCCCCATAATTCAGTCACCTCCCACCAGGTCCTGCCTCCAACACTGGGGATTTGGGTGGGGCCACAGACCCAAACCATATCACCTATACTTTGCTTTTCTTAATAAGATAGGGAGTATTTTTTTTTTTTTTTTTTGAGAGACAGAATCTTGCTCTGACACCCAGGTGGAGTGCAGTGGTACAGTCATAGCTTACTGTAGCTTCAACCTCTGGGCTCAAGCAGTCCTCCCACTTCAGTCTCCTAGTAGCTGGGACTACAGGCATGCACCACCATGCTCAGCTAATTAAAAAAAAAAAAAAAAAAAAAAATTAAAGATGGGATCTTGCTTTGTTGCCCAGGCTGGTCTTGAACTCCTGGGCTCGAGTGATCTTCCCACCTTGGCCTTCCAGAGTGCTGGGTTTACAGGCGTGAGCTACCATGCCCAGCCAAGATAGGAAGTATTTCCATTTGGTAAATCAGAGGGCTGGCATGGAGATTTGGTTTCTTTGTTAAGGAGACCTGCTGATTTGACCTGCATAGTTTATCTTCGTCACAATGGGTAAAGACTTTTCCTACTTTTGAATTTTTACATTGTTTTTTACATATAGTTTAAAAAGTTTATCCTCTCATTTTCTTTAATATAAAGATTAATCAGTTCTCTAATTGTGACCTTAACTTCCCCATGTCCTTTAAATTTTCATCATCCATTACATTAAATTAATAATGTACCTACTGTTTATAGGTTCCTGAGAACTATGTGCTTCTATGTCTTCTTTTATGGGATATTTAAAAAATATTAATGGTAGCAAGCACTTACATACATTTACTATGTGTTAGGACAGAAGTATAGAACAAAAGAGGAGAAATTGTTTGGAGGCAGTGATAAGGAGTCTATGTCACTGAGAAATGTGAAAAGATGTTCAACCACTAGCATTAGAATCAGCAATAAACTGAAGTTTTAGTTCCTTCCATTTCTCAGGCACGTGCTGCATTTCTTTCAGCTGTTTTTGGGGATGCAATGTAAAATAGTTTTGTTATAGCAGTAGCTTAAGGTGAGCTGTATTAGCATTTTCAGGGTTTAAACCCCTAAAATCTCAGGTAGGTATATATTATTTTCTTGAGAACCTACAAAAAAATCTCATTCCACCAATTTCAGAGCAGTGTAGGACTTATCCAATGTAGGAATTGGTCGTTCAGTCTAAAATAATGGCCGGGCACGGTGGCTCACACCTGTAATCCCAGCACTTTGGGAGGCTGAGGCGACCAGATCAATTGAGGTCAGGAGTTTGAGACCAGCCTGGCCAACATGGTGAAACCCTGTTTCTACTAAAAATACAGAAATTAGCCAGGTGTGATGGTGCACACCTGTAGTCCCAGCTACTGGGGATGCTGAGGCAGGAGAATCGCTTGAACCCAGGAGGCAGAGGTTGCAGTGAGCCGAGATCGCACCACTGCAGTCCACTCTGGGTGACGGAGCAATACTCTGTCTCAAAGAAATAAAATAAAATAAAATAAAATAAAATAAAATAAAATAAAATAAAATAACAATAAGTATAGTTTTTAAGTGGCTGCTTTTTGTCAGTTGCTGTAGTAAGCACTATAAGTCTAATAGTATACATTTACTGAGTTCTTGCTATGTGCCAGGTGCTGCTTTTTCCATATTAATCTAATCTTAATAACAAGCCCGTGAGGAAAATCCTGTTATTCTTGTTTTACAAATAAGATAAGGATAAGTAGGATATCATGAAGTTGAGTAACTTGTTTAGAGTCACAGAGTTTGTAAGTAAGAGTTTATAAGTCTAGCACCAGAGATGTACTCTTAACATCAAATACTATATCTCCTATCTTCTTTAATTTTCACAGTAAGCCTATGAGGTAAGTATATAGAAAAGGAAACAGACCTAGAGAGAGTGTGTAACTGTCTGATGGTCACTTGTTTCTGATCCCCATGAGCCATACCATCAAACTCTTACACTTAAGAAAATAGTCCAGTTTTTGTACAACTTCATCTTACAACTCTTACTGCTTCTTGTCTTATCTCCCAGGGCCATTTCTGAGCAGTAGAGGTTTCAAGTAATCCACTAACAACCAGTTCCAAATTCTGTCGTCAAATCCTGTGCTGCTGTTCCAAGTGGTAAGTTTTCTTATGGGCATGGTAAAACTTCAATATATTCTACTTCATAAGTATCTTCATCTGTAAAAGGAACAAAGTATACTTTTGTGAACACATGATTGATTAGGCTTTATTGTTTTGCTACTGCTTTATCATACTGAGAAAATCAGAAGTTAAATATTAATATATTTGCCTGGCACAACTTTTGGAAATATTTAGCCCAACAAATAAGATGCTTTACATCTATCAGCTCAGTCTACTGTTATTTGTTATAATTCTATCTTGGCCGGGCGCGGTGGCTCATGCCTGTAATCCCAGCACTTTGGGAGGCCGAGGCGGGCGGATCACGAGGTCAAGAGATCGAGACCATCCTGGCTAACATGGTGAAACCCCCGTCTCTACTAAAAATGCAAAACATTAGCCAGGCGTGGCGGCGGGCGCCTGTAGTCCCAGCTACTTGGTAGGCTGAGGCAGGAGAATGGCGTGAACCTGGGAGGCGGAGCTTGCAGTGAGCCAAGATCGGGCCACTGCACTCCAGCCTGGGTGACTTGAGCGAGACTCCGTCTCAAAATAATAATAATAATAATTCTATCTTTAGACCACATATTCAAGTGCTAAATGGACAAACACAGTGGTATGTTTTAATAGAGTTAAATTAGAACTATTATACATACATGAAGAACATTAGTGAACATTGTTTCTTAACTAAATTTTAAATGATTACAATCTGATTATTAGATCAATTATAATATATTATACGCTAGTCTCCCTTTCTCCGTGGTTTTGCTTTTCATGGTTTCAGTTATCTGCAGTCAACCAAGGTCTGAAAATATTTAGTGGAAAATTCTAGAAATAATTCATAAGTTTTAAATTTAGTGCTGTTCCAAATAGTGTGATGAACTCATACCCTGGACTTCAATCCTCCCTTTGTCCAGCATATCTATGCTGTTTATGTTACCTACCCTTTAGTCACTTAGTAGCTGGTTGGAAATCGGATTTTAAAAAATAGTATATATTAAGTTTGGTAATATTTAGAGTTCCAGACATCCACTGGGGGTATTGGAGCATATTCCCCACAGATAAGGGAGGCTACTGTAACTACTGTTTACTGAGTATCCTTCATAGGTCTGACATTATGCTTTACAAATATAATTCATGTGATCCTGTTAACAGTCTTATAAGATAGATAGTAGTGTTGACATTTTATACAGGAAAAAACTGGTTACAGAAGTTCAGAATTTTATATTAGGTCACATAACTTGTAACTTGACAGAGCCAGCTTTCAAACCTAGGTATAACTGTCTCAAACCTTTTGATTTTCTCATTATACGATCTGATTATATGTAGTGTTTGAATTTTGACCATGTAAAAAGTAAAGATTTTTAAGATGCTGAAGAGTGAAAAATCTAAAGGGTGTGCCTGTCTGTACATTGTAGAGAATTACAGAAGCTGTATTCAAATATACTGAATTACCTAATTTTTTTGTTTGTTGTTTTCAGGTAATAGATGCATATTATTTCTTTTATTTAAAAGAAATGAATGTGACTAGTATTGCATTAAGAGCTGAAACCTGGCTTTTAGCTACATGGCATGTTAAAGTACCTCCGATGTGGCTGGAAGCTTGTATTAACTGGATTCAAGAAGAAAATAATAATGTTAACTTGAGTCAGGCCCAAGTGAATAAACAAGTGTTTGAGCAGTGGCTCCTTACTGATCTGAGGGATTTGGAGCATCCTCTTTTACCTGATGGCATTTTAGAAATTCCAAAAGGAGAACTAAATGGATTTTATGCTCTGCAGATCAATTCCTTGGTTGATGTAAGTCAGCCTGCATATTGCCAGATCCAGAAGTTGAGAGGAAAGAATACAACAAATGATCTAGTTACAGCTGAAACACAAGTAACCCCAAAACCTTGGGAAGCAAAGCCTTCACGAATGTTGATGCTGCAGCTAACTGATGGAATTGTACAAATACAGGGAATGGAATATCAGCCTATTCCAATTCTTCATAGTGATCTTCCTCCGGGTACAAAAATTTTGATTTATGGAAATATATCTTTCCGTCTTGGTGTTCTCTTACTGAAACCAGAAAATGTGAAAGTGTTAGGAGGTGAAGTAGATGCTCTTTTAGAAGAATATGCCCAAGAAAAAGTACTTGCAAGATTAATAGGGGAACCTGATCCTGTACTTTCAGTCATACCAAACAATTCTAACGAAAACATTCCCAGAGTTACAGATGTTCTAGATCCTGCATTAGGTCCTTCTGATGAAGAACTCTTGGCAAGTCTTGATGAAAATGATGAGCTTACAGCAAATAATGACACTTCCTTAAAAAGATGTTTCACCACGGGTAGTTCCTCAAATACCATTCCCACAAGACGGTCAAGTTTTGAGCCAGAATTTGTTATTTCTCAAAGACCAAAAGAGGAACCATCAAACCTATCTATGCATTTCATGGATGGGGAATTAGATGACTTTTCATTGGAGGAGGCCTTGCTTTTAGAAGAAACTGTCCAGAAAGAACAGATGGAAACTAAAGAATTGCAGCCATTGACTTTTAACAGAAATGGCGATCGAAGTATAGAGAGATTTTCACATAATCCTAATACTATGAATAATTTTTCTTTGACTTGCAAAAATGGAAACAATAATTGGAGTGAAAAAAATGTATCTGAACAAATGACTAATGAAGACAAATCATTTGATTGTCCATCTGTTAGAGACCAAAACGGGAGTATTTTTTCAGTTCATTGTAATGTACCCTTAGCCCATGATTTTACAAATAAAGAAAAGAACTTAGAGACAGATAATAAAATAAAACAAACCAGCAGTTCAGATGGACATTCCTTAAATAGTAAAATATTAGATAGAGAGGTGGTCGACTATGTACAGAAAAGGAGTTCACAAATTTCTAATGAAAATGATCATCATTTACAGACTTGTTCTTTAAGATCACCAGAGAATAGCATTAATTTTTCTATTGCCATGGATTTGTATTCTCCACCCTTTATCTATTTGTCTGTTCTACTGGCCAGCAAACCAAAGGAAGTTACAACAGTGAAAGTGAAAGCATTTATTGTAACCTTAACTGGAAATCTCTCAAGTTCTGGTGGCATTTGGAGTATAACTGCAAAGGTGTCTGATGGTACTGCGTATCTAGATGTAGACTTCGTGGATGAAATACTTACTAGCCTGATAGGGTTCTCAGTACCAGAAATGAAACAGTTAAAAAAGGATCCTCTTCAATACCAAAAGTTCCTGGAAGGTTTGCAGAAATGTCAGAGAGATCTAATAGATTTGTGCTGTCTAATGACTATTTCATTTAATCCTTCCTTGTCTAAAGCAATGGTACTGGCATTACAAAATGTTAATATGGAACACCTTGAGAATCTAAAGAAGCGGTTAAATAAATAATTTAACTAAAATAGTATTAGGAACAATTAAAAACAACAAGGAAATATTTAGAATTTGTTCACAATTTTATTTGTGCAACTTTATGTAAAAAGGAAAAATGAAATTTCATAACTTATTTCAGTTTAATTTTAAAGTGTTTAATCATGTTTGTTATATGTGTAGCTTTTTAAAATAAGTTAATCTTTTTTTTTTTTTTTTTTTAAAAAGACAGGGTCTTGCTCTGTTGCCCAGGCTAGAGTGCAGTGGCATGATCATAGTTATTGCATTGACCTCCTGAGTGCAAGCAATCCTCCTGCCTTAGCTTCTTGAGTTGCTGGAACTGTAGGCATGTACCACCATGCCCAGCTAATTTATTATTATTATTATTTTGTAGGGACAGAGTTTTGCTGTGTTGCCCAGGTTGGTCTCGAACTCCTGGCCTCTCAATCCTCCTGTCTTGGCCTCCAAAGGTTAATTTTTTAAAAAGTAACTGTTAGATGGAGGAATATGGTGACCCACTATTGTTGAGAAATTTGTTTTCCACTTGTCACATAAGATGATTGCTGAAGTATTGTACTGGTGTTCAGTGGTGAGTCATATTGTTGAAAGTTAATAATTATAAAGAGATAATTTTCCTTCTAATATGTTGTCTATGGCCATACCACCCTGAACATGCCTGAGCTTGTCAATAGTATGTTGAGTACCCAAAAGATTTGTTTATATTGTTAATCTTAGGGGAAAAAAAATTAAATCCAGTAGATCAGAACATCAGACTTTCAGATGCAAATTGATTTACTGGTTTTTATTTTGCTGATTATAATATTTGGTATATTTAAGGTAATCTAGTTAATTAGATGCCATTTCATAGATTATATTGAATGATTAAAACTTTATTTTCAAGGATAGTTTATTTTAAATGGCATATTGAAAACATCATTATCAAGATCCAGTAGGTAGGACATTTATTGGATTAAAATAAGGCATTTATCCTTGTCTTTAGGTGTCATTGTTACCTTTCTGAATTAGCTGTACATATAAGCCTTCCTTTGGTTTTAAGTGCTGATTTTTTTTTTATTTTTTAAAGAGGGGCTGTTTACCATTCTTCCACTGTGCTGTTATAAAGTTGTATTTGAAAGGTAATGTTGTTTTTAGTAATCTTTTGTCTTAAAATAATTTAAAGTTCTTTGAGTTTTAAAACATTAAACAAATCCTTAAGTAACAAAATACAGTGGTGTTTTATTTTATTGAAAACAATGTAACAGGAAATATCAGGAAGTAAGATAAATACATGTATGAAAATATGATAATAGAATAGAAGAGAAAGATTTTTAAAATATTTCTATTGTTGTATCAGGGTTCAAAGCATCAGGACACAGATATTGCTGACATGTGCCCTAGTAATAATCTTGTCTATATACTTGCATAGCTTTTTAATAAGTGATCTGAATGGGATAGCCTTTTCTTTCATTATCTTTTCATTAAATGCTCTGCTCTTAGACTCTTTATCTCTGTGAATGGGCCTTGAAAATTGGGATTAGAACTTCTTTTCATATTGTCATTAAAGACTGGCTATCGTACTTTTTATCAGTCTATGCTACTATATTAGTTCTTGGTGTGTTGATTCTGTTTCTAGTCTTCTCTGGCCTGGATTATTGCAGTGGTTTACTAATTGGTCTTTTATCTTATTTTGCCCTCAAACCATGCTCCATAATGTTACCAGAGTGATCTTTCGAAAATAAATTTCTTCTTGTTTTCTCTTCATTAACCTTTAATACCAACCTCCTTCCACCCCATTGCTTACAGGGTGAAGTCCAAACTCCTCACTGAGTATGTAAGGCCTTTCATGATCTGGCCCCTGACTTCTTTTTTACCCTTATCTTGCCCCATTACTCTTTGCCCCTGAGTTTTAGGGGTTCCAAGTTATTTGTAGTACACTAAACATGTGGAAGAATATACCTCTTACTTTCATACTCATGCTTATAGTGCCTCATCCCCCTGTCTTCCTAAGTCATTTCCAATTCAGTTTTTTTTTTTTTTTTTTTTTGAGACGGAGTCTCGCTCTGTCACCCAGGCTGGAGTGCAGTGGCGGGATCTCGGCTCACTGCAAGCTCCGACTCCTGGGTTTACGCCATTCTCCTGCCTCAGCCTCCCGAGTAGCTGGGACTACAGGCAACTGCCACCACGCCCGGCTAGTTTTTTGTATTTTTTTAGTAGAGATGGGGTTTCACCATGTTAGCCAGGATGGTCTCGATCTCCTGACCTCGTGATCCACCCGTCTCGGCCTCCCAAAGTGCTGGGATTACAGGCTTGAGCCACCGCACCCGGCCTCCAATTCAGTTTAAGCTTTAGCTGCCTGTTACAGTGTTTCATGAATTCCCCTGCCCACTTACATGCTCTCCTGTACATTGTACAGACTAATATGTATGTTTTTACTGTGCTTGTTTCTCTGTTATTCTACTGCTACCTTTTTGGTAGGATAAGTCTTACGGGGCTGTCCTGTGTGCGTTGTAGGATATTTAGCAACACCTTTGGCCTCTGCCCACTGGATGTGAGCAGCATCCTTCCAGTTGTGATAACCAAAAATCTTTCCAGACATTGCCAGATATTCCCTGGAGCTGGAGATGCTCCCAATTGAGAACCATTGTTCTGTTGGAATATAAGCTGCTTAACAGTGTGGTTGAGGGGTTTACCTTGTTGCTCCAGTAAGTATTTCATCAAGTCTGATCATCTTCTGTTGCCTAATGTATTTTGTGATTTCCTGTCATCCATTCCAATAGCATGGTACTTAAAGCCCTGACACCTGTGCATACACAGCATCTCAAAGAGCTGCCCTCTTTAGTGAAAGAATAGATTAGAAAAATCTGGCCTGTAGTAAAGAGTGACTATGAAAAAACTTGGATGACTTGGTTTAGATTCTGGTTGGGTGGGGGAAAAGATGTTCTTTTCCCTGAGAATTTGTAGCCGTAGGTCTGTGCTTATGTGGGGCTAACCAGACACTTAAAAGTTACCTGCACGATAATCTTCACACTAATAACTGAACACAAACAAGAATGATCCTAAGAGTTCCTGGCAGTAGCAAATGGGAAGAAAAAACCAAGCATAATCAGATGAGTTCTCTCTTTCTCTTGGGAGTGACTCTGCTTTCAGAGTACAATTGTCCTTTGGTATCCATGGGGGATTGGTTTCAGAACCTTCCATGGATACCAACATCCAGATGCTCAAGGTTCTGATATTAAATGGTACCTTATTTGCACATAACTTATTCACATACTCCCATATACTTTAAATAATTTAATTTCTAGGTTACTTATAATTTTTTTTTTTTTTTTTGAGACAGGGTCTTGTTCTGTCGCCCTGGCTGGAGTGCAGTGACACAATTACTGCTTACTTCAGCCTTGACCTCCTGGGCTCAAGTGATCCTCTTGCGTCAACCTGCCGAGTAGCTGGGGCCACAGGTGTATGTCACCATGCCCAGCTGATTACACTTTTTTTGTAGAGATAGTGTCTCGCCATGTTGGCCAGGCTGGTCTCCAACTCCTGTCCTCAAGCAATTGTCCTACGTCTGCCTCCTAAAGTGCTTAATACAATGTAACTGCTAGGTAAATAGTTGTATTGTTTAGAGAATAATGACAAGGAAAAAAAGTCTGTACACGTTCAGTACAGATGCATTTTTATTTTGAATATTTCTGATCCATGGCTGGTTGAATCCATGGGTGTGAGGGTTGACCATATATGTTTTTTGCTTGTTCATTCTTAAGTCTTACTGGTTGGCTCCTGCCCTGGGTCCAGTACTGCTTGTGACTTGGTGGATTAGTCTGCCCAATTCTGGAGTTAGTAGGTACCACATGAAGCTCTCAGACATTCAGCTATTTTTAGACTTAAAAATAACAATGTAATATGCTTGAAAAAAGATGAGATTGAAAGTTTTAGTTAACTGGGAACTGAAAAACTAAATTTTTTTTTTTTTTTTTTTTTTTTTTTTTTGAAACAGGGTCTCACTTTTTCACCTAGGCTGGAGTACAGTGGTGCAATCGTGGCTCACTGCAACCTCGACCTCCTGGGCTCAAACGATCCTCCTACCATGGTCTCTGGGCAGCTGGGACTACAGGCATGCGCCACCAGGCCCAGATAATTTTTTCGTGTTTTTAGTAGAGATGGGATTTTGCCATTTCTACCTAGGCTGGTCTCAAACTCCTGAGCTCAAGCAATCCACCTACCTTGGCCTCCCAAAGTGCTGGGACTACAGTGTGAGCCACTGTGCCTAGCCTAAATGGAAATTCTAACAACAACAACAAAGCAAGAGCTAGAATTAAGAATTTGATGAGGCTGGGTGTGGTGGCTCATGCCTGTAATCTCAGCACTTTGGGAGGCCAAGGCAGGCGGATCACCTGAAGTCAGGAGTTCAAGACCAGCCTGACCAACATGGAGAAATCCCGTCTCTACTGAAAATACAGAATTAGCCAGGGGTGGTGGTGCATGCCTATAATCCCAGCTACTCAGAAGGCTGAGGCAGGAGAATCACTTGAACCCAGGAGGTGGAGTTTGTGGTGAGCTGAGATCATGCCGTTGCACTCCAGCCTGGGCAACAAGAGCAAAACTCTGTCCCCCCCGGTAAAAAAAATTTTTTTTGATGAATGAGTTTCAAACCAGATGAAACAAAGCTGAGGATAAATAGTGAAATAAGTTGGGTCAGAAGAAAAAAATTCTGAATGATACATGCAGCGACAAAAGGATGGAAAAGAACCAGAAAGCAATGTAACAGAAGGGCTAACATTAAGCAACTGGAGTTCTAGAAAGAGCAAAGTAGAGAATATTTGGAGTTAATGCTTAAGAATTTCATAAAACTCATGAAGATCTTCAAGCTGTAGATTTTAAAAGTTCTGCAAACCTCAGGCAAAATAAATTTTAAAAATACACATACAAATATTACTAATACAGTTGAAAAGTAAAGAAAAAATGTACAGCAGTGACAAAAATAAGGTATATTACCTTCTAAGGACCAACATGACAACTGACTTCTCTATACAAGCAATGGGAATCAGAAGATAATGGAATGACATTTTCAAAGTGATGACATAACTGCCAACCTGGAGTCTATAATAAGCAAAACTGTCCTTAAAAATAGGATGCAATAGGAAAAATTAAGAACGCTTCCGCCAGGTGTGCTGACTCACGCCTGTAATCCCAACACTTTGGGAGGCTGAGGCCCATGGATCACTTGAGGTCAGGAGTTTGTGACCCGCTTGGCCAACATGGTGAAACCGTGTCTCTACTAAAGATACAAAAATTAGTTGGATGTGGTGGAGTGCACATGTCATCCCAGCTACTTGGGATACTCAGGAAGCTGAGGCAGGAGAAATGCTTGAACCTGGGAGGCAGAAGTTGCAGTTGGCTGAGATCGTGTCACTGCACTCAGCCTGGGCAACAGAGTGAGACTCTGTCTCAAAAAACAAAAAGCAAAAAAAACCCAAAACATTTCACATGAAAAATGAGAATTTCCCCCTAACAAATCCTGCACACACACAAAAATTGTCCTTAAGCAGAGGGAGAACATTATCAGAAGCTTGGAGATGCAAGAAGGAATATGAATTAAGAGGGTAAATATATGAATTAAATGCATAGTGATTTTGCTTTTCTTTTTTTTTTTTGGAGTCAGGGTTTTCCTCTGTCACTCAGGCTGGAGTACAGTGATATGATCATGTCTCACTGCAGCTTTGAACTCTTGGGTTCAAAAATCCTCCTGCTTCAGCCTCCTCAGTAGGTGGGACTACAGGTGTGTAACACCATACCTAGCTAAGTTAAAAAAAAAAAATTATAGAGACAAGGTCTCACTATATTGCCCAGGCTGATAATGAACTGACCTCGAGTGATCCTCCTGCCTCAGCCTCCCAAGTTACTGGGATTACAGGCATGAGTCACTGCACCCAGTATAAATGAATAGTGATTTTAAAACAGGCCGGGCTCAGTGGCTCACACCTGTAATCCTAGCACTTTGGGAAACCAAGGTGGGCAGATTGCTTGAGGCCAGGAGTTCCAGACCAGCCTGGCCAACGTGGTGAAACCCTGTCTCTACTAAAATACAAAAATCAACTGGGTATGGTGGTGCATGCCAGTAATCCCAGCTACTTGGGAGGCTTCAGGCATGAGGATTGCTTGAACTCAGGAGGTGGAGGTTGCAGTGAGCCACACACCACTGCAGCCCAGCCTGGGTGACAGAGTGAGAATCTGAATTTAAAAAAGAAAAAAAAAAGCATGTAACTTGGGAGAGGGATAAATCAAGTTAAAATGTTTTAATGGCCTTGTTTTCTGAGAAAAGATTAAGCTATAGTTTTATATTAAACTTTATTCTTTTTAAAAATTTTTATTTTTCATTTTCAACCCTGGCCTACAGATATATTAAGCTCGAATATTCAAAGTTGGTTTTATAATACTCAGGGTAACCACTCTAAAAGATTTTTAAGATCTTAAAATATTGCTACCAAGCTAATGGGACAAAAACATGATAATGCAGAACAAATTGCATTCAACCCAAAGGAATGCAGGAAAGGAAATAACAAAGAAAGAGTGGCATATGGAGAAAAGCAATTGGTGAGGTGGTAAGTTTAAATCCAAATCTATTAGAAATTGCATTACATGTAAATAGGCTAAATCCTCTAGTAAAAGAGAAATGATAATAATACAGCCAAATTATAAGATGCGTAAAATGCAAAGATAGAGAAAGAAGAAAGGGAAATGTTATAAAAAGATGTCTAAACAACCAAAAGAAAGCTGCTGTGGCTATCGTAATATCAAACAGTAGAATTTCAGTCAAAAGACTTAGTAAAGAAAAACAGTTGCTAATGATAAAAGGGCTAATTCACAAGGAAGGTTTAACAATTCTAGACTTACATAATTCAACAATATCTTCTAAATTTACCAGAGAATTATAAAGAGAAATAAAAAATCCACAACCATAAAGGAAGATTACACACAATCAAAAATGTTGGCAGAGATACAGAAAATACAATTAAAGTTGACCTAGTCAACATTCATAGAAAACAAATGCGTAGTTCTTTTTTTTTTTTCTGAGACAAGAGTCTGTTGCCCAGGCTAGAGTGCAATGGCACAATCTTGGCTCACTGCAACCTCTGCTTCCCAGGTTCAAGCGATTGTCCTGCCTCAGCCTCCTGAGTAGCTGGGATTACAGGTGCCTGCCACCACATCCAGCTAATTTTTGTGTTTTTAGTGGAGATGGGGTTTCACCATGTTGGTCAGGCTGGTCTCAAATTCCTGACCCCAGGTGATCCACCCACCTCGGCCTTCCAAAGTGCTGGTATTACAGGCGTTAGCCACCGCACCCAGCCCTATAGTACACATTTTTAATATACGTGTGCAACATTTACAAAAACTGACCATCTGCTATACCATAATACGAGTCTAAGTAAGATTCAAAAGATTATAACAATACAGAGTATATTCTCTGATCATAATTAAAGTAAGCCAGAAGAAATGGTTAGACATTTCATATATTTAATAGGTTGGTACAAAAGTAATTGTGGTTTCTGACAATTTTAAATTATAACTAGGCTCAAACACATCTTTATTGATCAAAATAGGAACCACTACAATCAACACATTTTTTGCCAACGAGAAATAAGTTTGTTTATCCCGGTAGCATAAAAATCTGTACTTCAGGATTCAACAAACTCTTGGAAAGCATTTTCTGCATCCTGCTGGAAGAGTGGAAGATACTCTTTTCCCTGCAAAAAGTTGTCGAGATGCTTGAAGAGGTGGTAGTCGGTTGGTGAGAGATCAGGTGAATATGAAGGATGAAGCAAAACTTTGTAGCCTAATTTGTTCAATTTTTGTAGCATTGGTTGTGCAATGTGTGGTTGGGCATTGTTGTGGAGAAGAATTGGGCACTTCCTGTTGACCATTGCTGGCTACAGGCATTGCAGTTTTCGGTGCATCTCATTGATTTGCTGAGCATACTCAGATGGAAGGGTTTTGCTGGGGTTCAGAAACTAGTGAATCAGACTGGCAGCAGGCCACCTAACAGTGTCCATGACCAGTTTTTGGTGCTACTTTGGCTTTGGGAAGTACTTTGGAACTTCTTCTCTGTCCAACCACTGAGCTGGTCATCGCTGGTTCCTGTATAAAATCCACTTCTTGTGGTACATCACAACCCAATGGAGAAATGGTTTGTTGTGTAGAATAAGAGAAGACACTTCAAAATTATGATTTTAAAAAAATTTTTGCTCAGTTCATGAGGTACCTACTTATCAAGTTTTTCACCTTTCCAATTTGCCTCAAATGCCAAATGACTGTAGAATGGTTGATGTTGAGTTATTTGGCAGCTTCTCATGTAGTTATAAGAGGATCGGCTTCCATGATTGCTCTCAGTTGGTCGTTGTCAACTTCTGATAGCCGGCCACTATGCTTCTCATCTTTAAGGCTCTCATCTCCTTTGCGAAACTTCTTGAACCACCACTGCACTGTACATTCATTAGCGGTTCCAGGGCCAAATGTGTTGTTAATGTTGCAAGTTGTCTCTGGTGCTTTACAACCCATTTTGAACTCAGATAAGAAAATCACTCGAATTTGCTTTTTGTCTGACATCATTTCCATAGTTTAAAATCAACATAAACAGCAATTAATAAGTCATTAGCCAAAAAAAAGCAAAAACTGTCCAGTAAAATGATATATAACATAGCCACATTTATTTAAGATCTATTCCAGTATCAAATGGCAAATTCCAACAATGCAGAAACCACAATTATTTTTGCACCACATAATTAGAAACTATAAAACATACTCCAAAGGAACTTTGGGTTAAGGAAAAAAACACAATGAAAATTAGAAAATATTATAATAATAAAACATCAAAATTTATGGAGTATCACTGAAGTTGTCCTTAGAGGGAACTTTGTATCTTAATGTATTAGAAAACAATAAAGGGTAAACATCAATAAGCTGAGCATTTATCCCAGTAAGTTATAAAAACTGCAAATTAAGCACAAAGAAGGAAGGAAAACATAAAGAGCTGAAGTTATTTGAGACAACTGGGTAACCACATGCAGAGGAATGAAGTTGAATTTATATCTCATACTATATACAAAAATAAGCTAAAAATGGAATAAAGACCTAAATGTAAGAACTATAACTGTAAAACTCTTTACAAGAAAATAGATGTGAATCTGTGACTATGGATGACGCAATGGTTTCTTAGGTATAACGTGTATAGCACAAGCAAAGAAAAACAAATTGGAGATCATCAAAATTTTTTTTGTGATCAAAGGGCAGTATCAAGAAAATGAAATGACAATGCTCTCAGAATGGAAGAATATATTTGCAAATCATGTATATGATAAGGGATTTGTATCCAGAATAGAAAAAATTCTACACCTCAGGAATAAAAAGACAAATAGGCCGAGTGCGGTGCTCACGCCTGTAATCCCAGCACTGTGGGAGGCCGAGGCGGGTGGATCATGAGGTCAGGAGATGGAGACCATCCTGGCTAACACGGTGAAACCCCGTCTCTACTAAAAATACGAAAAATTAGCCGGTCGTGGTGGCCGGCACCTGTAGTCCCAGCTACTTGGGAGGCTGAGGCAGGAGAAGGAGAAGGGCGTGAACCCGGGAGGCGGAGCTTGCAGTGAGCGGAGATCGCGCCACTGCACTCCAGCCTGGGGGACAGAACGAGACTCCATTTGAAAAAAAAAAAAAAAAAAAAAAAAAAAAAAGGACAAATAGCTCAATTAAAAAGTGGGCAAAGTATTTGAATAGCTATATCTTCAAAGATACACAAATGGCTGGTAAGCACATGAATAGACGCTGAGGATTATTGGTCGTTAGGGAAATGTCGTTAGGGAAAAGCCGTAATGGGATACTACTTCATATTCACTAGGATGGCTATCATTGAAAAGAAGACGATGACAATTATGATGAGGATGTGGAAAAATTGGGACCCTCATATAATGCTGATGGGAATGTGAAATGGTACAGCCACTTTGGAAAATAGTGTGGCAGTTCCTCAAGAAGTTAAACAGTTACCACGTGATCCAGCAATTTCATTCTTACCTAAAAGAATCGAAAGGGTATGCTCACACAATAACTTGTATGTGAATGTTCATAGCAGTTTTATTCATAATTGCCAAAACATGGAAAGGAAACGATCTAAATGTCTAACTGATGAATGGATAAATTTAGGTATATACATACAATGGAATATTATTCAGCCATAAGAAAATGAAATACTGATACATGCTACAACACAGATGGATCTTGAAAACATTCTAAGTGAAAGAAGCAACAGAAAATACCACATAGTGTATAATTCAACTAGAAATATCCATAATAGTTAATCACTGTGTTAATCACTAATGTAAGATTAACTCGAAATATCCACAATAGTTACATTCATAGAGACAGAAAGCAGATTAGTGGTTGCCAGGGACAGGGGAGCAGAAGGCATGGGGATGAATGGTGAGTGGTCCTCAACCCTTTTGCCACCAGGAACCAGTTTTGTGGAAGACAATTTTTCCACCGACTGGGGAGAGGGGCAGATGGTTTTGGGATGAAATTGTTTCACCCAGATCATCAGGCTTTAATTAGATTATCCTAAGGAGCATGCAACCTAGATCCCTTGCATGCACAGTTCACAATAGGGTTTGAGCTCCCATGAGAATTTAATGCCGCTGCGAATCTGACAGGAGGTGGAGCTCAGGTGGTAATGCTTGCTCTCCCACCTTTCACCTTCTGCTGTGCTGCTGGGTTCCTAACAGGCCACAGACTGCTACTGGTCTGTGACCTGGGGGTTGAGGACCCCTGTGCAAATGGATATGGATATGGATATGGATATGGAGTTCCTTTTTGGGATGAGTTAAGTGTTCTAGAGTTAGATAGTGGTGATGGTTGCACAACTTTGTGAGTGTACAAAAAAACTACTCAGTTGTATACTTTAAAAGGTTATTTTTATGGTGTGTGATTTAATATATTTCTAAAATTTAAAAACTAATAGAATCTGTGGTTTAAAGACTTTCCAAGAATTCCCGCCCTTCATGACATCCCCACTGAATTCTTTCAAAATATTAAGAATAACATTACTCTACATAAACTCTTCCACAGAATTAATATTATAATTCATAGTCACTAGCTAATCGAAATGCACTACTCAGCACCAAAGGCAAATACTTTTATCTGTTATGTAAAGACAAGTCTATACCAACAATTCTGAATTAACTGATGAAGTGGAGCCAACAAACCATTTAGAAATTCTGTGTCAACAAACCATTTAGAAATTCTGTGTCTGTCTCTCCTGCTACTACTTCCATCCTACTTCATACCATCACACTGGCTGATAAAAAGCCTAATATGGGGTTATTTCTCTTCTTTTTTTAATTAATTAAATTTATGTATTTAATATACTTTTTAGAGATGGGATTTCACTCTGTTGCCCAGGCTGGAGTGCAGTGATATAATCATAACTCATAACTCATAATCATAACTCACTGCAGCCTCCAATTCCTGGGCTCAAGCAATCCTCCCACTTCAGCTTCCTGAGTAGCTGGGACTACAGGCACACACCACCACACCTGGCTAATTTATTTTTATTTTTTGTAGAGATGGGGTCTCCCTATGCCAGGCTGGTCATAAAGCGATCCTCTCACCTTGGCCTCCCAAAGCATTGAGATTACAGACATTAGCCAAAGAGAAGGCCGGGTGCAGTGGCTTACATCGATAATCCCAGCACCTTGAAATGCCAAGGCAGGAGAATTGCTTGACGCCAGGAGTTCGAGAGCAGCCTGGGCAACATAGTGAGACCCCGTCTCTACGAAATTTTAAAAAAACTATGAACAAGCCAAGAGTTGTTTTGCATTGCTATCAGTTATCTACAATTAATAGAGTTGTAAAATAACTCACATAAGTGTCCTTTTTTATTCGTAAGGAGCCTCTTTTGAATACATCTGAGTTTATGCTAATGAAGTGTCTTAGGGTGGGGCTCCAAAAAGACCTCAGGATCAAGTTGGTCACCAGAAAGTCCAAGTAATTAGAAGGTGGAAACTTTCTGCCCCACCTATTCACCTCTGTGTACAGACTTGAATAATGAGATCTGATGAGCTTCCAGGTGAATACATCAAAGTGTTGGGAGGGTGGCACAGCTGGAGAGGGCATGGAAGCTCTGACACCCCCTACACTGAATTGTTTGCTTTATAATAAACTTGTAAATGTAAGTATTGTTTTTCTGAGTTTTATAAGAGGTTCTAATAAATTATTGAACCCAAGGAGTGGCTTGTGGGAACCCCTGATTTATACCCATTTGCTCATAAGTACAGGTGGCCTGGACTTGGATGTGGGGAGCAGTCTTGTGAGACTCAGCTCTTAACCTCTGGGGTCTGCATTAACTCCGGGTAGTTAGTATTGAATTGAATTGAATTCAGTATTGAGTTGAATTATTGGACCCCCAGTTTGTGTCCAGAGAATCAGAGAATTGGTTGCTGGTGTTGTAAAAACATTCTAGAATTGGTGCTAGAAGTGGGACGTGAGTAGAGAAATGGTGTTCTTTGTTTACTGTTTTTACCAAAGTAGAATTTGAAGCTTTTGTGCCATACATGGATCCAAGAATCTTTGCCAAGGCTGTGAGCTCCTTGCTGAGTGTCACACTGTGCTAAACGCTTTACAAAGAATGTTTCTTTAGAAAGTTAAAATCTTTTTATCAAAGCAATACATAAACATAATTGTGAAATTATCTAGTATAGAAAGACCCGTGATAAAAAGTAGCAATCCTGACTTTTTCACTGTTTCCCACGTCCCACTCCCATTCTGCTCCCAAGGGAGACCGCTGTTGCCTATTAAGGTCAGTTTTTAGTGTATCTACTGATTGTCCTCATTCTTTAAATAATATGGGAATGTCCATTATTTAGACTTCTACCTGTCAAGTTAGCTCTGATAAAGTTTTAACTCACTCGATTCCTGCATCTCTTCTTTCCATCCATTACAAAACTTTTTTGTTTTCTTTATTGGTTATTATTAAAATATGAAATGATGGGCTGGGCATGGTGGCTCATGCCTGTAATCCCAACACTTTGGGAGGCCAAGGTGGGCGGATTACCTGAGGTCAGGAGTTTGAGAACAAACTCAGGAGGTCAGGAGTTTGGCCAACATGGTGAAACCCCGTCTCTACTAAAAATGCAAAAATTAGCTGGGCGTGGTGGCACACACTTGTACTCCCAGCTACATGGGAGGCTGAGGCAGAATTGCTTGAGCCCAAGAGACAGAGGTTGCAGTGAGCCGAGATTGTGTCACTGCACTCCAGCCTGGCCAGCAGAGTGAGACTCTGTCTCAAAAACAAACAAACAAACAAACAAACAAAACTATGAAATGATGAACTTACACTTTTTCGGCCATTTCTCCTGACTACTCATATTACAAAATAGTCTAATTAGTACTTCTGACTTTCCTTTCTGCTTAATGTCTTCTTTTTTTTTTTTTTTTGTGAGACGGAGTCTCGCTCTGTCGCCCAGGCTGGAGTGCAGTGGCGCGATCTCGGCTCACTGCAAGCTCCGCCTCCCGGGTTCAGGCCATTCTCCTGCCTCAGCCTCCTGAGTAGCTGGGACTACAGGCGCCCGGCTAATTTTTGTATTTTTAGTAGAGACGGGGTTTCACCGTGGTCTCGATCTCCTGACCTTGTGATCCGCCCGCCTCGGCCTCCCAAAGTGCTGGGATTACAGGCGTGAGCCACCGCGCCCAGCTTAATGCCTTCTTATACTTCAACATTATCAGACTGATAAGTTTGCATTCTGTTAATCAGATTTATGACATCTATTTCCTCTATAAGCTTATTCTAAAGGTTAAACGTCAAGCAGTGATCCCATTATTACAACTATTTAAATGTTGGTGATTGCATAGGTTGTTATAGTATATTGGCATTACCAGTGTTTTTGTAGAGATTTTTTTGGGCAATGGGGAGGTTATTTGCCTATCCATTTTGGGGGTAATTTCCCACCTTTTTTCTCATCCTTAAGTTCTTCCAACTTCTTAAGGACAATATCAAATCTCTTGCATCTCTTACTTTTCTAGATACCTCCTTTAAAAAAAAAAAAAAGCCTTTTTAGATTTGCAGGAATTTTGAGATAATAGTAGAGAGTTCTTATATACCCTACACCCAGTTTGCTCTATCATGAACATCTTACATTAATATGGTACGTTTGTTACAACTGATGGTCCAGTATTGTTACATTATTAACCAAAGTTATATTGTACGCAGGTTTCCTTGGTTTTACCTAATGTCTTTCTCTTCCAGGATCCCATCCAGAATACTATATTACCTTTAGTTGTCATGTCTCCTTACATTCCTCTTGGTTGTGACAGTTTCCCAGACTCTTTTTTTTTTTTCCCATCTTGTTTTTGATGACCTTGACTGCTTTGAGGCGTATTGGTCAAGTACTTTGTAGGATGCCCCTCTATTGGAATTTGTGTGATGTTTTCCTCATTATGATACTGGCTAATTGGTTTCTGGGAGGAAGACCACACAGGTAAAGTGTCATTTTTATTATATCATATCAAGGGTACATACTACCAACATCTTCCATCACTGTTCATGTTGACCTTGAGCACCTGGATGAGGTAGTGTTTGTAGTTTTTCTACTGTAAAGTTATTCTCCCACTTTCTCACAACCTTTCCACAGTGAATGCTTTGAAAGGAAGTAACTGTGTGTAATCTATACTTAAGGAGTGAAGATTTGTGTTCCATTTGTGTTCCTCCTTCCTTGAGGACAGAGTATTTACATAAATTATTTGAAATTGTTCTGAAACAGAGATTTGTTTCTTTTCCCTCATGTATTAATTTATTAAATCATTTATATGAATATACACTCTTGGATATATATTTTATAATTTGGGTTATAATTCAGTAGTACTTTTTAAATTTTGTTGTTCAAATTGTTCCAGCTTTGGCTATTGGGATCTTCTTTCCCTTGGTTCTTGTGTCCCTTTGATATACTCCCATCATTTATTTATTTTTCTTTTTTTCTTTTTGAGACAGAGCCTTGTTCTGTTGCCCAGGCTGGAGTGCAGTGGCACAATCTCAGCTCACTGCAACTTCTACCCGCCTGCCCCTGGGTTTAAGCAATTCTCGTGTTTCAGCCTCCCGAGTGTCTGGGATTTCAGGCCCCTGCCACCATGCCTGGCTAATTTTTGTATTTTTAGTAGAGAAAGGGTTTTAGCATATTGACCAGACTGGTTTAGAACTTCTGACCTCAAGTGATCCACCCGCCTCGGCCTTCTAAAGTGCTGGGATTACAGGCGTGAGCCACTATACCCAGCCACTCCCATCATTTTTAAAGCACTTTACTTTGTGGTATTACAAGATGCTCAAGGCTTATGTTTTATATTTCCTTCTCCAGACCTAGAATCAATAACGTCTTCTTTTATTGGAGAATGGTAGTAGAAAAAAATGTCTGAACATCTGGATACTGGGAATTAAATAACTTTATTGGAGTCAATTTGTTTAATCTATTCTCAGTATTTTCTAGCCTGCTGCTCAACACTCATCTTGACTATCTTCCATTTTTCTTTTAACTTGGATCCACTGTTTCTGGGATTTCCTGCCCTGCCCTGCCTTGCCTTCCCTTTCCCTTTCCTTTTCCTTTCCCTTTCTTTTCCCTTTCTTTCCCTTCCCCTCCCCTCTCCTTCCCTCCCTTCCCCTCCCCTCTCCTTCCCTCCCCTCCCCTCCCCTTCCCTCTCCTTCCCTCCCCTCCCCTCCCCTCCCCTCTCCTTCCCTCCCCTCCCCTCCTCTCCCCTTCCCTCCCCTCCCCTCCCCTCCCCTCCCCTCCCCTCCCCTTCCCTCCCCTCCCCTCTCCTTCCCCATCCCCTCCCCTCCCCTTCCCTTTCTTTCAACAGAGTCTCCCTCTGTCACCCTGGCTGGAGTGCAGCGGCGAGATCTCGGCTCACTGCGACCTCTGCCTCCCAGGTTCAAGTGATTCTCTAGCCTCAGCCTCAAGAGTAGCTGCGATTACAGGAGCATGCCACCATGCCCAGCTAATTTTTGCATTTTTTAGTAGAGACAGGGTTTCGCCATGTTGGCCAGGCTGATCTTGAACTCATGACCTCAGGTGATCTGCCGGGCCATATGCTTTCATTTTGTAGAAGCACATACTCAAGTAACTTTCTGAAAATGGGGTGTTTGAGATAAATTTTCTAAGTCTTTAGATTTACAAATCTAAATCTAAAGGCATGTTTGAAAACTTCTTTTTAGAAATTTGATATATAATGTACATATTCTGGGAATTTATGTGGCAATTTTGTATATTGAGATAATCTGTAAAGATCAAATCAGTGTAATTAAGATATCCATCACCTTAAATATTTGTCTTTTCTTTTTGCTAGAAACATTCTAATTATTCTCTTCTACCTATTTGAAATATATAATAAATTATCGTAAACTACAGTCACTCTACTAATCTATCAAGTGCTAGGTCTTATTTCTTCTATGAAACTGTGTATTTCAGCTGGGCACGGTGGTTCACACCTGTAATCCCAGAACTTTGGGAGGTGGAGGTGGGTGGAACACCTGAGGTCAGGAGTTCGAGACCAGCCTGGCCAACATGGTGAAACCCTATCGCTACTAAAAATACAAAGTTGACCCGGCGTTGTGGCTCACACCTGTAATCCCAGCACTTTGGGAGACTGAGGTGGGCAAATCATGAGGTCAGAAGTTTGAGACCAGCCTGACCAACATGGGGAAAACTGTCTCTACTGGGTGACAGTGTGAGACTCTGTCTCAACAAACAAACAAACAAACAAACAACAACAACAACAACAAAAATCAACACAAAAGTAGCCTTGGTGGTGATGCATGCCTGTAATCCCAGCTACTTGGTGGGGCTGAGGCAGGAGAATGGCTTGAACCAGGGAGGTAAAGGTTGCAGTGAGCCAAGATTGCAGCGCCACTGCATTCCAGCCTGGGCTAAAGAGGGAGACTCCATCAGAAAGAAAGGAAAGAAAGAAAGGAAGGAAGGAACGAGGGAGGGAGGGAGAGAGGGAAGGAAAAAAGGAAGGAAGGGAGGAAGGAAGGAAGGGAGGGAGGGAGGGAGGAAGGAAGGAAGGAAGGAAGGAAGGAAGGAAGGAAGGAAGGAAGGAAGGAAGGAAGGAAGGAAGAAAGGAAGGAAGGAAAAAAAAAGAGTATATTTTTACCCATTAATCAGTCTTTTGTTACCCCCTGCCCCACCAATTCCTGGTAACCACCAAGCTAGTTGTCTATCTTCATGAGATTCACTTTTTAAGCTCTCACATATGAGTGAGAACATGCGATATTTGACTTTCTGTGTTTGGCTTGTTTCACTTAACATAATGACCTTCAGTTCTATCCATGTTGGTGCAAATGACATGATTTCATTCTTTTTGTGGCTAATATTCCATTGTGTATATATATCACATTTTCTTTATCCATTCATCTGCTGATGGACAGTTAAGTTGATTCCATATTATGGCTGTTGTGAATAGTGCTGCGATAAACATGAGACGGTAGATATCTTTTTGATATATTGATTTTTCTTTCTTTAGGATATATACCCAGTAGTGAAATTGCTGGATCATATGGCAGTTCAATTTTTAGTTTTTTGAGGAACATCCATAGTGTTTTCCATAGTGACTATACTAATTTTCATTTCCACCAACAGTGTATGAGGGTTCCCCTTTCTCCACATCTTGCCAGCATCTGTTATTCCCTGTTTTTTCTTTTTCATAAAAGCCATTTAGCTGGGGTGAGATGGTATCTCATTGTGGTTTTGATTTGCATTTCTCTGATGATTAGATGTTGAGCATATTTCTTACACTTGTTTTCCATTTATATGTCATCTTTTGTGAAATGTTTATTCAGATATTTTGCCTGTTTTTAAAATGGATTATTTGGGTTTTGTTTTGTTTTGTTTTGTTTTGTTTGCTGTTGAGTTGTTTCAGCTTCTTGTTATTAATTCTGGTTATTAATCCCTTGCCAGATGGCTGGTTTGCAAATATTTTCTTTCATTCTGTGGGTTGTTTCTTCTTTTTGTTGACTGTTTCTTTTACTGTGCAGAAGCTTTTTAGCTTTATGCAATCCCATTTGTCTATTTTTGCTTTTGTTACTTGTGCTTCTGAGGCCTGTTTACACAAAAAATCGTTGCCTGGATCAATATCCTGAAGTATTTCCCCAGTGTTTTCTAGTAGTTTCATAGTTTCAAATTTTAGATTTAAGTCTTTTTTTTTTTTTTTTTTTGAGACAGAGTCTTGCTCTGTCGCCCAGGCTGGAGTGCAGTGGTGTGATCCCGGTTCACTACAAGCTCCGCCTCCCAGGTTCACGCCATTCGCCTGCTTCAGGCTCCAGAGTAGCTGGGACTACAGGCGCCTGCCACCACTCCCAGCTAATTTTTTGTAATTTTTTTTAGTAGAGACGGGGTTTCACCGTGTTAGCCAGGATGGTCTCGAGCTCCTGACCTCATGATCTGCTCACCTCGGCCTCCCAAAGTGCTGGGATTACAGGCGTAAGCCACTGTGCCTGGTCTAGATTTAAGTCTTTAATCCATTTTGGTTTGATTTTTGTATATGGTGAGAAATAGGGGTCTGTTTTCATTCTTCTGCTTATGAATATCCAGTTTTCCCAGCACAATTTGTTGAAGAACATATCCTTTCCCCAATATATGTTCTTAGCACCTTTGTTGAAAATGAGTAAATATGTGAATTTATAGCTGGTTTCTCGATTTTGTTTCTTTTGTTTGTGTGTTTGTATGCCAGTACAATGCTGAGTTGGTTACGGTAGCTTTGTAGTAGTATATTTTGAAGCCAGGTAGTGTGATGCCTCCAGCTTTGTTCTTGTTGCTCAGGATTGCTCTGGCTATTTGGGGTCTTTCATGGTTCTACATAAATTTTAGGATTGCTTTTTTTTGTTTCTTTGAAGAATAGTTACTATAATTTTGATAGGGATTGTATTGAACCTGTAAATTACTTTGGGTAGTATTATCATTTTAACAATATTAAATCTTCCAATCCATGAAAATGGAATACCTTTCCATTTTTTTGTGTCTTTATTTATTTAGTTGAGATAGAATCTCGCTCTGTTGCCCAGGCTGGAGTCCGGTGGCATGATCTCAGCTCGCTGCAACCACTGCCTCCCAGGTTCAAGCAGTTCTCCTGCCTCAGCTTCCCAAGTCCAGTCTATCATTCTGGGAGTTTTTCTGGTACTATTAATTTTAAAATCCTTTCATTTTCTTTTTCTTGAATTATCATTTTAGTTAAATATTGGGCTTCTGGATTGGTCTTCATGTGTATTAACTTTCTTCTTTTTTATTTTTTTGAGACTGGGTCTCGCTCTGTTGCCCAGGATAGAATGCAGAGGCACAGTCACAGCTCACTGCAGCTTCAACATCCAGCGCTCAAGTGACCCTCCCACCTCAGCCTCCCAAGTAGCTGGGACTACAGGCATGTGCCACCAAGCTTGGCTAATTTTTAAATTATTTGTAGAGATGGGGGTCTCCCTATGTTGTTCAGGCTGGTCTAACTCCTAGACTCAAGTGATCTCCCACTTTGGCCTCCCAAAGTGCTGGTATTACAGGTGTGAGCCACTGTGCTTGGCCTTAACTTTCTTCTTGGTCTACCTTTCTGTCTTGTTTCTTCTTTCTGAAAGACTGTCTTGACTTTACCTTCTAACCTCTATGCTTGTAATTTTTTTGAGCCATCAAATTGTTAATCTCCCAGAACTCTTTCTGTTATTTAATTGAATTATTATATTTAAAATTTTAATAGCAGCTGGTTCTTGTTTTATAAATGTAGTATCTTCTGTATATTTTTGAGGATACATAAATTTTTTTTTTTTTTTTTTTTTTTTTTTTTTTCCTGAGGTGGAGTCATGCACTGTGGCCAGGCTGGAGTTCAGTGGCGAGATCTCAGCTCACTGCAACCTCCGCCTCCCGGATTCAGTCAATTCTCCTGCCTCAGCTCCCAAGTAGCTGGGACTACAGGTGCACACCACCACACCCGGCTAATTTTTGTATTTTTTTTAGTAGAGATGGGGTTTCGCCATGTTGACCAGGCTGGTCTTGAACTCTTGATTACCTTAGGTGATCCACCCAACTCGGCCCCCCAAAGTGCTGGGATTACAGACGTGAGCCACTGTGCCTGGCCTAATCTTTTTTTAAAAGAGTTTTTTATGTTTTATGAATTGTCTTATGAAATTATCTTAGTTCTCTTAATTCATTCCTCTCTTTTCTTTTGTGTTTCTCATTCACATTACAGATTTTCCTTAAAAGTCTGGCAATCTTTAATAATCTATCCACTTTTAAGAATGAGGCAATAGTCTAGGTGCAGTGGCTCATGCCTTTAATCCCAGCACTTTGGAAGGCCGAGGCAGCGGATCGTGAGGTCAAGAAATCGAGACCATCCTGGCCAACATGATGAAACCCTGTCTCTACTAAAAATACAAAAATTAGCTGGGCGTTGTGACATGCGTCTGCAGTCCCAGCGACTCGGGAGGCTGAGGCAGGAGAATCTCTTGAACCCAGGAGGTGGAGGCTGCAGTGAGTTGAGATCACACCACTGCACTCCAGCCTGGTGACAGAGCGAGACTCTGTCTCAGAAAAAAAAAAAAAAAAAAAAAAGAATGAGACAATAGAAGGATTGACTTTGAACTTTTCATACTCAAACAGGCTTCTTGGCCAACAGTGCCCCGTTTAGCTGCCCTAATTCTCTTCCTAGATGGTTCAATAAACTTCTTTATAGAAAACCGCTTTCAGGGTTTTTTGTTTGTTTGTTTTTTTGAGACGGAGTCTCACTCTGGCACCCCGGCTGGAGTGCAGTGGTGCAGTCTCGGCTCACTGCAAGCTCCGCCTCCTGGATTCACGCCATTCTCTTGCCTCAGCCTCCAAATTAGCTGGGACTACAGGCACCCGCCACCACGCCCGGCTAATTTTTTGTATTTTTAGTAGAGATGGGGTTTCACCATGTTAGCCAGGATGATCTCCATCTCCTGACCTCGTGATCCACCCGCCTCGGCCTCCCAAAGTGTTGGGATTATAGGCGTGAACCACAGTGCCCGGCCTATTACTATTATTTTCTGCCTGGAGAACAATCACCTTGATGGATGTTTTGCTTACTGGTTTGTGGGAGTGGAGTGGGTGCTTTTTATACACTCTATATTATTCAGGCTGTTTTAGTCCATTTTCTATTGATACAACAGAATACCACACACTGGGTAATTTGTAAAGAAAAGAAGTTTATTCATCTCACAATTCTGGAGGCTAGGGAGTCCAAGAACTTGGCTCTGGCATCTGGTGAGGGCCATCCCACGGCAGAAGGGTGGAAGGCAGAAGTGAGCACACAAGACAGAGAAAGGAAATCTGGCCAAACCCCCTCCTTCTAATTAAGCATCTACTCCTGAGACAACAAATTCGCTCCCATGATAATAGTAGTAGTCCATTCATGAAGGTGGAGCCCTCATGACCTAATCATCTCTTAAAGTCTCACCTCTTAATACTGTTACATGGACAATTAAATTTATTTCTCTCTCTCTCTCTCTCTCTCTTTTTTTTAGACAGAGTCTTGCTCTGTCACCCAGGCTGGAGCTGGAGTGCGGTGGCATGATCTTGGCTCACTGCAACCTCTGCCTTCTGAGTTCAAACAATTCTCCTGCCTCAGCCTCCCGAGAAGTTGAGATTACGGGCATGCACCACCATGCCCGGCTAATGTTTGTATTTTTAGTAAAGACAGGGTTTCACCAATGTTGACCATGCTGCTCTTGAACTCCTAACCTCAAGTGATCTACCTACCTCAGCCTCTCAAAGTGCTAGAATTACAGGCGTGAGCCACTGCACCCAGTTGGGCAATTAAATTTCAACATGCGTTTTGCGGGGACATTCAAACCATAGCACATGCTTTAAATAATAACCCTGCTTTCGTTCCCAGGTCTCATTCCTCTTGACCATCCTAACTGAATTTTCTGAATCTAAGCATTTGAAGTTTCTCCAGGTAAGATTGGTGTGCTCTTCCACCGGGGAGTCTTTTCCACTTACACACACAGTCACACAGGCTGGAGTACAGTGGTTTGATCGTAGCTCATTGCAGCCTCTAACTCCTGGGCTCAAGTGGTCCTCCTGCCTCAGTCTCCTGGGTACCATGCCTGGCTACTTTTTATTATTATTATTATTTTCTTTTTGATACAAAGTCTTGCTCTGTTGCTCAGGCTGGAGTGCAGTGGCGCCATCTCAGCTCACTGCAACCTCCATCTCAAGGGTTCAAGCAATTCTTCCGTCTCAGCCACCTGACTAGTTGAGTTTACAGGCATGCGACATCACTCCCAGCTATTTTTTTTTTTTTTTTTTTTTTTTTTTTTTGGTATTTTTAGTAGAGACGGGCTTTTGCCATGTTGGCCAGGCTGGTCTCGAATTCTGGCCTTAAGTGATCCTCCCTCTTTAGCCTTCCAAATAGCTGGGATTATAGGCACTGCTCCTGGCTATGCACTCATTTTCTAAGTAGTGGTTCCTTCTTTATCAGTGCTTTATAAGTGATCAGTTCTCCAAACTCAGTGTTTTCCAAAAGCTTGATAAAAATCACTTGTTTGCTGATGGCTTTCCTTTCTTTCTCTTCAATATTGCACTTTTATACCCTGAAAATAACTTTTACTGTCATTTTAATAAAGTTTCAGGAGGGACTAACAAAAAAGCTTGTAGCTCTTCCATCATCTTAAACGAACAAATCTCATTTAATTTTTAGAACAATCCTCCGGGCACGGTGGCTCACACCTGTAATCCCAGCACTTTGGGAGGCCAAGGCGGGTGGATCACGAGGTCAGGAGATCAAGACCATCCTGGCTAACACGGTGAAACCCCATCTCTACTAAAAATACAAAAAATTAGCCGGGCGTGGTGGTGGGCGCCTGTAGTCCCAGCTACTCGGGAGGCGGAGGCAGGAGAATGACGTGAACCCCGGTGGCGGAGCTTGCAGTGAGCAGAGATCACGCCCATTGCACTCCAGCCTGGGCACAGAGCGAGACTCTGTCTCAAAATAAAATAAAATAAAATAAATTTTTAGAACAATCCTATATCATGTTATTTTACAGAGTTGGGAACATTGGCCCAAGGAAACTAAATATTAATAGATATCTCTAAACCAAATAAGTTATTCAGTGATGGAGCAGGGAATAAATCCCAGGAAATCCACTCTAGTGATTCATCGTCTTGTTTTTTCTCTGAATTTATTAGTATAACCTGTCTTTGACTTTCTATTCAATTGTGCCATCAAGAATAGACGAGTCATGTTTCTCAGACCTTCAGTTTTCTTATTCAGTCAAAATACTGGACCAGATGACCTCCAACACCTCATCCTTCCATAAAATTCCATGATTATATTACTTAGACCTTCTTACTTTATTTTTAGTGGTTCATAATATGTCTTTTGATCAATACCTTAAAGTGTAATTTACATAGGTTTAAATATACAGGTTTTAAATGTATTGCTTAATGGCTTAATAAAAATAGCTTTATTGGGATATAATTAACATGTCACAAAATTCACCTGTTTAATGTGTACAATTCAATGGTTTTTAGTATATTTACAGATTTTTTTTTTTTTTTTTTTTGAGACAGAGTTTCGCTGTTATTGCCCACGCTGGAGTGCAGTGGCGCAATCTCGGCTCACCGCAAGCTCTGCCTCCCGGGTTAAAGCAATTCTCCTGCCTCAGGCTCCTGAGTGAGTAACTGGGATTACAGGCATGCGCCACCATGCCCTGCTAATTTTCTATTTTTAGTAGAGGCGGGGTTTCTCCATGTTGGTCAGGCTGGTTTCTAACTCCTGACCTCAGGTGATCCTCCCACCTTGGCCTCCCAAAGTGCTGGGATTACAGGCATGAGCCACCGCATACGGCCTATATTTACAGATTTTTATACCCATCACCATAGTCTAATTTTAGAAAATTTTTATCACCCTGAAAGAAACCTGGTGCCCATTAGCAGTCGCTCCTGTCCTCCCTTTCCCTTTACCCTGCCAGTTCTTGGGAACCACTGGTCTACTTGCTCTTTCCATATATTTTATGTTTGTCTATTTTGGCCCTTGTTTTTTTTTTTTTTTTTTCTTTGAGTCTAGGTCTCGCTCGGTTACCCAGGCTAGAGTGCAGTGGTGACAGCATGGCTCACCACAGTATTCTAGCCCTTTCGTAGGAATGAAATCTTACAACGTGTCATCTTTTGTGACTGACTTCTTTCATTTGGCATAATGTTTTCGAGATTCATCCATGTTGTAGCAAGTATCAACACTTCATTCCTTTTTGTTGCCAAATAGTGTTCATTTTGTGTATGTACTACATTTTATTTATCCATTCATCAGTTAATGAAAATTTAGGCTGTTTCCACTTTTGGTTGTTATGAATAATGCTGCTATGAACAATTGTGTTCGTGTGGACATGTGTTTCTATTTCTCTTGGGTACATGCCAGGAGAATTGCTGGGTCATATGGTTCTCTCCTTTTAATATTTTGAGGCATTGCCAAACTGTTTTCCAGAGTGGTTGCACTGTTTTACATTCCCATTAACATGTACAAGGATTTCCATTTCTCCACATCTTTGCTGACAATTATTACTAAGTTTTTTGTTATTGTTGTTTTGAGATGGAGTTTTGCTCTTTTTGCCCAGGCTGGAGTGCAATGGCGTGACCTTGGCTTGCTGCAACCTCCGCCTCCCAGGTTCAAGGGATCCTCTTACCACAGCCTCCCAAGTAGCTAGGATTACAGGTGTGCACCACCATGCCTGGCTAATTTTTGTATTTTTAGTAGAGATGGAGTTTCACCATGTTGGTCAGGCTATTTTTGAACATCTGACCTCAAGTGATCTGCCTGCCTTGGCCTCCCAAAGTGCTGGGATTACAGATGTGAGCCACTGCACCCAGCCAATTATTACTAAGCATTAAAATTAATATTATCTTTTTGATTATAGCTATTCTAATAGGTGTGAAGTGGTATGACTTTTAAGTTATCTACCTCTTTGTGACCTCCACCTAGATAAGAATATGTGATGTTTCTATTCCTCCTGAAAGTTTCTTTGGTACCTTTCTTCAGTAGACACTAGGTGCCTGCCCCTGAGTAACTACTCTTCTGACATCTACCCACTGTAGATTAGTTTTGCCTATTCTTGAATTTCATATAAATGGAACCAAACAGTATGTATGATTTATATATCAAAGCACATGAATGTTCATAGCAGCATTATTTATAGTAGCCAAAAAGTGGAAGCAACTCAAGTGTCTACCAACTGATGAATGAATGAATAAATGACATATGGTATATCCATAAAATGGAACACTGACATAACTTAAAAGTACAACCTAAAGTAGCAAGTTGATGTAGAAGCTGCAGTAAATTACCCAGAAGGTCTACCTAAGATCATAGATAAAGGTGGCTACACTAAAGAAAATTTCAATGTAGATAAAACAGCTTTAAATTGGAAGTAGATGCTATCTAGAATTTGTACAGCTAGAGAGGAGAAGTCAACACCTAGCTTTAAAGGTTCAAAAAACAAGCTGATGTTCTTGTTAGGGGCTAATGCAATTGGTGACCTGTGGTTGAAGCTGATGCTCATTTACCATGTTTAAAATCCTGGGGCCTGTAAGAATTACATTGGCCAAGTGTGGGGGCTAACACCTGTAATCCCAGCATTTTGGGAGGCTGAGGTGGGCGGATTACTTGAGTCTAGGAGTTCAAGACCAGCCTGGGTACCATGGCGAAACGTCTCTACAAAATATACAAAAATTAACCAGGTGTGGGTGTGCCTGTGGTCCAAGCTACTTGGGAGACTGAGGTGGGAGGATCACCTGAGCCCGGGGAAGTCAAGGCTGCAGTGAGCCATGATGGTGCCATTCCAGCCTGGGCAACAGTGAGACTCTATCTCAAAGAGGGAGAATTATTTTAAGTCTTCTCTACCTGTGTTCTATACATGGAACAACAAAGCCCAAATGACAACACATCTGTTGACAGCATAATTTACTAAATAATTTAAGTCCACTGTTGAGACCTATTCCTCAGAAAAAAAAAATTCTTTTCAAAATATCACTGTTCATTGACATTGCACCTGGTCACCCAACGCTCTAATGGAGATGTATAAGGAGATTAATATTTTCATGCCTGCTAACACAATATCCATTCTGTAGCTCATGGATTAAGGAATAATTTTTCCTTGATCTTAATTTTTTCCTTCTCCTCCTCCTCCTCCTCCTCCTCCTCCTCTTCCTCCTCCTCCTCCTCCTCCTTTTCCTCCTCCTCCTTCTTCTTCTTCCTCTTCCTCATCTTCTTCTTCCTCTTCCTCTCTTCCTCTTCCTCTTCTTCTCCTTCTTCTTCTCCTTCTTCTTCTCCTCCTTCTCCTCCTCCTCCTCCTCCTCCTTTTTCTTTTTCTCCTCCTCCTCCTCCTCCTCCTCTCACTTAGTGGGGATGATCTTGGTTCACTGCAACCTTCGACTCCCGGATCCGGATTCAAGTGATTATCCTGCCTCAGCCCCCTGAGTAGCTGGGATTATAGGCGTGTGCCACCACACCTGGCTGATTTTTGTATTTTTAGTAGAGACAGGGTTTCACCAATTTGGCTGGGCTGATCTTAAACTCCTGATCTCGCGATCCACACACCTAGACTTCCTAAAGTGCTGGGATTACAGGCGTGAGCCATCACACCTGGCCAAGTCTTATTATTTAAGAAATATATCTCATAAGGCTATAGCTGCCTTAGATAGTGATTCCTCTGATGGATCTGAGCAAAGTAAATTGAAAACTTTCTGGAAAGGATTCACCATTCTAGATGCCATTAAGAACATTTATGATTCATAGGAGGACGTGAAAATATCAACATTAACAGCAGTTTGGAAGAAGATGATTCCAACTCTCATGGATGACTTTGCAGGGCTCAAAACTTCACTGGAGGAAGGAACTGCAGAGGTGGTGGAAGTAGCAAGATAACTAGAATTAGAAGTGGAAACTGAAGATGTGACTGAATTGCTGCAATTTCATAATAAAACTGGAAAGGATGAGGAGTTGCTTTTTATGGATGAGCAAAGAAAGTGATTTTTTGAGATGGACTCTACTCCTGGTGAGGATGCTACAAATGTTGTTGAGATGATAACAAAAGATTTAGAACAGTACATAAACTTAGATGATAAAGCAGTGGCAGGGATTAAGAGGATTGACTTCAATTCTGAAAGAATTTCTACAGTAAGTAAAATGCTATCAAACAGCATTGCATGCTACAGAGAAATCTGTCATGAAAGAAAGAGTCGATGTAGCAGACTTCATCGTTGTCTTATTTTAGAAATTTTCTTAGCCACCACCCTGATTAGTCAGCAACCATCAACATCCAGGCAGGGCTGGGTATGGTAGCTCACATGTGTAGTCCCAGCATTTTTTCAGGCCAACATGGGAGGATCACTTGAGGCCTGGAGTTTGAGACCAGCCTGGGCAACAAAGGGAGACCTTGTCTCTATAAATAAATAAATAAATAAATAAATAAATAAATAAATAAATAAAAATTTAGCTGGGCATGGTGGTGCACACCTGTGGTCTCAGCCATTCAGGAGGCTGATGTGGGAGGATCACTTGAGCCCCAGAAGTTGAGGCCCGCAGTGAGTTACGATCACACCACTGCACTCCAGCCTGGGTGACAGAGCGAAACCCTGTCTCTAAAATTAAAAAAAAAAAAAATCAAGGCAAGACCCTCTACCAGAAAAAAGATTATTACTTGCTTGCTGAAGGCTTAGCTGATCAGTAGCGTTTTTTAGCAATACAGTATCTTAAAATTAAAGTAGGCACATTTTTTAAAGATGTAGTGCTGTTGTATACTTAATAGACTACAGTATCTTGTAAACATATTTTTTTGGGGGGGGTGGGGAAACAGGGTCTCGCTCTGTCACCCAGGCTGGAGTGCAGTGGCATAATCTCAGCTCCCTGCAACCTCTGCCTCCCAGGCTCAAGCAATCCTCCCACCTCAGCCTCCTGAGTAGCTGGGACTACAGGCATGTATCACCACACCCGGCTAATTGTTTGTATTTTTTGTAGAGATAGGGTTTCACAGTGTTGCCCAGGGTGGTCTCAAACTCCTAGGCTCAAGTGATCCACCTGCCTAAGTCTCTCGAAGTGCTGGGATTATAGGCATGAACCACCGCACCAGGCTGTAAACCTAATTTTTATAAGCACTGGGAAACAAATTTGTGTGATTTGCTTTATTGTGATGTTTGCTTTATTGCAGTGCTCTGGAACTGAACCTGCAGTATCTCCAAGACATGTCTGTAATGTGTACTCTTTTGTGTCTGGTTTCTTTCACTTAGCATAATGATTTTGAGGGTTAAGCATGTTGTGTATCCAGGCATATATCAATATTTCATTCCTTTTTGTTGTTAAGTAGTATTCCATTGTATGGATGTACCACATTTTGTTTATCCATTCATCTGTTGATGGATATTTGAATTATTTTCAGTTTTTGGTTATTGTTAATAAAGCTGCTTTAAACATTTGTGTGGGGCATAGACTTTCATTTCTCTTAGGTACATACTGAAGAGTAGAATGGTAGGATTATATCGCAGATGCGCTTAATTTGATAAGGAATGCCAGGTTTCCAAAATGACAATATTGTTTTGCATTCCCATGGGCAGTATATAGAGTTTTCTTAGGACCTTTTAAACAAATGTTCATATAGGTAGTTCATTTTTGTTGTAGAAATACTAAAAAGTATATAAGAGTAAAGAAATACATCACTTAAAATTTTACCACAAGATGTAACATTGTGGAGTATATTATTCTTTTTTTATTATTAGTATTATACTTTAAGTTCTAGGGTACATGTGCACAATGTGCAGGTTTGTTATATATGTATACATGTGCCATGTTGGTGTGCTGCACCCATTAACTCGTCATTTACATTAGGTATATCTCCTAATGCTATCCCTCCCCCCTCCCCTGGAGTATATTATTCTTAACTTTTTTCTACCTATGCTATTTAAAATAAAACCTTATACTGTATGTAATTCTCTGTATTTTGCTTTTTCCATGTAATGTGGGACTAGATTTTCTGTTTCAATAAATATACATTTAAGCCATCATTTGAAATAGCTGCATAGTATTCTGTTACATCAGTGCAGGATATACTGAAACTAGCCATTTGGTTTTTGTTGGACCTTTAGGTTGTTTACTTCTTCTCATCGTTATAAATAATATGACAATGGACATTGTTGTAAAAATAAAGTTGTATATTTCTTTTCTTTTCTTTTTTGAGACAGGGTCTCCCTGTGTTGCACCCAGGCTAGGGTACAGTGGCATGATCTCAACTCACTGCAACCTCCACCTCCTGGGTTTAAACACTTCTCCTGCCTTAGCCTCCCGAGTAGCTGGGATTACAAGCGCTTGCTACCATGCCTGGCTAATTTTTTTAATTTTTAGTAGAGACAGGGTTTCACCATGTTGGACAGGCTGGTCTCGAACTCCTAACCTCCCAAAGTGCTGGGATTACAGGCGTGAGCCACTGCACCTGGCCAGAATTGTATTATATTTTAATAATTCTTTTTTTTTTTTGAGACAGAGTCTCATTCTGTCGCCCAGACTGGAGTGCAGTGGCGTGATCTCGGCTCACTGTAAGCTCTGCCTCCTGGGTTACGCCATTCTCCTGCCTCAGACTCCCGAGTAGCTGGGACTACAGGCGCCCACCACCATGTCCGGCTAATTTTTTTGTATTTTTTAGTAGAGATGGGGTTTCACTGTGTTAGCCAAAATGGTCTCGATCTCCTGACCTTGTGATCCACCTGCCTCGGCCTACCAAAGTGCTGAGACTACAGGCGTGAGCCACTGCACCTGGCCTATAATTCTTTCTTTATGATAAACTCCAAGGAAGATTACTGGCTCCAAATATACACAAATTTTGAAGGCTTTTGATACCTCATGCCTAATTGCCTTCTTGCTCTGCTTTCTTTTTCTACCAGTTTTGTGATCTTGGATATGTTACCTAATGTTCTTGAGCATCAGTTTCTCCGTCCATAAAATGGAGATAATAGAAGAATACATTGTTTTAAAATATTTAGTGTAGTGTCTCACACATGGTAAGTACTAAGTGGCAGCTATTACTAGTTTAAAAAATTATTACAGTTAATACTATTACCTGGAGTATTTAAGAGTTCAGGACTTCTAAACCTCTCAGATACTTATACAAAATATTATTATTTAAGAAATACCTTTGTTAATCTGATCATTTGTATTTCTTCTGTGAATTATTTATAAATATTCCTTGATTATGATTTTAAATATTTCTCAAATGTTGGGATGAACAATAGGATACTAAGTTTTTGGAACTCTCTCTGATAATTAGGAGTGAGAGACAGGTGACTATCCCATAAATAAATCCAATAAATTTGGTACTACTCTGTTTATATATTTGTAAATTCTTGCTATTGGTATTAGCAGCTTTGATATTTGGGGCAGCAGATCTATAATGCATTTAGGACCCGATATAAATCAACTTTATTTTTATTTATTTTTTTTTTTTGAGGCGGAGTCTCGCTCTGTCCCCCGGACTGGAGTGCAGTGGCCAGATCTCAGCTCACTGCAAGCTCCGCCTTTCGGGTTCCCGCCATTCTCCTGCCTCAGCCTCCCGAGTAGTTAGGACTACAGGCGCCCGCCACCTCGCCCGGCTAGTTTTTGTATTTTTAGTAGAGACGGGGTTTCACTGTGTTAGCCAGGATGGTCTCGATCTCCTGACCTCGTTATCCGCCCGTCTCGGCCTCCCAAAGTGCTGGGATTACAGGCTTGAGCCACCGCGCCCGGCCTATAAATCAACTTTAACTATGTATTTGATGTTACTGGTTTTCTGTGATTACCTGATTCTTTATGTCAATTTTATGGGACCTCGATGCTAATAAAATGAAACAGAGTTCTCTAAGCCCAAATTTATTTAATCCTTTTTTTTTTTTTTTTTTAAGATGGAGTCTGGCTCTGTTGCCCAGGCTGGAGTGCAGCAACGTGATCTCGGCCCACTGTGACCTCTCCCTCCTGGGTTCAAGCGATTCTCCTGCCTCAGCCTCCTGAGTAGCTGGGACTACAGGCGTCCGCCACCACGCTCAGCTACTTTTTTGTATTTTTAGTAGAGATAGGGTTTCACTGTATTAGCCAGGATGGCCTTGATCTACTGACCTCGTGATCTGCCTGCCTCGGCCTCCCAAAGTGTTGGGATTACAGGCGTGAGCCACTGCACCCGGCCACTAAATATTGAGCTATTTACTCAAGAGGTTTTAAATGTTTTAACATTTAACTCAGAGTGGAAGTAGGGGAAGTAGAGCTAGAAAATGGAAGAGGAGGCCAGGCGCGGTGGCTCAAGCCTGTAATCCCAGCACTTTGGGAGGCCGAGACGGGCGGATCACGAGGTCAGGAGATCGAGACCATCCTGGCTAACACGGTGAAACCCCGTCTCTACTAAAAATACAAAAACTAGCCGGGCGAGGTGGCAGGCGCCTGTAGTCCCAGCTACTCCGGAGGCTGAGGCAGGAGAATGGCGTAAACCCGGGAGGCGGAGCTTGCAGTGAGCTGAGATCCGGCCACTGCACTCCAGCCTGGGCGACAGAGCAAGACTCCGTCCCCCCCCCCCCCCAAAAAAAAAAGAAAGAAAGAAAACGGAAGAGGAATGGAAAAGAAGTCTCTCAAGTATTTCTGTTTCGGCTTTTAGTTGGAGTTAGCTAACTTTTGGAAGGGGGAACAAGTTCCTGACTCCTACCTTTCTGTAATGGCATAAAAATGTAGCTAAGGTGTATGGAGAAGGTACCTCCTGATCAGATCTTCTCTCCCAAATCATCCTGAGTATGCCAAAACAAAAACAAAACAAAAATGAGGCAAAACAAAAACAATCCTTTCCCTTTTCCTACCACTCCAGAGATTTAAGAAATTAGTTTATTAAAGTGCCTTTTAAAATCAGTCTGTTAAAATCCACACCTTAATGTGAATTGCAGTACTATAATTAGACGTTCCACTTTCAACTTTTTAATAAGGATTTTTGCTGACTGGTGACCCAGAGCTAATATTGGAGGAAGTGGTCAGTTGGAAGAAGGCCGATCTGCTCCAGTGTCACAGGGAGTTTTGGCTGTTAGGGTGTGGTTTTTAGGGTGTGTGTTCTCAGCAATTGACTTTGAGCCTTAGTTTTCTCACTGGTAAAGTTGGGGTTATGATTTATCAGGCCTGTAGTCTTGTGAGTCTCAAGTGAGATGCAGTATGCAAATACCTTGAACGCTTAAAAATCACTGTTACCATTCTGGCACCAGATTTTGAGTGTTCTCCCACATAAGTAATAAATCACCTTCTCAGAGGGGAGAAGTTAAGTAGAGACGGGGTTTCACTGTTGGCCAGGCTGGTCTCGAACTCCGGACCTCGGGTGATCTGCCTGCGTTGGCCTCCCGAAGTGCTGGGATTACAGGTGTGAGCCACTGCGCCTGGCTTCCAAGCTCATCTTGAACATTTACTGCCCCAGACCTGGAATCTACCATTACTGTCAGGAACCCTTGCTTCTTTTAGTGAAAAATGATATATAAGGACCGTAATCTGGGCACTAGGGACATTCATTGCTACAGGAATTGTTATTTTTACAGATGTTTACAGGGTGAAGGCCAGGAAATGTTTAATCCCTTTTCATTTTTTTAAAGATAAAATATACCATGAGAATATACTGATATTTTCCTTTATTTTATTTTATTTTTTTGAGACGGAGTCTCGCTCTGTCGCCCAGGCTGGAGTGCAGTGGCCGGATCTCAGCTCACTGCAAGCTCCGCCTCCTGGGTTTACGCCATTCTCCTGCCTCAGCCTCCCAAGCAGCTGGGACTACAGGCGCCCGCCACGTCGCCCGGCTAGTTTTTTGTATTTTTTAGTAGAGACGGGGTTTCATCATGTTAGCCAGGATGGTCTCGATCTCCTGACCTCGTGATCCGCCCGTCTCGGCCTCCCAAAGTGCTGGAATTACAGGCTTGAGCCACCGCGCCCGGCCTTATTTTATTTTTTTTGAGAAAGGGTGTCGCTCTGTTGCCCAGGAGGGAGTGGAGCAGTACAATCACGGCTCACTTCAGCCTTGACCTCCTCTGCTGAAGTGGCACTCCCACCTCAGCCTCTCGAGTTGCTGGGACTACAGGCACACGCCATCAGGCCCAGCTACATGAGATACTTTGATTCAGGCATGCAATAAGCAGTAATCACATCATGCAAAATGGAGTATCAATCCCCTCAAGCATTTATTCTTTGTATTACAAACAATCCAATTATACTCTTTAAGTTATTTTTTGATGCACAATTAAATTATTGATGACTGTAGTCACCCTGTTGTGCTGTCAAATAGTAAATCTTATTCATTATTTCTAAGTATTTTTTGAACCCATTAACTACTCCTACTTACCCCCAGCCTCCCCATGACCATTCCCAGCCTCTGGTAACCATTCTTCTACTCTCCATCTCCATGAGTTCAACTGTTTTCAGTTTTTAGCACTCAGAAATAAGTGAGAACATGTGAAGTTTGTTTTTCTGTGTCTGACTTATTTCACTTCACATAATAACCTCACTTCCATCCGTGTTGTTGCAATGACTGGATCCCATTCTTTTTAATGGCTGAATAGTAGTCCATTGTATATAATTGCCACCTTTTCTTTATCCATTCATCTGTTGATAGACACTTAGGTTGCTTCCTAATCTTGGTTATTGTGAATAGTGCTGCGACAAACCTAGGAGTGCAGATATCTCTTCAATATATTGATCTCTTTTCTTTTGGGTATATAGCTGGCAATGGGATTGCTGGATCATATGGTAGCTCTGTTTTTAGTATTTTTTGAATTTTTAAATTTTAATTTTTTGTGGGTACTAGTAGGTGTATATATTTATGGGTACATGAGTTGTTTTGATACAGGCATGCAATGTGAAATAAGTACACTGTAAAGAATGGGGTATCCATTCCCTCAAGCATTTATCCATTGAGTTGCAGAAATGCAGTTACATTCTTAAGTTATTTAAAAATGTGCAATGAAGTTATTGACTATAGTCACCCTGTCGTGTGATCAAATAGTAGGTCTTATTTACTAGTTCTAGCTATGTTTTTTGTACCCATTAACCATCCCACCTCCCCCTACCTCCCCCCACTACCCTTCCCAGACTCTGATAACCATCCTTGTACCCTCTGTGTCCATGAGTTCAATTGTTTTGACTTTTAGATCCCATAAGTAAGTGAGAACATGTGATGGTTGTCTTTCTGTACCTGGCTTATTTCACTTAACATAATGACATGCAGTTCCATCAAAGTCATTGCAAATGACTAGATCTCATTTTTTTTTTAAGGGTGAATAGTACTCCACTGTGTATAATTACCACATTTTCTTTATCCATTCATCTGTTGATGGACACTTACGTTGGTTCCAAATCTTAACTATTGTAAACAGTGCTGCAACTAACATAGGAGTGTGGATATCTCCTCAATACACTGATTTCCTTTCTTTTGGTTATATGCCCAGCAGTGGGATTGCTGGATCATCTGGTAGCTCAATTTTTAGTTTTGTGAGGAACCTCCAAACCGTTGTCCATAGTGGCTGTACTAATTTACATTCCCATCAACAATGTAGAAGGGTTCCCTTTTCTTTACATCCTCTCCAGCATTTGTTCTTGCCTGTCTTTTGGGTATAAGGTATTTTAACTGGGGTGAGATGATATCTCGTTATAGTTTTGATTTGCATTTCTTTGATGATCATTGATGTTGAGCACTGTTTCATATGCCTTTTGTTTGCCATTTGTATGTATTCTTTTAAAAAATGTCTATTCAAATCTTTTGCCCATTTTTTGATCAGATTATTAGATTTTTCCCTGTAGAGTTTAAACTCCTTGTATATTCTGGTTATTAATCCCTTGTTAGATAGGTAGTTTGCAAATATTTTCTTCCATTCTGTAGGTTGTCTCTTCACTTTGTTGATTGTTTCCCTTGCTGTGCAGAAGCTTTTTAACCATCTCATTTGTCCATTTTGTCTTTGATTGCCTGTGCTTGTGGGGTATTGCTCAAGAAATTGTTACCTAGATAAATGTCCTGGAAGGTTTCTCCAGTGTTTTCTTGTAGTAGTTTCATAGTTTGAGGTCTTAGATTTAAATTTTTAATCCATATTAATTTGATTTTTGTATACAGTGGAGAGATAGGTATCTAGTTTTATTCTTCTGCATAAGGATATCCAGTTTTTTCAGCGCTATTTTTTGAAGAGACTATCCTTTCTCCAGTGTATGTTCTTGGCACCTTTGTCGAAAATGAGTTCACTATAGATGTGTGGATTTGTTTATTGGTTTTCTATTCTGTTCCATTGGTCTATGCGTCTGTTTTTATGCAATAGCTTTGGCTATTCTGGGTCTTTTGTGATTCCATATAAATTTTAGGATTGTTTTTTCTATTTCTGTGAAGAATGTCATTGATATTTTGATAGGAATTGCATTGAATCTGTAGAGTGCTTTGGGTAGTATGGACATTTTAACAATATTGATTCTTTTGATTCATGAACGTAGGATCTTTCGATTTCATGTGTACTCTTCGATTTCTTTCATCAGTGTTTTATAGTTTTCCTTGTAGAGGTCTTTCCCTTCTTCAGTTAATTCCTAGGTATTTAATTTTATTGTGGTGATTGTTTTTTTTATGGGATTACTTTTTTCTTTTTCAAATTGTTCACTGTTGGCATATGGAAGTGCTACTGATTTTTGTATGTTACTTTTGTATCCTGCAACTTTATTGAATTTGTCAGTTCTAATAGTATTTTGGTAGAGTCTTAAGGTTTTTCCAAATATAAGATTGTGTCATCTGTAAACAAGGATAATTTGACTTCTTCCTTTCCAATTTGAATGCCCTTTATTTCTTTCTCTTGTGTGATTGCCCTAGCTATGACTTCCAGTACTATGTTGAATAACAGTGGTGAAAGTGGACATCCTTGTGTTCCAGATCACAGGAAAGTCTTTCAGTTTTCCCCTCTTGAGAATGATACTAGCTGTGGGTCTGTCATACATGGCTTTTATTATGTTGAAGTATATTCCTTCTATGTGTAGTTTTTCTTAAATATATCTACCTCATCTCTCACCTTCCATGTGTAGTTTTTGAGAGTTTTTATCATGAAAAGACAATGTTTTTCTGCATCTATTGAGAAAATCATATGGTGTTGTCCTTGATTCTGTGGATGTGATGTATCATATTTATTGATTTTTGTATGTTGATCCACCCTTGCATATCTGAGATAAATCCCACTTGGTCATTTTTTTTTTAATGTGCTGTTTGAGTTTTGTTTGTTAGTATTTTGTGGAGAATTTTTGCATTTCTGTTCATCAAGGACATTGGCCTTTAGTTTTTTTGTTGGTGTCCTTGTTCTTATTTGGTTTCAGTGTCAGTGTAATGCTTGCCTCATAGAATGATTTAAGGAGAACTTCTTCCTCTTTTTTTTTTTAGATGGAGTCTTGCTCTATTGCCCAGGCTGGAGTGCAGTGGCTCAATCTCAGCTCACCACAACCTCCGCCTCCCAGGTTCAAGCGATTCTCTTGCCTGAGCCTCTCAAGTAGCTGGGACTACAGGCGTGTGCCACTAAGCCTGGCTAATTTTTGTATTTTTAGTAGAGATGGGGTTTCACTATGTTGGCCAGTCCAGTCTCAAATTGCTGACCCTCGTGATCTGCCCTCCTCTGCCTCCCAAAGTGCTGGGATTACAGGTGTGAGCCACCACACCTGGCCGAGAACTTCTTCCTCTTAAACTTTTTGGAGTAATTTGAAGAAAATTGGTGTTCTTTTTTGAAAGCTTAGTAGAATTTGGCAGTGGAGCCATCTGGTCCTGGACTTTTCTTTTTTGGGAGACTTTTTTTTTATTATTATACTTTAAGTTCTGGGGTACATGTGCAGAATGTGCAGGTTTGTTACATAGGTATACATGTGCCATAGTGGTTTGCTGCACCCATCAGCCCGTCATCTACATTAGGTATGTCTTCTAATGCTATCCCTCCCCCAGGCCCCCAACCCCTGACAGGCCCTGGTGTGTGATGTCTGCCACCCCCACCACCCTGAGTCCATGTGTTCTCGTTGTTCAACTCCCACTTATGAGTGAGAACATGTGGTGTTTGGTTTTCTGTCCTTGTGTTACTTTGCTGAGAATGATGGTTTCCAGCTTTATCCACGTCCCTGCAAAGGACATGAACTCATCCTTTTTTATGACTGCATAGTATTCTATAGTGTATATTGCCACATTTTCTTTATTCAGTCTAACATTGATGGGCATTTGGGTTGGTCCCAAGTCTTTGCTATTGTGAATAGTGCTGCAATAAACATACATGTGCATGTGTCTTTATAGCAGAATGACTTATAATCCTTTGGGTATATACCCAGTAATGGGACTGATGGGTCAAATGGTATTTCCAGTTCTACATCCTTGAGGAATCGCCACACTGTCTTCCACAATGGTTGAACTAATTTACACTCCCGCCAACAGTGTAAAAGCGTTACTATTTCTTCACATCCTCTCCAGCATCTGTTTTTTCTGACTTTTTCTTTTTTAAATTTTTTTTTTTGAAATGGAGTCTCTCTGTCACCCAGGCTGGAGTGCAGTGGCATGGTCTTGACTCACTTCCAGCTCCACCTCCTGGGTTCAAGCCATTCTCCTGCCTTAGCCTCCTGAGTAGCTGGGACTATAGGTGCCCACCACCATTCCTGGCTAATTTTTTGTATTTTTAGTAGAGACAGGGTTTCACTGTGTTAACCAGGATGGTCTCGATCTCCTGACCTCGTGATCCGCCAGCCTCGGCCTCCCAAAGTGCTGGGATTACAGGCATGAGCCACCGCACCCTGCCACTGTTTCCTGACTTGTTAATAACTGCCATTCTAACTGACATGAGATGGTATCTCGTTGTGGTTTTGATTTGCATTTCTCTAATGACCAGTTTGTTGTTTTTGCTTAGGATTGTCTTGGCTATACAGTCTCTTTTTTGGTTCCATATGAAATTTAAAGTATTTTTTTCTAATTCTGTGAAGAAAGTCAATGGTACCTTGATGGGAATAGCATTGAATCTATAAATTACTTTGTGCAGTGTGGCCATTTTCATGATATTGATTCTTCCTATCCATGAGCGTGGAATGTTTTTCCATTTGTTTGTGTCCTCTCTTACTTTCTTGAGCAGTGGTTTGTATTTCTCCTCGAAGAGGTCCTTCACATCCATTTTAAGTTGTATTCCTAGGTATTTTATTCTCTTTGTAGCAATTGTGAATGGGAGCTTGCTCATGATTTGGCTCTCTGTTTGTCTATTATTGGTGTATAGGAATGCTTGTGATTTTTGCACATTCATTTTGTATGCTGAGACTTTGCTGAAGTTGCTTATCAGTTTATGGAGTTTTTGGGCTGAGACACGGGGTTTTCGAAATATACAATCATGTCATTTGCAAACAGAGACAACTTAACTTCCTCTCTTCCTATTTGAATACCCTTTCTTTCTATCTCTTGCCTGATCCCCCTGGCCAGAACTTCCAATAGTATGTTGAATAGGAGTGGTGAGAGTGGGCATCCTTGTCTTGTGCTGGTTTCCAAAGGGAACGCTTTCAGTTTTTGTCCATTCAATGTGATATTGGCTGTGGGTTTGTCATATATAGCTCTTATTATTTTGAGATATGTTCCATCAATATCTAGTTTATTGAGTGTTTTTATCATGAAGGGGTGTTGGATTTTATCGAAGGCCTTTTCTGCATCTATTGAGATAATCATGTTGTTTTTGTCATTGGTTCTGTTTATGTGATGGATTACAATTATTGATTTGTGTATGTTAAACCAGCCTTGCATCCTAGGGATGAAGCCAACTTGATCATAGTGGATAAGCTTTTTAATGTGCCGCTGGATTCGGTTTGCCAGTATTTTATTGAGGATTTTCTCATCAATATTCATCATGGATATTGACCTGAAATTTTCTTTTTTTATTGTGTCTCTGCCAGGTTTTGGTATCAGGATGATGCTGGCCTCATAAAATGAGTTAGAGAGGAGTCCCTCTTTCTCTATTTTTTGGAATAGTTTCAGAAGGAATGGTACCAGCTCCTCTTTGTACCTCTAGAATTCGGCTGTGAATCCATCTGGTCCTGGGCTTTTTTTGGTTGGTAGGCTATTAATTATTGCCTGTATTTCCTAACATGTTATTGGTCTATTCAGGGATTCGACTTCTTCCTGGTTTAGTCTTGGGAGGGTGTATGTGTCCAGGAATTTGTCAATTTCTTCTAGGTTTTCTGGTTTATTTGTGTAGAGGTGTTTATAGTATTCTCTGATGGTAGTTTGTATTTCTGTGGGATCAGTAGTGATCTCCCCTTTATCATTTTTATCGTGTCTATTTGACACTTCTCTCTTTTCTTCTTTATTAGTCTGGCTATCAGTCTATCTGTTTTGTTAATGTTTTTAAACAACTAGGTCCTGGATTCATTGATTTTTTGAAGGGTTTTTGTGTCTCTATCTCCTTCAGTTTTGCTCTGATCTTTATTTGTTGTCTTCTGCTAGCTTTTGAATTTGTTTGCTCTTGCTTCTCTAGTTCCTTTCATTGTGATGTTAGGGTGTTGATTTTAGATTTTTCCTGCTTTCTCCTGTGGGCATTTAGTGCTATAAATTTCCCCCTAAACACTGCTTTAGTTGTGTCCCAAAAATTATATTCTTTTGCATTTGCTGAGGAGTATTGTTACTTCCAATTAAATGCCCCAACTAAAAGGCACAGACTGCAAATTGGATAAAAAGGCAAGACCCATCAGTATGCTGTATTCGATTTTAGAATAAGCACTATGTGTTGTTGAGAAGAATGTATATTCTGTTGATTTGGGGTCGAGAGTTCTGTAGATGTCTATTATGTCTACTTGGTCCAGAGCTGAGTTTAAGTCCTGAATATCCTTGTTAATTTTCTGTCTTCTTGATCTGTGTAATATTGACAGTGGAGTGTTAAAATCTCCCACTGTGGGAGTCTAAGTCTCTTTATAGGTCTCTAAGAACTTGCTTTATGAATCTGGGTGCTCCTGTATTGGGTGAATATATATTTAAGAATATATACCTTGTTGCATTCATCCCTTTACCATTATGTAATGCCCTTCTTTGTCTTTTTTGTTCTTTGTTGGTTTAAAGTCTGTTTTATCAGAGACTAGGATAGCAATCCCTGTTGTTTGTTGTTGTTTTTTTTTTTTGTTTTTTTTTTGCTATCCATTTGGTTGGTAAATCTTCCTCCATCCCTTTATTTTGAGCCTATGTATGTCTTTGCACGTGAGATGGGTCTCCTGAATACAGCATACTGATGGGTCTTGCCTTTTTATCCAATTTGCCAGTCTATGCCTTTCAGTTGGGGCATTTAGCTCATTTACATTTAAGGTTAATATTGTTATGTGTGTGAATTTGATCCTTTCATTATGATGTTAGCTGGTTATTTTGCCCATTAGTTGATGCAGTTTTTTTCATAGTGTTGATGGTCTTTACATTTTGGTTTGTTTTTGCAGTAGCTGGTACTGGTTTTTCCTTTCCATATTTAGTGCTTCCTTCAGAAGCTCTTGTAAGGCAGGTCTGGTGGTGACAGAATCTCTCAGCCTTTGCTTGTCTGTAAAGGATTTTATTTCTCTTTCCTTTATGAAGATTTGTTTGGCTGGATATGAGATTCTTGGTTGAAAATTCTTTTCTTTAAGAATGTTGAATATTGGCCCCTGCTCTCTTCTGGCTTGTAGGTTTTCTGCAGAGAGATCTGCTGTTAGTTTGATGAGCTTTCCTTTGTGGATAACCCGGCATTTCTCTCTGGCTGCCCTTAACATTTTTTCCTTCATTTCAGCCTTGGTGAATCTGATGATTATGTGTCTTGGGGTTGCTCTTCTCAAAGAGTATCTTTGTGGTGTTCTCTGTATGTCCTGAATTTGAATGTTGGCCTGTCTTGCTAGGTTGGGGAAGTTCTCGTGGATAATATCCTGAACTGTGCTTTCCAACTTGGTTCCATTCTCCCTGTCACTTTCAGGTACACCAATCAAATGTAGGTTTGGTCTTTTCTCATAGTCCCATATTTCTTGGAGGCTTTGTTTGGTCCTTTTCATTCTTTTTTCTCTAATCTTGTCTTCACGCTTTATTTCATTAAGTTGATCTTCAATCTCTAGTATCCTTTCTTCTGCTTGATCGATTCGGTTATTGATACTTGGGTATGCTTCACAAAGTTCTCATGCTGTGTTTTTCAGCTCCGTCAGGTCATTTATGTTATTCTCTAAACTGGTTATTCTAGTTAAAATTCCTCTAACCTTTTTCAAGGTTCTTAGCTTCCTTGTGTTGGGTTGCAATATGCTCCTTTAGCTTGGAGGAGTTTGTTATTACCCACTTTCTGAAGCCCACTTCTGTCAATTGGTCAAACTCATTCTCTCTCCAGTTTTGTTCCCTTGCTGGAGAGAAGTTGTGATCCTTTGGAGGAGAAGAGGCATTCTGGTTTTTGGAATTTTCAGCCTTTTTGCTCTGTTGGTGACCTTCAGGTGGAGTTTTTGCATGGTCGTCCTATTTGTTGATGTTGATGCTATTGCTTTCTGTTTGTTAGTTTTCCTTCTAGCAGTCAGGCCCCTCTTCTGCAGGTCTGCTGGAGTTTGCTGGAGGTCCACTCCAGACCCCGTTTGCCTGGGTATCATGAACAGAGGCTGCAGAACAGCAAAGATTGCTGCCTGCTTCTTCCTCTTGAAGCTTCATCCCAGAGGAGCACCCACCAGATGCCAGCCAGAGCTCTTCTGTATGAGGTGTCTGTCAACCCCTGCTGGGAGGTGTCTCTCTGTCAGAAGGCATAGGGGTCAGGGACCCAGTTGAAGCAGAGCTCAAGAGGTGTGCTGGGAGATCTGCTGCTCTCTTCAGAGCCCGCAGGCAGGAACATTTAAGTCGGCTGAAGCTGCGTCCATGGCCACCCCTTTCCCCAGGTTCTCTGTCCCAGGGAGATGGGAGTTTGATCTATAACCCTTGACTGGGGCTGCTGCCATTCTTTCCCGGATGCCCTGCCTAGACAGGAGGAATCTAGAGAGGCAGTCTGACTACAGTGGCTTTGCCACCTAGTTCAAACTTCCTGGCAGCTTTGTTTACACTGTGAGGGGAAAACCACCTACTCAAGCCTCAGTAATGGTAGACACCCCTCCCCCTACCAAGTTTGAGCGTCCCAGGTTGACTTCAGACTGCTGTGTTGGCAGTGAGAATTTCAAGCCAGTGGATCTTAGCTTTCTGGGCTCCGTGGGGGTGGGGTCTGCTGAGCAAGACCACTTGGCTCCCTGGCTTCAGCCCCCTTTCCAGAGGAGTGAATGGTTCTGTCTCACTGGCATTCCAGGTGCCACTGGGGTACAAAAAAAAAAAACTCCTGCGGCTAGCTCAATGTCTGCACAAATGGCAGCCCAGTTTTGTGCTTGAAACCCAGGGTCCTGGTGGCATAGGCACCCCAGGAAATCTCCTGGTCTGTGGGTTGTGAAGACTGTGGGAAAAGCATAGTATCTGGGTTGGATAGCACCATCCCTCACACCACAGTCCCTCATGGCTTCCCTTGGCTAGGGGAGGGAGTTCCCTGACCCCTCGTGCTTCCCGGGTGAGGCGACGCCCCACCCTGCTTCGGCTTGTCCTCCATTGGCTGCACCCACTGTCTAACCAGTCCCAACGAGATGAGCCCGGTTCCTTAGTTGGAAATGCAGAAATCACCTGCCTTCGGCATTGGTCTCGGTGGGAGCTGCAGACTGGAACTGTTCCTATTCAGCCATCTTGCCCAGGAATCCTTCACTGAGCTTCTTTAGTAGCAATATTTTGAATTATTTATCTGAGATTTCAGAAATTTTGTTTTGATTATACTCTGGTGCTGGAGAATTATTGTGTTCCTCTGGAGGTGTCATGTTTCCTTGCTTTTTCATGTTTCCTGTGTTCTTATGTTGTTATCTGCATATCTGGTGTAATAGTCACTTATTCCAGTGTTTAAAATTTGGTTTCATAGGGGAGGACTTTTTCCTGAAGATACATCTATGGTGTTGGTTGGCTAGAGCGTTTTGGCTTTGATTCTGAGTCTGTAACTTAGTTTGGTCTCTATGATTTTTTTTCAGCTGTAAACAGCATCAGTGGAGACTGTGGTTTCCTTGGTGGCTTAGGTCATGGTGGTTAGTGGAGGCTATGGAGAAGATTTTCTGGGGGCTGGGATGCCAGGTGGGCCAGTCTTTGGGCCTCAGTGGTGGTAGTGATGGGCTGAGCATGCCTGTCCTTGGGCCCCAGAGTTGTATATGCTGGCACCATTGTTAGTGGGTCTAGGTAAGTCACTTATTGGGCCTCCAGGTGGCTTGATTGGTTGCCAAAAATGGCAGTAGTGGGTCAGGTTGGTGGGCAGGTCATTGACTTCCTGGGCAGCAGGAACAGTGGGCGATTGTAGTCGCAGTAGTGAGACAACTCTTTGGGACCCAAGCAGTTTGCACTGGTGTTGGCAGTGAGTGTGGCAGATTGGGTGGACTGGTCCCCATACCTGCAGGTGGGTGCCAGCTGTGGTGGTAGCAGCAGGTTGAATGGACTGGACCTCAGACCCCAGGAAGAGTGCTCAGGTGCTACTAGTGGTGGACTGGACTGGGTGATCCCAGGCCCCTGGACAGTGTGGATGGGTGATCCACAGGCCCCTGGATGGTATGCTTGATTACTGGGGGAGGGAATTGAACTCAAACCAGGCTGGGTGAACCTGCCCTCAGTCCCCCAGGTGATGACTGCAGGATGCTGGTTGTGGTAAGCAGGGGCAGGGTGATCCCCAGGCTGTTGGAATGCTCAGTTGGGGGATGGCAGAGGCGGTGCTGTAGGGGAGGACCGGGTTGTTTACCTTGGAAGCAGCCTATATGCTGGTAGCCTGGATTGGGGGGTGTGGGTGTGGACTTTGCTGGTACTTTGGCCCTATAGCAGTCTGTAACTGTGGTTGCAGGCAGTGGAATTTGTCTTCAGGGCATATAAAAATGTGTGACTGCCCCTCTGCTGGGGGTGGGGGTGGAGTCACTGCCTGTGGCTACTGCCTTGACCCCTGGCAGCAGGGCAGGACACAGTCTGCTGGGTCCTGGGCTCTCAAAATGGCAGGGTGCTGCAGCTGCTGAGGACTCAGGGGTTTATGGGACCCAGCGTGAGCTCTGTCTCTGGAGCCATGCCTTTGCAAGGGCTCCAGGCATCTCCCTATGTTAGTCTCAGGACCCATTAGGGCCAAGAGGATCTCCTGTGGCTAGGATTATAAGCATCTGTGACAGGAATGCAGACTTCTGGGGGTCTCTCATTTACCCTTTCCCCACATTGGGGAGCCTCTGCAGACTCTCAGCCGGTTCTGGCGGAAGAGGCGGCCTCACTTTGTCCTTCCTTGCTTTCGGTGCTTCCCGTCTCTTCTCTGTTGAATTACAGTGCTCTCTCTCGGATAAGCTATTCGAAGTGTGATTAGCTACTTGCTGGTTTGGTTCCTCTTCATGGAAGTGGCAAATACTAGGTGCTTCTAGTTAGTCATCTCTAAGTCTCTCCTCTAAAGGATTATGTAATTTTTTTAAATTTACATAAGATTCTCATGAAGTATTAGGTTTTAACACACTTGAAAACATTCTTTTCTGTGGTCATGCTACAGATGCAATACACAGATAATTTTATTTTAATTTTTAGAGATTTATTTTCTTAATTAACTTTTATTTTATAATTATGAAATACACTGACGTAAATTCAAGGCCAAATGAATAAAAAAAGATATATTTAAAAAGTCTGGTTTCAGCTCTTTCCCCTCTACCACCCACTTCTCTCCCTCCCCATATAGGTAACCATTTTTAAAAAAGTTTACCCTCCCATTAAAAAATAAATATATATTATTATACAACTTAATTTCAAAATAATATGTATGGTGACATAATACATAAGTGTGTGTGTATCTATATATATATATTCACTCATAGATATACATGAATGATTTCTAGGTTCATCTATTGGTTATAGGAGCATATATACACATACAGCGCTATTCTAAAAGTGCCAATCTGATCATGTAACTAGAACTGTTTGGCAAATATTTATTATTCTTAGGATAAAAACATTGTTCAAATGGTCCCCATAATCTGGCATCTGTCTACTTGATCACTTTTTAAACCAAGCAACTCTTTTTTATCTTCTGTACTGCAGCCGCATTGGGCTTCTTCCTTGAACATATACTGTTCTTTCCTGCTTTAAAGTAATTTTTTTTACATGCCGTTCTGTCTTCCTGGAAGGATTTCTTCTCTTTCATTTCCCTTTCAATTTAGATAATTCCTACTTATTCTTCCAATTTAAACTTAAAAGCCAGTTCCTCAGAGAAACCCTCTCTGCTTCATCAAATTAGTTTAGCTCTTCACTGTTATGTATTCTCCAAATACTCCATACATTTTTACATTACTTATTATAACTATAATTTAAAAATTTTAATGGAAAATTTTAAGCATAGAAAAAAGTAGAGAGAATAGTATAATAAGTCCTTGTATTTTTAATTTGTTTAAATAATTATCAACTCAAGGTCAACCTTATTTTTTTTTTTTTTTTTTTTTTTTTTTTTTTTTTTTTTTTTTTTGAGAAGGAGTCTCGCTCTGTCACCCAGACTGGAGTGCAGTGGCCAGATCTCAGCTCACTGCAAACTCCACCTCCCGGGTTTACGCCATTCTCCTGCCTCAGCCTCCCGAGTAGCTGGGACTACAGGCGCCCGCCACCTCGCCCGGATAGTTTTTTGTATTTTTTTTAGTAGAGACGGGGTTTCACCGTGTTAGCCAGGATGGTCTCGATCTCCTGACCTCGTGATCCGCCCGCCTCGGCCTCCCAAAGTGCTGGGATTACAGGCTTGAGCCACCGCGCCCGGCCGGTCAACCTTATTTTAACTATACACCTAGACATTATACAATTTAATCACCAATATTTTGGTATCATAATTATAATTTAATAATTAATTGTGAACACTGTTGTTCAATGACTATCTCTGTTACCACATGGTAAATTCCATGGACTCAGGGATTTGAATGTCTTCTTCACTGCTGCATTCTCAGGGTTTAGCTCAATGTTGTGAATATCAGAAGTGTTGAGAGGTATGTCAAATGAATGAATGAAATGTTATAGATTACTAGAGAAAACAGGAATATGCATTTACTGTATGTAGGGTTCAGCAAGGCATTTGACACATTCTCCCACAGAATCTTTGCTAACAGTGTAGTCTAGAATTAAGAACAATTAAGATTCATTTCTTGTTGACTGATTGTATTGAATGGGTTAATGAGATTGTGGTTTTTAGTTCAGTAGTGTGTCAGAGAGCTCTCCTTATGAACTGTTCTTGTTCCACAATTTTTTTAAATCAATGATTTGGATGTGTAGAGAAAGGACTTTCCCCCCACCCCCCGCCCCAATATGGAAGAGAGGAAATATACTGGATGACAGAATCAGAATCCAAAAAATGTGTTTGACAGTCTAGGGCAACAAAAACCACTAAGGTAAATTTAATGGTAATAACTTAAAAGCCTTACATTTAGGTCCAAGAAATACAACTGTAGAAGTTTATGATGGGGGAAACATGGCTTAGTAGCATGTATTAAAAATACATAGTGTGCACAGTGTGATGTCGTCACTATGAAATCTGATGGTAGTCTCAGATTTTCTTACTAGAAGGCAGCATTTAGAAGCACTTTTCTCTTGTTAATTAGATGGCACTAGAAAAGCGATATTTTGTTATAGGCAGAAGAGGCCTGGTGCTGTATTAAGGAAGAAGTGGTTGAAGAACTGAGGATTTCAATCTGTGGAAGCTACGCTTGACCAGCACTAAAACACCCCCCAAAAACCAAAAAACCAAAACCAACAACAACAATGGTCAACACTTAAGAATTGTGAGATATCCCAATTCTCTTGATAAATGGGAGGATCTGTCAATGGTCACTTAAGCTGCATGGAGATGATTATCTGCTACCTCTTTTAGGTAGGGTGCCCCTTTTATAATTCAGCTGAGTTCCCACCACTTCCTGCTGTCTAACACCTTGCTGTCTTCACTCATTTAGGTATCTTTCTTGGCCTTGTAGGTATTTGCCTTTGCAATCCCTCGGCAGGCTAGCCATGTAAGACCTGTCAGGGAGAAGCCTGGACCACTGAGGTTAAAGTTATAGGGATGGATTTTGGCACAATGTAAGGAAGTCCTATCAAGCAGGACTGCTCAAATGCAGAATGGGCTGCCTTGAGATTCTATGAAATTTCATAAAGTCACAGCCCACATCCTTTCTCTCTCTTCCCTTCTGCTATAGACTGAATTATGTCCCTTCAGAATGCATGTGTTGAAGCCCTAACCCCCATTGGGATTGTATTAGATAATAGGGTTTTTAAGTGGTAATTAAGGTTAAATGTGGTCATAAGGGTGAGGGTACTAATCCAATAGGATTGGTGGCTTTATAAGAAGAGGAAGAGAGAGCTACACCCTCTGCCATGTGAGGGCATAGCAAGAAGGCAGCCATCTTCAAGCCAAGAAGAGAGCTTACCAGCAACTGATCATGCTGGCACCCCAATCCCAAAGTTCTGGCCACCAGAACTGTGAGAAAATAAATTTTGGTTGTTTAAGCCACCCAGTCTATGGTATTTTATTGTGTCAGCCTGAGCAGACTATGGCCCTTCTCCTTCCCTTCCCTTCCCTTCTTTTTCCTCCCTCCTTTCTCTCTCCTTCCCTCCTTCCTTTCTCTGCATCTCTTCTTCCTTTCCTCCTTTTCCTTATTCTTCCCTTAAAACAGTCATGCCTATCAGGAAATAGATTTCTTGATTGCCTTATAAATACACATTTCTTAGCATTTTGGCTCACTCGTCTTCATGCGGCTATTCCTTGTGTGTTTATCTGAATGGAGATGGTCCTGAACTGCAACAACGCTTAAGATTCTCATCTGAGGGTGCACGTAAAAATTGTCTGTAAAAAAGTATAGATACTCAGTTCTCCCCAGTCCCTGTCCTGGGAGATTCTGCCTTGCGAGGTTGTTGGAATGGAGCTTGGCATCTGTACATTTAAAAAGCCTCAAGGGAGATTTGGAGTCTTCTTGGAACTACTGCCCCAGGGATTGTATTTGTGTCTATAGAGTACCCAAATCACTGGTTTCTTCATTTATTTAGCAATCACCACGTGTGTCTATCTGGAGAACCCCAAACAAAGTGAAACAAAATGCTGTAAAGGAAGGTACCATTTTGACTCTTGTGGAACCTATAGTCTAGTTAATACAACAACTATATGATAGAAAGGATTCTGAGAAAATGCGACCACCTGGGAGTTGAGTTGGTTCAGGAAGGCTTCCCAAGAAGGGCAGTTCCAAATGAAGGTGAAAGAAGTGTTGTGTTTAGGTGAGTAGAGGAAAGAAGGAGAGGATGTTTGCAGCAGGGAAATAGCATAAGGAGTATTAAAATGTGGTCAGGTTGGGGAGATTAAGAACCATAGAGAGGGGCTTTCACCTTGAAATAGAGGAAGGTCACTTTTTAATCTGTGACAGCAGTGAAGGAAGCAAAGACAGGGAAGAGACAGGAAGTGATGTTAATGTAGAAGCACCACCACATTTTGAATAAAGGAACTATGAGATCATCTGCAGAGAATAAGGGGTTTGGAATAGAAGGGGGCTTTACATTGACAGGGTTGAATGACTTCCTTTGGCTGGTCACTTATGATGACCTCAATATCTCTTGGACATATGTCCGTACATCTTTAGCATCTTTCTGTGGAAGCATCTTCACACTATTCCAGGTGGCCCTCATTAGCAAAATCCAAGACTGTTCCACTCCTGCTTGTCCTCCCACTACATTTCCTCTGACTCCCTTATCCCCATAATGAGAAAGTCAGATAATTAATGGATTTATGGGTTATCATGAGAGTGGGACTGGTGGCTTTAAAAGAGGAAGAGAGACCTGAGCTAGCATGTTTGGTCCCCTTGCCATGGGATGCCCTGTGCCACCTTGGGACTCTACAGAGAGTCCTTACCAGCAAGAAGGCCCTCATCAGAAGCGGCCACACTACCTTGGACTTATCCTCCATAACTGGAAGGAATACATTTCTTTCCTTTCCTTGCCTTTTTCCTTCCGTCGTTCCTTCCTTCGTTCCTTCCTTTGTTCCTTCTTTCCTTCCTTCCTTCCTTCCTTCCTTCCTTCCTTCCTTCCTTCCTTCCTTCCTTCCTTCCTTCCTTCCTTCCCTCCCTCCCTCCTTCCCTCCTTCCCTCCTTCCCTCCTTCCCTCCTTCCCTCCTTCCTTCCTTTGGACAGAATCTTGCTCTGTTGCCCAGGCTGGAGTGCAGTGTCACGATCTCAGCTCACTGCAACCTCTGCCTCCCAGGTTCAAATGATTCTCCTGCCTTAGCCTCCCAAGTAGCTGGGATTACAGGAGCCTGCCACCATGTCTGGCTAATTTTTGTATTTTTAGTAGAGACAGGGTTTCACCATTTTGGCTAGACTGGTCTTGAACTCCTAACCTCAGGTGATCCATCCACCGGGCCTCCCAGAGTGTTGGGATTACAGGCGTGAGCTACTGTGCCTAGCCAGGAATATATTTCTTTTCCTTATAAATTACCCAGCTTTAGTTTTTCTGTTATAAGCAACAGAAAATGAACTAAGACAGGCATCTATACATACATACTTGCAAATACATAGAATATTTCTGGCACATTTTCTATAGCAAACTGATAACACTGATAAAACCAATAATACTGCTTCTGAAGAAGATAATTTGATTTATGGTGGTTAGGGATGAAGACAACCGACTTTTTACTGTATGTAATATACTATTTTGTATTTTTTGAATTATTCTTTTTAGCGTATGCATTACTTTTGAAAAATGCATTAATTTTGGGAAATAATTTTTAAACAAAAGAAAAAATGAGTTCTATTTGAATATTAGACCTCCTATGATTAATATTTGGCTTTTGTAGCATTGAACACTGTAAACTTAACATGGTAATTTTTTTTTTCCATAATGACTGAGAGAATAGTATTTACAATGTAATGAATAGATATGTATGAAAAAATATGATGACTGTATTTTGAGCACAGTGAGTTTGGGGTGTCAGTGGGAAACAGGCAGATGGAAATATCTAACAGGAGTTGGGAATGTGGACTGAGCACTAGTCAAAACCGAAGATTGTTAGAAAAGACTGAGTGAAATACCCAAAGGAGGGAATGTGGAGAGGAGAAATGGGCTATGGGCATAACCAAAGGCAACAGCTACCTTTGGGGTCAGAAGAGGAAAGAGGAGTCAGACAATGAGAGGCAGATCTGAGAGTGAACAGCTTTATACAAGTAATGGGAGAAGATCATGTGAAGAAATAAGAATTGGTGGTGGTGGCTTGCTGCGGAGTCTGAGGAGAATGAAAACTAAGAAAATCTGTAGATCTGATTTTTCGATTGTTATCAAGAGAGTATTTTCTGTACATGATGAGATGGTTAGAAGATGAAGGCTGTGAAAAAGAAACTTGGTAGTGAAGGGAAGGAGAGAGGGACAGGAATGTAGTTCAAGGGATAGCCTGGTGAGTGGAGGTGGTGTGTGTGTGTGTGTGTGTGTGTGTGTGTGTGTGTGTGTGTGTGTGTGTGTATTTTAAGATGGGAAGCACGTCAAACCATTTATACACTGGCAGGAAGAAGTCACAGAAGAAAGAATGAAGTATTAAAATGTGGTCAGCTTGGGGAGATTAAGAACCATAGACAGGGGCTTTCACCTTGAAATAGAGGAAGGTCACTTTTTAATCTGTGACAGCAGTGAAGGAAGCAAAGATAGGGAAGAGACAGGAAGTGATGTTAATGTAGAAGCACCACCACATTTTGAATAAAGGAACTACGAGATCATCTGCAGAGAATAAGGGGTTTGAAATAGAAGGGGGCTTTACATTTATAGAAGAGTGTTGTACATTCTATAATTAGAAAAGAAATAGAAAGGGTATTTTCTTAAGTTAGAAAAGCAGGTGGTTTGCAGCAGCATGGCATAATGAAAAGAACACTAACTTTGGAGCCAGAAAGACCTGAGTTTGAGTCCTGGCTTTATTCTTTGTTAACAAGTTGCCAAACTGATCAATTCCTCAATTTTATTACAGAATAGGACAACAATACCTACTCTGTCAAGCTGTTATGCAGATTCAGTGATAGGACATGTTAGTTAATTTTAGTTTCAACAAACATTTACTAATCTCCCATCATGTGCCAGATACTCCACTAGGAGTATCTCTTTATCCTCAGAGTTTAAAGTCTAGGAGGGAATACACTTCCTCATTTTCTTTTGGGACAAAGAATAAACTTTTGCAGAATTATGAAGGGACTTGCTAACTACTTTCCTGCTTGTGCACTTTTCAATACTGGATCAGATGCACTGGCAGGTTTTATTCTGGTCTGTCTGGATTTAGCCACTTAAGCAAGGGAACCACTTCTCTAAGGCCATGAGCGATTCTTACCCCTTGCCCTTTGGCCAGTGGGCTTGGCAAAGCCCTTCACAGCTGCTAATTATGAAGGATGAGTGGCCTTGGACTGCTGACCACTTCAACGATGACTCAGCTTGTCTCATTCTTATCTCTGCAATAAGCTTGATGTGTATTTGTTGTCTTCTGTTGTTGTTATTGTTGTTGGTAGTATCTAAATATAGGGTTGTTTATCTTTCAAACAGCCTCCCAGAGGGAAATGACCCCAGAATGAGAAACTGAGAACAATTGACCACAATCATGAACAGTAATGAAATGCATTCATTTATAATCTCCATTACTTTTAGGGAGAGTAAGTAAAGACATGCATCCTTGATTAGAGAGATTGGATTAATTGTAATGATTGGACTTAGAGTGTCAGTCTAGAGAAATCTTAAATTAAATTCTAACAGGAGTGCTTTTGCAAAAGGATTATAAATTAAAGCTTTAATTTGTGTACTTTAGTTGTTTAGGTGATTGTAACATCATTTAAGCATTTAATGACCATGAAATTGTTTCAGTGTCATTGGTGATTTGTGATGAAGATCAGCACGTTCAGATCGGAACTGGGTTAATTGCAGCTCATCACCAAGGAAAGTACAAAACATTCTAACCGATACCAGGACTGTAAAGTAGACATCTTTCCCTTTTTAAGTTCTTTTCCAATGCCACTGAGCATTTATATCCTTGTATTGGATAAATAATGATTACGCTGGCCCCATTTCTAGAACTATGTAAATACCATCCTGACAAAGTTGGTGATAGGAAGTTCATAGGTGTTTCTTTTTCATGTATGTGCCCTCTCAGTTCTCCCAGGTAGGCCAATCTGTTTTCCACAGGACTGAGCTATTGCTCTGGTTGTCAGCCTTGTTTGAAAATTATTGCAGTGTCCATGGGCATCAGTGGAATATTCCAGCTAACCTTTGTTAGGCCTTTGAATAAAGAAAGCAAAACAAACAAAACCCCAAGCAAACCAACAATGACAAAAATAATTGGCAAGTGCCAAGGTATCTTCAGTGATTAACAATGATTTTCTTTAGAAACCTTGTGAGTCTGTTAAAATAGAAGCAGACACAAGATTAATTTGCTTCAAGTGAGATAATGCATGAAAGGCATTCACTCCACACAGAGCCTGGCACAGGGTGAGTGCTCAAAAATGGCAAGCTCTTACTACCATTATTTTTATTATTTGGAATTAATGTTATCTGTTTCTCCCTCCCTCTCCCTTTTTGGTCCTCATGAACATCTGTCTTTTTACTCTGAATACCAGTGGAATAAAGGTAAACAGCGTCCGTTCTTGTTTCTGAGGACAGGCTGCCCTGATGTTAAAGGTGATAGAACAGTCAACAGCCCTGGAAGCCCACTTCAGATTCTGGGTAGCTTTGTTAGGTCAGCGCGGCCTTGCAAACTGGCAGCTGGCTGGAAGATTGATGCTATGTTTGGCATTGGCTTACAACGGAGAATTGCTATGCGTAGCCAAAAATCTTCCCTGGCAGCCAGGAGTGGAGGGCAGCCTTGGACCCCACTTCACAGCATTCCTTTAAATGATATTACTGTATTCACAGGCCAGAACTTAAATGTTTGCAGTAACAAGGGAGCCAGGATAGTCAAAGGCATTTTTGTCAATAAAAGAGTATTCAGGCCATGCAATATATTTATGGTTCTATTCAATTCACCTTGTAGATAAGAGGATTTGGAACCGCTATAGGCTCTAAATAAACCCTTATTTTAATGCAGATGGCTCCTTGTTCTAAATAATATCCTTTATATTCTTGTGCCTCAGACTTGGCACTTCTAACTGCCTGATGGATATTTCTACTTGGATTTCCAGCTATTAACACCTGTTCCCAACTTCCTTATTTTCTATCTGTGCTATCATCATTATTGAGAAACTGTATATATAGTGATTACAAGTGAAGGCTTTGGAGGCTGACTGCTGGGTTTTAAATCCCTGCTGTGCTATTTACCAGGTGTGTGGACTTGGATAAGTTATTTGACTTCTTGGTGTCTTCCTTATCTCCTCTGTGTAATAATAACACATCCCTCATCAAGTTGTTGTAAGCATTGAATTAAATGTTTAGGCCAATGCCTGGAATGTAGTCAGTGCTTGTATCAGTTTGGTTGTATTAGGCTGCAAGTAACAGAATACCAATTAATAACAGCTTAGGCAATAAATATATTTAATTATCTTTTTTTTTTTTTGAGATGGAGTCTCCCTTTGTTGGCCAGGCTGGAGTGCAGTGGTGCAATCTTGGCTCACTGCAACCTCGGCCTCCGGGGTTCAAGCAATTCTTCTGTCTCAGCCTCCCGAGTAGCTGGGACTACAGGCACCTGCCACCACATAGTAGAGATGGGGTTTCACCATATTGGACAGGCTGGTCTCGAATTCCTGACCTTAGGTGATCCACCTGCCTTGGCCTCCCAAAGTGCTGGGATTACAGGCGTGAGCCACCGCACCCAGCTCATAATTATCTTATATAACTAGAATTCCGGAGGTGTGAAGTTCCAGCCTTGCTGCAGCAGTTCAGCGGTGCCACCAAAGACTGCATGTCCTTTTCTCTTTCCCTTCTGCCATCTTTACCATGTCAGCTTTTCCTCTTCATGGCTATCACAGGTCACCAGGCTGCTGCAGCTCCAGGGATCAAGGCAAAAAGAAGAGGGAAAGGCAGGGGCGGCATCAACTGTCTCTTTAATCAGGAAAGCAAAAGCTTTCCCGGTTCCCGGGAGCCTTCCAAAAGATTTCTCCCTACATCTTATTGCCAGGACTAAGTCACAGGTCCTCCCGTGACTTTGAAGGAGGCTAAGAAAGTGATGATCCAGTTTTCCAGCTTCTTTTTTTTTTTTTTTTTTGAGACGGAGTCTCGCTCTGTGGCCCAGGCTGGAGTGCGGTGGCCGGATCTCAGCTCACTGCAAGCTCCGCCCCCCGGGGTTTACGGCATTCTCCTGCCTCAGCCTCCCAAGTAGCTGGGACTACAGGCGCCCGCCACCTCGCGCGGCTAGTTTCTTGTATTTTTTAGTAGAGACGGAGTTTCACCATATTAGCCAGGATGGTCTCGATTCCCTGACCTCGTGATCCGCCCGTCTCGGCCTCCCAAAGTGCTGGGATTACAGGCTTGAGCCACCCCGCCTGGCCTAGTTTTCCAGCTTCTGTAATGAGAGAAGAGAGTTGGGCATGGTTGTAGAGGAAGCCAGGTCACAGTGACTGCCACAGTGATTAATATATGTTAGCTGTTACTCTTATTATTATTCTAGTTTTTAAAGTCAAAGATGTTGAAGTTATTTTTCGTTCACCCTCTTCTTCTCTAACACTCAGTCACCAAGTTCAGCGATTCCTCCTTCTCAATGTTTTCCATGCCTACCTGTTCTTTCCTTCATACTATTCCTAATGTTTTGGTGTTATTATCTCATGCATGGAAAAATGCATCAGCTTTGTTTCTGTCTCCTCTATCTTCAGTTTCTCCATGCCCTGCTCCATCTTGCACTCCACTAGATGAATCTTCATCAAATATCTCTATCATGCCATGTTCTTGCCCAAATCCTTTAATCTCTTCCTATTGTCTACAGTAGTGATTCTTAAACTTCAGCATAATTAGAATCACCGGGGAAGGCTGGGTGTGGCGGCTCATGCCTGTAATCCCAACACTTTGGGAGGCCAAGGTGGCTGAATTGTTTTAGCTCAGGAGTTTGAGACCTGCTTGACCAACATGGTGAAATCCTGTTTCCACAAAAAAATACAAAAATTAGCCATGCATGGTGGCATGCACCTGTAGTCCTAGCTACTCAGGAGGCTGCTGAGGTGGGTGGATTGCTTGAGCCTGGGAGGTGGAAGTTGCAGTGAGCCAAGATCAAACCACTGCACTCCAGCCTGGATGACAAAGGGAGACCCTGTCTCAAAAAAAAAAAAAAAAAAAAAAAAAAAAAAAAAAGCATCTGGGAAGCTTGTTAAAACTCAGGTGTCTACTTAAAAGCAAGTGTTGAGGTTATAAAACAATATATTCTCAATATACTCGCAGTATATAATTGGCAAGACAAACAAAATAATTATAATTCAGAGAATTTATTTTCTATGTTACTCATCTGGTACATTAAATATACTGCTTTACATAAGATCCATAATCAGTTATTTTTCATGTATATATAAGTCTCATTTCCTTCAATAGATCAGACATTGCTTGAAGGCAGAGATTCTGTATAATACCACACTGCCACTGTCATTAGTCCTAAAATATTCGACACAATTTTTTTGAATAAATCAGTGGTATTCATGCAAAATATTCAGTGGGTGCTTAATAAATGTTGGACTTATCTAGCAAAAACATTGGAAAACCTCAGACAAGATTGGGTAAAAAACAAAAACAAAAAACACCCCTATCTATTAGAATAGATGTATAGCTTGAAGCAACAGAATTATTCTTGGCTAAGTAATGGCTACGATCTAATAATGTAGATCTTTCATGAGTCAAATGGAAAGACACAGTGTAGCTCTGTCACAAATGCTAAGCTTCAAGGGGTGAAAGGGCACCATTAATCAGTAATTCTATTAGTAATAGGATTAGTTTGATTATTATGGAAGAGATCACCCATTCAATAATGTTCTTTTCCAGGCACTCCTGATACCCACTGGAGGTAATGCTGGTTTTGGGAGCACAACGTATTGTGAAAAAAATATAGAAGGGAAAAAGGATAATTATTTATACCTGTTTGGTGCCAGGGTCTTCAATGATGAATAAGACCCAGTCTCTCAAGGAACTTGGTATCTAGTTAGAAAAAGAAGCATGCAGATAAGTCTAACAGATAATTTCCAGTATAACCTGAAATCAGAGAGGAGCATGAGTGTGTGAGTGAGGCAGGAGAAGGAGAGAGGATCTCTTCTGTCTGGACGTGTGAGGACAGCTTTTCTCAAGGAGTTATCTGCTCTCTCACCTTCCTTTTGGCTTCTCTTGGAATATTGCTAGAGTTATTATTTTTATCATGTTTGGTCTCATCACCAACTACTAAATTTCAGATGTAAATATCCAAGGAGTTGATAACATCTTTATTTCTTTATACTAATGAAACTGGAAACAGTTTCAGAAATCATCAAATCCAACCCAGCCTGGCAAACAAAATGATCATCTGTTCTCTCTCTTTCTATCTACTCCTGATTCCCCCAAACCCCCACATTTCTCAAATATGAGAGACTAAGGATAATCAACCATCCCGGTGTGCCCAGGCAAAAGTACTAAGATGCAGGACTTTCAGTGCTAAAACCAGGACAGTCCTGGACAAACCAAGATGAGTTGGTCATCCTAGAGGGCAGTAGAAATAGTTAGAATGAAGGAGCCTGGATTAATCTATGCTCAATTCCTAACTGGGCAAATCCCTTAATGCTGATGGCTGCTTTATAGCACCAGAATATAAATGTGTTCCTGGAAGACAAGCCTATGCAGATTCAGAGCAAACATCCCACCACAGCCTACCAGGCTTGACTCGTTCACTGGCTGGGTTAAGTCAACACAAGCATGTGTTTTCAATAAACATTTGATATAACTTTGTTTTGATTATAATGGGCTCTTAGGGGCAGCATTGTGTACCCGCCCAAATTCCTATGCTGAAGTTCTAACCTCAGTACCTCAGAATGTGATTGTATTTGGAGAAAGAGTCTTTACAGAGGTAATTAAGGTAAAATAAGGTCATATAGGTAGATCCCAATGCAATATGACTGGTGTCCTTATAAGAGGAGTAGATGAGGACAAAGACACAACAGAGGAAAGGCTGTGTAAACACAAGGGGAGAAGATGGCCATCTATAAGCCAAAGAGTGAGGCCTCAGAAGAAATAACCCTACTGACACTTTGATTTTGGACTTCCAGCCTCTGGAATTGTGAGAAAATACATTTCTGTTATTTAAGCCACCCAGTCTATGGTACCCTGGTATTGAGGCCTCAGCAAACTCATATGTGGGCATTGTTATATTGCTTATAACAATGGAAAATGGACTGGGTAATTTATAAAGAAAAGAAATTTATTTCTTCCATTTATGGAGGCTATGAAGTCCCAGGTCAAGGGGCCACATCTGGTGAGAGCCTTCTTGCTGGTAGGGACTCTGAAGAGTCCTGAGGCAAGGCAGGGTATCACACAGCAAGAGGGCTGAGTGTGTGAATGTGCGAGCTCAGGTCCCTCTTCCTCTTCTTATAAAGCAACCCATTCCACTCCCATGGTAACCCATACATTCATTAACCCTTTAACCCATTCATCCATGAATGGATTAATCTACTTATGAGGGCAGAGCCCTCATGATCCAATCACCTCTTAAAGGCCCTATCTCAATACTGCCACACTGGGGATTAAGTTTCGACATGACTTTCATAGGGGATAAATATTCAAACTACTGGGCCAGGCGCGGTGGCTCATGCCTGTAATCCCAGCACTTTGGGAGGCTGAGGTGGGCAGATCACAAGGTCAGGAGTTCGAGACCAGCCTGGCCAATAGGGTGAAACCTCGTCTCTGCTAAAAATAAAAAAACTAGCTGGGTGTGGTGTCACATGCCTGTAGTCCCAGCTACTCGGGAGGCTGAGGGAGGAGAATAGCGTGAACCCAGGAGGTGGAGGTTGCAGTAAGGCAAGATCATGCCACTGCACTCCAGACTGGGCGACAGAGTGAGACTTCATCTCCAAAACAAAACAAAACAAAACAAACAAAAAATATATATACACATACACACACACGTATATTCAAACTACAGCAATTGCCTTGAGTTGGGCTTTCCCAGATGTATATAGTGATTTATGCAGAAGTAGTTTATTTGGGAGGTGATCCCAGGAAGCCCTGAATGACAGAGGTGAAGGGAGAGGGAAAGGAAGGAAAGTAGTTCAGAGCAGGTCACTGCTGGGGGCAACTGGATCTGCATCCTTCTGGGGCCCTCTGAAAACTGCATAGAACACACTTCAGGTTGTCCCACCCGAGGAGCAATTTATCCTCCATCTCCCATTCATTATGGGGGGAACAGGGATCGGCTTCCAGCCTGGCAGTGCCTGCCTGCCCTGCACAGTTGTGAACTAATTTCTGCTGCCAGAGAAAGCCCTCAGGGAGTGTTGGGGGAGCTTGCAATAAGAACTGCAGGTGTACACACCAACAGTCTCTGTGTGTTTTATTTGCTTTTGTAATAACAAACAATAAAGATTTCAAAAGCAGGAAAGTGATTGTATTACTGGGAAGAATTTTATTTAACTTTAACATTATAACAAATCCATTGCCAGGTTCACTTTGCAATTTGGCCTAGAATAAAAGTGGCTTTCTCTAGGCAGGGTGTGAGATGTGATATAAGCCGTGTTCTTTCAACGCCCTGGTGGTATCATACATCAGGCTCCTCACAGTGCCAGCCTCACTGTCATTCTTAAATTCCTAGAGATTGGGCCTTGTTAGTGCTAAAGGCCTCTGAGGCTCCTTTAAATCAGTCATATATTGATTAAAATAAGAAGGGAGATTCTCCCTTTCCTACTTAAACTAGCTAAGGGCATATAGCAAAATCTCTTTTCCTTGTATCAAAATTAAAACAGGACTCTCAGTGTCCTGCATCATCTACCCAGGGTAGCTTCCTCCCCTTCCCATTGCTAAATGAGATAGATAGTAATTATTCAGTACCTCCCTCCATGAGGACTGAAATAGATAATGCAAGTAGAGTTCTCAACAAAGGGCCTGGCTACTAACTGCACACATCGAAGCCCATTGAGAATACTGGTAATTTGTATATTTATTTCATGTAACCAGAAATCTCCATATTTTATTTAAAAATAAATTTTGTCTCTGGGTGTTGTTTCACTTGCGAGTATGTCAGGCTTGTGACTGTGGATCCTTTGTCCTCTTGGCTTAAGTATCTCCAAGTAGAATTATTGGGAAGTTTTTAGATAAAATAAAGATCTTAGGAAAGGTTGGGGCTGGCTCTGGAGGAATAGAGGGGAGGGAAGGAGAGAGAACTGAGTCCTGGGAAAAGGGAGGCAGGCAGGCTCCATGCCAAGGGCTGGGATTAGTCCTGGGCACCTCCCCTCTTCCTCTCTGTGTTCTCCTTCACCCTTTGCCAGTTTTCATCAGTGACTCTGATAGACTAGGGGGCAAATATAAATGACCAATGACGTAAAAAAGTTGTTTGTCCATCGTATGTTCTCACTTATAAGTGGGAGCTAAGCTATGAGGATGCAAAGGCATAAGAATGATACAATGGGCTGGGCGCGGTGGCTCAAGCCTGTAATCCCAGCACTTTGGGAGGCCGAGACGGGCGGATCACGAGGTCAGGAGATCGAGACCATCCTGGCTAACACGGTGAAACCCCGTCTCTACTAACAATACAAAAAACTAGCCGGGCGAGGTGGTGGGCGCCTGTAGTCCCAGCTACTCGGGAGGCTGAGGCAGGAGAATGGCGGGAACCTGGGAGGCGGAGCTTGCAGTGAGCTGAGATCCGGCCACTGCACTCCAGCCTGGGCCACAGAGCGAGACTCCGTCTCAAAAAAAAAAAAAAAAAAAAAAAAAAAAGAATGATACAATGGACTTTGGGGACTCAGGGGAAAGGGTGGGAAGGGAGTGAGGGATAAAAGACTACAAATTGGGTTCAGTGTATACTGCTGTGGAGATGGGTGCACCAGAATCTCACAAATCACCAGCAAAGAACTTACTCATGTAACCAAACATCACCCATTCCCCCCCAAAACCTATGGAAATAAAAAATTTTAAAAAAAGGAAAAGGTTTTTAAAATATGTGTAGGGAAAGATTATCTCATATGTATTTTTTAAAAACCAAGATATTTTATAGGAATTTAATAGATGTTTTCAAAATCAAAATAAAAGTTGTTTTTCCTCGTTAGTAAGCCAGAAAGTTGAAATTAAAACTGCAGTTGTGTAAGTGCCTGAGTCTTAAGTAAAAGTCTTAACATGGGTCTTAAACAGAGGAGGGATAGGGTTAGTAACTTTCTAAACGAATGCTCCCTGACTGGACTCATTGTTTTAATGCAGCATATAATCCTCTGGATAAATCTCTGAATGAAATTTCAGATTAAAAGAACACCTAAATGGCCACATTATACCAACAGAAAGACATGCATTTCAGGACTGAAAAAGAACATAATATATGGAATACTGAAAGCCTGTACTGTAGCCCAGCACCAGGCATCAGGTATATCTTCAACAGATGTTAACTATGATTATGATTTTTGCCACCCAATAACCATCTTTCCCATCTAGTGCCTCATGGGAATTTCAGAGAATTTGCATGTACGGGAGTATAATGAAGATGGAGACTCTGTAAGGAATTGGGGTGGGGGGAAATTCATCTGTTTCACAATGCACACCCACATCAAGTGACTAATTCTCCTTTCAACAAGAGTTTTTGCTCTCCAAAACCCCTTCTCTTCCAGACTGTCTCTCTCCCTTCTCCTATGTAAGCCTAGTGTTTTTCTCTCCTGCTTTATAGATTTTCCCTCATACCCCCTTCAAATTCTTTTCTGTGCCATGTAATGTGAAAGCCACAAAAATTGACCTCAGGTCATTACAGTCTACTAGAGGAGCTATAAACAACATTATTTAGAATAGAGAGGTTGACCACCATGACATGCTAGAGGCATAAACAGCAGGGGTTCAGTGGAGGGGAGACATCATAAGACAAGCAGCATGGGCATTGGTCTTAAAGGATAAATTGGATTCTGTCTAAAAACAGTAGGAAAGAATATTATTGGTGGAAGGAGCAGCTTGAGCAAAGACACAAATGTGGCACAAGCCAGGGTCTGATCTTCCCAGCTTGAAAGCCAAACAAAGGGATCCAGGTTGTATTCTATATGTCAACGTTTTGAGCAGCTCCTCTGATCCATATTGGAGATATTAGTCATAGAGTGGTTGTCACGAATGGAAGGGAAGAGGCAGAGACAGGGTGCAGGAGGTCAGTAAAGAGGACATCCACATTACTCTTCAACTCTCAGACCGTCAGATATAATGTTAATTATTGCCTTCTCAGAAATTTTTAAGGCATCTCCATTGTCCACAAAATAAAGAACAAACCCCTTAAAATGCCATTCAAGGCCTCTGTACTAGTCAGCTTGAGCTGTCGTAATAAAATACCACAGACTTGGGGTTTAAACAACAGAAATTTATTTCCTCACAGTTATGGAGGCTAGAAGTTCAAGATTCTGGCCAGTTCAGTTTCTGGCGAGGGCAGATGGCTTGCAAATGGCCGCCTTCTTACTGTGTGCTTATGTGGCCTTTACTTGGCAGCGCTCATGGAGAGAAAGAGCAAGCTCTCTGGGGTTCTTTTTATAAAGACTAATCCCTTTGAATCAAGACTCCAGGGTCCCACCCTATGACCTCATTTAGCCTTAGTTCCATAGAGGCCCCGTCTCCAGATAAAGCCAGACTGTGGGTTAGGGTTTTGATATATACATTTTTGTGAATCACAAACATTCAGTCCACGACAGCTTCCTAGAAAAACAGTAACTACCATCTGTGAAGTGCCTGCTATAGTCTAGGCATTGTGTAAAGTGCTTTATCTATATTATTTCATTTAATCCCCTCAAGAACAGCATGAAGTAGGTATTTCGTTGTCTGCATTTTACAAATGAGTCTCAGGCAAGGTAAGTGATTTGTCTATAGCTGTACAGCCTTTAGGGGTGGGGGCAGAATTTGAAGGGGAATCCACCTTGAGGCAGGAGGAATCCACCTTGAAGGGGAATTGGAAGCACTCCACTCCCCTGACCGACTGCTTCCGACTTCGGCTGTGACTCTGTCCTCCCCACCCACTCTGGTCCCACTGTATAACTTAGCATTTTCTCTATGTGACATAATTCTTGAGGTCTTGTGTTTGCTCATGCTGTTTTCTCAGACTGTAATGCCTTATTTTTTCTTATTTTTATTCATTGTTCAAGTTTCCCCTCAAGGGGCAAGGCCTCTGTGAAAACTTCCTGTACATCTTTTTTGGTTGTTGTTGAATCATATGTATGTGAAAACTTTCTAAATATTCCATGCTGTTTCATTTGGCCTCGCATTCTGGTTTACCTGTCTAAATGTCTGTATTTCCCTGCCACACCACCAGATTATACATATTTTGAGATATTTTACATGTTTGTATTTTACATCATGCCTAGCACATAGTAGGTGCTTTAATAAACATTTGCTGAGTGAAGGTCAAGGTGAGAGTTAGTGAAGATATAAACGAGAGGAGTGGCAATGGAGATGCAAAGGAGAGGACGGATTGATAATACATCTTTGGATGTGGGGACTGAGGGAGAGGCAAGGATGACTTGAAAGTTTTTCAAGGTAAGAACATCATTGTTATTATAGAAGCCAGGAGGTGTTGCTACTTGCGGGGAAAGACACCATTAATAGAGGCTATAGTAGTAATAATAGCAGCTTCCACTAATTAAATACTTGAATCACTCAGCATGCCAAGTGCTTGTCATATATTGCTCACCTATTTCTCACAATAATCTTATGAGGTGAGCATTATTCTCAATGCATAGATGATGAAATGGAGGCTCAGAGGGATTAAGCAAACTGCTCAAGGGGGCACAACTAGCAAGCATCAGAGCTGAGATGCAAACTCAAGTCTGTCTGACTCCAAAGCTTGTGTCCTGAAGTATTATCTTCCTGAAAACTGTCGAGGGAATCTATTTCCTGTTCTCCAAGGGGCAGCGGGGGAGGTCTCGTCATTTGCCAACAACTCTTTGTGGTGTCTGGTGACTGATTGGTGAGCAGTGCCATGTTGGTTCTTCGTGACACAGACAATCCCCTACACACAGATGTGAAGTTCCCAGTGATGGGAGTGAACATGAGATGTCTGAGCCAGGCCCTGGATGTCTCCTTGCCTTCTCTCCCTCTCTTCTCGGGCTGTAAAAGCTGTTCAGCAGAAGTTCACACAGCATCTAGTCTTTTTCCAAAGAGACATAGCCATGGCCAAAGACAATCTGAGGAATGCTAGAAGTCACCTCTTCTATGTATTTGGTGTAAACTGGGAAGAAAAGTTCCCAACATATTTCATCACAGTCAGCAGTAAACAAATACCTTTATCAATAGCAGCATCAACAGCTTGTACTATAAGTGGGTGTGAGGGATTCCACTGCTTGGAAGGTCAAGTGTGGGAGATATCAGGACTCAGGTCAGTGAAGTGGGCACATATCCCTAATAACACAAGAGCCTGGTAATGGAAACAAAGATTTCAAATTTGTCAATGATAAAGCTTTTGTTAGTTCTTCATCTTGGAGAAAAAGAGTAAGCTAACAGGAAGTACAAAACAGAAACACACATTGCAGAATTCTTTAGGCAATACTATACTAGGTTTGTGATTGTATTTTAAAACTGATTACATGAAAGAATATTAATTAGGCCTATGAGAAGTAGCAATATAAGTGGTTTGACAGAAATGTGAGAAGAATGTACAGCAGATTTCAGCAGATAATGGCAGAAGAGTTGAGGGATAGGTCTTTTCCAAAGACTAAATGGATTGACTTGTTTATTCTGGCAATGTAAAAGAAGGAGGAAAGATTGTGACTTTCTTCCTGTGATATGAAAACTGAAATGGGTTGGGCAGGGTGTGGTGGCTCACGCCTGTAATCTCAGCACTTTGGGAGGCCGAGGTGGGCGGATCACTTGGGGTCAGGATTTTGAGACCAGCCTGGCCAATGTAGTGAAACCTCGTCTCTACCAAAAATATAAAAAATTAGCCAGACGTGGTGGCGGGCACCTATAATCCCAGCTACTTGGGAGGCTGAGGCAGGAGAATCGCTTGAACACAGGAGGCGGAGGTTGCAGTGAGCCGAGACTGTAACAGTAATTGGTTTATATAGATACCTGTGAGCAACAGATTTTCACCACGTCTACCTAGGTCAGCACACTAAATGCCAGAAGGATGATGTGTGGGTGAAGATAGCAGAGCAATATAATATGGGAGGGGAACCCTTTCCTGGCAGATTTTTAAAGAATAAAGTAAATGGAAGGCCTTATTTCCTCAATTAGACAGTGAGTTTTTTTTTAGTTCTATTATTTTACAGAAGTTGTAGATGTTCTTAGTTTAACTTGCTTTAGTCCCATGTTCAGAAGTAGCTTTAACCTTTATTGCCTACTACGTGACTGAAGAATAATTTGGCATTTTTCCCTTTTAAAGTGAAGCATGAGCTTTCATAAAAATCCTCCCCCATTGTTGTTACAGCATTTTGGTATGCATTTATATTTCAGTAATTTTAATGTGGTATATTAATTTTGATTATAAATGTTTCCACACACATGCCTACTGGTGGTAATATTTTATGTTTACCTTCTCATTTGTACATTTTATTTGGGAGTAATGCATTCTGATAACTCATTAGGATACATGGGTGGAAAATTTTCATTTTAAAGTAGGATAGTTTTAAGCAACATTAACATTTAATTAGAGCTCTTCACTGCATTTTATTATGAAGTTATTCTGTAATTACTCAGCAGGTCCTGGTGTTTACTAATGCAGAAGTGACAGCACATAATACTACTAAATTATTGCCACATCTCTGGAAAAGACAATTGGAAAATGGGGAATAGATAAAGGCATTGTTTAAAAAGCCTCAGGGGAAAACAGCCTCGGAACATAATCCTTATTTTCTTTTGAACCATTTTTTTTTTCCATGAGGATCCAGAGCAACATATAGCATGTAGACCTCCCCTACTATAGGTTAAGTAGCTTACATAATGGCTCCAGCTGCAATTTTCACATTTTGCATGAAACCCTTTTCTTGCAAGAGTCGGCGTGAAGTGGAGCCTGTTAGGTATAGTTCTAAATTGCTCAGATACATTATATGTGGGGAGAGTAGAAACCTTCAAATAAATGCCAGAAACTGAGGTTTCTAAGAAGCTTTATGCTTTTTAAATAATCATCCTTTTCTCCTTTTTAATTAGAATACAGATATTCTATTATGACCAGAGAACATAATGGTTAGAAAGCGCCATCAAATGCACCCTGACCCTTTATAAGACGGCAGTGATGTGCAGGCTGTAATTTTCATATATGAGCACCCTGAAATTCTTCTTTCCTTTTTAAATTTTCTTTTATGCAGACTTCATAATCCTGCTGCTAATTTGATTCCCTGTGCCCTTTCCTCATTATGCCCAAGCTGCTTCTGGACACTCAAAGTGAATTGAGGCAACTATTTTGATATTGTGGGTGAAAATTAGTTTTAGCTAAGACATTCAGATAACAGGTGTGTGTGTGTGTGTGTGTGTGTGTGTGTGTGTGTGTGTGTAGTTGGTCATGGGAGGTATAGAGCTGAGGAGATAACATCTCTGAAATGGGCTACCTTGATAAATCACCTGAACTCTCCTCTTTATATGCACTAGAGCAATGATAGCAGACATTCTTGCCTTATTCTTGATCTTGGGAGAAAAAGCATTCAGGCTTTCATCCCTAAATATAATGTTAGCTGTAGATATTTTGTAGGTACTTGTATTAGTTTGCTAAGGTTGCCATAACAAAGTACCATCAGCTGAGTGACTTAAATAAGAGAAGTTTGTTTCTCGCATTTCTGGAGCCTAAAAGTCCAAGAACCAGGTGTAGGCAGGTTTATTTTCTTCGGAGCCTCTCTTCCTGGCTTGTGGACGGCCGCCTTCTTGCTATGTCCTTATATGGTCTTTCCTCTGTGCGGGCTTATCTCTGGTGCTTCTCTGTTTCTCCAAATTTCCTATTCTCATAGAGACGCCAGTCAGATTGGATTAGGGTCCACCCTAATGGCCTCATTTTGACTTAGTCACCTCTTTACAGGTTCTATCTTCAAACACAGTCACATTCTGAGGTACCGGGGATTAGGGCCTTATATAAACTTTGAGGTAACACAATTTAGTCCACTGACAATACCTTTTATTAGGTTAAGGAAGTTCCACTCTATTTGATTTGCTGAGAGTTTTTAAAATCATGAATGAATATTGAATTTTGCCAAATGATATTTTTGCATACATTGATAGGATCATGTGGTTTTCTTTAGAATGTCATAATGATGGATTACATTGATTGACATTTATACATTGAACCAGTATGTTATTCTTTTTTATATCTTGTTGGATTAAATTTGCTAATATTTTATTGAGTATTTTTGCAAAAATATTCATAAGGCATATAATTTTATTTTCTTGTAATGTCTTTGTCTGGATTTAGTATCAGAGTAATGCTGGCCTGATAAGTTGGGAAGTATTCCCTTCTCTTTCATTTTCTGGGAAAGTTTGTTTAGAATCTGTGTTATTTTGCCAGGTGAGGTGGCTCACGTCTGTAATTCCAGCACTTTGGGAGGCCGAGGCGGGCAGATCACGAGATCAGGAGATTGAGACCAGCCTGGCTTACACAGTGAAACCCTATCTCTACTGAAAATACAAAAAAATTAGCCAGGCGTGGTGGCGGGCGCCTGTAGTCCCAGCTACTCGGGAGGCTGAGGCAGGAGAATGGTGTGAACCTGGGAGGTGGAGTTTGCAGTGAGCCAAGATTGCGCCACTGCACTCCAGCCTGGGCGACAGAGCGAGACTCTGTCACAAAAAAAAAAAAAAAAAAAAAAAAAAGAAAGAAAAAAAGAAAAAAAGAATCTGTGTTATTTATTCTTTAATTAATTATTTATTTAATTTTTATTTTTTTGAGACAGAGTCTCTCTCTGTCACCCAGGCTGGAGTGCAGTGGTGTGATCTTGGCTCACTGTAACCTCTGCCTCCTGGGTTACAAGCGATCCTCCTGCCTCAGCCTCCCTAGTAGCTGGGACTACAGGTGCATGCCACCATGCCCAGCTAATTTTTGTATTTTTAGTAGAGACAGGGCTTTACCATGTTGGCCAGGCTGATCTCAAACTCCTGACCTCAAGTGATCTGCCAGCCTTGGCCTCCCAAAATGCTGAGATTACAGAGGTGAGCCACCATGCCTGGCCATTTCTTCTTTAATTGTTTTGGTAGAATTCATCAATTAAACACTCTGAGCCTGAAGATTTCTTTTTCAGGTGATTTTAACTCCTAATTCAATTTTTTCCAGGTTATCTATTTCATCTTGAGTGAGTTGTTAGTTTGCAGTTTGCAGAAGTACTCCATTTTATCTGTTACTGAATTTATGTGTGTAAAATCATGTGTAACATCCTCTTATTATTCTTTTAATTTCTACAGTGTGTCACCCTTTTTATTCCTGATGTTGGTAGTTTATGACTTCTCTGTTTTTTCCTTTGTTGGTGTTGCTAGAAGTTTGTATTAGTTTGTTCTCTAATTGCTATTAAGAATTACCTGAGACTGGGTAATTTATAAAGAAAAAAGGTTTAATTGGCTTACACAGTTCTGCAGGTTATACAGTACGCATGGCTGAGGAGGCCTCAAGAAACTTTCAATCATGGTGGAAGATGAAGAGGAAGGAGGCATGCCTTACATGGTTGGAGCAGGAGGAAGAGAGAACGAGGGCAGGGGGTGCTACACACTTTTTTTTTTTTTAGATGGAGTCTCGCTCTGTCGCCCAGGCTGGAGCGCAGTGGCCAGATCTCAGCTCACTGCAAGCTCCGCCTCCTGGGTTCATGCCATTCTCCTGCCTCAGCCTCGTGAGTAGCTGGGACTACAGGCGCCCGCCACCACGCCCGGCTAGTTTTTTGTATTTTTTAGTAGAGACGGGGTTTCACCGTGTTAGCCAGGATGGTCTCGGTCTCCTGACCTCGTGATCCACCCGTCTCGGCCTCCCAAAGTGCTGGGATTACAGGCTTGAGCCACCACGCCTGGCCAGCTTTGTGTTTTTTACTTGTTTGTTTGTTTTGGGACAAGGCCTCACTTTGTCACCCAGGCTGGAGTACAGTGGTGTGAACACAGCTCACTGCAGCCTCAGCTTCCCAGGCTCAAGTGATCCTCCCGCCTTTAGCCCCCCAAGTAGCTGAGATTACAGGTGTGCACCACCACGCCTGGCTAATTTTTGTGTTTTTCATAGAGATGGGGTTTTGCCACATTGCCCAAGGTGGTCTCAAACTCCTGAGCTCAGGTAACCTGCCCACCTTGGCCTCCCAAAGTGCTGAGATTATAGGTGTGAGCCACTGTGCCCAGCCAGCTTTCTTGTTAGGTGCATACACTTTTAGTATTGTTACCTGTTTTCGGTGAACTGACCTTTTCATCATTGTATAATGTCTCTTTATCCCTGGCTCTAACATTTACTTTGTTACTAATAAAGCCATGTAAGCTTTCTTTTAATTCGTGTTTGCATGGTATATTCTTTCCATTATGTTACTTAACCTACCTATATCATTATATTTGTGGTGAATTTCTTGTAGGCAACATGTGATCTCATGTTTTTTTTTTGACTTCTAAATCCATTTATATCCATTCTGATCTCTTTTAATTGACATAGTTAGCATATTTACACTTAATTTAGCATTCACATGTAATTATTGAAATATTAATGAGCCTACCATTTTATTATATGTATTCTGGTTTTCCCCTCTGATTTGTATTTCTCTGTTTCCCTTTCAGCTTCTTTTCTGGGGATAGTTGAACAAATTTTAGTATTCTATTTAATTTATTCATTATGTCTTTGACTGTTTTTTGGTATTTCTTTTTAGTAGTTGATCTAGGGATTATAATAACATCATAATAATATATAATAACATAACTCATTACATTCTACTTAGAATCGATATTATACCTCTTCAAGTACGTTCAGTAAAGGTTTAATTTAGCAGGCTTGGAATGTTTGAGACCTGAACATTCCCAAAAAAGGACTGGCCTTTGACCAGCTTCTGGGAGGTAATCTCTAAGCCCTTTGGATATCCTGTTTGATAGAAGTATCTTTGTATACCTGGGCCTTGGGCCTTGCCAGATAGTTTATGCCAACAATGTGATTTATGACTGGGGCCTTGTCCACATTGTATCCATTTGACCTCTGTAGAAGCTGGAGACTGAGTAAGGTTTGTCAGATGGATGTTTCATGCCTATGTGGCCAACCCCCAATACAAATCCTGGACACCAAATCCTGGCACTGGTTGGCAGTCAGCCATATGTGTTTTCACACATCATTGCGGGGAAAATTAAGAAGACAATTTGAAGCTTGCTCTTGGTTTCTCCTGAATTCTGCCCCCTGCATTTTTTACCTTTGCTGATTTTATCTGTATCGTTTTGCTGTAATAAGCTGTAACCATGATCATTAACAGCTTTTCTGAGTTCTGTGAATCTTTCTAGCAAATCAATGAGCTTAAGTGTGGTCGTAGGGACCCCTGGCACAAAGTGAAATGTGGAATCTTGCCACCATATGCATCTCTTTATTCTTCACAATCTATGTCATAGTCATCTTATCTAATATGCTTACATACAATAAAAACCTCATCAGATATTGTTATAATTTTTGCTTTTGGTTGTCACACATATTTTAAAGAACTCAAGAGGAGAAGATTTGTCTATTCTACTTAACCAGATATTGCTCTTTCTTCATTCTTAATGTTCCACATTTCTTTGTGGTATCATTTTCCTTCTGTCTAAAGAATTTCTTTTAGCAATCCTTTTAGAGTAGGTCTGTTGGCAGTAAATTCTCATGGTTTTTCTTGCCTGTGATGTCCTTTATTTATTTATTTTTTAAACAACCTGTCATTTCTGAAGGATATTTTTACTGGATATTTAGCTCTGTGTTAACAGTATTTTCTTTTAGCCCTGTAAAAAATGTCATTTTACTTTGGGCCTCCATGGTTTCCAGTGAGAAATCTGAAATTATTTGAATCATTATTCCCCTATAAGCAATGCACTGTCGTTCCTTGTCGTTAGGTTTTTTTTTGTTGTTTTTTTTTTAGATAGAGTCTTGCTCTGTCACCCAGGCTGGAGTGCAGTGGCACAATCTCGGCTCACTGCAACCTCTGCCTCCTGGGTTCATGCCATTCTCCTGCCTCAGCCTCCCAAGTAACTGGGACTACAGGTGCCCGCCACCAAGGCCGGCTAATTTTTGTATTTTTAGTAGAGATGAGGTTTCACCATGTTGGCCAGGCTGGTCTCGATCTCCTCACCTCAGGTGATCCATCCACCTCAGCCTTGCAAAGTGCTGAGATTACAGGTGTAAGCCACCCTGCCTGGCCTAGTTTTTTGTTTTCAGCAATTTGATTATGATGTGTTTGGGTATGTATTTCTTTTGGGACTGAGGCTTACTGGTTCTCGAATTCGTAAGTTTTATGTTTTATGTCTTTCACCAAAGGTAGGAAATTTTTAGTTGCCATTTCTTTAAATATTTTTTTTAGCCCCCACACCCTTTTTCCTTTCCTGATGAGACTCCTATGACACAAATGTTAGGCTTTTTGGTATAGCACCTTAGGTCCCAGAGGCTCCACTCAATTATATTGTTAATTTTTTTCTTTCTATTGTTGAGCAATTTCTATTGATCTATCTTCCAGTTCACTGATGCATTCATCTGCCATCTTTATTTGCTATTAAGCTCTTTCAGTGAGTTTTAAAATTTTGGCTATTGTATTTATTAGCCCCCAAATTTCCATTTGGTTCTTCTTTCTATTTTCTATTTTTTTGTTGTTGTTGAGATTTTCTATCTTTCTGTTTGCTTTAAGAGTGTTTGCCATTCTTCTTGGAGCACTTTCGCATTAGTTGCATTATAATCTCTCAGATACTTGCAATATGTGGGTAATCTTGATGTTTGTGTCTGTTAATTATGTTTTCTTACTTAAATTGAGATTTTTCTGATTCTTTATATGCTTATTACTTTTGGATTATATCCTGGAAAGTTTGAATAATATGATAATATGTTATGAGATTCTAGGTCTTGTTTAAATCCTATGGATAATGTTGGTCTTCTTGCTTTAGTAGGCAATTCACTCATTTGGATACAGGCTGTAAGTTCTGACCTTTTTTCTATGGGTTGTGGTTTCAATGTCAGTTCTGCTTTCAAAGGTATTGAAATGCTAGTTGAATCTGTTTCATGTGTGCACCATCTATTGGTCAGTCTGGGACCTGAGAGTGGTCTATCCTATAGTTCAGTTCTCAGTGAGTCCATGAGCTCATAAACAACTTCATGTGGTCACTTTCCTGAGCTCCTTCCTTTCTATGATCTTTGTGGTCCTTTCCAGTTCACTGGCCCTATTTTTGTCTTTTTAGGCAGAAAGCTGGAATTTTTGTTATCATAGTTTGCCACAGCAGTCTCATAATTGCACCCACATTTGGGGCCAAGCAGTAGGAGGAAAGAGAAGAAAAAAATCAATTCCTATTTGAGTTGATCCATCCTCTTGGGACCATAGGTTCTCTGAGGAGAGAAGAAAGTTTCCATTCTACAAAGTTTTAGGTGCCTGTGGACCCTGCTGCTGCTGCTGTTGCTGCCATTACCACCACCACTACCACCAATGGAAGATTTCCTGGTGGCTGGGACATGATAGCGTGGAGATTATAAAATTAAAAAAAAAAAAAAATGGGTGGATGGAGAAAACCAGCAGACCACAAGCCTACATCATTCGTACCCCCCACAGGAACTCAAATTTTAACAACTATCTGCACACAGAAAAGCACCATCATAAGAACCAAAAATCAGGTGAGCAATCATAGTACCTGTTTTTAACTTCGATATCATTGAAAGAGGCATTGAGGAGGGCAGGAGAGAAAATCTTGTAATGATGACACCATGCCTCTCCCATCCTCCGGCAGCAGCCTTGTAATGTGGAGAGTCTGTGTACTTGGAGGAGGGAGAGCAGTGACTAGGGGACTTTACATTGAACTCAGTACTGCCTTGTCATAGCAGAGAGAAAAGCCATGCTGGGCTCAGCCAGTGCCAGTGCACAGAGGGAGAACTTGGATCAGACCTAGCCAGAGGGGAACCACTCATCCTGTTGGCTGGACCTCAAGTTTCTCGGCAAGCTTTGCCACTGGGGCCCAAAGTGCTCTGGGGTCATAGGTAAACTTGAAAGGCAGTCTAGGACACAAGAACTGCAATTCCTAGGCAAATCCTAGTGCTGGCTGTATTCAGAGCCACAGGACTAAAGTGGCACGTGACCTAGGAAGACACCAGTCAGGGCAGCTAAGGGAGCGCTTGCACTGTCCCTCCCCTAACACTAGGCAGTGCAGCTTGTAGCAATGACAATGTCTCCTTCCTTCTGATTAAGGGGTGGAGAGTGAAGAGTAAAGAGGACTTTGTCTTGCCTCTTGGATAGCAGTTCAGCCATAGTAGGAGAGGGCACTGGGCAGAGCTATGGGGGCCCTGTTCCAGGCCCTAGCTCCTGGATTACATTTCTAGACACATACTTGGCCAAAAGGGAGCCTGCTGCCTTGAAGGAAGGCCCCAGTCCTAGCAGGATTTATTACCTCCTGACCAAAGAGCAGTTGGGCCCTGAATAACCAGTAATGATGCCCAGGTAGTACGCTGTGGGCCTTGGGCTCTAGATATGCTGACTTCAGGTGTGACCCGGCACATTCCTAGCTGTAGTGGCTGTGAAGAAAGACTCCTTTGGTTTGAGAAAAGCAGAGGGAAAAGTGAAGGGACTTTGTCTTACACCTTAGGTACCAGCCACAGTGAGGTAGAGCACCAAGTGGGTTCTTGGGGTCCCTGAGTCCAGGCCTAGGCTCTTGGACAGCATTTCTGGACCTGCCCTGGAGCAGAGGGGAACGCACTTCCCTGAAGGGTGAGTCCCAGGCCTGGCAGCATTCACCACAATCTGACTGTGGAGTCCTTGGATTTTAAGTGAATATCAGCGGTGGCCTGGCAGAATGAAACTTGATGGTGGTGGCTACAGGGGGAGGCTCCTCTGCTGTGGAAAAGAGGAGGAAGAGTGGGAGGACTTTATATTATGGTTTAAGTGTCAGCTTAGCTGCAGTAAAATAGAACATCAGGCAAATTTCTAAGGTTTTTTATTCCAATCAAATAATCACATCAAAATGGATTAAAAGCTTATCAAAATGGATTAAAGAGTTAAACCTGAAACTATGAAACTACTAAAAGAAAGAACTGGGGAAACTCTCTGGGACATTGGTCTGGATAAAGATGTCATGAGAAACATCCCACAAGTACAGGCAACCAAAACAGAAATGGACAAACGAGATCACACCAAGTTAAAAAGCTTCTGCACAGCAAAGGAAACAATCAACAAAATGAAGAGACAACTCACAGAATGGGAGAATCGATTTGCAAATTACCCATCTGAAGGGAATTAATAACCAGAATATATAAGAAGCTCAAACAACTCTATAGGAAAAAATCTAATATCCATTTAAAAAATGGGCAAAGGATCTCAATAGACATTTCTCAAAAGAGGACATACAAATGACAAATAGATATATGAAAAGTTGCTCAACATCATTGATCATCAGAGAAACGCAAATCAAACCACAATGAGATATCATCTTATCTCTGTTAAGATGGCTTATAGCCAAAATACAGGCAATAACAAATGCTAGAGAGGATGCGGAGAAAAGGGAACCCGCATACAGTGTTGGTGGGAATGTAAATTAGTATAGTCACTGTGGAAAAGTTGGAGGTTCCTCAAAAAACTAAAAATTGAGCTACCATATAATCTAGCAATCCCACTGCTGGGTGTATACCAGAAGTGTATACCCAGAAGAAAAGAAATCAGTATATCAAAGAGATATCTGCAATTCCATGTTTGTTGCAGCACTGTTCACAATAGCCAAGATTTGAAAGCAACCTGAGTGTCCATCAACAGATGAATGGATAAAGAAAATGTGGTACATATACACAATGGAGTACTATTCAGCCATTAAAAAAATGAGATCCTGTCATTTGCAACAACATGGGTGCAACTGGAGGTCATTATGCTTAGTGAAATAAGCCTGGCACAGAAAGACAAACATTGCATGTTCTCACTTATTTGTGGCATCTAAAAATCAAAACAATTGAACACATGGAGATAGAGAGTAGAAGGATGGTGACCAGAGGCTGGGAAGGGTAGTGAGGGGTTGGGGGCAGGTGGGGATGGCTAATGGATACAAAAGGTACTTTGAAAGAATGAATGAATAATACCTAGTATTTTATAGCACGACAAGATGACTATAGTCGAAGTAATTCAATTGCACATTTAAAAATAACGAAAAGAGGCCGGGCACGGTGGCTCACGCCTGTAATCGCAGCACTTTGGAAGGCCGAGGCGGGCGGATCACGAGGTCAGGAAATCGAGACCATCCTAGCTAACACGGTGAAACTCCATCTCTACTAAAAAATACAAAAAACTAGCCGGGCGAGGTGGCGGGTGCCTGTAGTCCCAGCTACTCAGGAGGCTGAGGCAGGAGAATGGCGTCAACCCGGGAGGCGGAGCTTGCAATGAGCTGAGATCCAGCCACTGCACTCCAGCCTGGGCGACAGAGTGAGACTCCGTCTCAAAAAAAAAAAAAAAAAAAAAAAAAACGAAAACAGTAAAATTGGATTGTCTTTAACACAAAGGATAAATGCTTGAGGAAATGGATACCCCATTTTCCACGATGTGATTATTATACATTGTGCCTGCAGCAAAATATCTGATGTACCCCATAAATAAATACACTTACTATGCACCAACAAAAATAAAAATTATAAAAAAAAAAAAAGGGAAGGAGAAGAGGCGGCAACAATTTCTAGACTGAACAAAGCCGGCATACTACCTACGTCCTACCACCACCATGCCCAAGAGGAAGGCTGAAGGGGTTGCTAAAGGAGATAAAGCCAAGGTGAAGGACGAACCACAGAGATCTGCGAGGTTGTCTGCTAAACCTGCTCCTCCAAAGCCAGGGCCCAAGCCTAAAAAGGCCCCTGCAAAAAAGGGAGAAAAGATACCCAAAGGGAAAGAGGGAAAAGCTGATGCTGGCAAGGAGGGGAATACGCCTGCAGAAAATGGAGATGCTAAACAGAGCAGGCCCAGAAAGCTGAAGGTGCTGGAGATGCCAAGTGAAGTGTATTCATTTTTGATAACTGTACTTCTGGTGACTGTACAGTTTGAAATACTATTTTTTAAAATCAAGTTTTATAAAAATGCAGAATTTTCTTTTACTTTTTTTTTCTCCTTAAGCTATGTTGTTAGCACACAGAACACTTCATTGTTGTTTTTGGGGGACGGGGCATGTGTCACTAATAGAATATCTCCGAAGCTGGATTGATGGGGGGGGGGGGGGGGGAAACACCTTTCCCTTCTGGTTTCCCTCTTGGCTCCCAAGGGAGGGATTCCCTGACTTTGACACACATGGCCACCTTGGCACAAAAGCCTTGTGGTATGAAAAACAAATTTGTTTTTATGTCCTCTTCTCCCTTTCCACCTTTCAGCATAGACTTAACTCCCTTAAACCCAGACATCTGTTGGGACCTGACCCCAAATAATTGGTTACCAATGTGTCAGGCAATCTGGACTTTCCAGTGATGCCACTGAGATGGCACCCCTCAAAAGAGCAGTGGTTCCATTTCTAGACTGTGGATCGTTGGATAAATTCCGCCATTTTCATTTCATTTCTTGAGTCAAGGTCGGCTCCTGAAAAGCTGTTAAACAACATGCTAAATGTGAAATGTCAATCCTCACTCTAAACCTCTAAAATTTCCCTGTTCAGAGCATCAGATGAAGACTTCATTTTTTTTTTTTTTTTTTTTTTTTTTGAGACACGGTCTCATTCTGTCTCCCAGACTGGAGTGCAGTGGCACAATCTCGATCACAGTGCCTCCCAGGCTCAAGTGATCCTCCTGCCTCAGCCTCCTGGGCAGCTGGGATTACAGGTGCGCACCACTACCACCAGGCTAATTCATTGGGTTTTATAGTGGGTTTCCGTCTTTTGGTAGTCCATTGAAGAAGGGAGTTTGAAAATTGTTGTATATCGTTAACGACTGTCTGCTCATGTCCTGCCTGAAACACCATGATTATTTGTGAAAAGTATCTTTAATAAAGCTGGATACAGTTTGGCTTGGAAAAAAATTTTAAAAAAAGAAAAATGGGAGATTTCCCCCACTTTGTCTGAGTATTAGGAGTCTCCTGTACCATTCTTATCCAAAATTTGAAGGCTTCTCCTGGAGTTGTCTGTGTTTATTTCCTGGTACTTACTTCTGGGTTTTGGCCTTCCTTGCATCACGGACAAGGCTGAGTGATACTCGTGGAAAAACAGGAACTGGTCTACCTGTCCTCCCACTGGTCTGCTACTGTTTACTTTTCTGATTCCTCAAATAGCTTCTCCAGGCATTACTTCCGGGTTGTATATTTTCATTGAGTGGGTGAAACAGAGTAGAGTGGGCTTATTCAATTTTACCTGGAGCTGGCACTCTTTTTTTCTTTCTTTTTGAGACGGAGTCTCGCTCTGTCACGGAGGCTGGAGCGCAGTCGCGAGATCTCGGCTCACTGCAAGCTCTGCCTCCCGGGTTCATGCCATTCTCCTACCTCAGGCTCCCGAGTAGCTGGGACTGCAGGCTCGCCACTAGGCCTAGATACTTTTTTTTTTTTTTTTTTTTTTAGTATTTTTAGTAGAGACGGGGTTTCACCGTGTTAGCCAGGATGGTCTCGATTTCCTGACCTTGTGATCCGCCCGCCTCAGCCTCCCAAAGTGCTGGGATTACAGGCCTGAGCCACCACGCCGGGCCGGAACTGGCACCCTTATATGTAACTCTTTAGTTTTGTCTTTGAGGTTCCAAGGTAGGTAATTCACGATCACAGCAGTCTTTGTGGTAAACATATGAATACTTGTGACCTATTGGTTTTATTCCAATGGTAATGGAAGCCTGGACTGTTACAGAAGAAACTCAGAGAGGCAACACTTACCCCTCCCCAAAAGCATTTGCAGTCTTACAATTTACCTGCCAGTGATGGCTTCTGTGGGCAGTATTGTGAATCTTGGACTGATCCCAAACAAAATTGGGAATTTGGTTAAATGCATCATGGAGAACACACACTTTTCCTTCCACAGCCTTTGCCAACCTCATGACACTTTATGCACTTCCTCATGCAGAAGGATTCCTGCATCCCTTTATTCCTGGAATGGGTATATCGGGTCTAATCACTTTATCAACTATGATTAGAGTGCTGTATTGAGATGATTGTTGTGTCTAAGCTCAGAGGGAAATTGGGCTGGGTTCCATTAGTGATCTGTCATGGTCTAGATAAAAATCAATGGCAGGAGCGTGCTGTTGTATTATTTGCCAATGTTCCTCTTCTTATATCAAAATTGTATACAAAAGATTTGCTATTGTCTGGTACAGTTTTTGTGTGAATTTAAGGTAATTGGCCTCCCTTACCTCATATCCCTTCTACTGTCGTTCTCTCTAGTTGTGAACTAAAGGCTTGATCATCTGTTAAAGTAATTTCCGGGATCAGTGAGCAGCTGTAGGAAGCTTTTAGAGAGAGGTAAGTGGTGGGTGTGAGTAGGCAGACTTTCCTTGAATCCTCTCATGCTGTCTTGTACATCTAGTAAGGCCAGTCATATCCATCTGGATATAATATAATAACATGGAAACTTTTCCCGATTGGAAGAGGGGACGGACAGGCTTAAAGGGCAGGCCAGGCAAATAACGTGATGTCAGTTTTTAGGTAGAGTTTCTTAGCTGGGTCAGTTGTTGCTGTTTCTTCTTTCCTGCAAAAGTCACTCCATCGAAAAGGACCCACTACTAGCAAATACAACCCCACGAGCTCTTGGCCTCCATGCAGGCAGGAAAGGGCATCTGACTAGGAAGAGCCTAGCTGACCTGGACATATGTGAGCTAGCTTGGAAGAGCTTGGAAGGGCTGTGGGTTTTGGAATAACATCCACTTGGCTTTGAATTGTGAACTTACAATTTACTCATTGTAAGGCTGAGGGTAAATTGGCATTCTTTTGAGCCTGTTTCCTCATCTGTAAAATAGAATAATAATGTTTACCCATTTCCCTCTCTGTAGGGTAACTGTGAAAGCTAACAGATGTAATCCGAAGAAGAAAATGATTGGCATTGCTGTAGGTCCTCAGCAAATGTTAGTTCTTTAATATTCTTAGATTGCGTTGTGGGTGGCAGGCAATCACCACTTACCTTGGCTCTTCCGTCTGGGGTGGGTGGAAGCAGGGATAAAATCATGAGAGGTCACATTGAGTTGAAAGTCTTGACCTTTCTTGGATGGGTAAAGGAGCCATCATGTTTTTCATGCTGAAAATAAATTAGTCCCTCAAGTCAAATGTTACTAGAGCTAATAATGAGCTACCTTTTTATAGCAACTACCATGACATTCAGAACAGTTTTTAATTGTGAGTCTCTTTCTTTAAAATAAAAAGTTCACATGAGCAAATGCTAGTATTTTAAGAAAATTCTTGGAGGGACTTTAATTGACACATGTAAATGCTGTAGTTCGATTTGCATTTAAATAGACATTCTAAACATTTTCTTTTAAATGGGCTTTATTTCTGTCTTGTAAAACTAAAAATTGATTTTTTCTTTTTAGCAAAAGGGGTGCCTGGTAAGGTTCATGGTTAAGAGATGTGGTACAGCTGTTCTTTTATCTCCTACTCAGAGTGAAAATAGCCTTACCAGAGCAAGGCATAAGTGAACAATAGAAGCAATATTTTTAAAAAATGTGCCTCTGCAAAGGATTGATCAGTGGCTTAAAAAAGGTTGACATCAGCATGACATTCTCTCCATCAATGCACAAGGCCGCACAGAAAAATCTTCCCTATTTACAAGCATAGTCAACCTTTCATCTCTCATTTCCCGTGAAGACCGCAGTGACCCTCTTAAAATCCACTGCGGGGGTGAGCTTTATTTTCTCCCTTTCCTCCTCCTATATTGGAATAGGAGACTTCTCTGAAAAAGCCTCTAATAGTGGAGTTTTGGGAGATGGAATTCTCATCTGGAATTTATTACCAAAGTATTTTTTTTTTTTTTTGTGAGACAGAGTCTTACTCTGTTGCTCAGGCTGGAGTGCAGTGGCGTGATCATGGCTCACTGCAACCTCCACCTCCCTTTTTCAAACGATTCTCGTGCCTCAGCCTCCTGAGTAGCTGGGATTACAGGCATGTGGCCACCACGCCCGGCTAATTTTTTTTGTATTTTTAGTAGAGACAAGGTTTCACCATATTGACCAGGCTGGTCTCGAACTCCCAAACTCAGGTGATCCACCTGCCTCGGCCTCCCAAAGTTCTGGGATTACAGGCATGAGTCACCGTGCCCAGCCACCAAAGTAATCCTTGAACAGGTGTTTGGTACATTTCCCCAGGTTCCTGAGAAGGAGAATCATAGGATGGAGCTTAGAATTTATCGAGGTCCCTTATTTAAGTCTCACTGTAGGTCTGTGGCATGAAAGACTAGGGACTCACCCAAATCCTTGTTCTCCTCTTCATTCTGGGCTAGACTATGTACCCTTCGTACAGTTAGGTTTGGTCACATGCCCGAGTTTTATTCAAAATTGATATATACCACCTCCAGCTTGGTTCATAAAAACCTCTTACATTTTTTTCTCCTTCTGGCTGGTTGGAATGATATGATTCCCAGGGCAACCTTGGAAGCCACTTGTTGAAGATGTTATGACCCTACCAGCTTAAGTTCCCGGAATGACTATTCTGCCAACTTATTCACTTGCTCAGTACTGTTTCCATGAACAAGAAATAAACTTCTATTGAATCTGGGCCATTATACATTTTTTTTTCATTTGCTATAGCAGGTAGCCTATCCTTATAAAATAAATAATAAAACCTCCCTTATGATAATATTTTGGTATACTATGTATTGTAACAGTGCTATGTGTTCTGCTGACATAGGACCAACACTCCTTTAAGTGCTTGGTGTAACACTTAATCCTCATACATCCCCTTCTCTGGGAATCTGAGGCCTAGGTTATTGTGCGGTGATTCTAAAGTAGATTTTACTCAGAATGTCTGGTATTCTCATCCTTCTAGATTACTTCAAGGACCTTTCTTTTTTTGAAAACAGTCACAATATATTCAACCATTCATTCATTTGACCATTTGATGAATAAATCATCCATTCATTTGATGATCTGTTCTCAAAAATGTTCCAGACGTGAAAGGCAGTTTACAAGATGAAGACTTTATCTCGTTTACCCCTGCTTTCTCTGACATCTTCTTTCTGAAGCTGCTGCTGACTGCTGCTTCTCACCTCTTCTCCATAAATCCTCATTTCTTGGAAGATTTTTTAAAACATTTAAAACATTTCCTGATGGTCCTGATTTGTCATTTGCTCCTATGGGATGCTTGGTGGCTTCTCATTCTTTTAAACTTCATTTAGGCACTTGGATAATTTGGTCTGGGAAGACTTAACCCTAGAAGTCTTTTTTCTTATCGCTCATGATACTTTTTTTTTTTTTTACATACTACACTTATTTGCCATTTATATTGATTCTTTTTTTCCCATTTCCCTGCCCCTTTTTGGTTATACTTATTCTCTTGTGAGTTTTTCTGTACCATTCTATTACTAATTCTCCCTCCTTCCCTCCCTTCCTTCCTTTTTTTTTTGAGATGGAGCTTCACTCTTACTGTCCAGGCTAGAGTGCAGTGGCGCGATCTCAGCTCACTGCAACCTCTGCCTCCCAGGTTCAAGCAATTCTCCTGCCTCATCCTCCTGAGTAGCTGGGATTACAGGCAGCTGCTACCATGCCCAACTGATTTTTTGCATTTTTAGTAGAGACAGGGTTTCACCATGTTGGTCAGGCTGGTCTCAAACTCCTGACCTCAGGTGTTCCACTTGCTTCAGTTTCCCAAAGTGCTGAGATTATAGGCATGAGCTACCACACCCGGCCTACTGATTTTTCTTTTTCTTTCTTTTTTTATTTAAAAAAAAATTTTTTTTGAGGGGCTTCTTTTTAAAATTGATGTACAGGTATTCTTTGTGTATGAACAGTATTAATCCCATTTTTAATTTACGTTACAGATATTTTTCCCAATCTGCCTTTTGTCTTTTGAAAATATGCATGCAAGTTATATTACTTTGCACTTCCTAAAAAATGTCAGCATATACTTTTTATTTGTACATGTAATACCTTATACATTCTTATAAAAAGTCAAAGGGTATAAATAATATAAAGAAGATATCTCCTTTTTAACCTTTCCTCCTGTGAGGTCATTTCACTTCCCTCTTTGGTTTAAAAAAAACACTATCTACCAGTTTGGTGTGTATCCTTTGAGATATTTAATTTTCTACATAGTTACATTTGAATGCTCATGTAGAATCATATATATATATATATGCACAAATGATCATGCTGTAAATAGTATTCTGTAAGTTACTTTTTTCATTTAAGTGTACATTTGGAGAATTTTCCATGTTTAGCAGGGTCTAAATCTACCAAAAAATTGCTATTTGAGATTCTGTTATGTTGATATTTGAAGTTTATTTAACCATTCCTTTCTTTACAGACATACATATTGTTTGACTTTTTATTATTACAAATAATACTGCAACAAAATTCCTCATTCCACTTTGAACATTTGTGGAAGCATTTCAAAATTGCCAGCTATTTTAAACCTTTAAAAATTTTTCATAATCTGATGGGTAAAGAAAGTGTTATTCATTTGTTCTCTCAATGTACATTTCATTGATTCCGAGTAAGAGTGAGCATTTTTCATATATTTACTAAGCCATTTGTATCTTTTATATTCTGGAATATTCATTTATATTTGGATTAATAATCTTTTGCTATACATGTTACCCCTCACCTGCCATAATCCCTTTATTTACCTAAACTGGAAACCTCTACTGGGGTGGAAAGAGTGGGGGAATGGGGCTTCTTCTTATGACTGTTTCGGGCACCATCTTGTGCTGATATTTGGGCCTCAGGTAGCAATTCTGACTTTTGTACAGCAATTACCTATACATGTTATTTTTAATAAACTTTTATTTTAGGTTTGGGGGTACATACGAAGGTTTGTTACATAGCTAAACGTGTCACAGGATTTTGTTGTATATACTATTTCATCACCCAGGTGATGAAATAGTTATCTTTTCTACTCCTCTTCTACCTTCCCACCCTCCCCCATCAAGTAGACCCCAGTGTCTGTTGTTTCCTTCTTTGTGTGCATGTGTTCTTATCACTTAGCTCCCACTTATAAGTGAGAATATGCAGTATTTGGTTTTCTGTTCCTGCGTTAGTTTGGGAAGGATGGTAGCCTCCAGCTCCATCCATATTACCACAAAAGACATGGTCTTATTTTTTTTATGGATGCATAATACTCCATGGTGTGTATGTACCGTATTTTCTTTATCCAATCTGTCATTGATGGATATTTAGGTTGATTCCATGTCTTTGCTCTTGTTAATAGTGCTGCAGTGAACATTCGCATGCATGTGCCTTTATGGCAGAATGCTTTATGTTCCTGGGGGATACACCCAGTAATGGGATTGCTGGATCAACTGCTTTTAGCTCTTTGAGGTATCACCATACTGCTTTCCACAATGGTTGAACTAATTTACACTCCAACCAACAGTGTATAAGCATTCCTTTTTCTCTGGAACAATTCCAGCATCTGTTGTTTTTGACTTTTTAATAATAGCCGTTCTGACTGGTGTGAGATGATATCTCATTGTTGTTTTGATTTGCATTTCTCTAGTAATTAGTGATGTTGAGCTTTTTTCATATCCTTGTTGGCTGCATGTATGTCTTCTTTTGAGAAGTGTCTGTTCATGCCCTTTGCCCACTTTTTAATGGGATTGCTTTTCTCTTGTAAATTTGTTTAAGTTCCTTATAGATGCTGGGTATTAGACCTTCATCAGATGCATACTTTGCATATATTTTCTTGCATTCTGTAGGTTGTCTGTTTACTTTGTTGCTAGTTTCTTTTGCTGTGCAGAAGCTCTTAAGTTTAATTAGATGCCACTTGAATAGAGAGTTTTTCCCCATTGCTTGTTTTTGTCAGCTTTGTTGCAGGTTAGATGGTTATAGATGTGAGGCTTATTTCTGGGCTCTCTATTCTGTTCCATTGGTCTATGTGTCTGTTTTTGTACTAGTAACATGCTGTTTTGGTTACTGTAGCCTTGTAACATAGTTTGAAGTCGGGTAATGTGATGCCTCCAGCTTTGTTCTTTTTGCTTAGGATTGCTTTGGCTATTTGGGCTCTTTTTTGGTTCCATATAAATTTTAAAATAGCTTTTTTTTTTTTTAAATAGTTCTCTGAAGAATGAACTTGTATGATAGCACTGAATCTATAAATTGCTTTGGGCAGTATAGCCATTTTAATAATATTGATTCTTCCTATCCATGAGCATAGAATTTTTCATTTTTTGTGTCTTCTCTGATTTCTTTGGACAGTGTTTTGTAATTCTCATGGTAGAGATCTTTCATGTCTCTGGTTAGTTGTATTCCTAGGTTGTTTTTGTTTGCTTGTTTTGCATGCATGTGTGTGTATGTGTGTGTGTGTGTGTGTGCATGGCAATTGTGAATGGGATTGCCTTTCTGATTTGGCTCTTGGTTTGGCTTGTTGGTGTACAGGAATGCTAGTGATATTTATACATTGATTTTATATCCTGCAACTTTGCTGAAGTTGTTTATCAGCCGAAGGAGCTTTTGGGCAGAGACTATGGGGGTTTTCTAGGTATGGAATCATGTTGTCTGTGAATAGAGGTAGTTTGACTTCCTCTCTTCCTATTTGGATGCATTTTATTTCTTTCTCTTGCCTGATTGCTCTAGCTAGGACTTGAATAGAAGTGATGAGGGAAGCCATCATGTTATAAATGTTTTCTCCCTGTTTCTCATTTGTCCTAAAAACTTGGTTTATGGTGTCTTTTATGGTTAAGTTTTTCTGTTTTTGGAAGCAAGTCTACCAGTCTTTCATTTTTTTTCACACTTGGCCTAAGAAAATCTTCCTTGCCACAAGCTTACAAATATATTCTCCTAGTTTCCTTCTGCATAAAAATGCATGCATGAGGCTAACAATCATTTGAGCCTTTAGTGCATTGTAATATTTTTGCTGGTGGAGGATCTTGCTTCAGTGTTGATGGCTGCTGACAGGTCAGGGTAGTGGTTGCTGAAGGTTGGGGTGGCTGTGACAACTTCTTAAAATAACAATGAAGTTTACTGCATCAATTTGCTCTTCCTTTCACGAAAGATTTCTCTGCAGCATGCAATTCTGTTTGGTAACATTTCACTCACAGTAGAAATTCTTTCAAAATTGGAGTCAATCCTCTCAAACCATGCTGCTGCCTTATCAGCTAAGTTTATGTAATATTCTCAATTATTTGTTATCATTTCAACAATGTTCACAGCACCTTTATCATTCCATCTCAAGAAAGTACTTTCTTTGCTCATCCAAAGAAGTGAGTCTTCATCCTTTCAAGTTTTATTGTAAGGTTTCAGCAATTTAGTTACATCTTCAGGCTCCTCTTCTAATTCTAGTTCTCTTTGCTATTTCTACTACATATGCAGTTCCTTCCTACATTGAGGCCTTGAATCCCTCAAGGTCATCCATGAGGGTTGGAATGAACTTTCTCCAAACTCCTGTTAATGTTCATATTTTGACCTCCTCCCTTGAATCACGAATGTTCTTAATGGCATTGAGAATGGTGAATCCTTTCCAGAAAGTTTTCAATTTACTTTGCTCAGATCCATCAGAGGAATCACTATCTAAGGCCACTAGAGCCTTATGAAATATATTTCTTAAATAATAAGACTTGAAAGTAAAAATTACTCTTTGATCCATGGACTACAGAGTAGATGTGATGTTTGCAGGCATGAAAACATTAATCTCCTTATACATCTGTATCAGAGCTCTTGGGTGACCAGGTGCATTGCCAATAAGCCGAAATATTTTGAAAATAATCTTTTTTTTTTTTTTTTTTTTTTTTTTTTTCCTGAGGAGCAGGTCTCAACAGTGGGCTTTAAATATTTAGTAAACCATGATGTCAACAGATGTGCTGTCATCTGGGCTTTGTTGTTCCATTTATAGAGCACAGGCAGAACAGATTTAGCATAATTGTTTTATTTTTATTTATTTATTTATTTTTTGAGACGGAGTTTCACTTGTTGCCCAGGCTGGAATACAATGGTGCCATCTCGGCTCACTGCAACCTCCGCCTCCTGGGTTCAAGTGATTCTCCTGCCGCAGCTTCCCGAGTAGCTGGGATTACAGGCGCCTGCCACCATGCCCAGCTAATTTTTGTATTTTTAGTAGAGACAGGTTTTACCATGTTGGCCAGGCTGGTCTCGGATTCCTAACCCCAGGTGATCCACCCGCCTCAGCCTCCCAAAGTGCTGGGATTACAGGCGTTAACCACCGCGCCTGGCCAATTTAGCATAATTCTTAAGGGCCCTAGGATTTTGGGATGGTAAATGAGCATTGGCTTCAACTTAAAGTCACTGGTGGCATGATTCTCTAACAAGAGGGTCAGCCTGTCTTTTGAAGCTTTGAAGCCAGTCCTTGACTTCCCCTCTCTAGTTATGAAAGTCCTAGATCGCATCTTCCAACAGAAGACTGTTTTGTCTACTTTGAAAATCTGTTGTTTAGTGTAGCCACCTTCATCAGTGATCTTAGCTAGATCTTCTGGATAACTTGCTGCAACTTCTCCATCAGCACTTGCTGCCTCACCTTGCACTTTTTTGTTTTTTACACCCACTCCCCACCTTGTACTTTTATGTTATGGAAATGGCTTCTTTCCTTAAACCTCATGAACCCAACATCTGCTGAATTCCTACTTTTCTACTGCAGCTTCCTCACCTTTCTCAGCATTCATAGTATTGAAGAGAGTTAGGCCCTTTCTGTGCATTAGGCTTTGGCTTAAGGAAATATTGTGGCTGGTTTGATTTTCTATAGAAACCACTACAGTTTTCTCCATATCAGCAATAAGGCTGTTTTGCTTTCCTATCATTTGTGTGCTATCACTGAAACAGCACTTTTAGTTTCCTTCAATAACTTTTCTTTTGCATTCACAACTTGGGCAACTGTTTGGTACAGGAGACCTAGCTTTCAATTTCTTTTGTTTTTTGACACGCTAACCTCAGTCAGCTTAATTATTTTTAGCTTTTGATTTCAAGTGAGAGATGTGCAACTCTTCCTTTTGCTTGAACTTAGAGACAATTGCAAGATTACAAATTGGCCGAATTTCAATATTATTGTGTCTCAGGGGAAAGGGAGGCTCAAGGAGAGAGGGAGAGAGAAGAGAAGAAGGCTGGTTGGTGGAGCAGTCTGAACACACAGTTTGTAGTCTTATATGGGTGTCATTTATGGTGCCTCAAATCAATTACAATAGTAACACCAAAGATCATGGGCCACAGATCACTATAACAGATCTAATAATAAAAAAGTTTGAAATATTGTGAGAATTACCAAAATGTGACACAGAGACATGAAGTGAGCACATGCTGTTGGAAAAATGGTGCCAATAGATTTGTTTAATGACGGGTTGCTGCAAAACTATAATTTTTAAAAAAATGCAGTACCTGCAAAGTGCAATAGAGTGAAACACAATAAAATGAGGTATGAGGTGGGTGCAGGAGGATCACTCGATCCTAGGAGTTTGAGAGCAATCTTGGCAACATAGTGAGACCCCGTCTCAACAAAAAAATAAAAAATTAGCAGGGCACAGTGGCACACACCTATGGTCCCAGCTACTCAGGAGGAGGATTACTTGAACCTAGGAAGTTGAGGCTGCACTGAGCCATGATTGCAACACTGCACACCAGCCTGGGTGACAGAGTGAGACTCTGTCTCAAAAAAAAAAAAAAAAAAAGAGGTATACTTGTATATGTGTTTATAATACTGACATCTTTAATACAATCGATAAAATAATTTATCTTTATGTTTGATATTAGATAACAGCCTAATTTTTCTTCCATTTATTTATTTATTTATTTATTTTTGAGACAGAGTCTTGCTCTGGAGTGCAGTGCCGTGATCCCAGCTCACTGCAACCTCTGCCTCCCAGGTTCAAGCCATTGTGCTATCTCAACCTCTCGAGTAGCTGGGACTGTAGGCACGCACCACCATGCCTGGCTAATTTTTTTGTGTATTTTTTGTAGAGATGGGGTTTCAACATGTTGCCGAGGCTGGGAGGACTTTATATTCTTACCCATCAGTCTATTTGTCTCTTTATAAGTAAGTAGCATACCATTTTAATTACTGTAGTTTTATAGTATGTTTTCACACAAGGGAGAGCAAGATGAATTTTAAAATCAGTTGGTCATAGTCTACAAAAACTGTTGTTGAGATTTTGAGAATTGCCTGAATTTATATAGATTAATTTTTTTGAGAATGAACATCCTAATATGGAGGTTTCTCAATTGGGAGTATGATATAAACAGGCAAAGTAAAACTTGTACACAAATAATTGCATTCTTTAGCAAAAAAAGTGCAGAAGACTATATATTATGCAACCTTTTGTGGGAAAAGAAAAATAAATAAAAAATATATATTCATATTTGTTTCTAAATGCACAAAGAAACTCCAGAAGGATTATAAGAAAGTAATAAGAATGATTACCTATTGGAGTGGTGGTGGGAACAGGGTGAGTATGCCACTTTTCACTTTATGTTTTTGTATATTGTTTGTATCTTTTAAAAATTCATACATAATGGTCATATATACTTATGGAATATATGTAATATTTTGATACATGCATACAGTGTGTAATGATCAAAGGGTAATTGAAATCTCCATCACCTCAAGCATTTATAATTTCTTTTTTTTTTTTTTTTTTTTTTGAGACGGAGTCTCGCTCTGTCACCCAAGCTGGAGTGCACTGGCCAGATCTCAGCTCACTGCAAGCTCCGCCTCCTGGGTTCACGCCATTCTCCTGCCTCAGCCTCCCGAGTAGCTGGGACTACAGGTGCCCGCCACCTCGCCTGGCTAGTTTTTTTTTGTATTTTGTAGTAGAGACGGGGTTTCACCGTGTTAGCCAGGATGGTCTCGATCTCCTGACCTTGTGATCCGCCCGCCTCGGCCTCCCAAAGTGCTGGGATTACAGGCTTGAGCCACCGCGCCTGGCCTATAATTTCTTTGTGTTGGGAATATTCCTAATTTTATCCTCTAGCTATTTGAAATATAGAAGAAATATATAGTAAATTATAGTCACCCTACTGTGCTCTTGAATACTAGAACTTACTCCTTTTATCTAACTATATTTTCGTACCCATTTACCAACATCTCTTCATCCTTCCTCCTCCTTCCTTTCCAGCCTCCAGTACCCACCATTGTAATCTCCACCACCATGAGATTGACTTTTTAAGCTCTCACATATGAGTGAGAACATGCAATATTTATCCTTCTATGCTGGCTTATTTCGCTTAACATAATATCCTCCAATTTCATTCATCTTGCTGCAAATGATGGCATTTCATTTCTTTTATGGCTGAATAATATTCCATTGTGTATCTATACCTAATTTTCTTTATACATTCGTTGATGGATACTTAGGTTGATTCCGTTATCTTGGCTATTGTAAATCGTGCTGTAATGAATATGGGAGTGCAGATATCTCTTTGATATACTAATTTCCTCTCTTTTGCATATATACCCAGCAGTGGGATTGCATTCTCCTTTTAGTTTTTTTGAGGAACCTCCAAACTGTTTTCATAGTTGATGTACTAATTGACATTCCCATGAACAGTGTATAGGAGTTCCTTTTCTCCACATTGTCGCCAGCATTTGTTATTTTCTGTCTTTATGGTAATAGCCATTTAAACTCGGGTGAGATAATATTTCATTGTGGTTTTGATTTGCATTTCCCTGATGAATTGTGATGTTTAACATTTTTTCATCTACTTGTTGACCATTTATATGTCTTCTTTTGAGAAATATCTATTCAGATGTCTTGCCCATTATTTTATAATCAAATTTTTTTGCTGTCAAATTGAATTCCTCTTATATTCTTGTTATTAGTGCTTTGTCAGATGCATAGTTTGCGAAGATTTTCTCCCATTCTGTAGGGCATCTCTTCACTTTGTCGATTGTTTTCTTTGCTGTACAGAAGCTTTTTAGCAACAGCAGCATCAGCATTAGACATGAATTTCCCTAGTTGGTCCCACCTCATTCAGAAAGCTTTTCTGGAGTAGACAGTTAAGGTTAAAGTTCTTTTATTCTTCTTTTCAGGTGACAAAGCTCAGTGCACATCAAGTTACTTCAGTGAAGCTTCTGTTTTCATGCAAAGTGTTTCAGCCTTGTCCTCTTAGTTCAAGCTGGATCAATTAAATATCTCAATCATTACAAGGCAGCTTTCACAGCTCACTTATTTACCAAAATAATTAAATTTGTTAACAAATGTATAGAATTGCAAATACTGAACAGTCTCAACTACCTTGGTTTATTTCGTTCATTAAAATTAACCAGTCTTTCCTACGTGACTATAAGAGTCTTTGTCTTTTAAGTTTATATTGTGAACCAGGACTTTGCTTTTGGTATGTTTTTAAAAACAGCTTCATCATTTAAAAAATCATAATTATCAAAAAGTATTATTATTATGTTACATATATATGTATTATAATACACAGTGCCGAGCCTCTTTTTGTTTTTAACTTGTATTTTAGGTTCAGGGGTACAGGTGCAGGTTTGTTAACATAGGTAAACTGTATCACAGGGTTTAGTATACAGATTATTTTGTCAACCAGGTTATAAGCATAGTACCCGATAGATAGTTTTGCTGTCATAGATGGGTTATTTCTTGAATGGACCCTGACATTCCAGATTTAGGAATATTTCAGCTAGCTAAAAAAAACCCCGCAAGTGTTCAGGCTATTAAATGATTCTCACCAACCACCTGGTCATGATACTGCTAATGAGAGTGAGTGGTAAAGACTCAAGGAACTGAGTCAAATTATGAAGTTTTATTAAAATGTTTTTCCACATGTCTTCAATTATTTAGATCTGTAATAATTATTAGATCTGTAATAATTATCCAAGAAGCTGAATATCTATTGTCATTCTCTCCCACTTTGACCTAGAGTCTTTGTTTTGTCTTCTGTGTCCAACTTGCCGTGGGGTTTAGGAGAAATGAAAGGGAGCTTGGCTACAGCTGCTGAAGATGCAGTTAGCGAAGTGGAGAGGAAGGAGAGTGGGGAAGAAGGTAATTTGGAGGATTTCTAAGTGTCAGTTTTTAGGGACAGCGCTCCAGTAATGCTCTTTCCATTGCACGTTATTATAATAAGTTTAGAAAAATTGTTATGTTTCAACAACAGTGCTGTGGAAACATACCGTGCCCTTTCTCAGTGATGTTACATACGGGTAGAAAGAACACGTATTTTTCAAAGTTCACCCACATAAATTAACTTGAGCCTCAGACTTTAATTTTGAAGGAAGATTAGATTGGATCTAAATAATTGAAGACGTGGAGAAACATTTTAATAAAACTTCATAATTTGACTCACAGTTCCTTGAGTCTTTACCGTTCACTCTCATTAGCAGTATCATGACCAGGTGGTTGGTGAGAATCATTTAATAGCCTGAACACTTGTGGGGCTCTTTTACCTAGCTGAAAACTGATTATGTTCATTAGGAAAAACTAGTTTGGTCCATCTTCCCCGACCCAAACCGCCCATTCATCCTCTGTGTCACTTTCTACATTTTTTACATTGAAATGTATGTCAATAAAGAACAATACACTTGTGTGGCTACACTTCACACAGAACCTTCACAGTTATTAATTTACATTGTATAGCTTCAGTTGTAAAGTAAATCTTTTATTGTAAATCCCTAGACTATAGTGGCTGAATATATGTAAATTCTCTTGGCATAATTCATAATCAAGAATACTTTTTGACCAGGTGCGGTGGCTCACACCTGTAATCCCAGCACTTTAGGAGGCCAAAGCAGGTGGATCACCTGAGGCCAGGAATTTGAGACCAGCCTCGCCAACATGGTGAAATCCTGTCTCCACTAAAAATACAAAAATTAGCGGGACGTAGTGGCAGGCACCTATCATCTCAGCTACTGGGGAGGCTGAGGCAGGAGAATCACTTGAACCCAGGAGGTGGAGGTTGCAGTGAACTGAGATTGTGCTGCTGCACTCCAGCCTGGGTTGACAGAGCAAGACTCCGTCTCCAAAAGAAAAAAAAAAAAAAGAAAGAAACAACCCTTCTGGGATCTGGACGTCTGGGACTTATTTTACTTTGATGTACAGCTCCTGGATATAACTCAGCATTGTTCAGCAGCCAGGTACAGTTAGTTGTAAAAGGATGCCTGCTACTCCTCCCACCTGAGGTGCCTTGAATTTACAGTCACCATCAGGCCTAGGCATAAGCTAGCCTTCTCTCTTTCATCTTCAACCGTTCCTTTTCTCTGTGCTTTTCATCTTTCTCTCTCTCCTTCATCTTGAATGGTTCCTTTTCTCTCCGCTTTTCATCTTCTTTCTCTGTTTTTATTTTCTTATACAAAATTTACCTTTTCTCTAAGGTTCCAGTTGCATAGCATCTTAAACTGGGAGAAGACTCCTCACAACCCCACCTTTTAATAGAAGCAACTTTTTTTTTTGAGACGGAGTCTCGCTCTGTCGCCCAGGCTGGAGTGCAGTGGCGCAATCTCGGCTCACTGCAAGCTCCGCCTCCCGGGTTTACGCCATTCTCCTGCCTCAGCCTCCCGAGTAGCTGGGACTACAGGCGCCTGCCATCTTGCCCGGCTAGTTTTTTGTATTTTTTAGTAGAGACGGAGTTTCACCGTGTAGGCCAGGATGGTCTCGATCTCCTGACCTCGTGATCCACCCGTCTCGGCCTCCCAAAGTGCTGGGATTACAGGCTTGAGCCACCGCGCCCGGCCAGAAGCAACTTTTTATAGGTATGTTATGTTAACTTACTAGTGGGAATGACCCGGTTTAAAGTAGTTATCAGTATTTCTGGTGATGTGAATTTGTCTTAAAGGGGTAGGTATTGTCTCATTTAAATGGATAGTACACACATTTTTATCCTGAATGTCTGTACTGCTATAGCAGTCATTTCTCAATTATCTGCAAAATAGGCATAGGCCAAATAGAATAATTTGAAAACATTTAGCTTGGAATGTGTGATATGATGTGAAGATTGTTTTACTAATTACATTTGGTTTGGACTCATATTAAAATAAATATTTCTCTGGAGTATGCAACAAACGTTTTCAAAAGAGAGGCAATCTAGAAATAATTGAGACATGGGCAGAAGCCAAAAGACAATGAAAAATTTTCAGAAACAGGTGACTGTTATTTATTTAAATCTTGCCATATTCTGAAAAAGATTTTGAGGAGGAACAATAGCTGTGGTTCCAATCTGGGAGCATTATGCCTTTTGAGGCCTAAATGTAAGATTCTAGCTCTTTGTCCCGTGCTGTCTGATAATAACAACAACAGTAATCATTCATGATATGTCTACTATGCTAAATACTTGACATGTTTTATCCCATTTAATCCTTGGATTCCCTGCTCTCCCTATTTTACAGATGAGGCTCAGAGAGGTCGTGCCCTAAGTGACACAGCTTGAGCACGACCATGGCAGAAGTATTCCTCGAACCCAGCTTGTGTGGCTCTGACGCCTGTGTTCCTAACACTTTCCTCCTATTGCCTCTGATTTTGTTGATGATGAAAAGTTATGCAGCTGTGTCTGATCTCTAGGAAAAACATCTGGGCATCTTTAAAGTAGTTTTCAGAACCTGCAGCACGAAGATGAATGTGAAAGAACCAGGCCTTGTTAATGTCAAATTATCTCATCTGAGAAAAGAGTTATATTCATCTTACCAAAGACAGTTTCCCTCCTTGTAGAAATTACTTTGCAGAAACAATCACAGTATCTAAATGTTGTCAGTTCACATCACTACTTTGTCAAGAAGAAGTTTAATGCTTATGTTCCTGATTTTAAACTTGCTTTCAACCTGAGACTGACATACTTAATTTTAAATATACTTGTATTTAAAGGATGTTGTTGACTAGGTGGACTGCTATCCATTAAGAAGGAAGGTTAGCATTTTTCTCTCTAACCTTCAACTTGATAGTTTTAATATCCAGGCTATTAAATATACATCAGAAAGTTTTCTAGCAGATAAATCTCTTATCAAAGCAATTTAAGCAAACAACAAAATGAAGGGGTAAAACATTTAGTTTTCAGGTAACACATTCTGCAAGGACTGTGCTGTTTTTGTGGTGTTGCACAGGGTTGTTTGAAACTGAAGACGCTATACTTGAGGCTTTTTGTGGCGTCGGCTTCTGAATTCAACCCTGAAGTGAATGTGTTGCATTGGTTTCAGGTGCGGTGGTGATGAATTACTGAAGAAATTTCAATCAGAGGTAAAAATCTTAAATTCTTTTTGCTGCTTTATTTTTTTTAGAGGTCAAGAGTAACTCTTTTTTTTTGTGGGGGAAGCGAAATAAAACTGACTTTGCTTCATTTAAAAATACTGTTTGGGGCCCAGCGTGTTGGCTCACACCTGTAATCTCGGCACTTTGGGAGGCTGAGATGGGCAGATCACCTGAGGTCAGAAGTTTGAGACCAACCTGGTCAACATGGTGAAATGCTTTGTCTACTAAAAATATAAAAAGTAGCTGGGCATGGCGGCGTGTTGCCTGTAATTTCAGCTACTTGGGAGGCTGAGCCAGGAGAATTGCTTGAACCTGGGAGGCAGAGGTTGCAGTGACCTGAGATCGTGCCACTGTACTCTGTCTCAAAGGAAAAAAAAAAATACTGTTTTGGTCTTCTCCCCACCCTTAAAGTGCAAGCACCCTGTAAACATGCATCCTTCATTCAGCAAACATGTTTCTTTTTTTTTTTTTTTTAATATGTCTTCTCTTTATGAATTACCCAGCCTCAGGTATTATTTCTTTATTGCAATGCAAGAACAGACTAACACATAAAGTAATAATTTCACCTAATGTGATGAAACTAACATGAAGCAACTATCCTGCATACAACGGAAAAGGCAATAATCTTGCCCCCAGAATTTGGCTTTCCGGATTTCAATCTTTATATTTAGGGTTTTGTTTTTTGGGATTATGATAGGCATCAGGTTTCATCAGTACAGTCTCAATACACTTGAATGAGGCAAATGAATTTGATGGAAAGGGAATTATTTAGCCTGAAAGGAACCATTCCAGCTGTGCGTGATGCCTCACACCTGTAATCCTAGCACTTTGGGAAGTCAAAGTCAGAGGATCACTTGAGTTCAGGAGTTAGAGACCAGCCTGGGCAATATGGCAAAACCCTGTCTCCACAAAATATACATAGGATGTGATGACACAGGTCTGTAGTCTCAGCTACTCTGGAGGCTGAGGTGGGAGGATCACTTGAACCTGGGAGGCCAACGTTGCAGTGAGCTGAAATTGTACCACTGTACTCCAGATGGACAAGAGAGTGAGACCTTATCTAAAAACAAACAAACAAACAAAAACAACAACACACAAAAAACCATTCACTGCCACATTGCTGAGGGGTAAATTTGACTTCTCCTAGTGGGAACTGTCACCCTGTCTTTTTCCTTTCAAGTACTATCAGACCCCCGCTCCCCCTCGTTCCTTATTTGAAAAACAAACAGAAAAAAAAGATTAACAATGGATTTTACTTTCTACATCTTTGATTATTATTTTAACTATAATATACTACTCTGTAGCATGTTACACCACTCCTACTAAATAAACACTCTGTTTTTATTTAGAAACAAGCATTTTTTAAGGTTTTAACTTTTACCAGGCTTACCCTAATGATGCATTCAGCAAACATTTATGGGCCATCTACTCCATTCCAAGTACTGCCGTAGGAAGGATGGTGACCATACCACAGAAAAGACACATCCCTGGGAGTTTCTCTGTTTCAGTTTGATGATAATTTACCTGGGGAAACTCTGGCTGACACTGAAATGTCTCAGGAGATTTGTAAAAAATGAAAGTACAGAGTTTTTTTTCTTCTTTAATATACATTTCAATGTGGATTTTATTTAAAGAGGCTTTCCCGTTTCTTTTGGGAAAGGCATACAGCAATGGAGCCCCTGTGGTTTTCAGAAAACTCGCCTGCTTTTTGCTGTTGAAAGTCTGACAGAAAGTAAAGGAACTGTGCTGGGACTACTGGTGATGAACAGGGAGCTATTTGTGATAGAGAAAACATGGCATTTTTTCCTCCGGTAAGATGTACATTTGTTAGAGCATTTATCAAATAATTTGGCTTTTCAATACATTATCGGAAATTAGTGAGATTGGTTATGAACTTAATTATGCTTTTCTAAAAAATGTTTTTAGCCTACTCTCGAACACTTTGAAGTGGACCCTTATTAGAGTTACCAAATTGTATGAAAGCACATTGCCCTCAGCACATAAGGGTCACAGGTGGAATGTAGTGGGGTTGAAATGAAGGATAATGGAAAAATCCACTACTTGTGTTTGCTACTTAAATGTCATGGCTGGGTAAATGGATTTCTCTACTTCCTAGGACTCGGCTTCTACTACATTAGTCTGGCAGCAATTAGAGAGAAGAGGTTGCTCTGCAAATTGGCTTGGCGAACCATGTAGTTCATCTTTTTATTGTGCAAAACAGAAAAAATTGCTTCTAATCAATCCACTTCAACTTTCAGTCTAAAAATTATTTACCATCCTATCAACTGAAAGTACTAGAGAAATGTTCTATTCGAATTAACTGAAGGGAAGAATCATTTGTATCAATAACTTGATTACGATTATGGGGGAAGCAATAAAGAGATTGCATCATACTATGATGGAATATGGAAGCTATAAAGAGACTGCATCATTATTGAGGTGTCCTTGACAAATTGATTAATGCTTTTAGGATAATTAATCTATATTTCAAATATAATTGAATTCTTATTAGCAAAATCAGAAATGCACAATTTAATGACTCTAATGCTCGAAAAGAGATAGATTTTCCGCTCAGACAAAACATTATTAATTGTGAACTTTTCACAATCTTTGCCTTTGATTCATATGGTTGATCAATCCCTCTGCTTTGTAACTGCCCTAGGATGTAACATTTGAGGTACTTAGATAAGTTTATTATTCTTAATTTTCTCAAAACATAGATTAACAGAGAACCGATGTGACTACAGGGAAATTTTACTAATTTCCACTTTGCTCATCAGCATAGTCAATGACTTTAAAAAGTGAATGAATAAATCACACTTCTAGATGAAGTATAGTAATTAGTTTGAGACAGTGCAAATTACAAAAGTAGACTCTTTTAAGCTGTGCCTTAACAGAGCTGGTTTCATTAGGAAAACAACTAGGACCAGCAGCCAGGTCCGCCCAGAAGGAGAGAAAAGAAAGGATGAATAGAGGAGGGGTCTGGTGGCAAGTTTTTCTGAGATTTAGGGTGTTACAGGCTAAGAAACATTGGTCTCATTTGAGGAAAAGAAACCTCACTCACAGCTTCAAACCAGGTAAATATTGTTCTGCTTCTCAAAAACCAAAGATTTCCTGGTGCAACAGGAATCCAAATTTCTGAACAAAGAATCTTATTAGAGATGAACAAAAAGTCTTTTGAAACCAGCATTTTTTTGATGAGTTCTAATTCTTCTTATTAGCTAAACCAAAATAATCTACATTAAAAATACTTAGTTCTGTCTGGGCGTGGTGGCTCACGCCTGTAATCCCAGCACTTTGTGAGGCCGAGGTGGGTGGATCACGAGGTCAGGAGATCAAGATAATCCTGGCTAACATGGTGAAAACCCGTCTCTACCAAAAAAATAAAAATTAGCTGAGTGTGGTGGCGCATGACTATAATCTCAGCTACTCAGGAGGCTGAGGCAGGAGAATTGCTTGAACCTGGGAGATGGAGGTTGCAGTGAAATGAGATTGCGCCACTGCACTCCATCCTCGTGACAGAGCTAGACTCCATCTCAAAAATAAAAATAAAAATGAAAATACTTAGTTCTTTTGGAGAGAAAACTCACCTCTTTTAGATGAATATTGATTGCACAATGGGTTATTAGGCAATATCTTCAGATAATGTCATGTCTTTTTTGGTGTAGAGATTTAAATTCTAGGCCTCTGTTTCAGAAGAAACCCTTTTAACCTTTGTAAAAAAAAATAAATAGAACTCCACTGGAGAAACCTCCCCTTTTGTGGTCTCTCTCTCCCGCTTCCCCTTCTGTCCTGAACTGTGCTGCTCATGAGCAGGCTTATGCCTGCAAGAGAGGAAGAGACAGCTTGCTTTTGCTTTGATTCGAGTTTACTCTTCATTACCCATTCTCAGTTCTCCTCTCGTTGCTGGTGCCAAATATATTATTAACACTCCAACAAAGCTTCCTACCTCTTGCAAGTTAAGAGAGTTAAGTGGACATTGTGTATATGGTGCATATGAGACTGCCTGAACCACAGCATCCTAGTGCTTTAGTCCTCTGCTCCCACCTAGAAGGGCCTTGTTAGAAGACTGAAGGGCAAGTATTCAAGAAGAAGAGAGGAAGGATCAGGGAAGGACTCTGCAGTGTGATGCTTTATATAGACATAGGGCTCTCAGGTAGCCTCCTCCCTGTCAATGTGGAAGGAGGACTGCCGAGATGATTTTTACATGGATATGCTGCTGCTGTCTAGTTAGACCTGAATAGTGGCTTCCAGGCTTTTCCTGTCTTTAGGGGTTGTTTATACATTATGTATTTAGTTCAAGTAACAAACTCTCAGGGTGTTGGTTCCCTGATTGCAAAGATGAGAATATTGGCTTAATGGATAATTTTCTCAGGTCCCTTCCAGTCCTAACATTTGAAATAATCTTGTAAACCTTCTCCATTCGTGTATCAGGCATATTCCAGAAAACAAAGTTTGGATAATGAGGAATGTAAAGAAAGTTCCAAATCCATCTGGAACACAATAGTACATTTTTTCTTTAAGATTCTCTTCATAAACCTGTGTATACATGGAGTTCAAATTATATTTGCACCAAGTCAGGCCTGCCCAAAGACCTGGTTAGCTCTCACTAAACGTTTCAGACACAAGCATCTCCCAGGGCAAGGATGTTCTGTGCATATGCATAAACAAAACCAGCTTCCCACATTAAGAAATGATCATTCTTTCTCATATTCTTGTTCAAATGTTTGGTTTGCTGAGAAGTTTGGGGTTATAGAAGGATTCGGGGAAAATAGGCAAAATATAAAATGAAGATTTTTGTGCCATTTATCTTCTAAGAGAGACTACAGCTAACTTGTATTTGTTTTGTAGGTTTCTCCTCCTCCTCCTCCTTTCTTCTTTCTTCTATTTTTTTTTTTTTTTTTCCAGAAAGTACCTCTGGCAGCAAATGCTTAGGCACCTGTACAGGTCAGAACTTTGGCACAATATTAGCCTTGGGAATGAACTCTCTCCCCTGCCCCCTATTAAAGGTTTATTTTGTATTTCTCTTGGTTTAGTACAAACATTAAAATCGCTATTAAAATTATTGTCTAGCTCCTCTTTGCACACTCATCCCATCGGAATGAAGCTAGGTGGGGAGACAGGGGCAGGCAGTTGATTGGACGTTAAGGTTGACCACAGAGCACAGAAAGTGCACAGGACAAATTGAAAGTGTCTCTTGGCTGGTACAATCTGTAAACCTAAATAGGAGGCGCTTTGAACTGGAAAACTGGTGATACTCACTTTAGTTCCTCCCGCCCCGGTGCCAGGCACCAGGCAGGGGCTCTGTCAGCCACGCAGGACGAGAAGGACGTTCTGTGAGCGTCCCACTGTCCCTGGGAACCACTGGGATTGTGCTGTGCAGTTTCCAGTTCGCAGGAAAAGATGACATCTTGAGTTGCCTAGTTAGAGCTTCTGTTTTCCTGCCATTTCCAAGTCCAACTGCCTGTTCTGCCTAGGAATGAGTGCAGGTTTCTGTGGGAGACCCCCCGGGGCTGGCGTTTTCCACAGGGATGTTTACCCCTGCTCAGAAAGAGACCTGCTACCGGGACGCCATTCACGAGGGGATCCCTTGTGCTTCTCCCCCAACTCCCTTTGTTTTTGTTTTTTCTTCTTCTAATGTTATGGGCAGTGAGGAGGGGAAGAAGGAGGGAGAAGTGTCGCCTTCCCCCTGAGCTCATGGCCGAGGGAGCGCGATCTGCGAGAGTGCAATTCCGCGGGAGCAGGTGGTGGAAGAGTCTGGCGCCTGGACAGCGGTGCCAGTTCCCTTTCATAGGTTAAGAAAAAAACAAAAACAAAACAAAAAACTTTTATATATTGAACGATGATGGAGGGTGGGGTTGGGTTTAGGGGGCTGGGAGGAAGAAGAAAGGGCTTGTTTAGGAAGCTGCCACAACCTGAGATTTATGGATAAACACTGCGCCTTTTTGGAAGGCGGATTCCGAGCTCTCCTCCCCTTTTTGTTCCGTTTACACTTCCAATTTTTGACTTTTTTTGTGTAGTTTTACAAGAGGGATATCTCCTTTAAAAAAAAAAAAAAAAGCACAAATTCCACATACAAAATATAAGTACCAATCAGCTCTCTACATGGGTGGGTCTCCATCTCTGGCTTAACCAACAGCTGATGGAAAATATTCCGGGGGGCAGTGGGGAGAGCTGACAATGCAAAAATAATATAAATAAAAACCAATATAGTATAACAACTATTCGCATAGCATTACACTGTATTATGTATATAAGTAATCTAGAGATTTCAAGTATATGAGAGCATGTACATACTTTCTCATTTTATATAAGGAACTTGAGCATCCCTTTTTGGTATTGGGGGTAGGTCCTAGAACCTATTCCCCGCTGGTTTCCAAGGCAAGACTGTATAAATTGCGTGACATATTAAATGTAATTTAAAAAACCTGGTAACATTTTCCAAGTTCCGCAATGGCAGCATGTTCAGGATTTTAGCCTAACCTTTAACCTAACAAAACTTTGATACTTCTTGGAGGTAGTTTTATTTTTAAATAATTTCCTTTTTCCATTTGGTAGGAAATGGTGTTGGTGTTTATGAATAAACTTAATGCTAAGGAAAGAGAATTCTGGTGTGCTCATGTTCTCACTTATAAGTGGGAACTGAACAGTGGGTACTTATGGACATAAAGATGGCAACGATAGACACTGGAGAGAGGGAGGGAGGCAGGGGTGAAAAAGTATCAGGTGCTATGCTCAGTACCTGGGTGACGGGATCAGTTGTATCCCAAACCTCAGCATCACACAGTATACCCAGGTAGCAGACCTGCACATGTACCCCCTGAATCTAAAATAAAAGTTGAAATTATAAAAATAAAAAAATAATAATTCTGGTGTATTTAAAGTAGCATCACACCATTCTATCATACACCTGGAACCAAGTAATATTTATATATGTGCATGTGTATCTGTGTACACACATATATAAATATATATGAATAAATAATCTTCAAATTCCAGAATATTAGGACCAACTGAATCCTTTGTACCCAATGAACACCCCACCTACTCCTCACTTGACAGAAGAGCTGATCTCACAATACAATTCTTTGTCTTCTTTCCAAGTAGTGCATTTCTGTTCTGTCTGCTTTGGAGTGTTTTCCAAGAATTATGTCACGCCAGATCACTTTTGTTGCATGCCAGAAGCATATAATGTTTAGGCAGTTTCAACTCATGCTTTTTAAGCATTTAGAATTAATTTTAACTTCTGCATTTCTGTTTTCCAAAGAAACACATACATGAATCCTGGATTCAGAATTTGCTTATGGACAGTGTTAACCAAACAGGGGCAAGTGAGTGCTCTTGTTTAAAGGTTCTTTCATTCCTGTTATTTCCCTGTGTCCATGGAAAGGAGACACTGGAGTCAGGATCTTTCTCGTGATTTATGAGGCATTTTAGAATGTATGGGTTTGTAATGGTTGTGGGAAGGGGCTATTTACTGAGGAGAAAGCCGCAGTGAGTGAAAACACTTTCTCAGAAGGTTTCTTATTTCTCTGCAGTTGATGAGCAAGTGCCAATGTCCATTTCTGCTTTAGACTCTGGGGACCATGAAGAGCTCTTTTGCGAAGAGCCTCTTAGGGCACACATTCATCATGTTTCTCAGGTCTTATAGAGACATGGTGCTGCAGAGATTTACACACATGCGAGGGATAATGGTAAACACTAAACATTCCTAAGAAGGGTTACATTTTAAAATACTGTTCACTTTCTTTACCTTTTAATATCAGTGGATAAAGCTGTTCTAATTTCAAATACAACATCCTCCCTTTCCTATGCAACTCCTGTTAACTGGCTGTTGGTGTTTATAGGAATAACAAAGGCACAGCTCATTGAGAATCTATTCTGTTCCAGACCCAGGGTTAGGTACTTTATATGCATTATTTCACTTAGTGTTAACTACAATCCTCTGAGGTCGGTATATTGTTTTACAAATGAGCAAACTGAGGCTCAGAGAGGTAAAATAAGTTGCCCAATATCACAAAGTAATAAGAAACAGAATTGGGGATGACATTTAAGTCTGTCTTACTCTAGAAACTGAGTTCTTAGTCTTTGTTAAATCATTTGATTCCAGAGAATTTTAGTTTTCATTTATCTGGTCAAATTAGAACAATAGCTTTTACTTCTCCACTGTTGATATGGCTTGGCTGTGTCCCCACCCAAATCTCATCTTGAATTGTAGTTCCCATAATCCCCGTGTGTCATGGGAGGGACCCAGTGGGAGGTAATTGAATCATGGGGGTGATTACCCTCATGTTGTTCTCATGATAGTGAGTGAGTTCTCATAAGACCTGATGATTTTATAAGGTGCTTTCCCTCACCTTTGCTCAGCACTTCTCTCTCCTGCTGCCATGTGAAGAAGGATGTGTTTGCTTCCCCTTCCGCCATGATTGTAAGTTTCCTAAGGCCTCCCTAGCCATGCAGAACTGCGTCAATTAAACCTCTTCCCTTTATAAATTACCCAGTCTCTGGCAGTTCTTTATAGCAGTGTGAGAACAGACTAATACAACTTCTTCCTTTTTTTTTTTTTCCTTGAAATGGAGTCTTCCTCTTGTCGCTCAGGCTGGAAGGCAGTGGTGCAATCTCGGCTCACTGCAACCTCCGCCTCCCGGGTTCAAGTGATTCTCCTGCCTCAGCCACCCAAGTAGCTGGGATTACAGGTGCCTGCCACCACTCCCTGCTAATTTTTTGTATTTTTAGTAGAGACAGAGTTTCACCATGTTGGCCAGGCTGATCTCGAACTCCTGACCTCAAGTGATCCACCTGCCTCGGCCTCCCAAAGTACTGGGATTACAGGTGTGAGCCTCTATGTCCACCCATACAACTGTATTCTAACATGATTTCTTCTTTATTTTTCTATAGCTCTAACATTTGAGGAAAATTTAATTCCATCATAATAATAGACATTTTTTTCAGTATTTAGTTTCTAAAGCCCTGTCCTACACTTGTTCTCGCTAATTCTAACATTCATCTTGCAAGGCAGGCAGTGTATGGTAAAGATCCCTAGACCACCAGCATCAGATGTAGAATTCCTTGGTGTGCCAGTTTAAAATGCCAACTTCTGCATCCCCCATGTACTAGGATTAGAATCTGGGCAGTCAGATGGGACCCAGAAAGCTGCCTTTTAAGAAGCTCTCACACATATGAATGAGTTAGAAAACAATTCCATGAATTTTGGAATCAAAACCTTGATTTCTATACCATTCTTAGCTCTTTTTAATTGTATGACCATAGGCAAGCTGTTTATAGAGTTGTGGTGAAGATTAAATTAGATAGTATGCATAAAAACAGTAATGTTTAAAAGTATGAGTGATGCTGAAAGCTAATTCTTTTTTAGCACTATGTGCCAGACATTGTATAAACTTTGCATGTATAAACTTATTGAAGCTTCACAGCAACCATGTAAGGGAAGGTTATCATGAGTCCCAGTTTACAGAAGAGAAGGCTGGAGCACAGAGATTAAGTTGAGCCAGGATTTGGTAGCAGGGAGTCTGACCTCAGGGTTGCATTCTTCAACTCTGTACCCAGCTCTCTTTCATAGTAGGTGCCAGTTGATTGTTAATTCCCTTCGGACCATGTGATAAAAACAACAGCAACAAAAACTGATAAGCATACTGGGTGGAAAACAATGAGAGTATTTTCCTTCCGACCTAGAATATGTAGTTACTATATGGTAAGTTTCTCTTTGAGATTATTCATTCAGTCCAGTATCAGATGTATGCATTTGATAAGACACAGCAGAGATCTGTTTGCATTATTCGATGGCTTGCTATGTGCAGGGCTACTCAAAATGTAATTCTTGGACTTGCAACATCGGGATCATCTGGAAGCTTGTTAGAAAGGCAAATTCCTGGACCCCACCTCAGATCAATAAATCAGAATCTCTGCGCATGGGGCCTAGCAACCTGTTTAAACAAGCTCTGCAGTTGACACTGATGCACTCTATGGTTGAGAACCACTGGTTTAGAGCATGGAGTGAGAAATTTGTTTTAAGGGTTTATAAAAGCAGCAAAATGTTGACATGTCTTTACCTCCTGGTGATTTATCTAGAATTATGGTTGATCTTCTTGGGAAAGAGAGTGTTCATTTAGAGGCGTCTGTATTCCAGGTACTGCTAAGTGTTGGATAGTAAACTATAAACAAGACATGGTGCTGGTGCCAACGAGGCTGCAGTCTAATGAGAAGGAAAGATGGGCACATCAAACTAGAACACAGTGCATGCAGTGCCATGTTGTAGCATGCACAAAGCACCACAGCTTGGCTCTCACTGGAGCTGAGATCAAGCAGAAAGGCTGTCAGTCAGCAAGGTGAGACCTGAGTGGCGCCTTGAAGTATAGAGGCTTGCCCTAGATGGAGAAGATGGTCAACAGAGGCTTACTGAAAAACTCAGCCTCACTTCCTTTAAGAGTAGAGTAGCCACAGTTATGACGACTTTGTCCTCAAAACAATATCCAGTAGGGGAATTACTTATTAGGGCTACAGATAATATTACACATGTATGTGGAATCTAGGCGTAGGAGGTAGGGGGTATTTCAAAGCAAAGAGGAGACGTACCAGATAGTGAGTTAGGTCAAATCAGGGAAGAGTTCCTAGAGGAGGAAATCAGATGGGTATAAATTACAGAGATAAAAAGGTTTTCCAGACAGAAGGGGCAGCTGAGCCCAAAAACAGTATGTAAAGGGCAGTGCTTATCAACTTTTGGAAAGTGATGGTGCTTGAGAAAAAGGTAGGATTTATGAGGTACCCTGGGATAAGTGGACAGTTGTTGAAAGTTGGAGGCAGCCCAGGCCATTGAGGTGGAGGTGGCTCAATAGTTTTTGAGGCTTCAATCCATTTGGTGGGACACAGGTTGGTGTACTCTGGTTTAGGGCAGCATTAGTTGCTCTCAATAACTGGAGTATACAGGAAGAGGCTAAAAATGTGGTTTGAAGAGTGGGACAGGTGGCAGACATCATCTCCTGAGGCATTATTTTAATGTATAAAATGAGATCAACGGCCATTTCAAATGAAATGAAAAAAGTTTTTGTAGCCAGTATTTCCTACAAAGTATTGTAAAACAGCTGGCCTCTTCTCTAGAGGGTAAAGTGCAGGAAGAACTTTTCTCTTGCCCCTTTGGATGTGTCAGGGAAAGAGGTCTTCCTGCCACCTTGGGTGCAGAAAGGAGGTTGTGTGTTGTTGCAATCAGAAGGTGAGAATCTGATTGAACAAGTGCCAGAAATCGTTGTTTTTGAATGGTGACAGCGCCACTATTCATTTTCTTCTGTGTGGGATGAGAGATGTCAAGCTCCACTCCATTGAAAACACCTTTAATTACGCTCATTTGGGCTTTTATCTTAACAACCACACTTTCTGGGAAATAGAATTGGTACAGTTTAAATGTAAATCTTATCTAAAATTATTTCACACGAACCATGAAACTTAAATTGTCTATCCATTTTCCTCTATGTGTCTACTTTCTTAGAATCAAACCTTTTAGCCAGGTCATACAGGGACTCAAGTTATTTGTGCACATGGAAGCGCAGCCTCCATTTCCTCAAAAAAGAAAACTGGAGCTTTGACCCTTGGACAATTTCCTCTGCCTCTCTTTTCCTCCTGGGCATTATTTTACAATCTGAGCAGAAAGAGCAGAAGCAACAGGTAAGACTATAAGATTCATATTGGAAAAGGTAAAAGGAAACATACAAACAAAAGCCCCAACTACTGGAAAAAGAAAAAAGAACATATCTGGAAATGGATAGACTTGGAGATGAAATGCTGCTTGAGAATATCCAAGAAGTTTTTGTTTGGGATTTGAGAACTGCCATTTATGGGGAAGACAAGACAAAAATGGAGAGAACAGATTTTAAAGATGTTTTGCTGCCTGAGGTCAGGAGATTGAGAACATCCTGGCTAACACAGTGAAACCCCGTCTCTACTAAAACTACAAAAAATTAGCCGGGCATGGTGGCGGATGCCTGTAGTCCCAGCTACTCGGGAGGCTGAGGCAGGAGAGTGGCGTGAACCCGGGAGGCGGAGCTTGCAGTGAGCCGAGATCACACCACTGCACTCCAGCCTGGGTGACAGAGAAAGACACTGTCTCAAAAAAAAAAAAAAAAAAAAGAAGAAGAAGAAGAATTTACTCTCCTCCTCCTAGGACCTTTAGTCTTTATACATATATGTAAACACACATATGCACACGTGTATGTATATATATGTACATCTATATACACATATATATGTGTGTGTATATATGTGTGTGTGTGTATATCCCTGGAACCTGTGAATCCTTTAGCCTTTGGGTTTAAAAACTCATGAAGATTTTAGTGCTTTTTCAAAATTTGCTTTCTTTTTTAAAAAAAAAAATGGGGCCGGGCGCGGTGGCTCAAGCCTGTAATCCCAGCACTTTGGGAGGCCGAGACGGGCGGATCACGAGGTCAGGAGATCGAGACCATCCTGGCTAACACAGTGAAACCTCGTCTCTACTAAAAAAAATACAAAAAACGAGCCGGGTGAAGTGGCGGGCGCCTGTAGTCCCAGCTACTCGGGAGGCTGAGGCAGGAGAATGGCGTAAACCCGGGAGGCGGGGCTTGCAGGGAGCTGAGATCCAGCCACTGCACTCCAGCCTGGGCTACAGAGCCAGACTCCGTCTCAAAAAAAAAAAAAAAAAAAAAAGGTCGGGCCGGGCGCAGTGGCTCAAGCCTGTAATCCCAGCACTTTGGGAGGCCGAGACGGACGGATCGCAAGGTCAGGAGATCGAGACCATCCTGGCTAACACGGTGAAACCCCATCTCTACTAAAAAAAAAAAAAAAAAAAGATACAAAAAACTAGCCAGGCGAGGTGGCAGGCGCCTATAGTCCCAGCTACTCAGGAGGCTGAGGCAGGAGAATGGCGTGAACCCAAAAGGCGGAGCTTGCAGTGAGCTGAGATCCGGCCACTGCACTCCAGCCCGGGTGACAGAGCGAGACTCCGTCTCAAAAAAAAAAAAAAAAAAAAAAAAATATGGTCGGTGTTTCTGGGAATGTGACTCTATGACACACTCCACTACACGGAGCTGGAGTGTTGGCGGGTTGTACAAACATACTTTTATTTGAGCTTTAGTAAGGGTTGCATTTAATCAGTCTTTTAGAATTCAATACGATTTTTGGCTTTCCACCGTGAGATCACTGATGAGATTTAAAGGAGGTGGTTGTGCAAAAGAGGAGAGAGAAAAGACATTATCTAGGAGTTTGTAGTAAAGAGGTTTCTGTCGGGGCATGATTTCCTGAGAGTGGTGAAATAAATGAGGGGGATGCTTCCAGAACAACTTTAATTTCTCGAGATCAAGTTAGTGTATACAGTGGTAGAGGAAACTTTTATGTATTCCTTTTTTTTTCTATTTTAAACCAGAAGCTGGTATCAGCAGAAATTTCTTCTGAGAATTCAGGGCAAAATCTTCCTGTTGTGAAGTTAAGTTTGGGTAAGAAAGGGTGAGAGTGCTGAACAGAGAGTATGTATCAGTAAGCCTTGTTTTTCTTTCTAAACTGGTCATAAAATGTGCATAACATAAAATGTACCACTCTGGGAGGCTAAGGCAGGAGAATCGCTCGAACTCAGGAGGTGGAGGTTGCAGTGAGTTGAGATTGCGCCACTGCACTCCAGCCTGGATAACAGAGTGAGACTCTGTCTCAAAAAAAAAAGTACCACCCTAGCCTTTTCTAAGTGTACAATCCATTAGTGTTAAGCACATTGACATCCTTGTGCAACCAATCTCTATAATTTCTAAGTCAACATTGCAAAGGGTGTGGCTATAGGGTAGGGTGAAGAATTATGGCCATTTTCGCAGTCTACCACAGGATGCTAGAATTTTAGTCGTAGTAATAGAGGTGAGAAGTTTACAAGAAAACTATTTGAGTTTTTATAATAAGATAACTGGTTTTGTATGCCAGCACAAATATTTCAGAACCCTTTGACTTGTTGAAAGTAACACTTAAGAGGCGATGAATAAATTTTTCTTAGAATGTTTATCAGATAACTTTGGTGTTTAACCATTAAAAATGCCAAAGATTAATTTTTAAAATAACTTAATTTCGGAATAGTTTTAGATTTACAGAAAAGTTGCAAGTGTAGTATAGAGTCCCCAATATCTTTTACCCAGCTTCCTCCAATGTTAACATCTTATTACCTTAGTACATATGTCCAAACTAAGAAACTAACATTGGCACCTTACTATTAACTAAATGCCAGACTTTATTTGGATTTCACCAGGTTTTCCATTAATGTTCTTTTTCTGCTCCAGGATATAGTAGGATACCATGTTGCATTCTGCCAACTCTTAATTTTAACTGTGAAGAAATTCTCAAACAGAAAACTGTTAAAAAAAAAATTCTGGCCTCCAGAATTATGAGAGAATAAATTTCTGTTGTTTAAAAAAATATTCTCGTTAGACTGAAGTGGGCTGAAGAAAAAAATGAAATTATTTTAAAAAATTCTCAAACATCATGATGAAACTGTTCCTGGCCCTTCTTGGGGAGCCCTCCACTCGAAGCAGTTCATTTTCTCAGTTCCTGACTAACTCTGACCATGTCCTCATTAGTCTCTTCTACTTGGTCCCCCTGGCTTTCTAATGTGTTGTGGTGATGAGGAGTTTATTCCAGCCTCTCCGAGCTTTGGAAAGCCTCCTTCTCTCTTGGCCCTCTTTCAAACTCGGAGCTTCCTCCATATCCCTCTCTCAGGGATCCCCAGGAGGTTTTCTCACATCTCCAGAGCTCCTCTCTTCAGACCACGTCAAGCCTCTCTTAAATGCATACAATTAAATGTGTATAACTGCTAGAGTCTGACTCCATTGGGTAGACATGCTCCTTCTGAAAGGTTCCGTGCTGTTTGTTTTGCAGCTGTGAGTCTCAGTGGTGGTGAGGGGCATAGTGGGCAGGCTTGAGAGGAGGGCAGGACTCTTTCACATTCTGTTTGTCTGTCTTCCCTACCCATTTGTCATATTCACTGTTATTGATGTGAATATGACATATCCTTTGTTAGGTCCAAAGAAGTAAAAACCAAACCCAAACCAACCAACCAACCAACCAACCACAAACATGTTATAGGGGGAGTTGATTAAATAATAATAATAATATATATATATTTTTTACAAATATGTAAACTTGTTCTTCTATAGACAGATATATTAGACTCCTATTGTACCCTTTGTTCATCCATTGTTTTCTGCAAGACAATCCAAATTCTTCCCACAATTTCAACCTCGGGGCCTTCTCCAGAGCTTAACTTGGTTTCGAGCTGTGCTGTGCATGCCAGACATGAGCTTTGGGGAATGAAGACAATGGAGTGCTGGTCCCAGAGGCCCCAGAACTTGTTTTCTTGACCAGTCCCTGATGTCAGCCAGCCTTGTGGTCATTACCGCTCGCTCAGAAGGTAGAGTGAGACATGCACAGCTGTTGGACTCCTGGGCGGGATAATGTGCCTGCCCTTCTAGCAAACTAATTAGCCAGGCTAAAGCAGAAGCAGTTTTCTCTTCCCAAGTGCTTTCTTGCCTCCAGAAACTTATTATCTTCCTGCGTGTACCCAGTGACTCATGACTTGTCAGCATCATACAAAACATGACTTTTTCTGTCCACAGCAATACAACCCATGTGTTCCTGCTTTTCATTCATAGTCTCTCTTTAATTTTTGTGGGTGCATAGTAGGCATGTATGTTTATAGGGTACATGAGATATTTGGATACAGGCATATAATGCATTATAATCACATAAGGGTAAATGGGGGTATTCATTACCTCAAGCATGTATTCCTTCTTTGTGTTACAAACAATCCAATTATACTCTCTTAGTTATTTTTCAAGGTACAATAAATTATTGTTGACTGTAGTCATCCTGTTGTGCTATCAAATACTAGATAGTGTCATTCTATCTACCTGTATTTTCATACCAATTAACCATCCCCACTGGTTCCCCTCCCCCTGCCCACTACCCTTCCCAGCCTCTGGTAAACATCTTTCTACTCTCCATCTCCATGACTTCAATTGTTTTAATTATTTTAGCTCCCACAAATAAGTTTGTCTTTCTGTGCCTGGCTTATTTCTCTCAACATAATGACCTCTAGATCCATCCATGTCATTGCAAATGAACAGGATCTCATTCTTTTTTATGGCTGAATAGTACTCCATTGTGTATATGTACTACATTTTCTTTACCCATTCATCTGTTGATGGACCCTTAGGCTGCTTCCAAATCTTAGCTATTGTGACTATAACAAACATAAGTGCTATAATAAACATGAGAATGCAGATATCCCTTTGATACACTGATTTACTTTCTTTTGGGTATATAACTAGCAGTGGGATTGCTGGATCATATTGCAGCTCTATTTTTAGTTTTTTTGAGGAAACTCCAGGCCGTTTTCCATAGTGATCGTACTAATTTACATTCTCACCAACAGCATATGGGGGTTCCCTTTACTCCACATCCTCTCCAGCATGTGTTATTGCCTGTCTTGGATAAAAGCCATTTAACTGGAGTGAGATGATATCTCATTATGGTTTTGATTTGCATTTCTCTGATGATCAATGTTGTTGAGCACCTTTTCATATACACTTTACCATTTTATGTCTTCTTTAGAGAAAAGTCTATTCAGATCTTTTGCTCATTTTTAATTGGATTATTAGATTTTTTTTCTATAGAGTTGTTTGAGCTCCTGGTTATTACTCCCTTGTCAAATGGATAGTCTGGTTATTAATCCCTAGTCAAATGAATAGTCTTCAAATATTTTCTTCCATTCTGTAGGTTATCTCTTCACATTGTTGACTGTTTCCATTGTTGTGCAGAAGCTTTTTAACTTGATGTGATCTCATTTGTCAATTTTTGGTTTGGTTGCCTGTGCTTGTGGGTATTATTCAATAAATCTTTGCCCAGTCTGATGTCTTAAAGAGTTTCCCCAATGTTTTCTTTTAGTAGTTTCATAGTTTCAGGTCTTAGATTTAAGTCTTTAATCCATTTTAATTTTTGTATATGGAGAGAGATAGAGGCCTAGATAGAGGTCCTCCTTCTGCCTATGGATATCCAGTTTTTTCAGCATCATTTATTGAAGAGGCTGTCCTTTCTCTAACATTCTTGCCACCTTTGTTGAAATTGAGTTCACTGTAGAAGTATGGATTTGTTTCTAGGTTCTCTATTCTGTTCCATGAGTCTATGTGTCTGTTTTTATGTAGTATCATGCTGTTTTGGTTACCGTAGCTTTGTAGTATAATTTGAAGTCAGGTAATGTGAGTACAGGTCTTTTATGGTACCATATACATTTTATGATTTTTTTTTCCATTTCTGTGAAGAATGTGATTGGTATTTTTGATAGGGATTGCATTGAATCTGTAGATTGCTTTAGGTAGTATGAACATTTTAACAATATTGATTCTTCTGATCCATGAACAGAGAATATCTTTACATTTTTTGGTGTCCTCTTCAATTTCTTTCATCAATGTTTTCTAGTTTTCATTGTAGAGCTCTTTTATTTATTTGGTTAAGTATACTCCTAGGTATTTTATTTGTACCTGTTGTAAATAAGGTTATTTTCTTGATTTCTTTTCCAGATTGTTCACTGTTGACATATAGAAGTGCTACTGATTTTTGTATTTGATTTTGTACCCTGCAACTTTACTTTGTTTATCAGTTCTAATATTTTTTTGGTGAAGTCTTTAGGTTTTTCCAAATATAAGATTTATATCATCTGCAAACAAAGGTAATTTGACTTCTTCCTTTCCATTTTGGATCACCTTTATTTCTTTCTCTTGTCTGATTGCTCCAGCTAAGACCTCCAGTACTATGTAGAATTAACAGTGGTGAAAGTGGGCGGATTCCTTGTCTTGCTCCAGACCTTAGAGGAAAGGCTTTCAGTTTTTCCCATCCAGTACAATAAAGCTAGGGTTTATTGTGTATGGCTTTTATTTTATTAAGGTGTGTTACTTCTATACCCAGTGTTTTGAGGGATTTTATCATGAAGGGATGTTGGATTTTATCAAATGTTTTCTCAGCATCAATTGAAATGATCATATGGTTTTTGTCTTTCATTCTGTTGATATAATGTATCACATTTATTAATTTGCATGTGTGGAATCATCCTTGCATCCCTGGGATAAATCCCACATGATCATGATGAATGATTTTTTTTAATATGTTGGTGAATTCAGTTTGGTAATACTTTGTTGAGGGTTTTTTCATGAATGTTCATCCGGGATATTGACTTGTAGCTTTCTTTTTTTGATGTGTCATCGTCTAGGGTAATACTGGCCTCATAGAATAGTTTAGAAATATTCCTCTCTCTTCTATTTTTTAGGATAGATTGAGTAGAATTGGTGTTAGTTTTTTAAATGTTTGGTAAAATTCAGCAATGAAGTCATTGAGTCCTGGGCTTTTCTTTGCTGAAAGACTTAGTATTATGGCTTATATTGTTTTAAATTCTGCTTGATTGTTTTAAATCATTACTTGTTATAACTCTGTTCAGGTTTTGGTTTTCTTCATAGTTCAATCTTGGTAGGTTGTATGTGTCTAGGAATTTATCGATTTCTTCTATGTAGGTTTTCTAACTTACTGGCATATATTTTCTCATAATATTCTCTAATGATCCTTTGAATTTCTGCAGTATTGGTTGTAATGTCTCCTTTTTCATCTCTGATTTTATTTGGCTCTTCTCTTTTTTTCTTAGTTTGGCTAAAGGTTTGTTGGTTTTGTTTATCTTTTCACAAAACCAACTGTTTGTTTCATTGATCTTTTGTATTTTAGTTTCAACTTCATTTATTTCTATTCTGATCTTTATTATTTCTTTTCTTCTAATTTTGGATTTGATTTGCTCTTGCTTTTTAGTTTTTAAAGATACATTGTTAGGTTGTTTATTTTAAGTTTTTACTTTTTTGATGTAGGTGCTTATTAGTATAAACTTTCCTCTTAGTACTGCATTTACTACATCTCATGGATTTTGATATGTTTCCCTATTCATTTGTTTCAAGAAAATTTTCAATTTCCTTCTTAATTTCTTTTTTTTTTTTTCTTTCCTTTTTAATTTTTAATGACCAAAACAAAGCATCTAAAACCGCAGCTTCTGGAAGAACCACTTGTTCTTGCCTGTCTTATATCTCTCTTCAAACTTGACCTTGGCCTCTCGTCGGGCCTTGCGTTTAAGAGCAGGATCTCTGAAGACATCCTTATTGACGACAGTTTTGTCCAAGGGGATATCCACAGAGTACCTTGTGGGCATTAGGTGATTGTAGTTATAAACTTTCACAAAAGACTTGATCTTTGACCTCTTGGCGATCTTCTTCTTGCCCATGGCAGCTGTCACTTTGCGGGAGTAGCGGTCAATTCCAGCCACCAGAGCATGGCTGTAGGGGCGATCTGAGGTGCCATCATCAATGTTCTTCACGATGACGGCTTTGCGTCCAGAGTAGCGTCCAGCCAGGACAAGCACCACCTTCCCAGGTTTCATGAACTTGCCCATGTCGGCAGCAACCACTCAGGCCTACAGCAAAAAGGAAAAACTCCTTCTTAATTTCTTAATTGACCCACTGGTCATTCAGGAGCATAGTATTTAATTTCCATGTGTTGGCCGGGCGTGGTGGCTCAAGCCTGTAATTCCAGCACTTTGGGAGGCCGAGACGGGCGGATCACGAGGTCAGGAGATCGAGACCATCCTGGCTAACATGGTGAAACCCCGTCTCTACCAAAAAATGCAAAAAACTAGCCGGGCGAGGTGGCGGGCGCCTGTAATCCCAGCTACTCCGGAGGCTGAGGCAGAGCTTGCAGTGAGCCGAGATCCGGCCACTGCACTCCAGCCTGGGCGACAGAGCAAGACTCTGTCTCAAAAAAAAAAAAAAAAAATTTCCATGTGTTTATACATTTTCCACAGTTCCTCTTATTATTGATTTCTAGTTTTATTGTGGTCAGATAAGATACTTGATATGATTTCAATTTTTTTTTGAAATTTTAAAGACTTGTTTTATGGCCTAATGTATGGTCTATCCTTGAGAATGATCCATGTGCTGAAAATATGTATTCTGCAGCCATTGGATAAAATGTTCTGTAAATATGTATTAGCTCCATTTGGTCAGATTAAATGCAGATTAAGCCTGATGTTTCTTTGTTAATTTTCTGTTTGGATGATCTCTCCAGTGCTGCAAGTGGAGTGTTGAAGTCTCCAGCTGTTATTGTGTAGGAGTCTGTCTCTCTCTTTAGCTCTAATAATATTCGGTTTATATATCTGGGTGCTCCAGTGTTGGGTGCATATATATTTATAATTGTTATAGCCTCTTACTGAATTGACCTCTTTGTCATTAAATAATGACCTTCTTTGTTTCTTCTTGCAGATTTTGTCTTGAAATCTATTTTGTTAGGTATAAGAATAGCTACTCCTCACTTTGGGAGGCCAAGGCGGGCAGATCACAAGGTCAGGAGATCGAGACCATCCTGGCCAACATGGTGAAACCCCGTCTCAACTAAAAACACAAAGAATTAGCTGGGCGTGGAGGCGGGCGCCTGTAGTCCCAGCTACTTGGGAGGCTGAGGCAGGAGAATGAATGGCATGAACCCGGGAGGCGGAGGTTGCAGTGAACCGAGATCGCGCCACTGCACTCCAGTCTGGGCAACAGAGTGAGACTCCGTTTCAAAAAAAAAAAAAAAAAAAAAAGAGTAGCTACTCCTGCTCATTGTTGGTTTCCATTTACATAGAGTATCTTTTTTCATCCTGTAGAATATCTTTTTCATCCCATTTTAGTCTGTGTGTATCTTTATAGGTAAAGTGTGTTTTTTGTAGGCAACAGATTGTTGAGTCTTGGTATTTTTTATCCATTTAGCCACTCTACATTTTTGATTGGAGAATTTAGTTCATTTACATTCAATGTAATTATTGATATGTAAGGACTTACTGTTGCCATTTTGTTATTTATATTCTGGTTGTTTTTTCTCCCTCCCCCTTTTCCTCCCTCCCTCCCTTCCTCCCTTCCTCCTTTCCTCCCTTGCTTCCTTCCTTTCTTTGTTTCAGGTTAAACATACCACCTGAGAAAAGTGATTTTCTCAGGTGGTATGTTTAAATTTCTTCTTCTTTTTTTTTTAATCTTTGTGTATCTTGTGTGTGTGTTTTGATTCAAGGTTACCATGAGACTTGCTCCATTTGTAGCCCATTATTTTAAACTGATGACAGCTTAACACTGGTTATATAAACAAACAAGCAAAGAGAAAACGAATAAAAACTCTACACTTTAACTTCATTTTAACTTTTTGTTGTTTCTATTTATATCTTGTTATACTGTCTATGTCTTGAAAAGTCATTACAGTTATTATTTATGATAGGTTCACTTTTCAGTCTTTCTACTTAAGGTAGTTTACATACCACAATTACAGTGTTATAATAGTCTGTGTTTTTCTGTGTGCTTATTATTACCAGTGAGTTTTGTACTTTCAGATGATTTCTTCTTGGTCATTAACATCCTTTTCTTTAAGACTGAAGAACTTCCTTTAGCATTTCTTGCAGGACAAGTCTGGTGTTGATGAAATCCCTCAGTTTTTGTTCGTCTGGGAGGATCTTCATATCTCCTTCATGTTTGAAGGATTATTTTGCTGAATATACTATTTTAGGATCAAAGTTTTTTCCCTTCAGCACTTTAAATATGTCATGCCAGTATCTCTTGGCCTGTAAAGTTTCCACAGAGAAGGCTGCTGCCAGACGTATTTGAGCTCCTTTGTATGTTATTTGTTTCTTTTCTCTTGCCACTTTTAGGATCCTTCTTTATCTTTGACATTTGGAAGTATTAAATGTCTTGAGGCGGTCTTATTTGGATTAAACCTACTTGGTGTTCTATCACCTCCTTATACTTGGATATTCATATCTTTCTCTAGGTTTAGGAAGTTCTCTGTTATTATCTCTTTCAATAAACCTTTTACCCAGATCTCTCTTTTTACCTCCTCCTCAAGGAGGCTATTGAGGCTATTTTTTAGATCTTGTAGGCATGCTTTATTCTTGTGTCTCCTCTGACTGTGTATTTTCAAATAGCCTGTCTTCAAACTCACTAATTCTTCTGCTTGATCAATTCTGCTGTTTAGAGACACTGATGCATTTTTCAGTATGTCAATTGCATTTCTCAACTCCAGAATTTCTGCTTGATTGTTTTAAATTATTTTAATCTCTTTGTTAAGTTTATCTGATAGAATTCTGACTCCCTTCTCTGTGTCATCTTAGATTTAATTGAGCTTCCTCAAAACAGCTATTTTGAATTTTCTATCTGAAAGGTATCAGATCTCTCTCTCTCTGGAATTGGTCGCGTATGCCTTATTTAGTTCATTTGGTAAGGTCATGCTTTCCTCAATGGTCTTGATGCTTGTGAATATTTGTTGGTGTCTGGGCATTGATGAGTTAGGTGCTTATTGTAAATTTTACAGTCTGGGCTTGTTAGTACCCATTCTTTTTTGGGAAGGCTTTCCAGATATTTAAGGGAATGTGTAGGTTGTGATCTAAGTCTTTGGTCACTGCAGCTATATTTGTTTAATGGGGCACTCCAAGCCCAGTAATGCTGTGGTTCTTGCAGGCTCGTAGAGGTACCACCTTGGTGGTCTTGGTTAAGATCTAGGAGAATTCTTTCGATTACGAGGCAGAGAGACTTATTCTCTCCTCTTATTTTCCCCCAAACAAATGGAGTCTCTCTCTGTGCTGAGCTATTCTCTCTGTGTGAATATTGGCTTTACAATTGACTTTACATACTGAATATGCATTCAATAGAAATAGTGCTTCACATTTTGATTGTTGATCTTTTCTTGGACTAGCAATATGTAGTATGATACTATCTTGTGATGGCAGGCAGTGGCAATGAGCCACAGCCCCCGGCCAGACACATCATCACCGCTGTAAATCACCAACAATCTACAGTATTCTGTGTTTCCAAATGATTTTGCTCAACTGTAGGCTAATGTAAGTGTTCTGAGCTTGTTTGAGATAGGCTAGGCTAAGCTATGGTGTGCAGTAGGTTGAGTGTATCAAGTGCATTTTTGACTTACAATATTTTCAATTTACTTATGCTGGGTAAAACACCATCATAAGTACAATAGCATTTATATGGATTTAACAAAGCAGCCTAAAGAAACCTGTAGAACTCATCACAAATATCTGTAGGTAATTAACTCAATTGTGGACAAAAAAGTAGATATGTAAATTATTTTTTGCCTGTAATTTGGTAAAGTTGTCAAGCATGGAATGTTAGGTGTGTCCCAGCCCACTTTTCTCTTTTTGTCTGGGCTGATTTTCTTCCTGAGCATTTCATGTTGTCCTCTGTGTTCTGCAACCCAGCTGTGTGCTCTTTCTTCTTCTTCTTCTTCTTTTTCTTTTTTTTCTTTTGAGATGGAGTGTCGCTCTGTCACCCAGGCTGGAGTGCAGTGACATAATCTTGGCTCACTGCAACCTCTGCCTCCAAGGTTCAAGTGATTCTTCTGCCTCAGCCTCCTGAGTCACTGGGATTACAGGCGCATGCCACCATGCCTGGCTAATTCTTGTATTTTTAATAGAGACGGAGTTTCACCATATTGGTCAGGCTGGTCTTGAACTCCTGACCTCAGGTGATCCGTCCGCATCGGCCTCCCAAAGTGCTGGGATTACAGGCGTGAGGCACCGCACCCGGCCCTGCTCTCTCTCTTAAAATTTCTCTGTGCTGTTACCCAGTTTGCAAAGGTATCCTTTTCACGTAAGTCATGTCAAGTTACTTCTGTTTCTTCTAGGACTTGCTGCTTTTGCTGTCATGTCTTAGGAGCTCACTTTCTTTCTGCTTGGTTTTTCTTATGACTTGTTTAACTCAGTCTGGCTGTACCCAGCACAGAGGCACATAACGGGCTGTTAAGCTTGGTGATTAAATGCATTGAATAAATGCATGAACACTCTTACTTAAGGCTACAGTCTTTCTCCTTGGTCTACACTGGGTCTTTCTCTGGTTTATTTATCTTTTCAATGGAAATCAGGTTACTAGACTGTTTAAACAACAATATAAGATACCATTGATAACATTTGTCAAGAAATGCAAGATATCAGAATTTTATAGATAACAGCATATATCCCATTGTTATATTGCAGCAGGTTTACAACTTTGTGTGAAGTTTTTGTTTTTCAAACATTTGTCATTTGTGAGGCCTGTTGCTTAAAATACAAACACAGTTCAATTCCACAGGGTGTCAGGTGGGTTCATATTTGTCAGAAGAAAGTACACACCCACAAACATTTTAAGTTTTAAAGTAAATACCCAACTTAATCAGCAAAGAATTATACATCTTATTGGAAGTGAGGTCATTTTATTGGGTGAGATCTGATGCAGTTTATCTCTGCACAGCTTCCTGTGAGCTCCAACATTCCTAATGGGATAGGTCTACTGAGGAACATCCTGGGAGGCAGGGGTATGGTTCCTGTGAGTTAGGGTTTTAACAAGCTGAAAAGTTCCATTCTTGTTTTGCCACTTCCTTTTTATTCGCAGAAACTAGACTCTTAACTTACGGACTTCTTCTTTCATTAAATTTACAAACATTAGGTTCTCCTAATTTTTTTTTTTTTTGGGACGGAGTTTCACTCTTGTTGCCCAGGGTGGAGTGCAATGGTGCAATCTTGGCTCACTGCAATCTCTACCTCCTGGGTTCAAGTGATTCTTCTGCCTCAGCCTCCCAAGTAGCTGGGATTACAGGTACCCGTCACCACGCCCAGCTGATTTTTGTATTTAGTAGAGATGGGTGTCCACCATGTTGGTCAGGCTGGCCTCAAACTCCTGACCTCAGGTGATCCACCCACCACAGCCTCCCAAAGTGAGGCTGTGCCCTACACAGTAGAGCCACTGTGCCCTACCAGGTTCTCCTAACTCTTAATCCAAATGCAGAATCTAGAAGCTGATATCCTTACTTGGGCATGGAAAGCAGGGCTTAAAGGTTTCTATAAAACGTTTCAAACTCCAGGGTCCAGAGTCCCAAGAAACCCCTTTCTTCAAGAATTTTTACTGACTTGACAATCTCCTGTGATCAGACTCTTAAAGGTTATCTGTGATCATCAGAGACCCTTACCACACTAGCTCTTGACAAAGGGATTAAGGCAGTGTATGCGTCAGCTCAGGCTGCCATAACACAATATCACAGGTGGCTTAAACAACATAAATTTATTTTCTCAGGGTTCTGGGGGCTGAAGTCCAAGATCAAGGTGTCGGCAGGTTTAGTTTCTCCTGAGGCCGCTCTACTTGCCTTGCAGGTGTCTGACTTCTCCCTGGGGCCTCAAATAGCCTTTCTTCTGTGGTATCTCTTCCCTTCTTATAAGAACACCAGTTCTGTTGGATTATGGCCACATTTTCATGACCGCATTTAACCTTAACTATCTTTTTACAGGCCCTGTTTCCAAATACAGTCACATTGTGGGCGTTAGGGTTTTAACACATAGATTTTGGGGGATACAATTTAATCCATAACAGACAGAATACCGCACCATTGGTAACCATTTCAGAGTAGCAGATTCTCTGCTGATAAAAACGTTTTTATCTGTTATACATTGGTTAAGTGCTTGGTTTTGGGAGCTAAGCTGTCTGCATTCATGCCCTTGCTCTGCCACTTGCTAGCAGCTGTGAGACCTTGGGCAGGTTACTTATCTTCTTTCTGCCTCAATCTTTGCATCTGCAGAATGAGAATTATCAAAGATCTAGCTCATGGAGATGTTGTGAGAATGAAATGAGTTAAAACATGTAAAGGGTTGATTACGGTTGGTAGCACGTAAGAAATGCTCGATGAACGTTAGCTATTCTCATTGTCAAGAAAGGTTACTTTTGGTTATGGACTGAATTGTGACCTTCAATATTCATGTGTTGAAGCCCCAACCCCCAGACCATCAGAATGGAACCAGATCTGGAGATTAGGCCTTTAAAGAGGTAATTAAGTTAAAATGAGGCTGTTAGGGTGGGGACCTAATCCGATGTGACTGGCGTCCTCACGAGAAGAGGGAGAGACTCCCGGGCCATGCATGCACAGATGGACGCCCTTGTGAAGAGGCAGCAGGAGGGGCTGTCTGTGAGCCAAAGGGAGAGACCTCAGAAGAACCCAGCCCTGCCGGCACCTTGTTCTTGGACTTCCAGGCCCCCAAACATTGAGAATATACATTTCTGTTATTTAAACCACACAGTCTGTGGTATTTTGTTATGGCAGCCCTAGCAGAGTAATACATGCCCTAAAAAGAATGAGCCTAACAAGGTCCAAAGTATTCCCTTCTAATTAAAATTAGGTGGCTCCTCTTTCTGCCACGATGACAATGTCCTGATTAGAAGTCACTTTGTCAAAAGAGACTACATCGTGAACACCCAAAGAATGGTATGTTTTTAAAAGGGTACTTTCTCTTTTTGAGGATGCTCTGTTGTACATCTATGCACTTAGGAGAAGTGTGTTTTCATTACCTGCTTGGTAATCCCTCTGAGATGCAAATATAATTATTCTAATGCAAATCTTATCACATATTCTCAAGAAATTTCAGAAATAAAACCAATTATTTTTGTTTTAAGACAGATGGCTTGTTTGTGTGTATATGAAATATTCTTTATCTTTGAAAGAGATTGTCTAGTTAGAGAAAGATGGATGGTAGGCAAAGGACCCCTAACCTTGAAGGACACAGCTCCACAGTTGAGAGCTGCCTGGTTGGTCAGCAGGGACAGTATAGCAGTGACCAGCACTCAAACTGCTCTTGGTTTCACAGCAGTGACCAAGTCAGGCTCATGTTCTTCAAGTGGCTTCATAACACTCCAGTGGAGGATTTATGTCTGCGAGTTTTCCTGTTTCTTGGACATCCCAAAGACTGAACTTCTAACAGAAAACTCTAAGTGGGAGGCATATTTATACCACAGAAACCGCTATTAGTGGGAGGAGAAAATGTTGTTTTTGGCAGTGTAACCAGGGAGACAGACCTACCCCTTCAGGGAATAAAACAAGCCCTTTCTTTGTGATGCTCACTTTTTTCATCCCGTTGAATGAGGAGTTGCAAACTGATATCTCACAGGCCAAATCTGGCTCGCAGATGTTTTGTTTGACACGATGGTATTTACGCAGGTTTTCAATTTGAGCATGTTTAGACAAAGCAAGTATTTTCTAATTTGGCACAGTTCCCACCACTCTCTGTTGTCTTACATACAACACACTGGTTCCCACTCATTTATGTGACTTGACTGGATCCTGAATGCATCTAGCTTGCAACCTTGGTTAAATTGTTCCCTGGCCACAGTTAGAGACTTTGCTTCAACACAGAATTTTTTTTTTTTTTTTTTTTTTTAAAGCTTTTGAGGTTTGTTCACTATATATAGATCATGGCATACTTTCATTTGCATTCAATGCATTCTGATATTTGAGGGATTTGGAACACTTGTTACGGATACAAATTTTACTGTAGTCAGTAGGAATCAGATTTTCAAATCGCCAGTTTCTTCTTTTACCTGGAAAATGAGTTTTCATATTATAGTTCACACATGGGTTATTCTTAACTTTAAGTCTCGACTGGTGCTATCCAAAATGGTAGCTGCTCGCCACATGTGGCTACCGAGCACTTGAAATGTGGCTAGTCTTAACTGAAATGTGTTGTGAGGGTAAAACACACAGTGGATTTAAAGCAGTACAAAAATAATGCAAGATATCTTTTTAATACTTTCTTGTATTGAAATAATATTTTTGAGATAGTAGGTTACATAAAATATTGTATTAAAGTTAATTTCTTCTGTTTCTTTTTACTTTTGAAAATGTGGCTACTAGAAAATAAACCATTGCATAGGCGGATTGCACTGTATTTCTATTGAATGGGTCTGGGCTAGAAGTTAAACAAAATGAATATCTAACGACATTAAGTTTACTGAGTTCATGGCACCATATGTTGAGTTTATTTATAATCCTTCTATAAAATCAATAATGAATGATGGCTTCAGTTTCCTGAAAGAGGCCCCTCTCTGGGGTGTGGTGTTAAACATGAGTGCTAACAGGCAAGAAATGTGCTGGAAAGATATGCAGGCATTAGGTAAACAAAACAGTCCAGAGAGTTTGGGTTGGAAATTAGTTGTTGCTTTGACATGTGGCATGATTCATCCCTTTGTACTCATATTTCTCTATCAGGCAGCTGCTAGGCTTCTTCTAATATACTTGCCTGTGTATGTCTGCACACACACACACCCCACACACAACTGTGGCTGGAAGCCTCTTTTAGGAGTTCTCTTGGCATCTAATGTGAAAATTCCTTTCCAGTAGGAAGTGACCTTGGTATTATTTTAAAACCCTAACTATTAGAGATCATTCTTGGACTCTTTTTTTCTTGGTATGGAAATGAGAGACAAGGAAGTTATGAAATTGATATTGAAGAATGTATGAGAAGGTAGGAAGCAGATGGGAGACTGGAAAGAGAATGGAAGTTGGAGGGAGACAGGAGTTTGCATGTTGGTTCTGAACTCACCAACTGTGACTTAGGCAAATCTCACACTCTCTGTGCGTCAGCTTTGTTTATAAAAGGTGGTGCTACTGATAAGCACTTTACAAAATTCATATGCAGTTCAAAGGAGTGCTTTTTAAAACTTTAAGATTCACAAACTTACATTTTTATTAGGGAATATAAGCTTTCATTTAATAATCATTATTATCAATAAACATTTGATTGCTAACTAGATGCAAGTTACTACCCCTAGAGCAGTGTCCTGGTTTAGAACACTCAAAACCGAAAGCTTTACTCATTGCTGAATTTGGCCTCGTATCTCCTGTGACCTTCACTGTCACAGAGAAGCGTTAAGTATGTTTCATCGTGCTCTACTGTTAACTCATACCTCACAGATTAGAAATATAATTCTGAGATTGGTGAATTCAATCATGATCCTGTTTGTTGTGGCCAACAAATAGATTATTTAAACATTGCTTTGCTGTCCTTTTAAATCAAGATAAGAACAATTTAATTCATTACTGATGGCTTTAGAATGGATATTTCTCAAGGAGCTGATTAATTTGGTTAGGGCTTCAGGTACTTTGGTTTGCTTCCCTCTATTCTTTTTCATAAATTCTTCTTTATTTTCTTTTTAAGTAAACAAGTTTTCACTCTTATGATACCCTGTGCCATCAAAGTAACTTTTCATTATTTTAAAAATCACATTAAAAAAATTAAAGAAAAAATGCAGAATATAAACTGTCCTCTGTGTTTATTGTTGTGGGTTGTTTTTTTCCTTTACCTTTTTTCTTTCTCTTTTTTTTTCAGACGGAGTCTCACTCTGTCGCCCAGGCTGGAGTGCAGTGGTGCGATCTCGGCTCACTGCAAGCTCTGCCTCCCGGGTTTATGCCATTCTCCTGCCTCAGCCTCCCAAGTAGCTGGAACTACAGGCACCCGCCACCATGCCTGGCTAATTTTTTGTATTTTTAGTAGAGATGGGGTTTCACCGTGTTAGCCAGGATGGTCTCGATCTCCTGACCTCGTGATCCGCCCGTCTCGGCCTCCCAAAGTGCTGGGATTACAGGCATGAGCCACTGTGCCCAGCCTACCTTTTTTCTTTACCTTTTGTTTTAATGGTCAGCTTTTTATTTGTTTCATTTTTTTATTCTGAGCCAAAACATAAATCTTGGTGGATGGAAAGAAGATGGGTAAAAGAGAGAAGGTAGAAAATAAGCCCCACTAAGAAAGAGAAAGGAAATAGACCCACCACCAATAAGGAGATTAAAAGGTAACGTGAAAAATAGTGTGTTCAACTGATAAACAATCTCTCCTTACTAAACTCTAGCCAGAGTCCTCTGAATCCCCTTCTTGACTAGGCCTCTACCGTGGCCTATAAAAATTACAGACACTCAATACAAATGATGTCGTCCAGCCCCCCACTCACATTAAAAGACTTAAGCAAGCATTAACTTAGTTTCTTGCCAATCAAGGCCACATCTCTAGGTGACTTTAGCTTCCCTTAAAGTGCCTGCTTGGGGAAAGCTCAAGGCTACCAAAAGAATTGACTGTTTGTTCCAGCTGATACCTGACCATAGGCCCTTGACCATCCTTTCTTAGAGCATTCACTAAAAAGGGCTTATTGTGAATCTTTCCTCTGTCCTTTGGGATATACGTGTACCTCCTACAACTCAGGAGTGTCTTTCTCAAGGACCTGAAAGCCATTCCTCTGAGATACTATCATAAGGAAGTACAGGGCGTCTGTCTCCCAGTGACCATGGGAGGATGCAGTCCTGACTTTGATAACTGTCAGCTGGCAGACGCAGCTGGTCCAATCAGCATTTACACTGACCAACCCTTTGCAATTTTTTTGCTTCCCTGACTACTGAGCCCCCATTGTCTCCACTCCCTACTCCATTGCTCTCCCTTTAAAATGCCATCATCTCTGTACAAACTGAAGTTGAGTTCTGTTCATGTGGGACCCTCTTCTAGTGCAATTGTATATTGGTGATTACAATCTATCCTTACCATTTTTACTTCTGTCCAGCTTTGTTTATCTTTGATAGAATGCACCCCAAGATTACCCCCTATGAGTCACATTCTTGTATAACGCCTTCCCCTTGAGTGTGTGGAATCTACAACTTGCTTCTAACCAACAGAATGTGAGAAAAGTGATTGATTATCACTCTTTGATTTGGTTACATTATCTTAGACTCCATCTTAGCATACTAGTGTATTAGTCTATTTATGTTACTATAAAGGAATACCTGAGACTGGATAATTTATAAAGAAAAGAGGTTTAATTGGGTCACAGTTCTGCAGGGTGTACAGGAGGTATGGTGCCAACATCTGCTTCTGGTAAGGCTTCAGGAAGCTTCCACTCATGGCAGGAGATGAAAGGGAAGCAGGCGCATCACATGGTGAGAACAGGAGCAGGAGAGCGAGGGGTGAGAGAGTGGGGAGGGGAGTTTCCAGACTTTTAAACAACTGGATCTCAAGTGAACTAACTGAACAAGAATTCACTTATTACCAAGGGGATGGTGCCAAACCCTTTATGAGGGATCTGTCCCCATGCTCCTGTCACCTCCTACCTGTTTCCACCTACAACATTAGGGATCACATTTCAACATGAGATTTGGAGGGGACAGACATCCAAACTATATCAGCTAGCAAGAAATCCTCCTGCTGTTTTTGAAGAAGCAAATGGTCATGTTGTGGACTGCTTTTGGAGAAGACCTCAAGTCAGGGAACGGTGGGTGGCCTCTAGTAGCTAAGGATGGCCTCCACCAATAGGCAGTGGGAAGCAAGGGGGCTCAGTCATACAGCTGCAAGAAAATGAATTCTGTCAACAGCCTGAATGAGCTTGGAAGCAGACTCTTCCTAAGTTGAGTCTGCAGATGAGAATGTCACCCGGCCAACACCTGGACTGTAGCCTTATGTGATGCTGAGTGGAGGACCCAGCCACTCTGTGTCTGGACTCCTGATCATGGAAACTGTGAGATTTAAAAATGCATGTTCATGTGGGGCTTAACACCTAGGTGAGGGGTTGATAGGTGCAGCAAACCACCATGAAACACATTTACCTGAATAACAAACCTGCACATCCTGCACATGTATCCTGGAACTCAAAACAAAATATAATTAAAGAAATATTTTAAAATGCATGTTGTTTTAAGATGCTAAATTTGTGTTCATTTGTTACATAGCAATAGAAAACTAATACAGTTACTACATATATTTCTATGCTAAGTTTTTTTTTTTTTTTGAGACGGAGTCTCGCTCTGTCGCCCGGGCTGGAGTGCAGTGGCCGGATCTCAGCTCACTGCAAGCTCCGCCTCCTGGGTTTACGCCATTCTCCCGCCTCAGCCTCCCGAGTAGCTGGGACTACAGGCGCCCACCACCTCGCCCGGCTAGTTTTTTTGTATTTTTTTAGTAGAGACGGGGTTTCACCGTGTTAGCCAGGATGGTCTCGATCTCCTGACCTCGTGATCCGCCCGTCTCGGCCTCCCAAAGTGCTGGGATTACAGGCTTGAGCCACCGCGCCTGGCCGGAGCTAAGTTTTTTTTTTACTTTAAATTTTTAAAAAATTTTTTGCTATAAAATTTCTCAAACATAGAGCAAAGTCAAACAATGTTTATGGTGAGCACCTATGTATCTACCACTTAGATTCTACCATTAAGATTTTACTATCCCAGCACTTCGGGAGGCCGAGGCAGGCAGATCACGAGGTCAAAAGATCAAGACCATCCTGGCCAACGTGGTGAAACCCTGTCTCTACTAAAAATACAAAAATTAGCTGGGCATGGTGGCTTGCGCCTGTAGTCCCAGCTACTCGGGAGGCTGAGGCAGGAGAATCACTTGAACCTGGGAGGCGGAGATTGCAGTGAGCTGAGATCATGCCACTGCAGTCCAGCCTGGCAACAGAGAAAGTCTCAAAAAAAAGAAAAAAAAGATTTTACTGTACTTGTTTTATTACATTATCTATTCATTCATCCATTCGTCTATCCACCTATCAATCCATCTTACTTCGCGGTGCATTTCAAGGTAAATTGGGACACCTCTACACTTCCCCCTAAATATTTCAGTACTCGTATCATTAACTAGAGTTCAGTATTTCTTAATAGTTTTCTCTTTTAATGTAATATACAATGATGTATACAAACGTTAGTGTACATTCACTCAGTCTGACAAATGCATACACATGTGTAACCCAAGCCTCTATCACAGTAATTATTGAGCATTGCCGTGACCCCACTAACTTACCTCATGTCCCTTCCCAGTCCTTTTCTGATCCTACCCACCCCGCTCCTTCCAGGAAACAATTCTTCTATTTTTTCCCCCCATATTAGTTATGCCTGTCCTAGAACTAAATATAAATGGAATCATATAATATGTGCTGTCTTGAGTAAAGCTTCTTTCATTCAACATAATTTTAAAATATTTTTCTGAAAAGTTGAGTGAACAGTTTCTTAGGAAAAATGTATAATCAAAAATTTTTAAAAATTTCAAATATTTACCTGAAAAAAAGACATGGGGTCTAGAAGTCTAGAGGCAAGTATTTTTAAACTGTCAATGAAGAGATAATTTCTATGCAGTATAAATTTATTTCCTAGCATAGATGTAGATTAAAAAACTGTCCAAATTGTTTCACTAAGCTGCCAGAATTCCAATACCAAAATAAATCAATATAACACTCAAAAAAGAAAATAAAATGAATTTAAATAGAAAATAATACGTTATAACCAAATAGAGGTTATCCCAGAACTGCAAGGATAGCTGAATATTATTTTAAGGATCAATATAATTATCTCTACAGGTAAAAAGAAATCCCTTGATTATCTTGATATATGTCGTAGGAAGGCATTGAGGACTTCTGGTTAAATATGAAAATGGATTATGTGCATTAGTTCAAAAGAGTCCAAAACACCAGTAAGATAATGGTAAGGAAATACAAAAGTGTAGAAACTTTAATGGAGAAAGAAAACTAGAGAGAAGACCATAATGGACTAAAGAAATCAATGCAATTCTGAAAGAAAGAAAGTAGATGGAAGAGCAGTGGGGATGCCAACCAGAAACAAATTAATGTGCACCACTTAAGCCCAGAAAAGCTCAGCAATGACAATAGCAGGTACCCATAAAAGTCAGGATATGGGTGTGCGGAAAACAAGGTGTACTGCTGAAGTTTGTATCTAGAGCAGTTAGACCCTGAGATTCTCTCCTCACCTCCCACAGTCAAACAACTCTCCATCTCTGACTTGGAGGAAGGGCTCAGAGTTTTATTCCCTGGAGACCTTAAGACAGAGAGATGTGGACTGGACACTAGGGGTAGTTGAGGGTCGGGGTTGGGGGGGTCCTACTAAAAACAGTCATTAAGTTGAGAATGATGAGACCAAGATCCTTTCTCCAGTTCAGTGTCCAGGAGGCAGGCAGCCCGGCCTATGCCCCTCAGAGTAGAATATTTCTCTCTGGAAATAGTGATCAAGCTAAGAGAAAAGACCTGCAGAAATAGACATTTTTATTCCTTAATGACATGGCTGGGTCTATGCCAATTACTTCATGGTGAGGGCCACCATTCTATAAGCCTTTCACAAACACAAGCCTTCCAATCAGCTTTTTAAAAGCAAAAACATTAATGAGTGATTAAGAATCATTATATAGGCCGGGCGCAGTGGCTCAAGCCTGTAATCCCAGCACTTTGGGAGGCCGAGACGGGCGGATCACGAGGTCAGGAGATCGAGACCATACTGGTTAACACGGTGAAACCCCGTCTCTACTAAAAAATACAAAAAACTAGCCGGGCGAAGTGGTGGGCGCCTGTAGTCCCAGCTACTCGGGAGGCTGAGGCGGGAGAATGGCGTAAACCCAGGAGGCGGAGCTTGCAGTGAGCTGAGATCCGGCCACTGTACTCCAGCCCGGGAGCCCGGGCGACAGAGCGAGACTCCGTCTCAAAAAAAAAAAAAAAAAAAAAAAAAAAAAAAAGAATCATTATATATTTAAGGAAATATCTTAATGTGAAACTATTCAATACAAAAGAGTTGAAATAGATCAAAAAGAAACTCAGGTAACCGAGACAAGGCAGAAAACAGAATACAATTTTAAAGAGACTATCAATATCTTCAGAGAGATAAGAAAAGATATTGCATTAGTGAAATAAAGGCAGAATGCTATAAGAAAAGGACACTTTTGAGACTAAAAAAGGGTCTTTAAAAAATGTTAACATGAATTTTAAAAATTCAGTGGAAAGCTTGGAAAAGAAAGCTGAATAACATTCTAGGAAGAAGGTCAAAGAGGAGGAGGCAGAGCGGGAGAAGCAGTGGGAGGCTCTCCTAGTAAACAAGGCCCAAGGCAAGACGGAAAGGTTTGGTGACATTTGAGAGCCATACGATTTGGGAACCAAGAATGAGCACAAAAGGAATGTGAAGCAAGGGAAGAGATCAAGAGAGATAGACTGACATACTCCCAGAGATGAAGCAGGCTGATGGCCAGGTAGATCCACACAGCATGCAAGACTTTTTTTAGATGGGTTGCAAGGAGTGACCATATTTCCCAGCAATCTATGTGGAGGAAGTTGAGGGAGTTTATGTGCCCAGATCCCTCCCATCTCTTGCTTTCCATTGGTCAAAGTTCACTCCATGGGACTTCACTCTTCTGCACATCCAGATGGTATCATTTGGCCTCTTTGGAAGCTGCCAGGGATGGCAGGAACCATGCTGTACAGTGTGGTGCTTCATCTAAGTCCTGAAATACAGGGAGGGGCCAGAAACTCTGACCTGGCTGTGCAGCTGTACCCACAAGGAAGGTTTTGACATTCCCAGGCAATTGACCAGTTAGCTCCAAGTGGCAGAACTGGCCAGTGGTAGTAGGTAAGGCAAAGAGGTGGCCAAGGGACTGAGGAGGTACATAAAATTTGTGCCCGATATATCTAAAATTGAAGAATCAAGAAAATCAGGATATATATGTTATTTAGAAATAAAGATTTACGGCTGGGCACAGTGGCTTATGCCTGTAATCTCAGCACTTGGGAAGGCCGAGGTGGGTGGATCACTTGAGGTAAGGAGTTCGAGACCAGCCTAGCCAACACGGTGAAACCCCGTCTCTACAAAAAATACAAAAGTTGGTTGTCCCAGCTCCTTGGGAAGCTGAGGCAGGAAAATCGCTTGAACCTGGGAGGCGGAGGTTGCAGTGAGACAAGATCATGCCATGACACTCCAACCTGGGTGACACAGCAAGACTGTGTCAAAAAAAAAAAAAAAGAATTTACAAGTTTGCAAATTAAATATTAAAACTTACAGAGTTGTAAGTGAAAACTCATGTACCTTAGAGACATTAAAAAAACTTTTCCAAATATAACACCAATGGCAGAAAGCCATAAAGGAAACAATAGCTGGATTTAAAACTTCTTTTTAATTACAATGCAGTATAAATGAAATTTGAAAAAAGAAATTTCAAAGAACTGGATAACAATATATGACAAATAATAACTTTAAAATATAAAAGACACTTATAAATACATGAGAATAAGATGAATATCTCAATATAAAGGTGGGAGAAGTTATAAACATTCAATTCACAAAACAAAATACAAATAGAAGATGATGAAATAGTTCATATTTCTAATAAGTACATATGTAAATAAAGTACCATTTAAGCTTAGCTTATTGAACAATAACAAAACATGCACTAATACCTAGTGTTGAGAAGGTCATTGGGTAAATGTTGATGCACTGCTGGGAAAATTGTATGTGTATCTTTCTGGAGGATAATTTTGCAGTATATATTGAAAACCTTAAAATACATATACCCTTACAGTTAGACATCTGATTCAAGGAGTTTATCCTAAAGACAAAAAATGTATGGATGTCTGTTTATTCTGGCTTTTATTATAATGCCAACAACATAAAACAACATAATCCAACAGTAGCGTCTTTGTTACATATAATGTCCAATATCCAAATATTGGAATACCATTCAGTCATTAAAAAGGCACTTTTATATTTCTAGACATAAAAGATAGCCAGGATATATTTTTAATTGGAAAAAGTTCTCATATGTCTCTTTTTTCTAAATACATATATTTGTTAGGTATACATGAAAGGAAAACTAGGAAAAAAAAAGCATAAAGAAAGGTAACTTTTATTTGAAAAGTTTTTGCAAAGGAGTTTAGACTTTAGAAGAATTTGCCTGCTGAATAAAAGATTGAATGTTGTTTTTAAGGAAAATTCCCCACAAGGTTACCAAGGTTGCAGATAGTCTATTCATGGTGGGAAAATAGTTTTCTCACACAACTATCACATCTGCAAGGAGCATCATATATTTGTAGATGTCTGCAATGAAAAAGGCAGGGATAAAGTTATCACTGTTTATGGCCAGGTGCAGTGGCTTACACCTGTAATCCCAGCACTTTGGGAAGCCAAAGCGGGTGGATCACTTGTGGGCAGGAGTTCAAGACCAGCCTGGTCAACATGGTGAAACTCCATCTCTACTAAAATACAAAAATTAGCCAGGTGTGGTGGCGGGCACCTGTAATCCCAGCTACTCGGGAGGCTGAGGCACGAGAATTGCTTGAATCCAGGAGGTGAAGGTTGCAGTGAGCCAAGCTCTGCTACTGCACTCCAGCCTGAGCGATAGAGCGAGACTCAATCTCAAAAATAAAATAATAAAAAAAATTATCACTGTTAGAGAAGTCAGTATACAGGAAAGTGACGAGGTTTCATTTGTTTTGGGGACTGCTGCTAGATAGAGTGATTCTGTAGTTTTATTTATTGATCTTGGGGGCAAAGTGCTTTTTTCGCCCCTCCATACTAACTCATAATAGCAAAGTCCCACTTTTTCAAACACATAGAAACATATCTAGAGGAATGTACATCACAAGGTTCAGTACAATTACGTCTTGGTGTAAAATTACAGATAATTTTTGTTTTTAAAAAATTTTGTGCTTGCTTGTATTTTGTTTTTCTATCATAATATTGCTTACATACAAATTCTGATTGTAAAAGTAATACATTCTCAGTTAAATGATATATAAAACACTGAAAAGTGAAAGGAAGGACATTGAAACTGTCAATAAACTACCCAGCAGTATCATTTTGATGTACTATATTTGGTAAGTTTGGTATGTATTTCTAGCAGGTTTTTTGTTTGTTTGTTTATTTGAGCCTATAATCTGCTTTTGTTCTTAACAAATATAGTACAGGCATATTCCATTGTTTTTATATATTTTAGTATATTATATTTTAATATATTTAGTGTGTGTGTGTATATATATATATATGTATGTATATATATTTTGAGACAGAGTCTTGCTCCGTCACCCAGGCTAGAGTGCAGTGGTGCGATTTTGGCTCACTGCAACCTCCGCTTCCCGGGTTCAAGCAATTCTCCTGCCTCAGCCTCCCAAGTAGCTAGGATTACAGGCATGCACCACCATGCTCAGCTAGTTTTTTTTGTATTTTTAGTAGAGATGGGGTTTCACCATGTTGGTTAGGCTGGTCTCTTAATTCCTAACCTCAAGTGAGCCACCTGCCTCGGCCTCCCAAAGTGCAGGGATTACAAGTGTGAGCCACCGTGTCTGGCCTATTTTAGTAAACTTTTAATGGCTTCAAAAATTCTACCACATGTATATACCACAACTTACCTACTATCGGTCATTTGGGTTACTTCCAATTTGGGGCTATTATTAATAAATAATTGTACTCCATAGTGGACATCTTCATTACGTAAATTTTTGTACATGCTTCAGATTATTTCCTTAGATTCTTGGGAATAGAATTACAATGTAAAAAAGTGGGAATGCTTTTAAGACCCTTTACACGTGTTGCCAAGTTGGCCTCTAGAAAGGCTGAGAACCAAAATCATCCACCCCTGGCCCCCTACATACAGTTTGGACACTGAGGACTCAAACTATTCCCCTTATAACTTACTGTCTACCTTAACATGACTCTGCTAGTCCAGTATCTTCATTATCATAATTTTAAAAATCGGAGAGACTCTTACCCAGGCAGAGTTCCTTGTTCATTACTGAAATTTCCCAAAAGTCCCATACACTCTTCAATTGACTAAAGATTCTTTGAACCACTTGCTTTAAAACTCCTCACCTTGCTGTTTCCACCAATCCTGGGCTATTGTATCATCCTTACCCAATCCTAATCATGCCCTCTTCATCTCCCCAATTGAAAGACCCACCTTAAAGCAAACTTTAAATGTCCAATTTTCAGTAAACTCTAACCTTGACATCCTGTATCCTAAACACAAAGTAGTATAGAGCTGGTGTTCTCCTTACCTTGGTAAGCAGTAAACTCAGCTTTGTCTGAACACCTTTGTTAGTGCCAGTCTATACATTTTGCAGAGTATAAAAGCCCATGCCAGGATATTTGTATCACCATATCCAAAGAGATGATACAATCAGCTGTTAACCTAATCAAACAGCCAGCCCTATCCATGGAAACGGGTATGTTAACTGTAAAGAAGGATTTGTGGTAGGAACATCACACATCCCTTTTGCCAAGGAATACATGCAATACAACACAAAGTATTGTTCCTGGGTGTGTCTATGAGGGTGTCGCTAAAGGAGATTAACATTTGAGTCAGTGGATTGTGAGAGGCAGACCTACCCTCAGTCTGGGTGGGCACCATCTAGTCAGCTGCCAGTGGGGCCAGAATAAAAGCAGGCAAAAAAACGTAGAAAGAGCAGACTGCTTTAGTCTTCTGGCCTCCATCTTTCTCCCATGCTGGATGCTTTTGCCCTCAAACATCGAACTCCAAGTTCTTCAGTTTTGGGACTCGGACTGGATTTCCTTGCTCCTCAGCTTGCAGACGGCCTATTGTGGGATGTCACCTTGTGATCGTGTGAGTCAATACTCCTTAATAAAATCGCCTTTATATATACATCTATCCTATTAGTTCTGTCCCTCTAGAGAACACTAATACATTCCTACAAGTACTTTACTATCAAACAGGGGTCCTTCATCACACTTCATTATGATCCTACCCATGTAGTCCTTCATTATTAACATTAATGTTTTACTGTCAGTAAATACAGTTGTCAGGTATTAATTGCCTATAATGCCAAGCCTGGGGCTACAGGCTTTATGTGTATCTTTTTTTTTTTTTTTTGATACAGAGTCTTGCTCTGTCACCAGACTGAAGTGCAGTAGTGTGATCTCGGCTCACTGCAACCTCTGCCTCCCGGGTTCAAGCGATTCTCCTACCTCAGCCTCCCGAGTAGCTGGGATTACAGGCACGTGCCACCACGCCCAACTAAGTTTTTTGTATTTTTGGTAGAAATGGGGTTTAACTGTGTTGGCCAGGATGGTCTTGATCTCTTGACCTCTTGATCCGACCGCCTTGGCCTCCCAAAGTGCTGGGATTATAGGCGTGAGCCACAGCGCCCAGCCTTATGTGCATTTTTGATCTCATGTAATTCTCACAACAGTCCTCTGAGTTAAGACAATTTTTATGGCTGTTTTATAGACCTACTCAGAACGTAGTTCCCAGGTATGACACCCAGGGATCTACTTTTGAAAGCTCCCAAGTGATTCCAATGCATCTATCCATGGAACCATTGCATTGGTTGATATGGGAGAGGTGAAGATGAGATACAGATCTGTATCTAAGCACATCTCAAGATATGATATAGACATCCTGCCCATTTGGGGCTTAGAGCTCATATGGCTATAAGTACACAAATGCCCGATAAGCATGTACACTACTAGGATGTCAACTCTCAAAGTCCACCGCTGGTGTCTGGGTGTTGCAATTTGCATGGAGATGGGAGGCAGAAATGTCTGCTCTTTGGGTTGGAGAGAACTTTGGACATTAACTTCTTGGTTTGATATTTAAAACTTCTATTGTGTTGATAGCCCCTCCAGAATAATTGTGGAAAAAGAAAAACATTTTAAAATATTCAAACCCAAATCGTCTTTGATTTGGACTTTTTCGGATGGAGCAAAGCTTTCACATATCCTTGGGAGGAAAGAATTCAAAAATTGGATGTAAATAGAGCTGCGTTTATTGAGATAGGAGAGAGTGGATGCAAAGAATGAAATGTGTGTGCAGATAGTAAAGAAGTATTTACCTATAGGAGTGTGCTGTTTGTATGTTCTCTTCCACAATTTACTTGATACTGAAAAATGTTGTCATGGCAACAGTATAACAAACAAGGTGGAATTGCATACAGATGAATCACGACTTTATATGCCAGACAAAGAAGCGAATGTTCTATTAGGGCTGGGCTTTTTAAGCTTAAAAGTTACAGCATACATTTTAATGAGGTTTTCTTATTGTTTCTCATTTTGAAAAATGAGGGAGGTGCATAGACCGGTAGAAGGTGTGGGATTATATTTACAGGCTTTCCATAATATTACCATGGCAGAACACAGGTCTGCTGCGTCAGCTTCACCTGCTGGTGTCCCAGCTTGTTTGACAGGATGGAGCTTGAGATGGTGTCTGTTCCAAGAACATGTAGTTGAGGAGTTTACACACACGGGCACATGTGCACACACACACGATGAACATGGCAAGAAGCTGTCATGTCATCTTATCTGGTGGAGAGAGCCATGTATATAAAGCATTCCACCCAGGGGTGTGAGGCAGAGAGGGCTATGACCACACACGTGGTTCCAAGGACACTATGGCTGTCCTTCCTGAAGGATAGGAACCCTTGAGGGAGCAAAATTTGTCTTTTTTGATGTTTCGGGAATCTTCTCTTTGAGTTCCATGAAGAGAGACAGCATGGGTGGGCCACATAATCATGCAGAGTCATTGGTTTGGGTTATGATTACATAAAATTCCTTGCTCCAACAAGTGGTCCATGTCCTGGAGCTGGAGGATGATGGTTTTGCAAGCACTTTTTGGATACAATCCCCTTCCTTGATACAGAACTGCAAGCACTGATTGGCTGCTCTTGGCTGTGAGTCTTACCTCCCTGATTCTTGGACTTGAGACTGTATCTGTATCACATGGAGAGGTTTGTTAAAACACATCTTTCTGGGACTCACTCCTAGAGTTTTAAAACTTGCATTTCTAACAAGAGCCTGGGTGATGCTGTTGGTCTGTGGATGACACTTGGAGAGCTGCTGCTTTAGATGGAAACTCACCTGACAGAAAGGATGGGAATATTGGTCTTACAGTTTCCTTTCCCTTCCCACTAAGTGGCTAGGCAGAAATTCAGGGACTTCTCCAGTGGAGAAGAAGACTAGGACTTAATTGTTTGAAGTAAATTTGATTAAAAAAAAGAGAAGAGATTAACAAAAGGGCTGTCTTTCTTCAGATCCCAGGCAGTGCAGGAGGGACTATTTTCTGGATTTTTCTGTGATTGAGAAATGTTAAGAGTGGAGATGTAATAACGTGCTTCTCAGAGAATTAGTCCTCCACTAGCAACACTGGCATCACAGGAAGCTTATTCGAAATGCAAAATTTCACACCCTACCCTCGATCTGAAGCAGAGTTACATTTAATAAGCTCCCTGGGTGATTCGTATACATGTTAAAGTTGGAAAAGCACTGCTGTAAGACACAGGCTGCCAATTTGGCAGTCAAGATACTTGAGTTTAGCTGGGTGTGGTGGTGTGTGCCTGTAGTCCCAGCTACTCAGGAGGCCCAGTTGGGAGGATTGCTTGAGCTTAGGAATTTGAGGCTGCAGTGAGCCCTGATTGTAAGTGAGAATAGCCGTTGCACTCCAGCCTGCCAGCATAGCAGATCCTCTTAAAAAAAGAAGATATCTGAGTTTTAGCCCAGGTCCTTCTTTTACCCAACTGTATAGCCCTTACTGGGCTTCGGGGGATGGGCTGGGGTGAGTTAGTGACCTACAAGTTTCTTGCTAGCTTTGGGGTGCTGCAATTCTGAATCATACCTTGGCAGGTCCCGACTTGCTCTGCCATTTCAGAAGGCTTGTGAAAAGTGTGAGCCCAAACATCTCTGAGTTCCTTCCCTCTGCTGCCCGTCCTTTACCCCACTGCAAGCTGGTGTGAACTCTTGCAGGAGGACAGTGCTATCTTGTGCCAAGGACATGACATCATTCCATGTACCTAAACTCAAAGGAGCCCAGTGTATAATCACTTACTATGGATGAAAGCTTGAGCAATCTGGGGAAAGTACATCCAGTCTGATAGCACTAATAACAAAGCCTTTGTCCTGAGTAGCCTTTAGGAAAGCAGCTGCGTCAGTCTCTGAGCCTTGACTACCCACTTAGTAAGACACATAATTGCAATACTGTCATACACCACATAACGACATTTTGGTCAATGATAGACTACATATATGATGGTCCCATAAGATTATATAGTCCCATAAGATTGTAATACCATATGTTTACTGTACCTTTTCTGTGTTTAGATACACAAATACTTACCATTGTGTTACAGTTGCCTCCAGTATGCAGTACAGTCCCATGATGTACAGATCTGTAGCCTAGGAGCAATAGGCTATACCAGCTAGCCTACATGTGTAGTTGGCTATAAAATTAGGTTTGGAAAAGTGCACTCTATGATGTTGGCACATGACAAAATTCCATAACAATGCATTTCTCAGAATGCATGCCTTTCATTAAGTGATGCATGACTGTGCTTACTTTTCATGCACAAACATCCCCCAAACTAGTAAAAGGCTGTCTTCAGGGTGTTTGAAGTATTTGTGTTTCTGCTGCATTGAAGCATTAAAATAGAACCATATGCATTTTCAGATTTGGAACCTGAATTAGTTAATATAAAATGGGCAGGAAAGATGTCTGGTGACTCAAATTAAGAAGAACCTCATATGGAAATATTCAATCTGCTCTATAGGATAAACTATTTTTAAAGACTTCAGACACGTCAGTTTTCTTGTAAAGCATATTTTCTTAAGGTCAGCTCTGTGGATGGTGCACTTGCCCTAGTTCAGTGCTCACAGGATTGCATTTTGTATTCCTTAAGCAGTCCATCATCCTGACTTTTTATTAATCTAAGCTTATTTTCTCCCAAATCTGCCCAAATGAATTAAACATCGTGTGTGTGTGTGTGTGACCATGAAATAGTCTTTCTCGCTGCTGGAGGAGTCTGATTGCTGGATGAATTTCTTTTGGCTGTTGCTGACAGAAACTTGTGGCCCCTTTTGATTTGGTCGAATTTTGGCAAAAGGTGATTTGGACAAACAGCATGACAATGTAAGGCCCAACACGTTCACTTCCCTTACAAGTGGTCTCTTTCCCGTTTTTTTGTCCCCTGGCACTTTGGTTTCTATTGTCCAAAGGTCTTTGCGTGCAGTTTCTTGATTGCATTCATTGCCAGGCAGGTGTGAGGTACATTGGAGCAATTTTCTGGGAGAAATGCCGACTTAGAATGGAGGCAGAGTCTTGATGTTTGTTGAGGGAAGAAAGGCTGCAAAAACAATAAAGCTGGGTTTTCTATGAACTGACTCAGGGTCAGAGGGTAAAGGAAAACATATCCTTGATAGAAATCCTTATACCCTGGAGCCTCAGTGGTTTGTCTACAAAGCCATCTGTTGAGATGGGAGTAGGAATTATGAGAAGGGAACCAGCTCTCTAGCCTGAATCCTTACCGCATTGTTTTGAGTCTTTGGGGGGGCGGGGGGAGGGGAGCAGCTACTTCTGTTAAAACAATGTCAGATTCTAAGTATGTTGGAAAGGGGATTTTTGCTGCCTTCTCTTTTTATGTAAGCATGGTGTGTATGTCTTTCTTTTAAAGGAAACTAGAGTAGTCTTGCATAAAAGCTTGGAGGGTTTGCAAAATCTACTGCAGCTTTGCTTGGAATAGCACGACTCTGGAAACAACCCAAATACACATCAATATGGAATTGCTTACATAAATTATGATACATCCATACTGGGAAATACATAGCCTTAAAAAAGCATTGAATAATCAAAACCCAATGCAAGGCATCCCTCTCTATATTGAGAAGGTATAATCTCCAAAATACAAGCTTGAGGATGAAAATACAAGGTAAGACACACAAGATGTTAAGAACATTCCGCGTGTGTGGGGGGCAAGCATTTGGAAGTGGGGGCAGAATGTGTGTGATTACTTGAATACACGTGTATACACATGTGTATAGGCATAGAAATATCTGGAAGGGTGCCAAAGAACCTGGTAGCGCTGGTTGCCACCATGGGAGAACTAGGCTTGGGATCTTGAGAGGCCGAATTTCCAGGGATACCTTTCTAGTTCTCTTTGAAACCTTTTTTACCCTGTGAGTCAGACAGCCAACCAACAACCAAATTCAGGGGTGAGCAAATACTTAAGCACCAGGGGAGGAATAATGGGCAGCAGCATAGTTGCGGGGTGCATCCGGGGGTCTGGAGAGGGGGTGCGCCCCAGCCGGCTGCAGCCCCAGTCGATTTTATGGCTGTAAAGGAGCCGGAGACACCAGCCGTCTCCACGCCGGTCCGCCCTCAGCACCCCGCACCCTACACCTGGCTCCCCAGGCAAAGCAGCCCCACCAGGATGGCACGGCTTCGCGTCCTCGCTCAAGTCCCCTGTGATGGCCGCGTCCCGGCAGGCACGGTGCGAATTGACTGGGGTTTGGGGGAACGAAAGCCCCGAAGGGGCCTTCTCTGCCAAATGTCTTCTTCCGTCGGCTCGATGGCAGCCCCCAAGCCTTTCATTTTCACTGTATGAAAACACTGGGGTGGATTTAGCTTTTCCTCTGGGAAACAAACAAAAAAGAGCACAAAGAGCGTGTGTGCGGGTCTTCTTTCAAAATAGTGGGGCATTTGAAACCCGCGCTGCAGCTGCGGGCGCTGCTTCAATCGCAAGCGTTTCGTTTTCTGAAAGCGCTTTAAAAGATGCTCAAGAGGGAGAGAGCGAGCGCCCTGCGCATTTTCGGAAACAGAAGATTTTGAAAGCCTGTATTTATCTGCCCTTCGCAGAAAATCAGTTTCTCTAGGGCAAGCCTTTCCAGCCTTTTCCGTCAGGGCACATAGAAAATCATCTGATTTCAAGAGCATTCGGGGTAAAACTGGAGGGGATTTCAGAGCGTCTCTGTGAGGTTTATTTAAAAATTAAATACAGTTTTTAATGTTATAGAATTGTAAGAAAATATGTATGAAGTATTAGAGAAGAAATTGTATGTGTTCTAAACTTCCAAATCTGCTCAAAATTTTAAATGAGAAAATTGAGCTTGTTTCCACGAATGTAAGTTTTATTACGGAAAAATTTCAAACAGATACAAATAAAGAGAATGGCATAATGACCAGTTCGCCTCTTGCTCATAGCCAGGACCCAGACTAAACTGCTATCTACATTTGCCTTTCAGATTTCATCTACCTCATCCTCCTTTTTTTTTTCCTGGAATATTTAAAAGCACACCCCAGGAATCACTTCATTTCATCTGAAAACACTTCAGTGTAAATCTCTAACAGGCAGGACTTAAAAATAAGCAAAGTACCATTCTCAATTCCAATACATTAAAAATAATTTCTCAGTATTACCTAGCATCCAGTTCATGTTCAATTTTTTTCATTTGCCTAAAAAAAAAAGTCTTTTTACTGTTGATCCGTTTGGGTCAATTCAAGATCAAAACAAAGTTTTCGATCGATTGGTATGACTTTCAAGTCTTCTTGAATCTGTAACATGAATATAACTTTTTAAATGTATAGTCATTTTTACATTATACTCTGCTTATTTTTAAAAATAGCTTTATTGAGATGTAATTCACATACTGTTGCAGGCTGAAAAATGATCCCTCCACTCCCTAAGATATCAGATTCTAATTCCTGGAACCTGTGACTATTACCTTATATGGAAATAGGGTTTTTACAGCATAATAAAGTTAAGAATCTTGAGATGGGAAGATTATCCTGTATTACAAGAGTAAGCCCTGAGTGCAGTCACCTGTGTCCTTCAAGAGGGAGATTTGACACACACTGAAGGCTTCGTGAAGATGGAGCTGAGAGATTGGAAGATGCTGGCTGATTCAAATGACACAGCGGTAAACCCGGAATTGACGGCAGCCACCAGAAGGTGGAAGAGGCGGGAGGGGCCCTGCCAACACCTTGAGGCTGCCTTATGACTTCTGGCCTCCAGGACTGTGAGAGAATAAATTTTTGTTGTTTTAAGCAATCACGTTTGCAGTAAATTGTTGCAACAGCTACGGAAAATGAATACCCACACCATACAGCTCACTCATTTAAAGCATACAATTTAGTGATTTTTGTTTGTTCGTTTGTTTTTCAGATAGAGTCTCACTCTGTGGCCCAGGTTGGAGTGCAGTGGTATGATCTTGGCTCACTGCAAATTCTGCTATCCAGGTTCAAGCGATTCTCCTGTCTCAGTCTCCTGAATTTAATGGTTTTTAGTATATTCACAGTTATATGTCCATCACCACAGTCAATTTTGGAACACTGTGTCACCCCAGAAGGAAATATTATATCTATTGGCAATCACTCACATTCCTTCCATCCCCCAGCCCTGGGCAACTACTAGCCTCCTTTCTGTTTCTTTAGATTTGCCTATTCTGGACATTTTACATAAATGGAATAATACAATACATAGTCTTTTGTGTCTGGCTTCTTAGTGTACTGTTGTCAAGGTTCATCCATGTTGTAGCATGTATCAGTACTTCATTCATTTTTATTGCTGAATAAGAACATAGCTATAATATTAATTTATGATCTTAAAATACTTGTGAGCAAATCCTGATGAAGATTTTTTTTTACGGCAATCTTTTCAAGGTATCAGTAGTCACTATTCATACTTTGTTTGCACAAGCCAGGGATTTAAACTGTTTAATTTATTTAAATCTAATGGTTTAATGTTTAAACCTTCCTAAAATTTACAACAATTGAAATTTTACTCAAGGAATCTAACAGCTCATTCTTTGCTTTCACTGACAAATGTAATACTAGAATCTCTTGCAGTAGCGTGAATGGATTTCAAGTCTGATAGAAGTTTTTCACAGCAAATTTTTCAAGATAATGATGAAGCTGTTAGTGCTCAGGCAACCACAAAGAAGAGGGCATGGGAGCTGAAAATGGGTAGAAGTGTAGGACAATGTGAAGACAAAGCCTGGGGCCACATCTGACAGATGTGTCAGCAGCCTCAGCTGAGCCTCCCAGACCTGCCACCCCTTCTCCAGCGGCTGCAGCCCCTGCTCCTGGAGTCAGAGGTGTGCTGTAATGGGCTGCTGAGCCAGGTGGGAGGGCGTCTCTTTGGTTTCTGACATCCTATCACAATGGGACAAGGAGTCTGCGTGTCTCTGTTACTCACTGCGCTTCCCCCATCAGGGCCCACTTCCCTGGGGCTGCCCTTTGAGAAGCACTAGACTACGTGCCCCAAGTCAGAGGTGGCCAGCAGCACCCTGTGACATGGTTGTGGCTCCCACTCTGGCACACTCATTGTAAAGCTCTGCTCTAGGTTGGCCACGAGCATTTGGGGCCAATAAAAATGAATGAAGTACTGATACATGCTACAACATGGATGAACCTTGACAACATTACACTAAGAAGCCAGACACAAAAGACCATGTATTGTATTATTCCATTTATCTAAAATGTCCAGAATAGGCAAATCTAAAGAAACAGAAAGGAGGCTAGTAGTTGCCCAGGGCTGGGGGATGGAAGGAATGTGAGTAGGTGGGAAATGGTAGGAGGGCACAGAGAGTTAATTTCATATGGCTAATTTCTGTGGACCAGTGACTGCTGTGGGCCTCTTATTTCCCTTCTTTCTGAACATTGGTGTCTGTTGTGGTCATCTCATCCTTGCACTGACATTGTAAGTTGAGAGTTTGGGAAGCAGATAGCTTGTCATGTAGATCAGAGTTCTGATGGAGAGACACTGGACCCAAGGAGTTGCACCTGAGCAGTCCTCCTTCATCGGGGCTCAGGTGATGAGGTCATGGACGCTGAATTGATGCTATAATGAGATGAGATTTTGGAGATCTTTGAAGGGGGTTAGTGTATTTGACATTTGGCAGGGATGCAAATTATTGTGGCTAGCTGGCAGAATGTCTGAAAAGTAGTTACCATCAATTCTTTCCCTCTCTGTATTCATACCATCCCTCCATTAGGAGATAGATTCGTTTCCTCCCTGACCCCTTGAATCTGGGCTGCTCTATGAATGGTTTGACCAATACAGTACAGCGGAAATGATGCTCTAAAATTTATGTAAGAATTCAAGGACTTAGAATATCCAAAACAATCTTGGAAAAGAAAAAAAAGAGAGGACTTGTCCAAGTGCAGTGGCTCATGCCTGTAATCCCAACACTTTGGGAGGCTGAGGTGGGCAGGTAGCTCGAGCCCAGGAGTTCGAAACCAGCCTGGGCAAAATAGTCAGACCCTATCTCTACAGAAAATAAAAAAAAATTAGCCAGGTGTGGTGGCATGTGCCTGTAGTCCCAGCTACTCAGGAGGCTGAAGTGGGAGGATCGCTTGAGCCCTGGTGTTCGAGGCTTCAATGAGGCAAGATCGCACCACTGCACTCCAGCATGGGTGACAAAATGAGACCCTGTCTCAAAAAAAAAAAAAAAAAAAAAAGTTAGAAGTCTCACATGACCAGATTTCAAAGTATTCTCTAACTTTGTAATGAAGTGTGATATTGGTGTAAGAATACACATTTGAATCAATGTAACAGAATAGAGTTCAGAAATAGACCCATGCGTATGTGGCTAATTGAGCTTTACAAAGGTGCCAAGGTAATTCAGTAGAGAAAGAATAATCTTCTCACAAATGATGTTGGAACAACAGGATACATATATGAAAATATGAATATTAATCCCTATCTCATACCACATACAGAAATTAGTTCAAGATGGATCAGAGACTAAGTAGAAAAACTACAACTATCAAGTTTTCATGAAATAAAAATAAAGTCTTCTCAAACTTGGGTAGGTAAACATTTCTTGGAGAAGACACAAAAATCACCAAACATGAAAAAAATTGATGTGTTGGACATCATGAAAATTTTACAAATTCTGCTTATCAAAAGTACCATTAAGAAAATAAAAGACAAGCCACAGATGGTGGATGTGGGGGCAGAGACATATCTGGGAAAGGACATTTATCCAGATATATTAAAAATTTCTACAAATCCATAACAAAATAAAAACCATGTAATAAAAAATGGGCAAAAGACATGAACAGACACTCTATAAACAAACTAATAAGAATAGCCACTAAGCAAATGAAAGGTGTTCAACGTTATCAGTCATCAGGAAACGCAAATTAAAATCACAGTGAGCGACCACATTTTAAAAATAGCTAAAATTAGACAACACAAATGTTGGCAAATATGTGGAGCAACTGGAATTCTCATAATTTGCAGGTGGCAACAGAGTGTGGTATTAATGACTTTAGAAAACCTTTTGTCTACCTGTTAAAAAAGGTTATACGTACACCTACCTATAAGCCAGCATCTCTACTCCTAGATATTTATCCAACAGAAGTAAAATAATACATCTATAGCAAGACTATATAAGAAATTTGTATAAGAATATTTATGGCAGGCCCGGCTAGGGACTCACGCCTGTAATCCCAGCACTTTGGGAGGCTGAGGCAGGTGGATCACCTGATGTTAGGAGTTTGAGACCAGCTTGACCAACATGGTGAAACCCTGTCTCTGCTAAAAATACAAAAATTAGCCAAGTATGGTAGTGTGCACCTGTAATCCTAGCTACATGGGAGGCTGAGGTAGGAGAATTGCTTGAACCCAGGAGGCAGAGGTTGCAGTGTGCTGAGACGACACTATTGCACTGCAGCCTGAGCAACAACAGCGAAACTCTGTCTCAAAAGAAAAAAAAAAAAAGAATGTTTATGGCAGCTTTATGAATCATTACCAAGATCTGAAGACAACCTGCATAACTGTCAATAAGAGAATGGATTAACAAATTGTGGTTTCGTTATACAATGGAATAAGGCTCAGCAACAAAAAGAGCAGTAAGATGTATATAACAACATGGATAGGTCTCCAGCACATTATATTGATGGAGGAAGCTAGGAACAAAGGGCACATCCTGCATGATTCCACTTTATAAAGTTAAAGCAGAGGCAACACTAAGCTACGATGATAAAAATCACAACAGTGGGTGCCTCTGAGGGTCGGGCGGGGAATGACTGGGCAGCAGATGCAGGAACTTTCTGGGGTAATCGAAACAGCGTATTGTACTCCTTAAATATATGTAATTTTTATTTGTTAAGCAAGCCTCAATAAAAATGGAAAAAAGAGAACTTTCTAGGGTAATGCAAATTTTTTTTATCTTGATGGTGGATTGCACGGGTGTGTATATTTAGCAAAACACATTCAATTATCAACTTAAGATATGTGCATTTTCCTCAATATACATTTTTCCTCAATTTAAAAAGTTGCAATTATAGAGAAGCTACATGAATGAGTGTTTCCTAGGTCTCATCATTCAGGCCTTAATTCAAATGTCATTTCCTCAGAAAAACCTGCCCTGACCAGCTATGATTATGCTTGCTGCTTAGGCTGTATCACAGAGAGCCCACTTTTATTTTCTTCATAGTGCTTATCTGTATCCAAAAGCATAATTTAAAAACAATTAAATAATTATTTGGTTAATTGCCCCATCACCTCTGACTACAGTGTATCTGTGAACATAGGAACTGTGTCTATTTTGTTCACTGCTCTATCTCCAATACCTGACACCAAGGATTTGCTCAATAAACATTTGTTGCTATTGAATGAAGAATGAATACAAGGGCAGACAAATCTGACCAACAGGGATTAAGTTCCTTCTATTTGGAAAAACATGGGATGGGGATCACACAAGGGGACTCACCATCATCAAAGGAACTGGCGGTTAGTTCTATTCCTCGGATAAACGTATGCTAGGTGCCTCCGGTGTGCTGAGTGCTGGACTGAAGCCAGACACACCCAGATAAGTAAAACTGGATTATTAGTGGTATTGAGATGGGTGTTGAATGAAAAACGGACAGGCTGGGTACTAGAAATAGGGCAGGCTCTTTGGATTCCCCACATGCCTTTGAACATCTATTTTTAGGTCCACTGAGTTTTTTTCCCAAGTGTAGTAATTTCCTGTTAAAGCTTTTGAGCAAAAGACCGCGACAACCAAATCAGGGACCTAGGACTGCCAGGAAAAGGACTAGTTAGGACCTGAACAGTGTGGGGTGATGAGGGCCTGAGCAGTGGGAAGGAAGAAGAAATGTGGGGTGATGAGGGCCTGAGCAGTGGGAAGGAAGAAGAAATGATGGATGAAAGAGATACTCTGCCCACAATAGTAGCTTTTATTGTATATTACCTGTAAGAGACATCAGGCCTTGGCCATTAAATTTTATTTTTCTTAAGAAGCATTCTTTTATAATTGTTCTGTAAGCTTTAGGGAATTGCCTTGCAATTCATGCTTGTGGAGGAATTTTAGGCAAATGTTTTCAAATGGTACTCATTGATGAATTGCTTCCAAAGTCTATTGAGTAGGCCTTTATCTGGAAAATGCCTTCCTTGGCCCTCACAGTCATCCTTTCCCAGAAACCAGAATTTATCTCTTTTAGTTGGTCACAATCACTAGCCCTCTCCCACAGCATTTCCTTGTCAATGATAGTTTACACATTTCCTTCCCAGGAGACCTTCGGGACATAAATAGACACAAACCAGCTTGGGCAGCATTGTGAACAACCCTTTCAGGAAGTAAGAAAACAACTGGTCTCTGAGTCCATGAAGGAAGCAGATTTACATTTCAACAGGGACAACATAGGCTTGACATAAATGACAACTGTCTAATTGTAGAAGATTTCCTTAATTGGGCCTAAAAAAGAGCAGATGGGGCAGCTATGTATGGAATGATTTGGGTATATTTCTGGCTAGAAGCAGAGAAGAGATTTATGACTTCTTTATTTTTTAAAAGTTTATTTTTGGATCATGAGAGCAGTACTTGTCATTGTTTCAAACTCAGAAATAAAAAGTGGCACCTAGATAATATTACTCAGAATCCCACTACCCAATCATAGCCACTACTAGTGGTTTGATGTAGTTGTTTTCAAATAACGTATCTGGTGTATTCATAGTTTTGCATCTTGATTTCTTTCATTTAGCATCTTCCTGCATTATTAAATATCCCCCCAAGCTCATTTTTAATGGCTGTATAATACTCTCTTATAAGACTGTATAATAATTACTATTCTGTGTCCTTATTCATGTCAGTATAGGTTGTTTACAATTTCTCGACACTATAAAGAACAGCTGAAAAGAGCTTGGCATATCAATGTTTCTCCACATTCCTGATTGCTTCCTAGGAAGAGATTTCTTTAGAGCAGCTCTTGTTACGGTGTGACGCCTTAGCCACCTCCACCAGAACCAGGCATTAATGCACATCAGGATCCCAACCCAGTCTTGCAGTATCTGAATCTCTGCAGTTAGAGCCCAAAAATCTGCCTGGAAAAAAGAGCTCCTGAGATTTATAGGCACACTAAAGTTGTCTATTATTGAGTTTCATAATTCTAGGAGAAATTACTGGATAGCTTTACTTTCTAATTGTATTTGTATTTCTAAATGCATTTTTATTTTTATTATTTATTTATTTATTTTTTCGAGAGGGAGTTTCATTCTTGTTGCCCAGGCTGGAGTACAAAGGTGCAATCTCAGCTCACTGCAGCCTCTGCCTCCTGAGTTCAAGCAATTCTCCTGCCTCAACCTCCCAAGTAGCTGAGATTACAGGCACCCACTACCACGCCTGGCTAATTTTTTGTATTTTTAGTAGAGATGGGGTTTCACCGTGTTGGCCAGGCTGGTTTCAAACTCCTACCTCAGGTGATCTACCCACCTTGGCCTCCCAAAGTGCTGGGATTACAGGCGTGAGCCACTGCACCCAGCCTGGATTTTTAAATTTAAAGTTTGACACATGGTATCGAATCATTTTCCTAAAGCCTTATGTACATTACACTCCTGCTGGCAATGTATGAGGGTACTCAACCCATCAAACTCTTGCAAAACAGCTTTGCTAGTTTGATGGTTGAAAAGTGATGGCTTCATGGAATTAAAAAAATTAATACATAATAATTGTACATATTTATAGAGTATATGAGATATTTTGATACATGCATACAATGTGTAAGATCAAATCAGGGTAATTGGGGTATCCATCACCTCAAATATTTATCATTTCTTTATGTTGAGAACATCCCAAATCTCTTCTAGCTATTTTGAAATATACAATAAATTATCGATAACTATAGTCATCCCACTGTGCTCTTGAACATTAAACCATATTCCTTCTTTCTAACTGTACTTTTGTAACCATTAACCAACCTCTCTTCATCCCTTCCTGCTACCCTTCCCAGGTCCTAGCATCTATCATTGCTTCCTTCATGAGATCAGCTTTTTAAGCTCCTACGTATAAATGAGAACACGTGATATTTGTTTTTCTGCACCTTACTTATTTTCACTTAATGTAATGTCTTCCAGGTCATCCGTGTTGCTGCAAATAACCAGGTTTTATTCTTTTTATGGCTGAATAATATTCCATTGTGTAGATATACCACATTTTCTTTATCCATTCATCTACTGATGGACACTTAGCTTGATTCTATATCTTGGCTATTGTGAATAGTGCTACGATAAACATGGGAGTGCTATTATCAAAAATACAAACAATGACAAATGCTGATGAAGATGCGGAAAAAGGAGAATGTTAGTATATTCTTGGTGGGAATGTAAATTAGTACAACTATCATGGAAAATTATATAGAAGTTCCTCAAAAAAACAAAAAATAGACCACATAATGTAGCACTCTCACTGCTGAGTATATACACAGAAGAAAGGAAATCCATATATTGAAGAGATTTCTGCACGTACATGTTAATTGCATGCAGCACAACTCACAATAGCCAAGATATGGAATCAAGTTGGGAATTTGTCAACGGAGGATAGGATGAAGAAAATGTGGCATACACATACCACGGAATGCTACTTAGCCACAAAATAGAATGAAACAATATCTTTTGCAGAAACATGCAACTGGAGGACATTATCCTAAGTGAAATAACTCAGATATAGTCAAATTCCTCACGTTCTCACGTGTAAATGGGAGCTAAACATTGAGTGCATAGGCATGTACAGAGTGGAATAATAGACACTGGGGACTACAAAATGTGGAAGGTCAGGGGAGAGGTGAGGGTTGGAAAATTACCTGAGAGGTAATCATCCAGACTTCAAAAATCCCAGACTTCATCAGTATACAATATATGCACGTAAGAAACCTATACTTGTGGCTGGGCATGGTGGCTTACACCTGTCATCCCAGCACTCTGGGAGGCCGAGGTGGGCAGATCACCTGAGGTCAGGAGTTTGAGACGAGCCTCACCAACATGATGAAACCCCATCTCTACTAAAAATACAAAAATTAGCCAGGCATGGTGGCTCATGCCTGTAATCCCAGCCATTCAGGAGGCTGAGGCAGGAGAATTGTTTGAACCTGGGAGGTGGAGGTTGCAGTGACCTGAGATCACACACACCACTGTACTCCAGCCTGGGTAACAGAGTGAGACTCTGTCTCAAAGAAACAAAACAAAACAAAACAAAACAAAACAAAACAAACAAAAAAGAAATCTTTAATTTTATCCCTTAAATAGATAAAAATAAAAAATAAACTTTAAAAAAACCACAATAATAGAATAATGGAAGCTGGCAAATCTTTGACTAAGCCACCCATATTTGTGTAGATATGAGGAAATCCCTGGGCGCCAACTCAAGCTTTGGTGAGACTGTGTCTTCTTTCATTTTTGTAACTGGAAAATTGAAGGCCCTTGCACACTTCTCAGAAGGCAACCATCCTTTTTTGTTGTGTTTTGTGTTGTTCATCTTGTTTTTTAGGTACTGGAAAGAGATGAGAGGTAGAGAAGAGTGTGAGCAGGGCCTTGAGCACTGGCTGCTGAGGGATCTATGTGGTGGCAAGGCTGTCATTTCCAAACCTGCCCCTGGGCTCAAAGGCTGCCAGTAATGCCTATGAGCCATGGTGTGTTTCTGGTTGAGAACCTGTAAACTCAATATTCCATCTTCAGATGTTAATCCAAATTGCCTTTTGTGATTCCAGTTTGTTATTTGGTGAGTTTGGAAGGGCAGCTAGTTTTTCCAGGGATTCCTGGGAACCCCAGTTTAAGCTGACTTTAGAGGCTTCAAATTGCTTTAAAAGCACACATGAAGGCCACGCACCCCATTACCCTGTGATCCCTCTCCCTCTGTCATTCTCCTAGCTTCCCCCACAGCTTATGAAGTTGTTAGGATATGGAAAATGCCTCTAGTGACATCTCAGATATAGAAGTCATCTGTCCTGGAGGCTCAAAACGTGCCTGTTAACTGCTGCTGGCAAAAACAATCTTGACTGGATTTTTTTTTTTCTTTCAAAAGAATGGTCATAAATTAACTAACTCACATAAAGATAAAACATCTGAAATATATTTGCCAGCAAAGACAGGCAGCTTTCCTTAAAGGGAATTGAGTGTTGGAAATAAAGATTTGTAAAGTCAGAAGAGAACTGAAAGTCCATGGGTAGCCAGGACTCAACAAAATGCAACGAGTTTTCCTTTTCTACAGGTTCGAAGATGGCAATGCTGCATTTCTTTGTTCTTTGTGGCTCCTCATTGCCTTGTTAATCTGGATGCGCAATGGCCTTCAGGAGCTGGTGGGGAGCTCACTGGTCTCTAAGTCCTTCTTAACACAAAAGGACGATATTTAAAAGGCCATCCCTCAAAGCCATCTCTAACAGGATTTCTGGCAATATCTGTTTCTTTCAAACAGTAAGGAGACTTAAAAACAGCAACAGCACCTCCCTAAGCCTCCCTCAGCCCTTTCTTTACAAGTTCTTTCCTTTAATGAAGGGAAATTGGCATACTATATTGTGTCAGAGTTGGCATTCGCATAGATACAAATGGGAAGTAAAGAGCTCCTGGCTGCCCCGGTGCCAGGTGTTCGCTAATTGTAAAACTGAATAATGGATAATAACCCATCTTAGTGTGTTTATCAATGCAGTTCGCTCTCTACAATGCAGAAGAGGTCACTGGAGACAATGTGTAGGCCTCTCATCTCTCCTATTCATTAACAAGGCACTGCTGGCTGGAATACAGGCTCCATTACCTAGATGCAACAATGATGGGGCCCTGCATCAAATTGTAATTAGGTTTGATCAGGGCTGGGGTACAGTTGCTATAATCAGAATCACTCAGAATTCATTTCATACTTGTGAAAGGATATGAGGTGAGATTGATTTAATGATAACCAAAGCAACCCCTTTTTCTATAACTCTCTGAGCTCATAAAAAAAGCAAAAAGAGAAAGGGAAAAATGGAGGGCAAAGGAAAACAGAGATGAGCATTTTAGTTCTATTAATTTTATTGTAACTAGTTAGGAGAAAATGTGTGACAATAAGAGCAAATATGCGACAGCAAGGTGATCACTGTCTGGGTCCTAGAAACTGCTGTGGGTCTCATTACATGCCTACAGCACATCCTGGGATGCTTAATTTCCTCTCCCTTTTTGTCCATTTCATATGTGTTTGGAAACAGCCTGATTAGGGCAAGAATTTCAGTTTGCAGGAAGAAGAGGAGGAAATTCAAGCTGAGTAATATTTCCTTTCTTTAGTAAGAATCAGTTATTCAGCCTTTCACCTTTGGCCCTTTGTATATATCTCAGAACTAATGACCACTGGTTTCTATAAGAGCAAATAGAAGGTTTTGGAGACCTGTTTGTGACATGGTTTAAGAAGTTACAGAGATGTGAGTGGTGTGGTAAAGGGATCATATCTAATTCCTCATTACTGAGTGGTTACTAAATTTTTTCAGGTTAGCCAGGTGCTGTTCTGGGACTAGAATCTCACCTTAAGGTTTGAAATAATCGGTGAAATGTGTGAATATGCATACATTTCCATTTATGTACACCGTGCAGCTATTGATACACCTGATTTGCTCCATTTATGTGTGTTTGATCTCTCATATTTAGACTCCATAAATTAAATATTTGTTCTTTCTCTCCCCCCAGGAAGATTTAGAAATATATATAATATCATAAATATATACTAATATTTATATATAAATATATATATCTATCATATCAGCTTCAAGAGTAGAAGTATCATAGTTGTTTTGAGGATACTTTAAAATACGTACGTAATGACTTAACAGGGAGAGGCTTTTTTTTTCTTAAATACATCTCAGGTTATTTTGTGGATAAGCAAATGGCATAAAAATATTTCCAGTCGTTTAATTGAGTAGGAAGTATTGAAACAAAGTGTATCTCTTTCAGATTTTAATAAAGAAACACTCTAGCTCTTTTTTTTTTTTTTTTTTTTTTTTTTTTTTTGCTTGGACACAACCTCTTGGCTACTCAAATAGTGAAACTATACTCAACTAAGGAAAGTTACAGAGGTGATATTGGCACACATCATTGCATATCTGACTACCTAGAAATTTCATGTGTAGATTTAGATTTTATGTCACATGTTAATTAGGATGTCTGAGGTTTGATTAAAACATCAAATTTAGCTAAAATTGATTTTACCTCTTTTGGAGTTGGAGATTTTACACAACAAATTTATTGCTTCATTGTTTTTCTTTTTCTTCGTTTGTTTCTGTCAAAGACAATGTGAGTAAATGAATGCGAAGTTGTGGAGATGGAATTAAGACAGTTAGGAAGTGGAAGGGTGACTCTAATGGCAATCTTCATGCTGTAGTTTTATAGATTTTCTTGACTTTTCTCCCATTATTCTAGGATATAAAGAGTACATGGAAGAAACAGTGGGGACATTAAAGTTTAAATGGACTCAGATGGATGTACATCTCGTGTTGTATTTTGAAAAGTAGTGACCAAGGTATGTGTGCTGAAAGGCATAGCCAGCCTGATATTGCTGGCCTTAGAAAGGCCTATTTGCAAAGTTGGTCCTTGGCTGGTGTCTGGGAACTGGGTTAGTAAAAACTTCCCTACACTGATGCAAAACTTTCCTCAAATGATAAGATTGACTTACTATACAAACAAGGTGGTTTATGCTGGATACCTGCCCTCCTTCTGGGAACATGAAATGTCAGGGACTGCAGTTAGTCATATGGGTCCTATGTGCCTGTGTGACCAACCTTTGATAAAAACTCTGTTCTTTTAGGCTCAGGTATGTGTTCCTGGTGGACAGTGCATGCCACAGGGTATTGCTGGAAGAAATAAACATGTCCTGTCTAATGCCACCAGCAGAGGGTTCTTGGAAGCTTGTTCCTGGTTTCCTCCAGACTTCATCCATAAGCCTTTTCCCTTTGCTGATTTTGCCGTAATAAATCTTAGCCATGAGTACAAATATATGCTGAGTCTTGTAAGTCCTAAAGGACTGGTGTCCTTGGCTTTATTCAATAAAAGAACTTAATAAGATCATAAGCAAGTCATTGAACTTGGGGATGGCCTAGGGAACCCTGACACAGTAAGAATGTAGGTTCTGAGTTGTTCGGTTATTAACTCTGTCCACAACCCCCAGAGCAGATGACTCAGTAAAATATTGAAAATTCTTATGCCCAGTGTTATTGCTCAATTTGGAGAGGAAGGATTCGGCTGAAGACTCTGAACAAGCAGACCAGGGGAATTTATACATGCCAGGCTCTCTAAAGGAATAAGAGCAGGTGTGAATATGTGTGTGTGTGTGGAGGCGGGGGAAGGTGCTTGGAAAGCCCTAAGTGAGGTTCCACCCTCTAACTTCTTCTAGCACTCCCTCACCCAACTATTAACTACCAACCCCCCAAATCACAAATAGTTTATTATGTTCCCTCTTCGGATTGGAAGAATAGGACTTGCTACTGAGGAGAGATACGTCAGTGAAATGGGGGACGTCAGGAACAGGGGCTGATTCTCTCTGACAGAGTCTAGGTTCTAACGCTTCATGTCAAACTGGAAATCCATCTGAAACAGAAAGATATTCCCCTATGGAAATAGAACATGTCTCCACTTAGGTGGAGCAAGGCCTGGGACTGTATATCAAATCAAATGTTGGAAGAGAGAAAATAATTCACATCCCCCAAAAAAGCTGCACATAGACCCAGCTGGCCATTCACCTCCACTCCCAGGACAGCAGGTAACAGAAACATGGACACAATCTCCTCAAACTCTAGCTCGGAGGTGAACACGATGTGGTCTCCAATACAATGGGAAGAGAGTTAATAAGAATTCACCCACACCACATCAGAGCAAGCACCGGGCAAGCACACCATGCTCCCCCTAAAATAAGAGAGGAAGAAAGGAATATAACATTGAACACACTGAGAATCCAGTCTGTAAGAAACCATAACTCACGGAATAGAGAGCTGTATTCAATGAAAGAGCTTCATAAGATCACAAATTCAACAAAACAAGAACTCAGAAATGAGATGCTGGAACACCAGAACAGAAGGAAGAAAAGTGATGGAAAACCCTAAAGAAAGAAACTGAAGAAAAATCAATACCATTATAGACCTGACACGTGTATCTGATGTTTCAGGGGAAAGAACAGACAGGGCAATCAACTGAATTCCTGACAGAGAAAGGGCCTGAAATAATCACAGTGTTTGCAGAGGAAAACAAGAGTGAAACATTTAAGAGAAATTAGATACATATTGAAGGTAGACAAAGGTAATCAAACATTTAAGGATAATTGGTGAACTTAGAGGACACAGCCCAACAAATGAAGTGTGCAAACTCTTCAAAGACGTAAGAAGAAAGTTTCCTGAACAAGGTGCAAAGAAAAATGGCTACAGAGTGGCCAACACTGAACTATATCTTAGTTAAGTTGTCTGCTTCAAGGATGGAGAATAAATTGCTCATGGATCCAGGTAGAAAATGCAAGTCATTTACAAGGAAGAGAAAAATCAGGCCAGAGATGTCTCCACAGCAACACTGCATTCCAGAAAAAAATCTGTTGTAATGTCTAAGAAAGAATTGTGAACCCACAAAATGTTATCCTGAGGCAGATTACCATTCAAGTGTAGTGGCCAAATATTTTTTCAGAGACAAAAGGACTGAGTTCTACTTGAAAAAGTGTGTGATGATGAAATCTAGCCATGGAAGATATAAATATGGGAACCCAGCAAAAGAACAGCCATAGCAAAGGGCCTGGTGAACTGGGAATCCATTTAATCACAGAACAACATTAAACAAATATGGGAATTATGTTTATAAAGATGGATGTAAATGTTATAATCTTCATCGTAGAGAAATAGCCTGAAACAAAAAATGAGAAATGGGATGTGTAAGAGTAATCATTTTTTTCAACACTCATTGCTGAGGCAATTGATATTTTCTGTGGGATTCACTTTTATTTAAAAAAATGAAGCTTCTGATGTTTTGGGTCTTTTTGTATTTTTTCTCTTTAAGCTTTTAGTAAACAATTTTCCTGTGGCTAAAAAAATCCCCTTCAGTTTTAACTTAATTTTTTTCTGATTAATTGAAGAAAATTTTAAGTTAATGTTTTAAATAAATAGCATCTAGGCTGGGTGTGGTGACTCACACTTGTAATCTCAGCACTTTGGGAGACTGAGGTGGTTGAATCGTTTGAGGCCAGGAGTTCAAGACCAGCCTGGAAAACATGGCAAAATGCTGTCTCTACTAAAAATACAAAAATTAACTGGGCGTGGTGGTGTGTGCTTGTATTCCCAGCTACTTGGGAGGCTGAGGAAGGAGAATCACTTGAACCCACCAGGTGAAGGTTGCAGTGAACATCGAGATTATGCCACTGTACTCCAGCCTGGGTAACAGAGTGAGACTCTGTCTCCAAAAATAAATAAATACATACATACATACATACATACATACATACATACATGGCATTTCTATTATGACTTCATTTGTATGAAATGTCCATTTACACACACACACACACACACACACACCCAGAGTAATACTCACCAAATGTTAGTTTTTTCTGAATGGTAAGATTTTTGTGTTGACTTTTTAAAAACTCATCTTACTTGAATTATTACAATGAGTGGATTTATTATCAGACACTTAAGACATTAAAAACACTATGTACTTGGGAGGCTGAGGCAGGAGAATGGCGGAAACCCGGGGGGCGGAGCTTGCAGTGAGCTGAGATCCGGCCATTGCACTCCAGCCTGGGTGACAGAGCAAGACTCCGTCTCAAAAAAAAAAAAAAAACCAAAAAACATTATGGAGAGTAATTTGATGAATTCCCATGCATCCACTACCCAACTTAAGGAAACACACGCATTACAAAAAAAACCTTTGGAGTTTATTATTTTTGTGTGTGTGTATGTCTTTTTTTAATGGAGTAATTTTTCTTCTGAAATAAGTTACTTCTCAATTTCCTTCCTTTTGTAAAGGGTCTTAGAGTTAGATGAACAGAAGAAAGGTAGTAAGAAATGAAAAAGCTTTATTCTCTGTTAGTGGGAGGATTAGAACAAAAAGGAGAAAACTCCTGTATTCTGACAGGACAGCAGCAGAGGAAAAGCTTTGGAATGGGTTCTTTTGGCTGATCCTAAGTTCAGATGCTTACCCTCGCTGATTGTAAGTGATCCATGGTTAGAGTTTATGGTTAAGTGAGAGAACACAGGACATATCTGAAGCATTAAGTCTTCACGGCTAACATGGCATTTCCAAAGTAAAAGACTCTTATTTTCTCTTTGTTTCTTGGCCCTCTTCCTTAAGGCAGCAAAGAGGGCTATGGGACAAGATGCGGTGCCGTTTGTCATTCTCTGGCATTTACTGATACGTTGGTCGTTCTAGGCTTAGGACACCTTTCTGTGTTCTGAATATCGTGTACACAATTCCTGGTCTGGACTTGAAATTTGTTGGCGAGCTTTTGGTTACTTGTTCAGTTCACCTGTTCGTTTCTGGAGCACCCTCTGGGTAGAGAATCCTATTACCATTTCTTTTAGCAAATTGAGAGACGTGAATTCAAATAGATATATAAATAGTAGCTCTCCTCTCATGGACTCACCCAGCATCTATTTGTTTGTTTACTCAGCAAATATTTACAATCTAGAATGGAAAGCGAAGACCTGGAAAAAGCGTGTTTCATTTAATCAAGATGTGAGAATTAGAATCTTATTTTTAAAAAAATTATCATCCTCTGAAAGTATTGGACTTGTTTGTATATCATTTAAAAAAATTCATCCAGCAAGCACTTTACCAGTTCTCACTGATATTCTGGAGGTCAGCTTCCCTACTGGTTTCTCTGTCTAGATTCAACCAAAAGTGGAATCTTGGTGTTCGGGCAGTTTCCTTGTGCAACCTCAGATTATGGTTGTGTCCTTGCCTGGTGGTAGTGTCATACAAAGGGGCATAGCTGTGGGAGCACTTTGCCTCAGGTATAGACGATGGGCAGGCACATGGTTTATGAAGAATTTAAAAGCAATACAAAATCAACTAAAATTTGGTCTGGTTTTTATTATTACCATATGCTGGCAATTATAAACAATGTCAAAGATAAAATATCCCTACATACACAAACACACACAATTTGTTGCACTAAATTCTAAACAATTGCAACAGTTAATTGAATGAGGTAGCCATACGCTTGTCTGCTTGTCCGCTGTGGGGCAGATACATTTACAACTTTAACTACTTTTGAGTAAAAGTAGGAAAATGCCCATTTTTGTGGGAAAGCTTGTTGCCCACGCTGAAGCACAGAAACAGATTTCTATTCACTTCTATTAACATGTAGGCTGAGGAGTCCTTTCCAGAAATTCATTTCACACATCACAGAGTTTTTATTTGCACTTACCACTTTAAACAGTGTAATGGAGTGGTGAACTGTGAGGTATAATGTTTTTGTTTGGCAAATTCAAATTTTATTTCATACATGAAATATTTTATGGAATTTGAATAATATCTTTAAAATTAAAAAATATTTTAAAAAGTTAAAACTAAATAGCCAACTCCAGAAAATAGTAATTATTACAGAAAATAATTTTATATAGAGGCAGAGGCTGTTAAAAAATGATCTAACTGGTGTCAGTTCACAAGAGAAACCACTGCCTGGTAGTTTCGTTTAATACTCTGGTGGTCAGACTTCTACCTAACGGAGAGTGTGGCTTTTACGTAATTGGCTGTAGTTTTCTTTCTATTTTCTGCCCTTCTTCTCTTAGATATTTTTTATACTGCGTCACGAGATAAAGAGAAATGCATTATATTTTCAAGGTCTTTTATTTAATCCCACTTCTGAGTGAATGAAAATTGCCACAGAACGCCCACGACAGCAATTTACATCTTTTCCAAGTTTATTATTCACTTATTTATGGACAGGGGTAAAATAAAAGAACCGTGCCAGGAAAAGAACCATTTCAAATCTTTTCTTGCCTGATTTGGTTGAAGCTTGGAACATTTGTGCCGAGCTTGTAAGTTCACTTTAGAAACCAAACCAACCAAGCAAAGGATGTTGATTCCAAAGGCAAAGTGATGTTGAGAGGGGCTCAGGAGAGAGAGGAACCTGGGCCCGGGGTAGCAGTGGGGCACACACACCTCCCTTCCTCTAACCTAAACATCTGCAAAGAAAACCCAAGAGCTAAAGGAAAACCACCATCTCTACCCCAAGACAGCCTCAAGATAAGCAGACTTTGGTGACAGAAGGGCATTAAGCCATTGTTAAAATGGAATCCCACCTGTGCAAAAAACACAGGCATACCTCCACTTTCAGGACTGTCAACAAAAGAGGAACACATTTCACCATAAGGACAAAAACATTCCCCAGCACGTGGTCAGACGAGTAAAATTCCATTCTATGCATAAAACACAAAGAAGTTTACCAGCACCATTGTGCAGTTCGAAGATTAAAAGTTGGTGGTGGGGTGGAAGGAACATGTGTATTCACAGAGTTTAAAAATAAATGTAGTGGAAGCTCTTTTCTCTGAGCCACTGGGACCAATAAATGGAAAAAGCTGGTTCAATCTGGCTGTCATGGAATGATCTATACTTGCCTTAAATAGGTTAACATAAAATGCATACATGAATGGCAATTTACCAGTCTTTTGATGTAGGACCAAGGCTTTTGCTTTGAATTTGGATCTGTGGATTGGAAATTCCCCTACATTTTCTATAATTTCCTGGCTTTGTTTCTTTACAATAGAGAGTTTAAAGACACTAAGAAAACAGACTGAATGCAGAATCTTACTAGATCCCTGTGAATTCTTCTTCTAATTTAAAAAATAGCAACTTAATTTTTTTAAGGCATCCGATTTAGTTTGTGTGAGAACTTTTTCCTTTTGCACCAATTTTTATGAGCTTATACATATTTTAAAATGTGGTTGCATAATTACAATAGTACTGGCATAAATAAGTCCATATGTCCAATCCTTGGTAAATGTAAAACTCAATTGGCTGGAGCCACATAGATTCAGTGTGCTGTGGGCACCAGTCAGGATGTTTTTCTAAGAAAATGGAGGGCCTTCTTTATTCACAAACTTGGAACTATATTAAGAGAACTTCTACTGTAAAAAGTGAAATTATAAAATTAATTATAGATGGATTGGGTCATGGAAAAGTGAATTTTCCAGATAATTGAATACTTAAAATTATTCCAAACTGGCTGTTAAAGGACAGCCTCCTATAATGTATGACATCTTAGAAAAAAAACAATAAAATAAACATATAACTCAATAAGCTGACACTCTAGTAAGCAATAGTGAGTGCCACTGGGGATGTCTGGTGAGCACTATGCCTTTTCAATGGATTCCCCCAGCTGCCTTGCTGGTCTAGTTTGTGCTTCCCTCCTCCCTCATGGGCTGTATTTCCCAACCTTCCCGTACACTTCTCTCCCCAAGGTCTTATCTAACCATCATTCTCTTCAAGTTGCCATTTCCATTCCCTACTTCCCAGCTATGCACCTTCTGTTCCATTTGGTTGACTTTTATTTTTTTCTTCTTTCCAGCACATAGCTTTCAGTTTTTCTGCCTCTGCAGGAGTTTTCAGGGTTGGAGCCAGGAGGGCTTTACTTTTTCCTTTTTTTCTAGCAGGTTAGCCCAGTTGGATTATGACATCTCCTAATTTTCAGCTCTCCTCATCTCTTTTCATGCTGCTTTGCTGGAGTTGGATGATTGAGGTTGGCTGGACTGATGGTTACAAAAGAATATGTGAGAGTATTGAGGGAGTGACTAAATCCCTCAGGGATAAGAGAGGGAACAGGACCTTCCAGAAGGTTGTGCTCTTATTGTCTCAGGCTTTGTATATACATGTTTATTTCTGTAAATTGCTTTCTCCATTTGGATGAACTACAATACCCAGAGTAAAAAGCTACCAGGAATGAGTTCTGTTCAAAATTACAGAGATGGACATTGGAGTCTCAGTGAGTTTGCTTGAGAGTTCTCGGAATAATATGAAAACAGCTTTAAAAGGGACAACAGGAGAGCATACAGAGTGGAGCTGCTTTTTTTTTTTTTTTTTTTTTTTTATGCTGAAATTGGTTTAGATAGAATGAAACTGTCCCTCTTAAGATTTGAAAAATAAAAGCCAAAACAACCCACTCACATATCTCAAATCCCGGTTGAGCTAAAGCTACAAATAACATTCATTTGTAGGATACGGTTGAGAGATGACTCTCGAATAATGAAGGCTCATAAGCTGAGCTGTAGTTAGCGTTAAGAGGTAAACAGGGGCCTTCTTGTTTTCACTCTTTTGGAAGCTCTAATTCATTTCTAATTACTATCTCCTGGAAAAACATCGTGTTGTCATTGCCTTTTAAATTTCTTTCTCTTTTCAGAGAAAACACATATTTTAGGTCATTAAGAAAAACCTTGTCTTAATTTGGATGATGTTTTTATTCTACAAAATAGAATTATTATCTTGTTCGAGGCACAATTTGTGTGGTAAGAAGAAGAGGCTGCATGCATTTTAATTTGGCAATGAATTAACAATAATAATGAGGATGTGACTTTTCCACTGTTGCATGGTTCAGATCTACATGTTTATTTAGGCCAGAGAAAAAGCATCCTTGCTATTTGAAGTTTTACAGGGAATTGGTCAGGAGGAAAAAATAATGGCGTATGAAATATCAAAACCTTTCCTTAATTTTCAACTCAATAATGTGTTTTGCAATTTTAAAAGTCCACGAAGAAAAAGAAAAAGACTTTACAATTAGTAGGTGTAAAAAAGAAAAACCAATATAGTTTTGTATAGACAAGGAAGCAGAATGTGGCAAAAATTAGCTTTTCTTATTTTTCATATTATTAAATATTCCCCAGTACATATGAAAATGTAAGTAGACAAAACATTTTTTTCTCACTTATAAGCTGAGGTTATCTTGGTTATTTTTTGAACAGCTTAGTCTGTTCTTATGGTAATTTGGGGAAATGTATGAATGGATGGGATAAACTTTTCTTTGAGATTGAGAATGAAAATGGGCTCAATGGAGGGCCACGGTCTTCCTCAGTGCATAGCAGATTCCGAAGACATCACTCACACAAGTTGTCCACCACTTCTAGTTCCAAGAGAAGGTGTGGGAAAAAGGGGTGAAGGGACCAGCATTGCCTGGAAAGATGGTTGGGGGAGTAATCAGCTGGGGAGGCCACGTTAGTCTGGATACAGACCAGAGAGGGGACCAGAGAGGTCTCAGACTTTGCCATTTTACTTCTTGATTTATTGATGAGCTCCAAGTGTGAACTGTAATGTAAAGAGTCAGGAAGAAGGTAGGTCTTAAATCGTGTTAAAAAATAGATACATTCTTAAATGCTTTAGCTTGTAGAGAAGAGAGAAGAAATTTTGATTATTCATTATGCTTCTATTAAAATACCTGGGAAAACTATTTACTCATTTGATTTTTACCAGCTGCATATTTGTATGACATAGGTGAACTGTATTTGTTTTAACAAGACCAAAAATGCTGAACGCAAAAAGAAAAAGACATTATTCACAATTCTACCTCTAAGAGATCAGTACTGTCAACATATTATATTTGTGTGTGTGTGCGTGTGTGTGTGTATTCTTTCATTTGGCAAACCAAAAAAAAAAAAGATATTCTTAATATTGTCTCTTTAAGACATTTCACATTAAAATATTCAAATAAAAGAGACATAAAATTCATAGAGGCAAGGCCCTGCTGTAAACCTGTAGTTACAGAGCAAAGAAACAAGCTTTTCCAGGACTAGCTTTTAACTAACACCTTTCCTGAAAACTTCCCCATTTTTTCTGTTCTGCTGGGGAAAAATAAGGAACCTGGAAAATTAAAGGCCCAATCATCCATCTAGTTGAGAGGCTCTCAAAGTGTGGTCGGGGACCAGTAGTGTCACAGCCACCCGAGGACTTGTCAAATGCAGATTGTCGGGCCCCACCTCAGACCTGAATTGGAAATTCTGTGGGTGGGGCCCAGCAAGCTGTGTTTTAGTGGGCCTTACTGGGTGACTCTGACGTACACGCAAGTTTGAAAACCACGGCCCCTGGAGAAATTCTAGAGTGGGGTCTGGGAATAATGACTGGGGGAGCACACAGAGGCTCTGGTAGCCTGTGGTTTGGCTCCAAACATACAAGGAGACAACTCTGTCAGTGTCTGAGTGGAGTTTCCAAGAAGAGTCTAAAGAAATAAGCAGCTGTTTACTCTGGAGATCAAGTGGCTCAGAGAATCAGGAGCATGTAATTTAACACCAGAAAGAGCAGTTTGTGTGGAGCTATGTCCTAAAGACCAAATTAGGGCTAATGAATATATTGAAGAAGATTAATTACAATATTCATAATGATTCAAGCACTGCTGACTCTCCTATTTTGTTTGAACTAATTTCTTCTGTCTTTATTAGAACAATTAATGGCTGCCAAAAATAATATTGCACTTGTATTTCCTTAAGCATATTTGAATATGTCATCATCTTACACAGGAAGCAAAGCACAGTGAATGTTTATTTTTTAAAATATGAAAACACTTGTTTTCAAGTCATAAAAATGTGACTTAAGCCAAGATTCAGACTTTGCAATTAAAATATAGAGAATTTATAAATTTCTTAATTTATTATTTCTGTCTATGTGTATAAAAATTATTTTCTGTTCTCAAATCGGGAGCTCTGATTCTTATTAGCTGAGTGGCCATTAAGAAAGATCTGAAAACTCTCTTAGTCTTAGTTTCTTCACTTGCAAAATGGAATAATAATAATACAGAACATATGTTATAATAAGAGTCAAATAAGATAGTGCATGCAAAACTGCTTTCTAAGCTGCATAGTGTTATCATGACCATTATTAAATTATGATATAAATTTATTTTTGAGATGGAGTTTTGCTCTTGTCACCCAGACTGGAGTGCAGGGACATGATCTTGGCTCACTGCAACCTCTGCTTCCCACGTTCAAGCGAATCTCCTGCCTCAGTCTCCTGAGTAGCTAGGACTACAGGCGCCTGCCACCACGCCCGGCTAATTTTTTGTATTTTTAGTAGAGACGAGGTTTCACCATGTTGGCCATGCTGATCTTGAACTCCTGACCACAAGTAATCCACCTGCCTTGGCCTCCCAAGGTGCTGGAATTACAGGCATGAGACACCATGCCCAGCCAATTTTTTTTTAGACAAATCTCACTATGTGGCCCAGGCTGGAGTGCAGTGGCATGATCTCAGCTCACTGCAACCTTCACCTCCTGGATTCAAGCAATTCTCATGCTTTAGCCTCCTGAGTAGCTGGGATTACAAGCATGTGCCACCACGCCTGGCTAATTTTGTATTTTTAGTAGATACGGGGTTTCACCATGTTGGCCAGGCTGGTCTCAAATTCCCATCCTCAAGTGATCTGCCCACCTTAGCCTCCCTAACAAAGTGCTAGAATTACAGGAGTGAGCCACTATGCCTGGCCAAAATTTTTAACATAAATGTTAATTTGTTATTTGTATTTCCCTTAGTATATTTAACTTTTCTACTTACCGTAGAAAATGTGTCCAAACCATATCTCATTGAAATTGAAATCTCATATTCAATTATAATTCCCAGTGTTGGAGGAGGGGTTTGTAGGAGGTGACTGGCATCATGGGAGTGGAGTTCTCATAAATGGTTTAGCATCATCCCCTCAGTACTGTATAGTGAGCGAGTTCTTACAAAATCTGGTTGTTTAAAAGTGTGCAGCACCTCCCCCCTCTTTCTTCCTTCTGCTCCAGACATGTAAGATGAGCCTGCTTCCCCTTCACCTTCTGCCGTGATTGTAAGTTTTCTGAGGCCTCCCCAAAAGCCGAGCAGATGGCCAGCACCATACTTGTACAGCCTGCGGAACCGTGAGTCAATTAAACCTCTTTTCTTTATCAATTAGCCAGTCTCAGGTATTTCTTTATAGCAGTCCAAGAACAGACTAATGCAGTGATGATATTGACAGAGAAAATGCAATTTGATCTTGGGCAATTTGCTCTCTATCCTGTAGTACCTTAGGGCTAGAAAAATGCAAGCTCTAAAACATTGGAAAATAAAAACACATTTTCTCCTCTATGAACATAGATGGAGAAATCTTCACAATATTGGCAAGACTAATCCCGCAATGTATGAAAAGGATAATGCCTTATGATTAAGTGAATTTATCTCAGGAATATAAGGTTGGTTTAAATTTTGGAAATGAAACAATATAACTTGCCATATTATATCATAATTGGTGCAGGAAAAAAACTTGACAAAATTTAACAACCATTCATGAAAAAAGTCTCAAGAAATTAAGAATACAATAGTTTCCTCACCCTGATAATGTGCATATACAAAAGCCTACTCCCTCTTAGATGAGTGAGTTTTCACCCTACTATCATCAACGTGCATAGGGTCCACGCTCCTGTGAGAACCTGTAGTTACAGAGCAAAGAAACAAGCTTTTCCAGGACTAGCTTTTACCTAACGCCTTTCCCGAACATCGTAGTTAACAAACATCATACTTAATAGTGAAATGAACATCATACTTAAGAGTGAAAGACTGCTTTCTCTTAGGTATGGCAGTCACCATTTTTTTTTTTTTTTTTAGACGGAGTCTGGCTGTGTCGCCCAGGCTGGATTGCAGTGGCGCGATCTCGGCTCACTGCAAGCTCCGCCTCCTGGGTTTACGCCATTCTCCCACCTCAGCCTCCGAGTAGCTGGGACTACAGGCGCCCGCCACCACGCCCGGCTAATTTTTTGTATTTTTAGTAGAGACGGGGTTTCACCATGTTAGCCAAGATGGTCTCGATCTCCTGACCTCGTGATCCGCCCGCCTTGGTCTCCCAAAGTGCTGGGATTACAGGCTTGAGCCACCGCGCCCGGCCGGCAGTCACCATTTCTATTTGACATGGTACTGGAGGTCCTAGCCAGTGTAAAAATCCCAGAAAAAGAAGTGAAAGTCATATATATTGGAAAGGAAGAAGTCAAACTGTCTTTATTTGAAGATGATGAATATGAAGAAAATCCTATTCTTCAAAAAAGCGACTAAACAATGTGTGAATTTAGCAAGATTTCAAGATATGGGGTCAATATACAAAAATCAATTGTACTTTTTTCCTAGAAATGAATAATCAGAAATTGAGTAAAAGTAACACAGTAGCATCAAAATTATGACATTTCCATGGGTCAATTTAACAATGTATGTGTGAGACCTATACCCAGGAAATCAACTTGGAAGACTCTTGCTACCTATGGCCAAGTTGTTTTCCTGGAGGATCCTGGTACATTTCCCAGGAGCAGTATAGCCAAGTGTTAGCTTACGTGTGTGTAAGCTTTGGATGTTACTTTTCTTTTCTTTTCTTTTTCTCTTCTCTTCCTCTTCTCTTCTCTTTCTTTTTTTTTTTTTTTTTTTTTGAGATGAAATTTCGCCCTTGTCCCCCAGGCTGGAGTGCAATGGTGCGATCTTGGCTCACTGCAACCTCCGCCTCCTGCGTTCCAGCAATTCTCCTGCCTCAGCCTCCCGAGTAGCTGAGATTACAGGCATGCGCCACTACACCCAGCTAATTTTTTTTTTTTTTTTGTATTTTTAGTAGAGACGGGGTTTCACCATGTTGGCCAGGCTGGTCTCGAACTCCTGATCTCAAGTGATCTGCCCCCCCCCCCCCCCCCCCCGCCCTCCCAAAGTGCTAGGAATACAGGCATGAGTCAACGTGCCTGGCCACTATTTCATTTTTTAATAAAACTTTAAAATCTGGTTACACTGCTTGAATATCAGGTGTTACTGTGTAATTTTAATATTTACTTTAAAAGCCTAAATTGCAAGTAGTCATAAAGATTACAATAGGGACTACTTATTGAGTGTTTATTGCATGTCAGGCACACTCTAAGTGCTTAATGAACATTAATTCTCACAAGGACTCTATGAGTTAGGTATTTGTCTTAGTCTCTTTTGTGTTACTATAAAGAAATATCTGGAGCTAGATAATTTACAAAGAAAAAAAGGTTTATTTGGCTCCTTATTCTGATGGCTGGAAAGTTCAGGATTGGCATCTGCCTCTGGTAAGAGCCTCCGACTGCTTCCGCTCATGGCGGAAGGCAAAGGGGAGCCGGTGTGTACAGAGATCACATGGAGAGAGCTGAAATGAGAGAGGAGAGGAGATACTCAGCTCTTTTTAACAAGTTCTGCAAGAACTATTAATAGTAGGGTGAAAACTCACTCACCTAAGAGGGAGGACATTAATCTATTCATGTGGGATCCGTCCTCACGACTTGAACACTTGCCATTAGGCCCCACCTCCAACACCTGGGATCAGATTTCAACATGAAGTTTGAAGGGGACAGAGGCCCAAACCACAGCGGTGCTGTCGTTTTCCCATTTTACAGGTGAGAAACCGAGGCTTAGAGAGGTTGAGTTTCTAGGACATGCTGCCAGGTTGTAACTGAGCTGGATCTTAAACAAGGCATCAAGCTTTTAACCTTCACATTTAACTGCTTCTCTGAGCAGCTCCAATGCGGTTTTCCTATCAATAGTGGATCTGCACGTAAGCTGGGGATGCAGGCTACTAAAATACGTTAATTAATATTTTTAGAAAGGCAGAAATCTAGGCAGTTCCTTAAAATAGGGGTCCCCAACCTCCAGGCTATGGACGGGTGCCCGTCTGTGGTCTGTTAGGAACCCGGCTGCACAGCAGGAGGTGAGTGGCTGGCTAGTGAGCGTTACTTCCTGAGGCCCGCCTCCTGCCAGATCAGCAATGGCATTAGATTCTCACGGGAGCGCGGACCCTATTGTGAACTGCACATGTGAGGGATCTAGGTTGGGTGCTCCTTATGAGAATCTAATGCTTGATGATCCAAGGTAGAACAGTTTCATCCCGAAACCATCTCCCAAACCCGTGCATGGAAAAATTGTCTTCCACGAAACTGGTCCCTTGTGCCAAAAAAGTTGGGGTGGGGGGGGGGACCGCTGCCTTAAGGGAGGAACATATGGTGATGCAGAAGCTGTAGGTGTTGAACCTAAGATGCATATTCCTGGGCCCTGTCTCTAGAGGTTCTGCTTCGGGAGAGCTGGGGTAGGTCAGGAATGTGCACGAGGAACAGGCACCCTGGGTCCCTCTGGCGAAGGCGAGCTACGGATCTCACCTTGAGAAATACACCCCAGACGTGGTGGCAGCGTGGTGTGACATTACAGAGGAAAGCGCACTTGTGTATCTATGAACACATCAATGAAACATGGGCACAAACTGAAGGCATAAAGGGGATTTGGTACAGATGAAAATCTGATGACCCATTAAATTAAAAGTAAGAAGATTCCTAAGTATCTTTCCAAGTACTATAGGAACTTATTTTTGTAGTAGTCATGAAAAAAATAATAATAATAAAGGACTACAAAGTGACTTCTCACTGGCAGGGACTTGTTAGGAAGGGGATGGGATCAGTTCCTTCCCAGCCATTCTCCTTATTTCTCCAGCTTTGGGGGCTCTGTTGGCAGCACATGCCCTTCCCCTGAGCCTGGCAACAAAAACTCCCCGATGTCACTAAGCAGGGCCTTGATTAGAAGTTAAGTGAAGCCTGTACCACTTCTAATTTTTTGACTTTAATACATTAAAAATGGAGAAAGCCAACAAAAGTTTACCAAAATACCAGTATATATAATATATATTGTTTGCATTTAAATATTTAGTGCTTTTAACACAAAAATTCAAGGTAGTGTAATTTTGAATTCATCAGGCAATAGTACAATTTCTTTACAATAATAATTCATGATAGAAGATGTAGTCCAGAAATGGAACAGGGTTTTAAAATTGTATGATGGGCCTAATGTTCCAGCCCTGTTGGTGTGTCTATCTCTAAATGTACATTAACATCATTTGGAGATGATGTCAAAGATCTAAATTTGAGATTCTTCCTGAGTGAAGTCTGAGCCAAACAACTCTCCTAGCCTACACTAGAATAAACTGTGTTGTTAAATATAGTCATATGTCGCTTCATGATAGGGATATGTGATACATAGTCAGGCAATTGTATTGTTTAGGAACATCATAGAATGAGCTTACACAAACCTAGCTGGTAGAGCCTACTACACACCTAGGTGGTATGATACAGCCTATTGCACCCAGGCTGCAAACCTGTACAGCATGCTACATACTGAATACTACAGGCACCTGTAACTCAATGGTTAAGTATTTGTATATCTAAACGTAGAAGAGATACGGTAAAAATATGGTATAAAAGATAAAAAATGGTATATCTATATAAGGCACTTATCATGCATGGAGCTTGCAGGACTGGAGGTTGCTCTGGGTGAGTCAGTGAGTGAGTGGTGAGTGAATGTGAAGGCCTAAGGCATGACTGTACATTACTGTAGACTTTATAAACACTGCACACTTAGGTTACACTAAACTTACAAAAATGTTTTTCTTCAGTAAGACGTTAAGTTTAGTTTGCTGTAACTGGTTTACTTTATAAACTTTAAAATTTTTGTACTCTTTTGTAAGAGCACTTAGTGTAAAACGCAAACACATAGTATAGCTGTCCAAAAAGACTTTCTTTCTTTATATGCTTATTTTATAAGCTTTTCTTGTATTAATACTGTTTCACGTTTTTTTTTTTTTTTGAGATGGAGTCTCGCTCTGCCGCCCGGGCTGGAGTGCAGTGGCCGGATCTCAGCTCACTTCAGCTCATTGCAAGCTCCGCCTCCCGGGTTCACGCCATTCTCCTGCCTCAGCCTCCCGAGTAGCTGGGACTACAGGCGCCCGCCACCACGCCCGGCTAGTTTTTTGTATTTTTTAGTAGAGACGGGGTTTCACCGTGTTAGCCAGGATAGTCTCGATCTCCTGACCTCGTGATCCGCCCGTCTCGGCCTCCCAAAGTGCTGGGATTACAGGCTTGAGCCACCGCGCCCGGCCAATATTGTTTCACTTTTTAAACTTCTTCATTAAGAGTGAAGATACAAACACACACATTAACCCAGGTCTACACAGTGTGAGGATCATCAATATCACTGTCTTCCACCTCCACATCTTGCCCCACTGGAAAACCTTTGGGGGCAATAACCCGCATGGAGACTGTCATCTCCTGTGATAACAATGCCTTCTTCCAGAATACCTCCTGAAGAACCTGCCCGAGGCTGTTTTTACAGTTAACGTTTGTTTTTAAATATGACAGCTATGATGGCACTGAGCAATAGGAATGTTTCAGCTTCATTCAAATCTTATGGGACCACCCTTGTATATGCGGTTCGTCCTTGCCTGAAACATCATGATGTGGCACATGACTGTATTTCTACTCTTTTAGTTCTTTAAACTGGCAGGGAACTTTGCAGGCAATTTCTTGTTAACCATTCACCTATCATAAATGTTGAAGATAAAATATAATATATTAATATGATTCATTTGAGATACAGTTCAAAAACAGGCAAAACTAGTAAATCGTGCTGGAAATCATCCTAGTGATTAGCCTAGGGTGCTGATATTGTTCTGTTTCTTTGTTCTGAGGGCTGGTTACATGATTTGCTTACAATTTGTGAACATTTTGTTCTTTAATGTTACATTTCAATACAAGTCTTACTTTAAGAATTTCACTGAGTCTCTAGTTTGTAGAAGTGCAGCCACTGTCACCTCAGCAATGCCTTAAATCAGAGGAGCCAAGTTGGATCAAGTGGCTTTTCTGTCTCCAAGAATAGCCCTCATTGGCCGGGACACACGGCGCTCATTGGTGGGCCCCCGCTCGTGTGTCCCAATGGCCTGGCACTACTGAAGAGGTAGGCCCATTAGATTCTTGCTGGTAAATGTGGACGAGCATGTGCAGTTTGTCACAAGCCCAAATATGCGAAGCCTCTGACAGAAAGTCCCTGGTACGTGACTCCAGCCTGGGCAATGGCGGCGTCTCAATGTCTCCGTAGTTACTCATTCACTGAGGGTGAGGGTGTGTGTGTGTGTGTGTGTGTGTGTGTGTGTGTGTGTGTGTGTTCTTCTTACCTTCCCCAACATTGTTGTCCCTGGAGCTTCTGTGAGTGACAGGACAGAGGGAAACAGGGCCTTGCTGAGAGGTGGAAAGTCTGCCAGGTGGCCCTATGGTCTGCTTGGCCCCCAGGAGGCCCTTCCTGACACCTGGTCCCATATGGCAGTGCATGCTCTGGGACATGAGCCAAGTAGTCCCTCGGAGTAACAGAAACACATTCCTAACTCTGTGGCCAGACCAACAGGAGGCGGGGAGGCGGGGTGGAGAACTTGGGCCCGGGAGTTCAGTGCGTGCTCTCAGTACTGCTGTCTTTATCCCTCAGAGCCCTTCCTTCCTTGTAAACAGAGGTTCAGCATCTCAAAGGTCTCTTTCAGTGTCTGTGATCTTACAACAATGAAAACAAACTTCTTGTTGAGTTTTAGAAGTTCACCAAATTCTTTTCTCAAATCCACTCACCCCCACTTCTGGCCTCCGTATCGTACATCTGTTTATCTGTCATGATCTAGATCAAATCCGGCTCCCCAGATGAAGTCTCCCTGAGAGAATGTCAATGATCTGCCATACTTGTCATCTAATTTATATTTTGTTACTTTTATCTATGTCTTAAAATTCCACTTGAGATTGCAAACTCCTTGATGAAAATGGCAGCAGCAGCATCTTTGCATCCTCCGTAGCAAGGATCCCCGAATGTGGGTTGAGTGACCTGCAATGATTGCCTGCATCCAAATCACACAGGGTTTTTAACAGTTCAGATTTCCACGTGCAACCCCTGGAGATTCTGATTAGAGATGTAGGATGGGATCGAGGAATCTATCTTTAAATAGCATCTGCAGGGTTTCCCACGCAAAGCCTGCTCAGAGAGCTCCTCCACCACCTCCTTTATATGGTGATTTGATTAAGCGCCCAGTATATATAGGCTGAATCAGTAGAGGAATTTACTTTATCATATCTTTTTTTAGTCATCCTAAAATTTTCCAGAGTTCACAAAGATGTGGCACATAAATCAAGATTGTGACATTTAATAAAAACAATGTCACTGAGTTGTTCCAACAGCATTTTCTAATATTTAGAAATGTTTTGTGCCATGAAGGTAAGATATAAGATTTTATTTCCTGAATTATTTTTTGGTGTTTGAGTTGAAATAGGCAAACTTTCTTGTAAAGACTCTACCAAGTTCTTTGATGTCTTCCTCCTGTCCCACCTGCCTTCCACTTATAATTTCTGCCAGTTTGAGAAAAGTACAAGCTTTTCCCCCCTTTTCTCTTCTTCCATCAAAATCTGCTATATCTCTTACTCTCTATTTATTCGTCTATCCATTCATTTAATAAACGTTGACTGAAGACGGCTCTGTACCGGGCACAACATTAAGTTCTGGGAATGCGGCAGTGAACAGAACAGGCTTGGCTTCTGCCCCTGTGGGATTTACGCTCCCAGTGGGGAAGGCAAATGTGATATAAATAATTACAAATATTAGCTAGAGCCTTGCAGCTTTATCTCATCTGTTAAGCTAATGACATCTAAACTGTTGGCTGCTAATGACTTAACATTTTATTCTTCCCAGATAACATTTGCTGCAAAAAGATTTTAGCACCTTACTTTGAGAAGAAAGGATGAAGTGGAGGGGAGGAGTTTCAAAAGGAGATCTATTTGTGGAGGGGACGTTTTCTGACATTAAAAAATTATAAGTAGCTAGATGCCTACTCCACCTGACCATAATTGTCCTCTTATGCTAAACAACATTGGTTTCAGGTCATTTGCATAGGATTGTCCAACATGCAGCATATATCCTAATGGTGGGATGCAAGATGTGTTATCCTAATGGTGGGATGCAAGATGTGTTGGGTAGTTGAAGCAGATGTGGTTAGTGACCTAAGCAAACTACCTCGGCACTTGCTGTTCCTCTCTATGCTGATGGCTTCTGTTTTTGGTTGGTTTGTTTGTTTTTTGAGATGGAATCTCGCTCTGTCACCAGGTTGGAGTGCAGTGGTGCGATCTCGGCTCACTGCAACCTCCACTTCCCGGGTTCAAGCGATCCTCCTGCCTCACCCTCCCAAGTAGCTGGGACTACCAGCATGCACCACCACGCCCAGCTACTTTTTTGTATTTTTAGTACAGACAGGGTTTCACCATGTTGGCCAGGATGGTCTTGATCTCTTGACCTCGTGATCTGCCCGCCTCGGCCTCCCAAAGTGCTGGAATTACAGGCGTGAGCAACCGCGCCCGGCCTGTGCTGATGGCTTCTTACTGCAAATGCCTGTAACTCAGATTGCAGGAGCTGGCTTGCCCACCTTCACAGCAGGCCTGCAGTGGTAGGGAGTTAATGGTCACATCCACGGGAGTAGCTTTCAAAGAATGACGAAGGGAAGTTGGTGGGTAAAACTCTGAGACTCATTCTCCAGCTCTCCCAGGAGGTCCCCAGGGTTGCAACCCCAGAGCCCATAATGCTTCCTGGACTGACTTTCCTCTCTTCACGCTTATTTCTCCAGCCCCTTAGTGGTGCTTCTTGGGAACACCTCTCAAATAGATGATTTGTACTTAGTCCTAGCCTTAACCCAACCTAAAACAATGGCACATGGGCACATACTTTTATTTTAATGGCCATGTATTTTAACATGTGTTAGAAAAAAATATAAATTGCACACCGTATCTGTAATTTCATGGATATTAGTGAAGCTTAAGTTCTAAAAGGGAGTCAATTTAAACCTTAGTGGAAAGTTGTGGTATTCGGGTATTTGACAAATTACAAAGGGAGAGTGTGAATGGGGGACAATTGTATTAGAGCTTGAGGTTACCTGTAAACTGGAGCGCTTCCAACTTTCTGGAATAAACTCAAGGACACCGGTTCTTAATTCGAGGTTCTTGAAAAGACTCCCAGGTGCTCACCAGCCCTTGAGAGATTATGCAAAGTTTTATGTATTTGGATCCTCTTCCTCCCAAAAGTTGATTTATTTCCTTAGTCTTACAAAGGAATATTTCACTCAAAGTCTATGGGGGGGGGGGGGGGGGGGAGAAAGAAAAAAGAAAAGGAAGGAAGAGAGGGAGAGGGGGAAGACAGGCAGACACTCTCTGTTTTTCTATTTTATTGATGTAATTCAGATCTCTGTTTCTGTTGCAAAAAAGCAAAAAATAAAATAAAGCAAAACAAAGGAGAGGAATGAGGAGATGGAGCCCTGATCCAAATAGCAAAAAAAAAAAAAGTGTTTGTAGAATTGGGTTACTGGATGACTTTGGGGAGATGAGCTATCCATCACCACCCCCATCCTCAATAAAAAACCTGGAAATATCTTCTGAGGATTTTTGTTTGTTAGGAAGGATGGCGATAGCCCAAGGGCAGCATCTGTATACAATGAGGGAAAAAATATTTGGTAACAAAGATCCCATTAAACACCCAAATCTACCAAGTATCAGATGTCAAGATAAATGAGATTTTTGTACATGCAAAGCAAATTTTATATAAACAATAACCAAGGCAGTTCCTGTTGCTTCATAAAGCAGGACTTCTGTTAATAGCAGAAACAACAAATACAGAAAACCAAGCCAATGTATTTTAATGCCTGATTTTGATGCATTAAAAAAAAATCAAGAAATTCAACAATTCACAACCAATTGTGTATTCATGCCACCCAGACTGAATTAGGATTAGAATCAGCTGTGAGCAACAGAAAATCCAAAATAATGAGTGGTGGAAAAAAGATGGAAATTTATTTTTTTCATGTGAAAGTCTGAGTAAATGGTCTAGGGGCTGGTGTGATTATTCGTAATACCAGGGAACATTGAGTAGCTTTTCCAGTTCAAGCCATCATGTCCCCATTCCAGCCAACAGAAAGGAGAAAAATAAGCTTCCCTTAAGGACACTTCTGTGATGTTGCATACATCATTTCCTCTTACATTTCTTTGCCCAGAACTTAATAACTTGACCATACCTATCTGCAAGAGAGGGTAAGAAATGCAGTTATTATTCTGGGAGGTCATATGCTCAGCTAAAAATTCTCTTGCTGTGGAAGAAGAGAATAGATATTTGGTAATACCAGCAGTCTCATCTACCCAGATTTCGTACGTATTGGTAGTTCTAAGTGGTTAACTTTGGCCTGCTATTCAACTGTAAGTCTTATTTAATGTGTCAATGAAATTGCTTGACCCTAATCACCCAGTTTTTAAAGCTGCCTCTAATTGAATCTTTGCTGACATCCACAAATAAAGCATATTTTTCATTTTGAGTGTCTGTCTGCTTGATGCTAGACAAAATTCAGCCCACCTAGAATAGCAGGTCTAGTTTGTGGGTTATCGAGACCCTTTGTTCCCTCTTCTTTTCTGTTCAACATACTTGTGGCTGCTTTCCCATTAGTTAAAGTCTGAAATAAAGAGAGAAAGAAAGATTTAAAAAAGAGATAAAGTCTAATCAGATGTTTTGTTCCTTTTCAGCAACATTTCTCCAGGGCTAAAGTAGGAGAGATTGAAAATAAGTAATATTAAGTTGTGGGATTTATCTGTTACAAAAACAGTCCTTTAGGCCAGTTGAAGAGCAAAGCCCTTTTCACTGCCATCCATAATTGTGGCTGCAGCCCTGTGAAGAAGGCAGTGTCATCTCCGCTTGAGCGAAGAGATGAAACGTACCAGAAGAAGCAGTTATTAAAGAGCAAAGCCAGGATTTTCATCGGGGTCTCTCTGACCCCCAAAACTCTGCTCTTTTGACTGCTCCACCTACAGAGTCCATCCTGCCATGAGTCTTTTAAGCATCATTATTTCCAGTGGAGAGAGAGTTTTTACATGAACATTGGCTGAGACTAAAAGCAGGCCTTGGAGACATAAACAAACTGAAGAGGTTCAGAAAGTGCTCGTCAGCCTGCTCCTCATGGTCTCTCTGCCCTCCCAGGTTTTGAATTTTGTTATTAGGAGGCACTTGATATTTACAGAGTGGCATCTGGGACTTGCAGCCCCAGGTGGAATGCAGAAGATAAGGCAGAGTGCCCTCTCTGCAGAACACTTGAAAAGAGTGAGGATGGTTTCAGGACAGCGTTTCCTTGGCCTCTCATCCTGTAATGCTGGAGAGAGAAAGTCACTGAGGTAGACGGCAGTTTGGAAGGATCCCACCTTCCCTCCCCCTAGCTTGGAATGGAACCTCTTGCCCATAGTACAATAACAACCTCACATACATTCAGTACTTGCTCTGTGGCTGCCACGCTGCTAGTTCTTCTCCATCAATTCCAAGAGGCATTCTATAGGGGAGGATGTGGGATTTAAACCTAGAATCTCTGATTCCAAAACTCACATGCTTAACCACAAGGCAATGTACCCTGGTCATAAACCCACACCAGGGGTGAAATGGAGACAACTGATAGCAAAGTCTAAAAAGAAAGGATGGGTAGAATATATCTGAATATACTTGAGGAAAAACATTTTGGTGAAATGCTTTCTAATTAATCACATGGAACAGGTTCTTGGATTTGGCATTGAGAAACCCTGAGTTTTTTCTTCAATTCTATCCATAACATGGAGAGCAGAAGCAGTTAATGGAGAACGATCTGAGGAAATCACCAACACAGGGGGCATTTGGTAGCACTTTACCACTGTGGGCTCAGCTCTGTGTGGATGTCTCAGAGTCTGTTGAGTGCACCTCAGAAGTGTGTTGCTGAAAAGAGGAAACCAGGGTGTTAAACCACCAACTCCTGTCCCCTCTGACAGGAAAGTCATGAATGGAAGGTCACCTCTGGAACATTGACTCTAAGGTGTGTCCGGCACCTACGGGGCACCTGCATGCAGTTTTGAAGTGGAGAGACCCAGGAGGCTGATGGTGTATTCAGGATTTGTTTGAAGTGACCTCTGGGGTTGGCTGAAGGGATTTGGGTGGGGCCCTGAACCCGTCTACCTCAACTTGTTCTAGCTACAGCATGGCATGTGAATATAGTATGGGGGAAATCCAAGAAATGCAACTTATTGTTATTTTTAAAATGACCACATTTTCAATAGTTATAAATAATGACCTGATGTGGGTTATCCAAGCTCAGATTCCATTTTGCCAACTTGGATGGTTTGCTAGTGGTGCCATAACAAAGTACCTCAGACTGTGGGGCTTAAATAACAGAAATTTATTTCCTCACGATCCTGAGATCAAGGTGTCTGCAGTGCTGTTTCTTCTTCTTTTTTTTTTTTTTTTTTGAGACGGAGTCTCGCTCTGTCGCCCGGGCTGGAGTGCAGTGGCCGGATCTCAGCTCACTGCAAGCTCCGCCTCCCGGGTTACGCCATTCTCCTGCCTCAGCCTCCCAAGTAGCTGGGACTACAGGCGCCCGCCACCTCGCCCGGCTAGTTTTTTGTATTTTTTAGTAGAGACGGGGTTTCACCATGTTAGCCAGGATGGTCTCGATCTCCTGACCTCGTGATCCGCCCGTCTCGGCCTCCCAAAGTGCTGGGATTACAGGCTTGAGCCACCGCGCCCGGCCAGTGCTGTTTCTTCTAAGGCTTGTAGTGGGCTGTCTTCTCTCAGTGTTTTCACACAGTCTTCTGCCCGCATGTGTCTGTGTTCTAATCTCCTCTTCTCATAAGGACATCAGTCCTATTGGATTAGGGTCCAATCTAATGACCTCATTTTAATGTAACTACCTCTTTAAAAAGGCTGTCTCCAAAAACAGTCACATTCTGAGGTATTGGGGGTTAGGTTGTCAACATATGAATTTTGGGAGGACTCAAACTCAGCCCATAGCCCCACTTAATGGATAATAGTGACAAAAAAGACACTGTTGAGCTGTCTTTACTTTTTAACCCTATAACCTTTACTGCAGAAAACACTTAACATAGCAACCCCAAGGTTGCTGTCTTTAGAAAGACCTGCTTGCAAGGTTGTTCCTTGGCTGGTGTTAGGGAACTTGGATTTGAGGGGATTCCCACCATTTCCAAAGCTGATAATAGAGGCTCACAGTGCCGAAATTGTACCAACAATGTCGTTTATGCAGAATACCTGCTTTCCTTCTGGGAGTCTGGAATTTTGGTACCTACTAGGCCAGGGGTGCCTATGTGACCAGTTCCGATGAAAGCTCTGGGTGTCAAGTCTCTTCTGAGCTTCTCTAGTAGACAACATTTTACCAGTGTTTTCACAGCTCATTGCTGGAAGAGATAAGCATGTCCTGTGCGATTCCACTGGGAGGGGACTTTTAGCAGCCTGTGTCTATTTCCTGCAAACTTTGTTCCATGTGTCTTTTCCCTTGCTGGTTTTGCTTTGCATCCTTTTGGGATAAAAAATCATGGCCATGTGGTATCGTTTGGCTTTGTGTCCCCATCCAAATCTCATCTTGAACTGTAATCCCAGAATCCTTGCGTGTCGTGTGAGGGACGCTGTCAGGGGTAATTGAAGCATGAGGTCGGTTTTCTCCGTGCTGTTCTCATGATAGTGAGTGAGTTCTCACGAGATCTGATGGTTTTACAAGCGTCTGGCATTTCCCCTGCTGGCACTCATTCCCTCGCCTACTGCACTGTGAAGAGGTGCCTTCCACCATGATTGTAAGTTTCCTGAGGGCTCCCCAGCCATGTGGAGTTGCGAGTCAATTAAACCTCCTTTCTGTATAAACTACCCAATCTCAGGTATTTCTTCATAGCAGCGTGAGAATAGACGAATGTGCCATGATTATCACTATTTGCTGAGTCCTGTGAATCCTCTTAGTGAGTCATCAAACCAGGGGTTGGTCTTGGGGACCTCTGGCACACTTTTTTTTTTTTTTTTTAAATTATACTTTAAGTTCTGGATACATGTGCAGAACAGGCAGGTTTGTTACATAGGTATACACATGCCATGGTGGTTTGCTGCACCCATCAGCCCGTCATCTGCATTAGGTATTTCTCCTAATCTTATCCCTCCCCTAACCCCTCACCCCATGACAGGCCTCAGTGTGTGATGTTCCCTTCCCTGTGTCCATGTGTTCTCATTGTTCAGCTCCCACTTATGAGTGAGAACATGCGGTGTTTGGTTTTCTGTTCTTGTGTTAGTTTGCTGAGAATAGTTTCCAGCTTCATCCATGTCCCTGCAAAAGACATGAACTTATCCTTTGTTAGTGCTGCATAGTATTCCATGGTGTATGTGTGCCACGTTTTATTTATCCAGTCTATCACTATGGGCATTTGGGTTGGTTCCAAGTCTTTGCTATTGTGAACAGTGCTGCAATAAACATATGTGTGCATGTGCCTTTATAGTAGAATGATTTAAATTCTTTGGGTATATACCCAGTAATGGGATTGCTGGGTCAAATGGTATTTCTGGTTCTAGATCCTTGAGGAATCGCCACACTGTCTTCCACAATGGTTGAACTAATTACACTCCCACCAACAGTGTAAAAGGGTTCCTATTTCTTCACATCCTCTACAGCATCTGTTGTTTCCTGACTTTTTAATGATCGCCATTCTGACATGAGATAGTATTTCATCTTGGTTTTGATTTGAATTTCTCTAATGACCAGTGATGATGAGCTTTTTTCCTATGTTTGTTGGCCACATAAATGTCTTCTTTTGAGAAGTGTCTGTTCATATCCTTCTCCCACTTTTTGATGGTTTTTTTTTTTTCCTTGTACATTTGTTTAAGTTCTTTGTAGATTCTGGATATTACCTGGCATACTTTTATAGGTTTGCTCTGATAGCTGGCTACAGTTAAAGATGCCACTTAGCTGGGACTCGGAGTGGGATAGGAGAAGGGTTTATTACATAGCACCTAGATTATGAGGTAATGCCTGAGAAAAAAGGCTGCTGAGTTGTCAGAAGATGCAACGTATGTAATAAGCCTTAGAAGAACATGGACATGGCCTTGGAGGTCATAGATCTATTCAACAGAGCACTTTGATCTTCCTCTACCTGGCTGTAAGGTACCACCGACTTGGTGTGGCCAAACTCTGGCTCGAGAGACACTCTCCCTCACTTGTTGCCAAAGACTTAGCCTCTCTCCTGAAAATTAGGAGAACATGTCTGACTACTTAATGTGTCTGCCTGTCTCTGATCTCCTTCCCTCTCATCCCTGGGTAAGAGGCAGTCTTCTCTTTTGTAGCCCCTTTGGATGGCTTATAACTTGTATTTTGTATCGCCGGTATTGCCATTGGAATGTTTCTGGCTGGCATCTGTTCTGATTGGTCAGTGTCTGTATTAAATATTTTGATGATCACCTCTGACCCTATGTCACATCCCTCTTCTACCATTAAGCCACCAGGATTGTGGCTGTGCTGGAATGAGTGTCTTTTCCACACTCAGGAAAACCCTCTGAGCTGGGTGCCCCAGGCTCGGTTGTTGATGTATTAAAGCTGCGACATAAAAGAATTTGGAAAATCCCTCTGGAGGAGGTAGCCTGACTTGTACAGCTATTATCTTGCTGCCAAATCCTGATTTGCCTGCTAGAAGCTGCATATGACTCTGTACTTTACCTCTGTAACAAATCCTAATTTTCCCACGGGCAAATGGACACTTACTCAGAAAAGCAAAAGAGAAAAATACCTTGATACTTTTCAAAACATTATCCCATTACATTGTACTGAGTTGAGTTAAGCACTGGGTCAGACACTGGGGATCCAAAAATGAATGACACTTGTATCCACCCAGAGGAGAGGATGGAGTACAACACCAGTTCTCTCCTTCCTTCCTTCCTTCCTTCCTTCCTTCCTTCCTTCCTTCCTTCCTTCCTTCCTTCCTTCCTTCCTTCCTTCCTTCCTTCCTCCCTCCCTCCCTCCCTCCCTCCCTCCCTCCCTCCCTCCCTCCCTCCCTCTTTCCCTCCCTCCCTCCCTCCCTCTTTCCCTCCCTCCCTCCCTCCCTCTTTCCCTCCCTCCCTCCCTCCCTCTTTCCCTCCCTCCCTCCTGCTCTGTTGGCCAGGCTGGAGTGCAGTGGCACGATCTTGGCTCACTGCAACCTCCGCCTCCCAGGCTCAGGCAATTCTCCTGCCTCAATCTTCTGAGTAGCTGGGATTACAGGCGTGCACCGCCATGCCTGGCTAATTTTTGTACTTTTAGTAGAGACGAGGTTTCGCCATGTTTGCCAGACTGTTCTCGAACTCCTGACCTCAGATAATTCGCCTGCCTTGGCTTCCCAAAGTGCTGGGACCACAACACCAGTTCTTTAGTGGTAGAGTGGCGGGGTGTCCCAAACACCGTGGAAATTTAGAGGTTAACAATCACAACAGTAGCAATATTAGCCAATAACATACCGAGCTTCTCTGCGAGGCATGAGCTCAGTGACTTAATTTACTTTTCTCCAGTAATTCTGTGACCTAGGTACCATTACTTCCGCCATTATTCAGAAGAGGAGCTCCAGGCACAGAGGGGAGAAGTACCTGTCCAGAGTTGCTCAGCCGGCTGCAGTGGGGCCAGGTTTGGGGTGAACAATCAGAGCATAGCATCTTCGGTCTGATTCTCTCTATTGTCCCCATCAAGGAACGCTTCACAGAGGAGGTAACATTTGATGTCTTTCCATTTGAGAGATGTGGAACTAGGGTGTGATTAAGAGGCTTGCCTAAGGTCTACTTGGCAGCAGATCAGAGATTCTTCCTGCATCTTAGGCTGCCTTTCACAGTGAACTTGACACTGAGGTAGCCTGCGGAGTGTTCACGCTATACATAGTATAGATCATGCAAGGGTCAGCACAAGAGGTCACCTGGATCCCGATCCTACTCCGACCCTTACTGCTTGGTGGGAGACTGGATGTTCTCTTGAATAGATCCATGACTTACAAGGTCAGTCCATGTTCTGCTAAGTGTTAGTACATATGTTGCATCTTCTGACAATTCTGTAGCCCTTCTTCTCTTGCATTACCTCTCACAGTCTTGGTGCTATGTAATAAACCCTGCCCCTAACCCATTCCTAGTCCCAGCTGGATGGCATCTTTAACTTTTATGTCCCAGCTTTAATACATTAAGAACTGAGAGTGAGGCACCCAGCTCAGAGGGTTTTCCTGAGTGTAGAGAAGACACTCCTTCCACCTGTGACAGCACAACCACAATCCTGGTGGCTTGATGGTAGATGAGGGATGTGACATAGGGTCAGGGGTGGTCATCAAAATATTTAAGGCAGGCACTGACCAATCAGAACAGATGCCAGTGAAAAACATCCCAATGGCAATACCAGTGCATAGTAGCCAACTATAAGCCGTCCACAGGGTCTACAAAAGAGACGTCTGCCTGCCCGGCGTAGGGGTGAAAGGGAAGGAGAGCAGAGCAGAGACAGAAAGGACATCTGTGACTTTGAGGATTTTTTTGCAGGATTGTCATCTGAATTTGTGTCCCCTAGAAGCAGATCCTGAAATAAGCTACTGAAGGAAATATACGTAGGGGAGTGGAGAAGTGATACTGGTTGGGGAAAGCAGCCAGTAAATGGTGTGTTTTCAAGCAAGTCACCTCTGTGGGCAGCTGAAGCTGAAGCCAGTGGGGAAACACCACGTGCCAAGAGAGCTGGGGTATTTATGACTGGACAAGGGCTGCTCCCAGGGTGTTAATTCCATGGCACTACTGGCCTATTATTAGGCGTCCAAGCTGGTTCCAAGAGCCAGTGAAAGCGCTGAGGCAAGTGAATGCAGGTGCTGGTTTTGGAAGGTGCTGTGTGCCCAGCAGTGGTACAGGTGATGGGATAGGAGCAGGGCACTGGGAGCGTCTGGTGTAGTCATCAGCAGACCGGGTGAGGGATAGAGCCCTACAGCCTGTGTGTGTGTGTGCGTGTGTGTGTGTATGTGTGAGAGAGAGCTGCCCTGTGGCATTTCAAGGCTGGTGATTCAGATCACAAGAGAGCAGCGGACATGAGGCTGGAACACTCTGGAGCCAGAGGAGGGGTCTGTCGGGGCAGGCACTGTCAGCTGTTGGAGCTGTCCTTCCCCTGCTGCATGTGTCACTACCTGCTCTCCCTTCCTTTCCTGGCTGGCCCTCCCAGACCTAAAGATGCCACCCCAGTGGTTTCTGGCCAGTCTGAGTGCTCCTGGTTGGACTTCCAAGAAATGAGTTTTGCCCCCTCATAGCTGATCTTGTGCTCTGAGGGCTGGGAGGAGTCCTGTTTACAAGAGCTTTGCAGCCTCAACTTCTAGTGTCCTATTTCAGCCACAGAGCTGACCAGCCTCCGTGGGTAATTGAGATTCGTTCCCTCCCTCTGGTAGCTAAAGCATGTAAAAGTTCAATTGAGGTTACTACTCCCTGGCACCAGTGAGGCAGCTGTCAGCCTTAATGAGATAATGTCTTCCACGTTTCCTGAGTTCTTTGGGAGACAGGCCCTGTACTACTCTATTATTTATAGGATTGTTTGCAGTGTTGTTTTCTAAACACACATCAATGTGCATGTACAGAAGGCTGGAAACATTTTCTTTTTTAATTTTTTGGAGAGAGTCTCACTCTGTTGCCCAGGCGGGAGTGCAGTGGCACGATCTCAGCTCATTGCAACCTGCGCCTCCCTGGTTGTAGCGATTCTGCTGCCTCAGCCTCCCTAGTAGCTGGATTACAGGTGCCCGCCACCATGCCTGGATAATTTTTTTGTATTTTAGTAGATACAGGGTTTCATCATGTTGCCCAGACTGGTCTCAAACTCCTGAGCTCAGGCAATCCGCCTGCCTTGGCCTTGCGAAGTGCTGGGATTATAGGTGTGAGCCACCAGGCCCAGCTTGGAAACATTTTCATCTGAGTATTATCTCTTCTTGGATACCCAGGACAATGGCAGATTTACATTGTTCCCCACCCTCAACATTTAGGTGGAAGGAAAGTGTTCAAATGAAAGTTACTTTCTATTCCTTAAAAACGTGTGTCTTTAGACATGAAGTCCTTGCCCATGCCTATGTCCTGAATGGTACTACCTAGATTTTCTTCTAGGGTTTTTATGGTATTAGGTCTAACATTTAAGTCTCTAATCCATCTTGAATTAATCTTCATATAAGGGGTAAGGAAAGGATCCAGTTTCAGCTTTCTACTTATGGCTAGCCAATTTTCCCAGCACCATTTATTAAATAGGGAATCCTTTCCCCATTTCTTGTTTCTCTCAGGTTTGTCAAAGATCAGATGGCTGTAGATGTGTGGTATTATTTCTGAGGACTCTGTTCTGTTCCATTGGTCTATATCTCTGTTTTGGTACTAGTACCATGCTGTTTTGGTTACTGTAGCCTTGTAGTATAGTTTGAAGTCAGGTAGCGTGAAGCCAAAATTGACAAATGGGATCTAATTAAACTAAAGAGCTTTTGCACAGCAAAAGAAACTACCATCAGAGTGAACAGGCAACCTACAGAATGGGAGAAAATTTTTGCAACCTACTCATCTGACAAAGGGCTAATATCCAGAATCTACAAAGAACTCAAACAAATATACAAGAAAAAAGGAAACAACCCCATCAAAAAGTGGGCAAAGGATATGAACAGACATTTCTCAAAAGAAGACATTCATACAGCCAACAGACACATGAAAAAATGCTCATCATCACTCGCCATCAGAGAAATGCAAATCAAAACCACAATGAGATACCATCTCACACCAGTTAGAATGGCAATCATTAAGAAGTCAGGAAACAACAGGTGTTGGAGAGGATGTGGAGAAATAGGAACGCTTTTACACTGTTGGTGGGATTGTAAACTAGTTCAACCATTATGGAAAACAGTATGGCAATTCCTCAAGGATCTAGAACTAGATGTACCATATGACCCAGCCATCCCACTACTGGGTATATACCCAAAGGATTATAAATTATTCTACTACAAAGACACATGCACACGTATGTTTATTGCGGCACTATTCACAATAGCAAAGACTTGGAATCAACCCAAATGTCCATCTGTGACAGACTGGATTAAGAAAATGTGGCACATATACACCATGGAATACTATGCAGCCATAAAAAAGGATGAGTTTGCGTCCTTTGTAGGGACATGGATGCAGCTGGAAACCATCATTCTTAGCAAACTATCACAAGAAGAGAAAACCAAACACCGCATGTTCTCACTCATAGGTGGGAACTGAACAATGAGATCACTTGGACTCGGGAAGGGGATCATCACACACTGGGGCCTATCATGGGGAGGGGGGAGGAGGGAGGGATTGCATTGGGGAGTTATACATGATATAAATGATGAATTGATGGGTGCTGACGAGTTGATGGGTGCAGCACACCAACATGGCATAAGTATACATATGTAACAAACCTGCACGTTATGCACATGTATCCTAGAACTTAAAGTATAATTAAAAAAAAAAAAAAAAAAAAAAAAACGTGTGTCTTTGCACTATTCACAACAGCAAAGACTTGGAATCATCCCAAACATCCATCAGTGATAGACTGGATTAAGAAAATGTGGCACATATACATCATGGAATACTATGCAGCCATAAAAAAGGATGAGTTCACAGCCTTTGCAGGGACATGGATGAAGCTGGAAACCATCATTTTCAGCAAACTATCACAAGAAAATGAAACAACACATGTTCTCACTCATAAGTGGGAGTTGAACAATAAGAACACATGGACACAGGATGGGGAACATCACACACCAGGGCCTGTTGGGGAGTGGGGGGCTGGGGGAGGGATAGTGTTAGGAGAAATACCTAATGTAAATGATGAGTTGATGGGTGCAGCACACCAGCATGGCACATGTATACCTATGTAACAAACCTGCATGTTGTACACATGTACCCTAGAACTTAAAGTATAATTTAAAAAAATGAAAAAAAAAAAATGTGTGTCTTTGGCCAGATGTGGTGGCTCACACCTGTATTCCCAGCACTTTGGGAGGCCGAGGTGGGCGAATCACGAGGTCAGGAGTTGAAGACCAGCCTGACCAACATGTTGAACCCCTGTCTTTACTGAAAATACAAAAAATTAGCTGGGTGTGGTGGTGGGTACCTGTAATCCCAGTTACTCGGGAGGCTGATGCAGGAGAATCGCTTCAACTCAGGAGGCAGAGGTTGCAGTGAGATCGAGCCACTGCACTCCAGCTTGGGCGACAAAGTGAGACTCCATCTCAAAAAAAAAAAAAAGTGTGTCTTTGAAAAGAAGCTCTCCAATGCTATCAGCGTCTCACATCTCCAGTTCCAGCAAAGCAACTGGGTTCCTGGTGAAACTTGATTCTATGGAAACAAAAGCACACTTTTTTTTTGGTGTTAATCCTCATTTGATTACCTATTCAGTAGCTAGGATGCTGTGGTCAAAAGGAATTTTTGGATGTAGAAAAATTTGAGTTCCAAATCCTCATCTTACTAATTGATGATTGTGTGATATTGAGCGATGTTGTAAATTAGAATTGCTGTGAGGGAGCCCAGAGCTGCTGTATGATTCTGTGCAGCTTGGACGCTGCAGTCTTCCAGAGTTCACGTGGCAGCCTATGCGGATGATGTCCCCAGAGTTGTTGGGTATGCAACCTGAACAACCACATGCAGTGAACCTTAGGACCAAGAGCCTGCACATGAAATTGTAAAACACTTTGCAAATGCTAAGGTGTTGACCAAGAAAAACTAGAGGAAGCCAACTTTAAGGGTGAACTATTTTTAAACATCCTTTAAGAAAATTATTTTTATGTTAGCTATTTTTAAAAGCTTATCAGTTACTTATAAGTGTAACCCACTTAAAAACGTCTGTGTATTTTAAGGTAAATCTAATCTTCATCACTTTAATTTATTCAATGTTGTCTCTAAATCTCTTTGATGTCTAGTAAGCTTTTCTCTAAGCTCTGAATACTAACTACTAAGTACTTTCTCCTTGATGTAGAAAGTTGTCATTTCATGTTTGCTATAGGTCAGTGCTGCCGGATAGGACTTCCCATGGTGATGGAAATGTTTTCTCTTTGTGGTATAAGGCAGCCAGTAGCCACACCTGGCTATTGATCATTCGGCGTGTGACTAATGCAATTGAGGAACTGAATTTTAAATATAATTTAAACTAATTAAAAAATTAAAGAGCCACACGTGGCTGTTAGCCACTCTGTTGGACAGTGCAGTGCGTTTTTAGTACTACCCACCATATCTAGTCCTATTAAATTCATACTGTTGCAGCCCAAGGGGACCCTACTTAAGGGCAGTATGTGACTTTGGGCAATCAAACTTTGCCTCATTTTCATGTATAACGTGTTCCTAAAAAGCTGCATGTATGGAGAGAAGTTTTGTATCAAATCATGTTTTCTCATTTAATCCTATTATAATTTCAAGATGGCAGACCCTCTGAAAAGTCTTTGATTTCAACATTTAATAGATCCAATGCTTGAGTACATTAACCCTTGCTTTAAGAAGCCTTTGATCTTTATCAACATCTTGTCTTTTTATGGCAATTTTTCCGGCTTATACTCATCTTAGGAAGGTTAATTAAATGGATTTTGCAAATGGGATGGACATAGCGAGCTTTGTTTCCTTATGGAAACATGCGAATTCCCTGTGGCTCACAGGACATTGTTCTTGCTCCTGTTGCCTCTGCTTCATCTTTGCAAGCAAGTCCAGAGATGAGGGCTCAAAGTTCTGTACTCCAAGTAGACATCTGCCTAAAGCACAGACATTTTTGCTTGGATCTCCTTTCCTTTCTCTTTAAGTCCTAGAAGTCAAAAGCCTTTGAGAATAAAAGCTGTGGGAATAACCCAGTCCTGAGGGTAGGAATTGGGAGGCTAGACTTAAATTAATTCCCCACTGCCTGCCATGAGTGCCTGGCCTGATCCAAGAGTCTGGGGGATAGATATATCCCCCAGATATACTCAAGACTCTGCTTGGGGGATATATGAGCAAGACAAAGTTTTTGCTTCTTTTGAGAAATCTACAACCAGTGCTCCCAGAGAGGGCTACAAAAACAGTAATAGGAACTTGAGGAAGAAAATTCATGTAGAAACCATTCACAGAGGCTTCATTTTTTTTTTTCTCAATGAACTTTCTGACCTGATACTATCAATCTGAGAAGCAAAGACCACTTCCCAAATAAAAAGCAACAAACCTTCCTAATCAAGATGCTAGAGTCTGTGAAATGCTCCCATACCCATAATCCCTCCTGATGGCCACAAACAGGCCTTTCTGGGAAAGCAGGGAGAGTGGCATCCATATTTGAGTAAAAAATTGATGCTCCCCCAGTCTCCTGGCTTGTAATCTTATAAATACCACCTATAGGACTTTACATGCTCTCTTCTCTCCCAAAGAGCAGTATGAGTAATTTTTATCCCATACTCTTTAGTTCTGTTTTTTAAAGTACATTGTTTAATAGCAAAGACATTGAATCAACCTACGGGTCCATCAGCAGTGGATAGATAAAGAAAATGTGGTACATATACACTACGGAATACTCTGCAGCCATAAAAAAGAATGAAGTTGTCCTTTGTAGCAACGTGGATGCAACTGGAAGCTATTATCCTAAGTGAATTAACATACAAACAGAAAACCAAATACAGCATGTTCTCACTTGTAAGTGGGAGCTAAGCATTGGATACTCATGGACATAAAGATGGAACAATAGATACTGCAGACTACTAGAGAGGGGAAGGGAGGGAGACAAGAGCTGAAAAACTTCCTATATTAGATGTTATGCTCACTACCTGGGTGATGAGATCATTCATATCCCAAATCTCAGCATTATGCAATACACATGTAACAAACCTGCACCTGTACTTCCTGAATCTAAAATAAAAGTTGAAATTATTTTTTAAAATGCTTGTTTAAAGTTGTGTTTACCTTCTTAAAGGAAACACTTCTAAATTGCTCCCTCCTTTTCCCTTTAATATTCGAGTCACCATTATAAATGCTTCAGCAAGGTGACCAATGAATGGTGAGGGTTTCGGGGTAGCATAAAGCTCCCCAAAGAGAAGCCATCCTCTTTTTATTGTGCTTCACAGATACTGCATTTCTACAAATTGAAGGTTTGTATCATCCAAGCATGGAGCAAGTCTGTTGGCATCGTTTTCCACCAGCATGTGTTCATTTCATGCCACCATGTCACATTGTTGTAACTGTCACAATATTTCAAGCTTTTTCTTATTGTTATATCTGTTCTGGTGATCTATGATCAATCATATTTGGTGGTACTATTGTACTTGACTGCTCCTCCACCCATTCCCCCATCTCTCTTTCTCTCCCCCAGAGTCCCTGTTCCCTGACACACAAAAATATGGAAGCTAGACCAGTTAGTAACCCTACAATGGACTCTCAGCGTTCAAGTGAAATGAAGAGTCCCATGTCTCTCACTTTAAATCGAAAGCTAGAAATGCTTAAACCTAGTGAGTGAAAAGGGCATGTAAAAAACTGAGACAGGCCAAAACAACCAAATGGAGGATGCAAAGGAAAAGTTCTTGAAGGAAATTAGAAGTGCTACTCCCACAAACACAAGAATGATATGAAAGCCAAAGAATCTTATTGCTGATAGGGAGAAAGTTGTAGTGGTCTGAATAGAACATAAAACCAGTCACAACACTCCCTTAACCCATTTATGCCTGAGGTTGCAATTTTTTGAATTTTTGCAATCAGACCTTGGCAATGATCTCGAGCAGTAGCATATAAGTAACTCCCACATACCTAGTGTTCCAATAATGGAACGCTAGGCATAAGTATTAAACCGAAGCCAAATTTAGAGTAAGGCCCTAAATCTCTTCAATTCTATGAAGGCTGAGAGAGGCAAAGAAACTGCAGAAGAAAAGTGTGAAGCCGGCAGCAACCGGTTCTCTAGGTATAAGGAAAGAAGCTGTCTCCGTAACATAAAAGCACGAGGTGAGGCAGGAAGTGCTGGTGGAGAAGCTGCAGTGGGTCACCCAGAAGATCTAGCTAAGATCACTGATGAAGCCACCTGTATCAGGCTGTTCTTCCATTGCTATGAAAAAATACGTGAGACTGGGTAATTTGTAAGAAAAGAGGTTTAATTTGATCCTGGTTCTTCAGACTGTGCAGGAAACATCATGCTGGCATCTGCTTCTGGGGAGGCCTCAGGAAGCGTTTACTTACAGTGGAAGGCAAGTGGGAGCAGACACCTCACATGGTGAGAGCAGGAGAAAGAGAGAGTGAAGGGAGGTGCCACACACTTTTAAACAACCAGATCTTGCGAAAACTCACTATCTTGAAGAGGGCAACAAGCCCAGAGGGTTCTACTCCATGGCCCAGCCACTACCCACCAGGCCCCACCTCCAACACCGGGGCTTACAATTCAACATGAGATTTGGGCCAGGACAAATATCCAAACTATATCACCACCTTCACCATCTACACTAAACCACAGATTTTCAATATAGACGAAACAGCCTTATCTTGGAAGAAGACGCCATCTGGGACTTTCATAGCTTGAGAGAACAAGTCAATGCCTGGCTCTGAAGCTTCAAAGGACAGGCTGACTCTCTCCTTGGGGAATAACACAGTGGGTGACCTAAAGTTGAAAGTTCGTTTACCATTCCCAAAATCCTAGAGCTCTTCAGAATTATACTAACTACTCTGCCTGTGCTCTGTAAGTGGAATAACAAAGCCCAGATGACAGCGCATGTGTTTACAGCTTGGTTTACTAAATGGGTTTTGATCACTGTTGAGACTTACCCAGCAGAAAAAAAGATTTTTTTTCCAAAATATTACTGCTCATTGACAATGCACCTGGTCACCCAAGAGCTCTGAGGGAGATGTACAAGGAGATCAATATTGGTTTCATACCTGCTAACACCACATCCATTCTGCAGCCCATTGATTAAGGAGTAGTATTGACTTTCAAGTCTTATTATTTAAGAAATACATTTTGTAAGTCTATAACTATCATAGATCACTATTTCTCTGATGGATCTGGGCATATAAAAAACCTTCTGAGAAGGATTTATTATTCTAGGTGCTATTAAGAACATTTATGGGCTGTGCACAATGGTTCATGCCTGTAATCCCAGCACTTTGGGAGGCTGAGGCAGGAGGAACCACTGAGCCCAGGAGTTTCAGACCAGCTTGGGCAACACAGTGAGACTTCATCTCTACAAATAATAATAATAATAATAATTAGCCAGGCATGGTGGCATGTGCCTGCAGTCCCAGCTACTTAGGAGGCTGAGGTCAGACAGTTGCTTGAGCTCGGGTGGTTGAGGCTGCAGTAAGCTGTGATCATGCCACTGCACTGCAACCTGGGTGACAGAGCAAGACTCCATCTCCAAAAAAAAAAACAAAAAAAAAGAACATTTGTGGTTCGTGGGAGGAGATCAAAATGTCATCAACATTGACAGGAGTTTAGAAGGAGTTGATTCCAATGCTCATGGATGACTTTGAGGGATTCAAGACTCCAGTGGAGGAAGGAACTGCAGAGGTGGTGGAAGTAGCAAGAGAACTAGAATTAGAAGTGGAGACTGAAGATGTGATTGAATTGCTGCAGTCTCAAGGAAAACTTGAAAGGATGAGGATTGCTTTTTATGGATGAACAAAGAGAAAGTGGTTTCTTTTTTTTTTTTTTTTTTTTTTTTTTGAGACGGAGTCTTGCTCTGTCGCCCGGGCTGGAGTGCAGTGGCCGGATCTCAGCTCACTGCAAGCTCCGCCTCCCGGGTTCACGCCATTCTCCTGCCTCAGCCTCCCGAGTAGCTGGGACTACAGGCGCCCGCCAGGTCGCCCGGCTAGTTTTTTGTATTTTTAGTAGAGACGGGGTTTCACCATGTTAGCCAGGATGGTCTTGATCTCCTGACCTCGTGATCCACCCGTCTCGGCCTCCCAAAGTGCTGGGATTACAGGCTTGAGCCACTGCGCCCGGCGAAAGTGGTTTCTTGAGATGGAATCTACTCCTGTGGAGGTGCAGTGAACGTTGTTGAAATGACAACAAAGGATTTAAAACATTACATAAACTTAGTTGATAAAGAAGCGGCAGTGTTTGAGAAGGTTGACTCCAATTTTGAGAGAAGTTCTACTGTGGGTAAAATGTTATCAAACAGCCTTACATGCTACAGAGAACATTTTCATGAAAAAAGTCAATAGATGCAGCAAATTTCATTGCTGTCTTATTCTAAGAAATTGCCCCAGCCATCTCAGCCTTCAGCAACCACCACCCTGATCAGGCAGCAACCATCAAAATTAAAGCAAGACCCTCCACCTTCCAAAAGATTATGACTTGCTGAAAGCTCAGATGATCATTAGCATGTTTTTTTTTTTTTTTTAGCAACCAAGTATCTTTAAATTAAGGTATGTATATATTTTTTAGATGTAATGCTATTGCACACTTAATCGACCTCAGAATAGTTTAAACATAATGAGACAGCCAGGTGGGAAGAGCTCCCTGGCAGAACCTCTAGCGACCTGCGCACTGGGAGGAATGTGTACTGGAGTGGAGCCGTGGGAAGTTCGCGCCCTTTGCAGTGGGCAGGAGCCTGGCCTCTCTCTCCTGTTCTGGGGTTTGGTGCCTGGGGTTTAATCTGCAAGGTGGGAAGTACACTAGCAGGACTCTGAGGACTCTGGCTTTGCAGAGAGTCCTGTTTTCCCTTTTTTCCTTTTCGCCTGATAAATCCCATTTTTCTCACCCTTCGAATCATCTGCAAGGCTAATTTTTCATGGTCATGTGACAGGGACCATCTTTAGTTGAACTAAGGAAAACTCCTGCAACAATAACTTTTCTATGCACTGAGAAACCAAAAAATTTGTGTGACTTGCTTTATTGTCACACAGTAAGTTATTAGCTATATTTTGGTGGTCTGAACTGACTCTGCGCTATTTCTGAAGTTTGCCTGTATCTGTGCTTTTTCAGCAGCCTTCCAGGTGGCATTAAATAGGCCTGTTTTACAAAAAACCCTCCCTTCCACCCTCATCTTATACTGTGGCACTTATTTACCCAAAGTGTTCTTGGCATGTACATTTCTGATCTGCTGCCCTCCGAATCTGCCTGCTGCTTGAATGGATGGCGCTCTGAATATATTTTAGGGAGAAAATTTACCTAAGAGTTAAAAACTCATGATTGTAAATATTCAGTAGGCACTTAAATGATTGTTTCAAAACAGCTTTTGGGATGCAGAGAACATGTTTTTCTGTCAGCTGCTCAATATTTATTTTAACATATTAAACAACCTCAGAAATATTCATTGCACGAAAACCTTTCTGCGTTCGAGTGGATTAAATTTACAAACCCACGTTAATGCTATAAATTACATTTACATAATTCATTTCCCACTAAACAATTTATTTAGCCTGTGTCTGCTAATATATATGTTTAAGGAAAAAGTAGCACCTGTATTGTCGGCCACGCAGTTAATTTAGATTAAATAGAATTTAGAAGGCATCTTTGTGTTTCTTTGTTACTGGGCTTACCCTCTCCACCATCCAACATCTGAATTTTACAATTAAACAGCATATATGTGTGTGGTCGTAGGCGAGGAGAGAAATCTGCTAAACAAAACCGAAGCCGCCCTTATTTTTGCTTTTCAGAATGTTCTGTGATGTCCTTTCAAATCATCTATTACTTGTATTTTGCTAATTTTGTGTAATCCGGGAAGACAGAAAGAGATGAACAAACTGGGTTGGAGGTCAGATGGAAACTTTGAAACCAGCAGTTTGAGCCCCGATGAATTTGAAGTGGCAAGGGAAAAAGAAGCAAGAGTTAGTGCATTGACAATGCACGCCGAGACCCGAAGAGCCACAGATCTTCTTTCCTTTTGCATTTACATCTATTTTCACAGATGAGGGTGAGGGCCATCAATGCATTTGCTGCTGCAATTTCAGGTTTTAGAATGTTTTGAACAATATGCTTCAAATCACGCCAATAATTAGGGGGCCCTTCATTATCGAGTGTCATGCCTCTAACGATGTTACTGGCAGAGAGGAGACATCGGCTTCACCTTGCGAGGCTTGGTTTTGTGTGACTGGCACTGAAACAGGCATTGTTAGCCTCAATTTCTCCCCTCTTTTTTTCCCAGTATTCTATTAAACCTCTTTGTTAAGAGACCCAGCTGCTTGTTTTCTCTCAAGATAATGACTGAAAAATGCACTTTAAAAAAATCATGGGGAACATTATTTCTGGATGGTCTGTCTGCTCTTTCTTTTTCCTGTCATCTGGTGATGATGACTTTCAATAATCCCTTGGTAATAAAAATTCATTTGAACACACAGACCAAATATGGAGCTTAAATTACCACAGAAACCATGGACTATTCCCTTTCTTTTCTGCTTAATTGGGATTCTTCACTTTCTTTTTCCCCTATATATATATTTAAAAAAAAAAACCTAAAGTATAATTTAAATACAATAGGATTTGCAGATTTTACATATACATTTTCTGAGTTTGAACTGATGTACATTCCCATGTAACTGCTATCCCCACCAAGATAAGGAACATTTCCACTACCCCAGGAAGTTTTCTCGTTCCCTGCCCCAATCTACCCTCCTCCAGAAAACTCCCACTGTTTGGATTTTTTATCATTACAGATTAGTTTTGCCTGCTTTTGTACTTTCCATAAATGAAATCACACAGTATGTATTCTTTTTGGTCTGGCCTTTTCACTCAGCACAATGTCTTTGAGATCATTCCTATTGCTGCATGTATCAGTAGTTTGTTCCTTTTTATTGCTGAGATGTCATCCATTGTGTGGATGGAGCACAAATAATCTAGCCTTCTTTTTGTGGGCACATTGATTGTTTCCATTTTTGGCTATTTTGAATAAAGTTACTGTGAACATTTATGTATGCAATGTCGTGCAGATATCTGCTTTCGTTTTTGCAGGGTAAATACTGAAGTGTACAATTGCTGGGCTGTATGGGAGGTGTGTGTTGTACTTTAGAAGAAAGTGCCAAAAAGTTGTTCAAAGGGGTTGTATATTTTTTTAAAAACATCAAAACATGGATATGTGGAAAGCTGATTTTGGTCTCTGGCAAATTCTATCATGAGATTTTTGAGGGGATTGACGGTGTGCTCTGCCTTGCTTTTTGACCCACTTTAATTTTGGGGAGTACTTGGCTCCTGTCTACAAAGAGATCTGAAGCATTAGAAATTGTGGAACTTGGCTCCTTCCTTCCTTCCTTCCTTCCTTCCTTTCTTCCTTCCTTCCCTCCGTCCTTCCCTCCTTCCCTCCCTCCTTTCTTTCTTTCTCTCTCTCCCTCTCTTTCTTCTTTCTTTCTTTCTTTCTTTCTTTCTTTCTTTCTTTCTTTCTTTCTTTCTTCCTTTCTTCTTTCTTCCTTTCTTCCTTTCTTCCTTTCTTCCTTTCTTCCTTTCTTCCTTTCTTCCTTTCTTCCTTTCTTCCTTTCTTTCCTTTCTTTCCTTTCTTTCCTTTCTTTTCTTCCTTCCTTCCTTCCTTCCTCCCTTCCTCCCTTCCTCCCTTCCTTCCCTTCCTTCCCTTCCTTCCCTTTCTTTCCTTTCTTCCTTCTTTTTTGGAAAAGAAACCTCAGGAGATTTCAGGCAAATGTCCCCAGGAAATGAGCCTCGGACCCATTTCCCTGCAGGCTGAATGCTTTGATACATTGCTCACTTGAGTGGTGGGGGCAGTGCGGAGGTCTCAAAGAAGGCCACACCTGCAGGCTCTGTGCTGAAGTGGAGCATGTCGTTCTACAGCAGGAAGTAAAAGATATCAACCCCTCCATTGAAACAGAACCTCCATGAAAAATCAGTCAGAGAAAGATGAAGAATCTCAGCAAGAGAACAGCTCTGTCTTTGGTCACTGGCACAAAGACTAGGACCTGTTTATATGTTTTACTAGACAAATGCTAGCATCTTTTTTTCACATTATATGCTGTTCACATGTCGTGCAAATAGTCAGAAATCAACAGACTTAGACATGTCACCATGATGTTTGTCCTGATCAGTTTACCTTGGTATTAATGAATAGAAAAAATATACTGTCTTTTACTACCCTTTTCTTGTAAATCTCAGCAAAGCAGGTAAGGAACTGAGGTATGAAGCTGGGGGTGTGAGCACTGCTTTTTTTCCTTCTTGGGGGTAGATTATCATAATCCACAGAGCTGTATTTTAAGATCAGAGTCTCTGGTCTCTTAAGTTTGATAACAGATGCTAGACTCTGTTTCTACTTCCAGCTTTGCAAATAGGTACCCCATTTGTATACAAACAATCGAAGGAGGAGCTGATATCAATAACTTAACTGAAATCTTTCTCCATTCATCCCCACTCCTATGTTGCCTCTGCAATTTGTGATTCATGTCAATATATCAGATTATTCTGATCAAATGAGTCAATTGAAATGAGAATACTTAAATAGATATTTATTAACATCATAGCTCTAATAATTAGATATTTATTAACATCAAAGGCTCTAACTTAACAATCAGAAAACAAGCAATCCAAGTAAAGAATGGACAAAATATCTGAACAGACACCTCACCAAAGAGGATATGTGCATGGCAAATAAGCATATAAAAAGACACTGGACATCATATATCATCAGGGAATTACAAATTAAAACAATAATACCACAGTTACAGGATCTTTGGGGTGTCAGTTTTCTGGCCAGAAACCTCTGTGGCTGTGGTGCCTTTACCCAAGTTCTTGTCCTGCATCCAGGAAGAATGGGGTATGCAGACGAGCAAAGGGTGAACAAGCTGCAGATGAACTTTATTGAGTGTTATAGCAACTCAGAGGTGACCCACAATGGGTAGCTCCTTTCTGTAGGCAGGTCATCCATCAAGTGTTCAGTTCTTAGCAGAGAGGAGGCCCTGGAGAGGGTGGCTTCTCTCCGACAGCAGGTCATCTCTGCAGCTCTCAGCAGAGAGGGTAGCTCCTCCCTGCTACTGGTTGTCCTGTCATCTCCAGCTATCAGCAGAGAGGGTACTCCTCTCTGTAGCTGGTGGTCCTGTCCTCTTTCTGCCCTCTTCCTCCTCAGGCTGTCGTCTGCCCTGCTCTGGCTGAGCCTAGGGCTTTTATGGACCTCAGAGGGGAGGAAGTACATGCAAACTGGTCCATGGGTAGCTGTGGGTGGGCGGAACAGGCACCACAAGTCCCCACTCTGGTCCGTGGGACTGGAAGCCTGGTCTCCAGCCTTCAGGTCTTCCCTGGCCTGAAGGTGGAGGCTTATAAGTACCTGCCTTCTTCCACCCAGGACTCTGCTGCCTCCTGCTGCCATTGAAGGCCCCAGGACTTGGCCCCAACCCTACTCGGAGAGTGGAACAGGTGCAGGGCAAGAAGAGAGGCCAGGCAGTGGGAGCCGAAATCCCTGAGCCTTTGGGGCTTCGGGGACAGTCCTTTCCTGACCTGAGGGTGCAGGCTGTAGAGATGCCTGGGTTCTGTGCCTGGGAGGGCAGCCGCAGCTGCACTCAGGAAGGCAGATCCTGCCTGCTGCCAGCCCACCCCAAGAGCACAGAGAGCTCAGATCCACAGTTGCAGTTTGGGTGACTGTAGCCCTACCCAGGAGGGCATGGATGGCTCCTGCCTGCTCTGTAGAGCAGGAGGCCTGGGTCTACAGCTATGGTTTGGGTGGCTGCAGTGGCACCTGAGGAGCTCCTGCCCCAACTCAGATGGAGTGGGGCTCCAAATGGCTCCATGGAATGTGCAGCCGCAGCTGGGCCTCCTTGCTGCAGCCAGTGTGTTGATGGCAGCTGCTGTCATAACCACTACACACCTATAAGAAGGGTGAAAAAATCATTAAGAAATAAGAGAATGGTGAGAATCCAAAACACTGAGGATGCCAAATGCTCGTAAAGATGTGAAGCAATAAGAACCCTCATTGCTGGTAGCAATTTGTCAGTTTCTTAGCAAACGAAACATACCCTTACCCTAAGATTTAGCAATCATACTCCTTGGTATTTACTCAAATGAATTGAAAACTATATCTACATAAAAACTTGCACACATTATTCACAACAGCAAAGACATGGAATCAACCTAAATGCCCATCAGTGGTAGACTGTATAAATAAAATGTGGTACATATACAACATGGAATACTATGCAGTCATACAAAAGAATGAGATCATATCCTTTTCAGGAGCCTGAATGAAGCTGGAGGCCACCATCCTTAGCAAACTGATGCAGGAACAGAAAACCAAATACTGCATATTCTCACTTACAAGTGGGAGCTAAAAGATACACTGGGGCCTACTTGAAGGTGGAGGATGGAAGGAGGGAGAGGAGCAGAAAAAAATAACTGTCAAGTACTATGCTTAGGGTGGATGACAAAATAATCTGCACAGCCAACCCTGTGACACAAGTTTACCTATATAACAAACCTGCACATGTATCCCTAAACCTAAAATAAAAGTTTTCATAAACCTCGCACATAAATGTTTATAGCAGCTTTATTCGTTATTGTCAAGCTTGGAAGTAACCAAGATATCATTCAGTACATGAATGGATAAACAAACTGTAGTACCTTCATACAATATAATATTATTCAGTGATAAAAAGAAGTGAGTTACTAGGCTCTGAAAAGACATGAAAGAGGCCCTTTCTTCTGCAGCCGGGACCTCCAACTTCTCCTGTCCTGGAAATCACCCCATTCTCAGGCCTCCAGCCTCAGACTAAATTCCACCACTGGCTTTCCTAGTTCTCCAGTTTGCAGATGATATTTTGTGGGACTTCTCAGTCATCATAATCACGTGAAAAACTGAGCCACCAGCTAGCCAATAGCATACCTGAGCAGGGAGTGGAGGTTTTGTATGATATCATGGCTGGGATATAGTCACTATCAAGACAGAAAGAACCCCTTTCATGGCCCCCTGGATTCAAGAAAGCAATTCTTCACTTGGACACTCAACCTGAAGCAGAGAATCCAAGAAAAGTACAAAGCAAAGATTTTCTCCTTTTTGTGTCTTCAAAGAGTCCCCCACCTTTTTGTGGGAAAGAGGTGGCTAGTTCTTATTTTCCTAAAATCTCACAATGTCTAAGGGGTAGGTGAGGACTAGGCATTTGCCCCAACCCCCTTGTCACTAGAAATGCTAAAGGGATTTGGCCATAATGGCAGCTGTTTCATAGCTAGTCTTACAGAAACTTTTTTTGAACCTGGTGGAAATTCCTGTCCCATGGAACCAGAAAAAAAGATCAAGAACATTGTGATTGCCACCAAAACGTTAGAACTGAGGCATGCTCCTATCTTGGTCTGTTCATGCTGCTATAACAAAATACCATAGAATGGGTGATTATGAACAACAGAAATTGAGTTCTGAAAAGTGGGAAGTCCAAAGTCAAAGTGCTAGCAGATTTACTGTCTGATGAGGGCCTGCTTTTTGGTTTATAGATGGCCTTTTTTACCAGTGTCCTCACATGTGGAAGGGGCAAGCTAGCTCTCTGGGCCTCTTTTTATAAGGACACTAATCCCATTCATAAGGGCTCTGACCTCATAACCTAACCACTTCCCAAAGGCTCTACTTCTTAATTTCATCGTATTGGTGATTAAATTTCAACATGCCATCAACTGTGTTGGGGAACCCTGAGGAATCTGTTTTTGTATGGGTAGGATCAAGAAATCAAAAACACAGGAGCAAATCTTTGTGGTTCTGGATGAGGGAATGGTTTCTTAGATATGACATCAAAAACACAAGCAACAAAAGAAAAAAATAGATACATTAGACTTCATCAAATTTAAAACTTTTGTGCTTCCAAGAACACTGTAGAGAAAGTGAAAAGACAAACCAAGTCCAAGGTGGGGACAAGTGAAAGCTCTGCTCCAAAGGCAGCAAATAAATGTGTTCAGAGGAGTCTATTCCATGTCCATTGATGAGGGAGATATTGACAAATTTAAATGAACATAGCTTTGTACTGAATGAAGTGGCTCTGAAGTGCCACATGGAATGCCAAACTTCTGTTTCAGGTTTCTTAGACATATTTATTTGTAGTTTCTCTAATTTGTGGGCATGGTTGGATCCTTACTAAACAATTAATTGATGGAAAAGCCAAAATGAGGAGCAGGCACTTATTTTTCTTTTCTAGGTGGCTGCTGAGTTTGAAGGTTTTAAAACATTTTTGGCTTGATCATTCTAGAGTCAAGGTCAGTGAGCTTGGAAAGCCAAGGATTCATATTCTTTCAGTGGTAAATTAAGTATCTGGATGGCCTAGGTACCATATACTACCTGAGGAAGCAAGTTGATTCCATGGAGAAAGTGTAGGCCACTATTAACTTTTTGCTCGGATGACTAAAAGCTTCCTAATTTCTCTTAGTGCAAATTCTGGCTCCACTAATTTTGTAAATGTTTCACTTTAGGCAAGTTAAATAATCCTTGCTGAAGTTAAGGAAAATGAAAATAATCGTAACTACCTTGAACAGTTGTTAAAAGAATGAAATAGAATTATACAAAGCGGTTAGTACAGGGCTTGGTAAATAGTAGGTTCTCAGTAGATAGTGGGACCTGTAGATAATCTCTAAATGTGGCTTTCAAATTGGGGAATGCCAGTATATCTCTCCTATACATTCACATCTTGTATCTGCTTGCTAGCCTTGGTGTGATTTCTCTCTGATGGATTTATTATTTACATGTTTATCTCTTTACTGGACTTTAGCTACCTAAGACAATGATGGAACTTCCTCTTTCTATCCCCAGTGGCTAGCAATGTACTTCGTGAATGTTTGAATGAATAAAAATCGCTCCCACTATATACATTGGGAAGAAAGAAAATAACAATTTCACCAGTGCCCATCCTATTGAAGACTTCTCAGACTGATGCCATCCGTGAGTGTCTACCCTTGTCTTTTAGAGTACAGTGATCACTATTCATGGATGTTCTCATCAAGCAGGACATGAAGGAAAAAAATGTCCTCTCTTCTGTGCAAACTGAACTTCAGTGTTTATAATCCTATCAGACTGGGCTGGAGAGAAGTAAATATCATGGACCATTAGTGGTCACAAGACATAGTGTTTATAGAATCCTCCCAGTGAAATCTTTCCTGTTTTTCACTGTGTGAGTGTATTAGTCCATTCTTGCATTGCTATAAAGGAATACCTGAGACTGGATAATTTATAAAGAAAGAGATGTAGTGAGCTCATGGTTCCACAGGCTGTACAGGAAGCATGATGCTGGCATCTGCTTGGCTTCTGGGGAGGCCTCAGGAAACTTACAATCATGGCCAAAGGCAAAGGTATAACAAGGCATCTCACATGGCGGGAGCAGGGGTTGGGGGAGGTGCCACACACTTTGAAATGACTGGATCTCATGAGAACACACTCATGATCATGAGGACAGTACCAAGGGGATGATGCTAAACCATTCATGAGAAGTTAACCCACATGGCTCAGTTACCTCCCGCCAGTCCCCACCTCCAACATTAGGGATTACAATTTGACATGAGGTTTGGTAGGAACACAGATCAAAACCATGTAATTCCACCCCTTGCTCCTGCCAAATATCATATCCTTTTCACATTGCAAAATACAATCATACCTTCCCAACTGTCCCTCAAAGTTTTAACTAATTCCAGCATGAACTAACTCAAAAGTCCAAAGTCTCATCTGGGACAAGGCTAGTGCCTTCCACCTATGAGCCTGTAAAGTAAAGAACAAATTAGTTATTTCCAAGATACAATGGGGGTGCAAGCATTGGGTAAACATTCCCATTCCAAAAGGGAAAAATTGGCCAAAAGAAAAGGGCTACAGGCCCCATGCAAGTCTGAAACCCAGAGGGGCAGCCATTAAATCTTAAAGCTCCAAAATGATCTCCTTTGACTCCATGTCCTACAACCAGGGCACACTGGTGCAAGGGGGTGGGCTTCTGAGGCTTTGGGCAGCTCTGCCTCTGTGGCTTTACAGGGTTCAGCCCCTGTGGCTGGTCTCATAGGCTGGCATTAAGTGCCTGCAGCTTTTCCGGGTGTAGGGTGCAAGCTGTTGGTGAATCTATTGTTCTGGGTTCTGGAGAACAGTGGCCCTCTTCTCACAGCTCCACTAGGGAGTGCCCCAGTGGGGACTCTTTATGGGTGCTCCAATCCCACATTTCCCCTCTGCACTGCCCTAATAGAGGTTCTGCATGAGGGATACCCCTCTTTAGCAGGCTTTTGCCTGGACATCCAGGCTTTTCCATACATCCTCTGAAATCTAGGTAGAGGCTCCCAAGCCTCAACTCTTGCATTCTGTGCACCTGCAATGAAACAACACACTTCTAAGTAACACATACATCAAAGAAAAAAATCTCAAGATAAATTAAAAAAATAGTTTGAACTAAATAAGAGTAAAAATAGAATAACTGAATAAACCAAAATTTGTGAAATGCAGAGAAAGCAGTGCTTAGCAGGAAGTTTATAACATTGAATGCATATATTAGAAAAAAGATCTAAAATCAATAATCTAATCTTCCACATTAGGAAACTAAAAAAAGGAGTGCAAATTAATCCCAAAGTAAGCAGAAGAAATAAAAATTAGAGCAGGAATCCATGTAATTAAAAACAGGAAATCAACAGAGAAAAGAAATCAAAAGTTAATTCTTTGAAAAGATCAATAAAATTGATAAGTTTCTAGCCAGGTTAATTAAGAAAAAAAGAGAAAAGATAATGGCCAGGCATGGTGATGCAAGCCTTTAATCCCAGCTATTTTGGAGGCTGAGGTGGGAGGATCGCCTGAGCTCAGAAGTTTGAGTTTGAGGCCAGCCTGAACAACATGCAAGACCCTGTCTCTAAAACAGAGGGAGAGAGAGAGAGAGAGAGAGAAAGAGAGAGAAAGAGACAGAGAGAGAGAGAGAGAGAAGACGGAAATTACTCATCAGAAATGAAAGAAGGGAGATCACTACAAATCCTACGAGTATCAAAAGGATAATAAAGGAATATTATGGACAACTCTATGCTTACAAATTTGACAACCTAGATGAGATGGATACATTCTATCAAAGACATATGTGCGAAAACTCACACAAGAAGAAACAGACAATCTGAATAGGCCTATATCTATTAAAAATATTGGATCAATAATTAAAAACTTCCCAAAACAGAAAACATCAGGACAAGATGGATTCACTGGGGAATTCTACCAAATATTTAAGTAAGAAATTACACCAATTCTCTACAATCCTTTTCAGAAGATAAAACCCCAGAAAATTCCTAATTCATTCTATGAGGGTAGCATTATTCTAATATCAAAACCAGACAAAGATGTTACAAGAAAGCTACAGAACAATATGTATCATAAATACAGATGCAAAAATCTTTGACAAAATGTTAGCAAATCCTCAGATGCTCAAGACCCTTATATAAAATGGTGTAATATTTGCGCATAACCTACATACTTCCTCTTGTATATTTAAAATAATCTCTAGATTACTTATAATACCTAATATAATGAAAATGCTGTGCAAATAGTTATCATACTGTGCTGCTTTTAAAATTCGTATTATTTTATATTATTTTTTATTTTTTTCAAAAACTATTTTTGATCTGCAGTTGTTTGAAATCACAGACGGAAACCAGAGGATATTGAGGGCCGACTGTATGTGAGCACTCCCCAAAATGAAATAGTAAGGTGTGAATTTAACAAAGTATCAAAGAATAACTGAATAAATGAAGAGATAGTTCATGTTTATGGATAGGAAGGTTCAATATTATCAAGATACTGATGCTTTGAAACTTGATCTATATATTCAGCACAATCCCAACCAAAATCCTAGGAAGCTGTATTGTGGTTATAGACAATGATTTGAAAGTTCGTATGGAGAGGGAAAAGACCCAGAATAGTCAATTCTATATTGAAGGAGAAGAACAAAGTTGGAGGACTGACAGTACCTGACTTCAAGACTAACTATAGAGCTGCAGTAATCAAGACAGTGTGGTATTGACAAATAGATCAATGGAACAGAATAGACAGCCCAGAAAAAGACCCATACAAATATGGTCAACTGATCTTTGATGTAGGAGCAAAGGCAATACAATGGAGGAAAGATAGTCTTTTCAACAAATAGTGCTGGAGAAACTAGACATCCAAGTGCAAAAATAAATAAATAAATAAATAAATAATTAGACATAGACTTATACCTTTCATAGAAATTAACTCAAAATGGATCATCAACCTAAATGTAAAATGCATAACAATAAAACTTCTAGAAGATAACACAGGAGAAAACCTAGATGGCCTTGGGTATAGTGATGACTTTTTAAATAGAGTGCCAGAAGCATGATTCATAAAGGAAATAATTGACCAGGCACGGTGGCTCACACTTGTAATCCCAGCACTTTGGAAGGCCGAGGCGGGCGGATCACCTGAAGTCAGGAGTTCAAGACCTGACTAACATGGTGAACCCCTGTCTCTACTAAAAATACAAAAAATTAGCCAGGCGCGGTGGCACACACCTGTAATCCTAGCTACTCGGGAGGCTGAGGCAGGACAGTCGCTTGAACCTGGGAGGCAGAGGTTGCAGTGAGCAGAGATCGTGCCAGCACTCTAGCCTGGGCAACAAGAGTGAAACTCCATCTCAAAAAAAAAAAAAGAAAGAAAGGAAAAGGAATAGTTAGTAAGCTGGACTTCATCGAAATTAAAAACTTCTACAAAAGACACGGTCAAGAGAATGGGAAGACAAGCCACAGACAGGAGGAAAATATTTGCAAAAGATATATTCAATAAATGACTATTATCCAAATATATTAAGAACTCTTAAAACCCCACAATAATAAAATGAACAACCTAATTAAAAAATAGGCAGGAGACCTGAGCAGGCACCTCATCAAAGAAGATATACAGAGGGTAAATAAGCATATGATAGGATGCTCAACATCATACATCATTACAAAATTGCAAATTAAAACAAAAGTGAAATACCATGACACACCTGTTAGAATGGTGAAAAGACAAAACACTGATAACACCAAATGCTGGTGAAGATTGAGAGCAACAGGAACTCTCATTCATTGCTGATGTGAATGCAAAATGGTACAGCCATTTCAGAAGACATTTTGTCAGTTTCTTACAAAACTGAACATAGTCTTACCATAAGATCCAGTAATCACGCCCCTTGGTATTTACCCAAATGAGCTGAAAACTTATGCCCACACAAAAACTCGCACACAAGTGTTTATAGCAGTTTTATTCATATTGCCAAAACTTGGAAGCAATCAAGATGGCCTTCAGTAGTGAATGAATAAATAAACTGTGGCGTATACAGACCATGCAGTATTATTCAGTGCTGAAAAGAAACAAGCTATCAGTCCGGGTGCATTGGTTCACACCTGTAATCCCAGGACTTTGGGAGGCCAAGGCAGGTGGATCATGAGGTCAGGAGTTCAAGACTAGCCTGGCCAAGATGGTGAAACCCCATCTCTACTAAAAATACAAAAAAAATTAGCTAGGCGTGGTGGCGGGCGCCTGTAATCCCAGCTACTCGGGAGTCTGAGGCAGAGAATTGCTTGAACCCAGGAGGCGGAGTGAGCTGAGATCGCGTACTCCAGCCTGGGCAACAGAGCGAGACTTTGTCTCAAAAAAAAAAAAAAAAAAAAAGAGCTATCAAGTCATGAAAATACATGGATGAAGCTTAAGTGCACATTACTAAGTGAAAGCAGACAATCTGAAAATACTACATGCTATATGATTCCAAACATACGACATTCTACAAAAGGCAAAATCATGGAGACAGTAAAATAATGAGTGGTTGCCAGGGACTGGGGGGAGGGTGGGATGAGTAAACATAGCACAGAGGATTTTTAGGGCAATGAGATGATTCTGCGTGGTGATAGAATACTAGATCATGCTGCTATACATTTGTCTACACCCACAGAATGTTGAGCACCGAGACCTAATGTAAACTAGGGACTTTGGGTGATAATGATGCGTCCATACAGCTTTATCAATTGTAACAAATGTTCCACTGTGGGTCAGGACGTTAACAGTGGGAGAGGTTGTGCATGTGTGGGCTAAGGGGTATATGGAACTCTCTGTACTTTCCACTCAATTTTGCTGTGAACCCAAAACTGTTCTAAAAAATAGTCTATTAACAAGAGAATGTACATTCTTTGTCTGTAATTGCTCCTAATTTGTAGCAATTCAGGAAAAACAGCTAGAGAAAGCAGGCTATCAACACGATGCACAAAATAAGCATTGAGAACCTCAAAAATGGTATCATTTGTTAATGCAGAACCCAGACTGGTCCCAGGTCTTCATTAGGATGGGTTGATGATTTTGACTGGGGAGTAGGTTCAAAGTTTGGGGGGCACAGAGGACATGCAAAAGTAATTCCAAGTGCTTCTCATATTATGGATTTGGTGTGTAATAAAGGTTTTATTTTTAAATTTTTCTTAATTCTCTCAAGTTTTTCTTCTGATGGAAAACTCAATGTTGGTCATTATTAGAGCTTTTTATTTTCACCTCCGGTTTAAAAAGGTCCTGGGGTCTTACTCACTGCCAAGCATTGGAGGGCGAGCCTCTTGTCATCCAGGTACCTCTCCCATGCCCACCATCCTGGCTCACATGGTACCTCCAGGCTTGGCAGCCCTGCTGTTTCCTCAAGGTTCAGGAATTTATGATGAGGCAGGGATCCTACCTACCTCACTAGCTGGACAGCTAAGTTTTTCAACTAGTTAATAGAACTGTCTATACACAAGGAGGAAGAGGAAGTGAGAACAAGAATGAAAGAAAGGGAGGGAGAGAAGAGAATAGAGAAGAGACGAGAAGAGAAGAAAAGAGAAGAGAAAAGAGAAGAAAAGAGAAGAGAAAAGAGAAGAGAAGAGAAGAGAAGAAGTAGTGCCCAATGAGGTGCAAACGTCCATGAGAGAATATTGGGGTTAAGTTAGGTGAACAGGCAGTTAAAATCCAAAGCTCCCCTGTATTGGACAGATATCTGGTTCTTAAGGTACCTTTCTTAGCTGGGTGGTCTAACAACAGCTTTTGAAAATGTGCCTGCCCCCCACAAAAAATAGGGAAAAAAACATGCTTCCCCAGAAAGACAAATACCACACATTCTGACTCATGTGGGGGCTAAAAAAGTGGATCCCATGAAGACAGAGAGTAGAATAATGGTTGCCAGAAGCTAGGAAGGGTAATGGGGAGGAGGGCATGAACAGAATTTGATTAATGGGTGAAAATATACAGTTTGATTGAAGAAATAAAACCTGGTGTTTGATAAGTCAGTAGGGTAACTATAGTTTGCAATAAGCTATTTTACCTTTCAACATAGCTAGAAGAGAATAATTCAACTATTTCTAGCATAAAGACAAATGTTTAAAGTGATGGTTATCCCAACTACACTGACTTGATCAAACTTACAAATTATATAAATGTATTAAATTATCACATGTACCTTGAAGGTATGTATATTTATTATGTATCAGCAAGAAATTGTTTCTTAAAAAGTGCCTCGCAATTGTTTTTATGGGAACTTTCCTCTTCTCTGGGACCAGCCCCTGAAAGTTAATATAGATCAGGTTGGAATACATTTGTTTATATTTTAAACTTATAAGGGAGAAATGCCATTTCTGTCTCTCTCTAAGAGGTAGATATGAGCTGGACATAACAGCCCCACCATTTTAAGCTTCCAGGATGAAATTTTCCTTTTCGAGGGATGAGGTTTTTAGTGCTGAACACCTGTTAGCCTCAGTAGGGAAGGCACTGGGATCAAGATGCCAAAGAAGATACCCCAGAGTCAGCATAGGAGACGGAGTTTTATTAGGGGCTTCCATACGGGGAGAGAGTCCAGTGGCCGTGGGCTGGACAGGACAACTGCCTTATGTGCAGAAACAGTCCAGTGGTAGTGGGCTGGACAAGATATCTGCCTTACATACAGTCCAGTGGCGTTGGGCTGGGCAGGAAAACCACAACCACTTGCAAATAACATGCAGTTTATATAGAGTTTTCATTGATCACCCTCCCCCTAACAACCTCCACTTTATAACCTTCATTTAAGCCAAAACTCAGGATCTCAGTTCCCTGTATGACCTGTGTTCCATGGGCGGGCTGGGGGCTCAGTTGCTCCTCATAGATAATGAATGACTCTCCTGGTTGACTGTTCCCCGATTCCATAGTTTGGAATGCACCTTCAGGTATACCTTCCATGCAGAGTCAGTCTAAGGGTATGATTAAGCTATTGCTACCAGGCGCATTTACCCTACAGGTTTAAATTTACCTTTCAAGCAATCTGTCCTATTATTTGGGAACACCATCACAGTGAGTGTTTAATCAGGAAGCAAGAACCCCTGCTTTGTCCTTGTGGAAGATGTGAACATTAGGAACTTACCCAAAGGCTTGGAATTGGGTTCCTGAAGTTGAGTCCTTGAAGTCCCACCTTGGGAGGTCTGCTGGACAACAGGAATGAGTGGGTGTTCTAATGAGTCCCTCTGTAGGTGTGGTTGGTTGTTTTTGGTTTGTAGTGACAGGAAGCATTGCTTTTCTTTGTAAGAATTCCAATCTCTGTGCTTCTTGCTTGTTCTTGGGAGGTGAGTATGTGTGTGTGTATTTGTGGTGTGTGTGTGTGGTGTGTGTGGGGTTGTGCGTGTGTTGGGTGTGTGTGTTTGTGTGGTGTGTGTGTATGGTGTGTGTGTGGGGTGGGGTGTGTGTGTGGCGTGTTGTGGGGTTGTGGTGCATGTGTGTAGGGTGTGTGTGAGTTTGTGTGGTGTGTGTGTATGTGTGTGGTGTGTGTGTGGGGTGGGGTGTGTGCGTGGTGTGTGTGTGGGGTTGTGCGTGTGTGTAGGGTGTGTGTGAGTTGTGTGTGTGGTGTGTGTGAGAGTGTCTGGTATGTGTATGTGGTGTGTTTGTGTGGTGTGTGTGTGTCTGTGTGTGGTGTGTGTGTGGGGTAGGGTGTGTGTGTGGTATGTGTGTGGGGTTGTGCGTGCGTGTAGGGTGTGTGTGAGTTTGTGTGTGTGTGTGGTGTGTGGTGTGTGTGAGTGTGTCTGGTGTGTGTGTGGTGTGTGTGTGGTGTGTGTGTGGGGTGGGGTGTGTGTGGGGGGTTGTGCGTGTGTGTGAGTGTGTCTGGTGTGTGTGTGGTGTGTGTGTGGTGTGTGTGTGGGGTGGGGTGTGTGTGGGGGGTTGTGCGTGTGTGTAGGGTGTGTGTGAGTTGTGTGTGTGTGAGTGTGGGGTGGTGTGTGTGGTGTGTGGGGGGTTGTGCGTGTGTGTTGAGTGTGTGTGTGTGTGGTGTGTGTGTATGGTGTGTGTGTGGGGTGGGGTGTGTGTGTGGCGTGTTGTGGGGTTGTGCGTGTGTGTAGGGTGTGAGTTTGTATGGTGTGTGTGTATGTGTATGGGGGTGGGGTGTGTGTGTGGTGTGTTTGTGGGGTTGTGCGTGTGTGAGTTGTGTGTGTGTTTGGTGTGTGTATGTGTTGTGTTTGTGTGGTGTGTGAGTGTGTGTGTCTGGTGTGTGTGGTGTGTGTGTGGGGTAGGGTGTGTGTGGGGTTGTGGTGCGTGTGTGTAGGGTGTGTGTGAATTTGTGTGTGAGTGTGTGTGGTGCGTGTGGTGTGTGTGTGTGGTGTGTGTGTGTGTCTGGTGTGTGTGTGGTGTGTGTGTGTAGGGTGGGGTGTGTGTGTGGTGTGTAGGGGGGTTGTGTGTGTGTAGGTTGTGTATGAGTTGTGTGTGTGTGAGTGTGTGTGTGGTGCGTGTGTGGGGACCTGCGTGAGTGTAGGGTGTGTGTGAGTTGTGTGTGTATATGTGTGGTGTGTGTGTGGTGTGTGTGGGGTATGTGTGGGGTTGTGGTGTGTGTGTGTGTGGTGTGTGTGAGTGTGTGTGTGTGAATATTAAAGCTGCTGCTCATGACACGCAGGAGCTGAGACAGCTGTAAGGTGGGTCACGCTGGAGAAGAGGCTGGGAAGAAGTGCATTTGGTCACATTGGGTTTGGTCACACCAAAACCTGGATCTCACAGCAATATTACAGAAGACTGAATAGGATTCCTGGAAATAATGTCCAGTTGAAGGACGTTGCCATTGTCAATCAGCTTTGTAAAACAGTAGGACCCGGGACCAGAAAAGGGTTCAGGAGGCAAGTTTCAGGCTGGAATAGGGTGAGGTGGGGGAGTTTGCCTCTCTTGCGCTCTTGTGGAGGTTGAGGTCCTGATGCTGAATAGAACAGGTATTGAGTTTGCCTCTAGTGGGAATGGTAAGCTAGGACTACCTATTTGATGTGTGTAGAGGATCAGGCAAAGAGAAGGCAAGCAAGGGAAACTGCCTGTGAACTACAGAGAATCAATCTACTATCCAGTGTTTCTCTCTTTTGTTGTAATTCCTTTCAATCAACTCCAAACCCCAGCCCCCATAAGACCCCTTTAAAAATTACGGCTTCGTTTCTGCATTCAGTGATGGGAAGTCAGAGGAGTCCATTTTGCGGGGACAGAATGGTACAGCAGAAAACAGCAGCTGGAAAGAGGAAGGTCCAGGGACCCCAGGGGAACCACCACCGGCAGCCAGAGCCTCCCCAGTGGCTGAGGCTGCAATCAGTCATGAAAATAGCGTTCTGACAAGCGAAATGATTCCTTGGGAGTCCCAGAAATGCTGGTGAAGAGGAAGCTGGTAGAAGAACTGGACTTCCTCGGACCGAGTCAGTGGGAACCTGAGGCACCATCACTTTTGAATCACAAAGAAATGTGACTTTATTATGACATTTAAAACTAATGAAGTCTGGACATTTGGGCTGTACAATGTAAGGAACTGAGGCTTGGTTACTGTGTGGTTCATTGCTGCTCATTATGTTGTCAGACGAATGGGAATGAGGCCACACTCGGCTTGAAAATTGCCAGTAAACTGATGGAGAGGAACATTCTGCTTTCATTCTGTAAAATTAGAGACACAATGTAACACTCGCCGTCTAATTAGCTACAAAACATTGACATCAGTGTTCATGCTCTGCATATCAATACAGGTTGCTCCGTTTGTGCATTTATACCATCTTCCTGATTACCAAATACCTTAGCAAATGGGACAGCAGATGTTCCCTCTCACAACTTCAACGTGGCATCTGCTCAAATCATTTGTCTCCTCCAACCCATTCAATTGCTAAGCCCCTATATTTATTCTGACATCTGGGGGCTGGCTCTTTGCCTGTTCAACTAAGTTGGGTAACATTGAGTGCTTTCCTGCACTAAGTTGGTGTTTAAGGGGAAGAGCTGAAAAATCACGTCTGCATGCTTTCTAATCCGGTAAATGTTAGTTTTACTCATACCTCCCTGGGAATGATTTTCTCTGGGTCATGGAAATCTTTTATTTTTTATTTACTTATTTCTATTTGCTAGTTTAAAAATGAACAGATATTATTGATAAAATAACAATTTTTTAAAATGTGAGACTGATCATTCAGGAAATTTTAGTCAGATGCTACTAAGTCTTCCATTTCATTATTTTTTGTTTGTTTTTATTTGATACATAATAATTGTACGTGTTTATGGTATACAGGGTGACGTTTCAATACATATATACACTAAGCAATGATCCAGTCATGGTATTTAGTATATCCATCACCTCAAACGTTTATCATTTCTTTGTAGTGAGAGCATTCAGAATCCTCTCTTCTAGCTATTTTGAATCCATTAGGAATTCCATTCATAACAAGGTGGAGAGAGATGGGTGGATGGTATGGTAGTGTATCTCCAGGATGAATACTGTTAAGTTCTTTCTTTCCCTACAAGCCATTCTTCATTGAGAAGTGGAACTTATTCCACCACCTTAATGAATCTAGGCTGGCCTGTGACTTGCTCTTGACCAGTTGAATGTGGTGGAACTGACATAGTCTAACCTCCAAATCATAAGAAGCCTTGCAGCTTCTGTTGGGTCTCCTGGCATATTCCCTCTTGGGGAAATCCACAGGCCACCTACTACCAGTCCAACTACTTTGAGACCGCCATACTGTGTAGGAAGCCCAGCCTAGCCATGTGGAGAGGCTGCTTGAGCAGTCCCCAGCTTTCCCAGCCTACACATGAGACGTGAGAGTGGAGACACCTTCTGATATGGTTTGGATATTTGTCTCCTCAAAATCTCATGTGGAAATGTGACCCTAGTGTTGAATGTGGGAGATGTTGGGTCATGGGGGTGGATCCATCATGAATGGCTTAGCACCATCCACTTGGTGATGGTCAGTACTTGGTCAGTACTTTATGTAGATTATTATCTCTTTAACCCTCCCATGACCCTATATGTCAGACAGTTTTGACAGTGAAAGAGACACTGTTAATAATTATTCTTCTAATTATTCTAATCATTATAAAAATATTCTATATGCCAGCGCTGTCCTAGGCCCACCTGGGCATATGATCACCCCTACCTATGGACAAGTATAGCTCCTCCCCTGATAGTACACCTGAGGAAACTGAGGCTTAGTTCTTACTCTCTTAGTTCATATGAGAGCTAACTATTTAAAGGAGCCTGGCACCTCCTTCTCTTTTCTTGTTTCCTCTCTTGTCATGTGACATGCTGGTTCCCCTTTCCTTCCACCTTGACTAAAACTTCCTGAGCCTTCACCAGAAGCCCAGCAGATTCTGGCACCATGCTTGTACAGCCTTCAGAACTGTAAGCCAAACAAAACCTCTTTTAAAAATAAATTCCCCAGTCTCAGGTACTCCTTTATTGCAGTGCCAGACTAATGCACCTTCCAATGGCTCAAGTTCCAGCTGTGCTCTGTCTGTAACCAAATGAGACACCCCAAGTAAGAACCACCCAGCTAAGCCTGTCAACCCCCAGCCCCAGGAGAGGTAACGGTACATAGTTGTTTTACACCACTAAGTTTTTGGGGTATTTGGTTGTGCAGTAACAGATCGCTGGAACAGTTTAACTAGGAAATAAACTTAAGGGGTTGTAGTTTGTATTTTAGTAAAAGTTCTAAGTCTTCTGTTAATTTTCATGGTAAGTGAAGACAGCTTGAACAAATGCCATGATCTATGTTTTAGAATAGCATTTGGCTGGAGGGCACTGGACCCATTGATTTTATGCTTGGTATAAATTCAGATTTGGAGATATATATATATATCTCCAAATGTATATAAAATAGATTGAAGAAATCAAGGTAGGTCTCAAGTTTACAAGGAGCTGTTAGTGTAATGTTGTTTGAAGAAATACTGAAAGCTACCCAAAATCATCTCCTTCCACCAGCCTGAAGTCCCCATTAATTCTTTTTCTTTTTCTTTTTTTTTTTTTGAGACGGAGTCTCGCTCTGTCGCCCAGGCTGGACTGCAGTGGCTGGATCTCAGCTCACTGCAAGCTCCGCCTCCCAGGTTCCCGCTATTCTCCTGCCTCAGCCTCCCGAGTAGCTGGGACTACAGGCGCCCGCCACCTCGCCCGGCTAGTTTTTTGTATTTTTTTAGTAGAGACGGCGTTTCACCGTGTTAGCCAAGATGTTCTCGATCTCCTGACCTCGCCATCCACCCGTCTTGGCCTCCCAAAGTGCTGGGATTACAGGCTTGAGCCACCGCGCCCGGCCAACCATTAATCCTTTTTCATCTCAACTTACCTAGGAAGGGCAGTACATAAATCTCCTGGGAACCTGGCAAGACCAGACTCCTCTGTCTGGGAGATCAGCTTACTGAGCCCTGAAGGAGAGTCCTGAAGGAGTAGATCAGAGACAGCTTTTTGAGGTCACTGAGAAAGGTCCAGGCATATGTGGGATGCCAATGTGAAGGAATCTGGGTGGTATGAGACTGGGGCCTGGGACAACTCTGAAGACAAACTTCTCTCCCCTCCTAATTCTGCACAGAGCTAGTCTTACATGAAGCTATTGCCAATTATTTTGGGTGCATCTTCTATATCCTAGGCACTATGGTCAGTACTTTACATAGATTATATCTCTTTAACCCTGCCATGACCTATATGACGGACAGTTTTGACAGTGAAAAAGACACTGTTAATAATTATCCTTTTAATTATTCTAATCATTATAAAAATATTCTATATTCCAGGACCGTCCTAGGCCCACCTGGGCATATGATCACCCCTACCTATGAACAAGTATAGTTCCTCCCCTGATAGTACACCTGAGGAAACTGAGGCTTAGGATGTGAAGCCACTTGCTGAAGGTCACACAGCTGGTAAATGGTGGAGGAGGATTTGATCCAAGTAGTCTGGCTCCTGAATCTATACTCTCTGCCACTACGGCTAAGTATTGACATAGCTATCGTTTAATGCAAAAGTCAGACTGGAAAGCTAAATTTGGCTCATAGATTCTGTTTTGGTTGGCACTCATTGATTTTTTTTTAGAAATTGGGCTTAGGCCGGGCGCAGTGGTTCACGCCTGTAATCCCAGCACTTTGAGAGGCCGAGGTGGGTGGATCACAAGGTCGGGAGATTGAGACCATCCTGGCCAACATGGTGAAACCTCGTCTCTACTAAAAATACAAAAATTAGCTGGGCGTGGTAGCGGGTGCCTGTAGTCCCAGCTACTCAGGAGGCTGAGGCAGGAGAATTGCTTGAACCCGGGAGGCAGAGGTTGCAGTGAGCCGAGATCGTGCCACTGTGCTACAGCACTCCAGCTTGGGCAACAGAGAGAGACTCCATCTCAAAAAAAAAAAAAAAAAAAAAAAAAAAATTGAACTTAAATGCCTTTGGATTGAGGCCTGTCTCTTTCAGTTCATCTTATAATTTCCCTTGGTCCATTTGTCTTTTTTTCATAAGTGTAATCCCTGGAGGCATTTGATTTGGCAGCTCCTAAAGTAATACATTTCTAGCATCCTATGGTATCCCACTGACCATTCTTTCTACTTTTTACCCACAGCCTTCTCTCATCCACTGACCTCTCCAGTCTCTTGTGTATGATACCATCAATCTCATAACCCCATTTTCTCCACTCCTCTCTGACCTTCACGGAAGAGCCTGCATATGGGTGAGCTTCTCACTTCTGTCCCAGTGTACCTACATATACAAAAAGTCTCCAAGTGTAGCTGGGTATACTTTCCATTTCATGTGGTCACTCTAAAACCATTGAGTGTACAACATCCAGCAATCACTTGGAAATACCCCTCTAAATTGATAACGGTAGGCAGTGACTATTCAAAATAACTATAAACATTGCTGAGCATTTACTTAATATTTAAAAATTAGGATGAGAAACCCTTAAGCAGATAGCACATTTTTTTTTCTTTTTTTCTTTTTTTGAGATGGAGTCTCGCTCTGTTGCCCAGGATGGAGTGCAGAGGCGTGATCCCAGCTCGCTGCAACCCGTGCCTCCCAGGTTCAAGTGATCTCCTGCCTCAGCCTCCTGAGTAGCTGGGATTACAGGTGCCCACCACCATACCTGGCTAATTTTTGTACTTTTAGTAGAGATGAGGTTTCGCCATGTTGGCCAGGCTGGTCTCAAACTCCTGACCTCAAGTGATCCGCCTGCCTCGGCCTCCCAAAGCCCTGGGATTACAGGCATGAGCCACCACGCCTGGCCGTGATAGCACATATTTTTAAGTGTTTATAAAAATTGAAGAATTTATATCTTAAGGAATTTTGTGTATTTGGAGATATTCATGTATATAACTAATCAAAGGTTTAAAAGTTTGGGCAGTGGCTGGATGCGGTGGCTCACGCCTGTAATCCCAGCACTTTGGGAGGCCAAGGCGGGCGGATCACGAGGTCAGGAGATTGAGACCATCCTGGCCAACAATATGAAGCCGCATCTCTACTAAAAATACAAAAAATTAGCTGGGCATGGTGGCGGGCGCCTGTAGTCCCAGCTACTCAGGAGGCTGAGGCAGGAGAATGGCGTGAACCCGGGAGGCGGAGCTTGCAGTGAGCTGAGATCGTACCACTGCACTCCAGTCTGGGCGACAGAGTGACAGAGTGAGACTCTATCTAAAAAAAAAAAAAAAAAAAAAGTTTTGGGGAGTTTTAAAAATGTCTGAATCATGTACAAGAATTCTGTGAAACCATAGAAGAAATTCTAATGAAACATGAGAGAACACTTAGATTTCAAGAGCCAAATTTTATTTTACAATGATGAAGATGGACAGAGAACATCTTCTTGATGAAAGAGAAGAGTGATTGAACATGAGCAGAGAGGAAGGACTCATTACATACAAGTACCAGATGCAAATATCATCAAGCTCTAATCAGCATGGGAGAGAGCATTGCTTGGGAAATGTGCACTCTGGCTCAGGGTACGGTACAGAACTTGGAAACTCTTCTCATCCTTCATACACTCTGATCCAAATAAACCTTGCTTACTTAGAAGAAGACAGCTTCTTTCATGTCTGGTGTTCTCAATGCCCATCAACAGGTCACAGAAACAAACTTTTAATAGAATCTGTTTAAACCTCCAGAAATCTGTATTGTATTACAGGTTTGCTCAAGAATGTGATCATTGGATTAATTAAGGGTTGTGTGTGAGAGGAATGAGATTTTTAATTTACTTGAGCTGATAGTCTTTATGAATATATTAATATACACAGACAAGTAAAATATGTGTATGTGTAGATTTTTATTAATAACTATTAAGATCTACTAGAACGGGGAGGGCTTCCTCAAGTCTAGCCACTTAGTGCCTACTATGTGTACACATCTATGACTAAAATTCTGTCTGTGGGCTTCACAGATTATATAAAGTAGCAGAGAGTTTTCTCTTTTCAGTAACTTAGTTTATGAGGGGGCCTGGATGCTGGTTGTATGGAAAGGATCTTTACAAAATTTCCATTTAGGGAAGTAGTTGGTGACGTTTCTGTGTATTCACCCTGATACTACATATTCATGAATCACTGCTTGTCAACACCTCCAGGTTAGGTTAGATGAGCTCTGTGGTACCTTCTGACTTGGAAATTCTGGGTTTTATGTGACTTATCAGCCATTTTTCCTGTCTGCTCTTGCATTGAGCCATTTTCTACCAGGAGCCTTCTGGTTGCCAAGGGTCAAGCTTATTGTATTAGCTTGGTTCTGTTTGACTGATTCCACATTACTAGGAACGCTTCTATAAATACAACTAAGAGGGAGAGTTTCCCAAAGCCTTTTATCCAAGGCCATGCCACTGAATTCACGTAGAAGAGAAATTTCTCTGGAGCAGTTAGCCTACATTAAAAAGGGCAGTTCTGCTGGGCGTGATGGCTCACACCGGTTATCCCAGCACTGTTATCCCAGCACTTTGGGAGACCGAGGCAGGTGGATTGCTTGAACGCAGGAGTTTGAAACCAGCCTGGGCAACGTGGCAAAATCCTGTCTCTACAAAAAACACAAAAAAACAAAACAAAAACTAGCTGGGCGTGGTGGCATAGGCCTATGCTTGCATCATCATATCTCTCTCCTGGACACGACACACCTGTCTCCCTCTTATAAGAACTCATCTGATTACATCAGGCCTACGTGGAAAGCCCAGGACAATCTTTCCATTGCAAGAGCCTTAAATTAATCACACTTTCAGCCCCTTTGTCATGTAAAGTAACATATCGACAAGTTCTAGGGAGTGGGCCATGGAAATCCTTGGGGATGCCACTATTCTACCTACCACGCTCTACCCTGTGTCTCCCAAAGATTCACATCCATCCCAGATGTAAAATATATTCACCCTATTCCAACTTCCCCCAAAGCCTCAACCCATTACAGCATCAACTTAAAGTCCAAAATCTCAGCTAAATCTTATCAGCTCAAAAGTCTCACATCTCATCCTCTAAATGTCTAACTCAGGTATTGGTGAGACTCCAAGTATTACCCGTCCTGGGGCAGCATTCCCCCCTACCTGTGGACCTGCAAAACGAAAAAAACAAGTTATCTACTCCTCGAGTACAATGTTGGCACAGGAAATGAATAACGGCTATCGAGATTTCTGATCAAAAAGAGGGAAAATGGAAGGAAAAAAGGAATCATCAGTTCCAATCTATTTTGAAATCCAACCAGGTGAACTAGGTTAGGTTTCAAAGCCTACAAATAACCCTCTGTGCCTCAACACTCCACTCTCTGGGTTCACAGATCTGCCCTTAAAATTGTCCCTTGAGATTAAAGAGTTTAGGCTAAACAAATTTATCTTTAATTTTTCACAAAAGTAACATATAGTTGCGCTGAGTAGTTTTATCAGCCTTTTTATTTATTTATTTTTTTCCTACCAAGGGCAAGCAGGCATAGCCTGGTGTCTGCAGTTGGGATGGCACCACCTGAGACTGACCTTGGGTGTCCTGGGCAGTCTACCCTTACTAGAACCACAGGCCCTCCTAATCCCTCAAACTATGAAATAGGGAGATGTGTGGTGTATTTGAAGTTCATTGCCCAGCAGGGCTGAACACAGAGCGGACCTCAGGCATGCTTTCTTATTCCTTCCTTTTTCCCCCTTTGGTATGGTTTATTGAGATATAATTCACATACCATACAATTCACCCATTTAAAGTATAAAACCCAGTGGTTTTAGTACATTCACAGAGTTGTGCAACCATCAGCACAATCAATTTTGGAACATTTATGTCACCCCAGAAGGAAATCTATTCTTGTTAGCTGTTATTTTCCATTTCACTGTCTCCCCAGCCTTAGGATACTAGTAACCTATTTTCTGTATCTATACATTTGTCTGTTCTGGCTGGGCGGAGTGGCTCACGCTTGTAATCCCAGCATTTTGGAAGGCTGAGGGGGGTGGATCACCTGAGGTCAGGAGTTAGAGATTAGCCTGGCCAACATGGTGAAACCTCGTCTCTACTAAAAATACAAAATTAGCCGGGCGTGGTGGCATGAGCCTGTAATCCCAGCTACTTGGGAGGCTGAGGCAGGAGAATTCCTTAGAACCTAGGAGGGAGAGGTTGCAGTGAGCCGAGATTGCACCACTGCACTCCAGCCTGGGTGACAGAGTGAGACTCTGTCTCAAAAAAAAAAAAAAAAAAGAAAGTTGTCTGTCCTAGCCATTTCTATGTAAATGGAATCACACAATATATAATCTTTTGGGCCTGGCTTTTTAAATCTAGCATAATATTTTCAAGATTCATTCATGTTGTACCATGATTCAGTATTTCATTCCCTTTTATTGTCAAATAATATCCCATGGTATGGATATACCACATTTTATTTATCCATTCATCAGTCGATGACTATTCGGTTCCTTTATACTTCTTGACTATTGTTATTAGTGCTGCTATGAATATTCATGTACCAGTCTTTGTGTGGACATATGTTTTGATTTCTTTTAGGCATATACCTAGGAGTGAGATTGCTGAGTCACCTGGTAACTCTATGTGTAAACTCTTAAGGAATTACCAGACTGATTTTCAAAGAGGCTTCACCATTTTACACTCCTGTCAGGAGTGTGTGCAGGTTCTGATTTCTCTACGTTCTTGACAGTTGTTACTTTCTGTCCTTTTTTATTATAGCCAACCTAGTTGGTAGAAAGTAGTATCTCATTGTGGGCTTTGCATTTCCCTGGCGGTCAATGAAGCTGAGCATCTTTTCATGTGATGCATATTTTCTTTGAAGAAATGTCTATTCAAATCCTTTGCCCATTTTTTAATTCGGTTATCTTTTACTATTGAGTTGTAAGAGTTCTTTGCACATTTTACATGTGAGTCCATTACCACATATATGATTTGCAAATTATTCCCCTCCTCCCAGCTCTGTGGTTTTTGTTTTTACTTCCTTGGTGATGTTCTTTGAAGCACAGACATTTTTAATTTGAAATATAGTTTAAGTAATTTTTTTCTTTTGTTGCTTGTGCTTTTGGTGTCATAACTAAGAAACTGTTATCTCATTCAAAATTGTAAATATTTATTCCTATGTTTTTGAGCTCTTGATATTACCGTAAGAAAGCATATTTCTCAACATTCCCATTTATGGTTTTTGGCACCTCCATCCTTGCAGTTGTTTGGGTCAAAAGCCTTTAAGTCATTCTTGACTTCTCTGTCTCTCTCCTATGCTATCATATAACCATTATATATATCTATTATATTATCAAATTCCTTTAGAATTTTGGGAGTCAGATAGCCTTCTTTCATTTTTGTCTTCCTCCATTTTTTCCCTTCCAGTTCAAGTTGGTGGTGTTTATGCTGGTATACATTCTTCAGAACCTTCTGAGTCTACTGTGTATGTCTTGGGAATATACTTCTTCGGGCAAGAGGCTCCTCCACAGATCCTTCCTGGATAATCCCATCACTATTCCTGGCTTCTGCTGAGATGGCTGAGGGAATCAATGACTCACATGCCTTACCTCCTCAAGTCAAAGGTCTAACCCTTCTGTATAACTAAATAATCTGAACTTTTGATTCTTCAAGACACAAGTGGAAAGGCTGTGCAGCCACATCCTTGGTTTTCTCTCCAGAGCACTTTTTCCTGACAACAAATTTCCTAATTTTAGTGCCTTTGGCAATTTGTATAGGCTGGGAATATTGCAAATCATCAATCCTCACTTCTTTTTGTTTAACACTTCTTCCTTAATCTATATTTTTCCCACTCTCATTTTACTATAAGCAGCAAGAAGAAACCAGGCCCTACTTTCAACACTGCTTAGAAATTTCCTCCGCTAACTCTCTCAGTTCATTGCTACAAGTTCTGCTTTCTATGTAACTATAGAGCATAATTCTGCTAAGCCTTCTGTCACTATGGAACAAGGATCGCCATTTTTCCAGTTTTCAATATAGCATGTTTCTCATTTTTTCCTGAACCTTCACCAGCAACACCTTTAATGCCCACATTTCGACCAATAGTATGCTTATGATCATTTAAATATTTTCAGATACTGTATGTTTTCTCTACTCAGCTCCTCATTTCCTTCTGAGTCCCTATCAGCAGAGCTGTTAACATCCGTATTTCTTCTTCTTCTTTTTTTTTTTTAGACGGAGTCTCGTTGTTGTTGGCCCAGGCTGGAGTGCAACCGCATGATCTCCGCTCACTGCAACCTCCCCCTCCTGGGTTCTAAGGGATTCTCCCACCTCAGCCTCCCAAGCAGCTGAGATTACAGGCGCCTGTCACCACGCCGGGCTAATTTTTGTATTTTTAGTAGAGATGGGGTTTCACCATGTTGGCCAGGCTGGTCTTGAACTCCTGACCTCAGGTGATCCACCTGCCTCAGCCTCCCAAAGTCCTCAGATTACAGGCATGAGCCACTGCACCCAGTCAACATCCATATTTCTACTAACAGTCTGCTCAAGACAATCTAGGCTTTCTCTATCATGCTTCTTACAATTTTTCTACCCTATGCCCACTACTGAATTCCAAAGCAACTTCTACCTTTTTAGGTATTTATTATGGTACCACTTACAAGCACAAAAATTTGTTATCAGTCAGGGTTACACCAGAGAAACAGAACAACCAGTAGGAGATATTCATTAAGAGATTTATTGCAAGAATTGGCTTACATGATTGCGGGAGCTGACTAGGCATGTTCAAAATATGTAAGGCAGGCAATCAGGAAGGGCAGGCTGGAAACTCCTGGGCATGCAGTGAATCTAATCTCCACAGGCAAAATTTTTCTTTTTTAGGGAAGCCTCGGTCCTGCTCTTAAGACCTTTCAACTGAGTAGATCAGGTCCACCCAAATTATTAGGATACTCTTCCTTAAAGTCAACTGATAATGGATCTTCACAGCAACACCCAGTTAGTGTGTGACTGAATAACTGGGTTCTGTAGCCAAGTCAAGTTGATACAGCAAACTCACCACCAGAGCTTCTCAAGCCCTGGCCCTGAAGTTGCACAGTGTCTCTTTTGCTGCATTCTGTTGGTCAAAGCATCTTACAGACCAGGCCGGAGCTGATGTGGGAGCTGATTTAGAGCCAACCTCTTGATAGGAATCGTGGCAAAGAACTTTTAAAACTTTTAATCTATCACAATCTGTACATTATACTTAGAACAGACGTCGCACATGGCGAGCATTCAATATATTATGATTATTATTTCAAAACTACTATTAACTATGACTTGATATTGTTGGATCTGGATAATTTAAACGTGGGTATTCATTAAACTATTATTTGGCATATGTTTTAAATTTTGTATAATAAAAAGTAAAAAAGAAAATACCAACTACTATTAATGTAACCTTTTCCCTTTCCTTTTAACTTTTAGCTTCCTTTTACATTTTGATTTCATTTTCTTCTCTTTTGTCTCCAAACTCATTGACACTTACATATCCTGGCCATTTTTCTCTATCCTAAAAAACTTGCAGGATTGATAGTTGCACCTGTGATGACTGCGCTTCCAGAGAGGCAGTGCCAGGCAGTAAGGATGCGGGAGAGGGCAAAGTCAGCATGAAGACCTCTAAGAGCAGCAGTCAGGTGAGAAGACAGGCAGGCTCACACCATTGGTGAAGTGAGGCAGTTGTGCTAAACCCTCACCCCAAATTTCCTTTGGCCTCCATATTTTTTGAAAACGACTTCTCTGTTTTGACTTCCAGAAAAAAAAAGGTTCTGTAGTGCTGTGTTTGACTACTAATCAAAGAAGCAAGGTGGAGGGGTCAGGGCAAGCTAGAGAGAGGAGGACGCAAAAGAAAGAAAAGGGATCATGAATTTACTACACACAGAATCCAGCACTCCTGGGTCCGAGACCATGAGTAATTCCTCTCTAAGGCTGGGAGGTGGCCCCAGAAACTGAACTCATGTTTCTGACATTTCATAGTGAAAAGGTGAAGGAAGTACAAAGACTAGGACAACTTATTCATTTTTCCTCTTCTCTAGTTATCTTTTTGTTTACTTCCTGGGCTTTTTTTCCCCCCCCCAATCTTATCTTCTAATTCTTCTATTGAGTATTTCTTTTCTGCTATTATTTTAAAATTTCTAAGATCTCTTTAAAAAATGTCTCTGAAATTTTTTGTTATGATAATCCATTCCTGTTTACAGTTACAACATCTCACATCTCTGAACTCTCTAAAGATGTCAATAACCATTCTTTTTTTTTTTTTTTTTTTTTTTGTTGTTGTTGAGATGGAGTTTCCATCTTATCACCCAGGCTGGAGTGCAATGGCACGATCTCGGCTCACTGCAACCTCCACTTCCCAGTTTCAAGCAATTGTCCTGCCTCAGCCTCATGAGTAACTAGGATTACAGGTGTGCGCCACCACGTCCAACTAATTTTTGTATTTTTAATAGAGACAGGGTTTCATCATGTTGGCCAGGCTAGTCTCAAACTCCTGACCTCAGGTGACCTGCCCACCTTGGCCTCCCAAAGTGCTGGGATAACAAGTGTGAGCTACCAAGCCTGGCCAATAACCATTCTCTTGAAGATTTATTCTTCCTGCTTTGTTTGTTTCTTCAGATTATTTTGTTCTGTTTGTTTTGGATTCTACTCTCATGATAGAGGCTTTCTTCATCTAGCTGAGGGTACTTGGTTTCAATTCAAAGAAGGGTTCGAACAAGCTGATTGAAGGCTATTGATTTTAGAAGTTTAAACATTTTGGCCATTTTGTTTGGGAAACCACCACTGTCAGTATTTTTGAGTCTTTCCTCTTGGGCTGATCACATCCTTCATGCGAGGAATCTGATCGCTGGCCAATAGACCTTTCTGTGATGATGAGAATGTTCTAGATCTGCATGTTCCATATGGCTATTGAGCACTTTAAATGTGGTTAGTATGAGTGCGGGCTGAATTTAAAATTTTATTTCATTTTATGGCTAGTGGCACTACATTCCATAGTACAGTTCTAGAAGTGTCCTTGAGAGGCATTGACAGATAAATGTTCATTTAATCTCCTTTTTTTTTTTTCAGCACAATATTTCCATCTTCAACTATAGCTGATGTTCCTTTCCAGAAAAGAAATCCTTCAGTCTTTTGCCAGTGCTGAGAGATGAGTCACCTGGTCAGGCTGAGCAGGGGATGGCATCTAAGAGTGTGACTCTAGAGCATCTTCTGTTTAGCCTCACTTTCATGCCCACTCCTCCAAGTATCTGGGCTGACAATTTCAGGGCCTTTGGAGGTTGCTTCTTGGTTTTCTCCGTGCTGATTAGAATTAGGATTTCTTGATTTTTGGTGTCAATCATCCTTGCCCCTCTGGTTCACAACTTTCAACATTTTGTTCCTAATGTTTCCTCTGCTTTCTCTTTGTCCTTGTGAGTTTATATAGTTTTAAAAATATCTTTAGTGTCATTAGTGAGATTTCAGGAGGGAGCAAAAGTGGATGAGTAGGTCCAGCCTTCCATCTTTAGCAGGACATTGCTAAATGACCTAACTTAAAAGTTGCTGTACTGTAGGATAACTGTATCATGTAATCTCACAATTCTGTAGAGTCTTCAGATCATGCAGTGCTCTTACCTGTCTAGTTTGTTTTGTCAATGTCTCTGTGAGCAAGTAGAAAACAAAGAACGATAAAGATGAGGAAAACAACTACCAAATGTTGAGCACGTACAGTCTTCCCAGCAAGTGTGCAATGGGTATTACAATCACTTTCCTATTTTACAGATGAAGAAACTGAATCTTAAAGTTAGGTTGTGCAATTGAGGTTTGCACACTGATCTGCTAGACTGTAATGTTCTTGCTCTTCATCAGTGATCTGTCCGGGTGTGAGAAGATCTGGATTAAAATCTCAGGTCTGACAACGTAGTCAATAAAAACTAACATTCATTGAAAGCTTATTAAATAGCAAAACATCTCTAAACACTTTACATATATTATTTCATTTAATCCTTGCTCCAACTCTGTAAAATAAGTACTATCTTATTCCTGTTTAACAGATGAAGAAACTGAGGCATGGAGGAGGTTAAGTAACCTGTCTAAGGTCACACAGCCAGCAGGTAGTAGAACTGGAATGGTGGCCCCACATAGAGTAAGTCTTCAGAGGCTTATTGGTCAAATGAGGACAATAATACCTGCTATCTCAGGTATCTGCTCTACCAAATTATTGTGAGCATCAAATTTAATGCGAGAAAACAATAAATCAATCTACACTGAGAAGGCATTGTTCTCCATTTCAAGCAGACTTGAAGCCAGAAATCCTTCTGATCTCTGGTCAAATACACTGAACATGAAACCCTTAATTCCACTCATATCTCCAGGACATTTTGGTTTCCATTTTTGCCTGTCTCCTGCCTTTTGCCAGTTGTAGCTCAAAGGCGAAGATGAGTCTTGGATTTCCGTAAGTTCAAACTATCTTTTTTCTCTGGAAATTTGGTGCATTGTTACAAATATATAAAGCAGAACCCCATCGGTGTGGGCATAGATTCCAAGCACTACTGACAGCCCTGCGCCCTAAGTTCTCTCTGTGGTTACAACATCAGCCCCACCCCAACCTCAATTCAACATCTTGCATTGCAGTGTTTCCTATGGGTTCTTGGGACAAAAACCAATTGCCATGGCCCTCTGCCCACAAGGGCTAGCTCCATTTCTCAAGTCAATGGGGGTGCCCATTGAGATGCCCTCTGTAGAGTCATCTCCCATCTGTTTATCTCATGTTCCAGGCTCCAAAAGATGTGACATGGGTTTGTATAACATTCTTATGGGGGACGCTATCAGATATTCAAGTGCACGTGCCCACTGGTCTTGTGGTTATGGAACTTATTAGGATTTATTAATCTTAAAAAGTCAGTTCTTTTCTTCCAGAAATAAGCCTTCCAAAAGGTCAGCTTGGTTTTAATTAAGAGTGAATCGTTTTTTGCAGGTTAAATTGTGAGTCCAAATGGCTGCATTGATGGGATCCCACAGCAGCCAGTACTGCAGTAATTAGCAGACAGGAAGGCTCTGTGTTCAATAGGGTTGAACTGCTTTAATGAGAGGAAAGTTCCTGCTAGTGAATGACATTTACTGCAGCTTTTCCATGGAGGGGGCGGTGGTGAGTGCTCTGTGCTCTCCTCTCCATCATCCTGTCTTGCTCACTCTGTGCCCCTTCTTACCCTCTTTCTCTTCCATTCTGGTTTCCTTTCTCTGGTGGCTCTCTCCTCCTTTCCTCCCTGGGGAAGGAGACTGGAAACCTCTCTCTTCAGTGTCCTTTGGAAACCAGCGTCTGCTTACCACCCCCTGGGGCATTGGCAGAGCTTCAGCTCTGGGTGCTGACCTACTTCTGCTGCAAATTTTCTAGGCATTTGGAATCCCTGCCAGCAATGTGGAGGAGTATGCAGTGAGCCAGCGAAACCCAGAATGTTAGAAGGAGGCTGGTGTCTCCCAGAGCTAGGTCAGAAGCACTGGCAGGGCATTAAATAACAATATCGCATAGACTGAGAAAGACATTCTCTTCTCAGTTCTGTTTCAGTCCTTCCGATGAATCAAAAAGCGAGCCATGTGTCCTCTTTCAACAGAGAGCAAGAGCAGCCCTTGGAACTCTAGCTGATGATGGGCAAGAATATCTGGCTAGAATTTAATAACATTGTTTAGTTTTCATAGGTAGCCAGTGAGATTGCATTTTCATTGATGGTAATGAGGTCAAATTTCCTTTGTTAATAAATGTATGTGTGTATAGGGAGGACTGAGTTTGAAGAAGAGTATTTAATCATCCATTGTTCAGGTAGCGGTGCTACATATGGCCAAATCACGAAGCAGGTAGTACAAGGGTGGTCAGCTGGGGAGGAAGGCCCTTGCTGCTGTGGTGCCTGCAGACCTCTGCTGACAGCCCTGAGCAGGCAAGGGATGGTGATGACCTTGTGGAGCCCTCCTCTCACAAAGGTGAGGTTCTGAAGGCCACAGGTTGACTCGATGTTTCCCCTTTGCTCCCTGCCCCCTGCCCCTGCAAATTATCTTTGGCTGATGCTTGCCCTATTTGTGTACGGGAAAAGGTGAGGGATATTCAAGCAACTTCACTGAACACGTTGTACCCACTTAGGCACGAACTCCCCCTGCCTCAGGAATCCCCTCCCCAAGTCTAGACCTAGATCTTTTTATTTATTTTTATTTTTGAGACAGAGTCTCACACTGTCACCCAGGCTGGAGTGCAGTGGTGTGATCTCGGCTCACTGCAACCTTCGTCTTCAGGGTCCAAATGATTCTCCTGCCCCAGCCTCCCTAGTAGCTAGGACTACAGGTGCACGCCACCACACCCAGCTAATTTTTGTATTTTTAGTAGAGATGGAGTTTTGTCATGTTGGTCAGGTTGGTCTCGAACTCCTGACCTCAAGTGATCTGCCCACCTCAGCCTCCCAAAGTGTTGGGCTTACAGGCATGAGCCACCGCACCAGCCTGGATCTAGATCCTTTTAAAGAAATCCTGGAGGCAGCCATGAAGGCCGAGTTACATGCCCTGACTTGCTCATTCAGGGTCTGCTCTCTCTGCAGGGCATGACTACTGTGTGTCACGGTTCAGACCAGGGGAGTGACCTTATGTATGGATGATACAGCTCCTCACCCCACCCACAGTCTTTCAGGGGCCAGCTGCCTCTTGGTTGAAGGATAATCACTCCCATGGCCTGTGCCCATGTTGGACACAAGTGAAAGGCAGCAGAGGACCAGCTACTGGCAGAACAAGGGAGATGGCTTCTCCAGCACCTCCCTCTTCTGCCTCCACAGCTGGGCATGCTGCTCAAGCAACTGCTTTTTGGCAGAGGGGCAGCCAGAGACATCTCTCTTGTTCACGGCTTATATAGTAAAGATCTTTCCAGAAAACTTTTTTAAAACACAACTTTGAGCCCTGAGTTTTTAGTCATTCTGTTATAAGATACAATTTTAAAGTGTTGCTTTTTTTTTTTTTTTATGACTTTCTTTTCTAGGAGAGGGTGAGTGTGTGTGCTTGGCCCAGTGGCCCTTGCTTGGCAGCAGAAGCCTTTCAGTGTAGAGCAGTGTCCTCCCCACGTCCCTCTGGCCTCACCACTTGGGTGGGTGCTGGCTTACTTCCACCCACTAGTCTTCTCTCTTGCCCAGGAAGCAGAAGTGTTGGTGAATTAACAGCCTTCAGGCCGGGCACAGTGGCTCATGCCTGTAATCCCAACACTTTGGAAGGCCGAGGCAGGCAGATTATCTGGGGTCAGGAGTTTGGGACCAGCCTGGCCAACATGGTGAAACCCCATCTCTACTAAAAATGTAAAAATCAGCCGGGTGTGGTGGTGGACGCCTGTAGTTCCAGCTACTCAGGAGGCTGAGCAGGAGAATCGCTTGAACTCAGGAGGCGGAGTTTGTGGTGAGCCAAAATTGCGCCACTGCACTCCAGCGTGGGCGACAGTGCGAGATTCCATCTCAAAAAAATAAATAAAAAATAAACAACAAAAAAAAATAGAAACAAAAAAGAATTAGCAGCCTTCAACCAAACACTGACAAGAATTGATACACAAGTACTGCACCCCTTCACTCCCAGGGGGCAGAACTCAGAGGTATGTACACTACACTGGCTCCTAGGGTTTTCCCAGTAGAATTAAGCTATTTCATCTGAATCTCTGCGCTGTGGTTTGAATGTGTTCCCTAAAAAGCATGTCTTGGAAACTTAATTCCAAAGCAACAATGTTGGGAGGTGGGGCCCAGTGGGAAGTATTTAGGTTACAAGGGCTGTAACCTCATGAATGGATTAATGCTGATTATAAAAGGGCTTGAGGCTGTGAGTTTGATCTGTCTCTCTCACCTTTTCACTTTTTGTCTTGGCATAACACAGCATAAAGGCCCTTGCCAGATGTGGGTCCCTTGATCTTCAACTTCCTACCTTCCAGAACCATAAGCCAAATAAACTTCTGCAGATACGACAGAACTGGGAGGGTGATAATTTTTATTATAAATTACCCAGGCTGTCATATTTGTGTTATAGCAGCACAAAACAGACTAAGACACCTGTTCTTAGGCTTTGCTTCAGACAAGCATATTGCTGGAGTAAAAACTAAGTCCTCCATTTTAATCGTTAGGATATTTTTTTATACACTCAGGTTGGATATAACATTCCCATTAAGAGTAATCTCAGCACTTTGGGAGGCCAAAGTGGGTGGATTGCTTGAGCCCAGGAATTCAAGACCAGCCTGGGCAACATAGTGAGACCCTATCTCTACAAAAAATACAAAAATTAGCTGGGCATGGTGGTATTTACCTGTAGTCCCGGCTACTTGAGAGGTCGAGATGGGAGGATTGCTTAAGTCCAGGAAGCCAAGGTTGCAGTTGACATCAATTAAGCCCAAGATGTCTTACTGCAACAGTTGTTTAGGGTAAAATTTGTAACTCAGGGCACAAACATTGGTCTAATGGCGGCATATCTTTGGTGTGCAGAGAAGGCCTTGGTGCTCCTACTGAACAGGACACTCTCCCTGACCTAAGTTGTCACAGTCTTCGTTAACTCTTGCTAGAACCTAGATGTTCATCTTTAGCAAGCCTGATATCCAGGGGAAAGGCAATCAGAGATAATTGAGGAAGAATGAAAATTATAGCATGTGCTGTCTTAGCTCGTGGGTGGCCAATTTGAGAAAGTGAAAAAAATGAAACCATGCTGTGTATTCTAAAGAGAAGCTGGGAGCCATGGAAGGAGATTTATCTAAAAACAGGTTTATTCCCCAGTGGAGAACTTACTGGATAGCCTGGAACTTGGAGCCACAAGGCCTAGTCCCTTGCTGCAGTGTCACTCCTATTTCCTGACTTTACATGCCATTCTCCTGCCAGGAAATCCTTCCCCTTCGTCACTTAAGACATGGCTTAAACAGTGCCTCCTCTAGAAAGTTTTCTGTGAAGCAAATCTATGTTCGTACTGGAGATATAGGTTGTCAAGAACTGTGAAGGGTCTGCAATTTTACACTACTTGCAAGCTAACAAGTTCACCTACTACAGTTTCATGACTGCTGGCAGAAGACGGGAGACTCTTGGATCAGAGACAAAGGATTTTATCATTTACAGCTATAGTATTAGCCAGAGTGTCAGCAGTTGTGCCAGTTCCCTGAGCCCCAGTTCTCACAGAGTGATGCAAAGAAGGCCACATGTCACTTGTTAGTTACATTATAGGAGAGGAACCCTGAGCTCAGGGAGTCTGAATCTTTTATAATGGGCAGTAAGTATGTCTGCCCTTTGGTCCAGCAGAGACAATATCTCTGTCTTCTAAAGGCTCTTCACTGTTCAAACATTCCTGAGACAATAGGAACAAAGGGAGTCATGCCTCTGCTCAAAGATATGCAGAAACATGAGAGATGGATGCCAAATCATCTTCCACCATAGATCAAACCTAGAGGACTGTTGTAATCAAGTCAACAAGCAGTTTAGTGGTTAAGAACACAGATTGCATGAGTTCGAATCCCAGCCTCACCTTGTATTAGCTATATGACTTTGGGTAAGTTATATAATTGACCTGTGCCTCAGTTTTATCATATGTAAGATGGGAATAGTGATGGAACGTACCTCTTGGGTGCCTATGATGAGTAAGTGACTAAATATTTCCAAAGTGCTTAGAATAGTACTTGGAATGTTAAAAATTCTATGTTTGGCCGGGCGCGGTGGCTCAAGCCTGTAATCCCAGCACTTTGGGAGGCCGAGACGGGCGGATCACGAGGTCAGGAGATCGAGACCATCCTGGCTAACATGGTGAAACCCCGTCTCTACTAAAAATAGAAAAAAACTAGCCGGGCGACGTGGCGTGCGCCTGTAGTCCCAGCTACTCCGGAGGCTGAGGCAGGAGAATGGTGTGAACCCGGGAGGCGGAGCTTGCAGTGAGCTGAGATCTGGCCACTGCACTCCAGCCTGGGCCGCAGACTCCGCCTCAAAAAAAAAAAAAAAAAAAAAAAAATTCTATGTTTATAAAAATAAGAACTAGGAAGTGGTCAATGCACTCCCTGATGGCTTGTAGTTAGGACCCCATGTCCCTTGTGAGTCTTATCAAACACTGGCTGAAGTATCTCAGCTAGGAGGTGAAGTCCATATATAGTCCATATAAACTTTGGGAAATTTGAGTACATTTCCTCATTAGGAAAGGTGCAACTGGCATAATCAATGTGGGCAATTCAATTTTTAAAAAAATGATTATGTTTCATAAATATTGTCTTCTATTTATATAGAGGTTACAAAGATACAGGCCTATCTTACAGATGAAGCTTCTCTCCAATTAAATGTGACTTCTCACCTCTAAATTCCCCTAGCACTTTATACTTTTCTTGTATCTTTTTGGTGTGTGCGTATTTGTGTGAGCGAATGTGGTTTGTGATCTCTCCCAGTAAACTCTAGGAGTTTCTGAAGAGTGAGGGCTGTGTCCTGCTCAGTTTGGTGGAACTGACATGACTCATGCTAACGTGGGGCCTGGCACAGAGTGAGGGTTCATCCACTGTCGACTCCAACTGAAGCAGAGTCACCCCAGTCTTTAAAGTGGTTTTCCTGACTGGCCTGGGGACTGCAATGTCACAGAAGTCAATGCTGTGACTTGGCTGGTGGAGGTTCTCCGTGTGGGTGCAGGGATGGAAGGGGCAGTATGGGGGATTTTGCAAAGACAAAACTGACCTGGCAGATGGAAGCTGTTTAATTTACTAACTTCTTTCCCCCTACTAGTGTGACATGTGCAGCAAGTCAGGTGACTGAGAGTGTTTGTGGGAAGAGGGTATTAGTGTACCAGGGTGGGGAGCCACTGCAGTAGGAAGATGGAAAATGCAGCAAGGGATTGGGGAGTAGAGGGAGAAAACTTCTCCTGAGGCTAATGGTCTCTCTAGTTTTGTGCAAATGTCTTTTTAAGACTCTGGAAAAATGCGGCCGGGTGTGGTGGCTCATACCTGTAATCCCAGCACTTTGGGAGACTGAGGCAGGTGGATCACCTGAGGTCAGGAGTTTGAGACCATCCTGGCCAACATGGCGAAACCCTGTCTCTACTAAAAAATACAAAAATTAGGCCGGGCGCGGTGGCTCAAGCCTGTAATCCCAGCACTTTGGGAGGCCGAGACGGGCGGATCACGAGGTCAGGAGATCGAGACCATCTTGGCTAATACGGTGAAACCCCGTCTCTACTAAAAAAAAAATACAAAAAACTAGCCGGGCGACGAGGCGGGCGCCTGTAGTCCCAGCTACTCGGGAGGCTGAGACAGGAGAATGGCGTGAACCCGGGAGGCGGAGCTTGCAGTGAGCTGAGAGCCGGCCACTGCACTCCAGCCTGGGCGACAGAGCAAGACTCCGTCTCAAAAAAAAATACAAAAATTAGCCAGGTGTGGTGGCAGGTGCCTGTAATCCCAGCTACTCAGGAGCCTGAGGCAGGAGAATCGCTTGAACCCGGGAGGTGGAGGTTGCAGTGAGCCGATATTGCGCCACCGCAATAAAGGCAGGGGTAAATTTCAGGAAAGCAGAAATTACAGACAAAATTGTAAATCAATGCATGCAGATTACACATTGGTTTTAGCCTGTTAAAGTGAACTAAATATGGCCTGAGAAGGACTCCGTCCTTCTGTAGTTGGGTCCTTGTGGATGAACTGCAACCTAGTTTAATATGTGGACAATATTGAAAACCTAAGTTAGGAGTATGCACCTGTAACAATAGCTGAGTTTTGGCCAATCCCAGCGGCCGTGCCTCAACCACTCACACTGCTGAGTGTTCACATTGTGTTCAAATAAGGCAAACACTGAGCTATAACCAATCCAGCTGTTCTGCACCTCACATCCAATTTCTGTAAATCAGTACCGTTTTTTTTTTTTTTTTTTTTTTTTTGTCTGTAAATCTCCTTCCACCATGTGGCTGTGCAGGAGTCTCTGTGAATCTACTGTGATTCTGGGGGCCGCCCAATTTGTGAATCGTTCATTGCTCAATTAAACTCCTTTAAATTTAATCTGACTAAAGTTTTTCTTTTATCAAGCCTAAAACGGCAGGATATCTTGAAGCAAGGCCTTAAAAGTCATGGGTAGATTCAAAGCTTTTCTGATTTGCAATTGGTTAAGGAAGACAGGCTCTGTTTAAACATTTGGGTACAGCAGAAAAGAATGTATGCTCTGGCCTGTGGGCGTGACTTCCTCCAGGCCCCTCAGGAAGAAATATAGAACAAAGAAAGGTGGTCAGGGTTCAGGCTTCAGTTTCCCTTAGCTGAGGTCCATTTGCCTGCAAATCTGTTTGGTGAGAGTCTGTTTGGGTTTCTGTAAAACAACTTGGAGACATGGGTTAAAATGTTACCTTTAGTTTCTCTAGGGGAACCAAATGTCCCATAATTCTAGCTTCCTTGGCTGTTGTTTTAGAGTACCCTGTTTCTTATGAAGTTGCTTATTTACTTCTCAGGGCTAGCAATGTGCTTGGATCTTTTCTAGAAGGAATTAAAGATATTCTTTTATTTCCATACTTGGGTGGGGGGCTCTCAGGCCCCTAAGAGGGAGGCCCTGCTCCATCTCAGTTTCTTGGGGAATTCTACCTAGGACAGGCCTTCTTACTGCTCTGCTAAAAAGCAGAAGCCTGTGCCTCTGTTCTGAAGATGTGAGGGGCACATGATGAAGTCTGAAGGGCAGAAAAACATTCTAGGTGTAAAAGAATGCATTCGAGGTAAGTTCCTTCCAGGAACTCTGAGATTGAGTTGACCGTAGTGGGCCAAGGTGGTTGCAGTGGTCAGTAGGAAGTGGTTCGTTGTGGTCAGATCTGGAATATGCCTGGAAGGTATAGAGGGGGAGGATTTGCTGATGAGTTGAATGTGGGGTGTGAGAGAAAGAGAGAAGTCAAGGATGACTGCAAGGCTTTTAGTCTGTGCCTGAGGATCAGCAACAGAGTCATTATTATTCAGCGTAGAATATGGAGTATGGAGCCGGGCGCGGCAGCTCACGCCTGTAATTCCAGCACTTTAGGAGGCCGAGGCAGGCAGATCACGAGGTCAGGAGATCAAGACCGTCCTGGCCAACATGGTGAAACCCCGTCTCCACTAAAAATACAAAAATTAGCTAGCCATGATGGCATGCACTTGTAATATCAGCTACTTGGGAGGCTGAGGTAGAATAATTGCTTGAACCTGGGAGGCGGCATTTGCAGTGAGCCAAGATCACACCACTGCACTCCAGCCTGGCAACAGAGTGAGACTCCATCTCAAAAAAAAAAAAAAAAAAAAAAAGAAAAAAGAAAAAAAGAATATAGAGTCTGGATTTAAGAGGAGTAATAGATATCCTGGTAGAGATGTTATGTAGGCAACTGGATGTCAGAATCTGGAGTTCAGGGAAAAGGTTAGGGCTGGAAATACCAATTTGAGAGTCACCAGGAGGTAAATGGTTTATGAAGTCGAGGAACTGGATGATATCCCCTGGGATTGGGTGCAGAGAGAGTACTGAGTCCCGAGACCCTTCACCATTTAGAGATCTGGAAAAGGAGGCCAGTGCAAGAGAGCAGTCACCTCTATTTTCTGAGATAGAAATAGAGAAGAAGCCCCCTTTTCACTGCTGCTATTTGTAATTAGCTGTAATGCCTATTGAATGGATTAAACCAACGTGAGCATTTTAGAGTGTGAGAATTTGAAGAGGCCCTCATGATCACGTGGTCCAGTGTTTTGCACACTGTGGGTCATACAAGGCCAGAAAACCAGTTTATTGAATCCTGACTGGCGTTTTAAAACAAGTGAACTAAAATAGAAGACTTCAGAGTGTTACATGTAGTAGAGATAAGCATTGTTTTTGGAGCTACTCTTTCAGTGTGTGAGTGCGTGTGTGTGTGTGTGTATGCGTGTGTGTGTACTGGTCACTATGCAATTTTTCTCTTTTTCCTTTGGCCCTCAGGTGTGCAGAATTGAACTAATTATAATCCTTGGTTTAGGACACCACAGTATTGTCATGATGCCTAAGTGACCACTGTCTTTTACCTATCATGTAATATTTTAATTTAGAAAATAACATAAAAGTCACTCACAACTAAGAGCTAGAACATTTCCAATAATTTACACTTGACAACCCTCTGCCTCCCCAACCCCAGGTAACCATGTCCTTAATTTTGTGTTTATCTTTCCCTTTCTCCTTTTTTATTCTTTTAATCTTACTATGTGTAAACAATATGTTGTTTAAATATGCTTTTTAAAAACTTTTCTATTTTTTTTTTTTGAGAAAGGGTCTTGCTTCGTTGCCCAGGCTGGAGTACAGTGGTGTGATCTTGGCTCGCTGACACCTCTGCCTCCTGGGATCAAGCAATTCTCCTACCTCAGGCTCCTGAGTAGCTGGGTCTACAGGCGTGTGCCACAACGCCTGGCTAATTTTTGCATTTTTAGAAGATACGGGGTTTCGCCACGTTGGCCAGGCTGGTTAAAAACTTTTTATGAAGGAACATTTAAAATATATAAAAAAGCAGAGAGAGCAGTATTAAAAAAAACCCTCACGTGTCTATCAGTTTCCATAATGACCAACTCATGACCAGTCTTGTTTCATTTGTACCCCTATTACTCCAATTGGAAGCAAATCTTCCAGATAACATATCATTTTAGCCATAAATATTTCAGCATAAGGCTTAAAGAATACAAAATAATTATTATATCTAAAAAAAATGTAACATTTAAAAATATCATTAAGGCCGAGCACAGTGGCTCATGCCTGTAACCCCAGCACTTTGGGAGGGCGAGGCAGGTGGATCACCTGAGGTTAGGAGTTCGAGACCAGCCTGACCAATATGGTGAAACCCCATCTCTACTAAAAAAATACAAAAATTACCCAGGCGTGGTGGTGTGTAGTCCCAGCTACTTGGGAGGCTGAGATAGGAGAATTGCTTGAACCTGGGAGGCGGAGGTTGCAGTGAGCCGAGATCATGCCACTGCACTCCAGCCTGGGTGACAGAGCAAGACTCTGTCTCAAAACAAATAAAAATATCGTAAAATATCTCATCATTTTCAGAGTCCCAATTGTCTTAAGAATTCTCTCATTTATGAAAAAATCAAAACCTTGAACTCTGACCTGATAATTAAAAATATTATGAAATTATTTTTTGGTTAGTATGGTTATGTAGTTTATGGTTATTAATATTTTGGTTATTTTTGTTATTTTATTTTATTTTATTTTATTTTATTTTATTTTTTTGAGGCAGAGTCTTGCCCTGTTGCCCAGACTGGAGTGCAATGGTGCAATCTCAGCTCACTGCAACCTCTGTCTCCCAGGTTCAAGCGATTCCCCTGCCTCGGCCTCCTGAGTACAGGCGCGTGCCACCACACCCGGTTAATTTTTGTATTTTTAGTGGAGACGGGGTTTCACCATGTTGACCAGGCGGGTCTTGAACTCCTGACCTCAGGTGATCCACACGCCCCAGCCTCCCAAAGTGCTGGGATTACAGGCGTGAGCCACCGCACTTAGCCTATTTTTGGTTATTTTTTAGAAGATTCTGTATTTTTGAGAGAAAGATATATATATGAGAATTTTGAATATATATATATATTCAGTATATATATATATACACACACACACACATGTATGTATACTGAAATACTTATGAATGAGATGATAGAATGTCTGGGATGTGGTATGAAATAATACAGGAATGGTGATGAGTGGGTGGGGTTTAGTTGAAATGATATTGCAATGAATTGGTTGTTATTGAAACAGAGTGACAGGAATGTGGGGATTTATTAAACTGCTCTGATAATTTTATACATGTTTAGATTTTTCCATAGCAACAATAACAAAAAAATCCAATAAAAAGACCCCAAAGTGAATAAACATTCTAATGCATAACTCCTTAAGCACATGTTTCTTTAGGGTATAAACTTGGAAGTGCGTCTTCAGTCTACTAGAGAGTGCCAAGTTGCTCCCCAGAGTCAATTGTCAGTCTTTGACAGAGTCCAGTAGGAACTCAGATGCCTCCCTTGAGGACAGTGAACCGCCTCTCTTGTGTTAAGTCTTTTCGGCAGTTCCCATTGTGATTCTGCTGGGGTTGGAGAGGAGGGTGCCTCGACTCCTGAGGGCGATGGGACCGTGAGGGGATGCAGCTGGATCCAAATAGCAATTTCTGGACCATGAATCCTTGCCTAAGTCAACTTACTGTTTTTCTCCTACCTTTGAGCCTTTATGCTGGGTATCAAGTTATAAAACTGAGCTGGGGTCTTCTCACCCAGCACAGTAAGACCAGACATGCACACTGAGATTCTGCAGTGATAGAAAGGAAGCTCTTGGTTTGCAGGGTGCCAAGCAAGGAGGACCAGGCCATAATGCTCAAATCCTGACCTCCCCGATATCTTGCAGGAAGAGGTTTTTAAAGGCAGGGGTAAATTTCAGGAAGCAGAAGTTACCAGCAAAATTAGAAATCAATGCATGAGGTTACACACCGGTTTTGGCTTAAAAGGGTGGGAGATCTTGAAGCAGTGACTTACAGGTCATGGGCAGGTTCAGAGCTTTTCTGATTTGCAATTGGTTAAGGAAGACAGGCTCTATTTAAATATTTGAGGTCAGCAGAAAATAAAATGTTAGCTCTGGCTTATGGGTATGACTCCCTCTGGATCCCTCAGGAAGAATTTAGAACACAGAATGGTGGTCAGAGTTCAGTCCTCACCTCCTTCTTATCTGGGGCTACTTGGATCTGTTTGGTGAGAGTCTGAGTTTCTGAAAAACAACTCAGAGTCATAGGTTCAGATGTTACCTTTAGTTTCGATAGGGGCACCAAATGTCTCCTGACTCCAACTTCCTTTGCTATTGTTTTAGGCCACTAATTACTTCTCGTTGCTCACTGAGTTGTTCATTTACTTCTCACAGCTAACTAGCTAGGTACCTGGAATTCCTCTTTCAAGGAACTCCTGATTTTCCTTTATTTTCATCCTTGGGGGGCTCACAGGCCCCTTAAAAGGGAGGGGGGTGTCTGTGCTCCATCTCAATAAATCTCAACCAGTTTACAAAAATATGCATACAGCTGCTTTTTTGTTACAAGGGAAATACATATTTATGATAGAAATTTAAGACATTATAGGTAAATAAAAGGAAGAAAATAAAAATCAGGCCGGGCGCAGTGGCCTGTAATCCCAGCACTTTGGGAGGCCGAGGCGGGCGGATCACAAGGTAAGGAGGTCGAGACCATCCTGGCTAACACAGTGAAACCCCGTCTCCACTTAAAAAATACAAAAAATTAGCCGGGCGAGATGGCGGTGCCTGTAGTCCCAGCTACTCGGGAGGCTGAGGCAGGAGAATGGCGTGGACCTGGGAGGCGGAGCTTGCAGTGAGCTGAGATCCAGCCACTGCACTCCAGCCTGGGTGACAGAGCGAGACTCCGTCTCAAAAAAAAAAAAAAAAAAAAAAAAAAAAAAAAAAAAAAAAAAAAAAAATAAATAAATAAATAAATCAGTCTTATGTACCTTAGTGGCTACCAGCATTCGTTGGTCACTTTGTCTTTTTTCTGGATTAATACTCTACATTTTACTTGAAATGTGCTCTCTTCACTTAACATTTTTTTTCATATCATTAAACATTATTTTACAATATAGTTGATAGTGTCTTGGCATGATTTTTGTAGAAATGACACAATTCATTTAAATAATTCCCCATTGTTCACCACTTAGACTGTTTCCCAAAGTTCTCTATTTTTTTCCCATTTTTGCCTTATGTGCATTTTGAAGCAGGACTCAGAGCTTTGACTTACCTCCAAATAGAGCCAACCCCACTGTGAATTAGAAGACATGAATGTTTCATGGAGAAACAGAAACTTAGCCATTTGATATTTGTGCTTTCTACCCATTCTCCTTTCCAGACACTGGCCTCTTCTCTCTTTTTTCTCTTCCCCAGACAGCTTCCAAAACATCATAGGGGTATGATGTCCAGAGTTCAGAGTCATTCATCTCTGTACACTCAGCAAAGCAAAAAGTTCTGCGGTCAGCAGAACGAACCATCTTGACGTAGCAGTTCAGGGACCATGGATTTTAACTCAAATATGTCCCTTGAAAGGTTCACCAAATAATTTCTCAAAGTAATATGGTTATTTCCTCGAGATAAATTCTTAGAGGTGGAATGACTGGATCAGAAAGCATAAAAAAGGTGAATGCTTTTGATGACTTAGGAACAAGGGTGTTAGGTGTGTTGATTTGCTTTCTGCCAGTGCTCTTGAGAGCAAATCAATGTTGATTTGACTGCAGTCATTAACGAGCTGAGATTTCGAGTAAAATTCCTCTGGTTCATTTGTTATTCTGTTACCTGTCAGCATACTCGGCAGTAGAGCATCAGAGCTCTGTCTGGGAAGTACAACCACTATGAGTGGTATGAATAAGAGATTTGTTATAAAGCTTAGACTTTACACAACTGTGCAAGGGCTAGGCAAGTATAGTTCTGAAAGGAGATTGGGTAGGGATCATAGAAAACTCACCAACAAGGGACCGTGAAGGGGAGCTGTGGTTGGCCTGAGGGTGTTGTAGGTCAGCAGGGCAGGCAGTTGGGAAGAAAAGCTGGCTGTGAAGCAGAAGGAAATAGACAAGTAGAACACAAAAGGGCAAACTGGAGTCTGGGTCTGTGTTTCACTGATGTCTAACTTCAGTGGTGCTAATGACCTATCAAAGAATCGGTGCCTTTTGCTATGGAACTGTGCATGTGTCTGGCCCAGGACTAGTTGAAGCTGAAGGAGCTGATCTGGTGGCAGCTGAAGGAGCTGCATGCCCTGCCCCTGCCCCATGCTAACAAGACTAACCAGCAGATCAGCCTGCACTGAACTTAAAGCATAACAGCTGCTGTTATGTAGCTTCCAAACCACATGCAAATCTTCCTTGTGTGCAATCCCACTTGGAACCATCTGGGGAAAGGATTTTTGGGAAGCATAGTTCCAGCTTAGCTAAGTTGACAGAGTAAAACCACCACAAGCAGTGCCTGTAGGACTCAGTGCCAGGACAGAAAAGTGAATTCTAGTGAATCTGGTATTTACTACTGCCCAGGGAAGCTTACAGAGGTAGCAAAGCCAGAAAAATTTTGCTGATGTGTTTTTCTGTAAGGGAAGAAGTTTCCCAGAAGGGAAAACAAGCTCAGCACTGAGGACGGAATTCTGCAATGAAATGTTATACCTTTGAGCCCATGAAAGGAATTACTGAACCGAATATTCTCAGTTCTTTTGGTAGAGGCATTGATGAGCCAAGCAGAGAAGGACCATGTGTTTGTATCATTTCTCTGAAACAGACTTAGGAAGTAATTCGAGCTAACCTATGTATAAAAATCTCTGTAAAGGATATGAAAATACCCCCACTCAATAATTAGAAGCTATTGTTATTGGAGATGCTGCTAATCTTGTATCATGAAGAATTTATACAATTACAGAAGTTGAACTTGTCTGTAACAAGCAGTCCTCTTCACAACCCAGAGAACCTATTGTATTTTATTGCTCTTATGGGATATTTGTCATATGTTCCAAACACAGGCAATAAAAATCTGCTTTATAATATTAAATAATTCAAGCTGGGCGTGGTAGCTCACGCCTATAATCCCCGCACTTTGGGAGGCCGAGGTGGGTGGATCACATGAGGCCAGGAGTTCAAGACTACCCTGGCCAATGTGGTGAAACCCCGTCACTGCTAAAAATACAAAACTTAGCTGGGCGTGGTGGTGCACACCTGTAATCCCAGTAACTCAGGAGGCTGAGGCAGGAGAAGTGCTTGAACCTGGGAGGCGGATGTTGCAGTGGGCTGAGACCATGCCACTGCACTCCAGCCTGGGCGACAAAAAAAAAAAAAAAAAAAAAGAATTCAAAATGGTAGTAGTCAATTACTGAATCTCCCTGCTTTGGAAGACACCTCCAGTGGTAAACATGAACATTTTCAAAATTTTCCTGTTTATGGCATAATTTTTTTTCAGCTTTGTTGACAACAGTGACAGTGTCAGAGACAGCCTGATAAAAGACAATGAGGGAAGGCAGAGCCAGAATAACGTAGATAGTGGAACTCAAATGACTCTATCTTTGTATCCTTGTTGTTATTATGGCTATCGGTCCCCACAATACTTCCCGTCTCAGTCAGGACCGATATTCCTGCCTTTTGCACTGCCTGATTCTTTGATGTTTTCCAGACACATTTTGCTCAGTATTGCTGGGTTTTATCATGAGGAGTCCTTGAGAAAATCCACAAAGGGGGTCAGAGGTTACTGGTACAACTCTGGAAAGATCTTTTCCATTCTAACAGCAAAAGATGAGATTTCCAGATTATCACCGCTGCTCTTAGGTGAGATACACTGATCACAGTTCTGCTTGAAAATGACCCTAGACTGGGATTCAAGGACACCTTCCAAAATCACACCACCAAACCAAGCCACCAAGGGAGCTGCTCCTCCACAAGTGGGAATCGCTGATCCAGGCAGCTGCCCCAAAGCTGCAGCCTGCTTCTCTAGCCTTTCCAACAATTCTATGAGCGCTCTATATCCTTAGCAACTCCTTTGCATTTAAACTAATTAAAGTGGATATTGCTGTCTGCAGTAAGGGCCCTGACTAATAAAGCAATTGGACCTAGGATCTGGGTAGAGGAAGAGTTGGGGTTTTTTTGTTTTTGCCTTCCTCCCTTTCCGTTCCTTTTTTGCCTTCCTCCCTTCTTCTTCCTCCTCCTCCCTCCTCCCTCCCCCTCCCTCTCTCCGTCCTTCCTTCCTCTTCTTCCTTCCTTCCTTCCTCTTCTTTCCTCCTTTCTTTCTCTCTCCTCCCTCTCCTTCCTCCCTCCCTCCTCCCTCCCTCGCCGCCTCCCTCCTCCCTCCCTCCCTTTCTTTCTTCTGTCTTGCTTTTCTTGCCTTCTTTCTTCTTCTTCCTTCCTTCCTTTCTTGCCTTCTTTCTTTCTTTCCTTTCTTCTTTTTTTTTCTTTTCTTTTTTTTTTCTGCTTTCTCTCTTTCTCTCTCTCTCTCTCCCCCCCTCCCCCTCCTCCCTCCCTGCCTCCCTCCCTCTCCCTCTCTCCCTCTCCCTCTCTCTATCTTTTAAACTTCACTAGCAGGAAAGAGTTGCCTTTTTTCAATCCTGAGAGACAACTAGGTGGACGGAGATTAAGGAAAACAGCAGAAAGCACCTGCTTTGACATAATTTTCTTTCTCCCCATCTTTGCTTTCAAACCAGCCAGCCTGAGCCTCAGTTCACTGTTTGTTGTTGAGTCCTCCTGAAAGGTACCAGAAGCAGCTGCCACTTGCTGATATACTCTATTTTTTCCTAAAGCTACTAATCTGGTTGGCACCTTTCATCAAACTCCTACAAAGTGAGCCTCTGGGACCACCTGGATCTACCTCTCTTCTGGCCCAGAATCTTTCAGACAACCACATCTCCTCTTCTTTGGGCAGAGGATAATGTCTGAATATTCTTTTGCTTTGATTGACAGGAAATAAAGGGCACTGCCTCTGGAGCAGGATCCAGGGTTTGATGGGGCCTGAAGCTTATGCAATTCTGGGGCTTCCTTGAAGAAAAAGTACAAAACTACAAATACAAAATTAGATCAAAGTGAATACTTAGGATTGGAAAAGAAATCACAACAAATTACAAATTTTAAAAAGTTGAAAAATAACACAAACTTCAGAAAGTGCAGAAAATAACTGAATAGGCTGACACACCTCTACAATACTTTTTCCCCTATGTTTTTGGCTACATACTCATTGTAAAGACCACATAGCAGAATTACCAAATTCATTAAAATGAAGCAGATGTGGGTCCCACATTGCTGCATTGTCTGTACAAATTGCTTTTCCTTTCTATATCTTCCATCTTTCTTCCTTTGTTTTTCCATTTTAGAGTGGCCCAATTCTCCTAATCATCTTTACCTTTTCTATTTTAATTTTTCATCTATATTTTATCAGCTATTGTGATTCATTTTATGAATTTCCATGATTTTGACCACTAAAGGATTTTAATATTTTCTTTGATATCCATTATCTTATAATGGCAAGAGAATTGTTTATGCTTTGATTTTGCTAACTTTCTTTTTTCTTTTCTTTTTTTTTTTTTTGAGACAGAGTCTCACTCTGTCACCCAGGCTGGAGTGCAGTGGTGCAACCTTGGCTCACTGCAAACTCCACCTCCTGGAGTTCAAGCTATTCTCCTGCCTCAGCCTTCTGAGTAACTGGGATTACAGGCATGCGCCACCATGCCTGGCTAATTTTTGTATTTTTAGTAGAGACAGGGTTTCACCATGTTGGCCAGGCTGATCTAGAACCTCTGAGCTAAGGTGATTCGCCCACCTCGGCCTCCCAGAGTGCTGAGATCACAGCCATGAGCTACTGTGCCTGGCCTAATTTTCATTTTTTAATTTACGTTATTGACTTTCGCCAAGATGTTTCCTTCCTGCTGTATTTATTTTGGTGTAATCGGTAATTCTGAACACAATATGTAAAATGTATAAAATTTATTTGAAAATAAATTCCACATGACTGATTCAGATGCATTTTGAAATTGCCACTAAGTTGAACAGTGCTACATAGTTAGGTAGTCAAATTACATTTAGACTACATGCATTGGTCAATTGATGAATATGTGCAGGAGTTTTGTTGCTGGAGCGCTAATTTCTTTTTTTTTTCCCAGGCCATTGTTGAACATTGGTGGCAAATTTGCATGCCATCTCATCAGGAACTGTCAGACTTTGTTGGGATAGGATACACAGGATATGCTAAGATACAATCTGACACCTTGGGATGTATTAAATGTAATATCTCACACAGCCACTGTTTGTAATATCTCACACAACCACTGCTTGTGCCCCCAAAATGCAAGAATCCTGATAAATTCCATTTTGCACAATTTCCGATAAATACACAAAAAATTGTACGATAGATTTTTTACTGTATCTGCTGCACTTAAGAGGAATTTGACCAACAGTCTTCTGCTTACGGTTTTACACATCTGATGATTAGAAGAATTTCTCAGACTGGCTTCTGGCTATGAGAACCTCAGTCTTGGTTTTTCCTCCATTACTTTCATCCTTACAGTGTCAAGTGCTGTGGGGCCATTCCATTTCCTGGCAGTGTCTCGCCAGCAGCCTCATGCCATGATGTCAGGTGTATTAGCACAGCGAGCAGTAAGAGTATTCCCGGAAGCCATCCCTACAGAGGATGGTTAAACCATGCAGGATGTGACTGTGAAGCACGTAAGTATGTCTCAAGCTAAACACAAGCTATGTGTATTGCCAGGTCCCCTTCAATGGTATCCCAAAATACCTGTGGCCACTTCAAAGCCACCCTAGATGAAACATAATGAGATGGAGGAAAAGTCAGAGTAGAAAAAAGCCCATGGAATTGAACAACCGAGGTTAAAAATCTTACTTTTACAAACTTTATAAAACACATGACCATGTGTGTTAGAGCTTTTCTCAGGACCTTGGAAGGGCCTAGGCAGCTTAAGCCACTAGAGCTTAAGTGGTGCTTACCACTCCATGGTAAACCTCCTCTGCTGGTCTCTTAGTGTTTTTGACATTTTAGCCCTATTAGATTTAAATGAATTAAGGTACAGGTACAGCTTATCCTTGAGAAAGAAAGTACAAGTTTGTCAGATGCTAAAACAGGGGGCTAATACTTTGTGAGATTCATTATACCCACCAATGAATGTAATCATTCTTTCCACCTGCAAAGTTATGTTCTCTTATTGTTGATCTGGCTTCATTTCTAACACAAAAAGAAAGCATGTCAAGACTGCAAAGGGTCTGAGATTGTACCCTGCTTTCGAGCTAATAAACTCATGGATGGTGGCAGTAGTTGTGGGACTCCCCAGCCAGAGACAAAGGACTTCATTACTCACAGCAATGCAGCATGAGCAGCGTATTGCCTCAGTGCCCCTTGCCTCTGAGTCTCATGGGGGTGACACAGATGAGCCCAGATGGATGTCGCACATACAGTGTTTGCATTGTAGGGAAGGAGCCCTGAGCTCAGAGAACACAAATCTTTTATAATCAGCAGTAAGTTGATTGCCCTTTGCTCTGGAGGAAGGTGCTACCTCTGTCTCCCAAGGCTGTTCACTAAACATCCCTGAAAAGATAGTTTAGAGCAAAGGGTGATCAATGCCTTGGTCATGAGATATACAATCATTAGAGGCTCATGGAGAATCATCTCCCAATACAGTTAAAGGCCCTTTGTTAGTGAGAATCAAAGCTTAAAATGGTGCTATATAAAACAACTATTTTCCTGTTGGCTGATATTAGTCGACTTATTACCTAAGAAAAATGGATAGTAAGGGGGGCAAAAAAACCTCTTTAATATCAATGTAGGTGTTAGGGAAAGGGTCCCTAGATATGTAAGTGTTTCTTTAATCCTATGTGACCCTGCGGTCTCCAATTTGATCTCTTCTTTAACATTTTTAAACTTATGGTTAGGTGAACACCCTTTGGGTTGGTGAATCCATACATAAATGGCTTGCTTCATGAAGTAGAATTTGTTTTTATTTGCTTTAATCTTGTTTTTTCCAAATAAAGCACCAGGCTCAAGTCTCAGTTCGGCCACTAACTTGTGATATGACCTATGTAAGTCCTTTAGCATCTCTTGGCCTCAGCCTTTCCATCATGTAGGGGAAACTGGGCTGAATGATTGCTAAGGCTCCTTCCAGATTCCAAGTTCTATGATACTTTTGCTCTTGGATTTGGGGATTTACTACATTTGATTTGATGATCATTAACAACAAATATCAAGAACCTTTCATCCTTCCAATTGCAGCTTCAAATACAAAGATACACATGACATATCTTCTGTCCCTAGAGGATAGCTGGATGTTCTGGTTATCATCACTGCGTAACAAACCACACCAAAACTTAGTGGTTTAAAACAACATATTTATTTTGCTCATGCATCTGCAATTTGAGCAGGGCTTGGCTCGGGCAGCCCATCTCTGTACCAGGTAGCATCAGCTCGACTGGCTCAACTAGGGCTAGAGGATTCATTTGTAAGGTGCCTCTCTTACATGACTGGCAAGTTGGTGCTGGGGTCACCTGAGAGTTCAGTTCCTCTCCACAAGGGACTGTCCTCAGGCATCTTAGGCTTCCTCACAGCATGGCAGAGTCCAAGAGTGATCATCTAAAGAGAACCTGGTGGAAGCTGAATGACCTTTCCTAATGTAGCCTCAGAAGCCACATAATGTCATTTCTGCCCTAGTCATAGCCCACCCAGATTCAAGTGAGAAAAAAGAGTTAAGAGGGGCAGACATAAGCTCAATTCCCCCACGGGAGAAGAATTAAAATTGCATTGCTTATTGGAAAAGGCAAAACTATAGAGATAGTAAAAAGATCAGTGGTTGTTAGGATTTCAGGGAGAGGAGAAGAGGGATAAATAGGGGCAGAGTGGACTTTTAGGGCATGAAACCATTCTAGATGACACTATAATATATGACATGCATTTGTCAAACCCCTAGAACTATACAACAAAAGAAGCAACCCCTGATGTAAATCATGAGCCCTAATTAATGTTTTTTATTTTTTAAAATTTTTAATTTACTTTTAAAATTTTAGATTCAGGGGATACAACTGCAGATTTGTTATATGGATATGTTGCATGATGCTGAGGTTTGGACCTCTAATGATCCTGTCACTTATGCCTAAGTAGTGAATGTAGTACCCAGTAGGTGGTTCTTCAACTCTTCCCTCTTCTCAGCTCCTCTCTTCTTCTCCACTTTTGGAATCCCCAGTATTTATTGTTCCCATCTTTGTGTCTGTGTGTCCCCAGTGTTTAGCTCCCCACTTATAAGAAAGAATATGCAGTATAGGCTGAGGCAGGTGGTCAGGAGATTGAGACCATCCTGGCCAGCATGGTGAAAACCTGTCTCTCCTAAAAATACAAAAATTAGCTGGGCGTGGTGGTGCATACCTGTAATCTCAGCTACTTGGGAGCCTGAGGCAGGAGAATTGATTGAACCCAGGAGGTGGAGGCTGCAGTGAGCCAAGATCGTGCCACTGCACTCCAGCCTGGTGACAGAGCAAGACTCTGTCTCCAAAATAAAAAAAAAAAAAAAGAAAGAATATGCAGTATTTCGTTTTCTGTTTCTGTGTTAATTCCCCTAGAATGATAATGTAGTTGGTTCATATTTGTAACAAGTGTACTCCACCAATGCCAGATATTAATAATAGAGGTGTTTCATGTTCTTTCATGTAATGGTAGTCAGGTGTGGCCATAAGAGGAGGCAGTGGAGAGGCTCAGGAAAACAAGTTTTCTTATACCCGTAGGTCCTACAGACAGAGGCAGGGCATACCATGACACACAGAGCCACATGGAAAGACACTGGGTGGTCAGGAGGCAGAATACAGGAGGGAGTGGAAGGTTGAGACTGGAGCCTTCATGGGGGCATCCAAAGGAAGGGTGCATTCTGTTCTCTGCAGAATTTTCAATCCCTAATTAGCATAACCATCATAAAACCTCCTTTTTCACACTGAGAATCCCTTGACTTTCCCTTCTCTGTGAGTTCCTCAGTTAATTTACTCACTGGTGGGTTTTCCCTAGCTTGGCAATTTTTCCCTTAAGCTCTAGTGGTCTTTGTTTTATTCTTTGACATATAGGAAGTGAATGAATAGGTGTTTTTATTAACTTTAGGTCCTATTTATATGGAGGTTTCCCTCTGGAGTGAGTGAGGTTCTTTCTGGTGGTGAATGTCTTCAGTCCTCCATTCTTGTCTTCTTGGAAGAAAGAATTCAGCCAAGAGACAGAAGCAGATTGAAGACAGAGATGACAGTTTATTGAAGCAAAGAAAAGTACATATAGAAGAAACCAAACAAGGAACTCAAAAGATTGAGTGCCCCACCTGATTATTGGCTTAGGGCTCTTATAGAGTCACTATTTCCTGGTTCTTCCTAGTCTCCTGCCCTCGTCCTTCCCCTTGGGTGGGCTGTTGGCTAATTACCGCATGCACTGTTTGGTGGTTGACACTATGCACATGCTCTTTTAGGGCAATTTTTCGTTACTGGTCAAGCACCCCCAGAGGAAGGTCTTACACCAGTCAATCTGCCATGTTTCCTCTTACTGCACCTGCCTGGACATGTTTGCTCAGTTCTCAGGATCTTACTGGGAAGTTGTTGCCCATAAGTTCAAAATGTTTCCTGGTTGTTAGGAAATTTTCCCCTCTCTAGCACCAGCAAGGACCATCTATCATTCTTGAAGAGTCACCTGACAATTGCATGGCAGTCACCTGACTGTTGCCTCACATTCGTCGGGGCCCTATCATGCCCTACCCCTATCCGTCTATCTACCTACTCCAACAAGATGAGGGATGCTAGGGGCCTGTGATTCCCTTCTCTGTGTCTCAGTGCCCTGTAACCACCCTCACCTCACTGAACAAACACAGAACTGGAGGACTGAGAACCAGAGGAGAAACCAGATTGCTTGAAGCTTATATAATTTGGGGGACCCTATTTAAGAAAAAGAATTTTTTAAAGTTCAGCAAAAATGTATCTGAAAAACATCAAATATTGGTTGCTAATGAGAAAACAGATCCCAACAAATTACAAATTGAGAAACTGCAGTCTCCTAATTGGAATGTATAGGACGGGTTACCTTTCTAAGGAGCTTGCACAAATCCACGGCTGAAAGCTTAAGCTTTTTCAGCTTCCTGGGGAAATCTCATTCTGATGACCACAATACCCCCAAGCATTCACTCCCCTTCTCCCAGCAGTTCAACACCTCCAGCTTCCTGTCAGCTTCCAGTAAGGAACACAGTTTTGAATTGAGGGTGAGCAGCTGCTTATGGATGTAAATGATTCACTGGTGAGAGACCTGGGCCTTTTCCCTGTGGATTAGCCCCTTCTGTGGAAATTAATTAACTTCTCTGGGCTTGACTTGCTTTCTTCATAAAATGGAATCATGGGACTTGCAGGCTTGCCTCCTGTAATTCTATAAGAGGGATCAAATGATGTGAGTGAAGGAGTTTTAAGTTGTACAACCACAAGCCTGTGAAAACTCATGTGATTATTGGTGTTGGGTACTAAGGGGCTTTTCCCTAAAGAAATTCTGCCTACAATCCTCTCTTTTAAAAGTAAAGTAACCAACAGGTAATTTAAGACATGGAAGTATATGCTATCTGCATACAGACAAGTAATAAGTGGTTTTAAACGATAATAAACGGGCTTTCATCGTGGTGGGTGGGAGGAATCTCTCTGATGGCTGCTTTCCAGATACTCCCAAGACCTATCTTGAGGGTAGGTTCTGTGTCTCTCTTGTCTGTATTCCTACCATCTAGCATTTTGCTGTGCTCATCGCAGGCTCCATAAATGTTTGACAAATAAATGTATGCATTACAAAAGAATTCTGTTTTATAGAAGTGTTATCTAAAAATTGCATTTACGGGCTAGGCATGGTGGCTCAAGTCTGTAAATCCCTGCCTTTAGAGGCCAAGGCAGACGGATCACTTGAGGTCAGGAGTTCGAGACCAGCCTGGCCACCGTGGTGAAACCCAGTCTCTGTTAAAATACAAAAATATTAGCCGGGCTTGGTGGCAGGCACCTGTAATCCCAGCTACTTGGGAGGCTGAGGCAAGAGAATTGCTTGAACCTGGGAGGCGGAGGTTGCAGTGAGCTGAGATTGCCCCATTGCACTTATGGTGCATTTAAATAAACTTAACTCTGTCTTCTCCTTCCTCCGTTAAGAAATATAAACAACTCTTTCGTATTCTAGGGTCTATGATCTGGTCCCTTGGGATCATCAAATGTTTCTTCAGTGGCAATTAAGCCCATTTATTAACGAAAAGGCAAAGGAATGAAGGTTTTGAATTTCCAGGGTTGGAAAAGCAGGCTGGCCCCAGGGTGGAGGTGGAATTTAGAGCCTGCAGAGGACCAGGGTTCAGGTGTGAGTGGAAAGAGCCTAAGGAATACTGAACCTGGCCCCTCAGGTGGCAGGACCTGGGGTGACAGAGAGTGTTTTGGAGTGGCCTGGGAGCCTGGGGTGGGGCTTCACAGGCCTCAGGAAGCTGGTTATAGGGCCCACCAGTGACAGAACAACAGTGGATCCCCCAACCCTCTGCAAGGAGCAAGGGTAGTGGAGAAGCCAGATGCTGAGAGTTCCACACCCACCTCTGGAACCAGTAGGCCCCTGATGGTCAGAGGGAAGGAAAGTGAGGTTGGAGAAGGGACAGACATTGGATGTTCCACCAACTCAGGAGAGCGGGTGCCCAGAGGGATTGTATTCATATTAGACAATCAAGACATGACCTGTGACACCATTTAATGCCTCTAATGCCATGGAACACAGGGACTCAGTGGACAGGTGAGTACTTCCTACCTACTCAAGGCGGCTATGGAAGCTGCTGTGTAGTTTGGAAGACTACAGCCTGGGAAAGCAAGCTCAGAGACAGTGGAGGATGTGGGTTGTGGAGAGTCAACCAGGCTGCTGCCTTGGACAGTCGGTGGGTCATAATGGGTGGTAGGGATGGAGGGAGTGTTGGGGAAGAAGGCCCTTGGCAAGACATTTGAATTTGATGCAGGACACAGGTAAGACTCAGGGGAAGGTTTTAATCAATATCAGATATCTGACATTTTATCAATGTCAGAATATGGTGGCTTTGGAAGACAAGTTCAGGAGCTGGGTACGAGCCCAGGAATCACCAGGCTATTGTGGGGCCTGGTGTGATGGCTTAAAGCAGAAGACATCTGCTGTGGTTTTATGCCATGGGGGCTGGTGTTGCTCATTTTCCAGTGCTTTGGGGGGTTCCTCAGAGCCTGCCCTTGTCCTGTGTTGCTATGGGTTATCACTGAAGACCCCCTATGAAAGCTTCTGCCTAAAGATACCAGAGGATCAGGCCGGGCGTGGTGGCTCAAGCCTGTAATCCCAGCACTTTGGGAGGCTGAGACGGGCGGATCACGAGGTCAGGAGATCGAGACCATCCTGGCTAACACGGTGAAACCCCGTCTCTACTAAAAAATACAAAAAACTAGCCGGGCGAGGTGGCGGGCGCCTGTAGTCCCAGCTACTCGGGAGGCTGGGGCAGGAGAATGGCGTAAACCCGGGAGGCGGAGCTTGCAGTGAGCTGAGATCCGGCCACTGCACTCCAGCCTGGGCGACAGAGCGGGACTCCGTCTCAAAAAAAAAAAAAAAAAAAAAAAAAAAAAAGATACCAGAGGATCAGCTTCAGGCTCAGTTCTGCCATTTTTTCAGACTCTTAACCAAGGTACTTTAAGGTCAGTACTCTTGACTGTTGGACCAGACTCTATAGGGGCAATTTTAAGCCACATGCCTCCATTACAGGCAGCCTCATGGTTCTGAAAGACAACCCAGATCCCAGGAACATTGTCAAAGTCTTCCCCAAACTTGGACCCAGTAGCTGTGTGGTGATTTGGGGAACATACCAGGATGACTCAGAAATCTGCATTCTACTTTTGAGCAGGAACTTTTGTGTCCCTTTCAGGGTACTCCTTGATGCTGGGAATTCTGTAACAGACAAATATATCTTCCCTTTGTTTTGAGAGCAGAAGATTTCTTGCCTTTGTGTGTTCTGTGGGGCGTCAGGCAATCAGGCTGGCCCCATCACAGCACTTTGCAGCTGTGACTCATGTAACATTTCATTTCAAGAAATGGCATTTCTTTAAGACTCGGCTGTAAAATGAGATGAGATGATAATGTGTTTTTAAAGTACTTAAGGAGAGTCAGAGACACAAGTGAGGTCATGTGCTTTAAATGTTACATGGAGCTGTTGACAGCCTGCTTTAAGATTTTTGGCATTTAAGTAAATTACAAGTGAGGAAAGAGGGATCAATCAAGTCACCTTCTAACATGAAACTCCCTTCAGTCCTCTGTGGAACAGCCATGCCGCAGGACCAAAAAGTGAAATGATGCATTTATGGGGCCTCTTGGTTGCTTTTCTTAGGCCCATTGTCTGTGCATAGGGAACAGCTCTGAAGGGAGGGAGCGCTGCCCTCCCTTCACTCTCTTCTCTCTCCCTTTCTTCTTGAATTGTACTTTGGGTAAGGGCAGCCCAGTGTTTCTTTCCATTTTCTGCTACCACATATACCACATATACCATCCCACTGAACAGTCTCTAGGTAACAGGAGTTCCAGTCCTCAGCCTGCGGCCTCTCAATTTGAGGCAACATGTGGAACCACAAAACATGTGAAATCAATTCTTTTGGTTATGTGTTATGTTGGGTTTGAGTCATTCAGAAAAATCAAGTATTCTGGTATGATACAGGGACATTTTTCCTTTCCATTCTTTTAAAATATTAATTGTTCTCAACTCTTTCCTTTTTAATTAAATTTTTGTTTCTATCACAAGAGTGTCTGAATCTAGTTTTAAAACACAAATACATTATGGAAAGCCTAACCAAAAACTCCCTTAAACTTTTTGTCTCATTAGAAAGCAATCCATTTTGATGGAAGAAAATTTTGAAAAATGAAAAAAGGTCTAAAGGAAAAATTTTGACCTAACATGCCCCATGTAACCTAAATGCTAACTCCATAGACCACGTGCATATAGTTGGTCAATTGATTTGTGGGATAAACTTATTCTAAGTAAAATGTTTTTAGTGACTATATATGTTTTAAGCCTTTTAATGTCTTGCCAGACTTTTACGTAAACATCTTTTAAAAGTCATTAACACAGCACTCTGGGAGGCTGAGACGGGCTGATCACAAGGTCAGGAGATCGAGACCATCCTGGCTAACATGGTGAAACCCCGTCTTTACTAAAAAATACAAAAAACTAGCCGGGCGTGGTGGCGGGCGCCTGTAGTCCCAGCTACTCAGGAGGATGAGGCAGGAGAATGGCGTAAACCCGGGAGGTGGAGCTTGCAGGGAGCTGAGATCCAGCCAGTGCACTCCAGCCTGGGTGACAGAGCGAGACTCCGTCTCAAAAAAAAAAAAAAAAAGTCATTAACATATCTGAATTCTGGAAATCCAGAATAGGTCATACCCCATTGATTTGAAGTTGGTAGTCTTTTTCCATACTTCTTATGGGTCATCTTTTTCTCTGTATATAATTGAAAAAATATAAAATTTGATTCATAATGTATGTTTTTATAAACTAGGTAAAATTTCCCATCCCTTTCCACTCTTGTGTCCCACTTCCCAAAGACAAACATTTTAAAGAATCTTTATTCCACTATTTGCTGTCGTTTAACTGAAGAATATGCATATACTGTCATTTCTTGATTTATCAGTTTTCGATGTTTTCTATTGCCTCCTGTTTGTCTCTAAATCCTAAGAAGGATTTAGCTTTCTTACATGGTGTCTCACCTCTGCCTGTCGTCCCACATGCTTTATCCATTCTTCCTATTTTATTTGTATCCATGGATTTTTTACAAAATCCATTATTGACATTGACATTATTACGTCTTAGCTGTAGAGCCAAAGAGTGTTCTATGATTATATCCCAGCAGATCTGTTGCACATTGCTCAATTTCATTTTCCGAAAGCCAACTATATCAGAAAATTTATTAAATATCAATCAGTTCCTCCTTGTATCGGACTTCTCTCTGTCTTCATCCTTCAGCTCCAAACTGGATGAGGAGTACTCAGTGGGCACCTCGAGCTACGCTCTGCATCATCCTGTGACTTTGCTGGGCATTTTCCTGGTACAATCTTTTTCTCCTACGTCCCATGTCTTCATTCTTAGCTTAGTTCCCTCTTTCTCTACCACTATGAGCTGTGAGATTTATGAGCAAATCACCAAACGCCAGTTTCCTCTTTGTAAAATGGAGATGATAGGAGTACTCACCTCCTGGGGGTATAGCGAGGGGTAAACCAATTAATATACATAAAGTACTTAGAATAATGCCTGGTGCAGAAGGTGCTCTCTACGGACCAGCCATTATTTTGTTAGGCTGCATCTGCCATTAGCTTCCTCAGAAGGGGTGCAGGGAAAGTAAGTTTTGAGAAGGTATCTGATAATATAGTTTCTTCCATTTTCCTTGATTGATCATTTGCATGGATAGCATTCTAGGCCGAGGATGATTTTCATTTAGAATTTGGAAGGCATTGCTCCATCTTCCATCTTCAAGTAGATGTTATTCTGATGGGCAATTCTTCACACGTGAGTTGTTATTTTTCTCTGGAAGCTTTTAGAATCTCAAGGTTTGGTTTTGAAATTGCATTTTCATGACTCTTATTTTTCATTCATTATGCGGAGAATTTTCATTTGGAAATGTATTACTGTTATCGTCATGATTATTCATAATTTCATTCCCTCTACTTTTTCTGTTCTCTTTTTAGAACCTTTATTCATCGAATTTTTGACTTCCTGGACTGGTTTCCTGGAAGACTTATCTTTCCCTCTCGTAGTCCATCTTTTTGTTTTGTTTTGTTTCAGTATTCTCTGGGCATTTTTTTGACTCCATCTTCTGATATTTCTCAGGAATGTTATTTTTTTGTTTTGGTCTTGCCAGCAAGTGAGTGCTGCTAAAGGCCGTCTTCTAGTGGTCTGGGCATCACTTTCCCTGTGAACAATTTATAGCTAGCTTGTCTATCATGGGAATAATCTGTGCAAGATTTGTCTAGTTTCATTTCTTCCTTTACTACTCTTTTATTTTTTTTTTTAAGTTTTTTGCTTTAACTCACAATTACACAAATATGGAGAATTATATGCATATTTTAGTTAACCATGGAAGTAATTGTGTGTAATTACTCTAAATGCTAAGACTTAAGAGAATTTGGACCCAGAAGGAAGCTTGTAGAAAAGCAAAATATGTTCGGTAAACATAGGAGGGTGTGAATGCTTGGGGAGAATCTTTTCTGTTTCTTCTGGGTTTACCTGATTACCAGGGAGTCAACTTCAGCTGACAGCAGAGGGAGCTCAGCGTGGAGTGGCCATGCAGGCTTTCTGAGATGGGTTTCAGAAGAACTTATGTCACCACTTCCTCCGTTTACAAAGACAGCTTGAGAGGGGAGCAGGCAGAGGCTGCAGGATTCCTGGGGTGGTAATATTCCTCCTCTAGCCCTCCAGGGGAGGGGTGGTGGTTGACATGTTACCCCTCAGAAGAGAGGTTGCTGAAATTGCTCCTGAGGCTTAAGGGTAACCCTGAGTGTTAGCGTTTTCCAGAGAAAACAGAATTAATAGGTTGTGAATATGCATACAAGAAATTTATCATAAGGAATTGGCTCACGTGATAATGGAGGCTGGCAAGTCTTAAGATCTGTAAAGTGAGTTGACAGGCTGGAGACCCAGAAGAGCTGATGGCTTAGTTCTAGTCTGAAGACTGGCAGGCTCAAGACCCAGGAAAGCACACATTTCAGTTTGAGTCTATGTGTATATATATATATATATATATATATATATATATATATATATATATATAAAACTGGAAGATGGAGTGTAAACTGATTGGGCTAAATGCAATCTTCTTGGTGTGAATGGGATTGGAGAACTTGTCCAAGAGCTGAAAGCCAGCTTCATGCTTGTTCGTCACTGAACTGAGACTTTTCAACCAATCCTGTCATGTAGAGAACTGTGAATAGTGGTTATCTACTGGGGTATATGTGGAAAATGATAAGAAACTTTAAAATATTCTACATTATAGATTATTGTAATGTTTTATTTTATTTTTATAATTAATGTGTTATTTTTGTAATTATAAAATGACAACAACAAAGTGTCATTAAAAAGTCAGAAGCAGGCCAGGTGTGGTGGCTCACACCTATAATCCCAACACTTTGGGAGGCTGAGGTGGGTAGATCATTTGAGGTCAGGAGTTTGAGACCAGCCTGGCCTACATGGTAAAACCCCACCTCTACTAAAAATACAAAAAAATTAGCTGGGAGTGGTGGTGTATACCTGTAACACCAGCTACTCAGGAGGCTGAGGCAAGAGAATTGCTTGAACCCGGGTGATGGAGGTTGCAGTGAGCTGAGATTGCACCACTGCACTCCAGCCTGGGACACAGAGTGAGACTCCATCTCAGAAAAAAAAAAAAAAAAAAAAAGAAGTGAATTAGCTGGCATCCAATCAGTTTGCTTATGGCCTGTCGATGTGGGTGTACCTGTCAGCAAGCTGATAGAGTCCTTACATACAAGGAGACCTGGGGAAGGCCAGGGGCGGGCAGTGGAGATCAATGCAAACCCATCACCACCCCTAGAAAATTGATTCGAAGCTCCCTTTGATAGATGATAGAGCAGCTCCATTTTCAAATATAACACAGGAGTAGAGTGATCATTTAATGGATTATCCAAACTGGACATTTTGAGTACGCAGGGAACTAGTGATCATTCCATGGCAAACAGTCATAGGAGACTTGCACAGCCCTGAGTATATGCCATGAGGCTGTGTTCTGGGAGTGGAGGTCACCTTAGGGTGGTGCCCTTGTTCTCCAGAGAGGGTCTGGGCACCCTAAAATGGTCCATGTAATGCATTTCAGTGATCAGAAAGACTCTATAGGCTAGCACTGCCCAGCAGAAATGTAATCTAAGACACATATAATTTAAAAAATTTCTAGGAGACCCTTTGAAAAGGAAACTGGTGAAAGTAATCTTAATGGCATATGGTATTTAACCCAATATATCCGTGTGATATGCAGAATTATGACCCCCAAAGATGTCCACGTCCTAGTCCCTGCCAGCTGCGAATATGTTCTCTTACATGGCAAAAGGATCTTTGCAGATGGAGCTAAGTTAAAGACGTTGAGATGGGAGATAATTCCAAATTATCTGGGCCTGATGTGATCACGGTCCTTAAAAGCAGATGACCTTTCCTGGCTGTGGTTAGAGGGAGGTTTGATGTCAGAAGAATGGGTCAGACAGATGGGATGTTGCTGGCTTTAAAGACAGAGGAAGGGGGACCATGAGCCCAGGAATTCAGGTGGCCTCTAGAAGCTGCAAAAAGCAAGAAAGCAGATTCTCCCCAGAGCCTCCAGAAGGAATGCAGCCCTGTGGATGCTTTGGTTTTAATTTAGTGAGATCCATTTCAGACTTTTGACCTCCAGGACTGTACGATAATACATTTGTTTAAATTTATTTTACATGTTTTAAATGTTGTTGAAAGCCACTAATTTACACTAGCAATAGGAAACATACAATCTAACATATTCTCATTTCAACATTTGATCATACAAAAATTATTAACAAGATATTTTACATTATTTCATGCTAAGTCTTAAAGCAGATCTCAGATCTCAGCTCAGGCTAGTCAACATGTCACACACTCAGTGGCCACATGTGACTAGTGAACAGCACAGTTCTTGAGCCTTTTCCCTGGATTCTGAAATCTGAGGTCCCAGCTCGAAGCATCCCTCCAGAGCATCACTCTAGAGTAGCCCTGATTCAATCCAGAGGCAGTTTGTCTGTGTGACTCTGTGTGTGTATATATGCCCACATATGTATGTGTGTATGTGTGGTGTTACTTTCATGAGCACTTACGCTATGCCTGTGGGAGGAAGCCTTGGCTGAAATCTCAGGTATCCCAGGAGACAAGGACAGTTTTTGCAGGTGCTAGTTGTTCCCCCAGCAAAAACCAGCTTGCAAATTGGTCTCCTGCTAAAGATCTCTCATCACTGTGCCTGGATCTGTCAGCTTAAGCCAGCAGCTATTTCCTTGACCAGTGGCTGTCTCTGGGTCTCCAAGGAGTTGGTTTGTATGGAGACAACATTACTTTTTGATCTGCCATTGCTTGTACCTGCATTGGAGTCACCCCAGGATGGCAACACCACTGTGGGGACAGCGTGTGTGTGAGACTGAAAGAGGAATGACAACACTATTGTGTTCCACCGAGGCGGAGCAAGAAACACCTTTGCTGTATCTTCCTTGGGTCAGATTTTCAGGGGTGTTGCATGTCCTCTGGCTCTGCATTCGGTTGCAGGGAGGCCGCACAGAGCAGCTGCAACTCGGGCAGACAGAGCTTGTTGTGAGGAGGCCTGAGTCAAGGATATGTCTGTGATGAGACTCACATTTCATCCAAGGTGACAAGCATTCAGATTGCTCCTCCTGCCCTCTCCTAAAGCAAGTTCTACAGTAATCAGGTCACACAGGAATGGGCCAGCATGGCTGCAGGGTAGGCAGCTAATCCATCTGTTTCATTTGTTGGCATATCCTGTCTGTAGGGAGGAAACCCAGAGGAGAGTAGTGGGCACTGGATTCCTCACTCATTTAGTGGCTGCTTAGAATATTAGATGTGCAAGAAGCTCACAGGAGACATATTGCACTTGCTGGAGGTTGTGCTGCTGTCACAAAGCAAGCGGGAAAAAAACCCTCCTGCCCTCCCCCTTCCCTGAAAAAGTGTATGCTGTTTGCCTCTGATTCGATTTCCTGGAGAAATGACCCTTCACCTGAGCAAATAATCCCTCTGTCCCCCTGCTTTTCTTGGGTCCCTGCTTCAGATTGTAATTCATTTACCTCTGGCACATGTTGTTTTGTATTTCTGATAAGACTCGGGTGAAAAATAGGGTGGCAGCTGAATTTACTGATGCAATTTGCTCATGTAATCTATGCTGTTGGTGATTCGGAAATGCATGCAAAGGCATTAGCCTCCTAATTATGGATTTTCATGTGATTCTTTGAAATGCAGATGGTCAATCAACTCCTGAGTTGGGGACCTCGATCTAGCGGTGTTGGTGGCAAAGTGCTGGAGGTAGAACTATTTTGACTGCAGAAAGAATGATATGTTTAGTATTTATGGTCTGTTTTTTTTTCCTGGGTAGATATTGGGGAAGTTGTAAAACCCTTACAAGTCTACAAAGAGTCATACATAGTGCTGCAATATACTCTGTATCTATGGGGTATTGGTTCCAGGACCTCTGAGGATACAAAAATCCTTAGAAGTTCAAGTCTCTGATATAAAATGGCATAGTATTTGTATATAATCTCTGTACATATTTTCATAAGCTTCAGATCATCTCTAGATTACTTATAATACCTAATACGATGTAAATCCTATATAAGTAGTCGTTAGACTGTATTGTTTATTATTTGCAATAATTTTTATTGTTGTATTGCTGTTTTTATTTTTATTTTTCTTGGATATTTTTGATCCATGACTGGTTGAATCTACAGATGAAGAACCTGGGTTACACTGGGCCCACTGTAAATAAAACTTACTCATTAAACAGGGTATGGAAAATTTAACCAGAGAAGGTCTAGTCTTCATACCACTGTGCCCTTATTTTCAGCCAGCCAGCTCCCCTAAGCTTTGGCTGTGTGTGTGTATGTGTGTGTTGGAGCATGTGTGGAGAAGCAGCAGTGTTCTCGAGAGGAGAAAAGTGTGAGAGCATGGAGCACTGTCACCCTGCGTTTTGTTCTCATCCTTCCTTCTCAAGGAGCACTTACAGGCTTTGTGATGGTTAAACCCACAGGTAAAAGCGCTAGCCCTTTTCTAACATTAATGGGTTACTACAAGGCAAGGGTGAGCTTACATTGGACATCATATTTTGAAAAATAATGAAGGAGGCTCTGGATGGACTATAGGGTTGAGGGATTCTTGCAGAGAAGAGCTCGGTAGATTTTCTTCCCTCCTTCTAGGAAGAATGCCCATAGTTGCCATGTTGCTACCTGCTTAGTGCAGCTTGTGGCTACTTGCAGCTCTGCTCACAGTCACCCGTTTTCCGGGTATATCTAAAGCTCTTACTCATGACCCTACTCTGTGGCTTGGCATTCAAAGTCCTCCAGAATTTGGCTACAACTCTCTTTTATAAGCTCCTTTGCCTCTCTGCCCCTGCCTGCACCCTGTGCTCCAAGCAAGTTAAATGCTTGCCTCTTCCCTACACAGCCTCATCCTCCCCCATGTTGTGGCTTTGCTCACACCTGCTATGTTTGACAGTGACTCTGCTTTTCTACCTCCATGTGCCCAAATACTTCGTACTTTCAGGTTTGATGCATACCTCATCTTCCCATAAAACCACGCCTTATTCCTTCTGCCTCAACATTACCTCTTTCTCCTCTGAACCCTTATAATATTTTATATGTCTCTCTCAGCACAACCTCTTACTCCCTTTGGTTAGTTATTGATGTTCATGTCTCATTTCTCCCGTTAGATTGTAAGTTTCTTGAGAGCAGGGCCCATATGAAATTCATCTGTCCCTCAAGTGACATCCTGCACATAGTGGGTACCTAGTCACCATTTGTTGAATAAATGAATGAAAACAGCATTAATCAAAAGCTTTGGAGATTGACATTCTTGGAGCAGTGTTGGTCAAAGTGCATTCCAAGGACCATTTACTTGGGGGTGGGGACAGAAGCTTGTTGAAAATGCAGACTTATGGATCCTACTAAGATTTACCAGATCAGAGTCTGTGGAAGGTGAGGCCTGGGAATTTGTGTTTTAAATAAGATTCCTGAAAAGGCTGGTATTTAAAAGCCCATAGATTTGCAAAAAAAAAAAAAATGTTCAGTCCAGTTGGGGTCAGGCCCTTTAAGCTAAGCACATAGAAAGTAAGAACTGGGGGCTAGGGAAATATTAGTCCACGGATACCAGAGAGGGCATTTGTATCAGCTTTAAAGCTGGAGAAGGGAAGTTGACGTGAATATTAGTTACGATTTGTAGGAAGCCTGTCATCTAATGCAGAGAAGCCTTTGAAACATGCGTTTCAGGGTAAACAGTTTATTATGTGTGTTGTCCATCCAACACCCTGTGTTCCCAAGGCTTGCTTCTAGATTCAGAAGAGACTTCTGTTGGAAAATTCAAAGGCCATTGGTTTATTGAACAGAACTGAGAGCTTATTTATTTATTTATTTATTTTTTAGAGACAGGGTCTCTCTTTGTCACCCAGACTGGAGTGCAGTGGTGTGATCGTAGCTTACTGCAGCCTTGAATTTCTGGTCTCAAGCTATTCTCCTGCCTTAGCCTCCTGAGTAGTTAGGACTACAGGCACATACTACCACATCTGGCTAATTTAAATTTTTTTTTTTTTTTTTTTTTTTTTTGTGGTGGGATCTCACTATGTTGCCCAAGCTGGTCTCGAATTCCTGGTGTCAAGTGATCTTCCTGACTCAGACTCTCAAAGCCCTGGGATTACATTTGTGAGCCCTGTTCCCTGCCAGGAGCTCACTTATTAATTTAAAAAAATTTTAAGTGAGTAAATAAATTAAGAAAAATCAGCCAGGCTATAGACGTCAGAGTGAAAAAAGTTCAATTTGGATGCAAAAGAAAAACACCATACGGCATCCAAGTGAATGTTTTTAATGCTTATAAAATTTTAATAGGAAGTGGGAGATGGATTTTTGCGGGCTTTAGTTACTACAGCAAATGGGTAACTAAGGAAATACTCTATTCTTCCCTACTGATCTTTCCAGGTGATTTAAACCAAGGATAAAAGCCCTCAAGAATTTTTTTTTTTAAAGTAATATCTCTAGCTGTCTAGGGAGAAAGGAAATAAAAAGAAAATCATGCCTCTCTTTACATAAAAAACCTTTTCCTGAAGAAAAGTGGTGTGGTGGTCAGGGGCGTTAAGAAAAGGTAAAAATGGACAAGTATTTTAAAAATGATGGTATAACTAGGGTACTGCTAATATTTAGAAAGACAGACAATTATAAGAGTTGAGCTGCAGAGAAAATGCCTCAAGGTTCTATTTTCAGCTTTTCAACAGGTCAGAGTTATCTAATGAAGGCCATGACAGGGCGGTGGGCACACTTCCAGTGGGTGGGCACACTGGTTGTACGAGCTTCTTGTACAAAAAGCAGTCTAGAAGAACCTTCCCGGAGTTGAAGCAGCAGCAAGAAGAGCGTGTAGGACCCATTTTTCTAAACACTGTGCTCTTCTTATTCCTTTTAATTTTCAACTTGATGTCCATTAGGAGAAATTTACCTGGCTGCATCATTTAGACAGAAGTTATTGAGTTTCCACTTGGCCAAGGGCTGTGTTATGTATTTTCTCTGCCTCTCATGTCTCTGTTATTATTCTGGAAATTGGGCCATCCTGACAGTCTCAGACAGAGCCACCTCAGCTCTGATTTATTCTGCGAATGTCTTCCTTAAAGGCACAGAGGCAAACCTCTTCAGAGGTATCTTTCTCCTGAGGACAAATGCAATTGTACTTATAGGATTGACAAATTCAGGTTTTTTCCTGCTGTCTGAAATACGGTGTCCCTCTTACCTCAAAAAAGCAAACAGCACAACCTATACTGTGCATAACTAACAAGACCACCAGATCACAGTGACAGCGGGTGCCTGATGGGATGTGTACCTGAGACAGCCCCATCTGGGGTCCCCTACCTAGCACTGAACTCAGCAACCATAGCTCTGTAAACAACTTCACCTGCATGACGTCCTTATCACAGAATCACTGTCCCCCAGGACCGAGACAGAGATTAAAGTAGGTAGGTGGGGAGATGGGATCAAGGTCCCTGCTGGTGCTTCGTCGTTGTGACAATATCCAACCACATGGGATTGTAGCTCAAGTAGATACTTAGATCAGGCTCCCCTGGGGAGGATTGCAGGCAGTTCTTATTTCTGAAGAACTTACATGTGTAAGCCTGGCATTATCACCTTGACTAGCGAGTGTTAAAAGAGACATCAGAATCCCCGAGGACCTCCTGTGAAGAGCTATTCAGGAAAAAAAAAATTACACAACACCCGGTGCTGACTTTCCCAGTTGCTCAGTCTCCCTCAAGTCCTCGGGGCTTGTGATTTACACCAAGCTTCAGTAATGTCTATCAATTACTTTGGAAAGTAGAGAGCACCATGAAAACTGTAATAGTGAGGCTTCCTTCCAGCTATGAACACTAAGCAAATTCGTACCTTCGCTCTTCCCCGCTTACTTACCCCTCCCTGGCTTTGATCTCAAACTGGTCCTGTCTGTTCTTTACTGTTTACTTATGTATGGTATAGTTTTTGGAGCAGGATACTGGTACAAAGGTTTAAAGTCTGGAAAATAATTTGCCAAAGTAACACCCCAAAGGATACTTCCCGGTTAGATAGATTAGGCTATCATCCCCCCACCCAGTGGACAATGACAGCGTAACTAATGGTGAGCAACTGAGTGTGAAGTGTTTGCTGATGTGGAACAGTGTAAAGCATTCCACATCTTTCCGGATGGATTCTAGCCTAGAAATGTTGGAATCTAATCCCTTGTGTCTGATTTCCAGTTCACAGGGAATATAGAGATGGAAGAACAAGCTTAATAACTGAGGACCTGGGTGTGGTAGCTCCAGCCTGTGGTCCCAGCTACTTAGGAGGCCGAGGTGGGAAGATCATTTGAGTCTGGGAGGTGGAGGTTGCAGTGAGCCGAGATTGCATCACTGCACTCTAGAGCCTGGGCGACAGAGCAAGAAACAAAACAAAACAAACAGAAAACCTGTATCAAAACAAAACAAAACAAACAGCACCCCCCACCCCAAAAAACTGAGCATCTAAGGAAGCAACAAGGCAAATAAATCCAGAGGCTGGATCTGTAACTAGACAACTGGCCTGCATGCTTCAATCAGTGATGAGCAGTAAGAGACGAGTGTTCCAGATTTAAAGAGATTTAAGAAACATTACAACCAGATACAGTGTGTGGTCTTGGATTGGATGTGGTTTAGCTAAACTCCTAAAATAACATGTTTTGGGGACAATGGAGAAAATTTGAAAGGTATTAAATGAGAAGAAAATTGATTGGCATGGAAAGATGACTGATTTTATGTATGTATACATATATATACATATGAGTGTATACCTCTATATGTATATATGAAATACATTTATAGGTGCAGAGAGAAAGTGTGGGAGGATTTGTACACTGGGGTTACCTGGGGTAATCTTGGGGGAATAAGAATGTGATGGTTTGATTTTCCTTTTTTACTTATCAACACTTTCTAATTTTTTGTTTGTTTTTTGAGACAGTCTCGCTCTGTTGCCTAGGCTGGAGTGCAGTGGTACAATCATGTCTTACCGTAGCTTCAACTTCCTGGGCTCAAGCAATCCTCCTGAGTAGCTGGGACTACAGATGCGTGCCACCATGTCTGGCTAATTTTTAAATTTTTTGTAGAGATGAGATCTCCCTATGTTGCCCAGGCTGGTCTCAAACTCCTAGGCTTAAGTGATCCTCACCGCTTCACCTCCTAAAGTGCTGGGATTATAAGCATGAGCCACTGGGCCCAGTTAACATTTTCTAATTTTCTGATATTGAAAAGAGTTTGCTTTTGTGATCACAAAAGATTGATTTAAGAAAAATCTTTAAAAAATTGATTAAAAAAAAAAAAAACCCAAAACAAGAAATACCTTTCCAGGCAGCAATAATGAAAAGGAGCCTTGAGGCGAGGTCAGCCCAGCTGCTAACAAAAGACGTGCGAACACCTCCTGCCAGGCCTAGGACTTACTAGGAAGACCCCAGCAGAGACCATAATTCCACAGCCTTGTAGTCCCACTTTTTTTCATTTTGAGGCGCAGGTGAACAATTTAAGATTCGTCACAATGTAATTGAATGTGCAGAGTGACTTCCCACTGGCGATGATTGCTGAAAAGGAGTGAGGGAGGGGATTGGGAGGGAGGCACAGGTTTTCTGCTCGGGCCGAAGCTGAGTCCTGGGTGGGAAGCCCGGAGCGGGCCTCTTCTATGCTGGGTCTTGATAGCTCTGCTGATCACTGGGTAAATCCCATGGGGCCAGGTTTTATCAGTGATGTATTTTCTTCATTGAGAAGAGTATCAAGTAAGAGTTAAATAAATGGCACACAGTTTTTGCAGACCCACCCGAACGTTAAATGACATTTATATGCTGAAATAATAACCAGAAAGTTCTATGCTCTAACCAATGAGTCCTTTCTCCCAGGCAGATTAGAGAGACTGGAGGATGAATTTGAATATTCAAATGAATGTCCACCCTGGTGTGTAGCGAGGGGAAAGGGGCAGAACTGGCCAGGGGCTTCTCTTATCACGTTTTGATAATAAATGCAGGATAATGAAGAAATGAAAAGCAAAGAGAAGAACCAGAGGGGGAAAGAAGGCTCACTGCACAGTAACTTCAACTGTGATCGGCCAGGTTACATCTGCCCTGCGGGAGGGAGGTGAAAAGGCGGAGGGTACACTCTGTTCCTTGGTGAAATCGCTTAGGCACAAATCAGATCAGCCGGCCTGGCTGGCTGAGTCCCAGGACCTAGAGGGACCAAACTGGCAAACCTGCTTTCCAATATGTAGGTAATCACATTATCATCATTGCTTAGGGTAAGACAGATGGTTTGTACAGAATAGCCCTGATTGTGAAAGGCTGTTTGTGGGTGTGTTTGACTGAATATTTTATACCCTCAAGATGTGCAGTGTAAATTAGATGGTGAGGAAAACCTAAATGCATAAAAAATAGAACTATTAAGAGAGAAAACTGATGTTCAGCTCTTGTGAGGCTGTTTAGCACCACAGGCTCTAGGATCTCAATATCCATGTTCAGTCTTGTCCATCGCAGCAGGGTGATGTTAGCTAACACGTTTAAACTCCTTTTTACCACTCTACTAAGATTTTTTTTTTTTTTTTTTTTTGAGACAGTTTCATTCCTGTTGCCCAGGTTGGAGGGCAATGGCGCGATCTTGGCTCACTGCAACCTCTGCCTCCCAGATTCAAGCGATTCTCCCGCCTCAGCCTCCTGAGTAGCTGGGATTACAGGTGCCTGCCACTATGCCTGGCTAATTTTTTTTATTTTTAGTAGAGACAGGGTTTCAGCATGGTGGCCAGGCTGATCTCGAACTACTGACCTCGTGGTCCACTTGCCTTGGCCTCCCAAAGTGCTGGGATTACAGGCATGAGCCTCCACACCTGGCCTCTACTAAGATATTAAGCTGTTAAAGTGATTACCTTGAATGATGTGATTTTTATACATTAAATATGGTCATGTAGCAGTAATTGCATACTATTTGATCTAATAATTGACCTTTCCTTTAGAAGAGCTTAGATGTGAGTTGAGAGACATAAGTAACTTATCAACAGACACAAAATGATTAAGAACTAGAATTAAGAGGCCTTGCTTTGAAGTCAATAATACACAGATTTGTTCATGCTCCTTAAGGTTTTTCTTTGACTGACTCCATGTGGGTGAATCTTTTTCTCTAAATGAACCACACTGTCCAATGTTTAAGCCACAAGGGAAAATGAACCCAGTTACTATTTAGTACATGCAACTTAGATTTATCCCAAAATATGATGATCTACCTAGACCAGCCACCTTTTTCCAAGAGTTGACACCGGAGGTTTTCTAGAAAAAACTCCACCCTCGCACGACCAAGATTTGTGTGCATGATCAACATTTAGAAGAACGTGCTAAAGAAGACACTGAAGACAATTCTCAAACAAGAGTTAATATCTGAGCCGCTGCAACATCCTTGCCACAAAAATGCAGCTCCCCAAGTGACTGCGCCAGAGGACACAGGGCTCACTTAGGTGTGTAAGCTCTGGTTGTGTTTCTTTTAAAATCAATCGCATTACTTTATAGTCACACCTTGTAAGAGAGGGCTCAGGGTCTCCAGCATCCCTGGAGAGCCATCTTCTTCCTTCTGCTTGCATTTTCCTCAATCATCTTCTATCCCGTTTGAATGGTTGTGACCTGTTAGGGATTTTATTTGATTTTTCGGGCTTTACTATTTGTATTCATCTTGATGCTCCTCATATAGTGTTTGTCCTAATCATGGCTTCTAGTACAGAGTCCAAGTTGAACTGCTGGAATTATGGAGCAAAATACTGAACGGGTATTTTCTTCCTTGTTACTGGCTTGCTGTTCCATAGGCTGAAGGAAAGTAGTGACTTTCCAGGCACGGTTAAATAAATGGTCATAGTTAGTCCAAAGTGTCTTGAGAGATGACCAAAGTTTCTCAGTTCTGACCTAACTTGCTGTGTCATATTTGGCAAATTTATTAACCTCTGGCAACATCAGTTTCTTTCTTAAGAAAATGAAAGCATTAACATAGATAATCTCCCAGTTATTGTCTGATTCTGAAACAAGTCTATATAAAACCTTGTTTAAAGTTAGGCTGTTATTTAAATTATTGCATCATCCTTAAGCATTCACTTTTGTGGAGAGGAAAAGAGAGAAGATGGCTCAGAAATAGGTTGGTAGGAAAATTCAGGTTTTGAAAATGGTTGGTGGCATTTGAGTTATATAGAAATAATTTAGATTTGACTATTTTTTGAATATATAGTCATTTTTTTTAAGACAAGGTCTCACTGTGTCACGCAGGCTGGAAAGCAGTGGTGAGCTCATGGCTCACCGCAGCCTTAACCTCCTAGGCTCAAGTGATCCTCCTGCCCCAGCCTCCTGAGTAACTAGGACTATAGGCACATGCCACTATGCCCGGCTATTTTTTTTTTTTTATTTTTTGTAGAGATGAGGTCTCACTGTGTTGCCCAGGCTGGTCTCGAACTCCTGGGCTCAAGTGATCCTCCTGTCTTGGCCTCCCAAAGTGCTGAGATTATAGGCATGAACCACTGCCTGGCCGGATATATTCATCTTTATAAGAAAACATTATAATAGGAGAACTCCAGGAATTCTGGAGCGTTGCTTCCGACACCTAAAGCTTCTCACTTTTTTTAGTGCATTTGAAAATTGGAATTCATAAAAAAAAGAGTTAATCATTTATATTGGAATAAGTTCACGGTCACCTTGAAGTTTCTTTTTGTACGTGGAGGATGATGTGCCTGTTTTGCTGTCTTGTCTAAGAGCTGAGCAATTAGGCAGAAAAATGGCATTTATGGGATTTTTGGCATTAGATTTCAGGCTGATATTGATTGGAATAGAATATTTCAGGTTGTCATCTTGAGCTTCAGGCGTCAATCAGTACCCTAGCCTGGGCGGGAACAAGGAGATTGCTCCAGAAGTTTGGGCTTGATCATGCTCGCTGGTGACATCCTGCCACCTTGTGGCCAGCTCTGGACTTCAGCATTAGGCCTCGTTCCCTAAGTGGCCAGGCTGCTTTCCGCTGTGTCCAAGCTGCAAAAGCAATCTGTGACAACCATTTCCAGGCTTCTGAACTGACAACACAATTCTATGGGTTCTATTCATTATTTATAGATTCTTCCATTGATCATAAAATATTTGCGTTGCGCCCCTGTCCCAAAGGAGTGTCCATACTCCTTTTATTCTTTAAGAGCGCTCGCGTAGCTGATGGGACAGCAGAACTGGAAAAAGGTTAAGTGTTGGAAATGTCAATCTTTGTTCTGCTCTGAAATCAATTCTTGCTTCAGGCAAGCCCCAGATCTGGATCCCAGGCTCTTCCTGGTTCTGCAGATTAAACTATTCATCCCTGGGAAGAGCACTGAACCCATCCTCCACTAATGGAGCATTTTACTAGTGTGACTGCATTTCACAGCGTCTGTCTGTGGTAGACATTTTTGTCTTCATCTTATAAGTTTACTGAGGTTCAGAGACACTGAGTAACTTGTCCAAAGCCATGCAGATGATAAACAGGAGAACTGAGACCCAAACCTAAGTAACCTGACACACTCTTAACCCCTTTGCCCTTTGTCTGCGAAATCAAGTAAAAACACTTTACTACACACACAAGGCAGGTGTAAGATTGAAGGAGATAAAAATGCAAGTGAAAGCATTTCGTGATGAAAAATATCTATCCACGTGTTGGTTAACTTTTAAAATGCCCGTTATTACTATTGTTATGCATGCTGCTGAGGTGATTGTTAATGGCAGGCCAAAATTTTCTATTTCATAAATGGAAGAGTGAGTCCTCAGAGGGAAATATTCAAAATTGATTAAAAGGTTATTTGCAGTTGCTATTAATGATGTTCTCTAATACTCTCATTTTCCCATTTGTTGCCCAGTTTCAGATGAAGTTGATCCTCATTAGAGATTCCATTTGTAGGAAAAATAACTTGTGTGTGCATTCAGTATGTAAATTAAAAGGTGGCTTTTAATAGTAAGGGAGATAATAACTAAACCAGTGTGATAAACTTCTGAGATTTTAGCCTGTGGCTGCCCAGGTGAATTGAGCAGTTAATTTAGATTAAAGGTGAGAAAAGATGCTCAGGCATTCTTACTGGGGGATAAAGAAGACTTCATTTTGTGTTCTGTTTGGGTGAGACTAGAATTATTCAGAATGACTGGCTCTCCTGAAGATATCCACGCATCCCTCTACTTCACCAATGTAAGTCCGGTATTTGCATCATGAAAATAAGTAATGCTCAAGGTAAAAAACAAACAAAAATTGGCATAGACTTCTTTCCTCAAAGCCAGTGTTGGGTTATAGGAAAGAATATGTTAGCAAAACCTAGTCATAAGTTATAAAGGAACCATGTTGGATGCAGAGTGTGTAATTGTCGGCCATAGGTGGTACAAATTCCCCACTCATTCCCCACACAGCGTGTTCGTGAATCATCCCTCCAACAGGTTAAGGTAAGAAAGAGACCCAGGTTTAACCAGCGAATCTTTGTGGCAGGATCCTGCTTGAAATGCCCTAGAATCGATGGAGCAAATATGAGGATCTATATCAGCAAGCGTCTCACTTAAGTGCTTAAATTTGCTGAAAATGTATCCTGTGGCTTCAGGGATGCCTGTCACTGCCTCTGGGTTGGAATCCATTCTGTTTTCCTTTATGAGACATAAATTGCCAATGTTGCCACTTTGTATTCACAGTTGAGGTGCATGACTCCTAAGTTAAATATTTATATTTTTTATTTCCTATGCCTTATGTATCTGAGTTTTGTTCATATCTATCTGTATTTTGTATTTAGAAATATGCAGAGAGCAGAAGTAAAATATCACACATTGAGTTTCTCCTCCTAGTACATGCATGTGCATGCAAAGACACATGCTTTTATTTTTATTCATTTTTTTTTTTTAAGACAAAATCTCACTCTCTTGCCTAGGCTGGAGTGCAGTGGCAGGATCTCAGCTCACTCCAACCTCCACCTTCTGAGTTCAAGCAATTCTCCTGCCTCAGCCTCCTGAGTTGCTGGGATTACAGGCGCCCACCACCATGCCCAGCTAATTATTTTATTTTTAGTAGAGAAGAGGTTTCACCATGTTAGCCAGGCTGGTCTCGAACTCCCAACTTCAGGTGATCTGCCCACCTCAGCCTCCCAAAGTGCTGGGATTACAGGCATGAGCCACCGTGCCTAGCCTACATGGCTTTTAATACATTTAAAATAACCTAGAAAATTTAAACGTAAGTAACATTGAATGTATTAAAGGAGAAAATAAGCCAAAAATGGAAAGGTTGAATGGGGTATCCTTTGTGCAAGGGAGGACATGGCTATTCTATCCTTTTCTCATTGGTGATACTGGTGCTGGAGCTGGTGGTAGACAACACTGATGTGGGTTGATTCTATAATAATTTGGCTTCTGTAGTCACTTTCTTATCCTCCCACCAGTTACCTCTGAAAGTCACTGCCTAGCTAGTGTTTGCAAGGGATGAAGAAAGCAAGCATTCAATTTAGTGTAGCATATGGACAGCTACACGGGGCAATTTCAAATCATCTACACTTTGATTCTCCTGACCTGTACTGAAGAACATCATGAAACACGTTGTTTCTAATATAAGGAAGTAGTTTCAGTTGTTGTTAACTACAGCAAATGATAGATGCCCTCTTTATAAAGATTCAGAATAAATTTGTTTGTTTTTAACATCAGGAACAGTAGTATTTCTTTTGAGAAATTTAAAACATAAGCATATGATCCCAAGAGCTGTGTTCTTAAAAAGTTTTACAGCCATGTCAACCTCTGGAAAGCTCGAATCTAAATTTGCAACTCATTAATAGCAAATATATATGGTTTTTATGGTATATATTCTTGTGTTGTTTATTTCTTATTCTATTATATGTTGCCATTTTCTTTTTTTGTCTCACTTGCATTAGTAGTGAGGATTAAGCTTGGCTGTGGGGAATGGAAAACGCAAAATACCAGTAGCTTAAATAAGAGAGAAGTTTCTTTTTCTCTCGGGTAAGATTCTGAGTAGGGGTCCAAGTTTAGAATGGCAGCTCCAGGATTATTAGGAACCCAGACCTCTTATGTGTTGCACTGCCATCCTCAACACCCAGCTTTCAACTCATGGTACAAGATGGGCTGCTGTGGCTCCAGCTATCATGTCCATCATCCAGCCAGTAGGAAGGAGAATGGGAGAGAAGAGGGTCACAATTAATCCTCCTTTTAAGGGATGCTGTCTAGAAGTTGCACATGCAACTGACTTTTACATCCCATTGACCAGACCTTAGTCACCTGAGTACACCTAGCTATGAGAACAGCTGGGAAAGATGGTCAACCATGTATTTTGGCTGAAAATGAGCAGTCTCAATACCGTAGAGGAAATGGAGATGGGCTATTAGAAGACAAGTAGCGGGCTGTGCTGTATCAATTGGTAATTCAGATTATTTTATGGATCTTTGCAAATCACTTTAAATTCTGTCCACACTGGGGGAAGGGTGGTTATAAGTAAATGAATGAATAAATAAGTTTAAATTCCTTAGGAGGAGGATGGATCCTGTTACTGCTTCTGTTTACGTGAGTCTGCAGAATCTCAGAACAGGCTCTCTGATGCAATGGAGTTATTTAACAGTTTTTGTAGATCACAATTTGAGATTCCCAGATCACTTGGTCTCCAAAAAGACAGTGGCGTTGAGCTTGAGCTGCTTTCTTTAGCTCTGAAACTCTAATGAGCAATATACATCCACCTGAGCTGAATCTGCAGCAGAAGATAAACGTTCCTTGGTTTGAAGTAAATTTTTGTCAATATAATATTTTAATACTGCCTCTCTCATCCAATCAGGCTGGCAGTTATGTAAGTCTTTGATTTAAAAAGGGGGGAAATTATTTCTTTTTCTTTCTTTCTTTCTTTTTTTTTTTTGAGACAGAGTTTCACTCTTGTTGCCCAGGCTGGAGTGCAATGGCACGATCTCGGCTCACTGCAACCTTTGCCTCCTGGGTTCAAGCGATTCTCCTGCCTCAGCCTACCGAGTAGCTGGGATTACAGGCATGTGCCACCACACCTGGCTAATTTTGTATTTTTAGTAGAGACAGGGTTTCACCATGTTAGTCAGGTTGGTCTTGAACTCCCGACCTCAGGTGATCTGCCTGTCTTGGCCTCCCAAAGTGCTGGGATTACAGGCATGAGCCACCGTGCCTGGCCGATCTCTTCAGTATACACATTTTGTTTGGCAGACAAACACCTCTCAAAGAATGGGACTCTTGACGTGCCTTGGGGATGGAGGGACATGACAAAAGATATGGGGCAGTGAAAAGTTTGGGTGCTACTGGCTAGAGTTATTTTGCTCTGAGATTTTAAAGTTAGATAGCTAGACTAGAGCAGTACTTGTCACACATCAGTTTGCCTAGGAATGTAGTTAAAACTGCAGATGCCTGGGCTCCACCCCCCAGATATTCTGATTCAACAGATGGCTTGGGAACAGCATTTTGACAAATATTGAACTAGCGGATGCTGATTGCCCAAAGTTGAACAACATTTCAAAACAGAGTAAACCTTCCTTTGAAAAAAGAATATGAACAAGTCATTAAAAAATACAGGGCTTGGTTTAGATACTTTATTTGTCTAGGATGCTGAAATGCATTTCTGTTCTCCCCCAACAATCTCTTATGAAGCTGGGCCTGCAGACCCATTGCACACAATTGAATGTGAACTTACAGGTTAATGATTTGATGAGGGGCTTTTAGCACTCTCTGGCAGCTCTGGTCACCTGATATGCCAGGCACCAATGGGCATGGAGAAAACATCCTTAGTTTCCTCCTCACCATGGCAACCAGTGCATCCTGATCCCTGTCTGTCAGTTTCCAGGCTAGCGACTCTATGGTCACCTGTGTCATAGCAACAGGAGAAAACTGCAGTTGACTTTCGCTTTCCAAATGTCTTGGAAACAGGGCTTTCAATTCTAAACCCTAACTTCCTCTCTGTGGTTTCCTTGGTACGAAGCTGTTTGGACTCTGGGAGTTGGTGGCTTGAGAGAAACAGGAGGGAGGGGAGATTCTGGGACATTAGTATATTGATGGCAGGTGTGCGTAAATTGGAGCTGTCAGTTGGACCAGCAGGAAATAAGAAGTATGAATCTTAGGGGAAGGGAGTGAATCACATTCACAAAGACAGCTTGAAAAATTGGCGAGGAGGCAAATGACAAGTTCTCCACTCTATATGAAATATCAAGATTCAAGGAAAATCAATCATCCTTTACCTTTAGGCATTTTGGGGGTTATGACAAAATTAGGACTGGAGGGAGTAAGCAATGGAAGACTTTAATTTTTCCTAATATTTTACTGTAACAAATTTCAAACATACAGCAAATTTGAAGGCGTTTTATAGTGTAAATTTAGACTCTGTCATTAACATTTTACCTGATTTATCACTTATTGTTTATCGTTGTTGTATATTCCTCTATCCTTCTATCAATACACCTTAGTTTTGGAAGTAGCTTTGATTTTAATATTCTGATTATTCTTTCTTTCTTTCTTTCCCTCCCTCCCTCCCTTCCCTCTCTCTCTCTCTCTTTCCTTCCTTCCTTCCTTCCTTCCTTCCTTCCTTCCTTCCTTCCTTCCTTCCTTCCTTCCTTCCTTCCTTCCTTCCTTCCTTCCTTCCTTCCTTCCTTCCTTCCTTCCTTCTTTCTTTCTTTCTTTCTTTCTTTCTTTCTTTCTTTCTTTCTTTCTTTCTTTCTCTTTCCTGTTTTAGTGTTTATTACCCTCCTTTTGTCTTCATCCACCCAAAGCCATCATCTTTAATGATTACAACAAAGAACATGACAGTGCTAACAAAAATTTGTTAAAGCTACATTTGCTGAACATATACTATATGACAAGCACAGTACTAGCTACTTATATTATTATCTCAATATGTGTCAGAATAGGAGATATAATTATCCCTCTTTTGATAATAAGGAAGCAGAATCTCAGAGATGAGTGACTAAACCAGGATTCAAACCCAGTCTTGTCTGGTAATTTGCTTTGGCAAACAAATTTCAGGGGATTAATGGCCCTAGGAATTTCATTTCAAAGTAGGTTAGTGAAAAACTCACTAAAACCACCTCAAACCTATTATGGAGATCATTGATAAAATCATTTTCTCCCTTTAGTTTATGTAAAGGAGCCTTTAGTTCAGAGTGGAATGAAAAGGCTAATCTTTGAACCATGATTATCTGTGAACACTCTGGGTATCTGCGTTTCTTTGTACGAGAGTGAAGTAGGCAAAAATTTCCTCCTCTTTGTTGTCGTTGCAGAAACTTACTGAACTCTTCTATGGGCCAAACATTACACATTCATTTAATTCTCTCTCTTTCTTTCTTTCTTGCTGTCCTTTCTTTCCTTTATCTTTCTTTCCTTTCCTCCTTCCTTCCTTCCTTCCTTCCTTCCTTCCTTCCTTCCTTCCTTCCTTCCTTCCTTCCTTCCTTCCTTCCTTCTCTCTCTCTCTCTTTCTCTCTCTCTCTCTTTCTTTTTTTTTTTTTGGAGATGGAGTTTCTCTCTTTTTGCCCAGGCTGGAGTGCAATGGCACGATCTCAGTTCACCACAACGTCTGCCTTCTGGGTTTCAGCGATTCTCCTGCTTCAGCCTCCTGAATAGCTGGGATTATAGGCATGTGCCACCACGGCTGGCTAACTTTTGTATTTTTGGTAGAGACAGGGTTTCTCCATGTTGATCAGGCTGGTCTTGAACTCCCGACCTCAGGTGATCTGTCCGCCTTGGCCTCCCAAAGTCCTGGGATTACAGGCATGAGCTGCCATGCCCAGCCTCATTTAATTCTTAAGGCCAGTTCTCTGAGGCAGATATTATAATCTTCATTTTAAAGATCAAACAGTTACTGTTCACTGGAGCAAACAAACAGACCAATAGAACAGAGCAGAAAGTCCGCATAATCCCAATACAGGGGACTTTATGATAAAAGGGATGACAGTCATCCCTTGGTATTCCTGGGGATTGGTTCCAGGATCCCCTCAGATACCAAAACCCCAGGATGCCATAAAATGGGATAGTATTTGCATATAATGTAGGCACATCCTCCTGTAAATCATCTCTAGATTACTTATAATACCTAATACAATGTAAATGCTATGTAAATAGTTGTTGTAGTATATCATTTAGGGAACAATGACAAGAAAAAAGTCTGTACATGTTCAGTACAGACATAACCATTGCAGGCCTAGCTACATTTTCTATTCAAGGTTGGATCCAAGGATGCATAATCTATGGATACTGAGGCCAGCTGTACCAGTATTCAATGAGTGATATTGGGACAACCATCTAGGAAATAATGTAAAAAAAAAAAAAAAAAAAAAAAAAAATCTGAAGCCATATCTCACACCATTTAGGAGGACAAATCCCAAATGAATCAAAGACAAATATGACAAGTGAAGCCACAAAAGTTCTACTAGAAAAGATGAGAAAATTTCTTCATGACTTTAGAGTGGGGATGGCTTTCCTATGACACAAACTCTAGAAGCCATAATAAAAGAGATTGATATATTTAAGTATGGAATTTTTTTTGTTTGAGTCAGAGTCTTGCTGTGTCTCCCAGGCTAGAGTGCAGTGGTGGGGTCATGGCTCACTGCAACCTCCACCTCCCAGTCTCTAGCCATCCTCCCATCTCAGCCTCCTGAGTAGCTGGCACTACAGGCGCATGCCACCACACCTGGCTATTTTTTTTTGTAGAGATGGATGGTCTCAAACTCCTGGGCTCAGGCGATCCTCCCTCCTCTGCCTCCCAAAGTGCTAGGATTACAGGTGTGAGCCACTGCTCCTGGCCTAAGTATATAAATTTACTTTACATGTGGAAACTTCTTCATGGCAAAAAAGAACCACAAAAAAGTAAAAGTACAGATGGCAATATGGAGGAAATATTTGCAATTCATGCCACAGATACAGTGTTATGCTTCCTAACAGATAAATAGCACCTATGAATGTCTGAGGAAAAGACAACCTTACCAGTACAGAAATGAATAAGGGTAGGAATAGACTGTTCAAAGAAGAGGACATGCAAATGGCTCTTAAACGTACAAAAAGATGCCCAACCCTATTAAACAAGAGAAATGTAAATTAAAACAACACTGAGGTACCATTTCCTTCGCATTTTATAAACTAAAAGTTGAGTTAAATACTGCACTGTGTATGGTTGGTGGAAATATCAATTAGTCAAATCTTCATGGAGGACAAGTTGTCAATCTATTTCAAAATTACAAATGTACATGCACTAAGTTTCAGAAGTTCCATTTCTAGCAGTTTCTCCCTTATAGGAGAAAATTTTGCCTACTTCACTCTCATGCAATATTCTCGTATAGTCACACCTGTGGGAAGCGACATAGGTAGAGGCTATTCACTGCAGCATTTTGTTGTTGTTGTTGTTTTGTAAAATATGAGACACTAAATAAATAGAAGACTATTAAATAAATTATAATAGAGGCATGTGATGTATACAAAAGAATGAAGAAAGTTTCTATGTAGTGATTTGGAAAAAGCCCTAGGATATGTTAAGCAAAAACAAACAAACAAACAAAAACAAACATAAAAGAAAAAAAAGAGCAAGGAACAGAACCATGTATAGAGTATGCTGCTGTGAACCATGAGTATAGCGAGTTTACCCTCCTCCCCACAAAGGAGAATCTGTGGTTGCCCCTGTGGGTAAGCTGATGGTATAGGACACACAGTTCTGGATTCTGCTTTTGCTGGTAAAATTGCTGGCTATCCTCTGACTGGGTAAACAAACTCAGTTCCTCAGAGATCTACACAGTGCTCACCCCTCCCCAGCTGTCAGCCTTGTATCCAACTGTACTGGTACCATAATTTTTGATTCTCTGAGAGCTGGGACTTCCCTTTTCTTCCTGGACTCAGGGCAAGGATGGTTGGGCAAACTTACTTGTGTCTTATTCATACCCGATGCATCTGTGTTGTCAGTGTAAAAGTCCACTGAAGACATAAATTGTTTATAGTTCCAACACTGAAACTAGAAAATTCATCTTTAATCCAATGAAGATAACCTGGTATGTCATTTGCCAAAGGTTGTTCCTAATACAAAGTGGTTGTCAGTGGTTAGTGTATGAAATCACACATAAGCCCAGGCTTGCTGACTTGTTTCAACTACCTTCTTTTTATTTGATTTGGTTTAAGTGGACAGATATAACTGGATGTCTTTGTTGTGTACAGCTTCCTTGCTAACAGAATTTGAGCTTTTGATTACTGGAAGTAGACTGACTTTATATTGGAAATATGTTATCTATTCCATGATTGATCATTTGGTTTTGTCCAGAGGCCTGGCATAAGATATGAAACATGCTGTTGGCAGACAAATCTCTATGTGTGTCTGCACTTTCTGTATGTCTTGCAAGAAAAAAAAATTGCTAGTCATAATTTTGTGCAAATATTTGACTACAACATTTATTGCCCATTTGTTAATAATCATAAAATATAGGAAATATCCATGATGGCCAATCATAGGGGATAAGTTAAATTATAGTACCTCATATAATGGAATGCCCTTCAGTGATTTTAAAATGATGATGTAAAAGAATATTTAATGTGGGAAAATGTTCTTAACATATTAAGGGGGAGAGGGGAAAAGCTTCCTCAAAATAAATCACAATAGTGTGATCTCATTTAAAAAGTGTTACACATACACGCGCGCGCACACACACAGACATTGAAATGGCGATACATCATGGATTATTAGCACTCGACATATTTTTGTAATGGGACATGGGTAAAGTTCTGATTTTCTTCTTAAGATTATGAATTTTTCTACAAAAATATGATTACGTTTGCAATGAAGCATTTTGCAAAAGCTATTATAAAAAGAAGAGATAAAATGCCTTCCTGAGTGCCTCTCCTAATCTAGTTCGCGGGACAACACAGGATATTACTGAGTCACCTCCAGATTCCAAATCTCTGCCTTTGTCCTCTCAGGCCCATGCAGACTCCCAGCCAGTTGCTGGGGAGACTATCCGGATCTGAGCGTTTCCTTGCTATTCATTTCTGGCCGCTGTTGTGCTTATACACCTCAGCAGAGGCACAGGTAAAAACCTTTAATCTGATTAAAATTCCCCTCAAGCATATTCCTGGTATTGCTGGTAAGAGGAAGGAGAATGCATTTCAGAAATTAATTTCATCCTCATGTCATCTGAAAGACCAAAAAAGAGCAACTCCCCCACCCATTTTAAATGCAATTTTGATTGGATTCTTTCTGAATACTTCAGTAGCTTTTGAGAAACAAAACAAAACAGCGTTCCTGAGCGTCCAGCTGCAGCCTCCTGCGAGCACATCATGTTCCGCACGTCTCGCTGGTTCGAGGACGCCTCGTCTGTTGCTATAGAAACAGAGTAGTCAAATTAGACTGCGACGTAGGACTCTCCCGAGTCCCCGAGAACAAATTGTTTCCTTCTGTTTGGTTCCATTTGGTTTAAGCAGCGGCGGAGACCCTAGCTTTCTGGATAAACTATTTTCCTGGGCCGGACACTGATAAATAGACGGTTAAAGACAGCAAATAATCCTCAACTCTAGATGTCCTTGTCAGAACGGGCGGCGGGATTGAGTTTTGATGGGTGAATTCTAATGAGAATTAGGGTCTTTGTTTCGCACAAGTGCTTTCAAGAACCGGCCAGCCTTTGCCATAAATGGGATTACATTTATTGTAGCCACTGAATAACGAAATTTTCAGCCGACAGACGCTTCTGTAACTTGCACGCTGCTTGAGGCAAAATCGGTTTCAGAGCGAGCAGCGCGCAACGCTCACGTACGTCAGGCTTTATTGGACTACTTTCAAACTTCCAAGTGTTTGTCACATTTCTTGTTTCTTATGTTTTCATTCACGTTCCTGTACTTTAAACATATGAAGTCAAATGTGAATGTAACTCTTGCTTTTATTGGGGTCTAAGAAAAGCCAAGTGATTCTTCTCAAAATGCAGCAACGGGCTGTTACGTGGCACAGGGCCCGGCTAATCAAATCCTATTCAACCACCAATGACCTCATGGTGCTCTGGTTGCCCTGTTATTCCCTTTTGAAACTCATCACTGGTCCCCCATTTTGTGGCTTGAAGCCAACAATTTTCTAAATCCCTGTGAAGAACAACAGATAAGTAAAGAGGCTCTGAAGATTAGGAGGGAGAGAAAGGGCCGTAGGAAACACTACCGTGTGGGTAAATCACACCTGCACATCCTAATTCATATTTTCAGAGTGTAAAATATTCTGAAACACCTAAAGAATGTGTGGAAAATAAAAGTTCTTCAAAAACAAATATTCTGCAAAAACTAAAAGCAACCTAAATGTCCATCAAGAGTAGAATGGATATAAAAATTGTGGTCTACAGTGAACTACGACTTAGCAATAAAGATAGAACGACCTACTGGATAAAACGTATACATTATGTTGGGTGAGGAAAACAAGGAACAAAAGAACATGCGTTGTATAATTCCATCTACATGAAATTCTTTCTAATCTATAGGGGAAAGAAAAGTAATCAGGCTTGCCTGGAGGGATAGGGGTGAGTTTGGGATACTAGGGAACTTTCTGAGAAAGTCAATGAGCTACATTTGACTGGGGTGATTGTCATGTGAGTGTACACATTTGTCAAGATGCATCAAACTGTTTACATAAAATCTGTGCATTTACATACATAAATTATATCTCAATGAATAAAAAGAATGTATCTTATAGCCTTTCTCTGTGGGGTATTCTTTTAAGTGCTTTACATGCAAATATATTTAATCCTCGCAAAAATATGAGGGAGAAGTATATTTATTTGCATTTTACACATGAGGAAACTGAGACAGAGTGGTTACATAAATTTCCAAGGTAATGGATCTAGTGACTGGTGGGGCCAAGATTTGAGACCTGGCAGTCCAGCTCCAGAGCTGGGCTTTTGGCTGCTGGATCACATTTCCATACCTGCTAGAAGTAGCAACCAGCTTGTTCTCTGTTTCCTAGAAGAGCTTTTCCAAATATGATAGCAGAACAATTACTCATATACACAGAGAGAATCCAGCTACCCTTATTTTTGCATTTATTTATGTTGGGTATTGGGATACTTCTAATAATTCCATTTAGCTTCAACATAGTCAACACTACTAAACTGTAGGCTTGCATTGCACATGATCAAGAAGGCCAATCTCCTGAACTTTGTTTGCTAATCATTGTATAACACAGTTGATGTTATAACACAAGCAAAATTATTTACCTGATTTTGCTAAGAGGAACTGGGAAATGTGAAAGTGATTCAGGCATTGGGCTAGAAAGAAGATTCATCCACTCCATTTTGGTATTATAACTTACTGTATTGTTTATCATATAGAGAGAAAAATTCACAGGGACATCAAAATATGAACTGTGACCGACTATAGGAAATGAGATTAAGATGAGAGAAAGATTTTCAGTTTCTCAGTTTGCAATGTTTAAGACAAGTATGCATTTTTAATGAGATTCTGTAACTTAGACAGTCAACTGTTCTTGCTTGTGTGAAGGTTAGCTATTTTATAGTCCTCATTCATTCACTCATTCATTTGTTAAACAAATATTTACTGAATGTCTACTGAATGCCAGGTACTAGGGACTGAAGAGACATAAGAACTAGTATTCTAGAGGTTAGACATATGGACAAATAAGAGATAGGCACCCTGCAGTTGAAAGGATTTAGTTTAGACCAAGGAATACTGTCCCAACTCTGTTCTTGTCCATAGTGATCTGTGGGTTTGCCAGTTCTGCATGACCAGAAGATGGAAGGAGAGATGAAGCATTTCTGAATGACCTAAGGTTTTCCTATCCTCTTATTTTATGAATATTATTGGAAGCATGGCCAGTACTTGGAAGAGGTAGGCTTTAATTCTTCATGTTAATATGGCTTGTAAGACTTCAGTTTTTTCCTAATTCTAGTTTCTCATGGCAAAGTTGTTGGTTGTCAGTGGCCAGAGGACTAAATTTAAAGGTTGTCATTTGAGTACTTTTCTCTGTTCTGTGGCTATAGGCTATATTCCTAATACCAGCCACTGTCCTTCCATTTTGCAGAATGCATAATGGTTAAGAAGGGCTGACTTGATGTAGGTTCACTGTTTAATCTCCAGAGTTTCCTGGAATGAAAATGCAAAGTAGCCCACTAATAACCAGGTTGAAACTACTCATTCTATAACCAATGGGCAGTCACATTGCCTTTGTGATATAAAGGAAAATATCATTGTTATAACAAGGTTGCGTGGTTTTTAGTGCCAGAAAAAGAAAAGTCTACGCTTTTCTTCCTGCTTGAGCTTAAAACAAAATTAAGTAACAGGCTGTAAAGAGCAGCCTTTCTTAGGACCATATGGTTCATTAGCACCACATGGTGTACCTGTACCAGAGATAGTTATTGAGTCCTGTGCTCCTGCCTGTTTAACATGTGAATGGTTGCCTCCCCTTGCCCCACACCAGTACAGTCAGGGTAGCTTAATCCTTCCTGGCACACTGTGTCCTTGTTGGCTTATAATACCTTCTTTATAAGCATACTTGATTTTTGGAATTGTTCTGTAACTGGAAATAAGTCTCATTGGACAAGTGCACGTCTTAAGCTCGTCGCAGTGCCCTACCAGCCTAATTAAACTACAGAAATATGAAAGTAATCAAGTGGGAACATTTGCAAAATGAATGCCTGTTAGTAATCTGCATAGTTACAGAGACTGTCACTTAGACCTAACTGCTGGGATATGTTGACTTTACCAATGGGGAGAAAAAAAAAATCAATGTTCCATATCCCATGACTCCAATCTATTTTTGACTGAGACCCAAAGGCCTCTCCAGGGTCAGAAAATTTGTTTATAACCAGTTTCTGGATTGTGAAGAGAAATATCACTTCTGCCCCCTCCCCTTTTTTGCAAACCAATAGAGAACAACATGAAGAATAAGCTGCAGTAAAGTAAACTTCCATCTTCACTGAAACGAGGAAACACTGATATCTGGAACCATAATACTGTATACAAAAGGGGCTTTCAGGTTAGGGAAGACTACCAGTGGGAAGACACAGAGGCGGCTAGGGGCTTTGGATTTCATGGGTGGACTGCATAACGTAGGAAGTTCTCCCAAGGAGATGTTCCAGCCCTGGCTTGAAGCAAGGTTGGGGAGCACAGACCAAGAGCAACAATCTGTCAGCAGCGAGTGGGCTCAAACAGCTGAAAAACATAGGCATGCCATCTTTGCCCACTATAGGGATGTGGGTGAAGGAGAAACTGGGGAAAACAAGCAGCCTTCTGCTTCTATGTCTGCTAAAGGGAAACAAAAACATCACCATGCACCGGCCGGGCGCAGTTGCTCACGCCTGTAATCCCTGTAATCCCAGCACTTTGGGAGGCCGAGGCGGGCGGATCACGAGGTCAGGAGATCGAGACCATCCTGGATAACACGGTGAAACCCCGTCTCTACTAAAAATACAAAACATTAGCCTGGCGCGGTGGCGGGCGCCTGTAGTCCCAGCTACTCGGGAGGCTGAGGCAGGAGAATGGCCTGAGCCTGGGAGGCGGAGCTTGCAGTGAGCCAAGATTGTGCCACTGCACTCCAGCCTGGGCGGCAGAGCGAGACTCCGTCTCAAAAGAAAAAAAAAAGAAAAAGAAAATCACCATGCACCAAAACCCTCCATTAGGTTGTTTCACTGGGAGAGGGGCCACCTATAACTTTCACAGGGTATTTGTGAGGTTTCTGGAGGCAACAAGCTCAAGAGACTTAACCAGCTCATTCTGCTGGTCGTTGGCCTTTACTATCCTCCATAATATAGCTCGGGAATAACACCCGCCTTCTCAGTTCAAGGATGCACAGTATTAATAAGGAACCAGCGTATGACCTATGCGAACATATTGCATTTATAAAGGAATGTCACACATATACACAGAGGTAGATGAAAAAACACATCAGAAAGGGCACATCAAAGCAGGTAAAAATTAAGACAAGATATTTATCCAAAAACTAATCTGACATCTTATCATACCAGAAATATACACACACTTCAAACCTAGGAAATCATCCTATGAAGCTGCTCTGACCAATATGGTAGCCACTAATACTTGAAATATGGAGTAATGGAGTAACAAAATTTTAAATTTTAAACTGCTAATCATTTCAGTTATTGGAAAACTTTTAAGCACATTTAGACCAACATGGGTATGTAAATTTACTTTGCAAATTTAGATTTTATGAAATCTAAACATGGGTTAAGTATTATCAGTAAAACTTTAGTGTCTCAACTGAGATATGCAAACCAGACTGAGACTTAGTTTGATAAGAATGAAAAATATCTCACTGAAATAATATCTCCAATGTATTGGGTTAAATATATTAAAATTAATTTTACCTGTTTTTTAGTGTGGCTATGAGATCTTAAATTACATGTGACTTGCATATGTCTATCAGACACCATTGCTATAGAAAAAAAAGCACCAGCATGCAAAGTAAATGTACATGCAGTGTCCAAAGTAGGAAAAGGAGAACCCCCAAACCAAAACCTGTAAACAAAGTAAACGAATGTCCACAGAGGAATGGTATAATACATATACATAACATTCTGTAGGGTATGATGAACTAGGACACCAAACATTGAGAATGGGGGGAAAACATGCAAATATGTTTTCCTAAAATTAAGTCTGAAGACTGCAAGGGCACATTGAACTCCAAGGAAAATTGATACAAATAATGATAAATATTTTAGTATATCACACTTCAGGGATAAACAGTCCTCTGGACATTTAGGCTCCTCCTTCACCACCACAAAAAACAAAACACACAAAAAACCACAACTATTTACACATAGATTTTTCTTTTAAGTTACTCTTGTACACAAACAGAAAGAAAAATAGAAACAAAATAAATTACTTAAGGTATTTCAAAACCTTTTTCACATTCAGTGTCTGTTTCTTGACTTGGTAATTGACGTTTGTGTTTTCTCACAGCATGTGGTCTTTTTGCTATTAAGAGCAGTGGTGACGGGCATTTCATTAAAGAGCACACTACCATTGTCTCTGGAATTTCTGACCCCCATTCTTCAAGTTTGATACTGATGCCTTCCTGGTCAGTGAAATTATCAATGCAAGGTTTTCAGAGCTCAACCAGGACTTTTTTTCCTCAACTGCTTCTTACACGGCTTTTGACTGAAGAGTAACTGCTTTGTCACCAGGAATACATTACCAAATGTGCACATGAATAGGCCTACCATTATGGCCTACAACAGGATGGCTCCTTGAAGGGAGACAAGGATGTCATATACCCTTGTGGTGTATCATATTACTTCTGCAAAATATTCACTATCCCTCCCTATGACAGAATAATTTAACTGTGGTGACTGACATCGTGCCTGTCACAGGACTTATTTTGGCTAATGGAATGTCATAGAAATAAAGGGTATAATTTCCTAGCAGAAGATGAAAGAGCCATCATGTGGTTCCCACCTTTCTTTTCCCTCTTAAGACCAAAATGCCCCCGCTTAAAGGCTGCTCCTTTAGACTGGGTCCTGAAGCAATATGCATTACAACCAACATGGATCGTTACAAACATGTGAGTGAAAAATAAATCTGTAAGCCACTGAGGTTTTTAGGGTTGTTTGCTAGTGCAGCGTAACTTATGCTTAAACTGACTGATAGAACTCTTAAGCAGAATGGATTTAAACCCTGGTTTTGGTATGGTCCACGTGTTCTCCTCAAGGATTCTTGATTTCTGGAGGACTTCCTGAGGGTAGTCAATGAGTTGGTGATTGATGACTAGTTTTCCCTTATGTGAGATTCAAGTTCAGCCTATTTCAGGTAAGCCAAGGTGTATGCAGAGTGACATCACCTGAGATGTGCTTAAGCTGAGTCACCCTGAACTAGTTTGTGGACACTAAGTGGGTGTGGGTGAGTCACAGCCCAGTTGTTGGGAGCTGCCATTGATAGCTGTATTCTGGTGAAATGCCTTGGAAACATGAAAGTCAGAAAATACCATTGAGACTGGAAACCACACCACCTCACTTTGGGACATCATAGAAGTTCTCCGTGGGGAAGGGGCTGGTGGGGAGGGAAGGGGAGGAGGAAGATGTTGTAGCTCTGAAGGTCCACTCTTGTTTTTCTTCATTCCTTGCCATTAAAGCTGATTCCATGATGGAAATATCAATCTGTGGGCAGTAGTTTTTTTTTTCTCTCCAAAGTAGAAAATTCAGCATCTGTACTTAAGAGTTCCACTGGAGAAGTGGCTGACCTCAAAATGTATTAGGGATCCAACTGCAGTTAAAGGTTGATGGATTCAACAATGTGCAGCAGCCCTTCAAAGAATACAGGCTGTGGTTTCCTCCTGGGATGACTTCACCAGGACCCTTGGCAACAGTGCTGGTGGAAAGTGGAAACGAACAGTTACATGAGCCATAGATGGCAGAAACAGTAGGTGAGCAGACAATGACATTAAAAATAGTTCAGGGCAGGAAGCTGATTTTCTCGCTCACATTCTGTTAGGGTGGACTAAAGGACAGAGGCACTGGGGAATTCATTTTGGCTCCTAAATTCTGGGTGTCCTCAAGAACTTTCCCTGTTTGCTCCATAACAAGCAAAGATAGGATAGAATCAATCGTTATAAAACACTTGTACATTAAGGATGGTATCTTGGGTGGGAACATTGATTTTGCAAACAAACTGTATGGGGTAGGGGTGGCTGCCATGGGTCACTGGTGGTTTCTTGTTCACCATAGACAATCATCATGTTGTCTGGACAGTTTGGATCCCCTTGAAGGGGAGGCAGCAGAAGGCGGCAGTTAAGGGCATAGGCTTAGCAGGCAGATAGACCTGAATTCTGTATCTCACTTGTGCTTGTGCTAATTTTGCTGGAGTAGGCATAGCTTCTCTAAGCCTTAATTTTAAGGAATGCAAAAAAAAAAAAAAAAAAAAAAAAAAAAAAAGAAACCGGAGAGAGATAGTTCCCAACGTACACAGTGGTTGCAAAGTTTAAGTGAGCTAATTCATACAAAGTGCCTAACACACAGCTGGGTGCATATTAAATGCTTGAGTAGCACTAGCTAGTGTTATAGTTGCTGGTCTTATCTGAGGAAAGTCAAAGTGAAAGGTAGTTAGAATCACTGCAAAAGTTCTTACTTTTTTTTTTTTTTTTTTTTTTTTTTTGTTGAGATGGAGTCTCGCTCTGTCGCCAGGTTGGAGTGCAATGGCACGATCTGGGCCCACTGCAACCTCCGCCTCCTGGGTTCAAGCGATTCTCCTACCTCAGCCTCCCGAGTAGCTGGGACTACAGGCGCCCACCACCACGCCTGGCTAATGTTTTGTATTTTTAGTAGAGACGGGGTTTCACCGTGTTGGCCAGGAGGTCTGAAACTCCAGACCTCATGATCCGCCCGCCTCGGCCTCCCAAAGTGCTGGGATTACAGGTGTCAGCCACTGCGCCCGGCCACTTTGAAATAGAGTCATAAAGTTATAAAATTAAGTGGATGGGGTATTTAGGTCTGATTTGATTATTAATAATGAAGTATAAAGAAATTATAATCAAGAATACAATACCTGTTCAACAGACTTTGGCAACAAGATATCACCTTGGTTGTGTTTCCAGGGAAACTGGAGTTGAAGGCATTCTCTACAACGTGATGGCAGCTGATGTCCACAGGAGTGCTGGAGAGTATGCCTAGGAGCAGAACAGAGTCCCATTTATTTTATTATTTGTTTATTTTTTAGTTTTATTTATGTATTTGTATATTTATTTATTTATTTTGAGACACAGCCTTGTTCTTTTGCCTAGGCTAGAGTGCAGTGGCATGATCTCAACTCACTGCAACCTCCGCTTCCCGGGTTCAAGCGATTCTAATGCTTCAGCCTCCAAAGTAGCTGGGATTACAGGTGTGTGCCCAGCTACTTTTTGTATTTTTAGTAGAGAGGCGGTTTCACCATGTTGGTCAGGCTGGACTCAAACTCCTTACATCAGGTGACCCACCCACCTTGGTCTCCCAGTGTGCTGGGATTATAGGTGTGAGCCACTGCACCTGGCCCCATTAATTTTATTAATTAAAGAAGTCCCTGAACCCTCATTCTGTTCTTAGCTTCTCTACCACACTGCACACCTTTAACTTTACAATATGCCGAAGGACAGCTCTGACTCTCAGCTTTCTGTGGCGATGTGTGCTGCACGTGCAAGCTAGAGGCACTGCCTGTCCTGAAAGCTGCCATTCATCCTGTGGGCACCAGGACACAAAGGACAGGGTGTATACCTGCGATGCAGGCTGTCATGAAGCAGGCCACGGTCCCCGCGATCAGAGCTCTCACTGCTCCCGAGGCGATGTCACGCTTTCTGGAAGGGGCCATGGATGCTGGGAAACATGGAAGGAGGGATGTGAGATCATGGTTGAAGTATTGATTAAAACCCTTAGCCTCTGAACATTGTTCTGGGGCTGGGCTCAGGTCAGCTGCCTTTTTTTTTTTTTTTTTAACTTAACTGGGAAATTTAAGATTCAAGAACTTAGTAATAAACTCCACATACAGAGAAATTCTCTGCTGTGGGAAGAAGGGAAGAGGCTTGTTTGCCAAAAGGCTCAAAGGCTTTCATTCTCCACAGAAGAAACACCTCCTATGTTTCATCCAAAGGGCTGTTCATTGAAGGCATGGCAAGGCAAATGAGTGGCAGGAGGGATGACTAAGATGATGTAAAACTCAACTGTCACCATCTACTTCTATGCCCATGGCAGACACCACTAAGAAATCACAGCCTTCTCCTACTGGACTTCCAATGGCTCTCAGAATCCTTCTCCAGGTGCCCATCATAAATCTATTGGCATCGGCATGCAAGGTGAAGCCTACAGGTCACCCCTGGGCTGGGAGAAGCACCAGAGGACTCATGACTGTTGAAAAGGCCTTTTTCTTTTCCTGACATGAATAACATTACAGAGCAAAATGGAGATCCAAGTATGTCTATGTCACATCTGTGTTGTTGAAGAATGTTCTTTTCACTTACTGAGTCCGCCGATCACAATTCCTAGGGACCCGATATTGGCAAAACCACAGAGAGCATAAGTGGCGATTATCTCAGAACGAATCTGTAAGCAAGCATAAACACATATGTATACACAATCTGATCTTGCTCAATAAATCTGACATCCAACTGGGCTTCATTTTGACCATAAATTCAATATTGACAAATAAATGCACAGTCCATGGTATCAAATGCCCATTACTTCCTAGACCCCTTTTACCATCTCCACTTGAATTTTGTGGGAAAATGGAAGGGGACTGTGTGGACTCAGTGACTCTCTACAAAAGGCTTACAATTGGTAGCCTTGGCTTCTACAAATGCTGCTTCCTGGTCAATAATGCCTTCTAATATTCCATATGACCTGGCCATCTGCTACAGTGTGCTGGAGATACAAAATTGGTCCCAGAAAATATTCACATTACATTTACTTGACAAAAAACTTATTCAGACTATATAAAGAACTGTTATAACTCAATAAGATGATAAATAGCCAAGGAAAAATGAATAGAGATTTGGATACTTGACAAAAGCTCTGCAAATAACCAAAAAGTACATGAAAAGATGTTCAACATCATTGATCACCAGGGAAATGTAAAATAAAGCCACAATGAGATACTACTATACCTCCCCTAAAGTAAAAAAACTGACAATACAAAGTGTTGACAAGGATGTGAAGTGACTAGAACTCTTAGATATAGCTGGTGGGAATGTAAAATGACATAGTCTGTGAAACAGTGTGGAAGTTTCTTCTTAACATGCAGTGCCTGAATGACCCAGCAGTTTTTCTAGGAGAAACAAAAACACCACAAAAAGACTGTACATAAATACTTATGGCAGCTTTATTAAATAGCCTCATGCTGGCAACAACTTTAATGTCATTCAGTAGGCAAATGGATAAACAATTGTGGATACCCATAAAATGAAATGCTGCTTTGCAATAAAAAGGAAATACATCCAACAACATGAAAGCCAAGTGAGCACATGTATATGAAATTCTAGGGCCAGGTACAGTGGCTGACGCCTGTAATCCCAGCACTTTGGGAGGTTGATGTGGGTAGATCACTTAAGGTCAGGAGTTCAAGACCATCCTGGCCAACATGGTGAAACTCTGCCTCTACTAAAAATAAAAAAATAAATAAATAAATAATTAGCCAGGTATGATGGTGTGTGCCTGTAATCCCAGCTACTTGGGAGGCTGAGCCAGGAGAATCGCTTGAATCCAGGAGGCAGAGGTTGCAGTGAGCTGAGATTGCACCATTGCACTATAGCCTGGGCGACAGAGTGAGACTCCATCTCAATAATAATAATAATAATAATAAGAAGAAGAATAAATCCTAGAATATGCAAAAATAATTTACAGTGAAAGAATGGATATTGGTTGCCTGGGACTAGGTCTTTGGGTGGGGATGGGAGTGGAGTTGTTGACTACAAATGGCCATGAGGAAAACTTTTTTTTTTTTAAAGGCGTGATGGAGATACTCTATATGTTGAATATGGTTGTGGTTACACAGGTGACATCAAAACTGAGCCCTTAATTTGGTATTTAAGTTATAATTCAGTGAAAAGGATATAATTTAAGAATAATTATGTTAATAAAAAGGAAATTCTCAGCTATCACAGGAGCTTCCTGATAGTCTGGCCATGGTGTGTGTACTGCAGCTCTGACCACTCCATGGGAATGTCAGGACGCCCAGCTGGAAGTAGGAGAAGGAACATCCCTTTCACGGGGCAGTCAGAGGATGGAAGATGAATTCATGAAAGCATGGGTGTGGCCCTGTGACTCAAGAGATACTGCTTAGGCCAGACAATTTTTTTTTTTTTTTTTTTTTTTGAGACGGAGTCTCGCTCTGTCGCCCGGGCTGGAGTGCAGTGGCCGGATCTCAGCTCACTGCAAGCTCCGCCTTCCGGGTTGACGCCATTCTCCTGCCGCAGCCTCCCGAGTAGCTGGGACTACAGGCACCCGCCACCTCGCCCAGCTAGTTTTTTGTATTTTTTAGTAGAGACGGGGTTTCACCGTGTTAGCCAGGATGTTCTCGATCTCCTGACCTCGTGATCCGCCTGTCTCGGCCTCCCAAAGTGCTGGGATTACAGGCTTGAGCCACCGCGCCCGGCCAGGCCAGACAATTTTTTCTCAGTTTGAGGACTGATTGAAACTGAGGCTCAGAAGATCCCGTCTACTCTATTGTTCCCAGAGGCACACCCAGTCTGACAAAGGTACCCACGTGACTAAAGCAATAATTTTCCAATATCCTCAAAACTCTATGATTTTGTTCAAAGAATAAACCGAGCAATACTACACTCATTCAAGACTCAAGTGACCATGGTAAGATTTTTGTTGATTCCAAGGCCTCTCTTCTCTCTCATGGTTTCTGAGAGCTCTCCTTTGTTGATATTTTCCATCAGCGTGCATATAGCCAGCAGGAAAAAAAAAAATTTCAAGTAGGTATGCAGTCCACCGTTCCTGGAAAAGCTGTCCTTGTTCCCCACTTTTTTCTAGTGCTTTTTCATTTAGTTCAGCTGGCTTCAAAACCAGGCATACTTATTAAGAGATTGTGGGGAGAAAGATAAGGGGCTTGAAACTCCTCTTTCCCCTTTCCTGGGATAAGTGGGAAGGGGGCACACAGATGTGGCCATGATGGGTTTTAGAAGAGGAAAAGGAGGCTGGGACAATTCCACGCTGACTTTGCCCATAAATGTGCAAGATGATGTGATGAAAAGAGATGCACCGTACTAGGAAAATATTAATAACACACCTTACAACTCTCCTTGTGTCTGCACGGGATGCCATACGTACAGGATGGTCATTATAGCACTATCTCTGATAGTGAAAAAACAGATAACTGCTTATCAGAATGGGACTAGTTGAGATGAATTATGGCGTGCAATACAATAGAATACTATGTCACAGGTGCTGATATGGAAAGGCACCTGAGACACGTTATTAAGTGCAAAGGAAAGGTTAAAAAGTGAGTATATGTTACAGGGAGAAGAGCTCCAGAGAAAGAAGAAGATTGCCTTACTTTTTCCTTTATCTTTTTTTGGACCTTTTGAATTCTATACTATGGTATGTGTTACATGTAAACAGATGAATAAAAACAGACAAAGTATTATCTTTAGGAAAGAGAAAGTGATGGAATAAAGGGCTCCTCCTAGGGGCATGGGGCATAGTATTCTCCCTCTTATCTCAGATGGAGGTCAGCATGGGCATAATTCAGTGGATATCACTGGTGTTTTGCCTCACGGACCCACATGTACGTTCTGTTCTGTGGCACCTTTTCGAGGAGACTGTTGGGACGCCCTCCTCCACTTCTAGGTTGTGAGCAAAAATTGCTGAAACTCATCTGCATTTTGTTGATTGCAAATCAGAAATTTGGAGAAACAAAATGCCTTTCCCATCGTGACTCCACAATAGCAGAGGCCACTGAGCTCCTGTTTCCAAATGTTCTCTCTGTGCCTGCCTTTGGTTGGGCTCACCCCTAAACTCAATCAGCTCTACTGTTCTATCACTATCCTCACAATAACCTTTCCACACAACTGCTTCGTGCTGCCAGAGCGCAGAGCCCGGCCTGCTCCTTAACAAAACGATTCTTTCCTGGCAACTGGCAATTGGGGATAGAAAACATTTCACTTAATTTAGCCTATTGTTTACTTTTGGCAGGGAAACAAACTGGTTTTGGTGGCATCTAAACAATGAGAATAATTGGCCAAGCTGTACTGGGAGGTTAGTTGAAGAATGAACATCCGAGAACGGGAAAATCTGCAGAGCCCCTGCTCGTGTCAGAGGTGTGGGTCAAAATGCCCTAGCTGTAAAATATAAATCAGTGCTCCCCCAGGAGTGGGCTTTTACGCTGGTGTGCTATGTGGGAGTAAATCTGCAGGCTTGTTCTTTGGCAGGCCGGGAAGGATGGTAGTGTTGTTTGTGGGTGAGCAGACTCAGAACCTTAGGCAGGCTACTTTTCCTCCCCTTTCATTTTTAAACCAAGTACATGCCTGGAACATTAATTCCAAATGGATTGTTTCAATGAGTACTAGGGGTGCTCAGGAATGTTAACCATTTCCTTAAGAGTTTCCATGAGTGACAGTTCTGTTCTCCAGGGGAGAAAGTTGCAAACTCAACTACAAACATGACCTCACCTGAGGTCCTCATCCCACCAAAGGCCAGGCAGATGTGAATGTCTCCTTGCAGGCTATTGACCTGAAGTCCTGACGTAATTATGGGTGCTTGTCTCAAGGCTTTCAGATCACAGACTCTGAGTCTTTTCTCTCCCTGATCCACGTGGAGAGCAGTGATGATGCTACACTCTCTCTCAAGGATGTCCAGGCATGATGTTACTTTTAGACGGTTTCTCAGAGCTCACAGAATCCACTAAGTTCAAAGGGAGAGGTCTTTATGATCACTAGACTGTCAGCCACTAGACTATGAGGGCAGGGGCCCCATGACTTGCTGAAGGCTATGGCCTCGGTACTCAGCACATTGCACATAAAAGGCATTCAACAAATTTTGGTTGATTGATTGCAGTCCCAGCTCATGTGACTCTGGGTCTGTGTCCACAGTCCTCAAAAGTAAATGATCACAATGGCAATGATTAGCTGTGTCTACACACTCATACACACACACTCTCTCTGATTAATTCAACATAACTGAAAATTAGGAAGTTCTATGTACGTTATGAGCTCCATGAGCCATAGATTTTAGGTTGTTTTGCCCTCTGATCTATCCCAGGTGCCTGGCATAGTGCTTGACGCACAGAGGCATAAGTAATAGATGAATGCAGGTATGTGATGAAGAAATGTACCGAGGAATTAAAATAGTTACTCACTGATATATATTGCTGCACACCATTCACAAATTTGGGTCCACCTTCTTTCCTCAAGTGGATCCATTTTGAGAGGTGCTCGTAAGCCACAAATTCATTGAAGAAGGTCTTATAACCTATGAGTCTGGCAACCATAAAGCTGTCTTGCCATTCCACTCCCATTATGAAGGAAAAGGGCATGAAGATGTAGGAGCAGATTAGCTATAGAAACCAAAAGTAGACACTTGATTAGAATAGTGATTTGCTTTCAGTTCTGCCTCCTCAGTGATAACACTGTTTCTGATCCCTCTGTCTCCTTTAGGCACAGAAATTCCTTCTTCCCTTGCCCATTTTTACCCATCAGGAATCAGAGCTAGAAATCGGTCATTTGAAATAAGCTGGATTCTTGGGGAAGGGGCCAGGAGAGACTGACGGTCGTTGCGGGGAAGGAGGGTGATAGGAGACAGAGAAAAGGTGGGTGGGAAGTTGGGGGATGCATGAGAAGCTTCTACAGCATGGAAGAGTCCACTAGGTTGTTAGGGTGGGCTGTTTACAAACCTATTTTATTTTTAAACAAAGATAGGCAGAAACAAAACAGAGGGCAGGGGTGTGATATGATTATACCTCAAAACTCAGCTGTGGGTAGTCAAACATGTTTCCAAACCAGGACAGGGCTGAATTCATAAAAGACAGCAGGGCCAGGAAGGCAATCAGATTCACAGCAATGTTGGCCACCAGGGAGATGGAGGAGGAAGCTCCTTGTGTTGCAGCTTCTAGAAGATTCCCTGAATCGCTTTATCAAGAAATAGCAATTCTAGAATTACCAAAGGGTTGTTAGGGGATGGACACCATTGGTGCAGAAGTAGCAGAATCAGAGCTTAGACAAGAGACAAACTATCAGGCCCCTGCCTTGCTCAGAATACTCACCTGAATCACATGACTTCATGAAGTAGGCATATGGGTATTTAACCATGTTTGTTCTTGTTTTTAAAGAGATAGGGTCTTGTTCTGTGTCTCAGGCTGGAGTAAAGTGGTGCGATCATAGCTCATTGGAGCCTCCAACTCCTGGGCTCAAGTGATCCTCCTTCCTCAGCCTCCCGAATAGCTGGGACTACAGGTGTGTGCCACCATGCTTGGCTTTTTTTTTTTTTTTTAAGAGATGGGGTCAATCCCAGCACTTTGGGAGACCGAGACGGGCGGATCACGAGGTCAGGAGATCGAGACCATCCTGGCTAACACTGTGAAACCCCGTCTCTACTAAAAAATACAAAAATCTATCCAGGCGAGGTGGCGGGCGCCTGTAGTCCTAGCTACTCGGGAGGCTGAGGCAGGAGAATGGCGTAAACCCGAAAGGCGGAGCTTGCAGTGAGCTGAGATCCGGCCACTGCACTCCAGCCCGGGCGACAGAGCGAGACTCCGTCTCAAAAAAAAAAAAAAAAAAAAAAAAAGAGACAGGGTCATGCTACATGGCATGGGCTGGTCTTAAACTGCTGGGCTTAAGCGATCCTCTTACCTTAGCCTCCAGAGTCTGGGTAGCTTACATTACTTTTTAAATTTGGGAACATTTATAATAAAAACTTGGAAAATGATAAAAATATTACAAGTTTAAAAATGATTTTTATTACAAGTAGCTGCCAGAGAATAGTTATAAAATATAAATGCTATAAAAACTAATGATTCAAAAACAATAACAAACCAATGATTCAAGGAAGGCTGTAAATCCATCACCTCATTTAGAAATGGAGTGCCACCATCCCTTTGAATCCCCCTGTGTACTCTTCTTTGATCCCATCCTCCCCTCTAATCTCAGAGGTACCTGTCTTCCTAAACTTCACTCATCATCCCCTTTCTTTACCGTTTTCCTACATGTCTGTATCCCTAAAAAATATATTGTGTGTCCGGGTGCAGTGGCTCACACCCTATAATCCCAGCATTTTGGGAGGCCGATGCAGGTGAATTTCTTGAGCCCAGGAGTTTGAGACCAGTCTGGGCAACATGGCAAAATGCTGTCTCTACAAAAAGTACCAAAATTAGCTGGGTGTGGTGGTACATGCCTGTAGTCCCTGCTACTCAAGGGGCTGAGGTGGGAGGATCATTTGAGCTCAGCCTGGGTGACAGAGTGAGACCCTGTCAAAAAAACAAACAAAAACAACAACAACAAAAGAAACACACATACAAAAATTGTGCAAGTCTGCACACTGAGTAACTTTATAAGTGGAATTATGCTATATTCTTTGGCAGCTTACTTTTTCACTCATGGTTGACTTTATCTACAACAAGTAAGGGTGAATTTCAGACACATATTGGTTGCTGATGAATTCTGTTATTTAAGGAAATACTCTTGAACATCCTAAATTCCTTAGTCTTTTCCACTCTGTTTTTCTTTCTTTTTCATAGAGCAAAAGAAAAGGAACCAGCTTTCTTATAAGAGGAACCTCCAGAAATGGTCATCCTATGACTGTCTAAACCAAGGCTCCATAAACACTCTGCTATATTTACAAAGAAATATCTTTACAACAAACAGATATGGAAATGTATTGACATTAGGTATTTAGAGAGGTTGATGTCAAGTATTAAACAAGATTTTGGCCAGGTCCTGGCGCTTTGGGAGGCTGAGGCAGGAGGATCCCTTGAGCCCAGGAGCTGGAGATCAGCCTGGGCAACATAGTGAGACCCCGTTTCTAAAAAACTTAAAAAATTAGCTGAGTGTGGTGGCTCATGCTTGTAGTATCAGTTACTTAAGAGGCTGAGGTGGGAGGATAACTTGAGCCTGGGAGGTCGAGGCTGCAGTGAGCTGTGTTCATACCACTGCACTCCAGCTTGGGAGACAGGGTAAAACTTTGACAAAAGGCTTTTTGGAGCAAGTCTCAAAAAAAGGAAATAAGACTCTTTTTGGTGAAGTCTAAATAGTCTTTGGACTTACTTAAATATCGTAATTCACTGTGCTTTCCGGTTATCGAATTTTTGCTGTACATTGAATTTGGAGTCCCCCACCCCAGCTTGGGTAGTCATTAATTAGGTGAATGTGTCACACTTACCCACTTTCCATTTTCATGGCATTCTTGAGGGTTATTTTAGGTTTTTCTGTCTCAGGCCAAAAGAGTTTAGCAGCAGCCAATGACGCAGGTGCCGACATAACCGAGGCTGTTAACAAGTGGGAGGATGGAACCTGCAATTTCAGAAGAAAGAAGGCAAACCCAGGGTTAGCTTTTTCCTTGTGTTCAGAGGAAGGGTCCAAGAGCTCTGCAAGGGAAGAAACAGGGCAGGGGGTTGCTTCTATGACAGAAGACAATGTTTCTTTGGAGGTCTGGAAGAGCCACTCTCGCTCAGTGAGCCAAGTTGCGGGCATCGCCTTGAGATGCTGAGGGATAAGGGAGACATTTGTGCTAACTGACCACATCCCTTGGGAGAAGCATAAAAATGAAATCTGATTGTTTCAGAAAAGAATTAATCCTATGTTGTGGAAACTTTCAAGGAAGATTCCTCAACCTCTCTGTTGCCCTTTTGAACGCTCAGACAGCCCCTAAAGAATGTATGTCATTACAACTTTTTTTTTTCTTTGAGATGGAGTCTTGCTCCATCATCCAGGCTGGAGTGCAGTGGTGCGATCTTGGCTCACTGCAACCTCCGCCTCCCCAGTCAAGTGATTCTCCTGCTTCAGCTTCTTGAGTAGCTGGGATTACAGGAGCCCACCACCACACCCAGCTAAGTTTTGTATTTTTTAGTAGAGATGGGGTTTCGCTATGTTGGCCAGGCTGGTCTTGAATTCCTAACCTCAGGTGATCTGCCCGCCTCGTTCTCTCAAAGTGCTGGGATTGCAGGCATGAGCCACCACACCCAGCCTCATTACATCATTTTAGATAGGGGATGGGGAGTGGAGAAGGGACTCATGATTCACTTGCAGATGTGTATATTCTCCTCTCTCCATCTTCCTTTTGCTTTCCTGAGATCCTCGGTGCCTTTACACAATCTTCATTGATCTGGAGGCCCTTTAATTTGTACATGACTTCTGTTTTCTTTATCGCAGGTCCACTCGTTCCCCTTCCCGCCCGCCCTCACATGGTTTCTGGATTCTCTTCCACATATGTTCAGAATTCCAGGATCAGCAGCTCCCTGCCTGTTCCTGTTCCCCCCCGGAACATTTTTGAGGCAGCATTTCTACAGTGGGGATGGCATTCCCCAGATGATCCACTCAAGCTGCCCATTCCACAGGTGTCCTTTGCCCCTTTCTTCTTGTCTCTTCCTACTAATTGGCACTCCAAGGCCTGGATGAAGACCTAGAATGAAGCCCACTTATCTTGTAAGAAATCCTAGCCTCCTGAGTCACACAGTGACTGGGCTGTGTTATTCCGTTTCAGTATCGGGGATTGTGCCTCTGTGTGGCTTGTAAACTCTATGGGTCGGGGTGCATGCACCAGTTATAACATTCCCTAGCCTTATACTACAGACTACCAACTCTCAAACTTGGCTGTACGTTAGAATCTGAGGAATTTTAAAAAAATATTGATGCCTGGGTCTCATCCCAAGGAATTGTGGTTTAATTACTCAGATATGGACCTGGGCATTAGAGAATTAAAAGCTCCCACGTGATTCTAATGTGCAGAAAGGTTTGAGAATCACTGCTCTAGACCAGGGGTCAGAAAAGTTTTTCTGTAAAGCTCCAGAGAACAAATGTTGTTGGCTTTTTGGATCACAACGACTCAACTCTGTAGCACGAAAGCTGCCATAGACAAATGAATAAAAGTAGTTGCTTTCCAATAATTCATTTCCAAAAACAGGAGCAATTGGGATTTGGCCCATGGGCCATAGTTCATTGACTCCCAGTCCAGATCACCTTGACTGAGGTAACAGTTTTTTTTTTTTTTTTAACAGATTTAAATTTTCAACCAAAGCAACTTCATCATACGATTGCATTTTTCTATTTTTATTCTGCAGATAGAACTCACAGTTAGACAGCAGGGATATGAAGCCCCAAAACTCCTTGGGGTCCCTATGTTCAAACGCCAAAGCAACTGTGACCAACTTTTGCCATATGGCAAAACAAAACAAAAAAACACTCTCTTGGCCTCCTTTTCCCACCAGCAATGGAAAAGAAAAAAATAACAAGAGCAAAGAAAGAAGAGGTTGACGTTTTCATAAGTTAATTCCAAAATATTCTTACCCCAAAAGAAATGTATGCACCTAAGACGCTTCCAGCAATTGTAGAGAACCCGGCGGTCATGATGGCGTGGAGTTCAGACTTGGTGATGTATGGTAAATATGGTCGGACCAGCAGTGGAGACTCCGTCTGGAGACAAAGAAGGGTGACCAGGTTGCTTTTTAAATCTGTGCGGGGGTGGGGGAAGGGGTGCCAATCTACTTATAATTTTATTCTTTAAAGCAGAGAGTTTCTAAGAGTGAACCTCAGACCAGCTTCATCAGCGTCACCTGGAAACTCGTTAGAAATGCAAATTATTTCGATTTACTAAATTAGAAACTCCAAGGGCGGGAGCTAGCAATCTGTATTTTCACAAGCTTTCCGGGTGATTCCAATGCATGCTCAAATTTGAGAACCCACACCATCGACCTCTGAGTTATTTGAACTCTAGGTCAGTTTCCATATGTGGTCATGTGTAAAGTTTGCAAAATTTGTGAGGCTAGACACAGAAAGCCTCCACCCAGCCTAGGAATGGATGCTGTGATGACTTGGTGCCCTTCTCTAAGGGTCAACTGACTCTACCCTGTGGCCTGAACTTCTAGATGGGTGATTTCTAAGCCACTGTGGCTTCCAATCTTCCAACTTCACCTTGACAGACCCTAAACCTATTTCCTGATACATCAGGGAAATAGAGACACAAGCATTAAAAACAAACAAACAACCTCAGCAATAACAAGGACAGGTGCCTGCAGGCCCTTCTGTAACTGGGAGTCAGAGAGCCCTCTCTGATGGGTGGAAAGGAAGAAGCAGACGGACTATAGTTGGAAAGGCTTGAAACCCATTAAGGAGGACAGGCAGCCTGCGGCGTGGGGCTCTCCATAGATAATAGCTGCACTTTTAGCATATTAAGTATCAAATTGAACATCACAGAAGCTTGTGTGCAATTTTACAATTTTCTCCTCATTATTTCTAATTGTTCTATAAGATTGAATGTGTGGTGCCTCGATCTATCAACTAGGAACCCTGTGCATGAGCCCTCTTATCCCGCAGGTAGGAGCAATCAACTCAAGATGGTGCCCTAATTTGTCCTGGGAGATTTTATGACTGTAATTATAATTATTTCAACTCCTAGGGAAGGAAGTGTGGGCCCCCACTCTAAAGACTATGCTCCAGGCTAGTAAGCATAGATTTTTTTTTTTTTTGATACAGTTTTGCTCTTGTTGCCCAGGCTGGAGTGCAGTGGCATGATCTCGGCTCACTGCATACTGTACCTCCTGGGTTCAAGCGATTCTCCTGGCTCAGCCTCCTGAGTAGCTGGGATTACAGGCATACGCCACCATGCCCAGCTAATTTTGTATTTTTAGTAGAGACGGGGTTTCTCCATGTTGGTCAGGCTGGTCTCGAACTCCCGACCTCAGATGATCTGCCTGCCTTGGCCTCCCAAAGTGCTGGGATTACAGGCATGAGCCACTGCGCTCGTCCATAAGCATAGTCTTTAGAGTAGAGGCCCATGCTTCTTGTTGGCTTACCAACAAGAAGGTTCAGCCTGCCTGGAGCAGTTGTAAGCCTGGGATTTGGGGCTATGTGTTTTTCTGAGTGACTTGATTTTTGCTTCAAATTCAATTTCCTTGCCAGTGGTGCTGGCAAGCATTCACACCTGGTTTTCGTGGCGTGTGACTCCATTCTACCTGAAGCTGCATATCTGGAGTGATGAGGGACTTATTACAATTTCTTACTGATCCACCCATTAGCAATGCTGCTATTTTGAGGGACACTCCTTGGCATTATAGTTATTTGCTTAAATGGGCTTCAGGCAAAAGAGCATTTCTCCATGTGATGGAACAGGGAGGTGAAAATTGCAGCCTAAAAGCTTAATTTTGATGAGAAGAGAAAAACCTAAAAGCATTTTTTTCAGGCTCAGCAAAGACAGAATATTGACCAGTTCAGACAAGTTGAGAATACGCTCAAGTGTTTACACAGTTGCATGGTTGTTGGTGGAAAGGCTTTTTGGTCTCCTCCATTGCCACAGCCATTATAGTTTAGAATGGGAGGCTGCCTGTTCCATGTTTGCAGCTTCGAGATTTGGAAATAGTGAAATCCATTCAAGTGGAAGAGCTAACAGCCTCTGAAGAGTTGACCAGAAACCTCACAATCACTAAATTCAGATTTATTGAGAATCTATATGAGAAGCTCTATGTCTATGCTTTAATAAAATGACAACCTTCTATTCTCTTCATAAACATTCTCAAGAACCCAATTCCACAATACCATACCCAGATTGTTAAAAGGAATTTCTCTCTCTTTCTCTCGCTCTCTGCCTTCTCCCTCTGAAATCTGGACATTGCCAATACTGGGGCTTTCTTATTTTGACACCCTTCTCTCTACACTAAAATAACATTGTGTTATTTTCTAATTTGACTTTTTGGAAAGAGACGATCCATTTCAACAGATGTTTTGTTTTGTTGATATTACAACTTACTTGTCCAACAAATATATTGCCAGAAGCAACTACAGATTCAATAGGAGATGATCCTGTAGTAACTAGCATGATCCATCCAACCTAAAAGGAAGAAAGGGACAAAGTTGACAAAGAACTTTTTGTATACCCAAAACTTCAAAGTAGGGATTAAAATCCTTAAACTGGAGTAAAATGTTGAGGGCTTCAACAATTGTCAGCAGGCTAATGATGGTGCCAAAGGTAAGTTTAACTTATTGAGCCCCTAGAGCAGGCCAAGCAAATCCTCTTATTGGAGTAGTAAGTCTGAGTCATTGCATATACTTTGAACATTATACAAATCAATTTCTATAGGTCTATTGTATACAAGTAATAAATGACAATTGCTAACATGGTCATGGAAGGCTTTACTGCATTCCAGGCACTGTGTTAAGCCCTTGATCCAGAAAATGCAATTAATTCTTATAATAACTCTTTGAGAGAGGTCCTATATAATTATACTCATTTTATTAAATAGGAAACCAAAGCACAGAACAGTTTAGTTGTTTTGTCAAAGGTCACCCAAATGTAGCGGGATGTATTTGAGGTTTGGTCTTTTTTACTTAATTGAAATGAACATGGTTTTTGGTTCCACTTTTGTACTGGCCTTTCAACTAGAGATGGTGGATGAGGACTTCCTGTTGCATTCTCTCTCCTTGCTTTTTAGTTTAGACAAGAGCGTAGCAATTCTGAATGTTTTGAGGTTTAAACAGAAAATTACGGGCCCTGGAGTTCTTGCTGTCATTCTGAACTCTGCTGCTACCTGTATTCTGGTTCCCTCTCTCTCTTCTCTCTTTTCTCTTTCTTTTTATACATTTTGATTTATTTATTGGGATCAAGGAGGGCTGTGGCTGTGCCCCAAGCACTGCCTGCACTGCTCTGTGCTTTGGTGAGGTGCATCCAAATTGGCTGACAGATCTCCTCATCCTCTGATCTAACACATGAACATAGGACTCCCAGAGGCGAGGGCAGCAGGAAGGACATGAGCTCTTCGGCTCTGTGTGTGTGCACGCGCGCTTCTGCTAACGAAACTCTCAGGAGTGAAAAGCTGTTTCTCCTTTTTGCTTCAATTTCTCGAGCACCTCCAAAACAAGAAGGGTCTACTTTTGTAACCTCCTTAAGCAAGGTGGCATATAATTAAGGAGTAGCTTAAACAAGAAAAAAAGGTAAGCACAGGGTGGATAACCAAGATGAAGGAACCAAATCGTTTCCCCCAGCAGTGTCTGACCTCAATTCCTCAGCTAAACAAGTAATTGCTATAGTTTCATGAAGATATCCAGTGGTTTGCAAATCAAAGCCCTATTAGAAGCTGCTGAGATAAAATTCCCTCTATGGACACATTTAGGATTGGGGGTTTTGAATCTAATCACTTAGGTGGTGGTGGTGGATAATGGTAGGAAGAGAAAGGCACTTCGTAAATACCTGCATAAAAGGCCTTGAGGACTTGCGTCTGAGATAATCAGCTCTACACCTGTAACCCAGTCCCTCCCAGCCCCAGTACCTTTCTAATAATCCACTGCATCAGTCCCAGGTAGTACAGCATGGACATCACTGTGCTGAAGAAAACCACGATTGGCAGGATCTGTGAGGACAGAAACAATCATGGATTAATGATGGGTCCAGTTGCACCAGCAGGTTTTATATCAGGCCTCCTCTCTGTCTCCTTTTCTCCCTCTGAAACATCATAAAAATACGGGAAACTCCTCTTGAACTTTAATCAGGCAGCTTCCCTATCTACAGTCTTTTCTTCTAATTTGTCACAGGACTTGACTTTTTTCCCCTCTCTTCTACGGTGGGCTTTTTTTGCTCAAGGAATGAAGTCTGGGGGGATTTGTAATAACTAGATCAACACACTAAAGGCTGCCAGAAAATAGTCTTGTTGTTCTGATGCTAAAAAGACATGGGCTTCACCACTAGTTAGCAGAGTAACCGAAGTCAAGATAAATTGTGAGCAACCTCAGAGCCTTATTCTGAGTGTCTGTAGGGGTCAGGTAAGGCATGTGGGTGCTGATACACAGTGCCTCCTACTGGATGGCAGACACACCCGACAGCAATAACTTCAGCATGTCCTGAGAATGACCCTATGGTCTAAGCATGTACGTTTGGAGTTCTGAACTAAGGAAACTAGGAGTGGCCAACCCAAAGATTCATTCCTTATCTATAAGGAATATCTGAACCCTTGGCCCATCCCGTGGAAAGCAGGCCATACAGGGGATCCAGGCCCTTGGTTTTGGGTTAAATGAAGGTTGGGGTCGGGCGCGGTGGCTCACGCCTGTAATCCCAGCACTTTGGGAGGCTGAGGCGGGTGGATCACGAGGTCAGGAGATCGAGACCATCCTGGCTAACACGGTGAAACCCCGTCTCTACTAAAAATGCAGAAAATTAGCCAGGCGTGGCGGCGGGCACCTGTAGTCCCAGCTACTTGGGAAGCTGAGGCAGGAGAATGCCATGAACCCGGGAGGCGGAGCTTGCAGTGAGCCGAGATCAGGCCACTGCACTCCAGCCTGGGTGACAGAGCGAGACTCCATCTCAAAAAAAAAAAAAAAAAAAAGAAGGTTGGGAGGTGGAGGTTGCTGAGGTAGGGTGCTAAGTGAGAATGCTATATAAACTGCCTTTTACAAACGATAGCTGTTCTCCTGTCTAGCCTGCGGCCACTGGACTGCCCTGCATGTGAGTCCCCTCAATAAACCCTGTTTCTCATTTGCTGGCTCCAGGTCTTTTCTTTGGCCTGTCAAACATGGTGCCCCCCTACTGAAGTCAACAGGGATCTGTCATGACCTCTATGCAGTAAACATTCATTCTTCTAGCTTTTAAGATAATAGTGATTTTACCTATAGTTTTTCATTACTAAAAAATGACTGCATTTTGGAAGCTACTTTAGTTCTGTGTTGAAGGCCATTGCATTTTCTGGGCGGGCTCGGTGGCTCACACCTGTAATCCCAGCACCTTGGGATGCTGAGGCAGGTGGATCACCTGAGGTCAGGAGTTCAAGACCAGCCTAGACAACGTGGTGAAACCCTGTCTCTACTAAAAATACAAAAATTAGCCAGGTGTGGTGGCGCACGCATGTAATCCCAGCTACTGGGGAGGCTGAGGCAGGAAGATCGCTTGAACCTGGGAGGCGGAAGTTGCAGAGCCGAGATTGTACCATTGCACTCTAGCCTGCATGACAGAGCAAGACTCCATCTCAAAAAAAAAAAAAATTGTATTTTCCTAGATCCTATGTTCCTGATGCTCTTTGGGTGCCTTCAATGTAGCCAGTGTTTCCACAGAGAGCAGTTTCTACCCTGCATAGACCACACAGAGCTGTGGGCTGGGTCTTTCCTCGGCCTCATCTTACTGCACCCCTTCCCCATTGTTCCCCAGCTAACTGGCCAGAGAAAGCTGCTACCAGAGGCACAGAATGTCCGAGGACAATTTGTACAGGATCTAATTTAGAAGAAATCTATTAATAATATATATTAAAAGACATTTTGTGCCAGTATTCAGAGCTCACTCACTATGAGCCTTTTATTGGCTTTAAAGGGTAGGCAGTGCCTTCCTGAAAGCTTGAGGGAGTTAAACAGTCTCATCTCTGGAATGTTAGCAGAGGATTCTGTGTTGGCAGGAAAGAATAGGGGCCACTGCCCTGGAAGAGGGTAGGGGGAGGGCCTGAAAACCCCTGTGTAGTCTGGGTAGCAAGTTATTCCTTCTTTATGACTTTATTTTTTCCAATTCTGAATTCATTTCATGATATGAGCATATTCTATCTCACTCTATAAACATTTGACCCTTCAGAGATGGCTGAGTTATCTCAGCCCTAAAATATCAAACCAGCTAAACTGCCGGGTGGAGGCTGCTGGGGGTGGGGGAGGGTGCTAAGTGAAACGCTGTATAAACTGCAGGCTTTTTACAAACGGTAACGGTTCTCTTCTCCAGCCTGCCGCTAAACTGCTGGTTTGGTGTTTTAGGCTGAAAAAAGATTCAGCCTAAAAGTTGGCCTAACTGAAGCTGGGGTAATTTGGAGGTAAATTTGGAGTCTCTAGGTGAGAAAACAATTTAGAAGTGTATGAATAACAATACACCACAAGAAAAGCTGAAGGAAAACCCGAATGCATGCTTCTGACTCACTGACAAGCGTTTGCAGGGACTTCCCAGGGGAGGATGGGCTTCCTGGGGCCTGTGGGAGCCTCAAGAAGGAATTGACTGTGGCCAGCCCTGGGGCCAAGCTGCCTTTCCCCTGTAAAATAATGTTCCTTCTTTAGTTAGGAGAAGGCCTATCCTCTAGTCCTGCCTAGGCAAAGGCTGTGCTGAAGGAGAGATGAGAAAGGTTTAGCGCGGGGATGGCTCTAAAACAGGGGTTGCTGTGGTTGACCGGCTGCCCCAGGGACTGGGACTGAGAGGCTTTCTGAATACAGAGCTGTCATTGATCCGGGACCCATCAGCCATTCACTGCCACATGTCTACTTGTTGCTGGGAGCATAATATTCTCTTCCCTGAAGGCCCAAAATGTTATTACCTTTTGATTCTTCCTAAGTATCGCAGATAAAGCTACAAGCCCCACCCCCTGGTATTTGAATATTTCTAACTTCCTCTGGATGTTTCCCTTAACGCCATAGTAACAAGGTAACATGTGTGCAGTCCACTAACTTCAGATAACATTGTCAGTGGAAAAGGGTGGTGATGTATTACACACCTCTGACCAGCCCAGTAGGTATATACCTGGTTTTTGGTCAGTTAAGTTCTATCTGAATATCTACAAAGACTGAGAAGCTACTGAAATAGCAGTGACTACATAGAAAAAAGGTTTGACTTTACCTTAAATGCAAAGAAGTGGTCTTTGTATTTCTCACCAAACACAAATGAAGCACCAGCATCTGTGTACTCCAGAAAAGTCTGAGTTAAAGAAAGAAAAAGAGATTTCATTCCAACCACATGAGTGGAAATTAGTGCACAGGAACGCTAGGCTCTCAGAGGATGGACCCAGGAAATGTGTTGGATAGACTTGGGAAGTTAATGTTCTCAGCTTTGCCCCCTCTAATGAATGGCGTAGTAGAAGCATATTTTTGAAGTATTCCTGTATACAAATTTTCTGACATTTCTGACATTCAGTCTGACTCCAGAATGCTACAGAATGAGTTGACCATGGCAATGTGTTGGGAGTCATACATAGATTGTAGGTGGCATTAGTTAGCACTGGATGCAAAGGAAGGCTGTTTCTCTGTCTGTGGAAACATCTAAGAAGTATGATAGTCCTTGGGGAGGAGGATGTGGGCAATGAATTAGGGACTGATATAGGTACGGAACAGCAGTAATGTTAACAAACCAGACAGACTAACATATTCAGTATAAGCAAAACTATCTGTCTAACCTGATGCAGAATTAAAATTTGAGACAACTCGGCCGGGCACGGTGGCTCAAGCCTGTAATCCCAGCACTTTGGGAGGCCGAGACGGGCGGATCACGAGGTCAGGAGTTTGAGACCATCCTGGCTAACACGGTGAAACCCCGTCTCTACTGAAAAATACAAAAAACTAGCCGGGCGAGGTGGCGGCCGCCTGTAGTCCCAGCTACTCGGAGGCTGAGGCAGGAGAATGGCGTAAACCTGGGAGGCAGAGCTTGCAGTGAGCTGAGATCCGGCCACTGCACTCCAGCCCGGGCGACAGAGCAAGACTCCGTCTCAAAAAAAAAAAAAAATTTGAGACAACTCATGCAGACAGATAAACCCATTTCTGACACATCTTGAGGATTACCTCCAATGTTAAAAGCACCATGAAAGCAAGATGTTCTTTTGAATTAAACTTACCTGAACTTGCCTGCCCAACCAATCAAAAGCTATATATCCAGGGTCAGTCCTTAGAATCAAGAGCCCAAGAAGAAACTGTAGCCCGATTCCCCATAAGACAGGTCTCCAGTAAACCTATACAGAAAGATTAAGTGATATATCTTAGAAGGAAAATTAATGCAGGCCTCAGCATAAATATTTAATGGATCACTATTTCCTTGGACACATTCTCAGATGTGGTCTGTCACCCACCTTCTTTGGGAGGCTAAAGCTGCCATAAGCAGAGAACCCTTTGATAGAACCATACCTCAAAAAACTCAGGCCGGGCACAGCGGCTCATACCTGTAATTCTAGCACTTTGGGAGGCCAAAGTGGGCAGATCACCTGAGCACAGGAGTTCAAGACCTGCCTGGCCAACATGGCAAAACCTCATCTCTACTAAAAATACAAAAAGAAGCCAGGCATGGTGGTGAACGCCTATAATCCCAGCTACTCGGGAGGCTGAGGCAAGAGAATCGCTTGAACCCAGGAGGCAAAGATTGCAGTGAGCTGAGATCGCACCACTTCACTCCAGCCTGGGCAACAGAGCGAGACTCTGTCTCAAGAAAAAAACAAAGACAAACTCAGGATTGTATTCCTTCTCCCTAAAAGTGAGTTTCAAGTCTTCAGTCCAGGAAAGTATGTAAGTAACAATTATGTCCTGATAAATTACTTCGATAGAAACAGTAGTCTAAGAAGGACCATTAAAGGAGGCAGGATCTGGCCATCCTAGTCAAGCTGTAAGTACTGGATACTTGTAATTATTTCCCCTGTCTGGAAAATGGAAAGGCAGAACATGATTTCTCTGTGTGTCTAGGGTTTGTTGATCTGACAACCTGCAAGTGAATTAAGTAAAATATTGCCCTGTCAAGAGGCTCTCATTTGATTGTAAAAGAGCCCAATAAACTCTAATGCAGACCCAGGATGTGCAGTAGGAATGGACAGTCATTTGCTTTCATCGGTGGTGCAGGGTTGAGTGGCTTCAAAAGGACTATGGCATCAGAAGCACAGACAATGGAGATGTTCCCCTCAGCAGGGCAAAGAACTTAGATCATATTAGCTGAACTTGGTCTCTGATTAATGTTTTTTTCCTTGGGTCAAGCTTTTAATGGTAAAGTCTTCCAGAGTTTTCCATTGTGAGTTACATATGAGAGCGTTGATGTTTCAGAATTCTTGCCCATTTCATGGGTTACCAGTGGACAGAACTAGGATGAGAGTTGAGTTCAATATTAAAAAGAAAATTGTATAAGGACAAATTTTTGGAGCATAAATGCCCAAACTGCATGAGACTTCGTCTGGGGAAATCTGGATCAAAATGCATGAGTTTTCTCTGTGTGTTTGATGGAGGGTATGCGAGAAGAAATTAGACTTGACAGGGAGAGAACATCTCACTGGTTGTGTAACTGGAAAATTACTGAGAATGGAGCATGAGATAGTAACAAACAGTATCATGAAAGTTCAGGAAGATAGGGCACCCTGGCCACATTAAATAATCCCATCAAGGTAAGAAAAGTACTGAACAATAGTTAAATTCTCTCACAATCAGTATTTTGAGCAATTTACACATGGGGAGAAAAATAAAAAAAGAATCTAAAAGATCAGCTGGATACTTACTCTAGTTGGGTACTTGGAAAATAGAAATAACAGGACAATGTACATCATGAGCCCACCGAAGGACACCAGCTGCTGTTGACCCAATTTGGCAGTGTCAAAGGCCAGCCAGAAAATAACTGCTAGGACCAGGGAGCTCCAGATCACCCTAAGAGAAGGGGAAGGGAGGCATTGGCATCATTTGTTGTGCTAACTTGAGAATCATAATCAGGCTTAAATTTTTTTTTTTTTTTTTTTTTTTTTTTTTTTTTGCGAGATGAAGTCTTGCTCTGTTGCCTAGGCTGGAGTAGACTGAAGTGATCTTGGCTTACTGCAACCTCCACTTCCCATGTTCAAACAATTCTCCTGCCTCAGCCTCCCCAGTAGCTGGGATTATAGGCATCTGCCACCCCCCCGGCTAATTTTTGTATTTTTAGTAGAGATGGGGTTTCACTATGTTGGCCAGGCTGGTCTTGAACTCCTGAGCTCAGGTGATCTGCCTGCCTCGGCCTCCCAAAGTGCTAGGATTACAGGTGTGAGCCGCCACTCCCAGCCATCAGGCTTAAATTAACAAAGAAACATAGAAACAAGATGAATACACTCTGGCACCAGTAGGTTGTGCTTTTGGAAACTGCAACAGAATCTTTTTGGTTGTGGCTATCAAGGCAAATAGCTAAAAAATTAAGTACTGGGTCTCCTTACTCTACAACTCTTGGGCCCTTCACCTGTTCAAGGATACATGAAGGGGCCAGAGAGGAGAAAGCATGTTTGGAGAGGCACGTCTGGTGATTTCTTTGAGAGAGCTACTGGGATTCTTCACCTTCGTTTTGTGGGGTGGGTGAGGTGTTACCTGCTTCCCTTTAAGGAATAACTTGGAATATGTTATCTGCCCTTAGGGGACCTCACCAGCCGCCGAGAGGGAGATCAGACATTAGGGCGAGTTCTGGTTCCCCTGGGGAGCCCAGCAAGCCTGACAAGTCTGATTTAGGACTCACGGCTTGCACAGCAGAGCCAGAAGGCCTGCTGTGTTGGGATTGCACAAGCCCAGTTTATTAGGCCAAGGATGTGTGAAGTTTCCTGGTAGATCCCATGTTAGCCTTGAGGAAGAGAACTGGTCTGGGGTCCTGCTCAGGGGGCCACCTGAAGGGAGAGGAGGTCCCTCAGAGAGAGGCTGAGGGAAAAGCTCTGAGCAGTTGCTGCAGGGTCCTATGGGAAAGGGTCACTCTAACACTTCACAGGCCCTTCCTCCCAAGAAGGCCAGCTTCATATCCAGAGCAGGTAGCCAGGCTGATCCTGGCTTTGAGACTGGCAGGGGAGCAAGTAACAAGGAGAAAGGGGACACTCAGGCCCAGGCTAGGGAGGAAAGCTAGGGCACTGGGTCAAGTTCACAGTTCTCATTACTGGAGGGGACAGCATATTCTGATGTTAAAAAATGTCCATGATGCCTGTATCAAAATATCTCATATACCTTATAAATATATATACACCTACAACATACCCACAACAATTAAAAATTTAAAAAATAGGCTGGGCACAGTGGCTGACACCTATAATCCCAGCACTTTGAGAGGCCAAGGCAGGAGGATCACTGGAGGCCAGGAGTTCAAGACCAGCCTGAGCAATATGGTGAAACCCCTGCCTCTACTAAAAATACAAAAAAATTAGCTGGGTATGGCAGCACATGGGAGGCTGAGCTACTTGGGAGGCTGAGGCATGAGAATCATTTGAACCCAGGAGGCAGAGGTTACAGTGAGCCAAGATGGCGCCTCTGCACTCCAGCCTGGGTGACAGAGCAAGACTCTGTCTCAAAAAAAAAAAAGAAAAGGTTACTAAGAGTGTTCAGAAGGGTCATGGGCTTTTGGCATTTTTGTAAAATATAGGGTAGATATCTCCCATTGAATAAAATTGAAAGAATGATGAATGAAAAAAATTAAGTTTTATTTTGACCATAGCCCCATGGGTCATGAAAAAAGTGCTAGCAGTCTTCAACATCCCTAAACAATTTTAAAAGCCCTACATTTTTAATGAGTAAAAGTCATGGGAAGAAATTCGAGGAAAAGAAAACCTGATAGAAAAATTATCTGGGGCCAGGCGTGGTGGCTCATGCCTGTAAATCTCAGCACTTTGGGAGGCAGAGGCAGTGGATAACCTGAGGTCAGGAGTTCAAGACCAGCCTGGCCCACATGGTGAAACCATGTATCTACTAAAAACACAAAAATTAGCCAGGCATGGTGGTGGGTGCCTGTAATCCCAGCTACTCAGGAGGCTGAGGCAGGAGAATCACTTAAACCCGGGAGGCAGAGGTTGTAGTGAGCCGAGGTTGCAACAATGCATTCCAATCTGGGTGACAGAGCGAGAACCCGTCTCAAAAAAAAAAAAATTTTTTTTGGATTCACTAGTCAATAAAGAAATGGAAAGGATGAAATACCAGTTGACTTAAATTAATCATAAATAGGCCAGGCGTGGTGGCTTATGCCTGTAATCCCAGCACTTTGGGAGGCCAAGGCAGGTGGATCATCCGAAGTCAGGAGTTTGAGACCATCCTGGCCAACAAGGTGAAACCCTATCTCTACTAAAAATAAAAGAATTAGCCGGGCATGGTGGTGGGCACCTGTAGTCCCAGCTATTCAGGACTCTGAGGCAGGAGAATCGCTTGAACCCGGGAGATGGAGGATGCAGTGAGAGGAGATTGCGTCACTGCACTCCACCCTGGGCGACAAAAATGAGACTCCTTCTCAATAAATAAATAAATAAATAAATAAGTCATAAATAGATATAAAGATTTGTGTTCATCATAATAATTAAAATAGCAAAGATTTTGTAGGTAAAATAAATGGTCAACCATACAGGAACTATAATCAAATTCAAGATTGAATATGTTCTATGATCCTCATTTTGTAAATAAATTGCAAAGAGAATAGGTATAACTCGTAAAAGAAAAAACGGTGGTAAAAATGAAAGCTCTTTGAAGACACGTCATCAGCAATCTCCATCAGTTTGTACTTATAACCCAATTCTTTATTTACAGGTACTGAGATTAGATGGCATTTGTGCTGTTCCCTATCTAGTGCCAGGACAGACATTACTGATTGATCATGGTGCCCTTCCACTGACAGGTCAGAGGGAGAGCGAAAGCCATCCTGTTAGGACAAAACTTTCACTCTTTTCTATTTTTCTAACTACTTCCTAATACGTAGGCACAGAGGTGTCTCTCCCTAATATAGCACATGGAATGTAATATGCTCATCATCTTTTGGACAACATTTTATCATTTAATACACTTGACATGAAGGCAGTTTGTGAGGACATTTGCACACATTTCATGAGCCATTGCCTCATCTAGGCTTTGATTTCCCGTTTGTAAACTGAAGACATTGTAACAGATTACTCCCTAGGGTGTTTCTAGCTTCCATATCCCATAAACGAGGAAGTAATTTCAGAACAAATTTTTGAAATGGTGTTGGAAAAGACTCCTCTCTTAACTGAAGTAAGAGAACCGATTGCATTTACCACTTCAGCCAGAACCAATGGCCGTTTAGAAGCCTTCTGCTAGGAGACAGCATCTCATAAATTCGATGTTCGTATTTGGCCATCAGGTGATCCCAGACAACAAAGAAGATGGCAGCCACGGTGATCACAAAAAGAGGAAGGGCTCTGTGAAAGTTCAGCACACAGGCCGCAATCACCATAACCAGATAACCTGTCCAGGAAGCAAAAACAGACATTGAACATCGCTAACTACTGGGACACGCCTCCAGCCTCCAGCCTTGATTTGGCTCAGGTGAGAGGAGGTTTAATCAAGATATTATTGAATGCAGGAGTGCTCTTGATATGGCTGCTGGCTTCTTTGATGGGGGGCTTTTGATATTTTTCAAAGCAAGTCTGGAAAATTATCGCCATGAATGCTAGGAGGACAGGGTGCTAGGTCTTTTTATTCTTACAGGACCTTCTGAGTTCTTGAATCTTGATGCTCGATCATTGGGCCTCTAAGTACTGGCCATTTTTATCCCTGGCATTCAGTCTCGGCAGGTGAGCTACTATCAGAGAAAGGCTGAGTGTTGAAGCGACCACTGGCAAAGAGGTCTGATTCTTGTGGTTTGCAGTTCAGATTCGGTCTAAACTTGAGGGAAGGCACAGACCTACCAACAACAGACAACTTCTCTAAGTGACAGAGTCTCTAAGGAAGAGAGGTAGGGGCAATTACCAAGGTGGCTGCTTTCGAAGAGCAGATTCTGGGATAAGAATAAGGTTTCCTATTCCTAAAGGTCTGCAAAGGTGGTCTGCAGGTTAAATCTGGCCTGCTACTTGTTTTTGCAGGTGGCAAGTACATTTGTATTTGTGTGTTTTGAGAAATAAAAATAAAGTCCTAACTCACTCAACCAACTGAACTGACCCTTTAACCAGAATTCCTTCCTAAGGAGTAAGCAGAAACCAGCTCTGGAAAACAAGAAAGGAAGACTCATTTCTCTATCGCCTTTAGCCAATCATCTGAGGTGGTAACCAAATTCCCCCTCCCTCTTAGAGTTTTTGTTTGTTTGATACGGAGTTTTGCTCCTGTTGCACAGGATGGAGTGCAATGGTGCGATCTCGGCTCACTTCAACCTCTGCCTCCCAGGTTCAAGCGATTCTCCTACCTCAGCCTCCCAAGTAGCTGGGATTGCAGGTATGCGCTACCACGCCTGGCTAATTTTGTATTTTTAGTAGAGATGGGGTTTCACTATATTGGTCAGGCTGGTCTCGAACTCCTGACCTCAAGTGATCCACCTGCCTCGGCCTCCAAAAGTGCTGGGATTATAGACGTGAGCCACTGTGCCTGGCCTCTTTAGAATTTTGATGTGACAGCTCACCAGTTTCACAAGGCATTTCTTCCTGATAAGAGGCTGCTGACCATGGAGTGGTTCTGGCCAGTCTTGGAGGATGCACAGTGAGGGTTTCTGTGTCCTTTGCTTTACCTTTTGACTTCACAGGGCTGATAACTCCACCCTCAGATCATGGTAACACTGCTATTTTTTTTTTTTTTTTTTTGAGACGGAGTCTCGCTCTGTCACCCAGGCTGCAGTGCAGTGGCCAGATCTCAGCTCACTGCAAGCTCCGCCTCCCGGGTTCACGCCATTCTCCTGCCTCAGCCTCCCGAGTAGCTGGGACTACAGGCACCGCCACGTCGCCCGGCTAGTTTTTTGTATTTTTAGTAGAGATGGGGTTTCACCGTGTTAGCCAGGATGGTTTCGATCTCCTGACCTCGTGATCCGCCCGTCTCGGCCTCCCAAAGTGCTGGGATTACAGGCTTGAGCCACCGCGCCCGGCCACACTGCTATTTTTTATACACATGCTCCATAAAGAGGCATAGATCTCAATTGTGCATGTACATGTGTCTCCTTGCATAAATATTCATGACTCCCCCTATAGCTTATTGAATATTTATGCTTAGCCAATCCTTTCAGCATAAATTCTTGTCTTATTCTTCTCTCCCTCAAAGTACTTGTTTCTGGCTTCTATTGGAGACTACACTTCCCAGCCTGTCAGAGTGGCCACCTTGCAGGCTGCAACCCTTTATGAGAAACAGAACTTTCCTTTCCAAATGTTTGAACCTCATGATTGATTCTTCAGTTGACAGTTTGTATGTGTGTTCTAGAAATAAAGTTGTGTTGGAATACAGCCATGTCTGTCTACTTACGTATTGTTTATGGTTGCTTTTGTTACTACAGTGGCAGAATGGCATGGTTTTGCCCTTACGTATGAAATACTGAAAAGCCTAAAATATTATCTGGCCCAGTATTCAGAAAGCTCACCAACCCTACTGTTTCCTATTCCAACTGTCTGAGCACCGCAAAACCACTGACCTTGGCGGTGCAGCAGCCTTGGATTGATGTCTGTGGGCTTGGATGGGGGTGCTTATGTTTTATAGACAGGAGTGTTCTTTAAAATGGGCCAAGTTCAGTGTGCTGAGCTTCAAGAAAAAAAATAACAAGACAAAAACAAAAACAAAAACAAACCAAAACAAAAAACAAATAAAGTGAGCCAAGGAGTTCTTTGTTTTGGAGGGAGTAAAAACAGGAGACATTTTTGTCCTGCCTTCAGGCAAGCGGAATGGGCTAGATGGCCCTAGACTACTCATGTCGTATTCATATAAAGAATTAATCACTTGTGTTTTCTGGATTTGTGTGAACCAATGCACCCCTCAAATCCACATGACAGTAACAAAGGCTATAAGAATGAGGAGAGTAACTGACTCCGAAAATTAGCTTCCCGGCCGGGCACAGTAGCTCACACCTGTAATCCCAGCACTTTGGGAGACTGAGGTGGGCAGATCATGAGGTCAGGAGTTCGAGACCAGCCTTGCCAACACAGTGAAACCCCGTCTCTACTAAAAATACAAAAATTAGCCAGGCATGGTGGCAGGTGCCTGTAATCCCAGCTACTTCGGAGGCTGAGGCAGGAGAATCACTTGAACCTGGGAGGCGGAGGTTGCAGTGAGCCGAGATCGTGCCACTGCTCTGCAGCCTGGGTAACAGAGCTAGGCTCCATCTCAAAAAAAGGAAGGAAGGAAGGAAGGGAGGGAGGGAGGGAGGGGAGGGGAGGGGAGGGGAGGGAAGGGAAGAAAGAAGGAAGGAAGGAGCTTCTGGCCTCATAAATGGGGTAGGGAAACAATTTGCAAAGGCTTCACCTATTAAGGGCTTCTTGATTTACTTCTCTGCCTCCCTGGATGATTCAGTAAAGGTTTAATCTCTTCCCACCTAAAGTTAATATTTGTGAGAACCCCTGCAAAAAAAAGACTGTGGTATCTCTATCCCTTTTTGTTATTTACCTGCTAATAAAATGCCCCAGATGATGTGCCGAAGAGTGGTTTTGTGTTTCCTACAGAAACCACATACTGTGTCATATCTCCTTTCCAAACACCTGCAACACAAAAGCAAAAAGGCAGGGAGAAGTAAATACCAAAAACATGAAATAAATTGTATGCTGAGGCTAGATTAGGCTTTGTAAACCAAGAAAGCAAACAAACACATGTGTGAGGCATATGTCTTACAAAATAGAAAGGGGAAACTCATTTCATTTTAGACTAGAGTCAGCCATGATCGTGACCATTCATTGATCACCATCACTGAATAAGTGTGCCAACCCCTGAGGGATTAGAGAGGTGCAGACAACATGCTCCTGGGAACAGAGCAAGGGAGATGGATAACTAACCAAAGCTGAAATAGTCACAGGAAGAGAGTGTTTCTGGCACACTACGAGATCCTCTGTTAGCTTCTAACCAATGGTTATTATGTGTTTGTTGTTAGAAAATAAAAAGCCAAGGAACTCTGTCATCCCTCTTGGTTTGGCAAAGTCTGAGCAAGTTGGTGGCGCTCTGTCCCCCATCACCATCCCCATTAGTCCAAGACTGATGGGCTTCATGGGGTGTGCTTAAAATGCAAAGCAGGATTTCCTAGATGTTAGGGCTATTAACCAATGGGTTGTCGGGGACCGGGCGCGGTGGCTCAAGCCTGTAATCCCAGCACTTTGGGAGGCCGAGACGGGCGGATCACGAGGTCAGGAGATCGAGACCATCCTGGCTAATACGGTGAAACCCTGTCTCTACTTAAAAATACAAAAAAAAAAAAAAAAACTAGCCGGGCGACAAGGCGGGCGCCTGTAGTCCCAGCTACTCGGGAGGCTGAGGCAGGAGAATGGCGTAAACCCGGGAGGGGGAGCTTGCAGTGAGCTGAGATCCGGCCACTGCACTCCAGCCTGGGTGGCAGAGCGAGACTCTGTCTCAAAAAAAAAAAAAAAAAAAAAAAAAGGGTTGTCACAGCTTTCTCAGAAAGCTCTGGAGGTGTTGGACTGTCTTTATTTCCATCCAGGGCTTTGTTATGGGGTGGGTAGGTAGTGTGTGAGCAATGTGTAGGTTGGGTCATGTCTTCGGAGGAGGATCGTGTCCAGCAGTTCCCCAGGAGTGAGCTGGGAGGCCAGGGTGATAGTCACATGGCTCTCTTCTCCTTATCTGGGAATCTTCTTGTTCCCATGTAGATGCCTCTTTGTTTGGAGGCCTCTCCTTCTCCCACTTGAGTCTGGGTGGAAGGAACTTCTTGCACATTTCCCCATTGTCCCCTCCAGGTCACGGGACAGCACTTCTAAAAATGACCATTTCTCATCCCATATAGATGATTTCCAAACACCAGGACCTCAAAGGACGTGGCCCCGAGCTGGGAGACCTGCACTCCCCTTGGCCAGTGCCTTCACTTTCCTGCCTTCCAACAGTCTCGCCTGCACCTCCAGGTGAGCCACTTCTCAAGCTTTGGGGCACAGCTCAAGCTTTTGGCTTCTAAAAAGTCTTCTTGCATCTTCTCAGACAGATACATGCCTCTGAACTTTATTCTTACTGTCTTCTTTGATTGTGTTTATTTCAAGTAGCAGGAAATATTGGTTATTTGGTTAATAACCAGTCATTTGGTTATCTCAGCTGAATAATTTCCAACCCATTAACCCTAGTGAAACCTGAGTGCCTCTGACCACACCGGAGAATTTCTCAGTCCCCCAGGGCCAGAGACCCTGGAGAACAGATGCCTGTGAGCCATACAGCACCATGAGTAGAACCTTGGATATTAAGGATGTTCAACAGACATGTATTGGTTGATAGATGAATGAAATGGGAGTAAATATTGCTTATCTGAAACAGTATTTTATGGCTCTGAGTTGGAGATCCATTCGTGGGTTATAAAGTCCACATAGTAACCAGTATTAAAATAGAAGGAGGCCAGGTATGGTGGCTTATGCCTGTAATCCTAGCACTTTGAGAGGACAAAGTAGAAGAATTATTTGAGCCCAGGAGTTTAAGACCAGCCTGGGAAACACAGTGAGACCTTGTCTCTCCAAAAAAAAAAAAAAAAGCTCAGTGTGATGGCACAAACCTGTGGTCCCAGCTGCATGGGAAAATCACTTGAACCTGGGAGGTCAAGGCTGCAGTGAGCTGTGATTGTGCCACTGCACCCCTGTATCAAAAAAAAAAAAAAAGGCCAGGTGCAGTGGTTCAAGCCTGTAATCTCAGCATATTGGGAGGCCAAGGCGGGTGGATCCATTGAGGTCAGGAGTTTGAGACCAGCCTGGCCAACATGGTGAAACCCCATCTCTACTAAAAATACAAAAATTAGCCAAGTGTGGTGGCACATGCCTGTAATCCCAGCTACTCGGGAGGCTGAGGCAGGAGAATCACTTGAACCTGGGAGGCAGAGGTTGCAGTGAGTCAAAATTGCGCCATTGGATTCCAGCCAGGAGTCAGAGCGAGAATTCATCACAAAAAAGAAAAAGAAAAAAAAAAAGACAAGAAAGAATAAAAGTATTAAAAGTATCATAGTGTATCATTCATACATAAGAATGATAGGTATCACTTCATGAAACGTTCATCATTATGTATGTGTGTGAATATGTGTACTGAGAATTAGAAACAGTGCTCTAGAAAACATTGGGTGAATAAAAGTGTAGTGAAGACATTTTTTCATGGTCTGATTTAGGAAAGGCTAATGATGTATTATTCTCAGTTGAATATATGTTAAAAAGCAGCAGCAGAGGGTGACATTTAATAGGGTACATTCACATACTGCAGGTTGACTCTATCAGGTTCTTTAATTGCAGGGAATGTGTGTAGTCCATTACAGCAATCTGACTTCCGCATAAAGCAGAGTACCTGCAAGTAGACACTTTGGTCATTTGGTTATCTAGGCTGAGTAATTCCCAACCTCCTGATGGCTGTTTCAGTCTCATTAACATTAGTGAAACCTGAGTACCTCTGACCACCCAAGAGAATTTCTCAGTACCTCCGGGTCAGAGACTCATAAAGTAAAATGAAGGATAAAACTTTGCTATGTCTCTGATATGGTAAATATTTGGGATGATGTATATGTGACAAGACCTGCCAACCCTAATTCTGGCCAACTCCAGAGGTATCGTCTGATACATAAAAACAAAGTTCCTCCCATAGTCCCAGCTACTTGTGAGGCTGAGGTGGGAGGATCACCTGAGCCCAGGAGGTGGAGGCTGCAGTGAGCTTGACAGATCTCATGACAGGGTCTTGCTCTGTTGTCCAGGCTGGACAGAATAGATTTAAATTAAAATATATTTCTGGCCAGGCATGGTGGCTCACACCTGTAATCCCAGCACTTTGGGAGGCTGAGGCGAGCAGACCACCTGAGGTCAGGAGTTCAAGACCAGCCTGGCCAACATGGTGAAACCCTGTCTCTACTAAAAATGCAAAAATTAAGTGGGCACGATGGCGCATGCCTGTAATCCCAGCTACTCGGGAGGCTGAGGCAGGGAGATGGAGGTTTCATTCAGCTGAGATTGTGCCACTGTGCTCCAGCCTGGGCAACAGAGCGAGACTCTGCCTCAAAAAAAAAAAAAAAAAATTAAAATCTATTTCTAGATTTAAAATGAGCACCACTGAACTCCAGCCTGTGCAACAGAGTGAGCCCCTGCCTCTAAAAAAAAGAAGAAAAATTTCCTCAGAGACATAGGAATGCAAATCAAATTTAATTAGGAATAGAGAAGATGGACAAATACTGTAGTGTTATGACAGAGTAGCAGACAATCCTGGACTAGGAATCAGCTGAAATTGTGACCCAGCTCTCTTCCTCTCCTAGCTCACTTAGGGAAGTCAATTCTCTGAGGTTCATTTTTCAGGTCCAAAAAATAAAGATACTAATCTTGTGTCTCCTACCTTATGGAGTTGTAAGAACTTGGAATACTTTAAGGCTATTACAAGGTAAGAGTAACAGTTTGCTGGGATTTAAAGTGGATTGGGTTTTGAGCAATCAATTGCTATTGATTGACATTGAGAAGATGAATTAACTGCATTCATATGGACTGGAGCAATTAGTTGGTGATTTACACTTTTAATTAGAAGACTGTCCTGGGTGAATTTAAATCTGCATATTGGGTTCCCAGAACATCAGCAGTTTGAATTGGCCACATTGATCATCTTAGAGCTTCATTAATTTTTCTGGAAAGGATGTCGGGTAGGGAGGGTAGATGGATGAGTGGTGACAATCTCTAATAAATTACAATAAATGTTAAAATTCAAATGGGAGGTCCGTGCTGTGGCTCATGCTTGTAATCCCAACACTTTGGGAGGTCGAGGTGGGTGGATCATTTGAGGTCCGGAGTTCGAGACCAGACTGGCCAACATGGTGAAACCCCGCCTCTACTAAAAATACAAAAATTAGCCAGGCATAGTGGCCTGCGCCTGTAGTCCCAGCTACTCGGGAGGCTGAAACAGGAGAATCACTTGAACTTGGGAGGCGGAGGTTGCAATGAGCCTAGAGTGAGTCACTGCACTCCAGCCTGGGCAACAAAGTAAGACTCTGTCTGGAAAAAAAAAAAAAAAAAAAAAAAATCAAAGTAATAGAACCAAATGGGAGGTAGGCTTGGTTATTTCCCTGTTTCAAAGACTGTACCCTTTTTGTTGCATCTCCTCTTCATCATCCTCCATGTCTTCTTTGTTTCTTGGAGAATCCTGCTCAACTGTGCCCTGTTCTTCATCCTGGAAATCAAACATTGGAGCAGAGATGGAATAATGAGCATCCTGGGCATAATGGACCCTGGTTTCATTGCTCAGAACTCAGGCAAAGAACTTTCAATAGGTTCTTTTAAATTATTATGCAAGAAGATGGCTCATATTATCTACTGCACAGACATTTTTTTCCCCGCTTATAATCTCACACAAAAAAAGGCAGGATCACATTGAACTCTTCCTTTCCTTCCAAACGAGCGGTTGGTATTTTCTCCTTTTCTTAAGGGAACAGGCTCATATTTGTGCTTTTCACTCCTGTCTCTCCTGTAATCATTCAGCTCCAGCTCTGTTTTCAGCCAAGTGCTAAATGAAGTTAATACCAGGAGCTGCATAAATCTCCCCTAGTACTCTGCCAGCCCCGGTTTCCAAAGGACTGAGACCAAAGCTGGATTTATTTCCCTGGCAGCCCAGGGCTTGGTCTGCGAATATGAACACTAGCTTGGCACCTTCAAGAGCCGCTAAACCTCCCCTTGGGAACGAGGATCCTTTTATCAGTTGGGCGAACAAGGACTATTTCCCTTACTCAGCTAGCCCTTGCTCTAATTAATTGAGTGTAGGATATCTCTGGTCCATTTTTTCAGGGACCCAATCTTTCTAGGTACAGTTTGAGCTCTCAAATATCCATGACCCATCCTATTTCCAGGATGGCAGAGGATCTCCTACCTGTCTTCAGTCTCCAAGAATGTCTCAAATAATAAGCCTGGCTCTTGTAACCAATGGTACAGAAGCTGGTGGGGGAGGAAATAGATGGAGGTGGAGCAGTTTGAGTGTGCTCTAAGAAGTATAATGTCAAATCTCAGCACTTGTCTTCTGTCATATCCAATGTGGCCTTTGATTCTCTTTAACAGAAATCATAGAAATAAATCATTAGTGTGTGTCTGAGCTGAAAGGATTCTCAAAAATCCTATAATTCCACAAGGCCAAACTCAATTTTTCTCCTGATTCAGATTACCTTTATTTTCTGGGCTGGACCCCAGGAACTAGGAAGGTGTGAGGATAATTGTAAGAGAGACCAGCTGAGTCCAAGCTGCAGCTTCTTTGGAGAGGCTGGGGTTGAGTCTTATTCATTTATTTCTATTTAATTCCCAGCTTAGCCAATTGTCAATGTTTGGTAAACATTTGATTGAAATGATCATCATTATTATTGTGTTGTGGTGAAAGTACCCCAAATTGCCTCCTATCTATGGTATGTCTAGCATTACTACTGTTGTCTTTTATTTTTCCGTCTTTTCTCATGTTTTAAAATCAACAACTACAAATCTCCCCTTGGCTCCCACAATCATGGGACAACTGCCCCTTTTTCCTTTCACAGTCAGGCCACTGGAGAGAGTGGCGTTTACTCTTTGGAGGTCACTTCCTCACACCCTGCCCACTTCTCCAGCCCCTGTGATAGCGCTTCTGCTGAATGCGTCCTGCCAGTGTCACCCAAGGCCCATTGCTATCAAATCCAGTAGCTACTCCTCAGCCTTCACATCCCCGTTTATAACTGTAAAATATCTAAATTTTTGTTTTTATGAAAAAATATTTAAAAATTTTTTTCTACCACCCTCATCTTCTCTACTATCAAATGAACCCGGAGAAGTACATTTGTTACAACTGAGGAGCCTCCATGGACACACCATCATCACCCAAAGTCTGCAGCGAGACTCCCTTGGTCTGGTACATTCTATGGATTTGGACACATGTATGATGACATGTATCCACCACTGCAGTATCAGGCATACTAGTTTCATGGCCCTAAAAATCTTCTTATAGCCGGGGGCGGTGGCTCACGCCTGTAATCCCAGCACTTTGGGAGGCTGAGGTGGGTGGATCATGAGGTCAGGAGATCAAGACCATCCTGGCCAACATGGTGGAACCCCATCTCTACTGAAAATACCAAAAAAATTAGCCGGGCGTGGTGGTGGGTGCCTGTAATCCCAGCTACGCCGGAGGCTGAGGCAGGAGAATCGCCTGAACCTGGGAGGTGGAGACTGCAGTGAGCGGAGATTGTGCCACTGCCTCGGTGAAAGAGTGAGACTCTGTCTCAAAAAACAAATAAGGCCCACACTTCTTATTTGTCCACCTCCCCCGATGCCTTGAAACCGCTATTTACTGTCTCCATAGTTTTGCATTTTCCAGAATGTCGTACAGTTGGGATCGCACAATATGTAGCCAGTTTAGATTGGTTTCTTTCACCCAGTAATGTACATTTAAGGTTACTTCGTGTCTTTTCATGGCCTGATAGTTCATTTCTTTTTAGTGCTGAAAAACGCTGCATGTCTGAATGTACCACATTTATTTATTCATTCACCTACTGAAGGACATTTAGGTTGCTTCCAAGTGTTGGCAATTACAAATAAAGCTGCTCTCAACATCCATGTGTGGGGTTTTATGTGGACATAAGTATTGTTTTCTTTTTTTGTTGAAGAATACTTAGTGGCGTGAACATTTTTTTTTACAATCAATTAAGCAAAATAGACAGTTACCAAACACTGTACTATGCATGGTGTGATTCCAATACAGATGACATATGCATGTGGGCGTATGTTTGCATTAAAAAAGGCTGTGTTCCAAAATGTTAGGCACTAACTTTTTTTCTTGAATTATGAGCCTTTTTTGGTCTTCCAAATTTTGCTACAATAAGTTTTCCAAATTGTCTGCTTTTTAAAAAGTGATTCTTTTACCACGAGAAAACTCCTCACAAAATGACACACTAGTAGGCACCCTGAATTCCTTTTTTTCTTTTTTGAGAGTCTCGCTTTGTTGCCCAGGCTGGAGAGCAATGGTGCGATCTTGGCTCACTGCAACCTCCACCTACCGGGTTCAAGCGATTCTCCTGCCTCAGGCTCCCGAGTAGCTGGGATTACAGGCACACGCCGCCATGCCCAGATAATTTTTGTATTTTTAGTAGAGATGGGGTTTCACCATGTTGGCCAGGCTGGTCTCGAACTCCTGACCTCAAGTGATCCACCCCCCTCAGCCTCCCAAAGTGCTGGGATTATAGGCATGAGCCACTGTGCCCAGCCCTGAATTACTTTTTAAGGGATGACCTACGTGGGTAATTTGTTCACCTTTTTTGCAACAGGAAGCCATCTTTAAATAAACTCCTGTCCAGAATTCCACATGTAAGTGAAATGAAGCAAGAGTCCCTTGGACTGGTATAAAGCTACTAAGGAATGCTAGGGCATGGTGGACACAGATTTAGAACCACAGTAGAGTGTTCCTCTTGTTTCTGTCATTTACTTTAAAGCTCAGGTGCTTTTGTCTAAGCCAATGCCTTTTTCCTTGAAATGGAGCTTGGAACTCCTAATAGCGAAGCGTCAGTGAAAACCTGTGTACGCTTCCCATCAGGGAACTCTGAGGACAGGTGGATAAAAACAAAATCTCTTTGTTTGGGCGTGTGTGTTTTCTTTACGACCGTGCCCCACACACTTTAATTACCACTTAATCTGTTCCTCTGCGTGCCAGCGGGGCGCCATGCTTTCTGTGCCCACTGTTCTCAGGTGCCTGTTGCGCAGCGGTTGCCATGGCACTAGAGTCACGCACCACAGTCTTGCTGTACCTGTTTGGTGTTTGTGTGCTCCCTGCTTTGCACAGCTCTGCTCCTTACTGAGTTGTTTCCTGATGTGTTCTCGTTCTCAAGAAAGTTTTCTTCATTCTAAGAAAAAAGTACAGATTGAAAAAATAAAAGTTACAGCCAAAAGATAGATGTTCTTTCATGAATAATACCTAGAAGAATTTGGAGGATGAGACAAGCAAAGAATAGGTGTTCAGGTGAAGCATCTGATTCAACAAACAGCTGATAAATCCTGGGCTTGTAAAGAAACAGATGATCGGCTGGGCACAGTGGTCCATGTCTGTAATCCCAGCACTATGGGAGGCTGAAGTGGGAGGGGAGACCAGCCTGGGCAAAATCTCGCAGTCTACTAAAAATATAAAAATTAGCTGGGCATGGTGTTGTGCACCTGTAATCCCAGCTACTTGGGAGGCTGAGGTGGGAGAATCACTTGAGCCCCGGAGGTAGAGGTTGCAGTGAGCCGAGATCATGCCACTGCACTCCAGCTTAGGCCACAGAGCAAGACTCCACTTGAAAAAAAAAAAAAAAAAAAAGAAAGAAAGTAAAGAAACAGATGACTTTTGCTTTGTTTTGTTCTGATACAAAGGTGGTCCGGTGGAAGAGAGGAGTGAGGACAATTGCCCTTATCTAGGCCAGATAACTTTCCAGTAGGCAGAGCTGGGACTGGGGGCAGGTTTCCACTCTCCTTTCTATCACATCACACTAATTTTCACCTTATAAAATGAAATATAATGTGGTAAACCATAGGCTGGATAACCTTATTCTTAGACGTTAGATTTATGAAATGTTGAAACAGGTTTTATTTGGTTTAAAGCAATCTCTGGGAGTAATGATCACAAGAAAAATGCCCTTTTGTGTGTGTGTGAGGCTGTCTTGATTTTACTTTAAGGAACTGAATGAGATTTGCTCTCGTAGGGCTGTCGGGACCCCTCAGCTGCTGTTTCCAGAAGTGACAGACACCGGACCTGTCTCCTGTCTCTTTTATCTTTTTGGGGTATCTAGTATTTCTCCCATCTCATTTCAACTTGCCCTTTTCCAGAGTGAGGTAATGGATAAACGGTGTCAGGAAATGCCTTCTGTTAGCCCAAATGCTATGACTGCGTCTTCAAAGACCAAGTGCATGACTTTGATTTTAACTCAGATCTCTGACTGGCCCCAGGAATCCAGCAAATATTGCAATTCTGAGTTGTACTGCATTTTCCACTTACAAAAACACAAGAATGAATAAACATGAAAAAAAGACAAAAACCTTACAGCACAAGATTCATGCATCAAAGTATTGTGCCATATTTCCTCTTTTGTTACAGTTGCTTATATTCTACAGTTCTTTGCATATAGCGGACACTAACAATTTTTTAAATTAATGACCTACAGTGATTTTAATGTTGCATTAGCACAGGAGTGTAGTACCCCTGGGTTCTTGATATAAAAATACGGCATGGGCTGAGCATCGTGGCTCATGCCTGTAATCCCAGAACTTTGGGAGGCCAAGGCGGGCAGATCACGAGGTCAGGAGATTGAGACCATCCTGGCTAACACGGTGAAACCCCATCTCTACTAAAAACACAAAAATTAGCTGGGCGTGGTGGCATGTGCTTGTAATCCCAACTACTTGAGAAGCTGAGGCCAGAGAATTGCTTGAACCTGGGAGGTAGAGATTGCAGTGAGCTGAGATCCCACCACTCTGCACTCCAGCCTGGGCGACAGAGCGAGACTCAGTCAACAAACAAACAAACAAACAAACAAAAAAGCATGAAAGGAAAAAATATACATAGTATGGGAAGATGACAGAATGTTACTAATTGCTGAAGTTGGCTGACAGGTACCTAGAGAATCATTTTATTATTCTCCTACTTTGGTGGATGCTAAAATTTTCCTTAGTAATAAGTTAAAAATAAAACCAAGCATAAGTTGGTGGAGTAACAGGACACAGGTCACTAAGGGGCTAGTCCTTAGGGTCCCTACTGAGCAGGTCACACTCTCTCAAGTCTCAACTCCCTCATTCATACAACACAGTTTGGATTTGGAGCTCTTGTGGGTCCTTCCAGAATCCTGACATTTTCCGAGATTCAGCTTCTTGACGTTGATTCCTCCTGCCCCCTGGTGGCAGGATCTGAAAATTACTGGTGGAACACAGGGATGGATCCTTCGTTTTTAAAGTTAATAAAAGTGGAAGGTGTGTGTGTGTGTTGAGGGATACAGTGGGCACTTCTTTAAGTGGCAACAAGGGCGCCTGTGGTTTTGTTTTTCACTGTGTAATAGTCTTATTTTTGCCGCTAGCAGAGTATACGCCTTGGCCTTTTAGTATTTTCTGGAAGAACAATGTCCCCCACTTGAAGATTCCCAGCAGAATGAATGGGGTTATTGTGGATATTTACTGGTACCTGGAAAATGACCATTAAGACAACTGTCTTTCTACTTCTTTTCAAATTAGAGTCATGGGGCTGTGATATGGGGCCCCAGATAATGTCTTAGCCCGTTGTTTATTTCCATTTATTTAGCAACTCACATTACTAAATACCTTTGCACACTTAACACCCTACAACCATGACTGCGTTCTCATGGTAAAATCTATCCCTCTGTTGAAAGTGTAAGAAAGGTGAGGGAATTGTGTTGTGAGTATGTCTAGGCCGTTTACAGCTTACCACGTTTAATTTCTCTAGTTAACTTTAGTTGTTAGGTGTGCTAAACGATGAGGGTCCTGATTGAGCCCCCTTTGAAGGGACAGCCTAGTAACCAGGAATACATTGTGCCTGGGGTTTGTTTCCCACCATCTCTTTGATCTTGCACTTCCTATGTGGCTATTACAGGGAGGCACAGATGGACAGAGGCATTTTTATTGTCTTCCTTTCATTCACTTTCTAAACCTGATAACTTCTAGAACACTGGAGATTTCTAAAATTACTCCCCTTTCTATTTGTGGTATTCCTTTTCAAAGAATGTTAGTTGACACATGGTCACCTAGGCAAAAGGCTACATTTCCAAGCTTCCCTTGCAACTAGGTTCTGGCAATGAAATGAAAGTAGAAAGGGTGCCCTGTGGGGGTCAGCTCGGGGAATGTCCTGCCAGGGATGGCTGGCAGGTGCACTTGGTCCTTTTTGTCCTTTCCTCTGTCTTGCTGCCCAGTGTGAGGCTGATTCCAACTGAACCATGGATACAAGGCCCACATCCTCATGATGTCAAGGTGCTGAGTTGGGAGGAACGTGGGTCCCTGGAAGCCTTGAGCAGGAGGCTCACCCCAGCTCTGTACCACCCACCTCATCTTTAGTGGGATGAAACTAACTTCTCCCTTGTTACTTTTGGTTTTTGCTTTTATTTTGCACCAAATGATACAGTATTTAGCAGATAGGTGACCCTGTGTAAAACTCTTGTCTGGGCCTGGTGGCTCACACCTGTAATCCCAGCACTTTGGGATGCTGAGGCAGGCGGATCATGAGGTCAGGAGTTCAAGACCAGCCTGGCCAATATGGTGACACCTCGTCTCTACTAAAAATACAAGAATTAGCCAGGCGTGGTGGTGTACGCCTGTAGTCCCAGCTACTTGGGAGGCTGAGGCAGAAGAATCGTTTGAACTGGGGAGGCGGAGGTTACAGTGAGCCAAGATCCTGCCACTGCACTCCAGCCTGGGTGAAAGAGTGAGACTCCGTCTCAAAACAACAACAACAACAACGAAATCTCCAAGAAGCCTGTGAGGTGGGTACCATGATCCACATTTTCACAGACGAGGAAACTGAGGCAAAGATAAGTAAATCACTTGACTTAGGTTGTATAGCCAGAAATGGCTGGGGTAGGATCTCAACCCAGACTGTCCCTCCCCGGATCATCTTGTGCCTCTAGAGGGGTAATTCTTTGGGCCTGGCGAAGATCAAAAGACATAGTAGTCTGCCTAGGAATTAAATTCCTATTGGAAATTAGGATTAGAAAGCCTGATTTGACCTCCAGATATTAAAAGGCAAAGGTAGAAATTATAGAAATGTTGAATTAGAGAAGCTTGTGGCCACTTTTAGCTACACCTAGGCTCTGTGGTCATTTCTCAAGCCACAATAGTGGCCCTCCTGCCCTGTACGCTGGTTTTAAGTGGAATATCTCTTTTGAGTAACATGGGTGGGGACTCCTGCCTCTGTGGACACATCTTGTCATCATGGCTGGTTTCACATTCTTCAGCCTCTCCCTTGCACTGTGCTGTAATCACACAGCCTGGCTTCCATTTCTCAGTTCTTGTGGCAGGGGATTTTCTGCTGCAGAGGCACCACCATTGTGCTAGGAGAGCCTTTCTTCACTACAGAATTTGCTCTGGCCTGGTTGCTCTGACTGCATGAGTGGTCTTGCACTCATTCAGTGGTCTTGCTTCTTGTGGGAATGGAGGCAGGACCTACCTAACAAAGTTGAGTGGCTCCGTCCAATGGCACACATAGTAAGTACTCGTTGCCTATTAAGTTAATTTCATGGTTTAGTTTGCTTCTCGCTTGTTCTGGGGCGTTTACAGTCATGTTGTCCTCTGTATTTGAACTTAGACTTATCAAAATCAACATCTGTTTGGTGAATCTGATCTCTCAAAATTGTTTGGGGTCATCCCCCACCTCAACTCTTTTTTTACTCTTACCATCTACCAATGTCAAATGTTTTAAGTCCCTTTCTCTAAATGTTATTCTTTGACTGCATGGATTTTGCCTAGGAATGATTGCATTTTCAAAGATTGTATTTTAGAAGTCTTTGATCTTTACTGGTCTTGACTCACTTGGTTCATGTAACTTTCTGGCTGAAGTCTTGGGTGTGCAAAATCCTTATTGTGAGTTAATGGGCACTAGCTAGAGCATTCCCCAGCGATGTTCTTGTTTCACCTGCCTGCCTGTGTGGATTTAGAGGCCAGGTAAGGAGCAAGCAGTACCTGTGGCAAGAGACACACGTGGGCAGCCTGGGGCTCACTGTTACCTCTTAATGCTGAGGGATCTTTGGATTGGGTGCAAGAAGTCAAGTCTGTATGTTGCTGTGAGTGGCTGTAACACTAGCAACGTCTATGGCTTCAGAATACTGTTAACAAACTCCCCTTGGGAACTTTGTGAGCCAGGAGGCAGAGGAAACCCCTATGTATGAGAATGTCAGGGAAAGGGGAAAGACAGAGAGAGCGCTGTACCCGAAGGAGAAAACTTAACGGAAGATTTATAATAAGAGTTTTAAGAAAGTTTAAACATGTGAGTACTCATAGAATATGGTTTCCAGGCCGGGCGGGTGACTCACCCCTGTAATCCCAGCACTTTGGGAGGCTGAGGAGGGTGGATCACCTGAGGTCAGGAGTTCGAGACCAGCCTGACCAATATGATGAAACCCTGTCTCTACTAAAAATACAAAAACTAGCCAGGCGTGGTGGCGGGCGCCTATAATCCCAGTTACTCGGCAGGCTGAGACAGGAGAATCTCTTGAACCCAGGAGGTGGAGGTTGCAGTGAGCTGAGATTGTGCCATTGCGCTCCAGCCTGGGCAACAAAAGTGAAACTCCGTCTCAGAAAAGAAAAAAAAAAAGAAGAAGAAAAAAGAATATGGTTTCCATGAGCTTTCTTGAAGTAATTGCTAGAGGAAGAAGCCATACAAATGATAAATGGAGAAATTATGACAAAAAGAGGGTTAGTACATTTTGAATCTATTTGATAATAAAATCTAAGATGATTCCAGGGATTATGATTCTGGAACAAATTATAAACATTGTATCCTCTGCCAATGTAGAAAAAATCATTAGAAGGCTACTTGAAGGGGAAGGAAAAGAAAAGGTAGGAGGTAGGATAAGTAGGCCAATTTCCTACTTCAGGTCACGCTGGACCCTCTTCCCTACTGCAATAGTTTATTACTCACTGAAATCCGTCTTCACCACTTTAACGAGTGTTCAGCTTTATTTATCTATGACATTAACCATATCAAGAATAAGACCAAAAGGCCTGAGTTAAATTGTTCCAAATGCATTGATGTATATTTTTATTTCTTCCTTAAATACAGTGTCTCCAGAGCTGGGGGCTAGTTAAAAGTCATCATGAACTGGGCGTGCGTGACTCACACCTGTAATCCCAGCACTTTGGGGGGCTGAGGCAGGCGGATCACTTGGACTCAGGAGTTTGAGACCAGCTTGGGCAACATGGTGAAGCTTTGTCGCTCTATTTTTTCAAATAAAAATATAAAAATTATTTTGTAAAAGGTCACAAATGCAGAATTGTCCACTCCAAGACACCATTACCCTTGCGGCTGCTGGGTGATCTTTCGCTCTTATTGTTGCTTTGATATTTGTGTTGATCGTTTGTGTTTGTTAATGTGTGACTATTTCACACTGGCTCTAGTTTCCCGTTACTGTTCCTTGCCTTTTACTGACTTAGGCTGATTTGTTTGCACAGAGAAAGACACTGCCATAAGAACTTCCTATGCATTGGGGAGGTTGACCAGAGAAGTCTAAAGTCACCCGTGGAGAAGCTGGTCCTGAGAGCAGTGTGACCACGCCTTCACTCCCAACTCTGCCAGCCACGGTGCTGTGCTTTCCCACATACGACATGACTTAACCCCTGACCCCCTTGAACGCTAATATTTGTACCTTTATTAGTTTTTTATTACCCTGCAGCCAGTAATTCATAGATAAGTGTCCTTTCTCCATCTTCTAGCTGTACTTTTTACTTATGTTTACTCTGGAACTCATTCCAGCCTGGCTTGCACTTTTTTGAGACAGAGTCTCGCTCTGTTGCCCAGGCTGGAGTGCAGTGGCATGATCTTGGCTCACTGCAACCTCAACCTCCCGGGTTCAAGCGATTCTTGTGCCTCAGTCTCCTGAGTAGCTGGGACTACAGGCACACGCCACCACACCCTGCTCATTTTTTTTTTTTTGTATTTTTAGTAGAGACAGGATTCTGCCATATTGGTCAGGCTGGTCTCGAACCCCTGGCCTCAAATAATCCACCTGCCTTGGCCTCCCAAAGTGCTGGGATTATAGGCATGAGCCACCGTGTCTGGTCTGGCCTGCATATTTACTACTCCATGGAAATCGCGCTTGCCAAAGACAATGATTTCCACGTCCCTAAATTCAGTTTTCATCATGTACCATAGACAACTTCCTCTTTAAAATGATCTGCCCCTGACTTTCGTGATATCACACTTTACTAGTTTTCTCCTTCCACTTAAACTGTTCCTCCTCCCTTTCCTGTGCTGTATCAGCCTTTTATACTTAACTCTGCATGTTACATGTGCTTCCCTGGGGCTCTGTCCGACAAATATTTATTGCGCACTTACTATGGGACAGACACTGCTTTGGGTGTGGGGGATTGCATACATGGTCGCTATTCTCAGGGAGTTTCGAAGAAAAGCTGTCGGCTGGGTGCGGGGGCTCACACCTGTAATCCTAGCACTTTAGGAGGCCAAGGAGGGTGGAACACTTGAGGTCAGGAGTTTGAGACCAGCCTGGCCAACATGGCGAAATCCCGTCTCTACTCGAAATACAAAAATTATCCAGGCGTGCTGGCTCATGCCTGTATCCCAGCGACTAGGGAGGCTGAGGAAGGAGAATCGCTTGAACCCAGGAGGCGGAGGTTGCAATGAGCTGATATCGTGCCACTGCACTTCAGCCTGGGAGACAAGAGCAAGACTCCACCTCAAAAGAAAAAAAAAAAAAGAAAGAAAGAAAGAAAAGCTTTCAACCATGAGCTACACAATTGATTACTTAATTATAGTTGTGATAAAAGACTACTAAAAAGTTCAAGATACTACTTCTAGGAATTAATTGGAACAAAGTCCACTGTGTTTGAAGTTCTAAAGATGTGTGACCTGTTTAGTGACGGTGAACTGGAAATCTTCTCACCAGCACAACACCTTCCAGTAGATGAGAAAGAAGATGAACAAGGATATAATCTCGTTGAATCTATCAGTTGAAACCAAGATTGTTCTTACTCTCATTTGCTTCTTTGATTTGTTTTTAATAGGCAAACTCCTAGTCTGTCTGAAGGGATCAACATTCAGACTGCAAGGTGATTATAGATTGTTTTTTGTTTATAAAAATGCTTTCACCAGGGGCACACTAGACCAATAGTGGGAAGTCTTTTTCCTTTAGGGTTCCTGATCCTCAACATTTGTGAGATTAAGAAACATTATACACTTCTGGGCGTGGTGGCTCATGCCTATAATCCCAGCACTTTGGGAGGCCGAGTCACGAGTTCAGGAGTTCGAGACCAGCCTGGCAAACATGGTGAAACCCCATTTCTAATAAAAATACAAAAATTAACCGGGTGTGGTGGTGAGCGCCTATAATCACAGCTACTCAGGAGGCTGAGGCAGGAGAATTGCTTGACCCCAAGAGGTGGAAGTTGCAGTGAGTTGAGATTGCGCCACTGCACCCCAGCCTGAGAGACAGAGTAAGACTCTGTCTGAACAACAACAACAACAACAACAAAAGAAACATTATATACTACATATTATTTACAGCACAGAAAAAGATATGAAGAGGATAACAACACCTGTCTGTGAAGCAATTTGGTTAGAGTGGTCATGAAATGATTGACTTCTAAATTCAAGAGCAGGAAATATGGCTTCAGCTCTTTATTAAATTCTATTGTTAGAATAAGATAGAATAAGAAGAAAAAGAGAGGGAGAGATAAAGGTAGTGTCAAGAGACATTGGACTTCATTAATGATACCATCATCTTGGAACATCTTGAATAGTCCCTAAGCTAATTCAAAGACATGTTTTGCTTCTGCTATCATTGGTTTAGGCAGCACATATCACAACTTGGGATCTTCCTTCATGTTCAATGAAATCGAACTCAAGTCTGCATTTGGAAAAAAGTTACTTTTTGGTGATTTCTAAAATCACCTTGGCCATCAAGCTCTTCTTTCCAAAGTGTGCTAAGTAAATAAATGTAAATTACTCAAATCAGAAACACAGAGAATGAGGCCCAGCGCAGTGGCTGATTGATGCCTGTAATCCCAGCACTTTGGGAGGCTGAGGTGGGAGGATCATTTGAGGTCAGGAGTTCCAGACCAGCCTGGCCAACATGGAGAAACCCTGTTTTTATTAAAAATACAAAAATTAGCCCAGTGTGGTGGTGCACGCTTGTAATCCCAGCTACTTGGGAGACATGAGAATTGCTTGGGCCCAGGAAGGGGACACTGCAGTGAGCCAAGATTGTCTACTGCACTCCAGCCTGGGCAACAGAGCAAGACTCTGTCTCAAGAAAAAAAGAAAAGAAAAAAACCGAATGAGTTCACAGTATATAAAACATTTAAGAAATGCATTTGACTAAATAGGAAACAGATCAGAATGACTCAAGATGCTACAAAAATAACTTTAGAAAGTCCTTTGATGAGACAAGCCAAGGAGAGCCAAGCTCTCCTGGGCTGGCAGGGACCTAAGGGATTTGAGTTTTTAAAATTTATTTTTATTTTTTTATTTTACTGACATGATGACAACTCAGAGCGGCACGCTGGCAACTTCCACGGGCCTCACATGAATGAACTGCAGTATTTGCTATAGGAAGAGGCAGATTTTACATCTAGGTTTCAAGATACGGTTTGGCCTGTACCAGCATCCGCAACTAAATAGTTGATTAATAGCTGATATTTGAACATTTGCTAGGCACCAGTATATTACCTTAATTTCCCAGCAATTATATGATGTGGATTATTAGTATACCTATTTTTAGATGAGCAAACAGGTATAGAGAAATAGATGAGTTGCCTAAATGGTGGACCTGGAAAATCCAGGCCGACTGACTGAAGCCTCATCTCTTCACCTGAAGTACCTACGTTTTGTCATTTTTATGATTTAGTACGTGAATTTTTTTTTTTTTTTTTTTTGAGACAGAGTCTTACTCTGTCACCCAGGCTGGAGTGCAGTGGCCTGATCTCAGCTTACCACAACCTCCAACTCCTGGGTTCAAGCAATTCTCCTGCCTCAGCCTCCCGAGTAGCTGGGATTACAGGCATGTGCCACTGTGTCCAGCTAATTTTTGTATTTTTAGTAGCGATGGGGTTTCATCATGTTGGCCAGGCTTGTCTCGAACTCCTGACCTCGTGATCCACCCGTTTCGGCCTCTCAAAGTGCTGGGATTACAGGCGTGAGCCACTGTGCCCAGCCCCAGTGCTTGATTTTTAACATCCCTCATCTATCACCCTCCCTTGACCTTCCCCACTGACATCCCCCGCCCCTCCAAATCTGGCTTTTTTTAGAAGCTCATCACTTTCCTCCCTCTCCCATGTCCTCCTTAATGACAGGCCATTGATCTCTCGCCAAGGTGTAGGCCATGTACAGTACAGTCAGTACTAGAAGCATTACAAGCTACCTCTCCTACCCACTCCTGTGCTTTCTCAATCCTTCCTCCCCTACTTCTTTCTTCCTCTTCTCTGACCTAAGGACCTCATTGCAGGGGAACAAGGAAGTGATGATATGGGCCAACAGGAAGCCTAACATTTGCTGGCTCCTAAACATGTCACTGTGAGAACCTTTGTCTCTCTATCCCCTCCTTGCTGGAGCCAGTACATCATGTAAATAGACCTGTGCTCGCCACTTGTTTTATCTGTATGGGTCAGATCCTTGATTAAGCAATTTTTCTTTCAAACCTCCCTGGCTGCACAAATTAGGCCAGTACTCTCTAACCAACTTCCTCCTTGCAAATGTTTCTGAACTAATGGAGCCTGGTAGATGTGAAAATCAGGGCTCAGTAAATTAAATTAGAAAAATAAAAAAGCTTTTTGCTGAGTGCGGTGACTCATACCTGTAATCCCAGCATTTTGGGAGGCCAAGGTGGGTGGATTGCTTGCACTTAGGAGTTCAAGACCAGCCTGGGTAACGCGGTGAGACCCCGTCTCTACTAAAAATACAAAAATTAACCAGGCATGGTGGTATGCACCTGTAGTCCCAGCGACTCAGGAGGCTGAGGCGGGAGGATTGCTTGAGCTCCAGAGGCAGAGGTTGCAGTGAGCTGAGATCACACCACTGCACTCCATCTCCAGCCTAGGTGACACAGTGAGACCCTGTCTCAAAACAAACAAACAAATAAACAAACAAACAACAGTCTTAAAAGCTAGTGAAACTGTAAAGTGATGCGATTGAAAGGCAGGGATACTGACAGGGGACTAGGACCCATCACTCAATGACTGTGCAACTTCATAGGTTGTGCTGTTCGGAATCTTTGGTATTCTGTCAGAGTTGAGCGCGTCAGGAGAGTAAGGCAACTGGATCATTAAATAAGCAGATTTGCCTGTCTTGGCCCCTTTTGGACGATAGCTGACCCTCTCCCATGGTGTAAAGCAACCTTGCCTCACATCAATGGCTTGCTTTAGGGCCATGTTTTATGGAGGAATGTTTACCATTCACTTTAGTTACAACCCCTTATGAGGTTGCTGGCTAGTTTATTCTGGAATGTTGCTGAGTCCACATAATTTACAGATTTAGTTGTAAGCTTAACTTATCATTGTTTTTGGATTTGAGGGACCAAAGATTTTGCAGTCAGTGAGGATCCCTGAGGTAAATCAGGAGAACTGGTGTCTATTCCTTTTTGCCTTTCTTCACTACTCTTCTATCTCCCAGCTCATGCCTCTCCTACCTTTTATTTTATTTTTTTTAAATGGAGTCCTAACTTGGAATCCTACCTTCTCATTCTGGGCCTTGATTTCTCCACATAATGTAACATGAAAAAAAAAAAAAAAAAACAGTGCTTGACATGGTAGCTTGGGGAATTATATCTTTTGTGCCCCACCTAGTATTTTCCTTCCATCTAGCACAGAGCAGTTGCTCAATATACTTTGTTGAATGAATGAATGAAATAATAAAAGCATACAAAATAAATGTTCATTTGGAATATTTGGAAAATGGAGTGACTCCCTGACTGTCAAAGTAGGTGAGGTCACCTTTTGCCATGAATGGGACTTTTCACAGACTGTGCTATGCTGGTTTACCATTGTTTAATTAATTTTAACCAAACTAGCTTTCTGTTTCCAGCTCCTAGCATAATGCCTGGCACAAGGTCAGAGCTCAATAAATTTTTTGTTGAATCAATAATTGCCATACTTTATGTCAAAGAGTTTTGGCTTTCAGAGAAAATGTAAACAAAACAAAGTTTTGAACCAGGATATTAGAAGGAAGATTGAGAAGTCTTCAGGTGCATTTCCTGGCTTCCTGACTCACCCATTCCTGGTAATCATCCCCTTCATTACTGAAAACTGACCGGTGACTCCTTAGGCAGATGACTCAGCATTTTGCTAAGAAATCCCTATCTCCGGCTGGGCGCAGTTAAATATCTAGTCCTTGTGTGGGGTAGAAGTAGCAGCTATTCAAAGATCCAGAATTGTGGCTTTGAGTGGAAATTGTGTTGTGTTTTTGTCTGCCTGTATCTGCAATCAAGTTCCAAACTTCTGTGGAATAATACAGATTTGGAGTTCATGCTTAATCATTTCTATTCTATGTAAAATTCCAGAGACCCTCACCTTTGAACTTTTTTTTTCTAATTTGACAAATAAGAGCTCAGGAAGTATCCTGGCCCAGCTTCTCCATTCAACATCAACAGTGTCTGAATGAGATGGTTCGGCAGGGATCACCACCATTGTTTTAAAGTAATTAACTGGAGTGGAGGTTTTATCATCAGTAATAAAAAGTAAAACCGGAGCCTATTGGTACCAAGGTTATCAAAAGAAAAAAACAAAAACAAAACCTAGAGCTTGGAAACTAGTTTTGGTTCTATCCTAACTGAAGCAAGAGCATTTTTCTGAAACCTCCCTGCAGCCTACTCTGAAGGTTGGGGATATGCTTGCAGGACATATTGCCTTGTAAGCCAATTAAAGCCTGTGGCTTCATGGCTGAATCAGGGATTTTTCCAATCATTCCTGACATGACATCCTTGTGGCAATCTGTCTAGGCCTACAGATGGATTAAAGAAAAACCAAAAAACAAAAAACAAGTCTTACTCTCTAGTCAATCAAAACGTAACACCTCAGGCTGGGTGTGGTGGCTCACACCTGAAATCCCAGCCCTTTGGGAGGCCAATGTGGGCAGATCAGTTGAGGTCAGGAGTTCAAGACCAGCCTGGCCAACATGGTGAAACCCCATTTCTACTAAAAATACCAAAAATTTTAGCTGGACATGGTGGTGCATGCCTGTAATCCCAGCTACTCAGGAAGCTCAGGCAGGAGAATCACTTGAACCCAGGAGGCGGAGGTTGCAGTGAGCCGAGATAGATTGTGCCACTGCACTCCAGCCTGGGTGACAGAGCAAGACTCTGTCTTAAAAAACAAAAACAACCCCCCCCCCCCCACCAAAAACATAGCACCTCAAAAGAACTCTCTTCAAATCAAGAGGGCAAAAATAAAATAAGATAAAATAAAATTAGGAAGGCATCTCTCTTGGGACACTTATGGTAGAAATAATAGAGTCCAATCTCTTTCTCCTTTCCTTTTTCTGTGACCATTAGGTGCCTCAAGTTTTTCCCCAGTTTTGGTAAAAGGCAGTAGAGATGGCTGTAATCTTGAAAACCTCAGCCCTTGTTCCACTCCTGACTGATCATCCAATGCATTCTAGTCTAGAAATGTGGCTGGTACTATTCACCACACTGACAAAACTGTCAAAATTACTTTTTCAGAACTCTGAAAAAAAAAAAAAAAAAAAAAAAAAAAAAAAAAAAAAAAAAAGACTTGCAGCACTCCAGAGAATGCTTTTCAAATAAAATGACTCAGAATCTCAGAACATCACGCTTTGCTTTGTGGTGTCTTAAATTATCCTAGTTCTGTTTCCCTCTCCACAGACTCATGATAGCCTCAACAACCCTGCAATCATGAAAACTAGCAGTCTAGCCATTTTGAAGGGGGTAAAACGAGATTGAAGTTACCCAAAGTCCAACTCTCAGATAACTGCCATTATCTGATCTATTTTGAAGTTCCTTAGAAAATCCTCTGCGTCTTGGCTGGGTGTGGTGGCTCATGCCGGTAATCCCAGCACATTGGGAGGCCGAGGCAGGTGGATCACCTGAGGTCAGAAGTTTGAGACCAGTCTGGTGAAACTCCTTCTGTACAAAAAAATACAAAAATTAGCTGGGTGTTGTGGCATGCACCTGTAATCCCCAGCTACTAGGGAAGCTGAGTCAGGAAGTCAGGAGAATTGCTTGAACCTGGGAGGCAGAGGTTGCAGTGAGCTGAGATCATGCCACTGCACTCTTCAGCCACTGCCCAGCCTGGGCAACAGAGCAAGACTCTGTCTCAAAAAAAAAAAAAAAAAGAAAGAAAATCCCCTGTCTTTAGTTGATCTGACTCAGAGTTAACCCAGTGCTGTTTCTCTGGTGGCAATTGTTTAACATAGGTAGCTGCCTGAGGTGGTGGTAACAGTTGGGAAAAACAACAAGCCAATCTAAGAACTGAACTGGTACACTAGAAAATATCTATTTAACACAAAAGAAGAAAGTAATAGAAGGAGAAAAGACTACACACACACACACACACACACACACACACACACATATATATTCAAAATAAAAATGTAAATCCTATCTTATCAGTAATTACATTAACTATAAATGGATTATACCCTTTAATTAAAAGGCAGAGATTGGCAGAATGGATTTTAAAAACCCATGATCTGAAAACAAAAGAAAAAAGAAAAAAAAAAAAACATTATCTGGCTAGGTGTGGTAGCTCATGCCTGTAATCCCAGGCCACGGTGGGCAAATTGCTTGATCCCAGCCTGGGCAACACAGCAAAAGCCTATCTATAAGAAATACAAAAGTTAGACAGGGCACGGTAGCTCACACCTGTAATCCCAGCACTTTGGGAGGCTGAGGCAGGTGAATCACCTGAGGTCAGGAGTTTGAGACTCGCCTGACCAATATGGTGAAACTCCATCCTCATAAAAAATACAAAAATTAGCCAGGTGTGGTGGCAGGCACCTGTAATTCCAGCTTCTCGTGAGGCTGAAGCAGGAGAATTGTTTAAACCTGGGAGGTGGAGGTTGCAGTGAACCAAGATCACACCACTGTACTTTAGCCTGGGTGACAGAGCGAGACTCTGTCTAAAAATAAAAAACAAAAAAACAAAAATTAGCCAGCCATGGTGACATGTGCCTGTAGTCCCAGCTAATCAGGAGGCTGAGGTAAGAGGATTGCTTGTGCTCCAGAGGTTGAGGGTTCAGTGAGCCACGACTGCCGTACTGCACTCTAGCCTGGGTGACAGAACGAGACCCTATGTCCAACCAACCAACCAACCAAAATAAAACAAAATCCCATGATCCAAATATATGCTGTCTAAAGGAGACATACTTTGCATTCAAAGACCTAAATAGGTTGAAAGAAAAGGATGGGAAAGATACAGCATGCGAATAGTAACCAAAGAGAGCTTGAGTGGCAATAATATCAGCTGAAATAGGTCTTAAGACAACAATTGTTATTAGAGACAAAAGACATTTTAAAATGGCAAACAGGTAAATTTATCAAAGAGCTATTTTAACATATATGTACATAATCAAAGAGCTCGAAAACACATGAAGCAAAAACTGACAGAATTCATGGGAGAAGTAGACAGTTCATCAATAGCTGCTATTTCATTATCCAATCTTCAGTAATGAATAGAACTAGAGAGATGTCAGTAAGAAAACAGAAGAATTGAACAGTGGTATATAAACCAACTAGACTTTATAGACATATACAGAACACTCCACCAACAAAAGTAGAATACACATTCTTCACAAGGGCACATAGAACATTCTCCAGGCTAGATCACGTGTTAGGCCCAAACAAATCTTTATAAATTTAAAAATATTGAAAGATAATGTATCTTCCCCAACCATAATTTGGGGGAAACTTAGAAATTATGTGGAAATTAAGTACACTCCTAAATAACCAATGGATTAAAGAAGAAATCATAAGGGAAGTTAGAAAATAGTTTGACAAGAATTAAAATGCAGCCTGGGTGACAGAGTGAGAGTCTGTCTTATAAAAAAAAATTAATACAAATAAAGCTTAGGGTGAGACTCTGTCTCATGAAAAATAGAAGAAGAAAGAAAAATGAAGCTGAGCACAGTGATGCATGCTTGTAGTCCCAGCTACTTGGAAGGGTGGGGTGGGTGAATTGCTTGCACTCAGGAGTTTGAGGCCAGCCTAGGCAAAATAGCATGATCCTCATCACAAATAAATAAATAAATAACAAAAATGAAAATATACCAAAATTTATAAATATGGCTAAAGTAGTGCCTAAAGGGAATTTTATAATTGTAATTGTTTATATTATCAAGAAGTAAGATCTCAAATCAATAACCCAGTCTGTTACTGTAACAAACTAGGAAAAGAACAACAAACGAAACCCAAAGTTAGCAGAAGGAAAGAAATAATGAAGATTATAGTGGAGACAAATGAAATAAAGACTAGAAAAACAAAAGAGAGAATCAATGAAACCAAAAGTTGGTTCTTAACTTACTTAAAAAGGGGGAAAAAGAAAGCTCAAAAAACTAATAACAAGTGAAGAAATTGAATTACTAACCACAAACTTCCCAACAAGGAAACATCCAGGAAAAAAGAAATGAAGAAAAAAAAAAAAAAAGAGAGAGAAGACAAATAACTAAAATCATGAATGAAAGAGGAGATGTTACTACCGATATTACAGAAATAAATGTCAAGTTGTTACTTTAATTTTTTGGCATAAATCTGGTGGTCAGGTACTTCAAGAGGAAGGATAACCAGATTTGTGTGTGTGTATGAACTCCAAAACCAAAAACACACAGCTTACGTGAGTGATCCAATAGAATAATCACCAGCGATAAGTAGTTACTGAGTACTTGAAATGGGACTAATATGACTAAGGACCTGAATTTAATTTTAACCAATTTAAATTTAAATTTAAAACTGAACATTAGATTCATTTATTGAAAAACACTTAAGCATGTTTGGAACAACTTGTTTATGAGTCTACTTTTTACAACTATACATTTTATGGAATCTAAAAATAGATCAAGTATTTCTGATACAAATATGGCATTAGAGTTGACATGTACTATATGTTTAAAATATACACTGGATGTTCATAGAGTTGGAATGAAACAAATTTAAATTATTTCATTAATTTCAATATATGAGGTTCCATAAAATATAGTTAAAATATAGTGAAGAGTTGTATCTACTTTATTTTGGATTTTTAATGGGCTTGCAGAAAAGTTTTAAATTACTTATCTGGCTTGTGCTGTATATTAGACAGTTCTGCTTTAGCCCTCAGCAAAAATGTATCTTTACATTATTTATTATTTCCTGTTTTCTTTCCAATGCCTCAACCACTGATGAGTAAGTGGCTCCTCGGTTTTAAGGGGAACCTCTTCAGGAATGTTTGAATGAGGAAAAAATAAATCGTTATATCCTCTCTCTGAGATGCCATGGAAGTGATTTGGTTTATAATCCCCTACACTGTTTTGCCCTAAAAGTAAGTCTAGGTGTGATCATGCAAATTTGAAGAAAGAGTAGAGAATATGCTTTTTTTTTTTAACCTCCTTCCCCAAAGCAAATTATTGTCATGTATTTGTGTGTGTATGTGTGTGTGTGTTTTAATTGAATCTAGGAAGCTCCAGCCAAGTACCTCTTGAGCAATGTGAAAAAGTACTCAACGTGATTCATGTTGACCTCCCAGGCTAGTGGGTTAAGGAGAAACAATATTCTTCCTCCCTATGTAACATAGTTACTTCCCACCTCAAAACTTTTGTATTCAAAGTACCTGCTTGACAAGAAGTCTATGCCCATACTGCAGCAGGTTTGGATCCGTAATGGGGCTTGCACTTACGTGATCTCCCAAATTATGACCTCCATTTAACAAAGAATCCAAACCTGCTTAACTGGCTTCCTCATGGAGTAACTCAGCCTTTCCTGTGTGTTCGTGCAGAGTGAGGCCCATTTCCCCAGCCTAGTCCTCTCCCAGGACTTTCAGAACTTTGGTAAGTGGGTTCTACCCAACTGACTTCAGAGCAATCGTGAGCTCTGTGCCTCTGAGAGCACCTGTGGCAAGGCTGGTTGCTTCTTTCACAGGGAGAAGGAAACTTGAGCTGGGATTCCAAGAGATGCCCTTTAATAAATGTGTTAAAACAAATTCCTGCATTTTCCTCTTAGAAATTCTCAACTGTATTTGACCTCTCTTGCTGTTAACTTCCATCTCTTTGGATTCCTTCCCATCTCCTCTGAGTTTGGAAAAATCTTTCAGTTGCCCTGTTCCAAAAAACCTCTCCCAAATATGAACACGTGGCAAAATATTTGTGGAATGGGGGAAATACATTTTTTTAAAGCAATGTTGATCACTGAGTGGTGTTAAAAGTAAATTAAAAAAATAATAATGCCGGCCGGGCGCGGTGGCTCACTCCTGTAATCCCAGCACTTTGGGAGGCCGAGGCGGGTGGATCACGAGGTCAGGTCAGGAGATCGAGACCATCCTGACTAACACGGTGAAACCCCGTCTCTACTAAAAATATATTAAAAAAAAAAATTAGCCAGGCGTGGTGGCGGGCGCCTATAGTACCAGCTACTCGGGAGGCTGAGGCAGGAGAATGGCGTGAACCCGGGAGGTGGAGCTTGCAGTGAGCCGAGATCGTGCCACTGCACTCCAGCCTGGGCAACACAGCGAGACCCCGTCTCAAAAAATAAATAAATAAGTAAAATAATAATAATAATAATGCCAAAATAAGTGGATGTTCATGTGGAAAGCAAACTTGACTCCTACCTTACGCTATACATTAAACTCAATTTCAGCGGGAATAGAGATCCTTAATGTGAATGAAAGAGTAAGCTTTTAGAAAATATCTTCGGGATTTTACAGCATAATACTGTTTTTCTCAACAATGAGCAATATGTACATTGCCATGATGATGTGGTGACTGCTTAGCCCCTAAATCTGGTAACTACTTTGGGACAATATGGGAGGAAAAGTGAAGACAGTGATGGTGTAAGAGCTAAATTCTCATCTGTCATATCAAGAAGTCACTATATAATGTATAAAACGATCAAGAAATGACTAAGTAGTTATGTGAGGAAAAAAATAGAAGACATTGTTAAAAGAGTTAAAAGTCATTGCTCTGGAGGATTAGGAGGGATGGCACAGGGGACTGTTAGGATGCATTATAAACTGAAGAGGCTTTTAAAAATGTCATGTATTAATATATGCATTCACTTGAAAAACTAAAAATATAATAATTTGGAAAAACCCATGAAGGTAACTACCAGAAGGAAAAACTAAGAGAATGAAAAGTGCTTGCCTCTGGAAAGGACAACTGGCAGGACTGTTGTTTTCATTGTAAGGCTTTTGGAGCCATTTGATTGTACTTGACCATTTTTATCTATTTCTTTAATAAAAGCAATTTTATCGTAATAAAGAGTTACACTTGTTCGAAAAAAGACTTCATGATTTTGCAGGTTGGAAAAGATATTTTAGACAAGATGCAGGAAAGAGAAGCAATGTTTCCTAAATGGGACCATATGTAATTAACTTTTGTCCTAATGTTTCCTAAATGGGACCAATATAATTAACTTTTGTTCCTCAAAATATTCCGTTAGAGTAAAAGATGGCTTCACAGTGGTAGAAGATATTTACAAATCATAGCTGACAAAGGGCTCGTCAATTGAGGAAAATGACAAGTCTCAATCATTTTAGCAGATTTATTTGCCAAAGTTAAGGAACTGCCTGGGAGACAGGTCTATGCCTTTCTCCAAAGATGATTTTGAGGGCTCCAAATTTAGAGGAGAAAGGGAGGGATATTGAGAAGCACACAGTTTTCACGTAAACAAAGAGGGCAAAGGAAAAATGTGGAGCATCTGCATTTTATGTAAGATAATACAGATAAAATGGGGTAGGGGAGCAATCAGATATGCATTTGTATCTGGGGTGACTGCACCTGTAAAGATAAGTTATCAATTTACATTGCCATGGTGAAGTTTTAACAACTCACCAGGAATTTCCTTGCGGGCAAAACATGGGGAAGTGTGTAGCTTTTCATCCTGTAGCCATCTTATTTAGGAACCAAAAGGGGGAGACAGGTTGGGGAGACAGGTTTGCATGACCCAGTTCCCAGCTTGACTTTTCTCTTTGGCTAAATGAGTTTGGGGTCCCAAAATTTAATTTCCTTTCATAGGCTTGTAACCAGAATATCTAAGGAACTCTTTCAAATAAAAATGGAAAAAAAATCCAGTAGAGAAGGGCAAGAAAGTTGAGCAGGTATTTAAAAAGTTGGCATCTAACAACCAATAAGAGGAAAATTTTAATTAAACTCAATGACATACTGCTACACACCCACCAGAATGGTTGACATTAAAAGGCCAGCTGAATAATGATAAGAAATGGGAATACTCACTCTGCTGATGGACATGTAAATTGGTAAAATCACTTAGGAAACCAATTTGACACTATCAGTAAAGTTGAAAGCATATGTTTATTCCAGTGGCCTAGCGATTCCGCTCCTAAGTACAACCCCAGAGTAAATTTGTGACAGATACTTCCCCTGGCATGGATAACAGTGTCCCTAGCTGCAATGTTTGTAGAAGCTCCAAAATCCCCAAATTTAATAACACAAATGTCCACTAGCAGCAAAATGTATCAGTTGTGGAATATTTACATGACAGAATCCTATGCATTAATGAAATGGGATGAGCTGCAGTTACACGCAACACCATGTGAATCTCAGAGAGCTGATGGCCAGGCATGGTGGCTCATGCCTGTAATCCCAACACTTTGGGGGCCAAGGTGGGTGGATCATGTGAGGTTAGGAGTTTGAGACCATCCTGGCTAACAAGGTGAAACCCCGTCTCTACTAAAACTACAAGCAGAGCCTGGTGGCTCATGCCTGTATTCCCAGCTACTCAGGAGGCTGAGGCAGGAGAATTGCTTGAACTGGGGAGGCAGAGGTTGCAGTGAGACAAGATTGCACCACTCCAGCCTGGGCAACAGAGAGAGACTCCGTCTCAAAAAAAAAAATAAATAAATAAATAAAAAAGTTTCAATATAAGCAAAGAATACATTTTGTGTGTTTCTATTATATAAAGTTCAAAACCAGGCAAAAGTACTGCTTGGGGATTCGTAATTAGAAGTTAAGGTGTAAAGAAAAGCAAGGAAGGAATTGCCCCACATTTGGGTCAGTGGTCACCCCTGGTTGGGTTTACCCCAGGGAAGGGAGGCAGCAGTGATGAAATGTGTAGGACTGGACCCTGAGGGATGGCGATGTCCTGTTTCTTGACCTGAGTGACAGTTTGCCTTACAAGTTGTATATTTGTTTTTCTGTATGTTGTATTTCACAATGAATTTTTTTTTCTTTTTATATAAAAACACCTCCCTGTAACTGCCTTTGCCTGCCCTGCCCTAGGTACTCCCCTTCCCCGCCCCTCCCTGGCACCACCACTGCACCAGAAGAGCATTCATTCTGCTCCCATTTTTCCTAGACTTAACTCCCACTCATAACAAAAACTTCTCCTCCTTCCCCAACTCTAGCGTCACCAGTAACCTCGTAGCTGGCAAGTCAAGTGAACCCGTGGCCTCATTCTATAGACTCCTCTGTCCTGTCAGAGTCTTTTCTGTTGACTTGTGGTTCTACTTTTCCTTGACTTCTCCAGATCGCCCCTCTCCTGGTTCTGCTGCTCTTTCTCTCCCTGCAGCCCCCTGCTTCATTCTCTGACATCTCTAACTTCCCCACTCCTTAAGCGCTACTGTTTCTCAGGCTTCCCTCACAGTGGTCTTATCCACGCTCATATCTTTGCTAACATCTCCCAAATGTGTGTCCTCTTCTGAGCTCCGGTTGAAGGTTGAACGTATGCTACAAGCTTCCTACTTCATCTCCTTCATGGAGATGCTTAGAGTCAACTTAATTTCAACCAACAGGCCCCAGAGAGAACTCACTCTCTTTTTTGCTCTAACTTTATTCCAAGATTTTCTACCTAAATAAAGCCTTGCGCAGGCTGGGTGAGGTGGCTCACACCTGTAATCCCAGCACTTTGGGAAGTCCAGGAAGAGGTGGGAGGATCACTTGAGGCCACCCTGGGCAACATAGCCAAACCCTGTCTCTACAAATATAAAAAAATAAAAAAACTTAGCCAGTTGTGGTGGTGTGTGCCTGTAGCTCCAGCTACTCAGGAGGCTGAGGTCGAAGGATTGCCTGAACTCAGGAGTTCGAGGCTGCAATAAGCTATAATTGTGCCACTGCACTTCAGCGTGGGTGACAGAGTGAAGTCTGTCTCTATTTAAAACAATAGCAATAAATAAATACAGGGAATCACTTCCAAGTTGACATCCCAAGCTGGAAGCATTGACTCCACACTATCCTTAAACTACTCAGCATCAAAAGCTACTATTGTTACGTTCGTGCTATGTGCCAGGCACTGTTTTCACAAGTATGTATATACATATGTGTGTGTGTGTGTGTATATATATATATATAAGTCCATTATACATATATAACATTAGCTTATTTAATTATTTCAACAATCCCAAGATAGGTACCATTATTATGCTATTTTACAGAGGAGAAAACAGAAATCTTCAGAGCCAGAGCAGCATTTACACCCTCATCTTTACTCCTGAATTTCATTGTGGAGGGGCCACCGCATCAGTATTAGTACCTCCACCCCAGTGTATGCATCCACTGCCTTTAGCCTGGTTTGCATTAGGACAGTAACTCCCAACGGATGTCCCAGCCACACACAAATCTTTCTCCATTTCCAAGCACTTTCAATGGGACCACTAAAGTAATATTTAAAAAAAGAAAAAATCAGCCTCGCACGGTGGCTCACACCTGTAATCCCAGAACTTTGGAAGCCTGAAGCAGGCAGATCACTTGAGCTCAGGAGTTTGAGACCAGCCTGGGCAACATGGTGAAACCCCATTTCTACAAAAAAATACAAAAATTAGATCAGGCACCGTGGCTCACGCCTGTAATCCCAGCACTTTGGGAGGCTGACGCGGGTGGATCGTTTGAGGTCAGGAGTTTGAGACCAGCCCGACCAACATTGTGAAACCCTGTTTCTACTAAAAATACAAAATATTAGCCAGGTGTGGTGGCACATGCCTGTAGTCTCAGCTACTCGGGAGGCTGAGACAGTAGAACTGCTTGAACTCAGGAGGTAGAGGTTGCAGTGAGCCAAGATCGTGCCACTACACTCCAGCCTGGGCGACAGGGTGAGACTTCATCTCTAAAACACAAAACAAAACAAAACGAAAGCTAGCCAAGTGTGGTGGTGCATGTCTGTAGTCCTAGCTACTCGGGAGACTGAGGTGGGAGGATTGCTTGAGCCTGGAAGGTCGAGGCTGCAGTGAGCTGAGATCATACCACAGCACTCCAGCATGGGTGACAGAGTGAGACCCTGTCTCAAAAAAAGTCACAATTTGACTGTGTAAATTCTGAGCGATTCCTTCTAAAATGCCTTAGCACACACAGAGGCCACCTGACCTGAAGCCAGCCTGCCCCCTTTCCCTATACCGTGTTCCCTTCCTCCATCCCAGGCTCATGTGCTCTTCTCCTTTAGGGCTCAGAATCTGTGTACAGATAGTTCTCTCTGCTTGCAGTGCTCTACCCACCCCAGCTCCTACTGTGACCTGATCATCCTTAAAACCCTCATCAAATCCTCCCTCGTTTGGTGATGCTGTCACAGACTCCTCAGTTAGCTCAGCTCCAACTACATATTATTTACAACGCACTTGGTGCTGGCTGGGTATTGTGGCTCATGACTGTAATCCCAGCACTTTGGAAGTCCAAGGCAGGAGGATTGCTTGAGGCCAGGGTTTGAGACCAGCCCTGGTAAGATAGCAAGACAAAATATAAAAAATAATAAATATAAGAATACAATGCACTTGGTGCAAACCTCCACCATTTTCCTTAACATCAATTGTATTGTAATTGTATGTTTATTTCTGCCTGTCCTTCTCCTTGAGGGCAAGAAGAGCATATTATTCTTTCTTAAGTTGGTATTCTTTCTTAGAGGCGGCCATATCTAGGGGGCAGTTGATGATTCTGCTGAATAAATACATGCCTCCAAAAATTCTTGTTGAAAAGCGAGCATTGAAGAAATAACCCAGTCACTGTTTTTAGGTGTGGGTGTCGTTGGTATGAAACTCTGCTGTGTTTGAGATGCCCTGCTTAGAACCTTGAGGCCTGGGGATGCTAGCCTGTGTGTGTGTGTGTATGTGTGTGTGCATATGTGGGTGTGAGTGTGTGCACACACGTGTGTGTATTTTGTCCTTTCAGGCAGTTATTTTTCCTGGACTGATGGGAACATCTTGCACAAAATCAAGAGCCAGTTTGTTGACTGTTTTAAGGTTTAAAATATATTTCAAAATCAAATAAGAAATCCTTAGATATTCTACATACACGCAATACTTCAAATGCCCATCCGAACTTCTTTCATAAATAGCAAATGTCTTATTTGCAACTGCTGTTTAATGAAGTCATTTCCATCCTCAGCCATATGAGAAATAAGTTACTCATTCGTAGAAAACATTTAGAGGTACAATAAAATGAGATCTGAAACAAAACAAAACAAAACCAAACCCCAAACATTCTTTTCTACTGTTGGTTACAAAATCCTCTCTCATGTACGAAATGTGCTCTAGCTGTGAAATCCTTTCTTGGATGTGAGGTCATTTCTCTCTTATAACCCATATCACTGACTTTGTGCTCCTGTTTAACCTTTCCCACCGGAGTACTGGCTCCATGAAAACAGCAATTGGTGCTCACTTCTCTAAGAAACAGTCCAGATGAGAGCCTGTCCAGGTAATCCATAGACAGATGTAATCATTGTACCTGCACCGAGCCTGACAGGCACAGGCCTTTTGGGAACCCACATCAGCGTTTCAAGCTGTGAAGGTAATTCTACTTAGTAAAATTAGAACTTTGGTCTACCGAGGGCACTCTTAACATCTGAAGAAGAAAAATGAATTTCTAGAACAATTCACAGACTAGGACAAGATGAATAAGTAAGTATCCTAACTTCTTTGGAAGCCCTGGTGGTATGTGAATGCATATTTAATAATGTGAGTGAAGTAGCACATATTTTACAATCAATTAATTTTCCTTAAAGAAGATAATGTAGCCAGAGAGCTGAATGTCAAACAAGGCTGGACTCATGCTTATTAACTTGGTAGGAGTTATGAAGCCTCCGATTCTCTTGAAAGACAAATTGTCTTCACTGTGTTGATTTTGAAATGTAGAAATTCAAATTTAAATCAATCCAATGAGTAAGGATGACAGGACATTTTACAGGACTAGGAGGAATCTTCCTTTCATTTTTCCTTCCTTTTACTGGGGCAGGTGTAGGGGGATGTTTCCCCCACAAAACAGCAGTTTTGCTAGAAGACAGTGAGGGATCACCACTGTTGTGTGCCTTCCTCCCTGGGAGCAGCCAGTTGCTGTGACATGGACCTTCTCTATTGCAGATATCTTTTCTTGCTGCCATACTTCCTCTGACTCTGTCCCTTTCCATCCCTTCCATTCTCTGGAATCAGACTGGGCCCCATGCTTTATGCTTTTCCCCCTCACTTACCCCTTAGAGAAGAGATCAGGATGTGCCACCCTCCAAATGCCCATTTTGGCACAAGAATATTTTGAACTGAAGGCTATGAAAAAGAAAGCAGACACAGAAAGAGCTCTCTGCCCTCCCCCATCCCCCATCTTCCTAAAAGCAGCATATTTATTGATATTTCCCTTGCACAGGTGTCCCGCTCCCTCATGCAAGGAAGAGAGCGACCCTTATCGCCAGAGACAGAGATGCCACTAAGATGAATCTGCACAAACAAATCTCGATAAAATAACCCTTATCTTCCATTAGTTCCACCCCACACCCCCAGTTTATTGCCCCTAAAAGCCTAACCCTCCTTTCCTTTGTCTAGTCATTTCACAATTTGCTGCCCTTTGTTATAATGGCATATAAGCTCCTGAGTCTATTAGGTTTTTCCACTTCTTTTCTGTGAGGCTCTCATACATGTGAGATTTTTTATTTTATTTTATTTTTTTGAGACTGAGTCTCCCTCTGTTGCCCAGGCTGGAGTGCAGTGGCATGATCTAGGCTCACCACAACCTCCGCCTCCCAGTTTCAAGCCATTCTCCTGCCTCAGCCTCCTGAGTAGCTGGGACTACCGACTGTGTGCCACCACACCTGGCTAATTTTTGTATTTTCAGTAGAGATGGGGTTTCACTATGTTGGCCAGGCTGGTCTCAAATTCCTAACCTCAAATGATCAGCCCGCCTCAGCCTCCCAAAGTGCTAGAATTACAGGCATGAGGCCCTGTTGCCGGCCACATGTGAGATTTTAAATATGAATAAAATTTGCGTGCCTTTTCTCCTGCTAATCTGTTTTATGTTGGTTTAATTCGCAGGCCTCAGGCACTCAGCCTAAAAGGGTAGAGGAAGTTGTTTCCTCTCCTACACTTGTGACCTGTAAGTGGTAACCCAATGCCTACTCATGGAGATGAGCATCACTGTGACCACGGGACAGACGATCAACCTGGGGCTCTGGGAAGTTACAGGAACTTGTGGGTGCTGGAGTCCGGACTCCTGTCCAAGTCCTTTTACCTCCCTCTTTCCTTTCTTGGTTAGCACCTCAAAGTTTCCTTTTGCCCATCTAGCAGTTCATAAAGCCTGAGGGATTGTTCACACTTGCTTGTGCAGGCTTCCCATCTTCTCCAGAGCGCCCATGCTGAGTGTCAGCTCAGGAAAGGAACCACACCTAAAAACAGCCCTTGAAATCCCCATCCCAGGTATTTCCGACAGGTCTCCTTCTGGGTGTCTGCGGGCACCTAGCCTTGGGCTGAGCAGCATTAATCACTCAGTGAGTTTTGGTTGATGAAGTAAGACTGATTTGCGTAATCCAGCTGCTTTGGGGCAGGTACCTGGGCCATCTGACAGGGGCTCCGGGACTTGGCTTGAATAAAAGGAACCCTGAAGCACTACCCCAGCCAGGATCTAAATTCCCCCATTCTTCCCTTCTCACCAGTTCTTTGGAAAGGTGCCTGAAGATAAATAATGTACCCTTGCTGTGAGGCAGAAGGGAAAAAAGGCAGGAGAAGAAGGCTATCTTGTTTCTAAGTGACCATAGGGATCACAACACATCGATTAAAAGAGACTTTTCAGGTTTGTCAACCCAGAAGAGCCCAAGAAGAAAAAATAATGGGCTTAAAGTGTGCCGTTAAAAGTCTTACTGTCCTGATAATCTCCCTGCTTAGGTAAGAAACTTGCCAAGGCGCTAAGGAAAGGGCAGCATTTCCACTGACTTGGCCTTAAACATAAGAGGAAAGCGCTGCTCACCTGGAAACCTGTGTTGCTGTAGCCCTCAGCTCTGGGGGCTGCCGTACTCCTCAGCTCCATGCTGTTTTTGCTTCTGGCTGGCTCTGGTCTGGAGGTCCTTTGTACCTGGGGAAAAGCACCAGTCTCTGCTGATGTCAGAAAGCCACCTGCTGTTATAGGGACTTTGGCACTGCTTGCTTCAGTTTGGAAACTTCTGCAATAACCTCCTGAATGACTAGGGCTGATACCTGGTTGGGGTGGGGCAGAGAGGCGGGCGGGTTGGCGGGGTGGAGGCATCTAGTGCTGGCCCGCCCACTTTATTAATCTTTATTAATCCTTTATCCCCATTTTTGGCATCCTATTTGCACTCCTGGGGAGAAAACTCTTGTGGTGCACAAAACAGAAAAGGACCCTTCCCCTTCCCTTCCCTTCCCTTCCCTTGCCCTTCCTCCCACCCTCCCTCCTTCCCTCCTTTCTTTCTTTCTTCTTCTCCCTTCTCCCTCCTCCTCCTCCCCTCCTCTTCCTCCTCCCTCCTCCTCCTCCTCCTCCCCTCCTCCTCCTCCTCCCCTCCTCCTCCCCTCCTCCTCCTCCTCCTGCTTCTGCTTCTGCTTCTGCTTCTGCTTCTGCTTCTTCTTCTTCTCCTTCTTCTTCTTCTTCTTTTTTTTTTAAATGGAGTCTTGATCTGTTGCCCAGGCTGGAGTGCAGTGATGCAATCTCGGTTCACTGCAACCTCTGCCTCCTAGGTTCAAGCAATTCTCCTGCCTCAGCCTCCCAAGTAGCTGGGATTACAGGTGCATGCCACCACACCTGGCTGACTTTTGTATTTTTAGTAGAGACAGGGTTTCACCATGTTGGCCAGGCTGGTCTCAAACTCCTGACCTCAAGTGATCCACCTGCCTTGACCTCCTAAAGTGCTGGGATTATAGGCATGAGCCACCGTGCCCAGCCAGAAAAGGACATGTTCTCTATAGTCTTTAGTGAAATCCTCTGTTTTCCTGTGGGTGGTGTTGAAGACTAGGAGTGGTGGTGGGGTGGAGGGTGGGCGAATACAGGACATAAGGTCATGCCGCCCTCGGTGATCACCTACTGTATACCAGGGATGGATGGATAGATAGATACATAGACAGATAGGTAGGTAAGTAAGGGTCTTGGCTCTTCAGAACAACTCCAAATTCTATACTGAAGTACAGAAAAGTTAACAATTTGTTTAGTGTCATTTAGCTAATAAAGGGATAGTGAGAATTCAAATTCAAGTTTGGTTCATTCTGAAACCTTTATTACATCCCTGCATCAGACTGGGCTGCTTTCAAAAATCCAGCTTACAGAAATGCAGATATGTGACAAGTAAATGAAAGGTGACCAACTATTCACTTACCAAAAGTCAATAGAAGTGCTTTGTTTTCATAAAGCAATTCACTTTGCTTTATAAAAATATTAGCTGTAGAAGTCTTTTAAAATAGGGATTTTCCCCCCAGTACAATTTAAAATACCGCAAAACTGTGGACAAAAGAATGGAAAGGGCCTAGTGTAGTGGCTCACGCCTGTAATCAATCCCAGCACTTTGGGAGCCCGAGGCGGGTGGATCCCTTTAGGCCAGGAGTTCGAGACCAGCCCGGCCAACATGGCGAAACTCCATCTTTACTAAAAATACAAACATTAGCCAGGAGTGATAACGCACACCTGTAGTCACAGCTACTCGGGAGGCTGAGGCAGGAGAATCGCTTGAACTCAGGAGACACAGATTGCAGTGAACTGAAGACACACCACTGCACTCCCATCTGGGTGACAGAGTGAGACCCTGTCAAAAAAAAGAAAAAAAAAAGAAAAAGAAAAAGTAAGAAAATACCAAGTATTACGAGTGGTTATTTCTTGGTTGTTAATTTTATGGGAAGTTGGTGTTTTGTTTCTCCCTTAAATGCTACTGAGTTTTCTATAAAGAGAATGATTTACTTTTATTATTGTTAACCTAAAGGAAAAACCTGAGACAAACTTAATGTAAGTATAGAGTTTATTTGGGCTGAGTTTGAGATTGCAACTTGGGAGCACATATTCAAGTTGCTCTGAATATACACTTAGTAGCAGTTACAAGTAGATTCTTTTGTGTGCGTGTGTGTGTACATGTGTGTGTGCGTGTGTGTGTGTCCTGTTGCCCAGGCTGGAGTGCAATGGCATAATCATGGCTCACTACAGCCTTGACCTCCTGGGCTGAAGCTATCCTCCTGTCACAGCCTCCCGAGTAGCTGGGACTACAGACATGTGCCACCGCCCATGGCTACATTTTTTTTTTTTTTTTGGTAGAGATGGGGGTCTCACTATGTTGCCCAGACTTATCTTGAACTCCTGGGCTTAAGCAATCTTCCCACCTGCCTTGGCTTCCAAAAGTGCTGGGATTACAGGCACTGTGCCTGGCCACAAGTGAATTTTAAAGGAAAAGAAGGAGTTTCTGAGTTGTTTACCAATTATTTACATTAAAATAACATAAGTTATTGATTGGCTATACATCGTTATTTGTATCACACATTCTAGGAACAGAAAGGCAGCCAGTCAGAAACAAAATGCCTTTAAAACAATTGCCCCTGGCTGGGCGTGGTGGCTCTCACATGTAATCCCAGCACTTTGGGAGGCCCAGGTGGACGGATCACAAGGTCAGGAATTTGAGACCAGCCTGGCCAACATAGTGAAACCCCGTCTCTACTAAAAACTACAAAAATTAGCCAGGCATGGTGGCGCATGCCTGTAGTCCCAGCTACTCAGGAGGCTGAGGCAGGAGAAATGCTTGAACCCGGGAGGCAGAGGTTGCGGTGAGGCGAGATCACGCCACTGCACTCCTGCCTGGGTGACAGAGCGAGATGCCATCTCAAAAAAAAAAAAAAAAAAAAAAAAAAAAATTGCCCCTGGGCACAGGGTTGGGTGGTGACTAAAGTCCAGCCTTCTGTCTCTCTGGGCCTGATAGATTTTGCATTGCTCACATAGCTGGGACCGTGTGAGTTATTTTTGTTTTCTCTTTATCAGTGACTGAGGCTCAGTCTCTCTGGGCCTAATAGATTTTGCGTATCTCACACAGCTCAGACTGTGGGAGTTATTTTTCTTTTCTTGTTATCATGATACAGACTGTACAGTGTGTACATAATGATTAAAGGCTTGCAGGAACCTGTGGTCTGGGTTCAAATCCTGGACTCTACCTCATAACTGTAGTCAACCACAGCTTGAGGCTCACACCTAGCCTTCTGGTGTTTTTATATGGCCCAAGAGCTAAGAATGGGTTTCAGATTTTTAAAGGGTTGACAAAAATTAAAAGGAAGAATATTTCATGACACATTAAAGTTATATGAAATTCAAATTCAGTGTCTGTAAATAAAGTTTTGTCAGAACAGAAACATGGCCATTGATTTATGTATTGTCTAAGGCTACTATCATCCCATAAAGCCAGAATTGAGTAGATGTGACGAATACCACACGGCTCAAAGACAAAATATCCACTACCTTGTTGATGCCTGTAATCCCAGCACTTTGGGAGGCCAAGGCAGGAGAATGGCTTGAGCCCAGGAGTTTGAGATCAGTCTGGGCAATGTAGAGAGACCCTGTCTCTACAAAAAATACAACAATTAGCCAGGTGTAGTGGTGTGTGCCTGTAGTTCCAGCTACTTGGGAGGCTGAGGTGGGAAGACTTACTGGCCATGGCAATTTGGGCAAGTAACTTTGTTCTCTGTATCTCAGATTCTTCTTCCATAAAATGGAGATAATAGCACCTGAGGACTAAGCTCTGATTTTTTTTTTTTTTTTATCTTGCTCAAATTACTATCTAAGGGGTCTGGGGAGTCATGCCCTACAAATCATAAATTCTCATGAGATGGGTTTTTTTTTGTTTTTTGTTTTTTTTTTTTTTTCAGACAGAGTCTTCCTCTGTCACCTAGGCTGGAGTGCAGTGGCAGATCTCAGCTCACTGCAACCTCCGACTTCCGGGTTCAAGCGATTCTCCTGTCTCAGCTTCCCAAGTAGCTGGGACTACAGGCGTATGCCACCATGCCCGGCTAATTTTTACATTTTTAGTAGAAACAAAGTTTCACCATGTTGGCTAGGCTGGTCTTGAACTCCTGATCTCAAGTGATCCACCTGCCTTGGCCTCCCAAAGTGCTGGGATTACAGGCGTGAGCCACCACATCCAGCCCAGATGGGTTTTATTTAACCGTATATATCATGACTTGCTTTCCAACCTGACTCTGGCAGAACATTATGAGACAAGGAAGAAAATAAAAATATTTTACCCTAAAACATGTTTCTTTGCCATATTTTGAAAAGAAAAGATTGTCATCCTTTGTCTCTAAGGGCAGCCACTATAAAACTTCAAAAGAACTTTGGTTTTCACAATCTTTATCTTAACTTGAATCTTCCCTTTCTATTAATCCCAGGTCTTTAGACAAACTCAACCAATTGTCAACCGGAAAATGTTTAAATTCACCTATAGCCTGGAAGCCCAACCCCCTCCTCCCCTTGCTTTGAGTTGTCCTGCCTTTCTGGACCAAGCCAATGTATTTCTTAAATGTATTTGATGTCTCATGCCTCTTTAAAATGTATAAAACCAGGCTGTGCCCTGACCGTCTTGGGCACGTGTTTTCAGGGCTTCCCAAGGGTTGTGTCATGGGCCATGGTCACTCATATTTGGCTCAGAATAAATATCTTCAAATATTTAACAGAGTTCAACTCTTTTCACCAACATACCCATTTAGAAACACTGCTGAGATGATAAAATGAGTTAATATATGCAGGGAATATTATGTGCCTGACACATAATTCAGCATCACCCAAATTTTATGATTTAGCTCTTTAGTGCTTCTTATTGATGAGACTTGAGGATTTTCATTAGTTCTTCCCCATCATTGCAGTGTGCCATAATTAGTAGTCATTGTGTTACCAAAGGCAAAAAAAAAAAAAAAAAAAAAAAAAAAAAATCCAAGTGGAAGGGAGCAAGAGGAGTACAGATAAATAGACAGCAAATATTTGGGAAACTTTCCTTGAGAAATTGTTAGTTGGAAGAAACCAGTTGGTGCAACCTGATATTAAAACCTTCACCAACTCAAGACTCAATCTAGTTGAAGGTTATGGACGATCCTTACTTTCTGGAGCAAAAGACAGAAATCTTCATCCTATCATTTAAAGCTTCTAATTGCAGAAACGTGACTCCAGTGCCTGACAGTCTTGCAGATACTGCTTTAGGAACTTTTAAAAATGCAACGATGTGTTTTCTTCTCCTTGGCTACAGACAAAATGTGAAAAGAATGCAACAACGTTTGGGAGCATATCATTGTGCAAGCCACAGTACTAGACAGTGTTGATTAAAAGATACAGTGACGATTAAAAGATACAGTGACCTCCCTCATCCATCCTCCAACTGTACCTGCCAGCAGGAAAAATTGACACCTCATTAGAGTAAATGGTATATACAACCATGATACTAAAATGCCAAAACAATGGTCATATCCAGAGAACTTGTCATTTAAAATTGTATGTTTCTGAAGCCTATCTTTAAAGAGGTTTCAGAACCGATAAAAGTTCGGACTCCTTGCAGCACCAGAATTAGTTTGATTTATGGGGCTATCATTTAAAGTGGTAATACCTTGGTAGAAGCTATGGTTCATTTTGTCCAATTAGGAAATAGAAATTGTGATCAGAAAATGAGGTGAAAGGCTTTTTCAGTTTTACAAGACTACATTTTAAACAATTCCCCAGTCATGCAGAGTCATTATTTGTGAGAAATAGCTTGTACCAAGAACTAAAAATCTGTCTCTTAACTCCTCGGAATTATTTTCATCACATTCTCACTCAAACTCAATTTTAAACTTTGAAGCCATTGTGTAGCAACCAAGTCACTAGACTTTTCAGTCAAATAATTCCTATATGCCATTCTGTTCTCTAAAACTCAGCTTATAAAAATTTGTAAACTGATGGACTATCTATACACAAGCTCATTAAAGAAAACCAAAACATAAAAGCCCTCCATTTTTATTAAAATGTGAAAGGAAAAAAAAGTAATTACATGGCAATAGATTGTTTTTCTTGCCTTATGCATGCAGTTCCATAGTGAAGTCACTCTTGATGATGGTATTTCCAAAAGGAATCAAGTGAAAAATTTTTAAAATTGTGTATAACGCTTGTCCTATTCTGAGCATGATGTGTTCTGTGTTACAGACTCCTGCTGTCTTCCTCCCTGAAGAACATTTCATGTAGTGCAGATTAACCTTTGTCTATACAACTTGAAGTAGTTAAATAAATCAAATAATGTTAACGTTAATAATAAAAATGTAATCCTGGGAGGTTTACAAGGCTTAATCTAATTAACTGTAATTGTTCAGATCATCCAAGAGGGGAAAAAGGAAAGCAATGAAAATGTGTATTTGACATAGGAAATGCTTCAGGATTTGTTTTTCAAGAAAATTCTCCTTGCAGTTAGGTTTCTTCCCCTGACATTTACACTATATACCAGGTACTAGGAATGGCCAGCCGGAGCACTTAACCCAGCCAAAGACTGGCCATAGAATCTGCCACATGGGTCATACCTGTCTGCAATTAAAGGATGATTTGGCTGTCTGTATCACTTTAGTGAGAATCTTGGGAAGGGTGGGACACAGTGGTTCATGTCTATAATCCCAGCATTTTGGGAGGTTGAGGTGGGTGGATTACTTGAGGTAAGGAGTTCAAGCCAGCCTGGCCAACATGGTGAAACACTGTCTCTACTAAAAATACAAAAAACTAGCCGGACGTGGTAGTGGGCACCTGTAATCCCATTTACTCAGGAGGCTGAGGCAAGAGAATAGCTTGAACCCAGGAGCATGGTTGCAGAATGTCTTGAACCCAGGAGGTGGAGGTTGCCGTGAGCTGAGATCACACCACTGCACTCCAGCCTGGGCGACAGAGCAACATTCTGTCTAAAAAAAAAAAAAAAAAAAAAAAAAAAAAATAGACTATTAAAGAAGGGAAGAGAACTAGTGACTGTTGAATGCTGCAACATACCTTTAAGGTACTTATATTGTTTCCATTTCATCCTCACAACAAGTCTTCACATGAGGTATTAATATCCCCATTTCACAGATGAAACACATGAAGCTCAGGGAGATAAAGTGACTTTTCTAGCAACACAACTCATAAGTGGTAAAGCCATAATTTGAGTCCGTGCCTCTGAAACCTAGTCTTGTCAAGAGCCCAGTTCTGGAAAGAAATGAAACCTAGGGGAAGCACAACTGAATTAATACCCCAATATGTTCACTCCATTAGTGAGGAAAACAAACCACAAGCAATGTATATACAAAAAAGACTAATAAAATGGTAAAAGCCTAATAATATGGGGTTGTCAGGAAAACAGAGTTTAATCCATCTGTGCACTTTGAAATCCCCAAAAAGTGTGCCAGTGCTTAGGTGAGGGGACTCCTGAGAAGGCACTAGTGTTGGGCTGCCATATTGATTCCACCGGAAATCAATGCTTAGAACTGAAAGCTATAGAAGGGCAGGACTTTTACCCATGTTAGTCTCTGCTGTCTCCCGTTGCTTAGTGTAGTGCTTGGAATAGCGTCAGCTCAAGGCTGAAGGTTCATTGACCAAAGGTACACAAAGGAAGAAAACTGAAATCCCTACATTCCCATATGTCCCAGTAAATATGTGTGAGTTCAAAAATGAGTTTCTAGGGAGCACAAGTTTGCACTGGTCAGCTCTCTCCAAGAGCCAACACTAGGACCAGGGGAAGGTAAGTAAAGAGCCCAGGGTGCAAAATTTAAGGGGGCACTCTCTGGGCCAAGTGCAGGATTGGCACCTGAAAGTAAATTCCTCCTTAAATTTTGCATCATAAGCACCTTGCCTAGCTCACCCTACTCCTGGCCTGGTCGAGAATAATCTATGGGCTTGTTTTAGATGAGTATAACATAGCTGTTAAGAGTGCAGGTTCAGGCCGGGCATGGTGGCTCACACCTGTAGTCGCAGCTACTTGGGAGGCTGAAGCAGGAGAATCACTTGAACCCGGGAGGTGGAGCTTGCAGTGAGCCGAGATCACACCACTGCACTCCAGCCTGAGCGACAGAGCAAAACTCCATCTCAAAAAAAAAAAAAAAAAAGTGCAGGCTCTGAACTCAGATCAGCTTCCAAGTCAGGCTTTACTTCTACACTCACTAGCTGCAAGCTTGGGCTAGTTACCAGTAACCTCTGAAATCATCTACTGCTGCCTGAAAAATGAGGTTTGTGTTTATAGCTATCTCATGGGTCTGCCAGGAGGATAAACTGAGGTGCCACAAGGAGAGTGTCTAGCATCATGTCGTAAGCATCTGCTATGGATTGAATATGTCCCCCAAAGTCCATATGTTAGAATCTTTATCACTGATGTGACAGTATAAAGAGGTAGGATCTTTAAGAGGTGATTAGGCCATGACAGCTCTGCCCTCATAAATGGATTAATGTGGTTGTCTGAGGAGTGGGTTCCTGATAAAAGGATGAGTTTCTCCTGAATTTTGCTCTCTCTCCTGTGCTCACTTGCCTTTCCACCATGTTATGATGCAGTGAGCTGAGATCACTGCATCTCAGCTCAGAGGCACAAAGGCCCTCTCCAGTTGCTGGTGCCATGCTCTTGGACTTCCCAGTCTCCAGAACTGTGAGCTAAATAAACTTGTTTTTTTTTTTTTTTGAGACAGAGTTTCACTCTTGTTGCCCAGGCTCAAATACAATGGGACAATCTCGGCTCACTGCAAACTCTGCCTCCTGGGTTCAAGGGATCCTCCTGCTTTAGCCTCCTAAGTAGCTGGGATTATAGGTGTCAGCTACCACACCTGGCAAATTTTTGTATTTTTGGTAGAGATGGGGTTTCACCATATTGGCCAAGCTGATCTTGAACTTCTGACTTCAAGTGATCTGTCTGCCTTGGCCTCCCAAAATGTTGGGATTACAGGTGTGAGCCACCATGCCCGGCTTACTTGTTTTTTATAAATTACCCACTCTTTAGTATTCTGTTATGACGGCAGAAAACAGACTAAGACAGCATCCATACACTCACGTGTCTGTGGGATACCTGTCAGTTGAAAACCTTGAGTTGAGCCTCTAGGGCTCTGTCAGTGTTTAGTAGGGTAAGTATGTTACCATTACATGTGGTTGAATGAGGTTAACTAAGGGAGCAAAGAACAAACATCGATATGGGTTATAGTAATGGCAACATACAACTTATGGATAAACAAGAATCTTCCAGGAAGTGCATTCTTGAGTCTAGAAGATTTCCAGAGATGAGAGTCTTTTTTAATAACACAGTCATGTGTTACTTAACAATGGGGATATATTCTGAGAAATGTGTCCTTAGGCAATTTTGTCATTGTGCAAACATCACAGAGTGTATCTACACAAATCCAGATGGTATAGCCTACAACACACCTAGGTTATATGGTATAGTCATTGCCCCTAGACTACAAACATGTACAGCAAGTTACTGTACTGAATACTGTAGGCAATTATAACAAAATGTTAAGTATTTGTGTATTTAAATGTATCTAAACATAGAAAAAGTATAGTGAAAAAATATGGTAGACCCGACACGGTGGCTCACGCCTGTAATCCTGGCAACTTTGGGAGGCCGAGGTGGGTGGATCACTTGAGGTCAGGATATACCAGCCTGGCCAGGAGGGTGAAACTGCCTCTACTAAAAATGCAAAAATCAGCCAGACGTGGTGGTGTGCGTCTGTAGTTCCAGCTACCCGGGAGGCTGAGGCCTGAGAATCACTTGAACCCGGGAGGTGGAGATTGTAGTGAACCGAGATTGCACAACTGTACTCCAACCTAGGTGACAGAGCGAGACTCTGTCTCAAAAAAAAAGTTATGGTGAGCTAAGATTAATTTATTATTGAATAGAGAAAATTTTTAAATAAATTTGGTGTAACCTAAGTGTACAATGTTTATATAAAGTCTACATTATTGAACAGTAATGCCCTAGGCCTTAACATTAACTCACCACTAACTCACTGACTCACCTAGACTCTAGTCCTGTAAGTGCCACTCATGGTAAGTGCCCTACAGAGGTGTACCATTATTTATTTATTTATTTATTGTTTTTCATTTATTTTTTATACCTTTATTGTTATTATTTATTTATTTATTTTTGAGACCTATTTTCACTCTTATTGCCCAGGCTGGAGTGCAATGGCGTGATCTTGGCTCACTGCAACCTCTGCCTCCTGGTTCAAGCGATTCTTCTGCCTCAGCCTCCCGAGTAGCTGGGATTACAGGCACCTGCCACCATGCCTGGCTAAATTTTTGTATTTTTAGTAGAGACGGAGTTTCACTATGTTGGCCAGGCTGGTCTTGAACTCCTGACCTCATGATCTGCCTGCTTCAGCCTCCCAAAGTGCTGGAATTACCGGCGTGAGCCACTGCACCCAGCCAAAATGTTGCTATTTCAGTTCAGAGTTGAGGTGGATTTATTTAACCACACACACACACTTCTGCTATTGATAAGGATTAAAAGTTTTGGTATATTAAGATTATTAAATTTATTAAGATTATGGCCAGATGTGGTGGTTGACACCTGTAATCCCAGCACTTTGGGAGGCCGAGGGGGGCAGATCACTTGAGGCCAGGAGTTTGAGACCAGTCTGGTCAACATGGTGAAACCCTGTCTCTACTAAAAAAAAAAAAGAAAGAAAAAAAAATAAGAAAGAAAAATATTAGCGGGACATGGTGGCAGTATCCTGCAATCCCAGCTACCCTGGTGGCTTAGGTATAATGATTGCTTGAACCTGGCAAGTGGAGGTTGCAGTGAGCCAAAAAGATCACACCACTGCACTGCAGCCTGGGTGACAGAGTGAGATTCTATCTCCAAAAAAAAAAAAAAAAAGCTTATTAAGATTATTAGTTTATTAAGATTTTTAGTATGAAGATTAAGGTTTAGATATTTAATTCTGCTATTGATGAGGATTAAGATTATTAGGATTAAGATTTTTTAGTATTTAGGGGTTTCTTATTTATTGACACAACAATGAGATTTGTCATTATTAGGTCAAGTTATTGGGTCAGAATTATAAAAATGCTGAATAATTATTAGTGACATTTAAATTTAAAGATTGTCAATGTCTGAGATTATTAAAAAAAAAAGAACTTAGGTATGTACCCCAAATGTGTATCTCAAATTTAAGTTGTCCTTAACATTTGCTGTAAGTCTAAAAGTAAATGTTTTAAATCGCATCTTAAGTTTACATATTTTAAGCCTCATTCATGTCTACTCAATTATTTCATATACCGGTGGAAGCTTGAGGTGTCTTGGCTCTTAAACTACATGGTAAAACATCTGTAAGTTGAAGTGTAACTTGGGAACACAGGGAAATACTGATATTGAATTCTATTCCATCTACTGCACTAAAAACAATTTCTAGGCCGGGCATGGTGGCTCACTCCTGTAATCCCAGCACTTTAGGAGGCCGAGGTGGGCTGATCACTTGAGGTCAGGAGTTCGAGGCCAGCCTGGCCAACATGGTGAAACCCTGTCTCTGCTAAAAATACAAAAATTAGCCAGGCGTGGTGATGAGCGCCTGTAGTCCCAGCTACTTGGGAGGCTGAGGCAGGAGAATCGCTTGAACTCGAGAGGTGGAGGTTGCAGTGAGCTGAGATTGAGCCACTGTACTCCAGCCTGGGTGACAGAGCAAGACTCTGTCTCCAAAAAAAAAAAAAATTATAAACAGAAAAGGACTATGTCCTACATATGTAATGTAACAGTCACAATCACAAATACACCAAACTGTGTAAACCTATGTAAGAAAACCTCAGTTTATATGCTTTCCTGTTAATTTTAGTTTTACTTATTTGCCTTGTTAGCATTCATTAGCATGATTGAAAAATTATCAAAACCAATCATTCCAGGTAAATCCTATTCATTCACTCAAAATATAAATTGTAATTACTGAAAGAAAAAAATCCAACTTCTTGGCTTCCTCTTATGATGGTTGTACACACTGAGATATTGGCATCATTGTTCTTTGTTAGCATAGGGATATGGCTCAATGCCTGGCTCTCACCTCATCTTGTTCTCTTTCTTCTTGGCTTACAAATCTTCCAAGACTTCCAGACCTGTTCTGGCCATAGGGCATTTTCACTTGAATTTGGACTGGCCCCTGGACTGGCTCTTTCTCTTTGTTCAAATCTTAGCTCCTCAGTGAGGCTGTCCCAGACCACACTGTCCTGTTGCCAGGCCAACCCTCATAGAGGACACTGTTTTGTGAACCATGGGCTCTCCTGCATAGGGCATAGGGCTGGGCATGGAGGCAATACAGAGGGTAGGTATCTAAGAGCTCTGAAAGCCTGGCTGGTAAATACCATCCCCTCTAAAAGGAACCCCACAGGTTACACCTAGGACTTCTTGTGCTAGAAACAAGGAAGTTTTTAAACTTACCTAAGGTTATAGCCAAAGGATGTATGAGTGGCCTGGGAAAGAACAATATTTATAATCGATTGAAACACATAAAACCTTCAAAAATTCATGAGTCTATAATGATACTTAAAAACAGAATCTCTAGGCCAGACACTGCGGCTCATGCCAGTAATCCCAGCACTTTAGGAGGTCGTGGCAGGCAGATGGCTTGAGCCCAGCAGTTCGAGACCAGCCTGGGCAACATGACGAAACCCCGTCTCTACTAAAAATACAAAAATTAGCTGGGTATGGTGGCATGTGCCTGTAATCCCAGCTACTCAAGAGGCTGAGGTGGGAGGATGGCTTGAGCCCCGGAGGTAGGGGTTGCAGTGAGTCTAGATCATGCCACTGCACTCCAGCCTGGGCAATAGATTGAGACCCTGTCTCAAAAAGAGAAAAAAAGAAAAAAAAAAAGAAAGAAAAAAGGAAACTCTGAAAAAAGCCTAAAAAGGGAGAAAATAAGCATTTATATTGTTCATGAGGAATTGAATTCAGGGTAACTAAATAGCCCCAGTTGTTAAGAAGAAGCTATACCTTATATATCGATGCCAGCAACAAATATAAAAATGATAGAATTTGAAAAGCATGATTTTGTGATCCTTTGAGCAGGGATAATCAGTTGGAATTAAATCACTGGTTGGGTAGCTTATGGGGTGCTGGGCATCATATGGAGCCAAATTCACAGTGTGCAGATGACATATTGCCACAGGGGAAACAGGAAAACAGCATCATAAAGATGTCACGGCTGAGGCAGGAGAATCACTTGAGGTCAGGAGTTGGAGATCAGCCTGGGCAACATGGTAATACCCCTGCCTCTGAAAAAAGAAATAGCCAGGCACAGTGGTGCATGCCTGTAGTCCCAGCTAACTGGGAGGCTGGGATGGGAGGACTGCTTGAGCCCAGGAGTTCAAGATTACAATGAGCTATGATCGTGCTACTATAGTGCAGCCTGGGTGATGGGGTGAGACCATGTCTGTGGGGGAAGGAAAGACATCAGGCCAATACTAATCCAAATCAACAATTTACTACACATGGGTCCACCAGATATCATGAACTTCTGATGTGGGGTAATATAAAGTACATATTGTCATTTCTGGTTTTGTCTATATATATTTTGATTTCTTTTTTTTTGTAAGAGCTCTGAAGTCAGACTGCCTGATTCTAATCTTAATTCCCCTATTTCTAGATTGGGATCTTGAGCAGTTTATGCAAACTCTCAGAGCCTCTTAGGATTTTGTGAGGATCTAACGAGAATATTTGTGCAGTTGTTGGAATGGGGCTGGGTACTTAAAACACTCAATACTCAATACATTAGCTATTATCATTATAAGTGCTCTATTCTTCCTTTTCTTATTTTGTTTTATTTTAGAAAGGTTCTTGCTCTGTCACCCAGGCTGGATTGCAGTGGTGCAATCATGGCTCACTGCAGCCTTGACCTCCCTGGTCTCAGGCGATCCTTCCACCTCAGCCTCCCAAGTAGCTGGGACTACAGGTGCACCCCACCACACCCAGCTAATTAAAAAAAAAATTGCAGAGATGGGGTTTCACCATATTGTCCAAGCTGGTCTCAAACTCCTGGGCTCAAGCAATCTGCCCACCTCGGCCTCCCAAAGTGCTAGGATTATAGGTGGGAGCCACCTCACCCAGCACCTATTATTTCTTGAATAAATGCATACTGTTGTCGTAATAGCCATAGATAGCTATATAGCTCTCCTCCCCCTTCCACCCAGTTCAGCCCATGGGATTCTAGACTTTCAGCATGGGATAATTTGAGAATCATCAAGGCATCAGGACCCAAGTTTCAGGCTCTCCTGAAGCCTGAATCATTAACCCATCCTGAAGGCCTGAGGAAGTCAGGTAAGGGCTCTGAACCTGGGCTTCCTCATGAACCTGGAAGAAAAGTGGGCAGGGCCTGAAATCTGTGGCCTACGGGGAGAAAAGTGATACACACTTGGGCAGGAAGGTATTGTTCAGTGTGACTATCTGCTAAATCCCTGGGGCACCATCCAGCTAAGATAAAATGTGATGGTTCCCACTCTCAGTAGACAATATACCAATCCTATTTTTCTTAAATTTACAGAAATGAGGCTGGGCGAGGTGGCTTACGCCTGTAATCCCAGCACTTTGGGAGGCCAAGGTGGGCGGATCACAAGGTCAGGAGTTCGAGACCAGTCAGGTCAATATGGTGAAACCCCGTCTCTACTAAAAATACAAAAAATTAGCTGAGCCTAGTGGTGTGCACCTGTAATCCCAGCTACTCGGGAGGCTGAGGCAGGAGAATCGCTTGAACCTGGGAAGTGGAGGTTGCAGTGAGCCGAGACTGCGCCACTGCACTCCAGCCTGGGCAACAGAGTGAGACTGTTACAACAATAAATGAAATAAAATAAAATAAAATAAATTTATCAGAATGAAACTGAGACCCGCCCTGATTCTATTTCCTGGAATTAGTGAACAAATGTTTGTTTACTGAATCCTATAAAGGATAAATATAATGTTTTCATTTTTTATTATAATTCTTCCAGAATAGATTCCATAGCACATATCCCCCTGTAAAACACTATAGTGCATTCATTTATGCCACTGGTTTCCTGTCTCCCCTGATAGACTGTCAGCTTCATGAAGGGCGGGAACTTTGTTTTGTTCCTTAACACTGCTCAAGCATGTATAGCATTCCTGGTACATGGCAGGGGGTTGATAGATATCAGTTTAATTGTTCAAAAATCAAGCTTGGGTTTTGATTTGTTCACTGAATGCAAATTTACTCTAAGCTTGATTTCACAATCTTGATCCACAAGAAGTAAAAATATGGGGTTTAGGTACACAGCCTGTGAAACGAATACCATTGTTCTCCTTCCAAGACTGTTTTGAGACAGGGAAGTGTCACAGCTGTCAAAAGCTTGGGTGAGAGGACTGATGTAATAATGTGTGATGTGTCACTTGGCACAGCAAGGTCAGGGTTTTTCCCATAATTCTTCTGCTTGTGTTAATTACAGGAAGTAAGGTGGAATCTGGATTCCCAGGCATGCCTCTCTTGTTGGTCTAAATGAGCATGGCTGATCACAAAGGAGCTGAGAGCCTCAATCCTTGGGAGTGTACTGGGAAAGTGGGCAGGAAGTGGAGACTATGTTTAGCACAGTCTCAGCAAGAGATGGGGTGAGCCCCAGGCACTACCGCCTCCTCAAAAGGGTTGTCCCACTCAGTGAGAGTCACATTCAGTGAACAGCAATGTGACACCTACTCTGTCAGGGCGTAGAATAGCCCATGAGACTCAGAAGTTGAACACCGAGCTGTAGGTCACACAGCTAGAAACTATGGCAGTGAGATAACCCAATCTAGGGCTTTCTGCCTTGAAGATGTGGACTTTTCCCACTGCCCTGTCTGCCTTTGGCATCTCCAGCTCCCAAACAAATATGTACAGAGAGCTGATTATGAGCCAAGCACCATTCTAGGCGCCTGGAAGTCATAAGTGAACAAAGCAAAGATTTCTGACCTGATGGATGGGATGTGGAATGCGAGAGAAAGAGCCGAAGGTCATGCCAGGAGTTTTGCCCTGAACTCCGGGATGGAACTGCCATCATGTGAGATGGGGAATCTATGGATGGGGCAACTTTAGGAGAAGAGGGGAAGTCCTGCTCTTTAAATATTTGTAGAAGCACGTTTTGCCTTTTCTGCCCACCTTATTTTCTTCCACACAGTCCTGCCTCAGCATTAACACCTGTTCTCCAGACAGATTCCTATTAGCCCTTACATCTTTATCTCTATCCCTGGTTCAAGGAATGGGATTTCAAATGAATAAGACATACTATTCTTTTTTCAAGGCTAGTCATAGATATTTTCAAAGATGTTTTACCAACATTAATTCTCATCACCAGTATGTGACCTTACTGAACTTGTTTTAATTTAATTCGATTTTATTTTTGAGACAGGCTGGTCTCAAGTTATCCACCCACCTTGTCCTCCCAAAGTGCTGGGATAAAAGGTGCGACCACCATGCCCAGCCAGACATACTATTTGATAGCGCAATTGGTGACTACAGTCAATAGTAACTTAATTGTACAATTTGAAATAGCTAAAAGAGTGTAATTGGATTGTTTGTAACTCAAAGGATAAACACTTGAAGGGATGGATGCCCCATTCTCCATGATGTGATTATTATGCATTGCACGCCTGTATCAAAACATCATATGGCCGGGCACAGCAGCTCACAGCGGATTCCCAGGCATGCCTCTCTTGTTGGTCTAAATGGGAATGGCTGATCACAAAGGAGCCGACCAAGGCTGAGAGCCTCAATCCTTGGGAGTGGACTGGGGAAGTGGGCAGGAAGTGGAGACTATGCTTAGCACAGTCTCGGCAAGAGATGGGGTGAGCCCCAGGCAGCACTGCCTCCTCAAAAGAGTTGTCCCAGTCGGTGAGAGTCACATTCAGTTAACAGTGATGTGACACATAACTCTGTAGGTGTAGTCCCAACACTTTGGGAGGCCGAGGTGTGTGGATCCCTTGAGCTCAGGAGTTTGAGACTAGCCTGGCCAACATGGTGGAACCCTGTCTCTACTGAAAATACAAAAATCAGCTGGTATGGTGGTGGGTGCCTATAATCCCAGCTACTAGGGAGGCTGAGGCAGGAGAATCGCTTGAACCTGGGAGGTGGAGGTTGCAGTGAGCCGAGATTGCACCACTGCACTCCAACCTGAGCGACAGAGAGAGATACTGTTTCAAAAAAAAAAAAAAAAAAAATCATGTACTCCATAAATATATACACCTTATATGTGCCTACAAAAATTAAAAACTACTATTTTTTGAGATGGAATTTCACTGTTGAAGGAAGGCTGGGGCAGTGGCCAAAGGGTACTTACTTGATAGAGTTGTTTATCTGTGTGCACTGTTTTGCTTCCCTTCTTTTTTTTTTTTTGAGACAGTATATTGCTCTGTTGCCCAGGCTGGAGTGCAGTGGCACAATCTCAGCTCACTGCAACCTCCAACTCCCTGGTTCAAGGGATTCTCCTGCCTCAGCCTCCCAAGTAGCTGGGATTACAGGCACGTGCAATTTTTGTATTTTTAGTAGAGGCGGGGTTTCACCATGTTGGTCAGGATGGTCTCGATCTCCTGACCTTGTGATCCGCCTGCCTCAGCCTCCCAAAGTGCTGGGATTACAGGCCTACAGTAGGCCGGCGAGGCGGCTCAAGCCTGTGATGCTGTGACCGAGGAGGGTGCATCACGAGGTCAGGAGATTGAGACCATCCTGGCCAACATGGTGAAACCCCGTCTCTGCTAAAAATACAAAAAAAATTAGCCAGGCACAGTGGCTGGTGCCTGTAGTCCCAGCTACTAGGGAGGCTGAGGCAGGAGAATGGTGTGAACCTGGGAGGTGGGAGCTTGCAGTGAGCCGAGATCGTGCCACTGCACTCCAGCCTGGGCGACAGAGGGAGACTCCATCTCAAGAAAAAAAAAAAAAAAGGAATTAGTTACAAATTCATCAACAGAAAGATTCAGAGGATTTTGATAACTGCATAGAAATCTGATCAGTCAGATCAAGTATAATCACGTAAGTTCTGCTAAGGCCCCAGGACTCCCTCAACATGCCTTGTATGTGGAGGCACCATGAGAAGAGGAGGAAGCCCTACCATGTGGACCCCTAAGATATTTGCCTGAGTCCACTCACCAGGACACCTCAGAACAAAAGGCACTTTCTTGTGGTTCCAGGAAGAATTAATTATTTATATTCAGGAACCACAAATTCCAAGAAGCAAGACACAAGGCCATTTTTATCCCCTTTCATACAATAGAAACTTTTTTTTGAGATGGAGTCTTGCTCTGTCACCCAGGCTGGAGTGCAATGGCGTGATCTTGGCTCACAGCAACTTCGGCCTCCTGCATTCAAGCAATTCTCGTGCCTCAGTCTCCTGAGTAGCTGGGATTACAGGCGTGTGCCACCACACTCAGCTGATTTTTGTATTTTTAGTAGAGACGGGTTTTTACCATGTTGGCCAGGCTGGTCTTGAACTCCTGAGCTCAGGTGATTCTCCCACCTTGGTCTCCCAAAGTGCTGGATTACAGGCGAGAGTCATCACACCTGGCCCCAAAATTTTGTTTTTTAGGAAAGGTTTATTTGCTGCCCTTATCATCTACTTACATGTGCCATGGATTAGCCATATTGTGAATGTGGATTATTTAAATGTATGCATATCTTTCAAGTTGAGCAACAGTTACTTTCTCCTTTAATTAGTTTATAAACCACGTGCTTTCTGCTATCTTTGCCGAGAGAAAATACTTTATTTGTATATGGCCTCTAAGTGAGATGACTTTTTCCCTCCCCAAGATGATTAATTTCTGATTTCACTTGCATAGGAAAACAAATAGCTCAGATTCTAGTTGTTAAAGGAAAACATTTCAAGAGTCCACACAGATGAAGTAATCTCTTTGTAATTCACATCTCTATCTAAACCTTTGGTTTTTCTTCTCTACTCCCTTCCTGGATTTCCTCAACCCCTTATCCAAAGTACAAGACAGTCCCTGACACACCATGGTTCCATTTAACAATTTTTCAGCTTTACGAAGGTGTGAAAGTCATACACATTCAGTAGAAACCATACTGTGAGTATTCACACAACCGTTGTGTTTTTCATTGTTAGTACAGTATTCAATAAATGACATGAAATATTCAACACTTAGTTAGAAAGTAGGCTTTGTGTTAGATGATTTTGCCCAACTGTTGGCTAGGCATGGTGCACACCTGTAGTCCTAGCTACTCAGGAGGCTGAAGCAAGAGGATAACTTGAGCCCAGGAGTTCAAGGCTGCAGTGAGTTACAATTGTGTCACTGCACTGCAGCCTGGGAGACAGAGAGAGAGATCCTGTCTCTATGGAAATATATATATATATCTATTATTTTGCCCAACTGTAGGGTAATATAAGTGTTCTGACCATGTTTCAGGTAGGCTAGACTAAGCTATGATGTTCGGTAGGTTAGGTGTCTTAAGCAAATTTTCTTTCTTAAATTTTTTTTTTTTTTTGGTAGAGATGGGATCTCACTGTGTTGCTCAGGCTGGTCTAAAATAGCTGGGTCCAAGTGATCCTCCTGCCTTAGCCTCCCAAAATGCCAGGATTACAGGTGGCCTCCTTTCCCAGCTGTGCATTTTCAACATACAGTGTTTTCAACTGACAATGAGTTTATCAGTATATATCTACGTTCTAGTCTGAAACCTGATTTTCGCTTTTAAAGGGGCTTTAACTGTCTAAAATTAGTGACTGGTTATTTATAATGGGCAGAAGCAGTTACAGTGCAGGGTGCTGTGAATAATGACTGCAGATCTATCTATTAGGTTGGTGCAAAAAGTATTGCCATTACTTTCAACGGCAAAAATCTCAGTTGCTTTTGCACCAACCTATAATCGGACACTTGCTAAATCCACTTCATCAGGATTCACTTGCAGAGTCACCTGCTGGACCCTGATGTCTCCGTGGAGCCACCACCCATTAAAGTCACCAGCGACTTCACACCAATCCATGAGCCCTCGGCAGTCCTTATTCTGGTCCTGAGTCTTGACTCTGCCTTGGTTGCAGTGACCCCACCCTTACCCATCCTTTCCTGCCACTCCTCCTCTCTCTGGCCACTCCCTCTGAGTTGCCCTCATGGTTCCCTTTCCTTTGCCCACCTGTGAAGTATTAGTGTCCCTGAGGGTGTCCTCTTGCTCTAACAGGGGTTTGTGAGAGTTTCTCACATAGGTCCATGAATGGAATCCCCTAAAATGATGCAAACATTCCATATTCCTGTCCATGTTTTCTGGAGACAGGGTCCTGAGTTTTCATGATCATTAAGTATCCACGACCCCGTAAGAACCAGTGGAGAGAAGGCAGGAGATGAGGAAAGGATGCACATGCTCTGCAGCTGTATTTGGGAACTGCCCATTGGACATCTCCAGCTGGATATCACACAGGCACCTCTGATTCAATGTGGCTACAATGAAAACAAACTCTTCAAGCAGTTTCCCATCCCTGTGTTTCTTCTGTATGTGGTATTGTCATTCACTCTGCTTCCCAAGTCAGAACCCTGGGGAGAGTCTCACTTGTTAATTTACCCTCATCTCTTATACCCAACCGATCACCAGTTTATACCTCTTCATCCCTGGCTTCCTCTCCATCCCTTTAGTGCCTGCCCAATTCAGGCACTCACCTCCTCTCACCTTAACCATTGTCATAGTTTCCTTGCCAACTTCTTGCCTATTGTTCTTATACTTCCATTTCTTCTTCCCATGACTGCTCAAAAGGTATGTCACACATGATGGACATTTGATCACGCCATTCCCCTGCTCAGCATTGCTTAACGGCTCCCTATTGCTCACAGAAGAAAAACCCACCTCATTACTTCATTCTTCAACATGATTTGGTCAGTGTACAGAACTCCTTGTGGCCTCTAGATAATGCTAGGGTTTGCACATGCTGTTTCTCTGCATGGGGCATTGCCTCCACGACTCCCTCCTCCTCCTTCATTCTCCACACGCAGCCCACCAGGCAAAGCCCCTCATCCATCTAAGGCTGCCTCCTCTTTGAGGTCTTCCTGGTTGCCCCAGGTGACAGAGGCCAGGTTGTTGGAATCTGCCTACTTACTGGGAGCATCCACCTAGAGACACACCTCCAACCTTCGCACCCCCATTTATGCTGTGTTTTCTTTTTTCTTTTTTCCCTAAGATGGAGTCTTGCTCTGTTGCTCAGGCTGGAGTGCAGTGGTGCGATCTTGGCTCACTACAACCTCAGCCTCCCTAGTTCAAGTGATTCTCCTGCCTCAGCTTCCCAAGTAGCTGGGATTACAGGCATGGGCCACCACACCCGGCTAATTTTTGTATTCTTAGTAGAGACAGGGTTTCACTGTGTTAGCCAGGCTGGTCTCGAACTCTTGACCTCATGATCCATCTGCCTTGGCCTCCCAAAGCGCTGGGATCACAGGCGTAAGCCACCTCGCCCGGCCCTATGCTGCATTTTCATTTTATGCTGGAGTGAGGCTTGAAACCCGAAATGGCTTATGCAAGGCAGTATACTTGATGTATAGAGAACCAAAACTAGATTAACAGAAGGAACAAAAGGCAGGTCTAGATGCAGAGGTCTGAGCATCCAAATCTTTCCAAGCTAAAGGGGAATGAGGCAGATGTACAGAGAATCCTAAAACTCACATGGGGGCTCACTCCCTTTCATCCCCTCATCGATTCCACTATCACGTGCTGAGATATAGTTGTAGCTTTGAGAATTAAACCAGATAGCAAGGTGGAATTGTTCCTGGATCTAAATGCACTTCACGGCAATTATCTACTTTCTGTTTTGTTGAACCCTGATTAGCCTCAATAGAGAAGGCACCAGGTTCAGAGGCCAGAGGAGACTCAGAGCCAGCAAACGAGGCATGGGGTTCTATTAGGGGCTTCCATAAACGGGAGAGAGTCCAGTGGCCGTGGACTGCACAGCCTTACATACAGTCCAGTGGAAGCAGCTGGACAAGAGAGCCACAAGTGCTTGCAAACAGCGTGCAGTTTATACAGTATTTTCACTTAACAGCCTCCTCCTAACGACCCCCACCTGGCAGCCTTCATGTAACCCAAAACTCAGGACCTCAATCCCCTGTATGACCTGTGTTCCATGGGGTGGGCTGAAGGCTGAGTGGTTCCTCATAGGCAAGGAATGAATCTTCAGGTTGGCCACTCTGAGATTCCCTAGCTCAGAACACACTTGGGTGCATCTGCCATACAGGGTCATTCTAAGGGTATGTCTAAGCTATTGCTATCCCGTGCATTTACCATAGACTTAATTTCCTCTGATGGTCTATGAAATTCTTGAAAGCAAATACTCTTCAAATTTTTCTCCTCAGGGCCTAGCACTATGCAGCAAACTATACAAGTCCACCCTCACGATGAGGGAGAACAACTTTTGTTGTTAAGAATAAATTTTTTGAATGATTCAGTGAAATACTGAACTAGAAAGAATACATTTTCTAATAATTATTTTTGTTGTTATTTTTGAGACAGGGTCTCACTCTCACCCAGGTTGGAGTGCAGTGGCGCGATCTCAGCTCACTGCAACCTCTGCCTCCCAGACTCAAGTGATCCTCCCACCTCAGCCTCCCAAGTAGCTGGGACCACAAGTGAGCACCACCACGCCTGGCTAATTTTTTGTATTTTTGGTAGAGATGGAGTTTTGTCACATTGGCCAGGTTGGTCTCGAACTCCTGACTTCAAGTGATCCGCCTGCCTCAGCCTCCCAAAGTGCTGGAATGACAGCAACTTCTGTTTCCAAGTCAGCATCTCTAGCCCCGTCCTCTCCTCCTTGCTCTGTTTTGATCTCCGGTTGCCATCTAGGCATTGTTGCACCAAGCTTTCCTCTCCTGTTATGGAGCACATTGGGCCATGAGCCCTCTAATACCTCTCCCAAATCTAGGATTTGGTTCAGGGCAACCGCACCTGACAAACCGATGATCTTAGAAAAATGCACGACTTGTACGATCTAAGATTTCACTTCTAGAAATCTGTCTTATAGAAATACACAAATCCTAAACACACAGCTACAAAGGTGTTCATTATAGTATTAATAAAAGAAAAACATTAGAATAGCTTATAGAGAAAATGTTGAATTATGGTATATTCACACCATGAGGGAATAAGTAACAGAATAAGGCACATCTGTAAGAATTGACCCAAAAGTATTTCGGAAAGTATTGAGGCAATAAAAGGTACAGAACAGTATTTATACTATTATCCCATTTGTGGGCATATTAGGGGGAAAGCACGCATACATATAAATCAAAGTTTAAAGAAGGATTACGAAATTTAAACATCTTTGGGACTAAACTGAAAGCTACAAGACAGGTATGAGCCTGAGAAAAGATAAAGTATTAAATATCAAGAAAGTTTTACGACTAGGCTGTGTGGTGGCTCACGGCTGTAATCCCAGTACTTTGGGAGGCTGAGGCTGGCAGGTTGCTTTGAGTCCAGGAGTTCGAGACCAGCCTGGGCAATGTGGTGAAACCCTGTTTCTACAAAAAATAGGAAAATGAGCTGGGCATGGTGGCAGGTGCCTGTATTCCCAGCTACTTGGGAGCTGAAGCCAGAGAATTGCTTGAGCCAGGAGAGTGGAGGTTTGCAATGAGCCGAGATGGCGCCACTACACTCCAGCCTGGGCAACAAGAGTGGAACTCTGTCTCAAAAAAAAAAAAAAAAAAAAAAAAATCTTAGGACTAATCTTGTTAAATCTCTGTGGGTGTGTAGGAGACCCTGATGTGGGAAGGAACTTTGAACCTATAAGGCTTTGTGGCCAGACAGACCGGCAGAAAATAAAGTAAAAGTGCCGGGGTGACCCTTAAGGCATTTGCATTCTAGGAGCCGTGGGAAGCCACTGGGAGGTTTTGAACAGGGGAGAACGGATATGGTCAAGGGTCAGATTGGAAGTTGGGATGCCAGTTAGAAGAATTTTTGCAGGAGTCCAGACCAACGATTTTAATAACTAGGCCAGGGGTTGTGGCAACATGGAAAGGAAGATAGGGACAGATGGAGAGACAGAGCCACTGAAGATAACCTGGCTGTCATTTACTGAGATAACCAACCATACAGATTGGCTGTTGGGTGTCCACAGGGAGCCCTGGAGATGTTTGAGGTTCTCATGGGGTCATTCAAGCATTAAGAAGATAATTGGAATTAGAAGCCAAGCAGGAGATAAAAATGTGAGTTGGCAGGAAGCTAGATATATAGACTCAATAAGAGAAAAACGTCCAGGATTAATAAGAGCTCCAACATTTCATTACAAGGATTTAATGAGAAAAGACATTTAAAATACCGACACAGGCTGGGTGCGGTAGTTCACAATTGTAATCCCAGCACTTTGGGAGGTTGAGGCAGGAGGATTGCTTGAACTCAGGAGTTTGAGACCGGTCTGGGCAACATAGTGAGACCTTGTGTCTACTAAAAATAAAAAATTAGCCAGGCATGGTGGTGCGCACCTGTAGTCTCGTTAATCAAGAGGCTAAGGTGGGAGGATCGCTTAAGCCCAGAAGGTCAGGGCTGCAGTGAGCTGTGATGGCCTCACTGCACTCCAGCTTTGGTGACAGAGCAAGACCTTGTCTCAAAATAAATATAATAATAAACCAACACAGTGCCTGGAATATAGTAGGTACTTCATAAATGCTAGTTTTCTTCCCCTCAAGAAACACTTGCTAAATGAGGTGACTGTCAACAATTAATCCCAAACCAGAACGATTTTTAGGGTTAAACATGCAGGCCGGGTGCGGTGGCTCAGGCCTGTAATCCCAGCACTTTGGGAGGCTGAGGCGGGCGGATCACGAGGTCAGGAGATAGAGACCAGCCTGGCCAACATGGTGAAACCCCGTCTCTACTAAAATACAAAAAATTAGCTGGGTGTGGTGGTGGGCGCCTGTAGTCCCAGCTACTCAGGAGGCTGAAGCAAGAGAATCGCTTGAACCCGGGAGGCAGAGGTTGCAGTGAACCGAGATCGCGCCATTGCACCCCGGCCTGGTGACAGAGCCAGACTCCGTCTCAAAAAGAGGTTAAGCATGTAAGTAACCTCTTACATGCTTACATAGGGTTACAGGCTGTTTCAGAATATGAGCCATCACATGCTTATTGAGTTACACAAAGAAGACAGCAAACAGGATTGCCAACTTAAAATGCCTTTCCTGTTTTCAGAAAAAGAAATGCAGTTCTCTGTACCTACCGTTGAAGCCATAGGCGATCTCTGTGCTCCCTTGTGGCTCTGCTCTGCTTTGTCAGGTGAAAGGTTCCCGGGATGACAGATTCAGGTCCAGCTCTCCATCAAGAGTGCTCTGTCCCCTGTGAGGATGTTTGTGAGTCCTTCCGCCTGGGCGTGATAAACCCATCTTAGAGGATCTGCCTATCCCACCCTGATCTGTCCCACCCTAGGGTAGAGTCCCCCCAAAAGAGGCAATACAAACTTTTGAGTTTTCAGCTATGGAAAAAATAATGAGAAGCTGGGCACAATGGCTGACATCTGTAGTCCCAGCTACTCAGAAAGCTGAGGCAAGAGGATCGTTTGAGCAGGAATTTGAGGTTGCAGTGAGCAATTGCACGATTGCACTGCAGCCTGGGTGACAGAGCAAGAGTCTGTCTCTAAAAAATAATAAATAAATAAATAAATAAATAAATAAATAAATAAATAAATAAAATTAATTTCTAGTAACAACTAAGGGAAAGGGTTTGGAGGTTTGCTGAGGAGATGCATCTTAGCGATTCCAGTACTTTGTGTCCCTTATTTTAATTAAAAGAACCAAATTGACTTTTCCCAGGACAACTTGACTTATTAGTGTTTTTGTGTTACTAAAGCTTGTCGACTAGAGAATTTCAGACGCTGTTCTGAAGGTGAGTGAAAGTGGAGTGCAGTAACTTGAATCTAGAGTTTGAGCTTTAACAATTGGGAGGCTGATATGAGGCAGAGACTGGGAAAGGGACAAGTTTGGGGGAGAGCCCCAGGGCTGCATCTGTTAATATTGAGATGCTACTGGACACCCAAGTGGAGATGCCAAGGAGGCTACAGCTAGAATAAAGTCAGAGCTAAAGATAGAAATTTAGGACTTTGCCGGGCGCAGTGGCTCACGCCAGTAATCCCAGCACTTTGGGAAGTTGAGGTGGGCAGGTTGCCTGAGGTCAGGGGTTCAAGACCAGCCTGGTGGTGTTGGTCTTCACCAACATGGTGAAACCCTGTCTCTGCTAAAAATACAAAAATTAGCCGAGTGTGGTGGTGCATGCCTGTAGTCCCAGCTACTTGGGAAGCTGAGGCGGGAGAATTGCTTGAGCTCAGGAGGTGGAGGTGCAGTGAGCCGAGATTGGGCCACTGCCCTTATAGCCTGGGTGACAGAGTGAGACTCTGCATAAAATAAAATAAAATAAAATAAAATAAATAAATACATAAATAAATTTAGGACTGACTGTCATTTAAATCAAAGGTGATGAACTTTTTAAATGCCATGGACCCCTTTGGCAGTCTGGTGAAGCCTATAGCCCCCTTCTCAGAATGATGCTTTTAAATGCATAAAATAAAATACATAAGATTGCAAAGGAAAACTATATTAAAATATAAGTAGGTATTAAAAAATTGTGATAAAGTAATATAATGTATTAATACATTAAATAACAGATTTATATATCTAATAACTAACATAATTGCAAGTAGTATAAAAAAGATAAAAATAGTTTTAGATGTCTGGAAGAACTGTAATACAACATGAACACGTTCATGCTTGGTGACAGAGCCCCAGATATGGCAGTACCACTGCTTTATTTATGAATGAAAGAAATATTAACTTTCAGATAGAGATTAGTGAAGATAGAATATTTTTTCCCATTCAACTTCATGGATCCCTTAAATGATATTTAAAGCTATAGAACACGATGAAATCTACTAGTATGTGGATAAAGAAGAACAAGCGTTCCTAGGACTAATCTGGGATGTTCTTATATCAGGAGATTGAACGAAGGTAGAGGAGCTTAAAAGAGACTGAGAAGGCACAGGCAGTGAGGTAGGAGAGGAACCAAGAGGGGAGAAGTCGGTAAGTCAAGACAAGAAAATGTCTATGGGAAGGAGTCAAGGATCTGTATTCTTCATGACCTTCAGGGATTTATTGTGTACACGGATGATTTAGATTCCTCTTTACTGGATTGTTCCCATTGTTCATTCAGCTACTATTTTTCAACCAAAACAATATAGCAAGCAAGGTGTTCTAGGGCTGGGAATACAGAAATAATGATCACTTCCTCTGTGCTAGGCACTCAGTATTCAAGAATTGAATCCTATCACATCCATATTATTATTACTTTCACCAGTAGGTGAAATCATCAGAATCATCTAAGCGTTTTGCTAACAAAGGAAAAGAAAAAAGATGGCCGTGGCCCACCCCAGACATTCTGAGTCAGAATGGGAAGTTGGGATGCCCATGTCCCACTGTGTTTCCAATAAATTGCATAGGTGATTTACATTTGTTTATTTGTTTATTTTTGTAGAGATGGGGTTTCACTATGTTGCCTCCTGGTTTGGCTTCTCAAAGCAATGGGATTATAGGCGTAAGCCACCAAGACTGGCCTGATTTCCATGCTGACCAAAGTTTGTCTTTGATTTTTAAAATTATCTTTTTTTGTAGATTTAAAAAAATTTATCTTTAATTTTTGTGGGTACATAGTAGGTGTACATATTTATGGGGTACATGAGATTGTTTTGATACAGGTATGCAATATGTAATAATCACATCATGGAGAATAGGCTGTTCATCCCCTCAAGGATTTATCCTCTGTGTTACAAAAAAAATCCAATTACACTTTTTTTTTTTTTTTTTTTGAGATGGAGTCTCGCTCTGTTACCAAGGCTGGAGTGCAATGGTGCGATCTCGGCTCACTTCAACCTCTGCCTGCTGGGTTCAGGCAATTCTCTTGCCTCAGCCTCCCGAGTGGCTGGAATTATAGGCATGAACCCATGATGGCCGGCTAATTTTTGTATTTTTTCAGTAGAGATAGGGTTTCGCCCCGTTGGCAGATGATCCACTCGCCTCAGCCTCCCAAAGTGCTGGGATTACACGTGTAAGCCACCATGCCTGACCTTTGTTTTGTAGAGACAAGGTCTTGCTATGTTGCCCAGCCTGGTCTTGAACTCTCGGCCTCAAGTGATCCTCCTGTTTTCACCTCCCAAAGTGTTGGGATTACAGTCGTGAGCCACTGTGCCTGGCCAATTACACTTTTTTAGTTATTTTGAAAGGTACAACAATTAAGTAATTATTGACTATAGTCAATCTGTTGTGTGATCAAATAGTAGGTTTTATTAATTCTTTCTGTTTTTTTTTGTACCCATTAACCATCTCTACCTCCCCTGCAGACCCCCACTACCCTCCCCAGCCTCTGGTCACCATACTCTACTCTCCATGTCCATGAATTCAATTGTTTCAATTTTTAGATTCCACAAATAAGTGATAACATGCGATGTTTGTCTTTCTGTGCCTAGCTTATTTCACTTAATGTAATGATCTCCAGTTCCATCTTTGCTGTTGCAAATGACTGAATCTCATTGTTTTTTAAGACTGAATAGTATTCTGTTGTGTATATGTACCACATTTTCTTTATCCATTCATCTGTTGATGGACACTTAGATTGCTTCCAAATCTTAGCTATTGTGAACAGTGCTGCAACAAACATGGGAGTGCCGATATCTCTTCAATATACTGACTTCCTTTCTTTTGGGTATATACCCAGCAGTGGGATTGGGGGATCATATGGTAGCTCTATTTTTAGTTTTTTGAGGAACCTCCAAACTATTCTCCAGAGTGGCTGTACTAATTTACATTCCTACAACAGTGTACGAGGGTTCCCTTTTCTCTTCATTCTCACCAGCATTTGTTATTGCCTGTCTTTGGATATATCCCATTATAACTGGGGTGAGATGCTATCTCACTGTAGTTTTGGTTTGCATTTCTCTGATGATCAATGATGTTGAGAACCTTTTCGTATGCCTGTTTGCCATTTGTCATCTTTTGAGAAATGTCTATTCAAATCTTTTGCCCAGTTTTAAATTGGATTATTAGACTTTTTTCCTATAGAGTTGTTTGAGCTCCTTATATATGCTGATTATAATCCTTTGTCAAATGAGTAGATTGCAAATTATTTTCTCCCATTCTATGGGTTGTCTCTTCACTTTGTTGATATTTTTCCTTTGCTGTGAGGAAGTTTTTTTTAACTTGATATAACTCCATTTGTACACTTTTGCTTTGGTTCCCTGTGCTTGTGGGGTATTGCTCAAGAAATTTTTGCCCATACCAATGTCCTGGAGATTTTCCCCAAAGTTTTCTTGTAGTAGTTTCATGGATTTAAGTCTAATCCATTTTGATTTATTTTTGTATATGGGGAGAGATAGGGTTCTAGTTTCATTATTCTGCATATGGATATCCAGTTTCTTATTCTTTTATTGTCTCTGTGTATTTTCAGACAAGACTGGGTGTGTTCGAAGGCTGGGCATGGTGGCTCACTCCTATAATCCCAGCACTTTGGGAGGCTGAGGTGGGAAGATCACCTGAGGTCGGGAGTTCGAGATTAGCCTGACCAACATGGAGAAACCCTGTCTCTACTAAAAAAAACAAAATTAACTGGGCATGGTGGCACATGCCTGTAATCCCAGCTACTTGGGAGGCTGAGGCGAGAGAATCGCTTGAACCCGGGAGGCGGAGGTTGTGGTGAACCAACATCACGCCATTGCACTCCAGCCTGGGCAATAAGAGTGAAACTCCATCTCAAAACAAACAAACAATAAAAAGATTGGGTGCATTCACAGTGGTATGGCTGTGACTGACTGTATTTTCAAATAGCTTGTCTTCAAGCTCACTAATTCTTTCTTCTGCTTGATCAATTCTGCTATTAAGATTCTGATGCATTCTTCAATATGCCAATTGCATTTTTCAGCTCCAGAATTTCTGCTTGATTATTTTAAATTATTTCAATCACTGTGTTAAATTTGTCTGATAGAGTTCTGAATTCCTTCTGTGTTATCCTGAATCTCTCTTAGTTTCCTCAACATAGCTATTTTGATTTCTCTGTCTGAAAGGTCACATATCTCTGTTTCTCCAGAATTGGTCCATGTCGGCTTACTTAGTTCGTTTGGTGAAGTCTTGTTTTCCTGGATGATGTTGATGCTAGTAGATGTTCTTTGGTGTTTGGGCATGGAAAAGTTAGGTGTTTATTGTAGTCTTCACTGTCTAGGCTTGTTTGTACCTGTCCTTCCCGGGAAGGGTTTCCAGATATTTGAAAGGTCTCGAGTGTTGTAATCTAAGCTATCTGCTTTGGGGGATACCCCAAGCTCAGCAACACTGTGGTTCTTGCAGACTTGTAGAGGTACTTCCTTGATGGTCTTGGACAAGATCTAGAAGAATTCTTTGAATTACCAGGCAGAGACTCTTGTTCTCTTCCCTTACTTTCTCCCAAACAAACAGAATCTGTCTCTCTGTTCTGAGCCACCTAAAGCTGGGGGTGGAGTGACACAAGCACCTCTGTGGCCACCACCACTGTGACTGTGTTGGGTCAGACCTGAAGCCAGCACAGCCTTGGCTCTCACCCAAGACCTGCTGTAACCACTTCCTGGCTACTGCCTATGTTCTCTCAAGGCCCTGGGGCTCTACCATCAACAGGTGACGAGGCCAGTCAGGCCTGTGTCCTTCCCTTCAGGTCAGCAAGCTCCCCTAGGCCTTTGGTGGGTCCAGAGGTGCTGTCTGGGCATCAGGGAGTAGAATTGAAAACCTTAGAAGTTTACCTGGTGTTCTATTGCACTGTGGCTGAGCTGGCACTCAAACCATAAGACACAGTTCTTCCCACGTTTCCCTCCCCTTTGCAAAGGCAGAGGAGCCTCACTTCATAGCCACCACCACCACAGGCCACAGGCAGTACTCCACAGGAAGTACCGCCATACTAACGCCAGTGTTCTCTTAAGGCCCAAAGTCTCTGAAGTCAGCGGGTGGTGAATGCTGCCTGGCCTGGGACTCACCCTTCAGGACAATGGGCTCCCTTCTGGCCCAGGGCAGGTCCAGAGATGTCATCCACGAGCCAGGTCCTGAAATATGTGACCCCAAGAGCCTGCCTGGTGCTTTGCTCATTTGTGGCTGTGCTGGTATCTGAGGCTAGCAAGTTCCAGAGGCTCACCCTAAGCCCTCAATTGAAGGGGGCCTGCCCCTCCACACCTGTGGGTATTTCTTGTCAGGTGGAGACAAGAGACTGAGAAAAGAAATAAGACACAAAGTACAGAGAAAGAACAGTGGGCCCCGGGGACCAGCACACTCAGCGTGCGAGGACCTGCACTGGCGCTGGTCTCCGAGTTCCCTCAGTATTTATTGATTACTATTTTTACTATCTCGGCAAGCGGAGTGTGGCAGGAGAACAGAGTGTTGGGGGGGAGAAGGTCAGCAGGAAAACATATGAGCAAAGTAATCTGTGTCATAAATAAGTTCAAGGGAAGGTACTGTGCCTGGATGTGCACGTAGGCTAGATTTATGTTTCTTTACCCAAATATCTCAGTGTAGCAAAGAGTAACAGAGCAGTATCGCCGCCAGCATATCTTGCCTCCAGCCATAGGGCGGTTTTCTCCTATCTCAGAATAGAATGAATGATTGGCTTTACACGGAGACATTCCATCAAGCGGAAAACTAGAGGCCTTTCTCTTATCTCAACCGCAAAGAGGCCTTCCTCTTTTACTAATCCTCCTCAGCACAGACCCTTTACGGGTGTTGGGCTGGGGGACAGTAAGATCTTTCCCTTCCCACGAGGTTATATCTCAGGCCATCTCAGTGGGGGGAAACCTTGGACAATACCCAGGCTTTCTCGGGCAGAGGTCCCTGCAGCTTTCCGCAGTGCATTGTGCCCCTGGTTCATGGAGAATGGAGAAGGGCGATGACTTTTACCAGGCATACTGCCTGCAAACATATTGTTAACAATGCACATCCTGCACAGTCCTAAATCCATTAAACTTTGATTCAGTACAGCACATGTTTCTGTGAGCACAGGGTGGGGGCTAAAGTTACAGGTTAACAACATCTCAAAGCAGAACAATCCTTCTTAATACAGATCAAAATGGAGTTTCTTATGCCTTCCTTTTTCTACCTACATAGACACAGTAACAGTCTGATCTTTCTTCCTTTCCCCCACACGCGATATAGTACCTGGGTGTCGCTGCTGGTTGTTCAGGCCCCAAAGACTCTTCATCTAGCAGATGATGCATGCTGGCCAGACGGTCCTTCCCTTCAAGGTGGCAGGTTCGCTTCCGACTCAGGGTGTATCTAGAAATGTTGTCTGGGAGCTGGGGCCTGGAATAGGGGCCTGGAATAGGGGCCTCACAACTCTGACCAGTGCCCTGTCTTGCAGTGGCTGAGCTGGTATCCAAGATGCAAGACAAGGTCCTCCCCACAAGAGGAAGGAAGGAGTGTCTTATGGAGCTAAGGGCTTTGCAGCCTGGAGTTAGGGGAGGGACGCCCCAGCGGGTGTCTCAGTATGTCACATGCTCTCCCACCAAGTCCACTGTCTCTGGGCCCAGTTCAGCCCTAGGACATGAAGTTGTGTCAGAAGAACTACAGGCTGATCAGGGTTGAGGAGCTGGGGAGAGTGGGTAGAAGATGAAGTCATGCCGGGCGTGGTGGCTCACACCTGTAATCCTAGCACTTTGAGAGGCCAAGGCAGGTGGATCACTTGAGGTCAGGAGTTTGAGACCAGCCTGTCCAACATGATGAAACCCTGTCTCTACTAAAATTACAAAAATTAGCCGGGCGTGGTGGTGGGTGCCTATAATCCCAGCTACTCGGGAAGCTGAGGAAGGAGAATTGTTTGAACCCGGGGGGTGGAGGTTGTAGTGAGCAAAGATCACTGCCACTGCACTCCAGCCTGGGCGACAGAGCAAAACTCCATCTTAAAAAAAAAAGATGGGCCGGGCGCGGCGGCTCATGCCTGTAATCCCAGCACTTTGGGAGGCCGAGACGGGTGGATCACGAGGTCAGGAGATGGAGACCATCCTGGCTAACCCGGTGAAACCCCGTCTCTACTAAAAAATACAAAAAACTAGCCGGGTGAGGTGGCGGGCGCCTGTAGTCCCAGCTACTCGGGAGGCTGAGGCAGGAGAATGGCGTAAAATGGCGTAAACCCGGGAGGCGGAGCTTGCAGTGAGCTGAGATTCGGCCACTGCACTCCAGCCTGGGGGACAGAGCGAGACTCCAAATCAAAAAAAAAAAAAAAGAAGATGAAGTCAGATGAAGATGGACTCTGTAGGGCATGGTATGATCAAATTTACTTTTTTTTTTTTTGCCTAAGAGTTGCAGTCCTTATGGCCTAGACTGTGTTTCAAGGATTTTTAGAGTCCCAGAGCACTGTAGCCCTCAGTGGTGAGGTTTGTGGGAACTCAAGCTCAGACAGCTGGGATAGGCGATTCCCCTCTGGCTAGGGCTAGTTTAAATGCTCCCCCAATAGGTGGGTGTTAGCTGAGTTTGGTTTAGTTTTCCTTTCTGCTCTAACAGAACAGCACTGAGTTCAGTGCCTTACAACTGCTGTGTACTCCCTCCCTCGGTGCCCAGAGACGTGCTCTGCACCATGCTGCTGCTGGAGTCAAGGGTGGAATGGAGGGGTGGGGGTACTATGAAAGCTCATGTGATTCTTTGGTTCTTTTTTTTTTTTTTTTAACTTTTAAGTTCAGGGTTACATGTGCAGGTATGTTATATAGGTAAACTTGTGTCACTGCGGTTTGTTGTATAGATTATTTCATCACCCAAATATTAAGCCTATTATCCATTTGTTATTTTTCCTGATCCTCTCCTTCCTCTCCTTCCTCCAGCCTCCACCCTCCACCCTCCACCCTCCACCCTCCACCCTCCACCCTCCACCCTCCACCCTCCGGTAAGCCCCGGTGTCTGTTGTTCCCCTCTTTGTGTCCATATGTTGTCATCATTTAGTCCCCACTTATAAGTGAGAACATGTAGTATTTGGTTTTCTGTTCCTGCAATAGTTTGCTAACGATAATGACCTCCAGCTCCATCCATGTTCCTGCAAAGGATATGATGTCATTCTTTTTTATGGATGCATAGTATGCTACAGGGTATAGATATTGTATTTTTTAAAATCCAGTCTACTATTCATGGGCATTTAGGTTGAGTCCATGTCTTTGCTGTTGTTAACAGTGCTGCAATGAACATATGTGTGCATGTGTCTTTATGATAGAAGCTTTATATTCCTTTGGGTATATACCCAGAAATGGGATTGCTGCATCAAACGGTAGTTCTGTTTTTAGATCTTTGAAGAATTGCCACACTGTTTTCCACAATGGCTGAACTAATTACATACACACCAATAGTGTATAAGCATTCCTTTTTCTCTACAACTTCACCAACACCTGTTACTTTTTGAGTTTTAGTAATAGCCATTCTGATTGGTGTGAGAAGGTATCTCATTGTGGTTTTGATTTGCATTTCTCTAATGGTCAGCGATGTTGAGCTTTTTTTTTCACATGCTTGTTGGCCACATATACGTTTCTTTTGAAAACTGTCTGTCTGTTCATGTCCTTTGCCCAATCTTTAATGGGGTTGTTTTCTTGTAAAAATTAAGTACCTTACAGATGCTGGATAATAGACTTTTGCCAGATGCATAGTTTGCAAAATGTTTCTCCCATTCTGTAGGTTGTCTGTTTACTCTGTTGCTAGTTTATTTTGCTGTGGAGAAGCTCTTTAGTTTAATTAGATCTCGTTTATCAATTTTTGCTTTTGTTGCAATTGCTTTGGGCGTTTTCATCATGAAATTTGTGCCTGCTCCTATGTCCAGAATGGTATTGTCTAGGTTGTCTTCCAGGGTTTTTATAGTTCTTAGTTTTACATTTAAGCCTTTAATTCATCTTGAGTTAATTTTTGTATGTGGTGTAAGGAAGAGGTCCAGTTTCAATAGTTTGCACATGGCTAGCCAGTTATTCTATCACCATTTATTGAACAGGGAGTCATTTCCCCCATGCTTGTTTTTGTTGACTTTGTTGAAAATTAGATGGTTGTAGATGTGTTGCCTTATTTCTGAACTCTATATTCTGTCCCATTGGTCTGTCTTTGCACAAGTACCATGCTATTTGGTTACTGATGTATAGTTTGTAGTAGTATAGCTTGAAGTTGGGTAGCGTGATGCCTCCAGCTTTATTCTTTTTGCTTAGAATTGCTTTATTCTTTTTGGTTAGAATTGTCTTGGTTATTTGAGCTCTTTTTTTGGTTCCCTTTGATTTTTTTTTTTTTTTTGTAAATGGAGTTTTACTCTTGTAGCCCAGGCTGGAGCACAATGGTGTGATCTTGGCTCACTGCAACCTCTGCCTCCTGGGTTCAAGCGATTCTCCTGCCTCAGCCTCCTGAGTAGCTGGGATTACAGGAGCCGGCCACCACTCCCAGCTAATTTTTGTATTTTTAATAAAGATGGGATTTCACTATGTTGGCCAGGATGGTCTCAAACTCCTGACTTCAGATAATCGCCTGTCTTGGCCTCCCAAAGCGCTGGGATTAAAGGTGTGACCCAGAGCGCCCAGCCCATATGAATTTTAAAATAGTTTTTTCTAGTTCTGTAAAGAATGTCATTGGTCGTTCGACAGGAATAGCACTAAATCTATAAATTCAATGAGCAGTATGGCCATTTTAGCAATATTGATTCTTCCTATGAATAAGCATGGAATGTTTTCCCATTTAAGGAGCTTTTTTTTTCTGTGTAGATAGTTGTTAAATTGGTGTCCTTGCAGTGGGGCGGATGATTGGTGGAGCCTTTTATTCTGCCATCTTGCTCTGCTTCCTTCATAGATTTTTTTAAAAATTAAAATTTATAAAAGAAACTATAAAAATTCCTATTAAGAGAGAAAAAGAAACAGCAAATATAATAAATGGGTTCACTGTATTATGCTGAAAGTGGTAAGTGCTATGGGAAAAAAGGAAAAAGCTGGGTAGAGGAAGGGGTTTTGAAATGCCAGGGGGCAGGAAAGCTCATATTTCTGAGTATTCATAGAGTGAACTCACTGAGGCTGTGCAATTAGGTATCTGTGGTCAAAGTCCTGGCAAGAGCTATTTAAAATGCCCTAACGCGGGAGCATGAAGCTGTGTCAGAAGAACTGCAGCGTGGTCACTGTGGAGGAGCTGGGGAGAGGGAGTAGAAGATGAAGTCAGATGAAGATGGACACTGTAGGGCATGGCATGATGAAATTTACCTTTTTTTTTTTTGTTTTTTGAGACGGAGTCCCACTCTGTTGCTGGGACTAGAGTACGTGGCTGTGATCTCGGCTCACTGCAACCTCCGCCCCCTGGGTTCCAGAGATTCTCCTGCCTCAGTCTTCCAAGTAGCTGGAATTACAGTCGCACTCTATCACGTCTGGCTAATTTTTGTAGTTTTAGTAGAGACGGGGTTTTGCCATATTGGCCAGGCTGGTCTCAAATCCCTGACCTCAAGTGATCCGCCTGCCTTGGCCTCCCAAAGTGCTGGGATTACAGGTATGAGCCACTGCTCCCAGCCCCCAAATTTGCATTTTAAAAGCAGCACTCAGCTGCTGTACTGAGAGTAAACTAACTGAACCCATGTCTTCTTGGGCCACCTTCTGCTTTGGATTAGCTTAAGCAAAACTAATGAGTTCTAAATACAATCCCTGTCTGGCCTGGTTATAGGTGATGTCAGATCTTTAGTTTCCCATAGTAGCCCTAATTTATCTTTATTTTTGCCCATGACACTCTCAGCTTTCAACTTAGCATTGCTGGTGGGTTATAGTTAGGGTTTGTCGTTTTCAGAAAACTCTTCATTCTAATTAGTTACGGTAATCTGTTTCTTATGAAAGATGAATTTTATGCATCTTTAAATCTTTGAAAACATAGCCTTGCCTCATGTTGGTTCTCTTCCACCCCTGTAGGCCTGATAAATGTTGTTGAAAAACTGCACTTTGACAGCATAATTAAGGCATAATTTTATTCTATTTTCTTAACCTCTGTCACTCAAAAAAAAAAAAAAAAAGAAAAAAAGCGAATAGAATTCATGTGGCTGGAAGAACAAGGTAGCAGTGATTTATTTATGTCAGACTGGAGGAGGATATTGATATTTATTGAAATAAAATGTAAAGATGGTAAATGGTCTAATAATCAGAACCTGGTTAACATCATGGCCTGAGCAGGTGGGGTAGTGACCGGCAGAGCCCTGGAGACTGCTCTTATTTCAAATACGAGGGATACGGTGTCAGAGGGAAGGGATTACATTAGAAGAAGAGAATGCTCACATTTACTCACAGCAGACTGTTTGCTGAGCTAATGCCTTGTCTATGGAATTGTGGCTGAATTCCTACCCACAGCCTTCTTGGTCCTCTCTAGTCTTCTACTGCCTTTACAGATTGATCATGGGCTGCAGTGGACCCTTTAGCACTTCAGAATTCTCTTAACCCACCTTGTACTGTCTCCAAATGGTTGCCTTTACCCGAGTCTCCAGTGTTGTAAAACCTTTTGTCCTCAAAGGCACAAGATGTTCTGAATTGGCCCCTTCAGTGTATTTCCAGGGTATTTGTAGTGACAGAAATGGTCCATCACTGAGTGGTAAGATCCTGTAGTATACTCCTTATATGTATGTTTCATTCATTCCTCTCAGTAATGGTATGAGACTTCCTTCCTTCCTTCCCTCCTTCCTTCCCTCCCTCCCTTCCTTCCTTCCTTCCTTCCTTCCTTCCTTCCTTCCTTCCTTCCTTCCTTCCTTCCTTCCTTCCTTCCTTCTTCCTTCCTCCCTCTTTTTCTTTCTCTCTCTCTCTCCCTTTCTCCCTCTCTCTCTCCCTCTCTTTCTCCCTTTCTCTCTCTTTCCCTCTCTCTCTCTTTCTTTCTCTCTTTTCTTTTTGACAGGGTCTTTCTCCATTGCCCAGGCTGGAGTGCAGAGAAACAATTTTGGCTCATTGCAGCTTCAACATCCCAGATGATCCTCCCACCTCAGCCTCAGGAGTAGCTGGGACTACAGGTACATGCCACCATGCCCAGCTAAGTTTTTAAATTTTTTGTTGAGATGGAGTTTCACCGTGTTGCCCAGGCTGGTCTTGAACTTGGGCTTAGGTGGTCCACCATCCACCCTTCTAGGCTTCCCAAAGTGCTGGGATTATAGGTGTGAGCTACGGCACTTGGCCTATTTCATTTTCTAGATAAGAAAAGTAGGCCGGGCGCGGTGGCTCAAGCCTGTAATCCCAGCACTTTGGGAGGCTGAGACAGGTGGATCAGAGGTCATGAGATCGAGACCATCCTGGCTAACATGGTGAAACCCCGTCTCTGCTAAAAACTACAAAAAACTAGCCGGGCGAGGTGGCGGGCGCCTGTAGTCCCAGCTACCCGGGAGGCTGAGGCAGGAGAATGGCGTGAACCCGGGAGGCGGAGCTTGCAGTGAGCTGAGATCAGGCCACTGTGCTCCAGCCTGGGTGATAGAGCGAGACTCCGTCTCAAAAAAAAAAAAAAAAAAAAGAAAAGTGAAGCCCAGGCTGGATGTGGTGGCTCACGCCTGTAATCCCAGTTCTTTGGGAGGCTGAGGCTGGTGGATCACTTGAGGTCAGGAGTTTGAGAACAGCCTGGCCAACTTGGTGAAACCCTGTCTCTACTAAAAATACAAAAATTAGCCAGGCGTGGTGACGGGTGCCTGTAGTCTCAGCTACTTGGGAGGCTGAGGCAGGAGAATTGCTTGAACCAGGGAGGCAGAGGTTGCAGTGAGCCGAGATTGCACCATTACACTCCAGCCTGGGCAACAAAGTGAGACTCCAGCTCTAAAAAGAGGAGAAGCCCAGAAACATTAGGTCATGTGCCAAGTTTACACAGAATGACTATGAGCCAGACTCCTAGCCCCTGTGTGAATGGTTATATTATGCCTTATACTATTGCAATTTATTAATATTTACATGTCTGTTCCTTAAAAACTCTTTGAAAAATTGGACAATGTCACGTTTGTCTTTGTGTTCTCCATAGTTCCCCACACAGCTCCTTACACATTGTAGGGGGGCGATAACACTGTGATGAGTGAATGAATTGCACTCAGATGCCTAACACTAGTACTTTGAATTTTCAAGCTTATTCACATCTCCCGTCTCCCAGTAAAGAAGGATATTTTAATAAGCTTTGGGGGAGAAATGAACAGAAAGAAAACATTGCCAAGAAAAACCCCTTTTTGAGACTGGTTCTGAAAGTCACATGGCAAGGGAAGAAGAAAATGGTTCTGTAGGGGAGGAACCTCAGGAAGGGGTTCTCTAACGTCTGATTCAAAGCAGAGTTCTTTGCTTGTAAAGTCTTGTTCCCATGCAGTTGAGATCTAAATCTCTGTTTATAGATTAAAATGCTGCTAATGCTGGCAAGTTGCAGCAAATTGGTTGCCTGGAGATGATAATACTTTGTTAATCCAGTATCGCGCTGGGCCGGGCATTATTGAAACCCAATCTAGGAAGGACTTTCTGATCGTTGAGAATTAGGAGAAGGCTGGGGCAATCCAAGTGGCATTTGCATGATGCATTTAGGAACAGTTGTAAGTAATCAACTTAGGGTGCTTGGGGTACCATTCCTTAAGGTGACCTCCTAAACTTGTCAGAAAGTTATCTCTGCTTTCCTTTATAGATTTGACACCTATATATGTATGCTTAGAAAATATATTTTTTTTTTGCTTATTTTTGAACTTTATAAAAAAATAGTATCATACTATGTGTGTTCTGAAACTTGTTAACTCACTTTTTTCCTCCACATTATTTCCTAAGATTCAGTTCATCCATGTTGAAGCTTGTAGCTATGGTTCACTTATTTTTATTTTTTTTATTTTTTTCTGAGATGGAGTTTCGCTCTTGTTACCCAGGCTGGAGTGCAGTGGCATGATCTTGGCTCACTGCAACCTCCGCCTCCCGGGTTCAAGTGATTCTCCTGCCTCAGCCTCCAGAATAGCTGGGATTACAGGTGTGTGTCACCATGCCCAGCTAATTTTTGTATTTTTAGTAGAGATAGGGTTTCACCATGTTGACCAGGCTGGTCTCAAACTTCTGACCTCAGGTGATCCCGCTGCCTCAGCCTCCCAAAGTGCTGGGATTGCAGGTGTGAGCCACTGTGCCCTGCTGGTTTACTTATTTTTATTGCTGTATATTATTCCATTGTATCAATACTGCCATTTACTTATCCAATCTTCCATTGATGAATACTTGAACTGTTCCAGTTCTTTTTATCATGAACAATGCTAAGAACATTCTTGAATATGTTTTTTGTGCACATGTGCAATGATTCTTGGGGTATACAATTAAGCCTGATATTGACATGAGTGTTCAATTTCTCAAGATAGCACACAACTATTTTGCACTGATGTTGAACCGTGGTTGCTGGCAATTAGGGAGGGAGCACTGTATTTGGGACATGGGGAAGGAATGAGGCCAGGGAGGGTCTTGGTAGATGGGAGGGCAGGGAAAGAATTCTAGGCATAGAAAAGTGGTAGTTGCAGGCATTCTTGGGCAGGCCTGAGCTTAGCTGGTGAAAAACAGAAAGGCTGGAGCACAGAAGTGGGGGAACATTGGCAATGAGGTGGGAGAGGAAATCAGAGTTAAGTTCTGAAAGTCAGGTTAAAGAATTTGATTTTTTTCAATGTGAGGATTTTAAGAGTAGATGTTATTTTATTTACATTTCTAAATAACATTCTGGCTGCTCTGTAGAGAACGGATTAGGATTGAAAGCAAGAAGAACATTAGAAGCCAACCATAACAGTCTGAGAGCCTGGGGCTGAGCAGTGCAGAGCTGGTTGTGTTGTGGTAGGGGAGATAAGACCTGCTATCAGAGCAGATGTGGACTGTGAAGGAGAGACAAGAATCAAGGCTGACTCTGAGTCCCCAAAACTTGTCCCATCTACCTCTTAAGTTTTTCTCAAATGTATGTGTCCTTTCTTTTTTGCATTCCATTACCTCAAGTCTTACTGTCTCTCATTTGACTACTGCAAGAAGCTGTCAGCGAACTTTTCCCAGGGCCTCAAGCTGGCCCTCTGGTCCTTCATCCATCTCCATATAGCTGATGAAATTACTTTTCTAATCAATGATTTTTCTAGATAAAGCAAGTCACATCATTTTCTTCAGTAAAATTCTTAGGTGAGTCCCTAAATGCCCTTGGACCAAAACCCTATTCCTCAGGGATAGGAAAAGGAATTACAATGTTAAGTACTTTACATACCTTAAATCCGCATTTAATCCCTCCTAGAATCCCATGAAGAAGCAATTACCCTTGTTTTATGGGTAATACAACTGAGGCCAGAGTGAAGGAACTTTCCCAACATCATAGGGTCACAGAGATATTAAATGTTAGGGGTCTGTTCACATAAGCCAGTGGTTCCCAAACATGGGTGCAAGAGGGTCCTTCTTGGGGGCGAGAAGGCCCCCCAGGGCAATGATATCTGAATATCCTGGGGAGGGACCTGAGTTAATTCTCTCTCTCCCTCCTTCCCTCCCTCCCTCCCTTCTTTCTTTTTTTAAATTTCTTGACTTTACTTATTTATTTTTTGAGTCAGAGTCTCACTCTGTCACCCAGGCTGTAGTACAGTAGCGCCAGCTCAGCTCATTGCAACCTCCAACTCCTGGGCTCAAGCAATCCTCCCACCTCAGCCTCCCGAGTAGCTGGAACTACAGGAGTGCGACACTACGCCTCACTAATTTTTCTGTTTTTTGGAGAGATGAAGTTTCACCATGCTGCCCAGGCTGGTTTCAAACTCCTGAGCTCAAATGTACACCCACCTTGGCCTCCCAAAATGTTGAGATTATAGGCATGACCCACCATGCCGAGCCTGACTTTGTTTTTTTAAGGCAGTTTTAGGTTCTCAGGAAAATTGAGTGGAAAGTAGAGACTACCCATATGCTTTCTGCCCCAACACATGCTCATTATCAACATCCCCCATCAGGGTGGTACATTTGTTACAATCTATGGACTGTACTATCTCCACAGTGTTGCCTTGTCCAGAGTGTCATATAATTGGAATCAAATAGTGTGTAGGCTTTTCAGATTGGTTTCTTTCACTTAGTAATGTGCATTTAAGAAGCCAAAATGCACATTAAGAAGGTTAATGTCTTTTCATGGCTTGATAGCTCATTTCTTCTTAGTGCTAAGTAATATTTCATTGTCTGAATGTACCACATTTTATTCATTCACCTACAGAAAGACATCTTGGTTGCTTCTAAGTTTGGGCAATTATTAATAGAGCTGCTATAAACATCTGTGTGCAGCTTTTTGTGTAGATATACATTTTTAGCTCTTCTGGGTAAATATGAAGGAGCTCAATTGCTGGGCTCAAGCGATCCTCCTGCCTCAGCCTCCCAAAGTGCTGGGATTATAGGAATGAGCCCCCATACCTGGCTGAACATGAGAGTTGGAAGGGGAAAAACATCCAAACTGTATCACTGATATATAGAAAAGTGATTAACTTTTGTATATTAGCCTTGTATCCTATAACTTTGCTATGATTGCTTATTAGTTCTAGGAGTTTTTTGGTTGATCCTTTCATATTTTCTATGTAGACAATCATCTACGAACAAAGAAAGATGGATTTCTTCCTTACCAAATCTGCATAGCTTTTATTTCCTTTTCTTGTCTTATTGCATTAGGTAGGACTTACAATACAGTGCTGAAAAGCAGTGGTGAGAAGGGAAATCCTTGCCTTATTTTTAATTTTAGTGGGAAAGCTTCAAGTTTGTCACCACTAAGTGGGTTTTTTATAGATATTCTTCATCAAGTTGAGGAAGTTCCTTTCTATTGTTAGTTTACTGAGAGTTTTTATTATGAATAGGTATTGAATTTTATGAGATGATTTTTCTGCATCTATTGATATGGTCATATGATTTTTCTCTTTTATCTTGTTTATGTGATTAATTACATTAATTTATTTTTGCATGTTTAACCAGTTTTGCATACCTGGGATAAATCTCATGTGGTTGTGGTGTATTTTGTTGAAGATTTTTGCGTCTATGTTCATGAGAAATATGTTCACGAGAAATATGTTGTTCTGTAGTGTTCTTTGTCATGTCTTTGTTTAGTTTTGATATTAGGGTAAATCTGGCTTCACAGAATGAGGTAGAAAGCATTCTCTCTGCTTCTAATTCTGAAAGAGATTATCGAGAATTGGTATACTTTCTTCCTTAAGTGTTTGGTAGAATTCACCAGTGAACCCATTAGGGCCGGGTACTTTCTGTTTTGGAAGGTTATTAATTATTGAGTAAATTTCTTTGACAGATATAGGCCTATTCAGGTAGTCTATTTCTTCTTGTGTGAGTGTTGACAGATTGTGTCTTTCAAGAAATTGGTTCATTTCATCTAGGTTACCAAATTTGTGAGTGCTATGGTTTGAATGTATTCCCCAAATTTTATGTGTTGGAAACTTAATCTACATTGTAATAGGATTAAGAGGTGGGGCTTTTTAGAGGTAATTAGATAATGAGTAAGTTAATGCCATTATTGTGAAAGTAGGTTAGTTATCTTGGGAATGGGGCTCCTGAAAAAAAGACGATTATGGCCCAATTTTCTCTCTGTGTCTTTTGTGCTCATTTGCCCTTCTGCATATGGCCCGTGTAGTCTTTCAATGAGTCTGTGTCTCTGGACTGTGAACCTCATGTGTGTTTCTCAGTGCCCTCTAGCCCCCCATCCCCTTAGGTGGACAGGGTGGCTAGGTTGGGTATTTCCCTTCCCCTAGGTAGGTTAGGCTCTGATAAAACCCCAGCAGGTTAGGCACTGGTAAGATAGTTTAGCAAGGTATTCTTGTTAAGAAGAGAATGCTCTGGCGTATTTCAAAATGTTTTCTTTTTTCTTTGCTTTGCTGGAAGCACCAGGGAATTTTTCTTCTGTATTCACTAAGACAGCCTGGTAGAGCTCCAGGACGTGAAACTCACAAAAGTTCCCCACTTCCCCAGACTGGGTCTCCCTGGAGTTTTTATCTCTCGGACTTGTCCACACTGATCTTCTAGCAATTCGTCAGTTTCAGTTTAGGTATCCTGACCCAGGACCTGGAGATTTCTTTTCCGCTCTAGTAAGTTGTGATCCTCTGTATTCACCTGTCTCTTTAATTTTGGGGGTAGACATTTGCCTTGTGACCTCATTTCTCTTAAGGGTCTAAGAAGAGTTGTTAATTTCAGTTTGTTCAGCTTTTTACTAGCTGGGGTGGAGTGGCAACTTACAAGCATATTTCTCTCCTCTTTTCTTCTTTCTCCCATTCTTTTCTTTCTCTCTGTCTCTATTTTTCATTCTCTTTCTTTCTCTCCATCTCTCTTTCCTTTCTTTTTCTCTCTCTTTCTTTCCCTCCTTCTCTCTCTTTCCTTCCTTCTTCCTTTCTTTTTTCTTTTCTGTATTTTTGACATGTAATTCAGGTGATTCTGAGGACCTGTTCATCCGGGAAACTGACAAGAACTATGGATCAGGAGTTTTCCTCTGACCATTACTGAATTCCTGAACCCATTCCAACTCTTCCTGCTTTTCTGCTGTCTTTGTCACCAAAAGAACATTTGGAAGCCAGTACTGAGGGCTTGGGGGAGCTGCTAGTTGTAGCTTCTAGATTCTTTCAAACAGATTGGTAAATTTTTAGGAATCTCATGAACTGATTGTTAAGCTGCCATTTGCCAAATCAGAGTCATTTGACAGCCACAGGTTGCCTATGGAGAGGAGTTTGGCAAAAATAAATGAAAGCCTTTTGTGAGAATCAATTGACTATATAGCAATTGCAATAAAGAGTATGTATATTTTAATGCCTGGGTGCAGTGGCTCACGCCTGTAATCCCAGCACTTTTTGAGGCCAGGTCTGGTGGATTACCTGAGGTCAGGAGTTCGAGACCAGCCTGGGCAACACAGTGAAAGCCTGTCTCTACTAAAAATACAAAAATCAGTCTGGTGTTGTGGCAGGCACCTGTAATCCCAGCTACTTGGGAGTTCTGAGGCAGGAGAACTGCTTGAACCCTTGAACCCAGGAGGCAGAGGTTGCAGCGAGCCGAGATCATGCCATTGCACTCCAGCCTGGGTGACTGAGCGAGACTCCATCTCAAAAACAAACAAACAAAAAAAGAGTATGCATATTTTAAGAAGAAAATTAAAAAATAAATATTATGTATATTTTATTGTTTTATGTAAATTGTGTGCCACATATCTTTCATATTAGTGAGTTTATAATAATCCTAGGTATATACATATGTTTATGTGTGCATACACATAGGGACTTATTTTGGGAGAATCAGTTGTTAAACATTTACCGGCACTAGTTTTTGTTGTTGCTGAGACGGAGTTTTGCTCTTGTCACCCAGGCTGGAGTGCAATGGCATGATCTTGGCTCACTGCAACCTCTGCCTCCTGGGTTCAGGCGATTCTCCTGACTCAGCCTCTGGAGTAGCTGGGACTACAGGCATGCACCACCATGCTCAGCTAATTTTGTACTTTTAGTAGACATGGGGTTTCGCCATGTTGGCCAGGCTGGTCTCGAACTCCTGACCTCAGGTGATCCATCTGCCTCACCCTTCTAAAGTGCTGGGATTACAGGCATAAGCCACCATGCCTGGCCTAGCAGCATTAGTTTTATAGGAAAAACAATATGGTGGCAAATGCCAGCATCAAGATGCATGACACTTTCTTGGATGTGGTTATAAGAAATTCTTCCCAATAAACAATCCTGGAGAGTAAACTCTTTCTTTGATCTTTGTTTCCAGAACAGTGTCTTTCTATAAATAAGACCTGAGACTGTGGGTCACATATGTAACCTGCATCTATTCAGGCCACCTCACACCAGGGCACAGGTGACATTTTGCCCAGTGACGTTTTGCTGACCTTGTTCCTACTTGCTGTTTCAGGTCTTCCAGCCTCCCCTCTTGACATTTCTGTGACTTCCCAGGGATGTGTCACCAATCCCATCCTCTTGTGACGGATCTTCTATGACTTTCCCTTGCTTTTAGGGACTCTCAGGCCCTCATGAGCTCCTTTTAGGGCCCGTGTGATTTGGCTCATGCCTCCTCCCCTCAGGACCTTTGCACATTCCACTTCTTCTGGCCAAGGGACGCCCGTCCTGCTCCTGGTCAATGTCAACCATGGGCCTTTCCAGCCTCAGCAAGGCCATTCCTGACCTCCTCCACAAATTTATCTCAGAGCAGCCTGTGCTCTGCCACCCTGCTCACCAGTGTTGTGCACATATACTTTGGTGTGGCTGTTTAATATCAGCTCATCTTTGAACTCCCAGTGACTTTAGAACAGGGACCCACTTCTTTGTCATCACTGCTTACCTGGCACCTAACGCAGTGTCTGGCATTGATAAATAAGTGTGTGTTATTTTGACCACAGCCAGGCACAACTATTAACTATTGCCAAGAGGCCAGGCCGAGGCATCCCTGCAGAGGTTCCTTGAGTGTGTGTGTGTGTGTGTGTGTGTGTGTTTTGTGAGACAGTCTCACTCTGAGCCCAGGCTGGAGTGCAGTGGCACAATCTTGGCTCACTGCAACCTCTGCATCCTGGGATCAAGAGATTCTCGTGCCTCAGCTTCCCGAGTACCTGGGACTACAGGCACATGCCAACATGCCTGGCTGATTTTTGTATTTTTAGGAGAGACAGGGTTTCACCATGTTGGCTGGGCTGGTCTTGAACTCTTGGCCTCAAGCGATCCACCTGCCTTGGCCTCCCAAAGTGCTGGGATTACAGGCGTGAGCCACCGTACCCAGCTGAGCATGTGGTTTTAAAGCCCATTTTAACTGGTGCCTGCTCGAGCACCTTGCAGTCTGCTGAAGGACGAGAAAGAACACAATAGCGTCAGGAGGCAGGAGGGTGGCTGTCCTGGAAGGAAGCCCACAGGGGGCTTCTAGGGCTACGGAAATGTTCTGTCCCTGGATTTGGGTGATAGTGATGTGTAAAAATTTGTATACTACGTGGATGTTATGTCTCAATTACAAAAATAATAGAGGGAGGTAGTAGAGTGTACAGATTGCCTGGGCTCTGGACTCAGGCACGTCTGGGCCTGAATCCACAGCTAAATGACATGTCCAGGTCCCTTCTCTAGACCTCAGTTTTCTCATTTACAAAATGGGTATTATAGTTTTAGCCTTATGATTATGCGTAAGGCTTAGCAAATTTTAGGATTAGAAATTCAGTAACCTGTAAAGGCAATTCTTTGCCTACTTTATTACTGTGGAAGTTGTCAAACAAACAAAAAACAAACAAACAAACACCCTGACAGACAGCTGGGGAAGGCCAAAACAGAGCTCCAATGCTTGTATACCTGATAGAAACAATGATCACAAAAGGTTTTGAAAAACCAAAACATTGCACAAAGGCCATCTCAACTTTACACAAAAAGTACTTCTGCAAGGACATCTGCGCGGTAACTGCCTGTCCAACCTCCGACTGGTGCCACCCTTGTTATTGATCTTTATAGCCAAGGATAATTATTTCAAGCCGATTATGTAATCCTTCTCACCTTTTTTCTTTAAAACCCTTTGTCTTTTCTTACCTCCCTAAATATGCACACAATTTGGTATGACAAGTGTATCTCCATTGCAACGCTCTGTTGCAAGTAAACATCTTTTCTTTTAGAGAGTGTTTCTCTGGCCGGGCGCGGTGGCTCAAGCCTGTAATCCCAGCACTTTGGGAGGCCGAGACGGGCGGATCACGAGGTCAGGAGTTCGAGACCATCCTGGCTAACACGGTGAAACCCTGTCTCTACTAAAAAATACAAAAAAAACTAGCCGGGCGAGGTGGCGGGCGCCTGTAGTCCCAGCTACTTGGGAGGCTGAGGCAGGAGAATGGCGTAAACCCGGGAGGCGGAGCTTGCAGTGAGCTGAGATCCGGCCACTGCACTCCAGCCTGGGCGACAGAGCAAGACTCTGTCTCAAAAAAAAAAAAAAAAAAAGAGAGTATTTCTCTACTTGTTATTTAGGTGGATATTGCCGAAGACAGGGTAAGGAAATGCATTTTAGCAGGAACATTTCAGGTAGATATTACCAAAATGTTTCTTAGGAAGTACAATTCTTTCTTGGAAGTCTGTGAGAGGATCTCCCTAGCCAGCTAGGAGAAAGGAGACTTTTCTAGTGGGCACATTCACTAATCACATGACTGCTGGGACAAGGCACTTCACCTATTTTTAGCTCGGTCTTCCTTATCTGTAAGATGGGAGGGAATAACCTTTGCAGCTGCTGCTGATGAGATGCTCAAAGCAAAATGGAAACAATCCAACTGGTGATTCAAAGTTGCGATACTGGGACTGCTATCTGCAGGCCCTTGCGTGAGAGGGGCGGGCAGTGCGGAATCCTGGTGGCGCCTTCCGGCAGGTGTCTGTTGTAATACCCTCCAGGGAAGGCGATGGAATTCGACAATGTGCAGGGATACACTGGGCCCTCTCTCTTCTAATTACATGGGGTTCACTCAGACTGGAGCTGAAGAGCTCATCTGAAAGCATTGTATTTTATACAACTCTGGGGTCAAATCTCTCCCTCTGAAGGGCTTAAGCACCTTATTGAAGCAGTCGGTGATGTCTGAGAGCAAATCATGCCTTATTATTTTCATTTGGTGCAGAGCGTGAAGGGACTGTGTTCACTGTAAACTGGTCAAAAACAGTCCGGGAAATAATTTTCGAGCACGTCCTGGTTTTGATTATGTTCCGAGAAGTAGCAGTATTAGGGTGCAGACAAAAGGCAATCAGCTGAAGGAGTTTTGGACTTTAAAAGCATCATTAGGTGATACGTTGTGCCAGAAATAACAAGTGCAATAGTGGCTCTTTAAGGAGTGAGAATCTGTCACTTACAGATTAAAGCTCCTCTTGTTACTCACATTCCCAACCCTAACAGCTGCTAATTCTTTATCAGGAGAAAGTAACCTCATTCGATTATTTCCACTGAGGTTGAAGGACTGTAACTTAACCAAATACACAATTATTTTTCCTAGGTTTTAGTTACAGTTATAATTGGTTATAGTTAAGTTTCAAAAATAACTTAGGGCTGGGCGTGGTGGCTCATGCCTGTAATCCCAGCACTTTGGGAGGCTGAGGCGCACGGATTGCTTGAGGCCCAGAGTACGAGACCAGCCTGGCCATCATGGCGAAACCCCGTCTGTACTAAAAGTACAAAAATTATCCAGGCGTGGTGGCCCGCGGCTGCAATCCCAGCTACTCAGGAGGCTGTGGCAGGAGAATCGCTTGAACCCAGCAGGCAGAGAATGTAGTGAGCTGAGACTGAGCCACTGCACTCTAGCCTGGGCAACAGAGCGATACTCCGACTCAAAACAAACAAAACAGCAACAACAAAAAACTTAATTGAAATCTTACTTTAGGAAAAAAATCAGGATATTGGAACAATGGTTTAGGGCAGGATTAAGCTTTGTGGTAGATTCAAGTAGCCAAAAATGCTACAGATCACATACGTTTAGAGTTGCCAGGAATCCATACATCTGACCTGAACTATGTTTGAAAGCAGGTCCCACATTTACTCCTTCGTTCCTGGATGCCAAAGCCTTGGAAAATCAAGCTATCCATGTGAACTGCACTTTTAGGAGAAACCAGACTTTCTCAGCTTTGGCACCAGGGACATTAGATAATCATTGGTTCCAGATAGTAGCTGTACTTTTTCACTCATTACATATTTCCCTTTGCTTGTCCTTAAAAGGGACATTCTCCTGATTGCAGAAAATCCGATTTCAATATCCACTTTGTCCTGAAAATGCATGTAGATTACTGGTGGGCTTAGTAGCCACTCAAGAAGATCCCCCATATTAAAGTGATCTTATTTATTTATTTTTATTTTTTAGAGATGGAGTCTCGCTTTGATGCCCAGGCTGGAGTGCAGTGGCATGATCTTGGCTGACTGCAACCTCCACCTCGTGGGTTCAAGCAATTCTCCTGCCTCAGGCCTCAGCCTCTTGAGTAACTGGGACTACAGGTGGATGCCACCATGTCTGGCTATTTTTTTTTTTTTTTTTTTTGTATTTTTGGTAGAGACAGGGTTTTGCCATGTTGGCCAGGCTGGTCTCGAACTCCTGACCTCAAGTGATCCACCTGCCTTGGCCTCCCAAAGTTCTAGGATCACAGGTGTGAGCCACCACGCCTGGCCTAAAGTGATCTGAGTTAGACCAAACCCTGTAGAAGACACAAATGAATTACAAAGCCTTTTGGGAGACACCTGAGTGTACAGGACTGAAGACATGAGAAGAAAACCAAACAGGTCTGTTCTGAGAAAGCCAGGACTGGATTGACTTCTTTTTTCTTTTATTCCTTGGTTTAATTTGTAACTTCAAGAAAGCATACTTGCCCCAAGTGCTTTCAGATCATTTAAACCGTTCAGGTAACGGGACTGGTCACATTCTCATGACTTTTTGTTTGAATAATTCATTGATTCACAGAGTGTTTGAAATTTTGCCTTGATTTTTTTTTTTTTAAACCCAGCTTTTGAGGTTTAATCTCTAGTAAGGGAAAGAACATCTCTTTGATAACCAGGGGAATGAGGAAGGATAAGAAGAGACTTTCCTGCATCCTTTTCTTCCTACCGCAGACACCACCACAGGCTCATCTGCATCCGCAGAGAAAATCTACATGGAGGCAGCCAGGCTTTCTCTGAGGCCAGATCTAGGCCTTTTCCCCTTGTCCAGATCTAGGAAAGATCAGCTGAGAGTTTGACACCTTTAAATGTCTGAATGGAATATTTACCATCTATTCTCTCTGAGGGCTGCTACCTGGGAGGTTTCATCTGTATAGTAAGACCCCCTTCGGTAACCAGGCCTCTTCTTTTCCCCCTGTCTTAATCTCTTTCGGCACCACAATCTCTTCTGCCAAGCACCAAGCCCCCATTCTTTCTGTGAGCTCAAGATGGTATAAAAGTGGCCGGGCACTGTGGCTCACACCTGTAATCCCAGCACTTTGGGAGGCCAAGGTGGGCAGATCACCTGAGGTCAGGAGTTTGATACCAGCCTGGCCAACATGGTGAAACTCTGTCTCTACTAAAAATACAAAAATTAGCTGGGCGTGGTAGCCAGTGCCTGTAACCCCAGCTACTCGGGAGGCTGAGGTAGGAGAATCACTTGAACCCAGGAGATAGAGGCTGTGGCCAGCTGAGATCGCACCATTGCACTCCAGCCTGGGTGACAAAGGGAGACTTGGTCTCAAAATAAATAAATAAATAAATAAATAAATAAATAAATAAATAAATAGATGGATAGATAAATAAATAAATAAATAAAAGCATCAACCACCTATTTCTCTGAGTTTTTAAATTTTGTAATATTCCTGTGCACATTTATACATTTGTATGCCTTTTTCTCTTATTAATCTGCTGTCAGTTGATTTTTTTGGTGAACTACCAGAGGTCGAAGGGGAGGTTTTCACCTCATATGCAATGGTATCATCTGTTAGATAAAAATCACAGGAGGCCATTGTTTTGGGCTAAGTTCCTGCACTAGGCCCCAGACGACCAGATTAAAAATAAAAATGGATGAGGCATGGTGGCTCATGCCTGTAATCCCAGCACTTTGGGAGGCTGAGGTGGGAGGATTGCTGGAGCCCAGGAGTTCAAGATCAGTCTGGGCAACATAGCAAAGACCCCATCTCTTAAAAAAATTTAAAAAATAAAAAATAAAAATAAAAACAGAGTAATTCATGCTAAAGTTGCACATCACCCAACCTAAATTAATTTATCTGAGCTTCCATAAAATCAGTACAGATAACAGTCAATTTCCCAAATAGGCCAGTTTAAAATTTCAGTTGCATAATCATGAAGCTCCCTCTGCCTAACCCTTACATGGGAAAGGTTGTTTAGCGTGACCTGATGTAAGCTAATTAGTCATTTTTCTATTGTTCTGTTTCTCTCTTCTGCCTTATAAGAAAAGTAGCTTTGAAACAATGAATACACTCTCTGCTTTTTTACTTCTGCTTTTTTCAGCCCTTCTCTGTCTTTAAAGCAAATCTCTTTCACTCAGTTCATTTGAACACTTTTTCTATTTTGTGGAATGAAGTTTTGCCTGATTCTACGATCACAATAAAGCCATTAGCCAGGCTTGGTGGCTCACACTGGTAGCCCCAGCTACTGGGGGAGCTGAGGCAGGAGGATAAATACATAAATTTATTTAAATAAATAAATAAATAACAAGCCAATTGAGATCTTTAAAGTAAATTGGTTGTAATTTTGTCCTTTGACACACCTTTAAGTCTTGTCCCTAATAAGGGTAAATCTGTAAATTTAAGGCTCTGTAAATCTGGAATTAGAAAACATTTTACATTTCCAGGACAAAATCACAAAACTTTTAAGTAACTTTGACTATGTTTTTTTTTTTTTCCAAGACGGATTCTTACTCTGTCACCCAGGCTGGAGTGCAGTGGTGCGATCTTGGCTTACTGCAACCTCTGTCTCCTGAGTTCAAGCAATTCTCCTGCCTCAGCCTCCAAAGAAGCTGGGATTACAGGCATGCACCACCACACCTGGCTAATTTTTGTATTTTTAAAAGAGATGGGGTTTTGCATGTTTTCCAGGCTGGTCTTGAACTCCTGACCTCAAATGATCTGCCCAACTTGGCCTCCAAAGTCAAAGTGGCATGAGCCACTGTGACTGGCCTAAGTTTTATTATTATTATTATTATTATTATTATTATTATTATGTTTTGAGACAAGGTCTCACTGTTGTGCAGGCTGAAGTGCAGTGGTGTGATCTCAGCTTACTGTGGCCTCCACATCTGAGGCTCAAACAATCCTCCTGCTTCAGCCTCCTGAGTAGCTGGGACTACTGGTGTGCACCACCACATCTGGCTAATTATTTTTGTATTTTTAGTAGAAATGTGGTTTTGCCACGTTACCTAGCTAGTCTTGAACTCCTGGGCTTGAGCAATCAGCCTGATGCAGCCTCCCAAATGCTGAGATTAATGCCCAGCTGAGGTTTATCTTTCAAGCTGGTTTTTTTTTTTTTTTTTTTTTTCCGTATAATCTTGCTCCTTCTAAATCTTTCAAGAGGTTGACTTAATCACTACAAGGCCACTATTATTTTAGTAGAATTATTTGGTAGATTATCTTAGTAGGAGATTTTCTTGTTTTCTACAGAGGGTTATTTTATTTTATTTATATTGAGAGACAAGTTCTCACTCTGTGCTCAAGTTGGAGTGTAATGGTGAGATTATAGCTCACTGTAACCTCCTGAGCCCAAGTGATCCTCCTGCCTCAGCCTCAGGAGATGCTGGAGCTACAGACATGTACTACCATGCCCAGCTAATTTTTAAAATTTTTGTAGAGACAGAGTCTCGCTATGTTGCCCAGACTGGTCTGGAACTCCTGACCTCAAACACTTCTCCAGCCTTGGCCCCCCAGAGTGCTGGGATTACAGGTGTGAGCCGCTGCACCCAGCCTCTACAGTATGTTTTATTGTGGAACAGGAATTATCTCCATAGAGAAGTTGTCACTTACAGAGAGAGTCCAAGGGAGTGCATATATAGAAGCTAGCACTTGGAGAGGATAGATGCCCCTTTATCAACTAAGATGGACCCTGAGCTTATGGAAACAAAGTTACCTATTGCTCAAGGGCACGGGGCCTGGCTGGCATGGCAAATTTCTAAATTCCTATAGCTCTAAACTCCCTAACAATAGGAGCTTTCAGATCCCTCCTAACTCTGATTGACGATCCAGACCACTACAGTTCTGATTGGACGAAGAACAGGCCTTACAAACATTATTTTCTGATAAGCTACTGCAGACTTTAAGCCAGTTTCAGCCAGCGTCTAGAGGCCAGGCACAAATTGTGTTTGTGTCCTACAGTTCTTTTGATATAAAGAGCCAAACCCCACCTCATTGTAAAGCTAAAGCCCTAGCCCAAAGTGAATATGGGATGTATGTTACATATATGTTAACCCATTGTGCTTGTGCTCAGCCTCCCTCATAAATATGTATAGCTTTCCCCGCAAACCTGCTGAATATGTATGACTCTATTGTGTGACATGGACCCTGTGAGGCATAAAACGCAAGCTGTGCTTCCCCTCTTTGAAGAGAGAGCAACCTTGTCCATGCTGGAGACATCCTCTTCCCAGTTTTCAAACTGGCATCGCCAATAAAGCTCTCCTACCACTATTTAGCCATCCTGGTGGTCTTTTAAATGGCAGTAAGGTGCATAGCATTACATTGAAATGAACAATTTATAGTTAGCAAAATGCATTATTTAGAAAAGATTGTCAAGGTATTCTGACCTGAAAAGCCAAAAAAAAAAAAAAAAAAAAAAGAGAGAGAGAAAATCTAAGTCAGGATGAGTGGGATGTGGGTGGGGTTACAGTCTAATTACTGTCAGCCCTCAGTATTAGTGGGTTCCGCATCCATGGGTCTAACCAACCTCAGACCAAAACTATTTTAAAAACAAAAATTCTAATGCAACAATAAAGATAATACAAATAAATAATACAGTATAACAACTCTTTATACAGCATTTACATGATATCAGGTGTCATAAATAATGTAGAGATGATTTAAAGTATACAGGAGGATGTTCTTAAGTTATATGCAAATACTAGGCCATTTTATATCAGGGACCTGAGCATTCTTAGATTTTGGTTTTGAGGGGATCCTGGAACCAATCCTCCACAGATATTGAGGGACAACTGTACTGTATAAGAAAGAGTGAGCTTCACACCTAAACACACTCCTCCCCCTTTTTGCATCCCACAACAGCCTTATGAGAAAAAAAGTAACTTCCCTAAAGTCAAATGGGTAGTAGAGTAGAAGTTAAAATCCCCTCTTGGACCTTGGAGAACACATGCATCTTGAATGAGGTGTGAAAAAGTATTAGCTATGACAATGGGGCCATAGCCCTGCAAGGGGCCACAGGAGATGGTTGGTTATGATAGTACATCTGTTGTATTAAAATTTCAGGGGAAGGAGGGTGGTTGGGGAAGAAATGTCTAAAAGGGCTCTTTAAAGGGTGCAATAATGCTAAAAATGGTTGAAAAACGCTGCCAATCACATTTCTTGGGCAGCACTTTTTCATCCATGGACACATGATTTCAAACATCTCCTATGTGAAACTGTAACCCCGCAAGGGGTTGACCTTGCCTGCTGCTTAGACAGAGCCAATTCATCAAGACAGGGGCATTGCAATAGGGAAGGAGTAATTCACACAGAGCTGGCTGTGTGGGAGAATGGAGTTGTGTTATTACTCAAATCAGTCTCCCTGAGCATTCGGGGAGCAGAATTTTTAAGAACAATTTGGTGGGTGGGAGGAAGCCAGTGAGCCAGGAGTGCTGATTAGTCAGGGATGAAATCACAGGGAGTCAGAGCTGTCTTCTTGCATTGAGTCAGTTCCTGGGTGGGGGCCATAAGATCAGATGAGCCAGTTTATCAATATGGGTGGTGCCAGCTGATCCATCAAGTGCAGGGTCTGCAAAATATCTCAAGCACTGATCTTAGGAGCAGTTTAGGGAGGGTCAGAATCTTGTAGCCTCAGATGCATGACTCCTAAACCATAATTTCTTTTCTTTTCTTTACTTTTTTTTTTTTTTTAGAAGGAGTTTTCATTCTTGTTGCCCAGGCTGGAGGGCAGTGGTGTTATCTTGGCTCACTGCAACCTCTGCCTCCCGGGTTCAAGTGATTCTCCTGCCTCAGCCTGCCCAATAACTGGGATTACAGGTACATGGCACCATGCCTGGCAATTTTTTTTTTTTTTTTTTTTTTTTTTTTTTTTTTTTTTAGTAGAGACAGGGTTTCACCATGTTGGCTAGGCTCATCTCGAACTCCTGACCTCAGGTCATCTGCCTGCCTTGGTCTTCCAAAGTGCTGGGATTACAGGCATGAACCATTGAGCCCGGTCATAAACCATAATTTCTAATCTTGTATCTAATCTTAGTCCTACAAAGACAATCTAGTCCCTGGGCAAGAGGGAGGTCTGCTTTGGAAAAGACTGTTATCATCTTTGTTTTAAACTATAAACTGTAAACTAAGTTTCTCCCAAAGTCATTTCAGCCTACGCCCAGGAATGAACAAGGACAGCTTGGAGGCTAGAAGCAAGATGGAGCTGACTAAGATCTCTTTCACTGTCTCAGTCAGAAATTTGCAAAGGCGGTTTTAAAATTCGAACCTCCTGGTGCACATTTAGTTACTAGCATTTGAAGTTCTTGACAGGGCTCCCTCAGGAGTGTTGGAAACGTAGTTCTCCCACAGACAGACAGTAACCAGGCATCAAGGTTTGATTTAATTCTTTAATGAGGGAACCAGCAGGGAAACAAAGCACTGGTTCAGAGAGCATTGGAAGAAGAGGGATTTGTGTAGTCCGTGGGAAATAGGTGTTCCGTGTTCCATCTGATTGTCAGGTTAGATGTACGACTTTAACTTGCTAAGGTGCAGGGAAGCCACCATGGCTTTGAGGTTTGCTTTTCTACCATGTCACAAAGTCAAAACAATGTGTCAGTTTCTGCAGGTTAACTTCTAACCTTATAGGGCTAAAAACTACTACTGGCAATTTTCTCCTGAATTGTTAGTGACAGCCTTTGGGGGAGCCCCATGAGGGTAGGGGGGCTTCTCCGGGGTGCTCCAGCATACCACAGAACAAGGGGAGATCACCAGTCTAACTTCCTCAAGCCTGGTGCACAGGATTTCTTTAAGAGAAATATGGATTTATGATGGCCATTCTTCTGATTATTGCTGAGCAAACACCCCTGGAGTGTGGATTCTTAATTAGGGGACTTCAAATGATGATCACCCTTCCAAATGGAGAATATTCTTTTTTTAAACAAATATTGGAGATGGAGTTTCACTCTTTCGCCCAGGCCAGAGTGCAATGGCACGATCTTGGCTCATTGCAACCTACGCCTCCCAGGTTCAAGTGATTCTCATGCCTCAGCTTCCTGAATAGCTGGGATTACAGGTATCCACCACTATGCCTAGCTAATTTTTGTATTTTTAGTAAAGATGGGGTTTCACCATGTTGGCCAGGCTGGTCTCGAACTCCTGACCTCAGGTGATCCACCCACCTCAGCCTCCCAAAGTGCTCGGATTACAGGGGTGAGCCGCCACGCCCGGCCTCTTTCCTCTTTATTTATTTAATTAATTTATTTGTAGATACGGGAGTCTCACTGTGACGCCCAGGCTAGTCTTGAACTCTTGGCCTCAAGCAATCCTGCTGCCTTGGCCTCCCCAAGTGCTGGGTTTACAGACATGCACCACTTCGCCAAGCCTTTTCTTTTATTTGTATTGCCTTCATTAATATCACAACTTAATGAATCCTTGGCATTATCTTTCTTTTATAGCAAAAGGACGTTTGTTGAGCACCTGCAATGTGCCAGGTACTGGGATAGGTATTTTCACACATACCTATTTCATGTAACTTCACAATGACTCTGAGAGGTAAAGAGCACGTGTATTGGTTTATATATATGTTTGCTTCTGAAGAGGACGCTACGTCCTTTCAAGCAAGAGATGTTGGTAGCTTGGACCCTGGTGGTGGTGGAGGTAGCAAAAGAACAGGAAGAGGTGGACTAGTGGGAAGGTAGGACCAACATAACCTGCAGATGGGGTGGGAACGGGGAGGGAGGCAGAAACCTGCGCCTCACTCCCGTTTTCAGCCTACGTCCTGTTACCTGCAAAGCAGATTTCACAGCCCTCATTGGAGCATCACATTGCACCAGGAAAGGCAGGTATGGAGGTGGAGTACTGGAGTTCAGGTCCCACTGAGGCCACCAACTGCCTTTGCAGCCTAGCGACGTGTCCGTTCCTGGTTTTTAGTTTTTATTTTATTTTATTTATTATTATTTTTTGAGATGGAGTCTCGCTCTGTTGCCCAGGTTGGAGTGCAATGGCACAATCTCAGCTCACTGCAACCTCCGCCTCCCGGGTTCAAGCTATTTTCCCGCCTCAGTCACCCAAGTAGCTGGGATTACAGGCATGCACCACCACGCCCAGCCAATTTTTGTATTTTTAGTAGAGACTGGGTTTTACCATGTTGACTGGGTTGGTCTCAAACTCCTGACCTTGTGATCTGCACACCTTAGCCTCCCAAAGTACTGGGATTACAGGAGTGAGACACCGCGCACGGCCAGTTCCGGGTCTTTAAGCCCTGGGAAGGGGCTCACCTCTCAGAAACCGGCGATGCCCTCGTGGTCAACCGGGGTAGGGGTGGGGGCTCCGTGTGCTGTGGGACACCTCCCAGGGTCAGGGCTTTGAGGTCACTGTTTGGCACTTCCCTGCGCCTGGTTCTGTGCCTGCGAGAAGGGCAGGAGCGGCCCCACCTCCGCAAGGTCTGCAGGGGGCAGAGACGCAGGGAGCGCAGGGAGCGCAGGGGCGCCCACGGGGAGGCTGCGGGGGTCGGGGCGGGCGGGGCACCAGGGAGCCAGCGCCCTGCTGGCTTTCACGTGTGCATTTGGGAGACAGCGTCCCTTTGGATAGACACATTTCGAAAGGTCAGCTGCAGCCCTGGCTCCTGCGGCTTTGGAGTCGAGCTCTCTTTGGAGCAGAAGAGAAGTTGCTTCCTTCCGGGCAGTGGGGCTGTGGCGGACTTCCGCTCCCCCGTGCTGTGTGCTCATACTCTGTGGGACACTTTTCTTCCCTTTTCTCACCTCCTAACCGTCCATCCACTTATGACGAAAGTCTGCAGGCAGCGGGGACCTGCTCCCTGCTTTGGGTGGGGTCGTAGATGTGCTGGGCCCATTCAGACCTTGGTGAGAGGACTCAGCACTTCTAGCTCCCAGTTTCCCAGGGAAGCCTTGGCTCTGGTGACAGAGAGGGGGCTCCTTCTGAAGCATTCTGTTTCGTCTTTTCCATTTGCTTTCCTAACCCATGTGACGCAGACTCTGATTAGTAAAAGCTGGCACTTAAGGGTTTCAACTATCCATAGGCAATTTAAGCAAAAATCCCAGGACGTGGGGCCAGTGGGTCAAACCTGGGAGAAAGGTGTGGCTGGTAGAACCTGAGGAGAGGTGACAAAGACTCTCCTTTGACCAACACTTTGTTTAGCCTTTTGAGTCCTTTCTGACTAGGCCGACTTCAAGCTTCCCTTTCTGTCTTTGTAGAATCCAGTTTGAGCAAGAACCTGCTAAGTGAATTAAGCAACAATCTCCTGCCCTTGGTATCTGTCCTTATCCCTTACCCTCCATATCTTATCACCCTGGACTGCCTTCAGCAATAATCCTATGAAGACAGTTTAGCCAGAAATCCCCTTTCCTTGATGTTTCTTGGTACTAACTTTTCATCCACTTGTATTTTGGCTATAAATCCCCACCTGTCCTTGTTATGGCCAGGTTTCAAGCCCAGTCTCTTTCCTCCGCTGCAAGACCCCATTGCAGTGGTCCCTATATAATATCCTAGATAAGTGTTAAAGACGCTTATCTAGGATATTATATATTAATTTTTTTTTTTTTTTTAATTTGAGACAGAGTCTCGCTCTGTCACCCAGGCTGGAGTGCAGTGGTTCACTGCAACCTCCACCTCCCAAGTTCAAGTGATTATCCTGCCTCAGCCTCATGAGTAGCTGGGACTATAGCACCCACCACCATTCCTGGCTAATTTTTGTACTTTTAGTAGAGATGGGGTTTTACCATGTTGGCCAGGCTGGCCTCGAACTCCTGACTTCAAGTGATGTGCTCACCTCGGCCTCCCAAGGTGCTGGGATTATAGGCGTGAGCTGAGGTGCCCAGCCAAACTTTTTCTTTTACTCTTTCTTCTCTTTCTCCCTTCCTCCCTCCCTTCCTCCCTTCCTCCCTCCCTTCTTTTTTTTTTTTTTTTTTTTTTCTTCAGATGAAGTCTCGCTCTGTTACCCAGGCTGGAGTGCAGTGGCGTGATCTTGGCTCACTGCAGCCTCTGCCTCCCTTGTTCAAGTGATTCTCCCGCCTCAGCGTCCCAAGTAGCTGGGATTACAGGCACCCGCCATCATGCCCGGCTAATTTTTTGGTATTTTTGTAGAAATGGGATTTCATGACGTTGGTCAGACTGGTCTTGAACTCCTGACCTCAGGTGATCCGCCCACTTTGGCCTCCCAAAGTGCCAGGATTATAGGTGTGAGCCACTGCACCTGGCCCCAATTTTTTCTTTCACAGTGGAAGCTGGGAGGAAGGTGGGGAGAGGTGGAGTGAAGCCGAGTGGAATTGTGGGGTAGGTTGATCTTGACTGACGGAGCTAGGACTGCTGAGTGATACCCCTTGGAGTTCTTTTGTGAACCTAGGTTCTGCCTGGCTCTCCTGCCCACTCTGATGGAAGCACCTGTGGTTCCCAGGATAGGTTATTCTTTCCACTTGACCGTGTTAGCTGTGAATGTGTTTGCACATATCTCCAGAAGCAAATAACTTGGGAAAGAAGCCTCAGTCAGCTGCAGAGAATTTTGCTTCTTACCAGAGACCTGGACTTGCAGGTAGGAAGGTGGCCTGGGGTCAAGCTCAGCTGTGGAGGAAATAGTGTTACAGCTGCAGCCCGATCGGACTGATGAAACTACAGACCATGTTGGATGAGAGGGTCTCGCTGAAAGCCAATGTTGACAGGGTGTGGCTAGTTTCTGTTTAACAGATAGTGTTGCAAATCTGTGTGCATCGATTGATTCATGCATATTTAATGTTGAATGTTATGAATATGGAAGAGTTTCTTTTGGAAATTGGTGCATCACAGATGTTGTATCGTCCAATCTCTTCATTTTGCTGGTGAGGAAATTGAGGCTCGGAGAGAGTCGGATGTCTTGGAGTTTCACAGCCAGGTAGCTGCTGAGTTACTCAGAGACCCGGAACTCTCGGCCAGTACCCTTAGGAGGGAGCATGTGGCAGATATGAGACATGAGTGAAGGGCCATGGGCGAGTCTCTTCAGTTTCCTGTGCCTCAGGTTCCCATCTTATAAAATAAAGGAGTTGTGCTAGGGTTTCATCTCTTAGACATCAGCTCTAACATTCTACGATCCTGTACACATTCTGGCTTTTCCATTTTCAATTATTCTAAATCACGATTGTTTGATTCCTTAAAATCAAATACTGCTGAGTGGCATTACTTTCATTTGCCCATCATTAAAAACTAAAGGACAGTTTCTTAGTTGATTTCAAAAGGATCCATTATGTAACAAGGACAAAAGTTAAAACTTGCCATGTGTCCGATTAATTATGTAAACTATCAGTTGACAAAACAGCAGCTATTGGAAATATTTTGCCTAATAATCTCTAAGCTACCGTTATGTTAAGAGCAGTAGAAAATGTGGCATATGTGGCTCACCTAAATAGGTGTATAATATACACACCTTATATGAATAAATTAAATAGTCATAGCAAAACACATTGTACATTGGAAAGTGAGTTTCGAATGCAAGGCAGTCCTCAGGCTCCCATATTCATTAGTTTTGCTTTCTCTTTTATGGCATTTGAGATTCACTATTATACATGGCATACTTTTGTAACGTAATCCAATTGCTAAGATCTTGAGAGGAGATTCTATTGGCTCCCTTGATCACGCATTTCAGGATTGTAACAGTTTTGCTTATCTGGGCTCTCAGGACAACTGAGGCTCATTTGGTTATCACTCTACCCGTGGGTGGATGCTCCGGATTGTTCAGAACCAGGAAGGCTTGTAGGAGTTGCAGAATTTATTTAGCCTCAGGTCTTTGGTTCTGCTGAAACAACCCAGATTTGTAGTAAACGCTAAGAGGGAGATTAGCACTGGGCACTTGGGAACAGAACCCCTGTGGACAAGGAGCAACAGATGATACTGGTGAGATGGCAGGCATAACAGGGTTAAAGACCTAATGCAGACCCCTAACTAGGCATTCAGCTGGATCCACATTAGCTCTGGAGGCAATCACCAGGACCACTTTGGACCTTATGAGTTTTATACCATGTGAATGTATTTCTATTAATATAAGTAAAATAATTTTAAGAAAAAGAAGGGAAGGGCATGCCCACCTGCTCTATCATGCTTTTTGTCTCTGGCAGAGGCAGGTGTTCTGGAAGGAGCTGGTAGCCTGTGATGACCTAAAGTGGCCACTTGGTGGCAGTGTTTCACTTTAATTGGCCCAGGGCACCCCCCCCCCTCCGCCCCCCGTCCTGGTTTTATGAACTTCCAGCTGCGGATTTCTGGGGGCCCCTCCCTCAAGATTCAATTTATGGGCCTCAAGTGAAGATGCAAAATAGGATCCTGAGTGGAAAGTAATGGCTGTAACAGATATCCTCTGGCTCCTCCCTGTCTTCTTTCCCATTAGAACATCTCCCATCCAAGTGCTGCTTAGTGGGAGGCAGGGGTCAATATCACGACGGCCGGATCAGAGGGAGAAGCTGGGCTGCTTTGGGCGTAACACCATGTGAGGGACCTGCAGGCAAGGAGCGTGGCTGTATCCGCCAGGCACGGGTGCTCAGGGGTGCTGCGAGTCCCCCAGGCCAAGGATGGGACGTGCATTCATGGAGAGTTTGGCTGCCTTCTTTCCCGTGCTGGCGCATTTCCAGGGGCCCACTCTTTCTGAGGGGTCTCTCCGGGAGGGCATGACTGTGAAAAGAGAAAGGAAGTCGCAGGGATGTCACCTTCGGCCGGTTACAAAGCCCTTCTGGGCCACGTTCTCCTTTGTGGGATTGGGACGTTGATCCACTTCAGAGGCTCCCAGGCCCCCAGTTCAGGGCTGTCCCAGAATCACCAGAGAAATAAATTAACACAGATTCCGGGGCTCTGCCACACAGCTCAGTCTATTCTATGGCCCTAGCTGAGAGGCCCGGAATCTGTGGGTTTAATAAACCTCAGAAGAACCCAATGAAGTTTGGAATCCAAGGGTTGGGGGTGCTTTTTTTGGTTCCTTCCAAGTGAGAAATTGTGATTGTGGAAGTGATGACTCAGTGTGAAGCACACGGGCCCTGAAATCCACCCCTTCAAGCTGTTGATCTTTGTATGCATTTATTTCGTCAAGATGTTGCTGGCTCTTCCTGTGCCAGGAAGCAGATGCTGTGCCCGGTAAGGCCCCTCCTTCTTCCAGTCCAGCTTTTACCACCCATGTGGAGTGAGGCTGAGGGCTCCGAAGGTGCTTTTGACCCTAATGGCATAACCATGGGGAGCAGACACAGAAGTAAACTCGAAACTCTTCTTGTTATTGAAAAATGTAAATATATACAAAAGTAAAGAGAATAGTATAATGAATCCTTATTTATCCACTACTTAGAGTCAACCACTATCAAGATTTTGCCACAGCTCTTACTTCACACGCCAAGGGGAGAAAAGATTTCGCTACAGAAAAATTATCATACTTTCGTTTTTTGTCTTTGTCTTTGCTGAAATTTTAGCTTGAAAAAGGCAAATATTCAGGTTTCTAGTCATTTCCCCCTACATGGGGCGTTTCTTCTGTGCCTTTATTACATGTTAATAATAACTTCTCAGGCTGGGCATGGTGGCTCATAACTGCAATCCCAGGATTTTGGGAGGCTGAGGCTGGAGGATCTCTTAAGCCCAGGAGTTCAAGACCAGCCTGGGCAACATAGCAAAACCCCATCTCAATAAAAATAAAATATTTTAAAAATATTAAAATTGTTTAAAAAAAGAAAAAAAAATAACTTCTCAATATCATATAATTCTGATTCATACTCAAATTTCTTTAGAATTAGCTCAAAAATGTCTTTTGACATTTGATTTGAGGTCTAGGCTTCTGAGGTTATCTTCTAATGTCTCCCAATACATGCATTTGCAAAGATGCATTGAAGGGGTTGGACATTTAAAACGCAGCACAACTTTTTAGTCCCAAACAAACACAGAGCCCTGAAGAAAAGTGAAGTCGAGATCCTCACAGGTTCTTAGTCAGAGGGGCCTTGGAGATTATTCAGCTCACGCTTTCCTCAGTACTGGAGTCCTTTGACAGGATCAGGACTACTGTACATTTGGTATTGAAACTGCTCTTGCAAAATTATGACAGTAAGAAATCTGAGGCTGGGTGCGGTAGCTCATGCCTATAATCCCAGCACTTTGGGAGGATGAGGTGGGCAGATCACCTGAGGTTGGGAGTTTGAGGCCAGCCTGACCAACATGGAGAAACCCCATCTCTACTAAAAATACAAAATTAGCCAGGCATGGTGGTGCATGCCTGTAATCCCATCTACTTAGGAGGCTGAGGCAGGAGAATTGCTTGAAACTGGGAGGCAGAGGTTGTGATGAGTCGAGATGGCACCATTGCACTTCAGCCTGGGCAACAAGAGTGAAACTCCGTCCCAAAACAAACAAACAAACAAACAAACAACAACAAAAAAAGAAATCCGATACAGTTGACTCCATCTTACTTCTGACCTCCAAGCTGTCCTTGGTCATTCCTGAGCATACACCAAGCAAACTTTGGGAAGAATTTAGTTTATAGTTTAACCTTAAAGCAGAGATGATAATATTCCTTCTGCAAACTAAATCACCTTTGTAAAACTAATGAGAGGTCACAATGTTAGGACTATGAGAGAGGCCTGAGTTCTGGTAAGAAGGGTCTAATTTCTATAATTCCTTGCTGCTCAGGGGTCATGTGGCCAGAGGTCACAAGATTTGTGACTTTCTCAATTGCTCCTATAGATAACATCACTATTGTAGAACCTAAGGTTGGTTTTTGTTTTTGTTTTTGTTTTGAGGCGGAGTCGCCCAGGCTGGAGTGCAATGGCTCAATTTCAGCTCACTGCAACTTCTGCCTCCTGAGTTCAAGCCTCAGACTCCTGCTCAGCCTCCCGAGAAGCTGGGATTACAGGCGCCTGCCACCGCGCCCAGCTAATTTTTGTATTTTTGGTAGATACGGGGTTTCACCATGTTGGCCAGGCTGGTCTTGAACTCTGGACCTCTGGTGATATGCCCACTTTGGCCTCCTAGAGTGCTGGGATTACAGGTGTAAGCCACTGAACCCAGCCTGGTCTTTTAAGATATCTTCCTGACTGATTCCACCTGGACTTATGACTCATGACTCAGCTGATCCTGCGGCCCCACCCAGAGGCAGACTCAGCATACAAGGACCATTTCCCTCACCCCCATGATTGCATCCCCAACCAATCAGCAGCACCCATTCCCAAGCCCCTGCCCATCAAATTGTCCATAAAACTCCTAACTTCCAAGCCTTCAGGGAGACTAATTTGAGTGATAACTCCGGTTCTCCTGCGTGATCTGGTCTTGTGTCAATTAAACTCTCTTTACTGCAATGCTGTGGTCTCAGTGAGTTGATTTTGTCTGTGCAGCAGGCAGGAAGAACCCATCGAGTGGTTACAACATTTACTCAGACTCTGCAGTGGCCCAGCGGAGACAGTGTAGGTCTGGAGTAGAGAGGATCGTTAGCCATCTGACCCTTGGTGAATTACTTAACCTCTCCAAGGTCAGAACTCTCTAACATTGAAAGGTAGAGTGGAAGCTCTCAACAGATTTCCATGGAACCATCCCTGCAGCTTGACTTGCTAGCTGTCCACCCTGTGAGCTGACGGATGGGTGCCTGTGGCTTGCGGCACAGGGTTGGTTGGAGGCAGTGTGGGAGCTACGCATGGACTTGTCCAGCAGCTGCGAGGGAACCAACCCACAGCCATGTTCTCTCCCAGGCCTGCCCAGGGCAGCTCTACCAGACAACGTAATCATATAATTTAATCAAACATTATGTAAATTGAGGAAATATGAATGCCAAAAGAATGGAGTTGTCTCTACTTTTTCTCTGAAATGGTTAAACGCAATGTAAAGGCTTGAAGTTTGTGAGCTGATAAAAAACTGGCTTTTAAATTAGGAGACGATTGTAGAGGCCTGGGAAAAACAATAAAAGCCAGGTAAAAGTCTCCTCTCAGATTGCTGCATAACAGTTTAAATTCTCGCTCCACTTTGAAGAAATGGAAACAGCTGGGTGCGGCGGCGCATGCCTGTAATCCCAGCGCTTTGGGAGGCCAAGGTGGGTGGATCACCTGAGGTCAGGAGTTCAAGACCAGCCTGGCCAACATGAGGAAACCCTGTCTCTGCTAAAAATACAAAAATTAGCCGGGTGTGGTGACTCTCACCTGTAGTCCCAGCTACTCAGAAGGTTGAGGCATGAGAATCGCTGGAACCCAGGAGGCAGAGCTTGCAGTGAGCTGAGATCCTGCCACTGCATTCCAGCCTGGGAGACAGAGTGAGAATCCATCTCTGAAAAACAAAACAAAAGAAAGAAAAAACCACAAAGAAACAAAAAATCAAATGGAAAGTGGAAATCATGGTTGGAGTTTATGAAAGGAGACCACGCAGACTCCAATTAGTAGGTCAATTCTCAAAGACAGGACTTGGTTCTATGTCAAGGTTGAAAAAAATGCATTCTGGTGGGTTAAGTTAAATATTTAAGGTGTGTATGTATCATCTTTTATGATTCCTTGCCTTAACTTTTTTCTCTAATTAACCACCCATCTGTCGATATGGATACAGGTAGTTTTGGATGTAAGAATTCTGTATTAATAATACATGCAGGAAGAAAGGAGATGATATGAATTTTCTGGTCTGGTACTATATACAGCAGGCACTTAATAAATAGAAATTCTCATTCTCGTCTCTCTCTTTTTTTTTTTTTTTGAAAGAGAAGGAACCTAACTTTCTAACACAGCTAATACTATCTCTAAATAGTTCTAAATATTTGGAAAGGTTTTTTTTTTTTTTTGTTTGTTTTTCTCGAGACAGAGTTTCGCTTTGTCTACCAGGCTGGAGTACAGTGGTGTAATCTCGGCTCACTGCACCCTTCACCTCCCAGGTTTAAGTATTTCTCCTGCCTCAGCCTCCCAAGTAGCTGGGATTATGGGCACACGCCACCGCTCCTGGCTAATTTTTGTATTTTTAGTAGAGACAGGATTTGGCCATATTGGCCAGGCTGGACTTGAACTCCTGACCTCAAGTGATCTGCCCGCCTCAGCCTTCCAAGGTGCTGGGATTATAGGTGTGAGCCATCACACCTGGCCTGGAAAGCTCTTTTAAAGCTTCCTTGTAATTTCCACATAGTATAGTCCTAGGCTTGTATTTTGGGTGTGCCCAGAACCAAGGGCAGTTACATACATACACACACACACACACACACACACACACACACATTTTTCTGAGACAGGGTCTTCTCGCTCTGTTGCCCAGGCTGGAGTGCAGTGGCACAAATGCAGCTCACTGCAGCCTTGACCTTTGAGACTCAAGTGATCCTCCTGCTTGGTAGCTGGGACTACAGGCAAGTGCTACCATGCTGGGCTAATTATTTTATTTTTAGGAGAGATAGGGTCTCACTATGTTTCCTAGGCTGGTCTCAAACTCTGGGGTTCAAGTGATCCTCTAGCCTTGGCCTCCCAAAGTGCTGGAATTATAGGTGTGAGCCATTGTGCCCAGCCCTATACATAGTTGAAGACAACAATAAGTCATGTCCCTCCGTCAATCTCTTCTCCACAGCAACCCTTGTCCTTTTGTTTTTAGTGTCCCTCCCTTCCTTTCTGGGCCTGAGCCCTGTGACACCCCAGATAAATGTGACATTCTACAAGCAGAACGGGAGAGCTGTCCCACTACTTTGTCCCTATTCTGGACACCCTCTTCCACTGAAGGGATCTGCCACTGTGTGAGGATTTTTCACAGCTCTGTCAAGTGCCACTAATACAGGCCTGGCTGCCAGCCTTCCAGGCCTTTCATCAGGGACTGCCACGAAGCAGGCCTTCTCCATCCTGAAACTGCACATTTGATTTTCTTTCAGTGTGTATGTGGGAATTTGTATGAATTACATTTTATCTTGTTGGGTTCAGCCGAGTTTTCCAGTTTGAGTTCTTTTTGTTTGGTATCCTGATAGAAGTTGTATTAGTCCATTCTCATACTACTATGAAGAAATACCTGAGACTGGGTAATTTACAAAGGAAAGAGGTTTAATTGACTCACAGTTTCGCATGGCTGGGGAGGCCTCAGGAAACCTACAATCAAGGTAGAAGGGGAAGCAAACACGTCCTTCTTCTCATGGTGGCAGGAGAGAGAGAAATGCTGGGCAAAGGGGGAAAAGCCCCTTATAAATCCCTCAGATCGCATGAGAACTCACTCACTATGAGAAAAACTGTGTAGGGGTAACCATGCTCTTACCTCCCAATGGGTCCCTTCCATGACAGGTGGGGATTATGGGAACTACAATTCAAGATGAGATTTGGGTGGGGACACAGCCAAACCATGCCACAAGTCATTCAGCATAGTGACTATTTCTCCCAGCTTGGTATTTTGGCCAATTTGGCAAACAAGCCTTCCCAGTCTTTCTTCATGCTGGTGGTAAATACACTGGACAGTAAAGGGCCTGAGACACAGCTGTGTGGTATGGTACAAGAGGCCTGGACTCTGTCCTCCACCCAGTTCATTTAACATTCAATTAAACAAATTTTCATCAAGTTGTGCATGCCAGGCACTGTTCTAAATGCTGGCAATATAGCAGTGGACAAAACAAACAAAATTCTACCTTTTTTTTTTTTTCTCTGAGGCTGAGTCTCGCTCTGTAGCCCAGGCTGGAGTGCAATGATGTGATCTTGACTCACTGCAACCTCTATCTCCTGGGATCAAGTGATTCTCCTACCTCAACCTCCTGAGTAGCTGGGATTACAGGTGCCCACCACCACACCCGGCTAATTTTTGTATTTTTAGTAGAGACGGGGTTTCACTATGTGGCTGGTCTTGAACTCCTGACCTCAAGTGATCCATTGGCCTTGGCCTCCCAAAGTGCTGGGATTACAGGCGTGAGTCACTGCGCCTGGTCAAATTCTACTCTTTTGGAGCTTGCATTTTAGTCGACATCATTTTAACTAAGAAGTCATGTCCCCATCATATATACCTTAATCCTTATTTGATTAAGCTCTCATTTATTCGCAATAATGATTAACTGAGTATTTACCATGTGTTGAGCCCTGGTCTTCATGCATGTATTAAGTATGAACTTATCTATAACACACCATCCACTAGATTGGCAAAAAGCTCATTATCACACTTTTGGGGCCGGTCCTCTCTCCTTTAAGGATCATCTGTGAACCGTTTGAATCTTTTGCAGTCTAAAAGGAAATTTCTCCGAAGTTCAGTTTTCAAGTGGGGAAAAAAATCGTAGCGTTGGTCTGCAGCTCTGCAGCTGCTCGTCACCGCCACTTGGGGGCGCTGCTGCACACAGATTGTCCTCTAGCCATCCATTGGACCACGTGATCTCTGCCTTATGACCCTGTCCAGACAGCTGGGGCTTTCAAAGAAAGACAATTCTCCACCCTGTGTGCCTCACTTAGTCCAGGGTTGTCCTTGTTGGGTTTTCTGGAGTTCTCAGTCATTCTCCTCTGGGGCCAGTCCTCATGAATGGCTCAGGTGACCTCCCTTTGGGATCCAAAGCCCTGGATCTCTTTAGTTCTGAGAAGACACTGGGTGGGTGGGCAGAGAGATTGAAGAGACCAGGGCTGAGATGTTTTCTTTTGCGTTCCTCAATATCTTTATTTTATTTTATTCCTTTTTAAAGAGGCTCACTATGACGTCCAGGTTGGTGTCGAACTCCTGAGCTCAAGAGATCCTCCTGCCCCAACCTCCTGAGTAGTTGAGACTAAAGGTGCATGCCCCTGACCCCAGCTGTATTCGTCAAAATCCAATAGACTTACTCCACTCCCTTCTTGACATAGTGTTAATTGATCCAAGTCTTCTCTTCTTTTTGGTCTCATGTGACAATTACTTCTTAAGGAAGGGGATAGGTGACAAGGTGCCACCTTGGGGATTTCTGCTGAACACCGACTGCTCCCCATCTCTGTAGCAGAGGTGGTGGAGATTAGGTGGTGAGGAAGACTTTCGAAACCTTAATATATGAGTCGCCATGTCTCAGAGGCCACTAAGGGACTTCTTATGCATCTTTAAATATCAGTGAAAAAAAAGTCTTCCAAGTTTACTCCAAACTTATGCATTATCTCATTTGATCCCCAGAATACCCCTGCAAGGCAGCAACATGTTAGCCATTTCACAGATGAGGCAACAGATTCAGAAGTGATAGGAACTCACTGTGAGTTTGGAAGCTGGGTGAGTTGGGCTTTGAAGTCTTACTTGGTCCACCACCTGTGCTCCTCCATCTTGCTCACAGGCTTTCACCCTCTGTACTGACCTGTACCTCCCTGCAACACTGTCCAAGCATCAGAGAGGACTTCCAGAGAGCTCGGAGGCTCAACAGTTTCTCAATAGGCTGTCTGAACTGAGAACTTTAGAAACGACTTGCCTGGCCAGGCGTGGGGGTTCAGGCTTTGAATCCCAGCACTTTGGGAGGCTGAGGGTGGATCACTTGAGGCCAGAGTTCGAGAGTTCTCAAGAGCTCAAGACCAGCCTGGACAACATGGTGAAACCCTGTCTCTACTAAAAGTACAAAAATTAGCCAGGTGTGGCAGTGCACGCCTGTAGTCCCATCTACTCGGGAGAAGCATAGAATTGCTTGAGCCTGGGAGGTGGAGGTTGCATTGAGTTGAGATCATGCCACTGCACTCCAGCCTGGGTGACAGAGTGAGACTGTCTCAAAAAAAAAAAAAAGATTTGCCTTCATGAGAAACTGCTGATTTGATTCCTGAAGTAGTACAGCTCATTAATCCAATGTACATAATGGGAATAGAAGAATTATATTACACTAGAGCTAAAAGAGACATCAGCGATCGTGTAGCTTAGCTTGTTTTTACAGAGTTGAGTACTGAGGATCAGGGAGCTTAAATGACAATTAGGCAGTGAAAGAACTCATGGAGTAACCTGGTCTTCTCATTCCCAATTTAGGACTTATTTTAAACTGGTGTTTGATGACTTTTGCATTTAGAGGCCTTTGTTATTCTAGAAAAGTGAAAATTACTGAAGTGTTAAAATACAAAGCACTGTTTTTTTTTTTTTTTGTTTTGTTTTGTTTATTTTTTTGTTTTTTTTTTTGAGGCAGAGTTTCACTCTGTTGCCCAGGCTGGAGTGTAATGGCGCAATCATGGTTCACCGCAACCTCTGCCTCCTGGGTTCAAGCGATTCTCCTGCCTCAGCCTTCTGAGTAGCTGGGATTACAGGTGTGTGCCACCATGCCTGGCTAATTTTGTATTTTTAGTAGAGATGGGGTTTCTCTAAGTTGGTCAGGCTGGTCTCTAACTCCTAATCTCAGGTGATCCGCCCACCTCGGCCTCCCAAAGTGCTGGGATTACAAGCGTGAGCCAACGCTCCCAGCGCTACAAAGCACTTTCAGTCCTTGCCAAGACAGAGCAACAGGTTTATTTTTATGCTATTAGCATTACAAAGCTGAGCAAAATAGATGAACAAGTATTCTTAGGCATTGGACAGTGGACATCACAGGACTGCAATTCTTGAAAGAAGGCACACAAAGTGAGGTCCGCTTTCATGCTGCCCTTTTTTTTTCTTTTTTTTTTTGAGATAGAGTCTCCCTCTGTTGCCCATGCTGGAGTACAATGGTGTGATCTCAGCTCACTGCAACCTCTGCTTCCCAGGTTCAACCGATTCTCCTGCCTCAGCCTCCTGAGTAGCTGGGATTGCAGGTGCACACTACCATGCCTGACTAATTTTTGTATTTTTAGTAGAGATGAGATTTGACCATGTTGACCATGGTTGACCAGGGTGGTCTCGAACTCTTGACCTCAGGTGATCCACCCACCTTGGGCTCCCAAAGCGCTGGGATTACAGGCATGAGCCACCATGGCCAGCTTGTAGTTTGTTTTTTTGAGACAGGGTCTTGCTCTGTCACCCAGGCTGGAGCACAGTGGTGCGATCCTGGCTCACTGAAGCCTCGACTTCCTGAACTTAAGTGATCTTCCTACCTCAGCCTCCTGAGTAGCTGAGACTGCAGACATGTGCCACCATGCCCGGCTAATTTTTTCTTTTTTGTAAAGATGGGATCTTACCATGTTGCCTCAGCCTCTCAAAGTGCTGGGATTACAGGCATGAGCCACCATGCCTAAGCAATACTGACTTTTTACCTGAGACATTTTCCAAACTGTAGGGAAATGGAGCCCAACCAGATAGTTGAAGTCTTGCTAGGTGGAGAAAATGAAGACAGAAAGTGAGGGTAGATTAGACTGCTTGAACCTGCAGGTTTGGATATCAGAGAGAAGGCAATTGAAGAGAAACAATCAGAAATCTGTTTAGGAGCTTCCTTCAGATCCTTGGCAAGATCTTTAGTTGCATATTTATTGGCTGAGACTCTGCAAAGTCTAGCTGAGAACAGCTTCTGGGGCACTGAGAGGTAAACAGTGATTTTAGAAGTTTGATCTGTTAGGGAGATTTGGAGTTCTGATTCAACCAAAGTAGAGCTGAACATTTATTTGAGACCTAAAACAGCACTCACCTTAGGGGAAATGACTATGTCCCAGGAATAAGGGACATGCTGTGGGGCTGAGAGCAAAGATGAAATAGACCTGCCTTAAGAAAGCCAAAACCCAAGCTTGACAGGATCAATATGACATGTTAGTAATTTAACTGCTTATCAGAAAAAAAAAAATCACAGTTTTTAGAGAAAAACAAAATCCAGAGTCTCTACAACATATCATTCAAAATGTTCAGTGTATGTCTTTGTTCATTTGTTCTGCTATAACAAAATACCCAAGACTGGGTAATTTATAAAACACAGAAATTTATTTTCTCACAGTTCTGGAAGCTGAGAAGGCCAAGATCAAGGCAATGGCAGATTCGGTGTCTGCCAAGATCCCATTCCTCATGCTGTGCTTCTTTGCTGTGTCCTCACATGGCAGCAGATGGAAGGGCAAAAAAAGGAACTGGGGGCCGGGTGTAGTGGCTCACGCTTGTAACCCCGGCACTTTGGGAAGCTGAGGCAGGCAGATCACCTGAGGTCAGCAGTTCAAGACTAGCCTGGCCAACATAGTGAAACCCTGTCTCTACTAAAAATACAAAAATTAGCTGGGAGTGAGGGTGGGCACCTGCAATCCCAGTTGCTCAGGAGGCTGAAGCAGGAGAATCCCTTGAACCCAGGGGCGGAGGTTGTAGTGAGCCGAGACTGCGCCACTGCACTCCAACCTGGGCAATAGAGTGAGACTGTCTCAATTAAAAAAAAAAAAAAAAAGGAAAAAAAAGAAATATGTCTAAGAGGTTTCTTTCTTTTTTCTTGAAAAGATCAATTGCCAGCCGGGTGTGAGATTACAGCACTTTGGGAGGCTGAAGTGGGTGGATCATTTGAGGTCAGGAGTTCGAGACCAGCCAGGCCAACATGACGAAACCTCGTCTCTACTAAAAATACAAAAATTAGCTGGGAGTGGTGGTGCATGCCTGTAATCCTAGCTACTTGGAGGCTGAGGCAGGAGAATCACTTGAATCAAGGGGGGCAGAGGTTGCAGTGAGCTGAGATGGCACCATTGCACTGCAACCTGGGTGACGAGGGAAACGCCATCTCAAAAAAAAAAAAAAAAAAAAATTAATTGCCAAATTGCCATGTGGCCTGTTTTTTTTTTTTTGGCTGGTTGAGGTAGCTCAAATCTGTCATCCTAGTATTTTGGGAGGCCGAGGTGGACGGATGGCCTGTGCTCAGGAATTTGAGACCAACCTGGGCAACATGGGGAAAACCTGTCTCTACTAAAAATACAAAAATTAGCTGGGTGTCGTGACACACATGTCTGTAGTTCCAGCTACTCAGGGAAGCTGAGGCAGGAAGATCACTGGAGCTGGGGAGACAGAGGCTATAGTGAGCCAAGATAATGCCACTGTACTCCAGCCTGGGTGACAGTGCCAGACCCTGTCTTAAATAAATAAATAAATAAATACAATAAATAAAGAAGGGATTCTGTGAGATTGTGATGGGTGGTAAGGCAGCACAAAACAGAGAATATTACATGGATTTGGGGGAATAGCCTTGATTTTGCTGAACGTCTGGATGACTGATAATGAAATAGGAAGGAACAATATTTGAGCAAAAGTAAAAATCTTCAGAAGAAATATCTTCTTTTTGACTCATAAGAATTTATAAGCATTTTTCATAGACAACTTCAACTTGTGTTGAATGTTCAATTAATTTATTTATTTCAGACCAGAAGGACAGTGAAAAAAAAATTTTTTTTAAAGAGTAAAAGACAGCTGGATGCGGTGGCTCAAGCCTGTTATCCCAGCAATTTGGGAGGCCGAGGCGGGGAGATCACCTGAGGTAGGAGTTCGAGACCAGCCTGGCCAACATGGCGAGACCCTGTGTCTAGTAAGAATACAAAAATTAGCCAAGTGTGGTGGCAGGAGCCTGTAATCCCAGCTGCTCAGGAGACTGAGGCCAGAGAATCCCTTGAACCTGGGAGGCAGAGATTGCAGTGGGCCGAGATTGCGCCATTGCACTCCATCCTGGGCAATAGAGTGAGACTCTGTCAAAAAGAAAAGAAAAAAAGAAAAGAAAAAGAGAACAAAAAATAATTTGATTATTATTACCTACCAAACCTGAGTCTTAAACCTTTTGATTGTGTAAGAACCCTGAAGACACATGAAGAAAAATTTTTCATCGTTGTTTTTAGATATAGTAAGTTGATTAGTTAGCATTGTTAGTAAAAATGGTCCATAATACAGATTTTCCCTTTCCCTAAAAAATAAAGTTGCTTTCTAGTCAGAAAGGAAGCAGAAAATTTCTGTTGGAAAGCTTTTTATTCTGATTGCTATTGGAGTTGGGGAGATTTACTGTTCTTGGAATAAGCACATTTACTCAATGAGGGAATAAAATCAACATTATTAATTATTTCAAGACAGAAAACATCTTGAATCATGAAAACTCTTAATTCATGCGTCTTAATCTTTCTCCTGGTTTCTAAGGGCTGATAGATCATCCTGCAGAATTATTCCCCTGTGCCCTCGGAATGCTCCATAATTAATTAATAATGTATGCACAGCAAGGTGATAGGCAGAGCAGGGGTGGGCGTTCACCCCATGCTGGGATCGCTTTGGTGGCTTAAATAGTCAGGGAGGTTTTTGGCTGGAAACCTCCTTGGAGCAGGGAAGCCCAGAGGCCGAAGAGCAGAGGCTCAAAGTGGTGGTCACGGGTGGGCGGCTTCTTTTTTTGTCTCGGGGTCTTCAGTGTGACAGGGTCTCACACAAGTGGATCAGATGGAATTTCACAGCCTCTGACTATTCTTTGGATTGTGTAGAATCAGAAACATTTCATAATTTGAGTCCTTGAGAAAAGGGCTTTATTTGGGCACAGAAAAATTAGCATGCAGTTGAGAAATAGATTTGAAACACATGAGCGGGACTGCTTTGCTGTGCTTGTCTTCTGGTTCTTGGGCCGCTTCCATTTTAGTTTCAGTAAATGAGGAATTTCTTAATGAGTTATGTGGTATTTACTGAAGGTTGTAATTCTGGCAAATGCTAAATAGAAAGTTTTTTTTTTTTTTTTCCTCATCCTCTGCCTTCCCTGATCCATAGTCTTATTATTTGGAGAGTTCTCAAATCGTTTGCCAAAACCAGTGACATAACTGGCTCCTTTTGACAGGTACCTGCCAAACCTGCCCAGATTCCTACAGCAGCCAGTTCGCTCTGTCTTGAGGCTTCAGAAAAACAGCAGCTTCTCTGATGGAGGAGCCTTGTTCTAGAAGGGAGTGAAGCCTAGGTAAGCTGGAAGGTCATTTGGCCTAACTTCTTATCTATAGCAGACTAGTACTTTGATATGCGAGTAGAGGGTAATCTTTCTAAAATGCAAAAATGGCTTTATTGTTTTATTTAAAATTATAATACTCACTGAAAAACATTCTGCAAATACAACAAATAACAAAGAAGAAAGTAAAACACAAAAAACAAGCACCGCCCCCACTCCCAATTTCACCATCTCTGTGCAGGGTTCTGCAAGCTTTTGCTGTACATGTAGAAGTCATAAAATATTTTATTTTTATTTTTACTGTTTTTGAGACAGGGTCTCACTTTATGGCCCAGGCTGGAGTGCAGTGGCATGATCATGGCTCACTGCAGCCTCGACCTCCCAGGCTCAGGTGATCCTCCCACCTCAGCCTCTCAAATAGCTGGGACTACAGGTTCATACCACCAAGCCCAGCTAATTTTTTGTATTTTTTGTAGAGACAGTTTCTCCATGTAGCCCAGGATGGCTTGGAACTCTGGATCTCAAGCAATCCTCTCGCTTTGGGGAGCCACCACGCCTAGCCAAGGTTGTTAATATTTTAGTCTTTGCTAAAATAGGCCAGATTGTCTCTGTCACAACTCAGCTCCATAGCTGTACCATGAAAGCAATCATGGACAACATGTAAACAAATAGGCGTGGCTGTGTTTCAATAAAACTTTATTAGGGCTAGATTTTGTATGCAGGCTATAGTTTGCAGACCCCTGATCTAAAGTTACCCTCATTTATATTAGGTGCTCATCATTTCTAAATCTTTTTTCCCTTCTCATGTCTTTGTGGACATACTCAAAGAGAAAAAAATAGAGAAATAATTTTATATAAATGAAAAATGAAAGCACTTTTTTTTTTCATAAACCACGAAGGAGACTGAAGCACTTTTATAAAAATGGAAGCTATATTTAAAAATATTTTAAATTCAATTTTACTGGAATTTAACTGAAGAAAATGAACTGAAATGAGACTGCAGGAACTGCTGAAATTCAGACCCATATTTCTTTACCATTGGTGATAATAGTTCCTAAAATATTCTGATAAAATTAAGAAAAGAGATGATGAAAAGATTAGAGGTCCTTTTGCTTGTTAAAATTCTGGTTTTCAATTTTAGATGCAGGAGTTGAATTTGTGCTGTGACAAATCAGGAAATATGCATCCTTCCATTTCTCATGCCTCCTCTGAAGTCTCATTACTCACGTGATTGTTTTTAAATGGTCAAGGCTGACTATTTACATTCTCTCTGTGACCACAGTTACTTGAGTCCTTTGGTCTTAGATGTTTAAATAGACAGGCAAATGCCCATCACTGATTCTTATAGCAAGGCTTCTCTATTCTTTTATTTATTTATTTATTTATTTATTTATTTATTTATTTATTTATTTATTTATTGTTTTGAGATGGAGTCTCGCTCTATCGCCCAGGCTGGAGTGCAGTGGCATGAACTTGGCTCACTGCAACCTCTACCTCCCAGATTCAAGTGATTCTCCTGCTTCAGTTTCCTGAGTAGCTGGGACTACAGATGCACTCCACATCCTGCTAATTTTTGTATTTTTAGTAGAGACAGGGTTTCACCGTATTGGCCAAGCTGGTCTTGAACTCCTGACTTCAGGTGATCCGCCCGCCCTTGCCCCCAAAGTGCTGGGATTACAGGCATGAGCCTTTACATCCAGCTCCGTTCCTTTGTGTGTGTGTGTGTGTGTGTGTGTGTGTGTGAGAGACAGAGTCTTGCTCTGGCTCCCAGGCTGGTGTGCAGTGGTATAATCATGGCTCACTGCAGTGTCAGTCCCCCGGGCTCGGGTGATCTTTGCACCTCCATCTGGTGCAAGGACCACAGGCATGTGCCACTACACTGAGCTAATTGTTGTATTTTTTGTAGAGAAGGGGTTTCACCATGTTGTTAGGCTGGTCTCAAACTCCTGTGCTCAAGCAATCTACCTGCCTCAGCCTTCCAGAATGCTGGTATTATAGGCGTATTATATTCTGATGGAATGGTGCCTGGACCATTCCCTGTGTGTGTGTGTGTGTGTGTGTGTGTGTGTGTGTGTGTTTAAATATTGATTCCTCTCTTAATCAGCTGGATTTCATTACTTAGTAACTTTTTCAAGAACAATTTATGGGTGTTTTATTTTGGAATTTTCGTCTGAGCTTTATTCTAGATAAGGAGAACTTGTCTAGTTGTAAAATTCCCAGGCCACACTTTCTATCAAGTGTTATATCATTGAAAATCACAATGTCTCCATTCAGTTTCAGACTGACGGGGTTTCGTGGTCCCACTTTCCCATCTCTCCAGTAATGTGTTGCTGCTACATTTCTTCTGTTCTTTTCTCTTAGGAAAGGCCCATCTTTGAATTCGTGCTGCAGGGATTACTTGGCTGTGTATATTAGTCTTGGGTCGTCTCTTTTCTTAGAACCTCTTTGCCGTTTACCACTGGGTATCGTTTTGGGGAAGCCTGAACACAGCTTCATTTTCACCCCTTACAGGTCCCTTCTTTTTCTTCCAGGATGCAGTGCGGAACCTTTCTTCATTGTTGGAATTTAATTTCTTCTTGAGAACATGTGACATTATTAATTACATTATATCAGTTTGTGTTATTCTTTTTTTTCTTTTTTCTTTTTTTAGACAGAGTCTTGCTCTGTTGATCTCTGCTCGCTGCAGCCTCTGCTTCCTGGGTTCAAGCAATTCTCTTGCCTCAACTTCCCAAGTAGCTTGGATCACAGGCGTGCACCACCACGCCCAGATAATTTTTTTTTTTTTTTTTGTATTTTTAGAGGAGACAGGGTTTCCCCATGCTGGCCAGGCTGGTCTCAAACTCCTGCCCTCAGCTGACCCGCCCACCTCGGCCTCCCAGAGTGCTGGGATTACAGGCGTGAGCCACTGTGCCCGGCCCAGTTTGTGTTATTCTTCAGGTTTAGTTCTCCCTTCATGTTACAGGAATCTTCTTCTGTTTTGTTTAGTACCATCTTCTTATTCCATTTATCGAGTTCTTTATCTTAAGAACACTCATTTTTGTCTTTGTTCCTGTATAATACTTTCAATTGCTTTTATAGCTTCGCTTTCATTTGCTCTGATAGACTCGAACCTTTATTTATTGTGAGTAATTTTGATTTTGGTTGCTCTTCTCCTCACCATTCCTACTCCTTATTTCTATAATGATGTTGTTTGATCCCTATTTTGTTTCCTTAGTTTCACCATCCTCCCTTTCATTTCACTTCATTACTTACTCATTTTGACTTTATTGTTTTATAAAATCCATGTTTTCTTTAAATTTTTTTGTAGTGGGAAGCACTCACAGGTAATTAGCCTTCTTTTCCTCTGGTTGTATTTTCTTTTCTTTTTAAAAATTAATTTCTTTTTTTTTCTTTTTTCTTTTTTTTTGAGACGTGGTCTCCCTTTGTTGCCCTGGCTGGTCTCAAACTCCTGGGCTGAAGTGATCCTCCTGCCTCAGTCTCAGGTGTGAACCACTCTGCACCCAACCTATTTTCTCTTCAGTTATGTTGTCTGCCTCTCCCTCCCTCCTTCCCTCTATCTCTTTTTCTTGTGTTTTCATGCTGGCTTAGCCCCTGTGCCATTTCTTTTTATCTTGATCACGCTTAGTATAAACCACTCTGTCCATTTTCTAGTGAATATAATATAGTATAAATGAATTCTCTCAAATTTTCTGCCTTTTCTAAGATCCATTTGTCTTTCTCTCTGACTTGCAGTCTCAAGACTGAATATTATTCTCTGTGTATTTTTGTGGCTTGTATATAACAAGGGGGTGGGGTGTGTGGTTGGGGGTGGAGGAGAGCTCTGCTGAGGTTCTGTAAAGCCTCCCTTGGAGGCCTTGGCTTGTCCTATGGCAGGATTCTCTCTGCCTAGGAGTGTTCTATTCCCAAGGAGGACAGAAACCCCAGAGTGGGTAACGCTTCCCTACTCACCCCTGACTGTTTTCTTGCCTCTCCTGGGGTCCTGCTATTTTATAGTGGCAGCTCAATGCTTCTCCTCTTGACGATTTCCTCCCTCCCCTACCCTGGGCTGCTACACCTCTATTCAATTTGCTTCTCTCCAAATTAGGCCAGGTGCAGTGGCTCACGCCTGTAATCCCAGTACTTTAGGAGGCAGAGGCGGGTGGATTGCCTGAGGTCAGGAGTTCGAGACCAGCCTGGTCAACATGGTGAAACCCCGTCTCTACTAAAAACACAAAAATTAGTTGGGCGTGGGGGCAAGCACCTGTAATCCCAGCTACTTGGGAGGCTGAGGCAGGAGAATCACTTGAATCCAGGAGGTGGAGGTTGCAGTGAGCCAAGATTGTGCCACTGAACTCTAGCCTGGGTGACAAGAGCGAAACACTATCTCAAAACAAAACAACAACTAAAACAAATTAGCAGGTGAGAATCAGTAAGGGAGAATTTGAGACTTTTGTCTGTATACCTTCTTTCTCTAATATTGCTTATAAAAGATGAGGATTAAGTTAGGAACTTAATTAAGTTAGGAACATAATTTTTGCGGTGCAGCAAACAACTGCAAAATCTCAGCAGCTTACAACACACGTTGAGTTGTTGTTCTCAGGAGTCTGCAGGTAAGTTCCACTCTGTGGGGTGCAGGCTGGGCTTGGCAGGGCAAGGCTGGACCCAGGCTTCAGATGGGTTCAGGATGCTCCATGTCTCTGCTCTGGAGCCCAGGATGGAAGGGAGTTGTGACTTGCTGGGATCACAGGAGCATGAAAGGTCAAATCTCATCACACAAGCACATTTAAAATCTCTGTGTGCATCACTGGCTTAACTCCAGTGGGAGGCACACCAGCGTCCCATGGCGAGGGACAAGGATATAAAATCCTCGACATAGGAGGAAGTAAAGAACTAGGAGCATTTTTCAACTAACCCCAGAGACTCCGTACGTTTTTTGAGAATCTTCTGTTTCTTTCATTTGAGGCCACTTTTGAAATTTAGGGCAGGAAATTATATTACTTTTCCTTGGCTGGAATTTGGATAACATTTTCTTTTGATTTATAAGAAAGTATTTGTTTTAGTAAGAATTAGGAGATTGTCAATCTCTCATCTTTACCCGGAAGTCCTTTTATAGTCTCTGTAGAGGTTTTCTAAGCTTCTTTAGAAAGTAAACTCTGGTTTAAAAACAAAATTACAAATTATAGGAATTTCTTTATTACAAACCAAATCATCTACTGCTGTAACTGGGACTCTAGTTCTGTGCTTCTTTCTGGGGATGCTCAAGTCCCAATACATGGTTTTGGGTCGGGTTTCTCCTGTTTCCTCTGGATGTCTTCTCTGGTTAATCTTTAAACAATCTAAAATATCCTTAAGTGATGTTTTAAAATGAATACTAGGCATCTGCATGGCATAAGTAAATTTGATTGTATTAAAAGGGGGAATAAAGTGAGGCTTTCAAAAATTTTATTTAATAGTAAGTCACGAGAAAGGTGATTAAACTTCTGGGTGAACTTGGGTGCATGGATGGATTTGCCAACTTGTGGGCTCTACTGGTCATCAGCCCCCAGCTGGACTTTTCCGGGGGGGTGGCCAGGATCTGAGCTGGAGTTGCTGAAGGATCTGGTGTCGGGGACGGGAAGTACATGGTGTACGCATAATTGATATATTGCATGGCAAAGGAGCACATAGCATGTGCATTGAGGGTCGAGTGTCCTAGGGTGTGAGAGTCTTGTTCAGGATCTGTGCAGGAAACAGCTCTCCTGCCAAAGGTGAGAGACAGCAGCACCCTGGTGTAACTGGGTAGAAGAAGGATCTAGGCTCTAGCTGCTCCATAGACAGAGATATGATGACAATGCTAATCCTGTTTGTCTTATGAATTCAGAGTTTTAATTAATTTATTTATTTGTTTTTTTTGTGTGTGTGTCTGTGTGTGTGTGTGTTTTTTTTTTTTTTTTTGAGATGGAGTCTTGCTGTGTCGTCCAGGCTAGAGTGCAGTGGCACGATCTCAGCTCACTGTAACCTCTGCCTCCCAGGTTTAAGCGATTCTCCTGTCTCAGCCTCCCGAGTAGCTGGAGGCAGTGGAGGCAGGCACACAGGCACACGCCTCCATGCCCAGCTAATTTTTTGTATTTTAGTAGAGACGGGGTTGCACCATGTTGCCCAGACTGGTCTCAAACTCCTGAGCTCAGGCAGTCTACCCACCTTGGCCTCCCAAAGTGCTAGGATTACAGGCATGGGCCACTGTGCCTGACCAAATTCACGGTTTTTAAAAAAATTCCTTGCAGTCCGTGGGATTTCACAAGAGAACAGAGATGCGTGCATTCATTCTGGCCACCATGTTGAACCAGACCATTCCTTTTGTGTTCCTCCTTCCTGTGCTTCCTTTTCTTAGAGTGTCTTTGATCTCTGTTTAATCAAAAGAGAATAATCTTTCACAGTGCAGTTAAACTCTTCCTCTTTTCCATTTACTGCCCACTCTTCATTTACAGAAACTTTGTTAAGCACTGGCTGTGTGCTAGTTAATGTGCTTGGCATTGAGGTGATCCAGATAGAAAGACACACAGCTCCTATTCTTGAGTCTAGGTTACTATTTAGAGGCGAGCCTGTTCAGGGAATGAGCATTTATTAGGCAGTTGGATCATGGAATTAATTGAGGTAAGTGACTGACAGCATGGGAGGAGTGCTGCTTTGGTCAGAATGTTTATATCCCCCCAAAATGCATATGTTGAAACCCTAACCTCCAATGTGATGGTATTGGGAGGTGATTAGGTTATGGGGGTTGAGCCCTCATGCATGGGAAAAGTTTCCTTACAAAGAGACCTCAGAGAGTTAACTTGTTCCTTTCACTATGTGAGGACACAGTGAGAAGGCACCATCTACAAACAAGGAAGAGGACCCTCATCAGATTCTGATCATGCCAGCACCCTGATCTGGGACCCCCACAACAGTGAGAAATAACTTTCTAATGTTTAATTTGTTACAGCAGCCTGAACTACCTAACACAAGTGCCTGTGTCTGCCTGAAAGAGTCAGAAAGACTTCCCGAAGGAGGTAGCATTTGGGTGAACCCTAAGGTGTTTTAAGCAGAGAGACCAGCATGAAATAACAGCAGGACTATGAGAGAAAGCATGAACCCTGGTTCATTCCCTAGCTCAGTGTTACAGAATGTCAAAGCCGTTTCCTTCCTTTGCACTCCCACTGTCATTTTAAAATTTATTACTTTACCATTTCTATGTGTGAAACACAAAGGTTGCCAAGTCCTCTGGTCTCTGTTTCTTTAATATTCAAACATAATCCTCCAAATACATTTTCTAAGATTTTCACATCCCAGAGGCAGAAAAGGGTCCTGTCTGTCTTGTGTGCCCCAAGCATTGACCCAGTCCAGTCCTTTTTTCTTTCTTTTTTTTTCTGTCCCACAGCACTCTCTAGAGGATTGCTGTGTTACAGATTTTACTGAAGGCTTGAGGAGAACAGAGGGGCACAGAGCTCAGTCTTGTCTTCTCTTTTTCTTGGGGCCTCTGCCCGCTGCCACATTGCAGGGGCTCATTCTCCCTTCTGTGTAACTTCTTTCCATTTCTTTTCTTCCCTGAGTTCCAAGTGCCCCCTATCCGTCCTTTTGAGTTTCTGGGGGAAACGAACAGAATTCAATTTCAGTTTTTCTTATTGAAATTAATTGTTTCCGCCTGTGGGTTTCTACAGGATTGTCTTCCTCAATTAAGCAAATTTTCCCCACCATCTTTTTGCTGTGGATGTGTCAGCCTTCTCTGCCAGATATAAGCCCCGTGAGGTTGGGGAGCTTGCTTACTTGTGTTTATATAACAAAGCATAATGTTTCACTCATGGTCATGACTCCGATAAATCATTCTCCATGTATCGCTGAAGGCTCAGGGTTTTGCAAAAATGCGATTGCATTTAATTCCCGAATGGCGGTTTCTTCATTCTCCATGCAAGCCCATTTGACTCTTAAGCTGCTCCTCATTGAGATTCTTCCAGTCAAAGACCAATGATGGCGGTAAATCTAGCAGGAGATCTGAGACTTCATCTGCTGGAGCCCTGGGCTTCCTTTTCCTGCAGCATCCGCAGTAGTCACAGGGGGGAGTTTAAGCATCTGCCCTCCTCCTACCATCAGGGGTGCATCTGCACTGGGCAAAGAAACTTCACCTATCAAGGGCTCCCGCAGAGGTCAAGGGTCTCAAGGAAGATGGTGTTGACGTTTTGTGTGCATGTGAGTGAGGCAGTGGTAAAGGGGTGGTCACTGGTGGATGCCCTTTTCCTCAGGGACTGAAAGGTTATGGGACCTTCACCTCTGCTCCTGTTTCTCTGTGATATTTTGTTCTTACAAAAGGCTGGAGGGATTATAAATTTTCCTTTCACTACTCATTGATCAGTGGCACCAGTATTCAATCTGGCCAGTTCTACAAAGGATCCTTCGGTCGACTGGAGTTGGCTGGTGGTTCTTCTCATGAAGAGCCCTAATGGTGGTTTCTGGTTGTAAGTCCTGACAAGTTACATGGTGGGTGGAGTGATCTCATTAATCACGTTTGTTATTGGTGGGCTTTCAAATCAATAATCACCCATCCAAATGACATGGTAATAATGATTACCCGTAGGCATTTTTCTGTTGATGATAAACAAAGTTTTATGTTGTCCTTTGCCTTCAGATTAGCTGCTGTATGCATTTTGAGGAAAATAACTTTCTTAGAAGTAGAAAGAAAACTTTTAATAAAATGCTTGAATGTCAAGCAGTATGACAAGTCTGAGTTATTTTCTTTCATTCCTATAGGATATATTTTAACTTCCTAGAAGGGGTTTAGATTTCTAAAGTCTATGATTTGTTTCTTCTCCAGAGGCTAGAAAAATACAACTTCTGTCTGCACAGCCATATGTTACCTAGATTTTTGAGAGCAAGCTGGAGAGATGCTTGGTACGTAGGCATTCTTGTGGGAAGTGTTCCCCATGCCTGACTGGGTGTTCCCACTGTTCTTTGGACTGAGAAAGTTGGTTTGAATTTCCCAGATGTGCTCAACCCTTGTAATCATCTGATGGGTTCGTCCTGACTGGTGCACAGACAAAACCAATTCACTGAGACTGTGGTATTGAAGTAAAGAAGAGATTAATTGACACGAAGTTGACCATGTGGAAAACTGGCATTATCACTCAAATCAGTCTCCCAGAAGGCTTGGAAGTTAGGATTTTTCAGGGATGGTTTGGTGGGCATGGGACTAGGGAATGGGTGCTGCTGATTGATTGGGGAATGCAATCATAGGGGTGTGGAAAATGGTCCTTGTGCACTGAGTTTGTCTTGGGGTGGTGGGGGAGGGGGGCGCCACAGGACCCATTGAGTCATGTGTCATGAATTCAAGTTGGGTCAGTCTGAGAAAATCTCAAAAGACCAATTGTAGGTTCTACAATAGTGATGTTACCTACAGGAGCAATTGGGGAAGTCACAAATTTTGTGACCTCTGGCCACAGGACTCCTGAGCAATAAGGAATTATCAAAACTATGCTTACATTTTAGCAAAAAGCATTTTCTTATGTTTTTCATTAGTCTTACAAAGACAATTTCATTCCCCAACAAAGAAGGAATCAGTTTTAGGGAGGGGCTATTAATCATCCTTTCTTCAAAGTTAAACTATAAACTAAATTCCTCCCTGGCTTACAGCCAGGAATGAGAGAAGACAGGCATCCTGTGAGGCTAGAGGCAAGATGGAGGAAGCCATGCTAGGCTTCTCTCATTGTCTTAATCTTTGCAAAGGCAGTTTCACTCTGGTGGGAGAAAACAGGTTTCTGGTTGAATTGGCGCCTTTTCTCAACTGAGTGAATGAAGTCTTCTCAATGTTGGCTTGCAGTCAAGTAACGAGGCAATTTATTCAGATAGTAAGTAAGCCAGCTTGAAAATGGAAGAAATGATGTTAAATTATAGCAATATCTACACAACTTAAAATTTCCCTTTCATGAAATATTAGCAGGTATATAAAATTTACTGTGGAATAACTGGGAGATTCCCCTTCTCATGAGTTATTTGTTTTGAGATAAATAACAGCAGTAGGAATAGAGAAGGTGGGAAGGTTGGTGCATCAGTCAGGCCTCGGCTCATGCAGTTTTGGGGCTGGCAAGTTCAAAATCTGAAATTTAGGCCCGGCGTGGTGGCTCACTCCTGTAATCCCAGCACCTTGGGAGGCTGAGGCAGGAGGATCACTTGAGGTCAGGAGTTCAAGACCAGCCTGGCCAATATGGTGAAACCTCATCTTTACTAAAAATACAAAAAATTAACCAGGCATGGTGGCACTCGCCTGTAGTCCCAGCTACTCAGAAGGCCGAGGCAGGTGAATCACTTAAACCTGGGAGGTGGAGGTTGCAGTGAGCTGAGATAATGCCACTGCACTCCAGCCTAGGTGACAAAGTGAGACTCTGTCTCAAAAAAAAAAAAAAACAGAAAACAGAAAAACAAAAAACCTGAAATTTATAGAACAGGCCAGTAGGTCAGAAGCTCAGGCAGGAATTCATGTTGTAGTCTTAAGGCAGAATTTCTTTTTCTGGGAAACCTTAGTTTTTGCTCTTAAGGACTTCCTTGATTAGATGAGGGCCACCCACATCATTGAGGGTAATCTTTACTTAAAGTCAACTAATTGCAGATGTTAACATCTACAAAACAATCTTAATTATGACAATACCTAGGCTAGTGTTTGATTGAATAACTGGGTACTGCCTCACTAAGCTACACATTAAACTGAACATCACAGCAGGTGAAGCTGGAGTTTTTGCAGGAGACAGAAGGAAATGGAAAGGGGAGTCTGATCCCTGAGGTGGACTGTCGAGATATGGTGAGGAGGCAGGGGGGGAATTGAGTACATTGACATTGGACCGATACTTCTGAGACTGGAGAGAAATGAAAAAAATCTACTCACCTGGATGCATAAGTCAATTAATGTTATGTAAGTTGTTTTCTATTAAAAAAAATTCCTGCATATCTAAGACCAAGGCAGGTACCTCTTTCGGGGACTGGGATGGCCACAGCTCTGAGCTGTAAAATCTGAATGGTTTTGGGAGGCTGAGGTGGGCAGATTACATGAGGTCAGGAGTTTGAGACCAGCCTGCCCAACATGGTGAAACCTTGTCTCTACTAAAGAGACAAAATTAGCCAGGTGTGGTGGCACATGCCTGTAATCCCAGCTACTCAGGAGGCTGAGGCAGGAGAATCACTTGAACCTGGGAGGCAGAGGTTGCATAGAATTGAGATCTTGCCACTGTAGTCCAGCTTGGCAGCTTGGGGGACAGGGTGAGACTGTCTCAAAAACAAAAAACAAAAAACAAAAACAAAAAACCAAATCTGAATGGTAAAAATGTACTTGGCTGGAAAACTGAAGACAGGACAAATTTCTTCCTAGCCTGTAGCCCATAGCTGCCTCTTAGCCTTAGCTTGTGCTTGTTCCAAACAAGTACAGTGAATCTTATTGAAACTTGAAGAAAGGAGAACTTAATAAATATCAATGGATATAAGAGATAGGGAATGAAGATTAATTGTAGAGAGGCCATTATTATTAATTCAAGACATGTAAAAATGTTATTGACTACAATGTGCTGGCTAGCTTTATCATTGTAGATTAGTACACTTAAAAATATTTATAAAAGATTCACTCAGGACCGTATTCCCTCAATCCTGATTTTCTCAAAAGGTCTTACTGTTCTACAGCTAGGAATTGTCCTACCGGGAAGATTTTCCAGGACTCCAACTACCTAATTTGGGAGGGATTCCACTATTAGTTCCTACATGTAAAAGCTGAAGCATTAAATTCCTCATCGTCTATATGATAGATATGTCTAATGGAACAGTGGGAAAGATTTATGGTTCAATTATTAATGTGTTAGCACATTGATACATTTAACAAAACTAATTTCCCTTCAGTAAAAGCCATTAGCCCTTTCTAAACTAAGTGCATCAACTTTGGTAGTTTAAGTAGATGTATTCAGTAGTTGCATAATGTTGACATTTAGTGTGCTATTTAGTGTCACTCCACTCCAACTACTGTGCATTTGGTTTTCTTGTCTGGTTAAAAGGAGGAAAAGACAGTGTTTTCTTTCTTCATCTTCTTTTATAATACTGCCTGAAAATGGCCTTTTAAAGTCAGAAAACATCACATACTTGGCTGTAGATAGTCACCAAGGCTTCAGTTTTTGTGGTTGTATTGAGCGTCAAATACTGATGGGACCCAGTAAAACCTGCAGGCCGCCTTGTAAAACTGCCTGGATTTCTATTTGGATACAGAGTGGTATTGTTTCAGAAGCGTATGTGCTTTTTGTACACTTTTATTCTGGTTAAAAATTTAAAAGGGAGCTGCTTGTCATGTCTTTACCATTAACTGAAGCTGTAGTAGGCCTATAAAACAATCATTGAGATGCTATTAAAAGTATATGAATAATAAAACAGCTAGAGTAAGAAAAGGTTTAAAAGAGTAACTTGGCCTTGGTAGAGGCCTCTTTGCAGAAGAGCTTCTCAGTGGGTGATTTGGTTGTATTCTGGCTGTCATAGGCAATTAAATATTATATGGCAATCAGGGAACCTGTACCCCCACTTTTGGGTCTCAGTAGTAAAGGCTCTGGAACATTTTCTGGGTTGTAAATGGCAATAGAGCATAATGCATTAATATTCTTAAGAAATCACCTTGGGCTACTTAGTTTATATGAGATATTTATGAGGGCGCAAGTTTTATGAAGTTGTTTTACTGGTAAAAGTCAAAGGCACTAATAGCCCAGGCTCATGTAAGGAATTCTGTGTGGTGTGGTGGAACAACTCTGGGTTTTCGGTGCAAAGCAATCCCAGATCTGAATCTAAGTTCTGCTGTTTAAGAGCTTTGCAACCTAGGACAAATTATGTAAGTTCTCTGAGTCTTAAGTCCTGCTTTTATAAAATGAGTTTAGCACTAATACCTGTTGTGAAAAGTTACCGAGAGAATTACTGAAGATAACATGTGTAAGGTACATAGCACATCTCTGGTAACATATTTGGTGCCTAAGAATGTTAGTTCCTTTTCTCCTTGTTATTTTAAGATTATTAGTTATTTATTTATTTTTTTTTTTTGAGACAAGGTCTTGCTCTGTTGCCCAGGCTGGAGGGCTGTGGTGTGATCCCCACTCACTGCAGCCTTGACTCCACAGGCAAAAGTGGTTCTCCTACCTAGGCCTTCCTGGTAGCTGGGATCACAGGTGCATGCCACCACACATGGCTAATTTTTTGTAGAGATGGGGTCTTGCCATGTTGGCCAGGCTGGTCTTGAACTCCTGGGCTCAAAGTGATCCACCTGCCTCAGTCATCCAAAATGCTGAGATTATAGATGTGAGCCACTGCACCTGGCCAATTATTAGTGATCTAGTATGATGTGATACTTAGTATTACTGTTTAGTGGAAATCTTTTCTTTTTTTATAGCTGTGAAATAGCACAATAAATGGTCATAGTGTGAATACCGTGTAATGAGCACTCAGATAAAGACACAGATCTGGCCGGGCACGGTGGCCCATACCTGTAATCCCAGCACTTTGGAAGGCCTAGACGAGCGGGTCACTTGAGGTCAGGAGTTCAAGACCAGCCTGGCCAACATGACAAAAACCTCATCTCTACCAAAAATACAAAAATTACCTGGGGGTGATGGTCTTTGCCTGTAATCCCAGTTACTTGGGAAGTTGAGGCATGAGAATTGCTTGAACTTGGGAGATGGAGGTTGCAGTGAGCTGAGATAGTCCCACTGGACTCCAGCCTGGGCAACAGAGTGAGACTGTTTCAAAAAAAAAAAAAAAAAAAAGATAAAAAGACACAGACCTCCGTCAGTACCCCCAAATGCCCCCAATCTTTCTTCCCCAAAATAGTCACTATCCGACTTCTCACACCATTAATGAGTTTTGTCTGTTTTTTAATCTTATGTAAATTGAAATGCACTATTTTTGTGACTGGCTTCTTTTACTCAACAGTTTTTATAAGATTCATCCATATTGTTGCCCATAGCAGTACTTCATTCACATTTCTGCACTGAATTTCATTATATGAGTATATTTGTTCATCTATTATTGATGGATATTTTGGAAGTTTCTGGTCTTGCCTACTAAAAATAGTGCTCTAGGCCAGGCATGACATTTCACACCTGTAGTCCCAGCTAGTCAGGAGGTTGAAGCAAGAGGATCTCTTGAGCCTAGCATTTTGAGGCTATAGTGTGCCATAATCACACCTGTGAATAGCCCTTACGCTCCAGCCTGGGCAACATAGGGAGACCCTGTCTCTGGAAAACAGTAGTGCTGCTATGAATACATCTCTTTGCATGAATACATACATGTATTTCTGTTAGATATATACCTTGTAGTGGAATTGCTGACTTATAGGGAAGGCATATGCTCAACTTTATTTTACATTGATTGATTTATTGTGCTCTTTTTAATAGAGACTTCCAAACAGTTCTCTAAAGTGGTTGCACCATGTAGTAGACCAACCTTGTATCCCTACAAGCAATTTATGAGAGTTCTAGTCATACTTTGTGCCACACTTGGTAGAGTCAATCTTTTTAATTTTAGATAGGTGGGCAGTGGTATCTCATTGTGATTTTGGTGGGCAGTGGGATCTCACTGTGATTTTGGTGGGTAGTGGGATCTCACTGTGATTTTGGTGGGTAGTGGGATCTCACTGTGATTTTGGTGGGTAGTGGGATCTCACTGTGATTTTGGTGGGCAGTGGTATCTCATTGTGATTTTGGTGGGATCTCATTGTGATTTTGGTGGGCAGTGGTATCTCACTGTGATTTTGGTGGTAGTAGTATCTCATTGTGATTTTGAACACTTTGCCCTAAAGTGATCTGAAATCTTGATTGTCAGAAGTATGCCCCAGAGCCACTTTGGCGTGGATGTAGCTTCTCCTCTAATCTTACTGACAAAGGAACCAAGGAACATAGATGCTGGTACTGAGAATTTATGATTATTAGAACATGAATAAATCTCTTGGTGATAATGTGAATCGAAGGCCATATGAGCTGCAGTAAAAACTGGAGGTTCCTGAAGGTGGTCACAGCCCGAATCTTTCTTGATAATCATGATGATATTTAAGATGCACTAAGATTTTGAATTACCTGCTTGGCTCCACCCTCTTCTTTGCCCAACCTCTGTATGTTCAAAGCAGATCTGGAGACTTAACAGAACATTAAAGTGGATTAAATGTAGCCTATTGTCCAGCAGAAGGCTGAGGGGTCGATGCAGGGCAGGGAGGATCACTGGGTGGCTTCATAGCCTCTCCCCTCCTCCACACACCTCCACTGCACTCCTTCCATCAAGAGGAGTTGCCAGGGCACTTAGACTGGATTTAGTCACTGTTTGATGGGGCTGACTTTACTCAGTTGAATTAAACAAACAAACAAACAAACAAAAAACCCCTAAGTTTTGTGAACGTGTTTTGTTGTTTACAAGTATTTTATTTGCACATCAAATTAATATGACCATAGAAAAATGTTAACAGCATCTTTTTTCTGTGCAATCAAGGGATGCATATAAACATATTGTATATCTTTAGTGATTAGTGTAACCAGTTCCCTATGTTAGACATTTGACTTGTTTAGTTTCCCTCTAGCAGAAACTAGAAACATCTTTTAAAGTTAATTCTGTATGTACAAGTGTAATTTTTAAAAACTCTTTTATTATGGAAAATTTCAAACATACACAAAAGTGGAAGGAATAGGGAACAGATCTCCACAAATACATGAATTAGTTTCAACAATGATCAATACACGGCTCATTTCATCTATACTGTCCCATTATGCCCTGCCAAGTATCTCAAAGCGAATTCCAGGCATCACATCATTTGAACGTTAGTTCAGTGTGCACTTCTAAAAAAACCTCTTCTTCCTCTTCTTCTTCTGCATCTCCTCTTCCGCTTCTTCTTCCCCCTTCTTTCTCTTCCTCTTCCTCTTCTCCTCCTCCCCCTCCTCCTCCCCCTCCTCCTTCTCCTCCTCCTTCTCCTTCCTCTCCTTCTTCTTCTTCTTCTATTTTTTTCCCCCCAAAGAGACAAGGTCTTGCTCTGTTGCCCAGGCTGGAATGCAGTAGCACAATCACAGCTCACTTCAGCCTCAAACTCCTGGGCTCAAGTGATCCTCCTGCCTTAGCCTCCCGAGTAGCTAGGCCTATAGGTGCATGCAACCATGCCCAGTTAATTTTCTTAAAATTAAGAATTCTTTATACAAACTGTGGTAGTTTCTCATGTTTAAACCATATGTGTATTATAGAAAAAATTGGGAAGGCTAGGTAGCTCTATTAGCTCCTCTGTCTCTCTCTCTCTTTTTTTCTTTTCTGAAATGGAGTCTCGCTCTGTCACCCAGGCTGGAGTGCAGTGGCGCGATCTTGACTCACCGCAACCTCTGCCTCCCAGGTTCAAGCGATTCTGCCTCAGCCTCCCAAGTAGCTGGAATTACAGGCACCCACCACCACTCCTGGCTAATTTTCATGTTTTTAGTAGAGACAGAGTTTTGCCATGTTCGCCATGATGGTTTTGAACTCCTGACCTCAGGTGATCTGCCTGCCTCAGCTTCCCAAAGTGCTGGGATTACAGGTGTGAGCCACTGCGCCCGGCCTCTATTAGCTTTCTGTTGCTACATAACAAGTGACTTGAACTTAGTGGGTTAAAAGTACACACATTTTGGCTGGATGTGGTAGCTCATACCTGTAATTCCAGTGCTTTGGGAGGCTGAGGTAGGTGGATTTCTTGAGATCAGGAGTTCGAGACCAGCCTGACCAATATGGTGAAATCCTGTCTGTACTGAAAATACAAAAAAACCCCACAAAACTACAAAAATTAGCTGGGCGTAATGGTGGGTACCTGTAATCCCAGCTACTCAGGAGGCTGAGACAGGAGAATTGCTTGAACCTGGGAGGTGAGCCGAGGTTGTGCCACTGCACTTAGCCTGCGTGACGGAGTGGGATTTCCTCTAGCCAAGGAAACAAACAAACAGACAAACAAACAAAAAACCACAAAAAATGACACACACTTCTTATCTCACAGTTTCCATGGGCCAAGAGTCCAGGCACAGCTTAGTGGAGTTTCTGCTTCAGCGTCTCAGAAAGCAGTGATCAAGGTGTTGGCCAGAGCTGCAGTCTCATTCAAGGCATGGGGTCCTCCTTTAAGCTCACGTGGCTGCTGGCAGAATTTGGAAGCTACTCATAGCTCCCACCACGCAGCCCTCTCAATAGACCCCATCACAACACACGGCTTACTTCTTCCAGCTAACAAGGGAGAGAAGTCTCTGATGTCAGGCAGGGTCCAGTGTCTCTTTTAAGAACTGTCACTTGATAAAGTCAGGCCCAACCAGGATAATCACTCTTTTTTTCTGAGACAGGGTCTTACTCTGTCATTGAGGCTGGAGGGCGGTGGCACGATCATAGCTCACTGCAGCCTCGAACTTCTGGGCTCGAGTGATCCTCCTGCTCTGGTCTCCCAAGGAGCTGGGACTGTGGGCACTTGCCACCACACTTGGTTGATTTTTATTTTTGTTTTGTTTTGTTTTGTTAGTTTTAGTGGACACAAGATCTCCCTATGTTGTCCAGGCTGGTCTCGAGCTCCTAAGCTCAAGTGATCCTCCCACCTCAGCCTCCCCCTTTCTTTGGATTAAATAGAAATCACTGATGTGGGACTTTAATTATACCTGCAAACTCCTTTTACTTTTCCTATATTTTGTTGTCTAGATGTCAGTCACAGGTCCTACTTGTACTGAAGGGGTGGAGGCTACACAAAGGCATTTGCAATAAACAAGAAGCAAATAATATCTGAAATTCTATCCTATTGCTAATTTAGGGCAGGAGTTGGCAAACTCTTTTTGTAAAGGGTTGGATAGTAAATATTTCAGGCTTTGTGGGCCAGATGGTCTTTGTTGCAACTGTTGGGCTCTGCTATTGTAACAGGAAAGCACCCACAGATACTATGTAAATGAATGGGTGTGGCTGTGTTCCAACAAAGTCATTTATAAAAACAGGAGGTGGCCAGCACTTTGGGAGGCTGAGGTGGATAGATCATTTGAGACCAGGAGTTTGAGACTAGCCTGGGCAACATGGCAAAACCCCATCTCTACAAAAAATACAAAAGTTAGCTGGGTACAGTGGTGTGCACCTTTAGTCCCAGCAACCTTGGGAGGTCGAGGCGGGCGAATCCCTTGAGCCCAGGAGATTGAGGCTGCAGTGAGCCATGATCATGCCACTGCACTCCAGCCTGGGTGACAGAGTGAGACCCTGTCTCAATAAAACAAAAACAAATGGTGGGTCACATTTGGTCAGTGGGCTGTAATTTGGCGACCCCTGGCTTAGGGTATATGATATTTTAATATACTTTTTCTCTTTAAAAGTACACACCCACATTCAAAACCACTGACTATGATACTATTTTACAACCTACTGGGTTGGCGTCAAGTCTTATGGGCACTATATGAAAACAATATCTAAAAGTTTGTTACTATATTATTATTATTATTATTTTTGAGATGGAGTTTCACTCTTGTCACCCAGGCTGGAGTACAATGACGCGACCTCAGCTCACTGCAAGCTCTGCCTCCCAGGTTCAAGTGATTCTCCTGCCTCAGCCTCCCGAGCAGCTGGACTTGCAGGTGTCAGCCACTATGCCCGGCTAATTTTTGTAGTTTCAGTAGAGACAGGGTTTCACCATGTTGGCCAGGCTGGTCTCGAACTCCTGATCTCAAGTGATCCACCCACCTTGACCTCCCAAAGTGCTCGGCCTCCCAAAGGTGTGAGCCACCATGGCTGCCCGATATATTTCTTGTAGAGCTGCCTTGAGGGCAGTATTGATTCCCTCTCTTAATAATTCCTAATTCCTACCATAAAGCTTTATGTGAATAACTTTATTTTGTTTGTATGTATGTATGTATGTATGTATGTATGTATGTATGTATTTATTTATTTTGAGATGGAGCTTTGCTCTTGTGGCCTAGCATGGAGTGAAGTGGCGTGATCTCGGCTTGCTGCAACCTCTGCCTCCCAGGTTCAAGTGATTCTCCTGTCTCAGTCTCCCGAGTAGCTGGGATTACAGGCATGCACCACCATGCCCAGCTAAATTTTCTTTCTCTCCCTTCCTTCCTTCCTTCCTTCCTTCCTTCCTTCCTTCCTTCCTTCCTTCCTTCCTTCCTTCCTTCCTTCCTTCCTTCCTTCCTTCCTTCCTTCCTTCCTTCCTTCCTTTCTCTCTCTCTCTCTCTTTCTTTCTTTCTTTCTTTCTTTCTCACTTCCTTCCTTCCTTCCCTCCCTCCCTCCTTCTTCCCTTCCCTTCCCTTCCCTTCCCTTCCCTTTCCTTCCTTTCTTTTTCTCTTTTCCTTTCTTTCTTTTTTTGTATTTTTAGTAGAGATGGTGTTTCATCACATTGGCCAGGCTGGTCTCAAACTCCTGACCTCAGGTGATCCACCTGCCTCGGCCTCCCAAAGTGCTGGGATTACAGGCATAAGCCACTGTGCCTGGCTGAATAAATTTTTTTGAAACTTAGTGCCAACAAAAAATTTGCTTCCCCTAACTGATTTTTTAATTCTATTACAAAAATTCTATAACTCACCATATTTCTCTTTATGTTTTGGCTTCCAGGAAGCTCAGAGTCTAAGTGAAACCTGATTATGGAACTATAAAGACCTGACAGTTTGCCTATTATTCTTATCTGCCCAGGCATGCTATTTCATCCTTACTTTAATTCACTGTGTTTCTCTACTATTATTTTATTGTGTAAACAAACTCCTTTGTGGAATAATATAGAGTAAAAATATAACCTTCTGTTCACTGAACTAAAAGGAACCACTGAATTTATGTGCTTAATAGCTCTAAATTAGAAACAGCCCAAAAATACATTAAGAGGAGAATTAATATATTATGGTATAATCATATGATGGAATTTTATATAACAACAAAAAAAGACCAAATGCTGATACATGCCACCGTGTGGAAGAACCTCATTGGTACTGTGCTGAGCGGAAGAAGTCAGGCACAGAACAGTAGAGATGGCATGATTCCACTTATATTAAGTCCAAGGACCCATAAAATGAATCAGAGCTGGTGAAAGTCAGGTGATTGCCTTGGAAAGGGATGATTTCTTGGTCAGTGTCAAGAGGAAACCTTGTGAGGTGCTAGAAATATCCTGTATCTTGAACAGAGGTGGTATGGAGCGTATACCCATGTTAAAAAAATTACTGAAATGTAGACTTAGGATTCGTGCACATTATGCACTTTGCTTTATGTATATATATCCTCCCCATGAAAGAGAACTACTTAAAATATAGCTTCTTGCTCATTTCTCTTCTATGTTTATGCGAAAGTGTCTATTGGGAAAAAACTTTAAAACTGGCAATCTCAAAAGTGTGTAACTTTTAAAATTTCTGAAGTTCATAAGTTATCAGCAATTGTACACTTTTATTAGACTACCTCGTAAGTGCATAGCTGAAAATATATGTAAAGATAACTTCTGAACCACAACAGAAGAGTCAAAGCCTATAGTTGACTATTTGTTCCCTTTATAATGTGGCTGAGAGGGTGAGTGGGAGTTGGAATTGGCTTTAGGCCACTTGCCAAGCTCAGCTCCTGAAGGCGGTGCCTGTCTATAGTGGCATCTTTTATAATTTGCACAAAAATACTTTTTCTAATTTGCACTTCAAGGCACAGGTCAGTAGCAGCCCTGCACAAAAATGATGCTTACGATATAATGTTAAGTTTTAGGACTAACTGTATTTGGTCATCTTTAGAATGGAAGCCAGCCTCTGCCTCAGTCTTTGCAATCTAAGGAATATTTTAGAAAATAGAATAGGAAGAATCAATATCAATTTCCTGTCCTCACTTTTTATGTCTGTATTGTGCTTAGGGATGTTAAGAATACAACCTCTAGTTGGCCTAGTAAAGGCTTAATGGGGCAGAAGCACGTGGAGTTTGAGGAAGAATGAATTTTTGCTGACCTAAGAGATCCATACTTTTAGCTGAGGTCCCTTGGAAAGATTGAGTTCATCTTGACTCTGCAAGTGGTCAGAGTGGCCATCACTTAGAAGAGACCATGTGAGTGAAAGGTGAAAGGAAGCATCTAATCAAATCTATCCTAGCAGAAACATAAGTGTTCAGGAAAGTAAGTAACAACAAAAACCAAAAGCAGATTGAGATCAAAAAAGACACTTAGCATTTTTATAGATTTACATTTCAGGTTGCAGTTTACATTATCAAACAGATAAATGGAGACCATTAAGACCCACCTCTTACCCAGATATGTAAAACTAAAGCTAAACCGTATTGAAATATTAATACACACTGTACTGCTGCTTGGTTTATACTTGCCTTTTCTCATCTGATAGGAAACACACTGGAATTACAAGTAGGTGCAAAGTTTTCTCCATCACAATAAAATGGTGTGTCCAGAAATAATAATGAAAAAGCCCAAACAATATGTTTTGGTAAGTCCAGTGAAAGATTACTCATATGACTCTTGCTTAAGGTTAAGAAAATAAAAAATCTAGTACGTATTTTGGGTACTTCAGATACATGTGGGTAAAATTTGGTCTTAAACATACACATAATTGATATTGCTCTTTTTTTTTTTTTTTTTTTTTTTGAGACAGAGTCTCACTCTGTCAGCTAGGCTGGAGTGTAGTGATATGTTCTCGGCTCACTACAACCTCCGCCTCCCAGGTTCAAGCAATTCTCATGCCTCAGTCTCCCGAGTAGCTGGGATTACAGGCACGTGCCACCACACCCAGCTAATTTTTTGTATTTTTAGTAGAGATGGGGTTTCCCATGTTGGCCAGGCTGGTCTCGAACTCCTGAACTCAGGTGATCCACCCACCTCGGCCTCCCAAAGTGCTGGGATTACAGGCGCCTGGCCTGGTATTGCTCTTAAGACTCTTGTTGGAGGAAGTTTGCTTTGTAGTGCTGTTAACTCAGCCCTTTTAAAGTAATGGAGAAATAATTTTCTGCTAAAAATTTTAGATGTTAGGATCTTTTTCTTCTCCGGCAAAACAATCTGAACACACTCACCTTAATGAAAAGCCTATTAGGTTTTTGCTCCTTGAACACACTCCTGGATTTGCTGATGAACTCCAGACTTGGTCAAGTTTTCTTTATTTCAGACCCACTTAAAATTGGCTTAAGCAGAAAATAAAAATTTACCAAGAAGATCTTAACCATGCAATCTGGGTTCCAGTTTCAGATTTCTGGGAGAGAAACTTGATTGATGCAGCTTGGGCCAGATCTCTAGCCCTGAGACCATTAGCTATGGCTGGTGGCAGAGTAACATGGTCCTAATGTAGCTATGGGGTTCATTTGTGGGAAACTTAATTCTCAGCAGATACAGGTAAATGCTGGGACGATATCTCCAAAGCTGTTCACTATAACTCAAAGATTCTCCATGCTCTCGACTCAGCCCCCATGTTGACAGTAAGTATCAAGCTGACCAATATCTCTACTGGACAGCATTCCTAATGGTGCTTGAGTTTTCACATTTCTTCTTTGTTTCTTTATCACAGAAACCAGCCCCAGAATCAGGTCCATGCATGAAGTTATTGGGCAGGAAGTTATGGGGATGGAGCAGGTGGGTAGCCCAGTTCCAGGCTGAAACATTTTGTGATTTTGAAAAACATTTGTTTCTCATTGTCTATGTGGCCATCTTTATCTGAAAATAGTTTTCTTCCTTAAATTTTAAATCTTGCAAGGTGTGGTGAAATTTTGTGTTTATATTTAATCTTCTTTGTGGGCCTGGAATTTAAAGCACTGTTTTAGATTGAATGGGGAATGGCATGGTTCTTGAAAGCAGACTGATTGTGTTTAGCCCAGCTGACTCTTGGTGATGGGAGGCACACATTTTCCATTTCTAAGTAGGCTTGATTCTTGACAATCACATTGACAGGGACTCCCTCTTTTCTTTTCTTCTTTTCTTTTCTTTCCTTTTGTTCTCTTCTCTTTTTTCTTTCTCCCTTCCTTTCCCTTCCCTTCTCTTCCCCTCCCTCCCTCCCTCCCTCCCTCCCTCCCTCCCTCCCTTCCTTCCTTCCTTCCTTCCTTCCTTCCAATTCATTATGGTGATTTATTTTGTTGCGTTTATAAAAGAACTCCAGGGACATGATTGCTTTGACCTGTAGAGCTCAGAGGCTTTTTAAACCCTTGATTTCCACTTTTTAATCTTAAAATGCAGTCTAGATTTCTGTAGCACTTTTGCCTGTTTTGCTCATGAGAAGACCTCCCTGGTTGATGTTCCTAGGATACCGCTAGCACAGGTTCACTTTTGTCTATTTCTTCAGTGCCTGTGGTTGACCAGGCATTTTCCTGGATACAAAACAGTAAGAAGTCTCTGGTCAGAAAAGATACCCATGAGAGTTGAGTGTGTGTCTTAGTCTGTTCAGGTTGCTGTAGCAAAATACCACAGACCAGGTGGCTTCTAAACAATAGAACTTTGTTTCTCCCAGGTCTAGAGGCTGGGAAGTCCAAGGTCAGGGCACTGGCAGATTTGGTATCTGGTGAGGACCCACTTTCTGGCTCATAGACAATGACTTCTTGCTGTGTCCTCTTGGGAGAAAAAGAGAGAGCCTCCCTCTTTGGTCTTTTTTATAAGGGCACTAATCCCATTCATGAGGGCTCCACCCTTATGACCTCAGCACATCCCAAAGTCCCCACTGCCTAATACCATCACCTTGGAGGAAAGGATTTCAACTTAGGAATTTGAGGGGAGGCACAAACATTCAGGTCATAGTTTGATGTAAATGCATCAGTGCCCTATTCTAGGAGAAGAACTGCATGACAACATCGAGACTGTCACAATAACACAAGGGAGGGAGGACCCACTTGGCACAGGGGGTCGTGAAAGGCTTCACAGTGGACTTGGAGCCATCTCCTCTCTTGTTCATGCCAACCGAGGCAATCACCAGTGGAAGTTCCCAACCTCCCTTCCTCATCTCCTGATTGTGTTGGGCTCTAGACGTAAAAACTGTCTTCCACGGCTTGGTGCCAAGACCGTCTTCTTATATGAGTGCTTTAGTGGGCAGATTGGGAAGGAACACTGCTGTCCACTGTTCTGGGAAGTCCAAGGCCCGACACCTCTGTGTAAATTTTCCCAGCATCTTGGAACTTGAATTTGTAGATAAGGCGAGGTGAATAGTTTAGGCTTAACTCACTCTAATTTAGCTGAGTAGACAAATGAAAGCAAAACACACACAGCACAGCACAACCGGACTCAGCCCAGCACAACACAAAACCTCCACTAAACCTAGAATCATAGTCAGCAGCCTGTCACAGTGACAAAGCCCTAACATGCTCGTTTTGTGTCTAATCCCACCTAGTTCAAAGATCACAAAGCAAATTTGAGCCAGAACACCTGAAGTCGGGGGCACAGGGCTTTCACGTGCACTTATGAGGCAAATCACAGTGCAGAGTAAGTGCAGATGAGCTTCTCAGTTCTGAGCTGATCACTGTAAGAAATCTGACTAAACTTCCCAAGTCTCTGTATTTAGGGAGAAAAAAATAGCAGCAGAGACAAGCTAATATCAAAGACAATTTTTTTTTTTTTTTTTTTTTTTTTTTTTTTTTTTTTTTTTTTTGAGACGGAGTCTCGCTCTGTAGCCCAGACTGGAGTGCAGTGGCCGGATCTCAGCTCACTGCAAGCTCCGCCTCCCGGGTTTACGCCATTCTCCTGCCTCAGCCTCCCGAGTAGCTGGGCCTCCAGGCACCCGCCACCTCGCCCGGCTAGTTTTTTGTATTTTTTTAGTAGAGACGGGGTTTCACCGTGTTAGCCAGGATGGTCTCGATCTCCTGACCTCGTGATCCGCCCGTCTCGGCCTCCCAAAGTGCTGGGATTACAGGCTTGAGCTACCACGCCCGGCCCAAAGACAATTTATAATCAGCTATTTTGGAGGTCTTCCTGGGTACCTCGTACACTTACTTGAGTCCTGGAGAGTGGAGAGTACTGTAAGTGCTTCTATCTATATCTGTGTTTATCCAAGCCCCACAAATCAGGCCATCAACAAAAGAGAAACTTACCTTGGTCAGTGACAACAGCTGTACAGTCTAGAGCCAGTTCCTAGCCTCACTGGCTTTGGTTCCCTTATCTTCAAAGTGGGGACGATAACATTGAGAGAATAAAGATAAAATATGGGAAGTTCTGAGTACAGAGCTTGGAACACAGTAGGCACTCAAACCTGGTAGCTATTGTTTTAATATCAGCAAAGAAAAGCCTGACAACTGTCTAACTCGTTGCTACTCTAAGTGTGGAACACAGACCTGAGCCAGCTGGCAGATTATTTGTTACCAGTCTCCAATGACATAAGCACTGAAATGGAGAGGCAGCACTTGAAACTTTGAAATTTGGCAGAGTAATTTTATGTGTGTTGAATCTAGTAATAAAATAGCTGGTCTTGTATTTTGTTTGTATTTGTGCCTTTTCTGAAGTTTATTTTTTTGGGCCAGGCACGGTGGCTCATGTCTATAATCCCAGCACTTTGGGAGGCCAAGACAGGCAGATCACCTGAGGTCAGGAGTTCGAGACCAGCCTGGCTAACATGGTGAAACCCTGTCTCTCCTTTTTGTATTGTTAAATACAAAACATTAGCCAGGCATTGTGGCATGTGCCTGCAGTCACAGCTACCTGGGAACCTGAAGCTTGAGAATTGCTTGAAACTGGGAGGCAGAGGTTGCAGTGAGCAAAGATCGTGCCACTGCACTCCAGTCTGGGTGACAGAGCTAGACTCCATCTCAAAAAAATAAAAAATAAAAAATAAATAAATAAAATAAAGTTTATTTTTTTGGTACTTAATTTTGTAGTATTTACAAAAGTCTGAGTTTACAACAGTTTGGAAGTGTAAGAAACTCATCCTTCCCTACAGGTAGTTTGAGAAGCACTGGTCTAGCTCATTCATTACCCACTACCTGGCTTACTGAAACCTCAGTCCCAAATGCCTTTGCATCATTTAGGGAACCTACAGAGCATCTCATGTGTGCTCACAACCACTCCTCTTGGCTACCACCTATTCCTCCTCTCCACTGTGCTATCATTACTCTGGCCAGGATGCACCTATCATTGTGCCTTGGTCTCTTCTTTTGTTCACTGCGACATCTCCTCTATCCTGCCCTGATCATCACCAGGGAAAAGCTTTCCCTGACCTTGGGACCCTATGACTTCCTCATTAAGCATAACTTCTCTGTACCTTTCATGGTATAGATTCTAAAGATAAAATTTTAATCAATTCATTACAGCCACCCTCAGCTTGGGAATCTTGACAGGTGTTCTAGGCCCTGGACCAGGAGGAATTTGGATTTCAGTACATTATATATTATAACTCAAAGCCATCCTTCTTGCTCTCTTCCCAACTGGAGCGTTTTGTCTCTCTTTCCTCAGGGTATATTTTTCCTCCCCATTTGGGCAACTACTTCCTAGGTTGAGTAGTGATCATCTCTCTCCAACTTCTGGGAGGAAGAGTCATGCTCCTGGACTCCAACCCCAGCTGTGGCATGACAGGAGATCGTCTCTCCTATACCCCAGCCAATCATGCCACACCTCCACCAGGCTGGCCCTCATTTTCACCTGCTGGCCAGCTCAGCAACTGACCCCAGACTGCAGGTGTAAGTGATTGGAGTAGAAGGCCGGGGTCATTTTGGGGGTTTTCTAAGATACCACCCTGTGTTGCCTTCTGGAATGACAGATGGATTGCTTTGATGGATCCTCCCTGTATCCACACCTCCCTGTATCCAAGCCCTTTGCTAGTGGCCTTCCACACTGACTCTAGGCTTGGCAATGTGACTTTTGCCAACGGGATAAAACAAACTTGATACAACTAGAGACTTGAAGAAGCACTTGGGCACTTCGTCCTTTCTTGGACCCTGCTGCTGCTATAAAATTAGCCTGCAATAGCATGCTGGGGAAAAATGACTGACACATTGAAAAGAGCCAAGTCATCCCAGCCAAGGCCAGCCTAAACCAGCCAGCCCCTTTGACCCACAGATGACCACAGATGCATAAGCCAAGATTAGCTGGCCAGCTGAGCAGAAGATTCATGAGAAATAACAAGTGCTATTTTAAGCAACTGAATTTTGGGGGATAGTTTTAAGCCACTTGATTTTTTAGGATAGTTTGTTACACAGAAGTAGCTAACTGATATAGAGTCATCCCTTGGTATCTGTGGGGGATTGGTTCCAGGAGCCCCCACAAATACCAAAATCCATGAATGCTCAAGTTCCTTATATATATTGTGTAGTATTTGCATGTAACCTACACATATCCTTTTTTTGCTTTAAATCATCTCTAGATTACTCATAATATCAAATACAATGTAAATGCTATGTAAATAGTTGTATTGTTTAGGGAATACTGACAAGAAAAAAGTCTGTACATGTTCAGTACAGATGCAACTATCCATTTACTAAAAAAAGTTTTTGATCCTCAGTTGGCAGAATACACAAATGTAGAACCCATGAATATGGAGGGCCAACTGTAACAGGTATTTTTATTTAAGTGAAATCAAGTTAAAATGATCATTCATTAAGAGCATTCAAAAGGCTGAGCTATGGAAAGGATATGTGAGAAATGGAGGAGGCAAAAACCCTTTTTCTGGGGGATAGCTTTCTCTTAAAACTATTATGAATGGATTGTATGCCTGTAAACCTCAGGGATTTTTTTTTTAAGTAAACTCTTTCTTCCTTATCTTTGTCATTTCCCTGTGCTCGTCAGAGTTGGGAGGCCTGGGCAGATTAATATATATTTTGCTGGCAGATGATGCAATCTATGAGCTCCTGGAGTAAGATTCAGCTTTGTTGGAAGGGCTCCCTGGAAGAGAACGTGAGGGTACAGTGAGTTTCATTAAATAAAATTCACTCTTTAGTGAATTTTTCCTTTAAAACATTGAGCTTTTCCTGAGGTATTTGTGCTGAGGTTGGCATCACGTTTTTAGGGTTTGTTCATATGATTTAAAACCTTGTCTTTATGCAAAGAGGAGTAATTACTAAGTTAAAATAACCCCTCACTTCATTCTTTTTAGAGTGACCTGATGTTATTTCCTCATTAAGGAGGTTGAACAACCTGTAGCCACACATTTGGATTTGGGGTCGGGGTAGAGAATTGCATGAAGACTTTTTTTGGACACTTTTACTGTTCCCTAAATGGAACATCTGGATAAACAAACAATTTAGCTGGGAGAAAAACTGAACCTCTTGGAAAAATCTGGAGAATGTCTAATGAGAATATGAGCTTGCTTCAGGGATGTGAGAAGACGGACTGGAATTAACACAAAAGAACTAACACACATATAGCTGAGGTCACGATAGTTTATTATGTAACTAAGATGTGCCAGGCCATCTGTACTTGGCAGAAAAGGATAGAGAAATAAGATCAGGTGAATATTTATTGTGTTACCTGTAACAGCTTCATTGTTATTTTCCACATGCTATATTCTAAATAGCATAGTCCTATACTTCCCTTAGGCAGTTCTTAAAACCTGATTTCCAAAGATTCCATTTATTTCCTACTATTACCTTTTCAGCCAATACAATGTTATTTTCTACAATAGTATCTGAACAAACATGGCAGAGCCTTGCTAAATCCATGGATTTATGTGAAATTAATGAAAAATGAATGAGCAGCCCATGGATGACATCTAATACCTATATTGCTTGGTCACATACAATATAATTTTAGCTTCCTTCCTTCCTTCCTTCCTTCCTTCCTTCCTTCCTTCCTTCCTTCCTTCCTTCCTTCCTTCCTTCCTTCCTTCCTTCCTTTCCTTCTTTCCTTCTTCTCTCCTTCTCTCCCTTTCCTTTCCTTTCCTTCTTCTCTTCCTTTCCTTTCCTTTCCTTTCCTTTCCTTTCCTTTCCTTTCCTTTCCTTTCCTTTCCTTTCCTTTCCTTTCCTTTCCTTTCCTTTCCTTTCCTTTCCTTTCCTTTCTTTCTTTCTTTTCTCTCTTTCTCTCTCTTTCTTCTTTTTTTGAGACAGAATGTCACTCCGTTGCCCATGCTGGAGTGCACTGGTGGAACCTTGGCTCACTTCAACCTCTGCGTCCCTGGTTTAAGTGATTCTCCTGCCTCAGCCTCCTGTGTAGCTGAGATTATAGGTGCGCACTACCATGCCTGGCTAATTTTAGTATTTTTAGCAGAGATGGGGTTTCACCATGTTGGCTAGGCTGGTCTCGAACTCCTGACCTCAAGTGATCCTCCTGCCTCAGTTTCCTAAAGTACTGGGATTACAGGCGAGAGCTATTGCGCCCAGCCTTATAATTGTCTTAATTGACTGATTACATCTATAAGGATGAGTTATCCTTTTGCAGAAAGCATGATTCTGAAGTTGATTCTAGAGTCAGCAGTTTTAGCAGTTTCATCTGTTTCCATAATGTAGTTTGTCCATTTTGGCTAAAATGATTTGATTCTTTGAAAACATGTCAAATGTAAATGATAAATATTGAATGATCCTTTTTGGGGGGAGTTTAGAAGGGCATCTTGTTAAATTCTGTATGAGCTATTACTTTCAGTTCAACAACTGATCAAGTAGTGAACGTAGGGCGCTGTGCCAGCCCCTGCATGAAGATTTAAAGGCAGATGTTGTTTCACTTTATGGGTATGATTGAACATGAATAATTTATTTCTCATTTTTGCTTTTGATATTTTAAATTATTACTTTTAATATATTGTTGGAAATAGATATCACTTGCACATAATACAAAAGGGCAAAGGTGAAAGGTAAGACAAATTTGCTTTCTTTATCTATCAGGAACCTAGTGACTGGAGGCAACTACTCTAGCCTTCCCAAAGTAATTCATGCATCTAAAAACCAACACACTTGTTTGTGTTGTTACCATTATACAAATGGTATCATATCATGTATATTGTTCTGCACCGTGCCTTTTAAAAAGCTTACTATATATTGGAGATCTTGCCCTATCTGAATAGGTAGAGTATGTCTCGATCTTGAGCTTTCTTTTTTTTTTTGTTTGTCAGAAATTTTTATTTATTTAAAGAAATAACATTGGTTATTGATTAGATATATATCATTATGGTTTAGGGTATGAGATAGTGTCCAATGTGGTATTATTAGTTTAATATAGATCTACTTGTGGCAATAGTGAACAGTTTCAAGAGATGAATACACAACTGCAAAATACTTTATTGCATGAAGGTGTCACACTTGGTTTAATCAGCCATTTATTGATGGCAGTTAGGTTGTTTTCAGACTTTTGCTATTATACACAAGGTTGCCATTGTTTTGCCCTGCATATAACTTATTTTACATGCAATGTAACGTAAAAGTGTATCTATATGCCCTACACATTTCCGCAGATGAAGAAAACACTGGAACAACTCAGAATCTCTTTTCACTCTTTTGCTTTAAAATTTCATCTTTTCAGTTTCCCTGAAAATAAATATTTCATTGAGTTATTTTCATTTTCAAACTTCTTGGAAAGTTTAAATCAGATATTTTGAAATTCTGGAAGCCCCAAACTGTATCATAGTGTGGATATCTAACCAATAGCTTTGCAGGCCAGTGCTTCTCAAACTGTCTGTGGTGAAAACTAGTTTTCCTTTTTGTATGTTTTATTATTTAAAAATTTTTCCCATCCATCACAGTCCAGTACCACTGTGTGGCTCACGCCACGTGCGACTCATCATATGAGGCAGGTGACATTCAAGCCTCTATCTTGGTTCAAGAAACAAGTAAGTTACTGATCACATGCTTGGATGTCGTGTCGATGTCAAATAGTGATAGAAGTTTGTAGTCATTCTCCCTTAGTTTCTGATCACAGACCAGTTAATGTGTGAATGGACTGAGTAGCACTGTTGTAGGACACAAGATTCAATGCCTCCTAATCACTATCAGTCTCAGTCTCTAGGAGGAAAACCTTGTTCTGAAGAAGACCATCTTTCTCTGAATGGACGAAGTCACACTGAATAAAGAGCACATTTTGTTTTCAGGGTCTTACATTCCTTTCTTGGTCACTTCCTGCTCTAAAAATTATGTTCAAGAGAAAGTCACCTTGGCCAAATACATATTCACGGCGATGATTATCAAGGCCTCTCATTCCACATTTAAGCAAACTCAAAATTATGATTGGGGCAGGGCACGGTGGCCCACGCCTGTAATCCCAGCACTTTGGGAGGCCGAGGCAGGTGGATCACTTGAGGTCGGGAGTTCGAGACCAGCCTGGCTGACGTGGTGAAACCTCATCTCTACTAAAAATACAAAAATTAGCCAGGTGTGGTAGTGCACATCTGTAATCCCAGCTACTTGGGAGGCTGAGGCAGGACAATCACTTGAACCCAGGAGGTGGAGGTTGCAATGAGCCGAGAACATGCCACTGCACTCTGGCCTGGGTGACAGAGTGAGACTCTGTCTCAAAAAAAAAAAAAAAAAAAAAGATTGTGATTGGTCATGGAAAACACATTTCCTTAACTGAAACACATTGCAGACCACTAAGAGCTCCACTGAGAATATATTAATAATGGTCTCTTGAAAAGCCTGGGGAACTCTCATGAGAAAAGAAAAACTCAAGGACTCGTTTTCCTGTTTTTTGAACCTTTTTTTTTTTTTTACCTGTTTTCTTTAAAATAAAGAATCAAAATATGCACGAGCTATAGCTCTCTTTATGTATGAGTGCTAATGCCAGGCCAGGACATTCTCAAAGTGTTAATGCCACAGCAATGACCAACACGTCTTTGCTTTCTGTAACGAGTGAAAAGAGAGTGAAGGACTCCGGGGGCTAACTACAGAGTGCTCACCACTTGGTAAACCTGAGTCCAAACTTGAGGAGAAAAAAAGCCACTTTTCTATAACAGAAGCATCACTAAAATAAAAAGCATTCATGTAATTATATTATCAGCCCTTTGCATCTCCTGGGACAAAGAGAAATATTAATACAAAAGATAAACTTTGTAGTCTTGAACATATGGAGCCTGAGTGCTTTTCTTCATTCATTCTTTCTTTCTTTTTTGGATACTTGGAGGCCAAAGGCCAAGTTGTCACAATTTTCTGACTTGTTGGCCTCTATCTCCAGTAGGGAAAGACTTTAGGTCAACTGGTTCCTTACAAGAAACTGCTCAGTGGGACTTCCCTGCCCTGCACCCCAGTGAGAGAGAGAGAGAGAGAGAGTGAGAGAGAGAGAACACAGAGAGAGACAGAGAGAGATGTGTGAGCCAGACCATATGTAGCTACAATTATTTTAAACTCTTTTTTTTTTTGAAACAGAGTCTTACTCTGTCGCCCAGGCTGGAGTACAGTGGCCTGATCTTGGCCCACTGCTACCTCTGCCTCATGGGTTCAAACAATTCTCCAGCCTCAGCCTCCTGAGTAGTTGGAATTACAGGCATGCGCCACCATGCCCAGCTAATTTTTGTATTTTTAGTAGAGACAGGGTTTCACTATGTTGGCCAGGCTGATCTTGAACCCCTGACCTCAGGTGATCTGCCTGCCTCGGTCTCCCAAAGTGCAGGGAGGCATGAGCCACTGCACCCGCTGCTCACAAGCGTGAGCCACTGCACCCGGCCCGAGTATTTGAAACTTCTAAATGCATACTCTGAAAGGCATTTTTTAAAAAGGTAATTCTCTTAAAAGGAAAAAAGAAAATTTAAAAAATTGGATAAATTCCAATGTTTGAGAAGAATGGGCAAGATGCTGGGGGTAATTATGCCTGTTTCAGAGCTTATGTGGAGCTAAAATATCTCTCATAAGATTTCTTGAAGATCAGGAAACATGAGGTCTGCAGAGGAAGTGAATTCTGAGAGAAAAGAGTTATCCTTCCTCTAGTTCAGCCAGGGGCGGGATGTAGAAATGCCTGAGCTGGGAATAATCGCCCAATAGTCTGTCTTCCGGGCATCAGGACCAGCACAAAGACTTTTTGCCCCAGGGTAAGTCTGTTCTGTTGGAGGCTAAATGAAGCTCTGCATTCCCAGGGCCTAGGACAGTTCCTGGTCCTGATTTTTGATTGAATATGCATTCTCTTACCTTTTCTCTAGTCATTCAATTAGCTATTTGGCCCAATGGGTGGAAAGTTCATTTATTTTTGTTTCTTGTTTATTGCCACCATGGGAATAGCTCCTGACTCTACAGCTGTATTTGCTCTTTCAATCAAGTGTTAGGTCCATATCTTCAGCTGCTTACCAGGCATTTCTATTAGGATCTTTTTTTAATTGCTCAAATGCAACATATCTTAAAAAAAAAAAAAAAAAAAACCCTTCTCCAAATCAGCCCTGCCTCTCCAAATTTCCACCAATGCCAAGTCATTGTGCTAGTTATCCAAGTGCCAAATTTTAGAAATGGATGAATCTCTGAATTCAACCGGTCACGGAATCCCTGGAAATGTTTACCCTATATTCTTTTCTCTGAGGTTTTCTTCTCACTGCTCTAGTTCATTCCCTCACCTCCCCATTTCAAAATTCAGCCCCTAACTTCTTCCTGGTCCTTCCCAATTACACTGATACCAAATTTGTCTTCCTCAGTGTTTATGTCAGAATACTAACCTGCTCAGAATTCATTGAGTCCTAATGTTCTAAATAGTTAGTGAACTTTTCTTTCTGACTTTTAAAATGGTTTACTTACTATTTCCCAAAATATGGACACCTTCAGTTGTGGGCAAACTCACATCCTCATAGACCACCCTCCTTCTCTGATTCTGCCTTTACCCATCTTCTCTTCCTCGCTGGATTTCTCACCTGTCACCCACCCAGATTACTCATCTGCTCCATGTCCAGCAAGGATTTCTCCTCCATGGAGCCTGTGCTCTCTCCTCCATCCCTCATTGTTTTCTCTCTTCTTTGGGCACATTCCGAGGTGAAGTGAGGACAGTGTGGGGACTTGAGATTGCACACAGTGGCCACAAAGATGACCAGCGTTTGCTGGGAGCTCAAGCAGTCACAAAGCACTCTCTTTTACATTTTTTTCTCATTTAGTTTCTTAAGGACTCATCAAAGGAATTAGAATATTTGGCTCAGAGAAAAGATCACCTTGTCTGGGGTCATGAAAGTTTTTCTGTTTTTATGAGGACTATCATGTAGATAAATTCTTGTTCTCCAGAACCCTGGTCCTATGTGAAACCAGGATTTAGTGTTTTTTGTTTTTTAATTTATTTTTATATTTTGAGACAGGGTCTCACTTTGTCTCCCAGGCTGGAGTCCAGTGGCATGATCTTGGCTGACTGCAACCTTAGCCTCCCAGGTTCATGTGATCCTCCCACCTCAACCTCCCAGGTGGCTGGGACTACAGACGCACACCACCTTGCTGGGCTAATTGTTTGCTTTTTTTTTTTTGTAGAGATGAGGTCTCGCTATGTTGCTCAGTCCAGTCTTGTATGTCTGGGCTCAAGCAACCCACTCACGTCGGCTTCCAAAAGTGCTGGGATGACAGACGTGAGCTATCACGCTCTACACTTACTATTATTATTATTGTTGTTGTTGTTGTTGTTGTTGTTATTTTAATAGAGAAACTTGGCCTGGGGAACTTTCCTCCTTGAGAGTCAAAGTTATAGAAAGTTATTAGGGTGGAAAAGGTGGCCTGATATAAGGTCACCTTATATCAGGAAAGGCCAGGTGGTTGCCTGAGGGGTGACCCTTGCACAAAATCGGGTGGTCAGAGGGGACCGGTGCTTCTGAGTCCGTGGTGTCAGGCTCGTACCCCTGGAAAAAGGCTATATGCATGAATGGAAGGAGCTGCAGTGCAGTTTTGGTGGGGTGGACCTCGGCTCTCCTGCACTGGCAGAATCCCTGCAGACTGATCTGAGGTCTATTCTTGGTTCACACTGTGTCAGTGTGAGGTGATGACCACTGCATGACTCAGAAGTGACCAAAAGTGATGACACAATGCAGGTAGCAGTGATGGTGAGTAGAATTTTTCTCCAGACGTCTTGAGTATCAGTTGTGACATTGGCAGGTCTAGAACTCTCCCACATGAAAGGGACTTGGGGCCAGCATCTTGTTAGAAGGTATCGCATGTATGTGTGTGTGGAGTGTTGAGTAGCACTTTATGTGATATTAAGAAATAGGCTGTAAGGGTGAGTGTAGTGGCTCATGCCTGTGATCCCAGCACTTTGGGAGGCCAAGACGGGTGGGTCACCTGAGGTCAGGAGTTCAAGACCAGCCTGGCCAACATGGCAAAACCCCGTCTCTACTAAAAATGTAAAAATTAGCCGGGTGTGGTGGTGCATGCCTGTAATCCCAGCCCCTGGGGAGGCTGAGGCAGGAGAATCTCTTGAACCCGGGAGGAAGAGGTTGCAGTGAGCCAAGATTAGGCCACTGTACTCCAGCCTGGGCGACAGAGCAAGACACTGTCTCAAAAAAAAAAAAAAAAAAAAAAAAAAAAAGAAAAATCTGTAGTCTGTATCAAAGCATGGGGGCATGGATGAAGATAATGGAGGCCACTTAAGTCTCCCGTGTCACCTGCCAAAACCTCTACAGACTTAACAATAGTTGCCTGGCTGGTGGGAACAGTCAGAACTCGCCTTTGGCTACAGCCAATGGCAGTGACACTGTTCAGGTAGCAGTTGTATAGTACTTCTGCCTCGAGAGATACAGTCTTAGTTATTGTAAGTGAAGCCGCTGCAACAGATTAGACCCCACATTATAGCGATGGAATTTGATTTCTTGCTCACACAGCAGTCTAAGGGCACTGTTTCTGGTCAGCAGGTGTCTGTCTTCTGGGCAATGACTCAAAAGCTGGAGCAGCGTTTATCTAGATCCTCAGAGACATTGCATTCAGGTAGAAGGGGATAAAAAAGAATGAAGGAAGAACACCTGTGTCTTAAATCCTGGCCCCAAAGTAGTGCACATGACTTCCATTTGCATTCCATTGATGAAAACTAGCTTTACGCCCACACTTAACTGTAAGGGATCCTAAAAATGCAGTCAACGGATGTGTCTGTTACCGCTCTGTTATACTAAAGAGTGTGTGTGTGGAGGTGTGTCTAGCAATGTTGGTCACAGGCACGTTTGGGTTCTGGTTCCAGCAGGAAGCTGGGGACAGAAGGATGGCCCTTGAGGCTGGAGTAAGTATTTGGATTGCTAGTCTTGTCTGTTTCAAGTGAGAGATTTCCCAGGGAGGGGGCCTGGACTTCTTGTCCATCTGAGTTTCTGGGATTTCCATTATTGTGTGGGTCACTCCTGGGGGCTGGCTGGATTGTAGTGTGCATTGTCCACACTCTGAAGCTGGCAATCCAGTTATTCAAGACATACTTTGCTAACAACTAGCAGCCTCAGGAATGCGCTGTGTGTTGCTTTGGCAAGACTGTAAAGCTCCTGGTGACTGGAGATGTTGAAATATGTGAATGTAGGCAGGATCAGACTGGTTGGACAAGAAGACTTCTAAGGTCCTCTGGGCACTAACTCTTTGATCCTGCAATTCTGTGTACTTACGAACATAATACTCCAGGGCATGTAATTTGCATTCACCAATATAGTAATTTGTATTATTCATTTTTTTGTGTGGCAACTTAATGTAGTAGAAAGAACACCTGTCTGGGAAGTATGATGGTGGGACTCAGATACCCTGAGTTCTAGTCTAAACTCATGGCCTTGGAAAAGTCATTTGGCCTATCCATGCTTAAATACTCTTGTCTAAAAAAATCAGGCTGGGCGCGGTGGCTCACGCCTGTAATCCCAGCACCTTGGGAGGCTGTGGCGGGTAGAACACTTGAGGTCAGGAGTTGGAGACCAGCCTGGCCAATATGGTGAAACCCTGTCTCTACAAAAAATACAAAAATTAGCCAGGTGTGGTGGTGCCTGCCTGTAATCCCAACTACTCGGGAGACTGAGGCAGGAGAATCGCTTGAACCTGGGAGGCGGAGGATGTAGTGAGCCGAGATTGCGCCACTGCATTCCAGCCTGGGACAGAGCAAGATTCCGTCTCAAATAAATAATAAAATTAAAATTAAAAAATCAGGGTTGTTATGTTAGGAGAAATTTGTGCTAGATAGAATACTGCCTTTGCCCAGCAAAGATCCTTATCCCTGGCACCTGTCTATGGTTCCTTACACTGCAAAAAGGACTTTACAGATGTGATCAACTGAGAATCATGAGATGGGAAGACTACCTTGGATTACGTGGGTAGGTCCAATGTCATCACAGGGGTCCTTACCAGAGGGAAGTAGAAGGGTCAGAGTCAGAGATCAGAAGGAGGAGACGTGATGGTGGAAATAGAGTTTGAAGCGATGCCCTTTGAAGGTGGAGAAAGGGCAGTGAGCCAAGGAATGCAGGTGGCTTCCTACAGCAGGAAAAGGAAAGGAAACATTCTCCCTTAGAGCCTCCAGAAGAAGGGCAGCTCTGCCTCGCCTCTGTTTAGCCTGTAAAACATTTCAGCCTCTGAGCTCCAGAGTTGTAAGATAATAAATGTGCATCATCTTAAGCCACTAAATTTGTGTAATTTATTGCAGCAGCAATAGGAAACTAGGAGAAGCTCTAAGGTCCCTTCTAGAATGAAATGGTATAATTTTTTTTGTATGTTCCTTTCATGTCTCTATATATTAAAAATTGTTTTTTCAGTTTTTGAAATTTATTTTTATTTTTCAGAGACAGGGTCTCATGTTCCCCACGCAGGAGTGCAGTGGCATTTACAGTTATAATCATAGAGAACTACAGCCTGGAACTCTTGGGCTCAAGTGATCCTCCTGCCTCAGCCTCCCAAGTAGCTGAGATTAAGAAACACACCTGTGCACAGGGCTCATGCCTTTAAATAGAATAAAAAACCTTGCAGGCAGTGGCTTCTTCTCAAAATTAATCCACTATAACTTCAGAACATAACTATAGAAGTTCAATAATTATTGGTTTTTTAAATGTTTAAAATATGAATTTATTCATCCGTCTAAAAAGATCAATAATAAACCTATTTATTGTTAATTTTTAGAAGGTATCTGGGGGAAAGCAGAGAAGCCATGGTGACCACCATGACTTAGCAGGAGCTCCGAAGCAATGTGAACAGAAGGCTCTTCCAGACACTAGCCAGTTCTCCAGCACCAGCCAGGTGTCCTGGTTGAATTGAATTCAGTTCAACTCTTCTTGGCCTCTCATCAGCGGTTAAGCTCCCGCATCTTTCTTTCCCACGTCGTTCAGGGCCTCACACACAGGGTCTCATACTGCCCAGGTGGCCGTGTAGTGGCATTTATAGTTACAATCATAGAGAACTACAGTCTGGAACTCCTGAGCTCAAGTGATCCTCCTGCCTCAGCCTCACACGTACAGGCTCCCCTCTGTCCTTTTCTCTTGCTGAGGCTCTGGATCAGTTTGGAGGGTGCAGCTCTAAGTCGTCCTTGCTACCTGTGTGGCTCTGACCTTCATTTTGATAGTAGGACGTTTGCCTCTGTGGTATAATAGAGAATATTTGGTCTTTGTCCCTGGTTCCTGGTACAGAGCTTCTAAAAGTTTTAGAATCTCCTGAGCAATAAGAGTGTCTTCGGTATGCTAATAAGGTCTCTAGAGAGAGGGGTTCCTGGATGGCTGCATGGTGACCAGGGAGGCCACACTGTGATTAGAGGTAGAAACGTTCAGCTCCACCCTTGGAGCTTTAGGGAGGGAAGAGAGACTGGAGTCCCATTAGTCACCAGCGGCTGCAATCACGCCTGTGTAACAAAATCTCCATAAAAACCCTTATATGGGCCGGGCACAGTGGCTCACACCTCTAATCCCAGCAGTTTGGGAGGCTGAGGAAAGCGGATCACTTGAGATCAGACCAGCCTGGCCAACATGGTGAAACCCTGTCTCTATTGAAAATATAAAAGTCAGCCAGGCGTGGTGGCAGGTGCCTGTAATCCCAGCTACTAGGGAGGCTGAGGCAAGAGAATCGCTTGAACCTGGGAGGCGGAGGTTGCAGTGAGCCGAGATCATGCCACTGCACTCCAGCCTGGGCGACAGAATGAGACTCTGTCTTAAAACAACAACGACAACAACAACAACAACAACAACAACAACAACAAAAAACCTCCAAAACCAAATTCTTCTATGATGGGATGCAGGAAACTTCCGAGTTGATGAACACATCCACTTCCCAGGAGGGCGGTACATCCCAGCTCCATGGGGACAGAGGCTCTTGTGCTGGGGACCCTCCTGGACCTCACCCTATGTACCTCTTCATCTGACTGCTTGTTTGCATCTTTTATAATTAATGGTAATAGGAAGTATAGCATTTTCCTGAGTTCTATGAGTATTCTGAAACCGCCATTGCAAAATTGTGATTGAGATAGTGAAAGATCTGACCTAACCGACTTCATCTTGTGTCTAGCCTCCAGGCTGTCCTTGTTCATTCCTGAACGTGGGCTGGGCTTTGACAGGAACTTGGTTTATGGTTTAAAACAAAGACCATGGCAACCCTTTCCCAGAGCAGGCCACCTTCTTGCCTGGGGACTAGACTGCCTTTGTAGGACTAATAAATTAGCCCCAAGATTGGAAATTGTGGTTTGGGAGTCATGCAGCTAGAGGCTACGGGATTCTGACCCTCCCTAAACTGTTCCTAGGATCAGTGCTTGAGACATTTTGCAGACCCTGCCCTTGATGGGTCAGCTGGTACCACCCAGATTGATTGGCTGGTTCATCTGATCTTGTGGCCCCGACCCAGGAACTGACTCAGTGCAAGAAGACAACTTGATTTCTTTCTTTTTTTTTAATTTTTTAATTTTACTTTAAGTTCTGGGATGTGGGTCTGGAATGTAAAGGTTTGTTTCATAGGTTCCCTATGATTTCATCTCCTACTTGACCAATCAGCACTCCTGGCTCACTGGTTTCTCCTCACCCACCAAGCTGGCCTTAAAAACTCTGATATCCAAATGCTCGGGGAGACTTGTTTGAGTAATAATGAAACTCTGGTCCCCCACACAGCCGGCTCTGTATGAATTACTGTTTCTCTATTGCAGTTCCCCTGTCTTGAGAAATCGGCTCTGTCTAGGGAGCGGGCAAGGTCAACCCATTGGGTGATAACAATTCTAGCCAATTATTGAAGCTGAGGAAGGAGGTTGTGGGAACCGCTGACTTTGTAGCAGAGGCAGACAGAAGTCCAGGTAACCTGGGCACCCACACTTGCAGCTGGCATCTGAAGGGAAGGTGATTTTGTGGTACTGAGCCCCTTAAATCTGTGGAGTCTGGTGCTAACTCCAGTTGTTAGGGTCAGAATTGAATTGAACTGCAGGACACCTGGTTGGTGCTGGAGAATTGGTGGGTGGAGGAAAACCCCTAACAGGCTCTGTCCCTAGATGTGCTCTCTCCACCCTGAGCCCTAGTCTGCTGTTCCAATCTCTCACCCTCATCTGGGTTTTGATAACTTACCCAGTTGCCAGCCCTTGTACCCCCGGCTTCTACCTTGATCTTTGCTAAGCTCTCGAGGACCTGAGATCCTGGCTTTGATCATGAGCCCAGTGGCTGTGCCCCTATTGCCTGATGACAGGTATCCATGAGTCTAACTCCTGGTTGTTCTCCAAGCATTGTCCACTGTCTGATTTCCTACATTCTCCTCTGTTCACATCATTAGGACACCTTTTCCCTCCATTAGAATGACTTGATGTCACCAGCTTTATAGAATCTCTACTGCTATGCATCCTGGAGCGTGCACTCAGCCTTCTAGAGGGGAAGCACCTGCAGTAGGGCTTTCCCCACCAAGCCTATCCTTCTAGTGGGCAAGGTCAGTTCCTGGTTCTGGACTCTCACACCATGTTCTGATGCATTGCAACCAATAGGGCTATACCTCACTGGATTCTGAGAAATGATGTCAGCCATGAACTTGGCCATCCCAGGACCTAATTAAATTAAGTTCTTGAGATCCATAGCTTGGCACATGTTGTAGCTTTAAGGGTCATAGGGCTGTCATTGCAAGGCCAAGATATAGGCAGAAAGGGACAGGAAGTCAGAAGAAAAATAAAAGTTATGAGAGATTAAGGAAGGGAGATGGGATGGAGCAAATATGCACATTGAAGGAAATGCCACAATCTTGGCTTTTGGTGGCTTCAGGGGAACTGTTTTACTAGATACTCAATGGACCACCAAGCTGTCACTGGGACAGGGATACCACACACTCAACGCTGGACAAAGTGCTGCCCTCAAAAAGCAAGAACAGAATTATATATACCATCTAGTGACCCTTTCAGTACACAGAGTGAGATGGTGGAGAAAATGTGGGGTTTGGCTTAAAACAAAACTGAATTTGCGTCTCAGCTGTGTCCCTTTTGGGCTGAGGAAACTTGGACAAACTTCCTGACCATTTGAACCCTCAATTTTCTAATTTCTGAAATGGTGGGGATGGGGGGTAATAACAGCAGCTTCCAAATGCTGGCACAAAGTGAATGCTCAGTAGATGATGACTCTGCCTCTCCTCCTTGTCACTTTTCTCTGTCACAGCACCACAGAGGCTTTGCAGTGCCATTTGCTGCTTTTCCTGAATGGTGACTTGAAGCAGCAGACTTCTGCACATTACCTAGTGTCCAGGTGTCCCAAGGCCAGCCTACATGTGGCTGCTACAATTGTCTCTTGCAAGAGGCACCTACAGATGTGCTCATCAGTGTGGGCTGCCATATTTAGGCCTAACATCTATCATTAGAGGAGTCAACATCCTGGTGCATTGTCATTGGAATTGCTGGGAAAGCACAGACACAAGCAACCCCCACCCACTGGCCCCTGCTTTCCTAAACCTAGGGAGCCAGCCTGGATATCAGGGGGTTCTTTCTAGGATAAATAATTACTGCAAGGGCAGCAGGTTACATAGCAGCCTTTTTACTCATGCACGCAAGCGTACATCAACATCCAACAAATACTGGGTTTCTGCTGTGTGCCAGCCACTGTGCTAGATGCAAGGGATACCACAGTGGGCAAGACAGACATCATTCACAGGGAGACAAGGGGGAGAAGAATCAGCTGTGTACAGATTAATACCTACAGTCAGGCGAAGAGCCTCCTCATACAGAGTGAAAATAGAGTATTATTTGTGAATTAGGCACCTATTGTTTGCTTTTTTCTAACAGAGGATCCTCCCCAAACCACCCCGCATTTTTTGAGACAGGGTCTCTGTCACCCAGGCTGGAATGCACATTGGTGTAGCCTAGACCTCCCCAGCTAAGGTGATCCTCCCACCTCAGCCTCCCAAGTAGCTGGGACTTCAGGCATATGCCACTATGCCCAGCTAATGTTTTGTATTTTTTGTAGTGACGGAGTGTCGCCATGTTGCCCAGGCTGGTCTTGAACTCCTGAGTTCAAGCATCTGCCCGCTTCAGCCTCCCAAAATGCTGGGACTACAGGCATGAGCCACTGCCCCCGGCCCAGAACATACCGTTTTTGAAATTCATTTTTCCACCACATAACATGTGATTAAAAGACAATTAGTAGTTGAATTCAAGGCAAATGAGCAACTGTCCATTGGTGAGAGGTTCTATGATTCTGGCTTGGAGGTATCTGCCATGCAGATCTATAGGGCAGCCCTGGGGGTGCTGCTGACAGTTGAGGGGGCTGGTCAGTTACAGAGGCCTCAGCTGGATGGGGCTTTGAACTCTTGGCTCTTTTGGTGTGAAGAGAAGGAAAGCAATGTCTCCACTGTGTTCCCTCCTTAGAACAGAGCCTTGTTTAATGGCTAAAATGCAGATATGGGATTTAGCTCTTATAAATCCACCTCTTCTCTGCCCCACATGGGGCTTAAGTCATGCTAACCTCACCCTGTCTCAGTCTCCCTTTCCTGTAAAAGGAGAGAGTCAAGCAAGGATTTTAGAGTCAGAAAACATGTATGGCAGTTCTGGCTCCACCATGTAGAGCTGAGAGGAGTTTAACTCTTAGAACTTTTTTTTTTCTTTCTTTCTTTTTTTTTTGTGAGACTGAGTCTCACTCTGTCGCCCAGGCTGGAGGCTAGAGTGCAGTGGCACGATCTTGGCTCACTGCAACCTCTGCCTCCAGGGTTCAAGTGATTCCTCTGCCTCAGTCCCACGAATAGCTGGGATTACAGGTGTGCACCACCACCCTGGCTAATTTTTTGTATTGTTTGGTAGAGACGGGGTTTCAACATGTTGGCCAGGCTGATCTTGAACTCCTGACCTTAAGTGATCCACCTGCCTCGGCCTCCCCAAAGTGCTGGGATAATAGGCGTGAGCCACTGTGTCTCACCTAACTCTTAGAACTTCTGTTCCCTTCTCTTACAAATTGTTAGTTTACAGTCTTTGAAATCAGAAATAGGACTTTTCAGCCCCTTGGAGAATAAGCCGCCCTGTGATGCTTATTGAATAGATGGATGGACTGCTATGCTGAAGTATGACTTCATCTATTTCAAGTGCCTTGAGGCCAATGGATCAACACCTGTACGGGCATGCCAATGGTCTTCAGAGTCACTGGCTGGGTCCCTTAGAGGGATGGGTGTGTCAGCAAGGTCTGGCACAGCAGCTACCTTGGGAGAATGTTCACATTCAGCTCTTGTTTATTTCATATGGATTACTTTGCCCTCTCAAAGCCCATTTCCCAACATTGCTCTCTTCATCTTGTGGACCCCTCCCCACTCCTGCCCTACCCCTGGTGAATGTCTCCAGGTATGTTTTCTCTGGCAAAGGACTTGCCTTGTCACTGGCCATCTGTATGACTTTGGATGATTTACTGCATCTCTCAGAATCTCAGTTTTTTTTTTCTCTTTATCAGCCCCATGGGGGAGAATATTCCTGTGATGCTTTTATCTTTCTTGTGGCAGAGTAGTGCTGAGTGTCAAATGAGATAATATTTGTGTGTGTGTGTGAACAGAGTTTGAAAATCTAGAAGTGGTTGTAGTTACCAAAGGTGGAATTCTTGTAATTATGAGTTATTAGCATTCCCCAGCCAGTAGGTTTGTATATGTCTTCCCAGCCACCGCTCAGATGCCCAGGTGTACTATATAGGAAATAAAAAGAAATGGAGAATTGGCAGGGCATAGTGGCTTACACCTGTAATCCCAACACTTTGGGAGGTTGAGGTGGCAGATTGCTTGACCAGCCTGGGCAACATGGTGAAACCCCATCTCTACAAAAAAATACAAAAAATAGCCGGATATGGTGGCATACCCCTGTAGTCCCAGCTACTTGGGAGGCTGAGGTGGGAGAATCAATTGAGCCCAGGAGATTGAGGCTGCAGTGAGCAGAGACTGAGCCACTGCACTCCAGCCTGGGCAACAGAGTGCAGTGTCTCACTTGACAAAACAAAACACCCCCAAAGAAATAGAGAATTAAAAATGCTGAAGGTATTGGTCAAATTCCATACTAGGTTTACAGAAAGCCTCCCTGCTCTCTGGTGTTTTATTGAGTTATTTGACCGTGGGGGGTAGAGATTTCCGTGGAATTACAGGAAGACTAAAGTAAATATATGCAATTTTCTATTCATTCATTCACTTTTCTATCCAGCAAGTCATTATTGAACACCAACTGTATACAATGATGAATCAAACATAGATCTGCTCTTGTGATTCTTTCAAAACATTAGGAGAAATAGTGCTATATCTTAAATCACAACACAAAGTATAAAATGATAGGCACTACTATTACAAAAGAGATATAGTTGTAATGCTGAGAGAGAGAAAATTTATTGCCAAGGGGAAGGAAGGCTTATTAAAATAATTTTTTTTGAGATGGAGTCTCACTCTGTTGCATAGGCTGGAGTGCAGCAGTGCAATCTCAGCTCACTGCAACCTCCGTCTCCCAGGTTCAAGTGATTCTCTTGCCTCAGCCTCCCGAGTAGTTGAGATTACAGGTGTGTATTTTTAGTAGAGATAGGGTTTCACCATGTTGGGCAGGCTGGTCTTGAACTCCTGACCTCAAGTGATCTGCCCAGCTCGGCCTCCCAAAGTGCTGGGATTACAGACGTGAGCCACCACGCCTGGCCAAGAAATGGTTTTTAATTGAGTCTTGGAAGGTGGAGAAAATATTAACTCAAAGAGATGGGCTGGGGAAGGGAGGGCACCCAGGCAGAGGAACAGATGGGGGCAGAAAGGATTGGCTTCTCTCCATTCTCAGTGCCCAGCCTCCTCGTGTGACTTTAAAGTCCCCTTGATCCCTAGTGTGGGTTGTGCTCCTGGTATTAAGCTTACTTTTTTTTCCCATTTCTCTCTCTCTTTTAAAAAGCCCTGTTTTGTTTTGTTTTTTCTTTGATCATTCTTAAGTTTCCAAAAATAATCTGCTATCTTGCCATGCAGTAGATGTTTTCTTTTCCCTTGGGATCCCCCATTGAAAATATGCAGTAAGTCTGAGCATGAGATGCCCCTGGCCCCTGCTAGCATAACCTTTTTGCATACGATGCAAGAAGTCCATCAACTTTCTTTTTCTGGAATATGAAGCTCACTTCAAAGTGCTCTTCTGTTGACTAAGCCTTGGGAGGTGCCATGTCCAATCACCACTTGTCAATTACTGTGTCCTCTGGGTCCACTGCCTTGCTATAAGATCAAAGGAAAGAGTAGTCCCATTGTACAAGTGAAAATAAGGTTTGTTGCCTATGGGTAGCTGATGTGGAGTGGAAACTAAATAATGGAGGTCAAGAAACTGTCAGTCCAGAGTGTGGAAAGGATCTTCAGTGTGTCTGAGATATCAGGCGAGGTGAAAAATGAAGCATAAACCACCATAGCATTCCAGATGACTGAACTGCTCAAGTGTGAATGCTTGAGAGACTCTCATTCATTTACTTGATTCATTTTATAGGAAGCTGGGACCAGTCCCCTAAGTTAGGTTATACTGCGTGACTCTCTCCTCCAACCGTAATCAAGTAGCAAAATAAGCAGAGCCAGCATTCCTTAATTCTTACTGGGTATATGTTGATTAACAAGGTTGGGCTTCTCTACAGTATAAGATGATGATTTTTGGATTGTTAGTTTTCTTTATTGTTATACTTTAAGGTCTAGGGTACATGTGCACAATGTGCAGGTTTGTTACATATGTATACATGTGCCATGTTGGTGTGCTGCACCCATTCACTCGTCATTTACATTAGGTATATCTCCTAATGCTATCCCTCCCCTCTCCCCCCTCCCCTCACCCCACGACAGGCCCCAGTGTGTGATGTTCCCTGCCCTGTGTCCAAGTGTTCTCATTGTTCAGTTCCCACCTATGAGTGAGAACATCCAGTGTTTGGTTTTCTGTCCTTGTGATAGTTTGCTCAGAATGATGGTTTCCAGCTTCATCCATGTCCCTACAAAGGACATGAATTCATCCTTTTTTATGGCTGCATAGTATCCCATGGTGTATATATGCCACATTTACTTAATCCAGTCTATCATTGATGGACATTTGGGTTGGTTCCAAGTCTTTGCTATTGTGAATAGTGCCACAATAAACATACATGTGCATGTGTCTTTATAGCAGCATGACTTATTCTCCTTTGGGTATATACCCAGTAATAGGATCACTGGGTTAAATGCTATTTCTAGTTCTAGATTCTTGAGGAATCACTACACTGTCTTCCACAATGGTTGAACTAGTTTACAGTCCCACCATTTTACACTTTACCAATAGTGTAAAAGTGTTCCTATTTCTCCAAATCCTCTCCAGCACCTATTGTTTCCTGACATTTTAATGATTGCCATTCTAACTGCTGTGAGATGGTATCTCATTGTGGTTTTGATTTGCATTTCTCTGATGGTCAGTGATGTTGAGCATTTTTTCATGTGCTTGTTGGCTGCATAAATGTCTTCTTTTGAGAAGTGTCTGTTCATATCCTTCGCCCACTTTTTGATGGGGTTGTTTGATTTTTTTCTTGTAAATTTGTTTAAGTTCTTTGTAGATTCTGAATATTAGCCCTTTGTCAGATGGGTAGATTGTAAAAATGTTCTCCCATCCTGTAGGTTGCCTGTTTACTCTGATGGTCTTTTCTTGTGCTGTGCAGAAGCTCTTTAGTTTAATTAGATCCCATTTGTCAATTTTGGCTTTTGTTGCCATTGCTTTTGGTGTTTTAGTCAAGAACTCCTTGCCCATGCCTATGTCCTGAATGGTATTGCCTAGGTTTTCTTCTAGGGTTTTTATGGTTTTAGGTCTAACATTTAAGTCTTTAATCCATCTTGAATTCATTTTTGTATAAGATGTAAGGAAGGGATCCAGTTTCAGCTTTCTACATATGGCTAGCCAGTTTCCCCAGCACCATTTATTAAATAGGGAATCCTTTCCCCATTTCTTGTTTTTGTCAGGTTTGTCAAGGATCAGATGGTTGCAGATGTGTGGTATTATTTCTGAGGACTCTGTTCTGTTCCATTGGTCTATATCTCTGTTTTGATATCAGTACCATGCTGTTTTGGTTACTGTAGCCTTGTAGTATAGTTTGAAGTCAGGTAGTGTGATGCCTCCAGCTTTGCTCTTGGCAACGCGGGCTCTTTTTTGGTTTGATATGAACTTTAAAGTAGTTTTTTTCCAATTCTTTGAAGAAAGTCATTGGTAGCTTGATGGGGATGGCATTGAATCTATAAATTACCTTGGGCAGTATGGCCATTCTCACGATATTGATTCTTCCTATCCATGAGCATGGAATGTTCTTCCATTTGTTTGTGTCCTCTTTTATTTCCTTGAGCAGTGGTTTGTAGTTCTCCTTGAAGAGGTCCTTGACATCCCTTGTAAGTTGGATTCCTAGGTATTTTGTTCTCTTTGAAGCTATTGTAAATGGGAGTTCACTCATGATTTGGCTCTCTGTTTGTCTGTTACTGGTATATAAGAATGCTTGTGATTTTTGCACATTGATTTTGTATCCTGAGACTTTGCTGAAGTTGCTTCTCAGGTTAAGGAGATTTGGGGCTGAGATGATGGGATTTTCTAAATATACAATCATGTCAACTGCAAACAGGGACAATTTGACTTCTTCTTTTCCTAACTGAATACCCTTTATTTCTTTCTCTTGCCTGATTGCCCTGGCCAGAACTTCCAACACTGTGTTGGATAGGAGTGGTGAGAGAGGGCATCCCTGTCTTGTGCCAGTTTTCAAAGGGAATGCTTCCAGTTTTTGCCCATTCAGTGTGATACTGGCTTTAGTTTTATCTAAATAGCTCTTATTATTTTGAGATATGTCCCATCAATACCTAATTTATTGAGAGTTTTTAGCATGAAGGGCTGTTGAATTTTGTTGAAGGCCTTTTCTGCATCTGTTGAGATAATCATGTGGTTTTTTGTCTTTGGTTCTGTTTATATGATGGATTACATTTATTGATTTGCATATGTTGAACCAGTCTTGCATCCCAGGGATGAAGCCAACTTGATCATGGTGGATAAGCTTTTGATGTGCTGCTGGATTCAGTTTGCCAGTATTTTATTGAGGATTTTTGCATTGATTGTTAGTTTTATGAGCTAATAAATTTTTAAAAATTGGGATCCAACACAGAATTGTTAACTTTATATCTTGCTGAATTAAGAAATTAAACTACAAGAACCTTGATAGTGACAAACTGATGGTCATTATTTTTAAAAGAAATATACATCTATCTATCTATCATCTATCTATCTATCTATCTATCTATCTATCTATCTATCTATCTATCTATCTATCTATCTTTGAAACAGAGTCTTGTTCCATCACTCAGGCTGGAGTACAGTGTTGCTATCTCAGCTCACTGCAACCTCCGCCTCCTGGGTTCAAGTGATTCTCATGCCTCAGCCTCCCAAGTAGCTGGGATTACAGGTGTGCACCACCATCCCTGGATAATTTTTGTATTTTTAGTATAGACGGGGTTTCATCATCTTGCCAGGCTGGTTTCAGACTTCTGACCTCAGATGATCCGCCTGCCTTGGCCTCCCAAAGTGCTGAGATTACAGATGTGAGCCACTGTCCCTGGCAAGAAGTAGAATTTTTATATCAATTATTAGGAAGTGCATAATCTCAGAATAAAAGATGGCCCTTCCTAAGAAAGCACATTTGGTAATCTTCTACCTTGGTTTTTGCTCTAAAATGCTTAAGACGGCATCATGGTGAGCCCAGGTGGTGGGACTGGCCTTTGGGGATTCTGTATACTAGATGACCACTGACTTCATTAGTCTATGTGGGAAAGATCGCATATGGATTGAGGAACTTCATGAGGGTATGGATGGTTCTGGAGACAGCCACGTCAATTCTTATGAGGTTTATTTTGTGCTGGCATCATATTTCCTGGCATTTGGTGAGTTGATGGAATGGCCCAATTCACTTTTATTCTGAGTCATTTGTGGGAAGAGAAATTTAATTCTCTGGGAACCCTTGTTCGTATTAGTGTTAAATCATTTGTCTGCTGTTTAATGATTTATATACACAGAGCAAAGAGGTCCCAGAATTGCATTCCTGATTGTGCTACCCCCCAAACCCTCCCTCTACCACTCTAAGTTAGAGAAATAATTTAGTCTTGTGCCTTAGGGAATCCACTGAAGACACTACTCTTCAGTTTACTCATTTCATATATATATGTATGTATTTCATAATTTATATATATATTGCATAAATATATATATATTTTTTCTTAGTGTACTAATATTAGGCTTTTAGTTGAGTACTAGACTTCTCGAGGATATTTAAATTGACACTGTGTTGTATTTTGTGCTGTTAACATGCTGAACTGCTTTTGCCTTGTTAACTCAGCAATTAAGTTCCTCCCAAACTTTATGCACCCTTTTTGGTTCATAAATTGTGATTCTCTGATTTATTTTTCTTTAGTTCATATGTTTAATGTGGATGTGCCTTTGGTGCTCATTAAAACAGAGACGTTTATTTGAAAGGTCGTTCTCTAGGTTGTGCTGATGGGACCTCATATATTACACTTCTCAACATTGCCATCCATAATTTAGTATAGTGTTCCTATGCATGTAATGTTTCAGCATTTGCAGTGCTTATGAGTAATTGACAATCTATGGTGGTAACAATAAATCAGACAAGCCAGGCTCAGTCTTTTATGGTCAGACTACCAGGGAGGAAAGCTGAAAATCAGTGACTGCTATTAACGGGGAGCTTTTTAGATCATGAAGTCAGAGAAAGCCTTTATTATTAATACCTTTTGAGTGGTTGTTTAAAGTAGATATCCCGGGTTGGATAAAGAGACATGAAAAAAAAAAGTCTGTTTATTTTCTTTTAAGTTATTATAATTCATTTCAAAGGAATGACTTATTTTGACAAAGTGAGTGAACTTGAGTTGTAATGTGTATAATGGACTGAATGATATAGGAGATCTTGGGTTGAATGATGTATTACATATGTCACAGAATCAGGGAAATTAGGATTTATTTCTTGAAAAGCAAATCTGGAACAGTGTGTCTTGGGCACCACAATGCAGTACAACACGTAGTGGTGTGAATTGCAAAAGACAGCAGTGTGTCTGGAACGCCATTTTAAGTGTTACATTGCTGAGGGACAGGTCTGGGAACACGTGTTTTTGTGAGACACATACCTTGAATTTCCATGGTTGGTCATGAGTATTCCACATTAGCTCAAAACTGATTATTGCCTTTTCATAATATTCCTTTTGACATTGGGAGAGGGATGTAAGGGTCAAAAGTTTGCAGGAGGAACCAGGCACAGTGGCCCATGCTTGTAATCCCAGCTACCTGAGGGACAGAGGCGGGAGGATCACTTCAGCCCAGGAGTTGGAGATCAGCCTGGGCAGCATAGCTATACTCTGTCTTACACTTACACACACACGTGCGCACGCGCGCACGCACACACACACACACACACACACACACACACACACAGAGTTTGCAGGTGGGTAAAAAGTACCCCGGTGTTTGAAAACTCCCATGCTGTGAAATAGAAACTCTGATGAAGCTGGGTTAGATGGGATTGAATTGCATGAGCTCTAGAGGCCGGTTGGCCTCTGGATTTCATTTCCCACCTCTGTCATTATTGAACTAGACATGGGACCTTGGGGAAGATGCTTAACCCGTCAGAACCTCAGTTTCTTTGTCTCTAAATGGGGACGAAATTCTTGCCTCATAAGGATGTTTTGAAGAGTAGACATTTGATACACACCTGGATAATTGCTAAGTAACTTTAGGCTTTCCTCTCCTGTGCATCTGGAGAAGAAACAGAGTCATCAGGCAGCTTCTAGCTCTGTCAACTCAGGAATCTCTTAGCATTCTAGAACAGCAGTGCAGTGGCCATAGGTTAAAACCGAACCCTGTCTATACAGCTGAAAAGAATGAGGAACCATTTAGTTCAGACTGGGGTTGACAAGGCTGTCTTTTCAACGTCAGCCTTGAATAAAATCACTTGTACCTGTGAGTTTTAAAACAAAGTTATATAGGTAGGCCGGGTGCGGTGGCTCACGCCTGTAATTCTAGCACTTTGGGAGGCTGAGGTGGGCAGATCATGAGGTCAGGAGATCGAGACCATCCTGACTAACACTATGAAACCCTGCCTCAACTAAAAATACAAAAAATTAGCTGGGCGTGGTGGCAGGCGCCTGTAGTCCCAGCTACTGGGGAGGCTGAGGCAGGAGAATGGCGTGAACCTGGGAGGCAGAGCTTGCGGTGAGCCCAGATTGCGCCACTGTACTCCAGTCTGGGCGACAGGGCGAGACTCCTTCTCAAAAACAAACAAACAAAAGTTATACAGGTAAATTTATTTTTTCATATCTTGTTTTCAGTTCAGAGATCCTTTCTTGTATTGATGTATGAAATTAATGTATGAAACCCTACTTCAGCTAATCATGCCTTTTTTTGGCAATAAAAATGCAAATAGTCTACTTGGGAGTGAATAAATAGAAATTCAGGTGTACAGTACTGTCCTACTTATAACAGGGGACAATCATGAGTATGTTTACTGAATAATCAGTGTTTGCTAAGAGCAGGAAACTGATCGGCTCGCTATTTTGACTTATTGATTCACTAAGATCTTATTTCTTGCCCTTTTCTCTAAGAAATCAGAAAACGATCTTATAAAAATTAAATTATAATGTATATTACTGGTATATGCAAGCAATGCAAAACAAAACAAAACAGCCTTCCAACCAAACCTTGACCAAAGAATTAACCAGGTGCTGTGACTCACGCCTGTAATCTTCATGCTTTGGGAGGCCAAGGCAGGTGGATTGCTTGAGCTCAGGAGTTTGAGATCAGCCTGAGCAACAAGGTGAAACCCCATCTCTCCAAAAACTACAAAAAATTAGCTGGGCATAGTGGTGCACGCCTGTAGTCCCAGATACTCAGGAGGCTGAGGTAGGAGGATTATTTGAGCCCTGGAGGTCGAGGCTACAGTGAGCCATGTTCACACCACTCCACTCCAGCCTGGGTGACAGAGCAAGAAAAAAGAATAACATCTTGATAGTTACATAGCAAAAAACTGACCTGGGGAAAATTTGTCTGGTTAAAAATAATCAACATGAAATTAAAAAGGCAATGGCTAAAATTATACATGATAATTTGAAAAAACACATTATGGAAATATCGAATCTTTGTGAAAAAAATTAGATCTAAAAAACTTGGGTTAGAAACATTGGAATTGGCCAAAATATTGGCCACTGAAAGACAAGACAGAACAAACAAGGAACACCTTCTGTGATGGTTAATTTTAGGTGTCAACTTGATTGGATGGAGGACTCCCTAGAGCGAGGGTATTTCCAGAAGAGACTCAGCGTGTGAGACTTAGCGGACTAAGTGGGGAAGATCTGCCCTTATTGTGGGTGGGGCATCAACCAGTGGGCAGTGGGCCTGGATAGAACAGAAACAGAAAAAGGGCAAGTTGGCTTCTTTCTCTGGGAGTTGGGATACACTCTTCTTCTCCTGTTGGCACATCAGAACTCTAAGCTCTCTGGCCTTTGGACTCCAGGACTTATACCAGTGGCTGCTTGGGTGCTTAGGCTTCTGGGCTCAGACTGAGAGTTACACCATAAGCTTCCTTGACTCCCTGGGTGATACTGGCTTCCCAGGGTCTCCAGCTTGAAGACAGCCTGTTGTGGGACTTCTCAGCCTCCATAATCATGTGAATTCCCCTGGTAAATCCCCTCTTATATATCTGTATAGCTATATCTGTCTTCTATATCTCTATCACCTTTATTTCTCTCTCTCTCTCTCTCTCTCTCTCTCTCCTATTGGTTGGTTCTATCTTCCTAGGGAACCCTGACTAATACACCTCCCAGTGGCAGATGCTAAATTCTCTAAAATTTGATATGGACATAAAACTAATCAATGAACTAAATTTCACTGGACTAAATTTACGCCATAAATGTTATGAGGAAATGATTTAATAGCAATCAAAATAAAGTTATTAAAATAGAAATAAAAATGGAAATAATTGGGTATCATTTAACTAAGCAAGGAATTAAATTTACTTAATAGAGTTCACTCCTGAAAATATCTCTTTGTGAACATGGATTCATGTTGGTGCAACTCAGACCTCTCCTGGTCCACATGCTCCAGGGATGTCCTGATACAGTACAAATCCCCAGCCCTAGCTCTGGCCTGGCCCTGTGTGGCTTGGCTCTTGGTCACACCTCTTGCCTCATCTTCTGCACCCGGCCCTGGTTCCCTGTGGTCCAGCCACACTGGCGTCCTTGCTGTTACTTGTACATGCCAGGCACATACTCCTTTGATCTTGCCATGCTACCTCTTCTCCTGGATATCACCCAACTCACTTATCACTTTGTGGTGGTCTCTACTCAAATATCACCTCTCAGAGAGAACTGCTTGGACTACCCTACTCACTCTCCACCCCCTTACCTTGCTTTCTTTTTTCTTAAGGTAATTACTATTTCCTGAAATTATTATAACTGTCTATTTGTCCCACCTCCTTGGCTAGAATGTGAGCTCCAAAGGCTTTGGTTCACTGCTCACTCTGCAGTGTCTCAAAGAAGGCTGGGGATGCAGGAAGCTTGACAAATATTGGTTGAACAAATTCTCATTAAAATGTTTGCATTCATTACCACAGAGCCAACATTTTCCCTGCAGGAGAAAAGGGATAGGATTTACATATTCTGCATCACCGGAACCCGTGGTCTGCATTTGTGGCCAACATTAGTGCCATTCACCGATAGTTCTAATTTTCTCCCCTCTGGGTAATTCCCCTCTGTCTTGAAGATGAGCATGGTCATAGGACTTGACTTGGTCAATGAAACATGAGCAGAAGGGATGCATGTCACTTCCATGTAGAGAAGCCTTGCAGAGCTCCTGTGCAATTTCATAAGTCCTTCTCCCTGCTGTGGTGAACAGAGATGCTCTTGACAATTGTGACTTTATCAGCCTCGGCCCTTGAGGGAGGATGGTGGTTGCTGGAGCTCTCCCACCAACCTGAGTTTGATGTGGAGCAGGAGGCAGAGCTATCCTTCCGTGGTTTTAGGACCACCGAGATTTTAGGGTGTATTGCATCACCACCCCCAACTATTTAATCTTTACCTTGGCCATAGATGGCATTCATTATTATTTTCATTTACCACTGTGGAAATAGACCTCACAGAGGACAAGCAATTTGCCAAATGTCACAGAGCTACTAAGTGGCAGGACTGAAAATTCAAACCCAATTCTGACTGATTGCATGACCTGAGCTCTTCACTTGATCTTAGCCCAGGGGTGAGAGGCGATGGCCTGAGCTCTTAAACATAAGCCTGCCAACTTCTCAGGAATTATTAAATATGTTATAGTCCACAGGGGCAAAAACATGCTCATAAGAGCTGCACCGGGCTTGTTGAAAACTGGAGAACCATTTACATCCTTTCAAAATCATGTGACATGGCAGTGATCCAGAGAGATCTTCACATCTCTAGGTATATAGTTTCCTTTGACTGCCAGCACATGCAGTAAATTCACTATTAAAACCCACGTGAAGGTAACTTGGGTTTGATGACTTTGGAAGGGGGCTGGACAAGTTCCTGCTTGGGTAGATTTTAGCTATTCCATCATTTCCATTTAGTTTTGAAAAACCCAGTGGCTTTACCTAAAAACAAAACAGATAAATTCTAAAAACAAACTGATATTTGAGGAGGCCCAGTATATTTTCTTCCTATGTGCAAGTTTAGAAGAAGTCAGGCCATCTGAGGGTCGGGGGAGGGCATGACCCAGGGCAAAGAGTGGCAGGACCTCAGGCCTGTGGCTGAAGGCTCAGCGCCCACCCTACAGACTAAAACCCAGCCTAGGGCTGGTGGGGCGGGGTGGGAATGTGACTCTTATTTCTGGGTTTCCCTGACGGCACCTCATTTTCTTTTAATCAGACCTGTTGTCATGTTGGGGTTCAGTTTTGACAATTGTTTTCCATTTAGATCAATTATGATTTGAATTAATTCAAAGTTAGGGGAGAGGGGCTCCTTACTATTTCCTCCATATATGGCCAGACAGGCAAGCAGAAGATTTTTCAAACATGAAGAAAGCTACTTTTGCAAATTTAAGATGGTACAGTCATTACATGTGCAGGAAAAAATGTTCTGTAATGAGTTTATTTTAGGATATCAGCCATAATGTGTGTATAAATATAAACACACACTTCTACACACACACATTTTATATAATGAGGTCTAATTAAGAATTGCTGAATCCTTTCTTATAGAGCTTTTCAGTTTGAGCACGTGTGTGAACAAATTTAAATGTGTGTGTGTGTGTGTTTTTTTTTAAATAGAGACAATGTCTCACTCTGTCGCCTAGGCTGGAGTGCAGTGGCATGGCCATAGTTCATTGCAGTCTTGAACTCCTGGGCTCAAGTGATCTGACCATCCTGCCTCAGCTTCTGGAGTAGCTAGTACTACAGGGCTGCACCACCACACCTGGCTGATTACTTTTTTTTTTTTGGTATAGACAGGGGTCTCACTATGTAGCTCAGGCTGATCTTGGACTCCTGTCCTTAAGTGATCCTCCCACCTTGGTCTCCCTAAATGCTGAGATAACAGGTGTGAGCCACTGCGCCCGGCCTAAATGTGGGTGATTTTAAAATTGTATTCATGTCTCAGAACAGAATAGAACAAGGGACAGGTAGTGTCCTTCAGAGAAGAGTCAAAATGTGGCACTTTATAGTCTAGTCTCTCAATGTAGTGAGGCTCTCATTCATCAACACAGGGACTCCCACAAGCTGGGTTTGTAGCTTTATTTCTCTCTCAGATTGAAGCCTGCAACATGTAGATGAGTGTTTCTTCCACCGACCTCTCCCCTTTTACTGTAACTGAAGAGGCCGTTAGGAAGAGGTCTGCACCTGGACTCCTCAAAGGCCCTGTGGATGGACAAGCCTGAAAAAGTGGGCTGGCATTCTAGAGAGCTCTGTTCAGTTCATGGAAAAAAGTTGGGTTTCTTCTGCTAACACATCTAGTTTTATTTTATTTTTTAAAACTTTACAGCAACACCAGCCTGAGAATGTTAACACATCTCATTTTTTAAAAAGCTAGGTAAAGGAAGCCAGTAGAACAAAAGCAATTGTGGGCACTAATGAAAAGCTGAGGGAAGAGAAAATCAATAATCCCCTGTGTGTGGCTCTGAACGCCGTTTTCTGTGGTCAGGAGTCAGGTGGCGTGTGTGTGTGTGTGTGTGTGTGTGTGTGTGTGTGTGTGTGTGAATGCACATACTAGTGCTGTGGAGGGGTTTGCACTACAGCAGAGATGGCGGCAGAGACATGGACATAGTTCTCGCCAAACTGTGTGTCACTAAGAGTCCCGTTAAGGAGAGAAGCCCTGCCGAATGGGAGGTGGCAGCTCTGCTTCAAGGGGGAAGAGACTGAGGCTGGGAGGGAGTAACAGTCCTGAAGCCTGGTGGTGACTCCAGAGCTTCCACAGCCTATTGGCAAGCGTGTGGGTTGAGTAGTGTTTCCCCAAAGATATATTCTAGTCCTAGCCCCTGGCACCTGCTGCTCTTATTTGGAAACAGTGTCTTTATGAGATCATACTGGATTGCAGTAGTGCTGTGGTCTCAATGTTTATGTTCCCCAAATTCATATGTTGAAATCTTAACTCCCAAGGTGATAGTCATTGGAGTTGGGGCCTTCAGGAGGTGATCAGGTCATCAGAGTGAAGCCCTCAGGAATGGAATCAATGCCCTTATGAAAGAGGCACGAGGGCGCCCATTCACTCCTTCTACCATTACAGCAAAAACACTGCTGTCTGTGCAGTGGGCCCTCACCAGACACTGGAGCTCTCAGCATCTTGATGTTGGACTTCCCAGCTCCCAGAACTGTGAGCAGTAAATTTCTGTTGTCTGTAAGCCACCCTGTTTACAGTGTTTTGTTATAGCAGCCTGAACTGACTGCGACAGGGGGCTCTGATCTAGTGACTGGTGCCCTGAGAAGGGGGAAGAAGACCTCGTGGTGATGGAGGCAGAGGTTGAAGTGCTGAAGCTCTAAGCCGAGGAATGCCAAAGACTGCCAGCAACCACAGGGAGGTGGGAAGAGGAGGGACAGATTCTTCCCTAGAAGCTTCAGATGGAAGCTGGCCCTGCTGACACCTTGATTTCAGACTCTGGGTCTCCAGAACTATAAGAAAACACATTTCTGTTATTTAAAGCCACTCAGCTTGTGGGTTTTGATATGGCAGCCCCTGGAAACTAAGACAGGATGCAAAAGGCCATCGTGTCAGTGTCAGGCAGTGGGGGAAGGTGAGCAGAGTATGACTCAGGTGCTGAGAGGTGAGGAGAGAGGGTCTGGCAGCCTGTTGACAGTGATACCAGGTGCACTCCCACAGAGACCGCTGGGGAGAGTGCTGATTTCTCATTTAGTGGGACTAGGGCAGAGCTTTCAGGTTGGCTGCAGGAACAAGCAGCACACAGGTATTCAGGTATAATCAGGTTTCTCAACCCCCAGCCTTTGTCACTCGGAGACAGATTGTATTTTCCAAAGGCGCCCATGACAATTGTTCCTACCCCTCTTGCTCTTTAGATTTTTGCTACCCCGAATTATGCAGTAAGGTCCAATTCCCTTCTCCTTGGATCTAGGCAGGCTTATGATGTCTTTCTAACTAATAGAATATGCAAATATGACGCTGCATGATTTCAAAGTTAGGGAGTAAAAAGCAATGCAGGTTACATCCTGTGCACTAGAACTGTAGACTTGTTCTGTAGCCCAGTGCCATCATAAAGCAGTCCAACTGCCCTCTTGCTGCCATGTTGTAAGGAAGCTCAAACTATCCCACTTGGAGAGACCACATGGAGAAGCTCCAAGAAGAGAGAGAGAGAGACGACAGGCCATTCATAGGCTGCTCCTGGCCCCTCTTCTTTTAACCCACAATGTTCCAGCTCCAGCCAGTAAACTACCGTGAGCCAAAACCACCTCACCAAGTTTTTTCTGAATTTCTGACATGCACAAACTATGAGCAACAATAAAATAATATATATATTTAGAGACAGGGTCTAGCTCTGTAACCCAGGCTCACGTGCAGTGCTGTGATTATAGTTCCCTAAAACCTTGAGCTCCTGGGCCCAAGTGATACTCCTGCTTCAGCCTTCCCAGTAACTGGGACTAAATGCATGCACCACCATGCCCAGCTCATTTTTAAATATTTTTTTGTAGGGATGGAGTCTCACTTTGCTGCCCAGGCTGGTCTTGAACTCCTGGCCTCAAGCAATCCTCTTGCTTCCCAAAGCGCTGTGTGTGACCCACTGTGCCTGGCCAAATAATATATATTTTGAAGACACTAAGTTTTAGGGTGCCTTATATTGCGAAACAGTGATAACTGGAATCCCTTCCAACTTTTGCCCAAGTCCCATTTCTCCCATGAGACCTTCTCTGATTCTGGAGGCCATGACTCCATCCCTTGAAACTCTCCTTTCTCCTGAAGCCATTTAGCTATTCCAGCGCTCAGCATATTTATTTATTTATTTATTTATTTATTTATTTATTTATTTATTTATTTGATGGAGTCTCGCTCTGTCGTCAGGCTGGAGTGCAGTGGCGTGATCTCGGCTGACTGCAAGCTCCGCCTCCAGGGTTCAAGTGATTCTCCTGCCTCAGCATCCTGAGAAGCTGGGACTACAGGCAGGTACCACTACACCCAGCTATTTGCCTTTTTTTTTTTTTTTTTTTTTTTTTGTATTTTTAGTAGAGACAGGGTTTCACCATGTTGGCCAGGATGGCCTCGATCTCTTGACCATGTGATCCATCCACCGTGGTCTCCCAAAGTGCTGGGATTGCAGGTATGAGCCACCGCGCCCAGCTTTTCCTGCATTTGAAGCTCAGTCTTACTGGTGCCAGTCTCAATTTTCTGCAGTTTCTCTGGGATAACCTCACACATCCCATGCCTTCATAATACAGAATTCGTGGTGTTCTTCCTCCCTCTGCTTCCAACCCTGCCGAACCACGCCCATCCCAGCTCTCTCCGCAACAAAAGGACCTCCAGGGATCGGATCTCACCCTTCTTAAGAGCAGGGTTGATGCTCTAGTGATGGTGATGGGATTTTCATTATAACAAGAAAACATTCTTCTACTTAATCATGAACTGTTAAATGAAAAGCCTGTCTGTCTCACCCTTGGGGGCTGTGTCTTACTCTCTTTTGCATTCCTACATGAGTTCAGTGATTGGCAGCAAAAAGGCCAAGAATGGATGGATGTATGATGGGTAAATAAATGAATGGAGAGAAACACTTGGAAAATATGCAGTGGAATTTGCAGAATTGCCACACATATGCTACCTCTTCCCAATTCCGTGTGCATGGAAGTCATGGCGAACAGACCCTAGCACTCCCGAGGGACAGAGAGGCTGTCTCAAGCTCTTTCTTTGAAACACGGAAGTACAAATAGAAACTAGCGATCAATCCTACTTTGTACTGGAGAGGACTGAAAGCATAAAGACTCTTTTTTCTACTTCAATTTATTAAAAATGTTGTTAAAATAGAAGTCAAAATTCTGCATGCAATTGCTTCTTGGATCTCCTTTCCTCTATAGGTTTGGGCAAAGTTCATTAAACCCATCTATTTACAAGTTCCTGGACTTTTCACCTGCATAGATTTCACATTAAGGAAACATACTGTGATACTTTGTGGCCTTTGAAGTTGCCTGGAGTGTGGTGAAGTAGTTAAGTAAGGAGCTCATCTCGAAAAGGGAACAAATAATACAGCAAGGTGTGGGATTCTAGAGTTGATAGAGTCAATAATATTGGCAATGTTTGCAACCAATCCCTTACCAGAATGACAGGACCAGTGGAGAAAGGAAATTACCCATCCACCCACATAATTGCACCAGTTGTTAGAATTGGTTAATAGACCATAAAAACATCAATCCAAGAGAAGCATAAAGAAATACCTATGAGAGTAGATGTTTGTTATTACTGGTTTTCATGCGCAGCCCCATATGAGCACCTTACTCATTGAAAACAGGGTGGCATTTCTGATAATTATCTTGCCAGTCTCTGCGTTTGTGCCTTCCTTTTATCGTGAATGATTTTTTTGTTTTCTGTTCTTTCATGTTTTGATTGTTGTATTACTGGCCTGGATTCTGTGGAATGAGTGGGGATATTATGTAGTGAAAAGTATTCCTTTTGTGCACAGACTGGGGAACCAGGGAGGGTCTTAAATTCCATATATACATTATCCCATTTAATCCCAACTACCCTCCTCCCCATGAGGAAGTTACCATTATTAACTCCATTCTACAGAGGAGGAAACTGATGCCCAGAGAAGGGAAGCCTCTTGCCACAGATCTAAACACGGCTTTCAAATCCAGGCCTGCCTGTCTGGGCCAAAGCTACTTCTGTGTCTGTTGAACGAGTGCACAATTCCTTATTTGAAAGGTCTGGAGCCAGATGTTTCTGAAATTCAGTAGAGTATAGAAGGAGGATACGACATGTATTCCATAGAGTACTTAATACTCCCAGTGGAGTCTGGAGTAGCACCCTGTAATCAAACCCATTAATATTTTAGCAGTGAAACATATCGACATTCAAACTGATGTGATCCACAAAAAGTACAAAATATCTCATTGTTTGGTTGCCCAATGATTTTGTGCCTTTTATTTTTGTTTCTTTGGCTTTCATCCATTCGGATAAGGAGTTGAGTCTGTACCATCCTGGCTCCAAGGAGTGAGTTGGTGCACATCTGTCCTCTTTCTCAGGGTACTCTGAAATGGAGCAAGCTGGAGCTAAAACAAAACAAAACGAAACAAAGCAAAAACCTGATGCTGTTTGTTACTGGCCAGACTTATAACCACTTGGCATTTGAAAAATGAAAATGGCTTTAAGAACAAATTGGGAGCAGAACCATAACAGTCCTTCACAAACTACCAACTCCAGAGAAGCAAGAAGACGAGGCGTCTGTCTGTGATCTTCGTGAACCTATCTCATCAACGGCCCTTTGAGCTGTAATTCTAAACTGCCATCCACACAGAGGAGCCATTTGGATGGCCCATGAGACTGAGACCCTGCTGCTCTTTCAGCCGTCCCTTTTCAGATCTGTCCTCTGAGGACTGATAGAGGATCAGAGTGCCACTGGTATTTGTCCCAAGTAATTGGATTGACCCTTAGAAGAAAAGATTGGTTCAGATAAAATGAAAATTTTAAGTGAAGGTTGAGATTCACATTCTGGAAGATCTGTAGTTTACTTGGAGGATGGGTTTTCAACCTTGTTCTATTATTCCATGCCTCTCTATTGTACAAGATAAATGGATGGTTTCTGCCCATTCACATCTCCCTAGGAACTCCGTCTCTCTTGCTGGTGCCATTTGATTACCCTCCTAGCTACCCTGTAGTCACAACTGACTGGGCCAAGCTGGGCCATTCGCACTTTTCTGTCTTGAATTTTAATGTTAAGACATGGAAACTGAGTACATCAGGTGGTTATGAGCTCTGGGTTTACAAGTCACAGCCCTAGGTCCATACCTTTGTGTTCCACTCACCCTGCAGTGCTGTAAAGGAAGAGAAACCAGGAAGCTGATACTCATGGAAGAGATTTGAAGATACACACACACACACACACACACACACACACACACACACACACACACATACAGAGAGAGAGAGAGAGAGAGAAAGAGAGAGAGAGATTGAGCTTGGTAAATCTCCTGGGGGCAGGGTACCCCAAGATTGTTCAAACAATCCAGAGGCTAGGGATTGGTGGGATGCAGAGGTTGGTAGCTCCTGCAAACTTCCTATCATAGCACTTCGATATCTCTGCCTGGAGAAGCTGCTGAGAACTTATCTGTGCAGTTGCTGCCTCAGACCCCATGTTGTCCAATAATCCTTCCTTCCAGGCCACTGTCTTTCCCCCTGGACAAAACTCAGTGTGGAGTTGGGCTTTTTAACTTTCTCACATTTTAACATGAGGAGTTGGACCAGATCAATATTCCCTAAAGTATGATATGTGTACTACTGCTAGCATTATACTGATGTTTCAATTATACAAGATAATTTCAGCAACTATGTGAATAAATTTCTTTTATTGTGTATTTATTTTCATGTATATTAGACAAACCTATACTTTATACATTACATACATTTATATTTATACTATATAGTATTATTATTACATATAATATATGTTATACATTGTATTTTAGTCAGGGTAGATTAGGCCTTGCTGTATAACAAGTATACCACCATGCAGTAAAGGATCAACTACGCAAGTATGAGTGGTCCAAACCCTGCCCCTTGCAAAGAAGGCTTTGGCACTTACCTGGCTCCTGGGAAATAATCTCTAAGTCCGTGGAACATTTTTCCTGTTAAGAATGTGTCTGTTTGCCAAACACCTTGGGCCCATCAGAGAGTTTATGCTAGCAATGTGATTTATAGTTGGGATCGTGAGCGGCACAATATCAGCTTGACCTCTGGAGGGAATGGAGAAAAGGTCAGCCACCTGGGTGATCTGCCATGTCTATGTTATTAAAGCCCCAGTAAAAACTCTGGACCCCGAGACTCTGGTGAGGCTCTGGTTGACGATACTTAACATGTGTTGTCACACATCATTGGTAGGAGAACTATGTACCGTCTACATGACTCAACTGGGAAAGGGCTACTGGAAATTTAACGCCTGGACTCTCCTTGCCTCTGACCAATGGAAAGACCCCATGTACTTTTTCCATTGCTGATTTTAATCTTTGTCCTCTTGTTATAGTTAACTGTGAGCATAACAGCTTTTTAAAGTTCAGTTAGTCCTTTTACTGAATCATTCAACCAAAGTGTGGTCTTGAGGACCAAACACAACCTCAAAATCTTAATGGCATAACACAATAAAAGTTTACTTGCTGTTCATGTGAAGTCTGATGCAGGACTGGATGCCCTGTTGTTCAGCCATTCTCTAAGCAGTTAGAGAACCCAGCTCTGCCATCTCAGAGTCCACTGTTTGTATTTACACAGATGCCAGAATGAGATCAAGGAAGAACATGCAGGATGTTTTAGGGGCCAGGCTTGTAAAGATTCTATTGGCCAGAATCTAGCCATATGGGGCCAACCTAATGCAAGGATGGTTGAGGAAGAGGGGTCTTCTTGTGTCACCAAGAAAAGGAAATAAAAATGGTAAGCATCTAACTAGTCTTTATCACATACCTCAAACCTCTGATTTCATGGATATTAATGCTTAAGGCAAAGTCAAATTTATGCAAGTATAAAAAAGTGTGTTGGTTTAAAGAAAGATTGTAAAAGAAAAAGTAAATACAAATGCATATAGTGTATAACATGACAAAAATCCCGAAGTAGTGGGTGAATAAGTGAAGGCTGGAAACCACTGGACCATATGATGATTGTCAGGACATTTCAGCCACCACATTCTTTTATGATGATGGCACCAGCTAATGGATGTCACAACCTTCTACTAGGTTGCTGGGTCGGCTGGTTTATGATTTTAAGAGTTTGTAATCTAAGTCAATCTGCATTTTAAAAAATTAATACCCAGAAAACTATTTTTTAACATTATACTATGTCAAACAAAATTGAATAAACATTTAATTTTCATTCAAAATTTACTTCTTGGGAGTGAGTACAAGAAAACCTCTTTTTCAACCCTTAAGTATATTATTTTTCTCCTTTTAAAGAAAGATCCATCTTGGTCTAGTATAGAATATTCTGCTCAAAACTTTTGGCTTACTCCTGGTATATGATTTAAGTGGCTTAGTGAACATTTTCTTGTCAAAAATATAGCAAAATGTTTCAAAGCCCAGGAATAACTTTTGACAGCTGCCAAATCTTCTGAATGCAGTGAATTTGTCAAAAGCATCTTTCCAGGTAAACTTTTGTTCACCCTGTGAAGCTCAAACAGAACAAAGACAAATGATACAACAAACACAATTATGTTGGCAGAACTCTGCATTAGAAAATTAGCATTCTGCACTACCAGCCATTACCTTGCCTGGTAATAAATTTTCACCAGATAGCAAAATAATTTAAATACATTCAGGATTTTAGAGGTTCTATTATAAGACTCTCATCGTGGATAGTTCTAAAACTTTGGAATCTGAGGACTTTAAGGTGCCACTTGTTCATTCCTCTGCCTTTGTCAGGGCTGTCTGGAAATCACCCAAGAGTTCTAAGAGCTGGTGGACCAGTTGTGAGCTCTTTTTCTCAGCAGCATCTTTCAGTTGGTGTTTTAGTGCTATATATGTCGCATCTGAGGAAGTTGATGAGTAATTTTTACCTAATGTAGTAAAGCCTTACATTTGAGTTTTGATTCAGTCTACTATTTTGAAATAAAATGGTAGCCTTTAAAGTGTCCAAATAATTTCTTATAATGTTGAATATCTTTTAGTGAAATTTGGTAGAGAGTGAATATGAGGAAATTTGATTGCTTTGAGAGGAGTTCTTAGTTCACATGATACTACTTTACTTTTAAAAGTCTAAAAAAAAAAAAAAAAAAAAAAAAAAAAGCCAGGCATTGGTAACTCATGCCTATAATCCCAGCACTTTGGGAGGCCAAGGCAGGTGGATCACTTGAGGTCAGGAGTTTGAGACCAGCCTGGGCAACATGGTGAAACCCCATCTCTACTAAAAAAAAAAAGAACAAAAAAACCCCAAAACTGAGCGGCCGCGGTGGCTCAAGCCTGTAATCCCAGCACTTTGGGAGGCCGAGACGGGTGGATCACGAGGTCAGGAGATCGAGACCATCCTGGCTAACACGGTGAAACCCCATCGCTACTAAAAAATACAAAAAACTAGCCAGGCGAGGTGGCGGGCGCCTGTAGTCCCAGCTACTCGGGAGGCTGAGGCAGGAGAATGGCGTAAACCCAGGAGGCGGAGCTTGCAGTGAGCTGAGATCTGGCCACTGCACTCCAGCCTGGGCGACAGAGCAAGACTCCGTCTCAAAAAACAAACAAACAAACAAACAAACAAAAAAACCCCAAAACTTAGCCATGTGTGGTGGCACACGCCTGAAGTTCCAGCTGCTCAGAAGGCTGAGGCACGAGAATCATTTAAACCCAGGAGGTGGAGGCTGCAGTGGGCTGAGATCGCGCCATTGCACTCTAGCCTGGGTGACAGAGCGAGACTCCATCTCAAAAAAACAAAAAAACAAAACAAAAAAAAAAAAACAAAAAAACCCCAACCAAAACCGAAACAAAAAAAGTCTAAAATAAAGACTCCAAAAACTTATATCAACTGTAGGTGGTATGTGAGGGTAGCAGTGAGATGCCCACAGATAACCCAGAAATGTGGTAGATTAATTAAATATAAATAAATTAGACTAATTACATAAAATTAAATAGGAGGATTTGGACCATGGGAGTCTATATATAAGGTTGCTGAATTAGGTAGAAATAAATTAGTCTACTTAAAGTTAAATGGAAAGTGTCAGCCCATGGGAACAACTCTGACTTGTCATTTAATCAGTGATATTAATACAGTGCCATCAAGAACACATTTATTATAGCACAAAAAGTGGGGTTAAGAGGCACAAACTCTGCCATTGTGTGAACATCACTGTCTGGGATAAAAACCTACCTGGGGGACATAAGGTAATCATAGACAGGTGCTCTCTTATAAACAGTTCTCACTTTGACTCACACAAAATTTTCCTCAGTACTATCTACCTACATTATATGCTGTACCTGTAACTTCCTAATTACTGATCTGGCTTCCTGGGATACTGGAAATAACAAAACCCATTCCAGCTAAATGATGCCAAAATGAAGTTTATTGCAGGATCTTTCGTAGCTCACATACCCTCTGGGAGAGTCAGAAGGTTATGCTTAAGTGGTCTGCAGCCTGTAGCAGACCTCATGATGGGATGGCTCCAGGCACAATCCCATGAATGTCACCCCTGGTCAAAGATATACTAGTAGAAGTCACCACTGATGCTTGTATCAGTCCATCTGCATTACTATAAAGAAATACCTGAGACCAGGTAATTTATAAAGAAAAGAGGTTTATTTTGGCTCATGGTCCTGCAGGTTGTACAGGAAGTGTGATGTTGGCATCTGCTTCTGATGAGGGCCTCAGGAAGCTTACAGTCATGGTAGAAGGTGAAGGGGAGCCAGCATGTCACATGGTGACAGAGGAAATAAGAGAGAGGAGGAGGTGCCAGACTCTTTTAAACAACCAGATCTTGCATGAATTCAAAGAATGTGAAGTTATTACCATGAGGACAGCACCAAACCATTCATGAGGGATCTGCTCCCATGGCCCAAACACCTCCTACTAGACCCCACCTCCAACACTGGCAATCACATTTCAGTGTGAGATCTGGAGGGAACACACATTCAAACTATATCAATGTTGGAAAGTAAATACCCAATCATTGGCCACTGCTGCTTTAAAATCACCTTCAGTGCCATCCATCCTCTTAAAAAAAAAAAAAAAAAAAATCAGATTCTGCACAGTGCTAGGCCAAAATCTCATGTGGGTGTATCTGATTGGAAAAATCCAGGTCACATGGCTTTACCTTAGCTTTCAGGGAGACTGAGAAAGCACCCTCTTTGACTCTACCTTGGGAGATGCTACTCATGAAGGGCAAAGTCTCCAAATACAGAGAGGGCAACAAAGTTCCACTGCAAAGAAAGAGCCAGACAGGAGAATTAGTCTTCTAGTTATGGGAATGCCATGTTTCCCACTGTAAATGGACACACTAACCATTTTGTATGTATTTGACTTCCTCTGGGAATAGTGAGAAATTGCAGTTTCTAGACTTGCAAGGCTGTGGAATGAACTTGAGCTGTGATAAACTCATCAACCTAGTGTCATCCTGAGTAAGCCCTCCGCTACTAGCCAACCAGCCAGCTTTCCCCTGGGGACACCTTGTTTGTTCCATATTGCAATAAAAATGTCTTAGACCTCCTATAAATCAATCCCAAAGCCAAATGGCCTGAAATGCAAAAAGCGAACTATAGGGATAGCTTCACCAACAGAGGCTTTTTTTGATAACCATGAATCTCTACTTCCTGTGTGCTCAGGTTGGAAGTCAGAGCCATAGCAGCTGGGTTGATGAATGGGTGAATGTGCTGGGGTGTGCATGGGTGAGAGCTGTCTGCCTTGGGTGGGGGTAATGTCTATAGACAATTTAAAAACCATAAAACCCACTAAAAGTCAGCTTGCTTTCTATTATCACTGTGTGTGAGAAATTCTACACCATGTCAGTGATCAAAGATTTGTACCTAAAAACAATCTTTTGGTCCGTCTATATTTTTAAAAATTATTACAATTACTGTTGAGACTTAATAATGTATACATCAGCTTCAAATTACCATATTTAAATTTTTTATTCTGTAACAAAGATAGGATTCTACATGGACGTTAATTTGGAGCCTTCTTTGTCCCATAATGGACCTCCGATGCACATGGACTCAGCTACACATTTTATTTGAGAAGAAATGAAGAATGCTCTAGAGTTATTCAAGCTCGCTTTGGGCTCACAACGTGTCTCCAACCCCTGTGACACTGCATATTTCCATGTTTAAACTGTAGGCAGATTTGAAGTAAACACTGACATCCTGGTGACTGTAAAGACAAAAACCCAGAATGTGAGTTATTTTAATTCTGTCCTTCTATGTGACTACTTAGAGTTGTTATTTGTTTTTGAAACTTCAAAGAGTAAATCTAAGGCATAACATTTTTGTTTGGTAAGTGCAAATATTAGTTCATAAATGAAATAGGCTACTACATTTAATTTAATTTTTTTATTTTTTGTTTTTTCAAGACGGAGTTTTGCTCTTGTTGTCCAGGCTAGAGTGCAATGGTGCAGTCTAGCTCACTGCAACCTCCGCTCCCAGGTTCAAGCGATTCTCTTGCTTCAGCCTCCCAAGTAGCTGGGATTACAGGCACCCGCCATGACACCTGGTTAATTTTTGTATTTTTAGTAGAGATGGGATTTCACCATGTTGTCCAGGCTGGTCTGGAGCTCCTGACCTTAGGTTATGTGCCCTCCTCGGCCTCCCAAAATGCTGGGATTACAGGTGTAAGCCATCATGCCCAGCCAGGTTACTACATTTTAAATAATATATTTAAAATAGAAATTTCTTCTTTTTAAATTAATTGTTTTGCTTTTTATTTTTAAATTTTTTAAAAAAATTCAACTTCTATTTTAGATACAGGAGGTACATGTACAGATGTGTAATGTGGGAATATTGCAGGATGCTGAGGTTTGGAGTACAGATCTTGTCACCTTGTTTAATTTTTATTTATTTATTTATTTTTGAGAAAGTCTCACTCTGCTGCCCAGGCTGGAATGCAGTGATGCAATCTAGGCTTACTGTCACCTCTACCTCCTGGGCTTAAGTCATCCTCCTGCTTCAGCCTCCCGAGTAGCTGGGCCTACAGGCATGCACCACCAAGTCCAGCTAAGTTTTGTATGTTTGGTAGAGACGGGGTTTCACCATCATGGCCAGACTAGTCTTGAACTCCTTACCTCAAGTGGTCCACCTGCCTTGGCCTCCCAAAGTGCTGGGATTACATGCATGAGCCACTGCGCTTGGTGATTATTTTAAAACTAAAGAACAAACATCAAAAATACTGATTATTCCTCATAGAACATTATTATAACTGAAAGTAATTTTGTTCTATGGAGAAGGAGGTGTTAGAAAATGATCTGCTCCAAGTTTCAAACGTACTAGGTCCTCTATAAGGGGTTTCTCCAGGTCCCTGAGGACTTGGAATAATAATGCTGATAGTTAACCCTATTCTCGCCATGGCAAAGTGAATAAGGTGAGTTCGACATTGGCCCTGTGGCATTCTTTCTAGCATTTTTTTTTTTGACAAATGTTATGCCTAAAACAAATAACAAAAATTACAAATGACAGCAAATCATTGCTTCCATGTTATGGCAAAGAACTGAACATGAAAATTAATAATAGTAACGCTAACAAAGTATTGGATGGAAGAAGTTACTCTTTATTTGGACCTTGGTCTGTCACCATCGCCTCTAGGTTCCCATTTGATTAATAGTTCTCCCCAAAAGAGAGCCAAATCTGTGGTAGGGGCTGGATCACAACATCCCGCTGTCCCATTACATCCTCCTGCAGGGTAGATCCTGGTGTCCTATTTAGTAGATGAAGAAACCCGGGAGTGGAGAGATTAAACCATTTGTCTGACGTCACACAATTAGTTAAGTGAAATGAGCTGGGATTTCCAGTTTCAAAGCCAGGTTTTCCCTTCTCTGTGGTGCAGCCCCTGAAGTGCAGAAACTGATCACCTCACAATGTCCAGTGAACACTTACAGTGTGCTGAGGTCTTAGTCTCGTGGTTAGTCTTCTCCACCCCCATACTCTGTTGCTGTCAGAACGAAAGCATGCTTTCAGTGGCAGCCATAGGCTGTGGTGAAGTAGAAGAATAAGGGCTGCTGATATCGTGAGCGCCTTCCCGTGCCCGGGCCCCACGCCACGGCTGTCTCTGCACCTCCTCTTTGGGCCTTCACTGTGTTAGCTTTGCAAAGGAGGAAACTGAGGCTCAATGAGGAGAAGCATCACCTCTAAGCCTGGAATCCAGGTTGTCTAATTGCAGAGCAGATGCTCCTACCTGCTGCCTTTCTAAGACCCTCCAGTGGGTCTTGCTGCCACGTGTCTCTATTTCTAGCCTTGATGGAAAAGTTTAGACTTTCTCTGCTTTTAACTTCCAGATTTAGGACTTTTATACCATTTATTTCTTCAAGGACCCAGTAACTGTCACAGTCTCAATTTCTGCTGAATTCTGGGATGTTCCAGTCACTTGCAACATCAAAACCCAGGCTTGGTGAAGAGAGGAAGGGGAAAGGCGAAGGGGGGAATGAAGGAAAAGAGGAAATCCTAACTGGATTTCCCTCCTTTCGAAGTCTGATGTAAGCATGGCTGGGCTTCTGTTAGCTGACGTTGAAATCAATTTGCTTGTTGTTGTTGTTGTTTTGCTTTGTTTTTGAGATGGAGTCTCGCTCTGTCACCCAGGCTGGAGTACAGTGGCGTGACCTCGTCTCACTGCAGCCTCCGCCTCCCAGGTTCGAGTGATTCTCATGCCTCAGCCTCTCCAGTAGCTGGGACTACAGGCTTGTACCACTACACCCAGTTACGTTTTGTAATTTTAGTAGAGATAGGATTTCACCATGTTGGCCAGGCTGGTCTTGAACTCCTGACCTCAAGTGATCCACATTCCTTGGCTTCCCAAAGTGCTGGGATTACAGGTGTGAGCCACTGCGCCTGGCCAATAATTTGCTTTTTATATTTCCATCTATTTAATTTTTTGGATAGGCAGCATATTCACATGGTTCAAATATCAAAATGTGTAACAGATACCCAAGGAAGAATCTTGCTTCCAACCTGGCCCCTTCCCATCCCAAATTGCCTTGTACCTCACCCAGGGGCAATTATTGTTGCAGTTACTTGTGTCTACTTCCAGTTTGGTTGCATCGATATCCATGAAAATGTAAGCAAATACTATATATTTTTATGTCCACCTCTTTTACAAAATATGGTAGCACTTTCTACACGCTATCCTGCAATGTTAATTTAATTAGGTTTTCCATGGGGGATAAGAGGGAGAGGAGATGAAGAATGTCTGACAGCTATCCAGGGAATTTGCATAATTGCTCAGTGAATTAGCAGAACAGCGAATTTGGGGAATGTTCACTAGTTCAGACTAGTAAGAATGTATTAAACTTCTTTCTTCTTCATTTCTTTTTTTTTTCCTTCCTCCCTTACCTTTTCTCTTTCTTTCTCTTTCCCTTGCTTTTTTCCTCTCTCCCTTTCTCTCTTTCTTAATTTTGAAGTGGGTTACTTCTCCAGGTATTTGCTACTATCTTGACCTGCCTGAACATTGTTGACCTTGATCTTTGTGGCTGAGATCACACAGCTCCCCACTGAGCAAGCCGCTACGTTGGTCTTACTGCACAGCCTTCCTTACGCCAAACAGAGATGGCTATCCACTGGCAGATCATCTCTAGCCAAAATGCGCAGATATGTTTCTCTCGGTTTTGGTGAGAGATTCAAAGTAAAGTTTGTCTCTTGGAATTCATCTGCCTATCGAGTGTAATTGTGCTTGGGTAAATACTCAGCAAATAATCAAATGATTTCTGCTTCGCTACTCCTGGGAATGCAAACCTCTGTGGTGCCAGTTCAGAAGAACCCTTTGAACTGCTCTTGTCAACATCATGTGGGGATTCTTCTGCCAGGGCCAGCATTGTCAAATGCTGCCAATTCTTGCTCAATATTTTAACAAACATGTTGAGTGAAAATCAACTGGTTAGTTGGAGGACCTAAATCAATGTAGGAATATGATCAATGTTGCAAAGCGAGGAATGGGACAGGAACTCTCTTCCTCATCCCTTAAACAGAGACAATTCTCTTCTCTCTGCCCTGCAGACTGGTTTAATCTAATCACCAAACGTGCCAGATGCCTGACCCTGGGGAGGCATTGGAGATAAATCTGCACTTAGTCTCTCCAGCAATTTAAAAATACTTTTGCAATAATCTGAATGAATTCCTTGAGGGAGATAACTTTTACATAGTGGATCTTGTATTTTTCCTTTATGGCCAGAGTCTCCTGTAGGCCCTGAAAAGCATCACTAACCTTTTAGGCACAGTAAGATCCATTAAGCCTTAAAGTGAGGTGTTGGATACCGTGTTTGTTCCCTACCTGAAGCCACTTTTATGTCCTGGGTGATTTCCAGCTGCAGGTGGTTATGAAAGGAAAGGTTCAGGGGCCTTTGGCTTTCAATGTATTGTTCAGGAATTTTTCCTTTTCCCACAAACATATATTATGAGAAATAACTTGATGTTGTGGGCTTCCACAGGATGTGGTCTCCCTCACTCTGGACCTGCAGGGAGCTGGGGGAGACGGTAGTTAGTAGCGCAGTTGGTGACGGTAAGACAGATGGTTAACGTCTTGGATTTCCTCTGCAGCCCCTCTGAAAGATGTGTGGGACAGCCCTGTAATTCACCCAGGGGTGATCTGTCACGGCGTTGGATGGGTTTCAGGCTACACTGTTTAGACAAAGAAAAAGAAGCGGGTCCTGTCCTGGATAAAGGCAGATGTGAATGATCATATTTATGGTGGGTTCTGTGTCCCTGTGTGCACGTGAGGACTCTCAGTTTCTTAGGCCTCCTTCCATTCATTCTGGAGTATGTGAGGCTGCTTTAGTTTTGCCCCAGAGAGAGGGAGAAAGGGGCTTTTCTGGTGAGGTCAGGCATTAGGTCTGGAGTGGGAGGTAGAGAAGATCTTTCTTCCTCTTTCCCTGAGGAGAGAATCTTATTTTTAGAATCCCTAGGGTTTGCTCAGCATTTTGTTCTCTTTCTCCGACTCCCTACCTTGAGGTCAGAAGGGCCCCTGTGGAGCAGAGGACCTGTGGGCCCAGGGGCACTGTTTTCTCAAGGCAATTAAGTTACTTTCTTCTGGGGCTGTTCATTTTTCCATTTGCCATTTCCTGGAGTTTTTATTTTTATTTTATTTATTTTTTATTTTTTATTTTTTTGGAGTTTTAATTTTTTTATTTTTATTTTTTGAGACAGATTCTCACTCTGTCACCAGGCTGGAGTGCAGTGGCATGATCTCAGCTCACTGCATCCTCTCCCTCCCGGGTTCAAGCAATTCTCCCGCCTCAGCCTCCTGAGTAGCTGGGAGTACAGGCATGCGCCACCGCACTCAGCTAATTTTTGTATTTTTAGTAGAGACGGGGTTTCGCCATGTTGGCCAGGCTGGTCTCGATCTCCTGATCTAGTGATCCACCTGCCTCCGCCTCCCAAAGTGTTGGGATTACAGGCGTGAGCCACTGCACCCGGCCCACTTCCTGGAATTCTCTGCACCATCACTGCCTCCTTTCTGTCCTCCACAGTTTCTGGTGTCATTGTGTCCTCAGGCCATGCAGGACCCCATTTTTCTGACTAAGGTTAGGTGCAGACCGGTCCTCAGTCCTCACTTCTTCACCCTTCTTCACGACTTCTGATGCTTTCCTGGATTTAGTTGCTTAAATCCATGCTGTGTGGAGGTCTTGAGTACAGATGGCCTCTTGCTGATTTCAAATATCCATTTCAGCCTGACATGTATTTTGGAGCTGCTACAGGAGCCGGGGTTCCTGCTGTCATGGTAAAGTCACCTTGAGCTTCCTGGTTTAATCTCTGGAAGGCTGTCTTTTGGTGTTTGGTGGTTCATTTGTGTGTGTTTTTTTTCATGAGGTTGGGAGGGCAGCATGCATTGCTTTGGAGCTGGAAAGACAAGAATTTAAATGCTGGCTCTCTCACTTTCTAGGAGATCTGGGGCAGTTTCAGTAACTCAGGACTTTTGTGTGTGCAATGGGGACAATAATACCTCTCTTTCCTGGGCTCCTGGAGCCTGGGTTAGATAAAAGAGTGTTCATACACCACCTCTGCACCAGAGCAGACATGCAACTATGTTAACTTCTTTCTCCTTCCCTTTCTCTTTACCCATCTTTTTCCCCTTTTGTTACCACATTTTCGTCTGCCTTTCCCATAGTCAGGACTTTACACCTGGATTAGAGTTCAGCTTCTTCTGCCTTTAGACTGCAATGCTGTTTCCTACCCCCATAGCTGTGACCCCTACTGCCACAATTTATACGAGTTACCGTGTAACCTGAGCAAGTGTTAGGAATTAGTACATACATTAAAATGTCTCCTGTAGACATTTTGCTTTAGGCAGTGATGGAGAACCCATTTGTCTCCAGGCAGATGTTGCTATTGGGCAGTCTAAAGAAAGGCTTGGCTGTGAACACAAGTAGGAATAGGCTGGCAAACACCATAGTTTACTTGTTTGGATTGGACGGGATATACACTGTCCTTTGCGGCTGCCGCCAATGAGGTCCTGGAAAGCACACAGGAATTTCAGGCCTTGTAGCCAATCATGGCTTAGGATGCAGGGGTTGCGGATGCATTGATCTGACCACCTTCCTGTGGTTTCTCTCAGCCTGGCTCTTTGGGGCTGAGAACCGCTGCCTCCACTGGAGGGGATTTGTATGGAGACTGACATGTGGATGCTTGGGCAAAACCAGGCCTTAGTCATAGTCGAAACTTGAGACCATGTATATAACTTTAGACTCTAAAGCATATGTTCTCAATGGGAGGAATGTCGCCCCCAAGAGGATGAAACTGGTTCTCGGAGAGCAAAATCTTTTAAATAATTTTTTTGGTATAAATCAAAGGTATGTGTACAACACATGGATATACAGTATATCCTTAATTGTAAAATTTTATGGAGGGTATTTAGGGATAAAAATGTCTAAAAAGCCTCCAGAAGGGAACATAATAAAAAAAAAAAAAGATGGAGAAGCATTGGTGTTGGGCAGTGGTTCTCAGTGTTGGTTATACACTAGGATTATTGAAAGAGTCTTAAAAATGTTGATGCCTAGGCTGTACTCCAGACCAAATAGATCACAGTCTCTGGGATAGGTTTCAGTCACTAGTATTTTTTTTTCGTATTTATTTCCTTTCTCTCTCTCTCTCGCCTCCCAACGTTACGCAGGTCTTAAACTCCTGGGCTCAAGGGATCCTCCTGCCTGGGCCTCCAAAAATGCTAGGATTACAGGTGTAAGCCGCCACACCTAGCCCAGCCACAAGTATTTTTAATGCTTCAGATAATACCATTGTGCAGCCAAGTCTAGTAACTCCTATTCTAGAGCCTTGGTACTCAGAGTGTGATCCATGGGTCAGTATCATTACCATCTCCAGGGAGTTTACTAGAAATGCAGAATCTCAGACTCGTAGGTGATTCCTGCACCTTTTTAAAGTTTGAAAAGCACTTGGATAAATACTTACTGCTACCAAAATCTCAGAGCACTTCAATGCAGCTGTGTTAATCAAATGTCAGCATGTTTCTTGCTGTTTGTTTGAGGGCCTCACTGTTGGCCTTTGGAAGGAACAACCTGATGTAATGGGAGTGGCCCTAGGCGGTATTTGTGTTCTGACATGTTGGGAAGCCCCACCATCTCAGAAACTGAACAGACAGCTCATTCCCAGGAAGGGGAGCAATGTAAGCAAAGACGGCCAAGTCCAGTCAGCTGGAACTAAGTAAGGGAGGATCTCACTGTTAAACCAGTTACTTTAGAGTTGGTAGTTCTTGAGTAAGAGGCTGGTGCATGGATGCATGGAGAGTGACGTTTGGGGCAGGACTAACTTGGCAAGGCTACAGGATGGACAAGAACCGAGAAAGACTGGGAAGTTGGAAAACTGCTTGTATCTTGTGAGGTCTATGTGAGGTCTGTAGCTCATTCATTTGTTCGTTCATGTATTAATTCATTCAACAAATATTTATTGAGTGGTCACTATTTGGATTTGATTTGGAGTAATTGTTATGGAAAAAAGAAGGATAAATGTGACAGACCTTGAAGGGAGAGCTTTGGAAATAATGATTCAAAGAAATATGCTAGGAGTAAGCTGGCTTCTATTTTTATTTCTTTCTTTTTCTTTTTTTTTTGAGACGGAATTTTGCTCTTGTCACCCAGGCTGGAGTGCAGTGGCATGATCTCAGCTCCCTGCAACCTCCACTTCTAGGGTTCAAGTGATTCTCCTGTCTCTGCCTCCCAAGTAGCTGGGATTACAGGTGCCTGCCACCACACCCAACTAATTTTTGCATTTTTGGTAAAGACAGAGTTTGCCATGTTGGCCAGTCTGGTCTCAAACTCCTGACCTCAGGTGATGAACCTGCTTTGGCCTCCCAAAGTGCTGGCATTGCAGGCGTGAGCCACTGTCCCGGCATCTATTTTCATTTCATTTTTAATTTTAAAGTATGTAATTATTTAATATTTAATTATTGACAAAGACTGTATGTATTTAAGGTGTACAATGATGATTTAATATATGTATATACTGTGTAACAATTATCACAATCAAATTAATTAACATGCTACCCACACTGTGCCTTAGATCATCTTATAACTTAAAGTTTGTACCCTTTGATCAACATCTCCCCATGTCTCCTGTTCCTGCAGCTTCTGGCAACCACCATTCTATTCTCTGTTTCTATGACTATGACATTTTTAGTTTCCACAGATGAGTGAGATCACACAGTATTTGTCTTTCTGTGCCTGGCTTATTTCACTTAGCATAGTGTCCTCCAGGCTCATTTACACAGTCTCAAATGGCAGACATTTTTTATGTCTGCCATTTTTATGGCTGAATAATTCCTGTGTGTGTGTGTCTACGTTTTCTTTATTCATTCATCCACTGATGAACATGTAGGTTGTTCCCATATCTTGGTTATTGTGAATGGCTCTGTGACAAACACAAAGGTACAGCTATCTCTTGGAGATACTGATTTCATTTACTTTGGATAAGTGAGATTATTCAACTCTGAGATTGCACTAATTGATACAGCCATAGGGGAAAACAGTATAAAGTCTCCTCAAAACATTAAAAAATAGAACCAGCGATATTCTAAAATCAGCTAGCTTTAATCAACTTAAAAATACTGGCTTATTTATCAAAATCTAAAGATACAAAATCTTTTTAAAATCTAGGGCTTGGCTGGGTACGATGGCTCATGCCTGTAATCCCAGCACTTTGGGAAGCCGAGGCGGGCGGATCATGAGGTCAGAAGATCGAGACCATCCTGGCTAACACGGTGAAACCCCATCTCTACTAAAAATACAAAAAAAATTAGCTGGGCGTGGTGGCGGGCACCTGTAGTCCCAGGTACTCAGGAGGCTGAGGCAGGAGAATGGCGTGAACCCGGGAGGCGGAGCTTGCACTGAGCTGAGATCACACCACTGCACTCCAGCCTGGGCAACAGAGCGAGATTCCGTCTCAAAAAAAAAAAAAAAAAAAAATATATATATATATATATATGTATATATACACATATATATACACACATATATATACACATATATATACACACATATATATACACATATATATACACATATATATACACATATATATATACACATATATATATACACATATATATATACATATATATATATGTGGCTGACAAAGTAGTTTTGTAAACAAATGACTTTGAAAATAAGTGGGGTTTCATGTCATCCATGCTAATTTACAAGGAAAACATCATTTCTGGAGTATTTTGCACCTCTGGTTTTAGATGGACATAGGTTTTGGATTAGCATCTTGTAATTTTCCTTTTATCATTGTCACAAACTATCTCTTGATGGTTTGTGAAAAGTTATTAGAGGGGTATAAACCTGGTGAGTCCATCACTATTCAGGCTGACTTAGGTTGTGAGCTGATATATTACCAAGGCACTCCTTGGGGTTTCTGCATCTAACTGACTACTTCATGGATAATTATTCTTAATTGTGGTTTCATAATTTAGCCAATTTATTGTTACTGGGATAAAGCATTTGAAGCTATTATGTAGCTAATGGTGTAGACATTTTCATATCTTTGTCTTTAGGGTGATAAATGTAAAAGGTGCCTAACTCTTCCACTAACATTAACTTCTCACACTTAAAATATTGAATTAAACAATTTAGTGTCCTTGACAGTGTAATAGATTTTGTTTAATAGGTAATGTCTAAACCTGGACCTAGTTCACCTCATTTGAGCAAATGTAATTTTTCCCACAAGGAGTGTCCAATGTAAATCTATCAGACGTGTGGATCTATGTGACCTGGTAACAACCCCTCTGGAGGTAACATAAGAATCACTTCTATTCCCATTACCACATAATTGGTCAGGGTGACCTGGAATGATAACAGTAATGTGAAATATAGCAAAGGTATTTCACTCATATGTCCCTTTACTTGCAAAAAAGCATGCATATTCCACATTCACAAAGAAACAGTTTATTTTGTAGTGTTATATATTTACACGGTTTCATTAACAGTTCCTAAATATTCTTCCTAGTACTGTCATGAGATTGGTCAGATTTCCCTCCCTTAGTCTTTTCAAACCACACATGGAAAGCACAGAGAGATCAGACAAAGAGGAGCTTGGTTGACATCTCCTGAACAGAACATTCTTCTATGCTGGGTTTTCCATTGCACTCCAGCCTGGGTGACAAGAGCAAAATCAGATCACCCTGGGTTTTGACACCAGCTCATTCACTAGCTATTTGCTTCATTCATTTGTTTGCTCATCCAATGTGCACTTATTTGAGTACCATGTTTCAGAAATGGTGACGTTGATACATAACACTTATTGACCTTGTGGAGTCTACAGTTGCCTTTAATGGATGTCATCAAATGAATGAAACCTTTATTCCTTATTCGTAAGATGGGATAATAACCCCAAACTCTTGGGATGGAGATGAGGAATAAACAAGCCAGCAGGTGCTCAATAATGATAGTTGTTTCCAAATGTTTGTCAGGAACCACTTAACACCGTATGGATAAATGTTGCTTCTACTCCAAGATTCAATGTCCCTTTCTACTTCTTGGCTACAAGAAAAAGTGGTGGTAGTATAGGAAATAAGAAGTTAAAGGTGTTTTCTGGGACCTCAAAAGTAAACACACTTTATCATTTTTTATTCTGTAAACTTTCCCAGAGCATCTAGGGAACACTGTTCATAGAAAAGCCACCACACAAAGCCTTGCTGATGAAGAATTTCATCTTTTCAACAGTGACTATGTGAAGGACTCAAAAAAAGTCCTGAATTTATAGACAAATTCACTCCCTGCGGGCCCAATGAACTAAAAGCAGTATACATGCCTGAGGTGACTGTTTGGTCCATAGTTTTATTCAGAGTGGCGACTTTGGCAGGTGACAAGAATGCCAACTACATTGAGCAAGCATCAGGAGACAAGGTTGGAAAGGTGGGCAGGGTGGAGCATGGAAGGCCTTGAATGACCACCATGACCACCATTGGAGAGTGGTGAACAGGGAATGACATGATTTGATTTGGGCTTTAGAAATATCTCTTTTAGATGTAGTATGGGGAAGGACATGGGGGCAGAGGTAGGTCAACAACAGTGGAGAGAGATAACACACAAGGAGAAAATTGCAGCAACTCAGGTGAGCAATAATGGATCAGGTGGGAGCAGAGAGAGGCAGATATTACAGGTGCAATGAAGTGTAAAACTTGGATTTGGTGGTTGATTCTATGTGGGACTAAGAGAGAGAATACACTCTCTGGCGACTTCCAGGTCTCTGCCTTTAGTGAACAGGTAGATAACAGATTGGATTCTCTTAAGTGGAAGATTAAGTAAGGCAGAGTAGGTTTTGAGGGAAAGATGATGGGCTAAGTATGATGTCCATCTGGGACCTTGGGCAGGCTGTTGATGGGTGTGTGCATGGGAAAGAGTAGATGAAGTCTTTGAGATTGGGGTGTCAAAAAAGAAGAAACACAGACCAAATAAAGACCTCAGGGGTGTCGGGGAGGAATAGCAAAAAGAGAACCCCAGGGAAGGACAAATTTAAGTGATGGAAAAAGTAGGTGGAGGCAAAAGGGGAACCCGTGATGTCTGCTCCTCCTTCACTGTCCTCAGTCTTGGTAAATGATACCCAGAAATCTGGGGGTCATCTTTAACTTCACCTTTTCCCACATTCCATCAAAACCAAGTATTGTGAGCTCTACCTCCTTAATTATCTTCCAATAAACAGAGTCTTGCCGTGTTACCCAGGTTGGAGTGTAGTGGCGTGATCTCGGCTCACTGCAATCTTCACCTCCCGGGTTCAAGCGGTTCAAGCGATTCTCCTGCCTCAGCCTCCCAAGTAGCTGGGACTACAGGCACCCGCCACCATGCCTGGCTAATTTTTTTTTTTTTTTTTTTGTATTTTTAGTAGAGACAGGGTTTCACTATGTTGGCCAGGCTAGCCTTGAACTCCTGACCTCGTGATCCACCTGCCTCGGCCTCCCAAAGTGCTGGGATTACAGACGTGAGCCTGTTGTTACAGGCACCTGGCTGTAACAATTTTTAATTAGAAAAGGTTTAAGGGAATGGCTTGCAGGAGTCCCAGCCTGATGGTACACATGATAAGTGAATTGGATTTGGTCATTAGCAGGTGTTAACCACATTCTCTTTTATCTGGTTTAGTGGTTTGGTGTTGGGAATGCTGAGTTACTTGTTCAACTGACCTTCTAGGCTTGCCAGTTGGACAGATTAAATCTAGTTAACCCATCCCTGGGTGGTGAAATTGTCCTCAACTCAGATATGGAGGCGGTTTGCAAAAGTAAGTCACTTTTCTTTTCACGTGCTGCACAAGTAAAAGACATCTGCTGGCTATTTTTAAAGCCCCAATAGTTTTATGGAATACTATGCTGAGAAGTTGCATGTATTATACATGTTTATGCTAAATGGAATTGTGATTTCAGTTCAGAGCTTTGAGCAGGCTATTTGAAGAAATTCCACAGGGAATTGTTTGGACAGAACAACCACCTTTTACATGGAGTCAGCATGGTTCCACTCTGTTGCATTAGGTTTGTTTAAAGTTTGCGTCTTATGAGAATCAGAGCTTTGGAATCAAAGAACCTAAGGTTCTAATATGGGTCAAATATCACCTGCTTCACCCTGGATTATGGTTTACCTGAAATTTTGATCAAAACATTGTTCTTTTCCTAGTTCAGTGTTTGTCAATCTTGACTGTGTATTAGAATCACAGGGAGAGCTTTGAAAATGTAAATGATCTCCGGATGTCTATGCTCCTTCCAAGAACTATTAAATCAGAATTTCTCAGGGGTAGAGCTCAGGCTTAAGTATTTTCAAAGAAGTCCCCAAGTGATTCTAAAATACAGTCAAGGTTGCGGAATCACTGCCTCTCCCTAGTTAACACACTTTGAATTTCTAGGCCAGTAAAACTTAACTTCCCCACTGGTGATGTCAGTTTCAAGTTAGCAGGCTTAAATCAGTTAGTAATTATAAGGGAAGCTAAATGTAATTAAGTGCGCAATATTGAGCTCCTCAAGTGTCTTCCACTGAAATTACATTTAAAAACTGTAATATTTTGAAGGCTTCTCACAAAAGAAAATGTATTCCTGAAGCTTCCGTAAACACTTGACTTTCTTCTTGATTATGTCCAATTTTCATATGTCACTAGGGACCCTCTGGGTTCACCTCTGTCATCAGTTAGACATCCCTGTGGATCACACACATTGGAATTCTATCTCTCCTCACCACAGTCAAGACCCCTAGAACACATCCAATGCTCTGGTTCGCTCGTATCCTGAGTCCCTCGCATGGCACCCACAGAGGAGAGATTCATACACACTGTTGGAAGAAACAAAGGACCACTGATGGTAAAACCTTCACACATCTAGAGCTGGAATGACCCTTAGTGCGTGAAGAGCCTACGTCTCTCATTTAGCAGAGAAGAAAATTGACCCCGACAATTAAATGATTCGCTTAGGCCCAATTTGTTAGAGGCAGAATCAGACTGGAACCTTAGTCTTTTTATAGGTGCAGTCTTTTTGCACTTTCCTGAGTTACCCGACAAGATCTACAGGTGGGACTGAGATTAGTGAGGAACAGCCTGTGTTATTTAATGGCAATCTGAAACAACCAAAATAGGAAATGAACTATGTTAGCATAAATAGCAAAATTGAAAACAGTATTAAGGTTGTGTTAGCTTTTGTGCTAAGCATTTAACATGTAATAATAAAATGCTGGCTGGGCGCGGTGGCTCAAGCCTGTAATCCCAGCACTTTGGGAGGCCGAGACGGGCGGATCACGAGGTCAGGAGATCGAGACCATCCTGGCTAACACAGTGAAACCCCATCTCTACTAAAAAATACAAAAAAAAAAAAAACACTAGCCGGGCGAGGTGGCGGGCGCCTGTAGTCCCAGCTACTCGGGAGGCTGAGGCAGGAGAATGGCGGGAACCTGGGAGGCAGAGCTTGCAGTGAGCTGAGATCTGGCCACTGCACTCCAGCCTGGGTGACAGAGCGAGACTCCGTCTCAAAATAAATAAATAAATAAATAAATAAATAAATAAATAAAATAAAATGCTGACTTTGTCCTAGATTTTTGGGCATCGTGGTGATGCAATTTTGACTGTATTATTTCTCATTCGTCAAGGGGAAATATTCATTCTATGAGAATTATCCTGATAGTAAGGAGTGCGTGTTTATTCTTTTGCCCATCTTCTTGTTAACAGTGACAACTTATCCAGAGGCAGTCAAGAAACTTTACTGATAGTGTAGAAAGGCTTGGCCGGATGAATGGATGGTGGAAAAGGTAATCAGAAAGAAAACTTTGTCTGCAAAAGGGAAGTCTGTCCCCATACAGAAAACTGTATCCTGCATCTTGGCTTGGACAAAAGGTTTCTTTCAAGATGCACATTCATAAATAGAGTAATAGTTGAAGAGCTTAGCTGATTAACTGTTTACATAAAGTATTAAATAAAGCTTTTGGTATACTTTGGCTGAGAATGACCCCCGAGATTTGGAAATATCATTCAGTTATGTACATACAGTGAAGACAGAAATTGTTTTGGCGATATGCAGACCAGGTTGCTAGGAACTTTTGGAATGAAGATAGGAGAGGGCTCAGTTGAATCTGGAAACTCTGGGGTAGAGTCACAAATGTATGTGTGTCCAGCTGGGTTCCCTCCACGTTCAGGCAACTCTTGATTCCATGTCTGTAGGCTGGACCAGCCCTGGAGCCTGTGCACTTCAGGAGACAAGAGGCAGAACTCCCCAGAAGTGAACCTGAGGCCCTGGCTTCTCCCAAAGCTATTTCCTGACTTTATGTGTGATTTCTTCCCAACTTTCTTTGCTTCAAGGATTTTGTCAACTAAATTAGGCCCCAAAGTCACACAGTGAAGCCAATGAGACGTATTTACCACACATATCCTTGCAGGAGAAACTCTAAGAGATAATAAAACTATTTACTCTCTGATTAGAAAGTTATGTTCTTTGCTTCATACCGACAAAGTTTTCAACACGGCAGCTCCCCTTTCATTTTGGCCTTTGGGTTTTAGTGGATGTCGTCCAAAGCTCTTTAACTTTTCCAGTCATTTGAAGTTGGTTTTACTTAGAAATGTCATATTAAAGTGTATGGCCTTAGAGCTTATTAGTAAGTGTTTGGCCTGCTCATGGCTGATCTCCGAAGGCCAAGCAGAGGGTTACCAGCCAAAGGCACAGTTAGTTCTGCAAAGGGAAAAACAGGAGAACTGATCTTCACCTAGTGCTGACTGTATACCTGGCACCAAGCAAGGGGCTTTCCTGTCCATGGACTCATTCATATTTCTCTGACTTTGGAACTATGTGCCAAAGACTTTGACAGTGAGAGATGTGAGTGGTATTCATTGGTGGGAATGGATGGGTGGAAGGACTGAGAGGATAGTATTAACCATCGAGATGTTTGCAGAGCCATGCATACATCCCTGTCTCGGTCAACATGTTTGAAGGTGCAGGATGCTCGAAACTATAATCAGAGTAAGACAGAGGCCAGAGGAGGATGGAGCAGGCAGGATGTAACAACAGGGAGTGCCAAAGGCAAAGGCAAGTGGAGGACGCATTTCCTGCCAAAGGGGCAGCTGCGCCTCAGCTCCAGCAGACGATGGCAGTGTCTCTTCAGATCTGGATTTGCTGAGGAAGTCAGAAATCTGAATTTCTAGGTGAAATCTCTTTTAAAAAAACATGATTGACCCATTAAATCACATACACCGGACCCCAGATCTGGCAACAGCCAGCTAGCATACACTCTGCACCGTCGGTTTCTGGAGTTCGAATCTGTACAGACTGAAAATCAGGCAAGTGTGCGGGCTCCAGGGGAAGGCTGCAGACGGTGGGCAGCTGTCGCCATGGGGCTGCTCACCTGCAGTCTGCCTGGGCCTGCTGTGCTCACACCTGCCTGTCTGCTCTGGCCCGTGGCCCACAAGCTTTATCTCTGGGTGCTGCCTCTTTCTGCTGTTGACCGGGGAAGAGAGGCTACTGGGAACATGGGCACTTCAGTAATTGTTCTGTCCCCATGTCAGTGGGGGCTGAGCTCACTCTGTGGGCTCGGGTTACATTATTCAATGACAGCAAAAAGGAAAACAATTCAACTTCCTATTGCGCCGTCACCTCTTTTCAGTCTTCTCATCCTCTGTTTGTTTCAGCCTTTTTGCTGGAAATAATTGCCTGGATTAAAGGCCCTCTGCTTAAAGTACTCAAGTGGCTGGGAGCAGTGGCTCATGCCTGTAATCCCAGCACTTTGGCAGGCCTAGGCAAGAGGATCCCTTGAACTGAGTAGTTCAAGACCAGCCTCAGCAACAATAGTGAGACCTCGTCCCTACTAAAAATTAAAGGAAAAATGAGCTGTGCATGGTGGCAAGTTCCTTTAGTCCCCACTGCTCAAGAGGCTGAGGCGGGAGGATTGCTTGAACCCAGGAGTTTGCAGTGAGTCATGATGGCACCCAGCCCGGGTTACAGAGCAAGACCCTGTCTTCAAATAAATAAAATATTCAAGTGGTTTCTATTTTCTGATTAGAATCTGACTGATGCAACAGAATTTTCATATCACATGTTAAGAATCATGTATTAATTTAGAAATAGTGTTTTCCCCATTTCCATTTATTCAATGTCTTCATACTGTTTTTGTCCTTAACATAATCATTTGCTTGTCACTGAACTCAGGTTTTCACAATACAGTATATTCATTTCTATTAAAGTTGTTTAGAGAAAGAACTTTTGGAATCGATCTATAGTGTTTCCACAGGTAGTCTTACCCTAAACCAAACGTACTATTTTTATAATATTAAAATGTATTTCCATTCACCCTACTGATGTATTTTTGTGATTGCTGCAATATTGTCTTAAAGTATTTTTTAAGATTACCTTTATTGAAATGTAATTTAATTTATATAAAATAAAAGATAAACATTTGAAGTGTGTAATTTGGTGAACTTTGACAAATGCATACACTCCTGTAGCCACCAACACAGTCAACAAATAGACAACCTTCATTATCTCCAGAGTTCCCTCTATCTCACTTGCGGTCAGTCCCCCCATCCTTGAACCCCGCTGACTACTTGTTTGCTTTCTGTCACTCCAAATTAGCTTCCTTCTTTTCTAGAATATCATATAAAAGGAATCCTATGTATGTTTTCTTAGTGTCTGGCTTCTTTCTGTCAGCCCAATAATTTTGAAATCTAGTCATGCTATGTGTATCAGTACATTATTTTTTTTCTTGCTTAATAGAATCCATACTATGGATTAAGTGAAATGTGCCTATCTATTTACTTTTAGTGGATATTTGAATTGTTTCCAGTTCGGGAGATTATGAATGAAGCTGTTATGACAATACAAGTATAAGTCTCCATGTGAACATAGAATTTTATTTTTATTGAGTAAATACCTAGGAATGGGACTGTTGGGTCTTATGGTAGGTATATGTTTAACTTTACAAGAAAGTGTCAAATTGTTTTCTCAAGATAGTTACATTATCACCAACTTTACATTATCACCAACAATGTGCAAGAGATGTATTTGTTTCCCATCCTCTCCAGCAGTATTATCAGTCTGTCTCTTTTAGCCTTTGTAGTATACATGCAGTGGCATCTCACGAGGGTTTGGATTTGCATCTCCCCTGTGACTAAGGATGCTGAACATCTTTGCTTTGTGTGTTGGGTATTGGCATGTGTTTGTTTGTTTGTTTTTGGTAGTGTGTGTCTTTTTTTGTTTGTTTGTTTGTTTTTGAGATGGAGTCTTGCTCTGTTATCCAGGCTGGAGTGCAGTGGTGCAATCTCAGCTCACCACAAACTCCACCTCCCGGATTCAAGCGATTCTCCTGCCTCAGCCTCCCGAGTAGCTGGGATTACAGGCACATACCACACTCGTCTAATTTTTGTATTTTTAGTAGAGACAGGGTTTCGCCCTGTTGGCCAGGCTGGTCTCAAACTCCTGACCTCAGGTGATCCTCCCACCTCAGTCTCCCAAAGTATGGGATGATAGGCGTGAGCCACCGTGCCCAGCCAGGTCTGTCTTTTTTTTACAGAGATTTTCATTTCAGTAGATTTTTTTGGGAACAGGTGGTTTTTGGTTATGTGGATAAGTTCATTAGTGGTGATATCTGAGATTCTGGGGCACCTGTCACCTGAGTAGTGTACATTGTACCCGATGTGTAGTGTTTTATCCCTCATCCACCTCCTACCCTTCCCTGTGAGTACCCAAAATCCATTTTTTTTGTTTTTGTTTTTTTGAGATGGAGTCTCACTTTGATGTCCAGGCTGGAGTGCAGTGGCACGATCTCCGCTCACTGCAACGTCCGCCAACCGGCTTCAAGCGATCATCCTGGCTCAGCCTCCTGAGTAGCTAGGATTACAGGTGCTTGCCACCACGCCTAGCTAATTTTTGTATTTTTATTAGAGGCAGGGGTTTCACCATGTTGTCCAGGCTGGTCTTGAACTCCTGACCTCAGGTGATCTGCCCGCCTTGGCCTTCCAAAATGCTGTGATTACAGGTGTGAGCTACCATGCTTGGCCCCCAAAGTCCATTATACCACTCTTATGCCTTTGTAACCGCATAGCTTAGCTCCCACTTATAAGTGAGAACATGCAATATTTGGTTTTCCATTCCTGAGTTACTTCACTTAGAATAATGGTCGTCAGCTCCATCCAGGTTGCTGCAAATTGGCACATGTTCTTAGAAAGTGTCTGTTCGAGGCTGGGCGAGATGGCTCATGCCTGTAATCCCAGCACTTTGGGAGGCAGAGGACGGTGGATCACCTGGGGTCGGGAATTCGAGACCAGCCTGACCAACATGGAGAAACCCCTTCTTTACTAAAAATACAAAATTAGCTGGGCGTGGTGGCACATGCCTGTAATCCCAGCTACTTGGGAGGCTGAGGCAGGAGAATCACTTGAAACCAGGAGGCAGAGGTTGCAGTGAGCCGAGATCACACCACTGCACTCCAGGCTGGGCGACAAGAGCAAAACTCCGTCTCAAAAAAAAACAAAAAAGTGCCTGTTTGAATCTTTTGCCAATTAAATACATTGGGCTTTTCATTGTATTATTAATGAATTACAAAATATATATTCATGTATATGCATATATACTCAATATAGATATATTGAATATTCTCTTTGGTTCTTTGACTTGCCTTTTAATTTTCCTAAAGCTATCTTTCATAAAGCATATGTTTTAAATTTTGACAAACTACAACATATCAATAATTTCTTTTATGGTTTGTGCATTTTCTTCAGACATCTTTGTCTACTCCAAATCTGAAGATTTTCCCCTATGTTTTCTTCTAGGACTTTCATAGTTTTAGCTTTTAATTTAGGTCTACGTCCCATATCAAATTCATTTTTGTGTTATGTATTCAGGTAAGAGTTGAGATTTTTTCCCCCAAATGGATATATAAGTATTGCTTTTAAAAGTGATCTTTAAGAGGCTTGTTTATGACAACCTTCAACCCTTTCAATTGTGAAGTCATGTAATTACTAAATCTACAGTAAGAGTTTACTCCCATATGAATGAGGAAATACATGGCATTTATTAGGTCCTCTTTTCTGCACGTCTTTCCTGAGCACACAGAAGACCAAGACCACACTCACTGACATCTCATAGTCAAGCAATTTTGGCCAATTAAATGTCAGTTGGAAACACCTGTGTCAGCTTCTCTGCAGCAGTGAGAAGTCCCTGTGTGACATCCCAACTCTCCCCCTACCTGCACTGGCAACCAAGAAAGCCTTGTATTGGAGGTGGGGATGCAAGTTCAAAGCTAAGTCACCGCCTGGAGGGCACCTTCCTGGATTGCTGCTCAGGCCCACAGTGGCATGTATATGAGTGATGGGTAAATTTTTATGTGTTAAGCCTCTGAGATTTCAGAGTTAATTTCTTACTGCATCATGGTCTATTCCATCTACTGGCTAATATACTTCCTTCCTTCTTAAGGTAACCTCTCTAAGCAACTAAACTACAATTGATTATGATTTTTCAGGCAAATGTGGCTTTGCCTACACTAAGGTAAGTGAAGTAGTACTTCTATACTATGAGAGAATTTCCTTTTTTTTTTTTTAAATTTTTTGAGACAGGGTCTCACTTTGTCTCCCAGGCTGGAGTAGAGTGGCAGCCTCCCATGCTCAGGTGATCCTCCCACCTCTGCCTGAGTAACTAGGACCACAGGTGCCCGCCACCACATCTGGCTAATTTTTGCATTTTTTGTAGAGATGGGGTTTTGCCATGTTGCCCAGGCTGGTCTCAAACTCCTGGGCTCAAGTGATCTGCCTGCCTCAGCCTCCCGAAGTGCTGGGATTACAGGCATGAGCTACTGCGTCCAGCCCCATGAGAGAATTTCCAAGACATAGAATAAATGGACTTTGATAAAAAACCATCTTTCTTGTTTGAGGGATGATTTAGGGGGAAAAGCCTCACCTTATCCTTGGGCATATATCATTTGATTTTACAGTAATAAGATTGTAAATCTTAAAGTTTTGAGACACAGTGCTGCAGCTAGAGGATGAAAATATGTTGGTGCAGTGCTCAAATCTACGGCATAACATATAACCCATATAAGCTACCCGTTAACACTTCCTTTCTTTCCATTAACTATATTTCCTGCAATAGAAACATTCATAGGAGACCCAGGCTTCAAATATTTCCTGGATGTCCAAAGGCATATCTGGAGAAAATCCTATAGGGGGTCCCTATAGGTCCTAAAAGATGTAGCTGAGTTCTAGATCTGGTACGTTGTAAAAGTCAAGTACAAAGTCTGTTTCAATGCTCTGCCATCATCTCGCCAAGAAAAAAAACAGCAGAGTTCAGGAGAACCTTTTTGTTTCCTTCTTTGTTTTCTGAAAACAACAATAATGTTGGTTTATTCTAATTTGGTTTAAGAGAAGCAGCATGAATGGACAGAATCCTGGATGGGAAGTTAGGAGTCATGGGTTCTGGGGCTGGCTGTGTGGTCCAGGGCAAACCCCCTACTCCTCTTTGGAACTTGGTTTTATCATTCGGAAATAAAAGACTGAGTCTGTAGTAGATTCTTGGTTGGAGATTAGAAGGGGTTATCACACTATTTATAATATTTCCAAAAGTCTCCCAGAAATAGTACCTATTTTCTGATGAGGGTGTACAAGGTTAGCAAAACATCACATTTCTTAACATTTTGACTGTATGTTTTTGAACTCGACAGAGTAGCATTAGTTATCTCCTGTTGAATTAAAACAGGGTTTAAAAATTATATATGTCTTGGCCAGGCACCTGTAATCCCAGCACTTTGGGAGGCCAAGGCAGGTGGATCACCTGAGGTCAGAAGTTCGAGACCAGCATGGAGAAACCTCGTCTCTACTAAAAATACAAAAAATTAGCCAAGTGTGGTCGCATGTGCCTGTAGTTCCAGCTACTTGGGAGGCTGAGACAGGAGAACTGCTTGAATCCAGGAGGTGGAGGTTATGGTGAGCCAAGATCAAGCCACTGAACTCTAGCCTGGGAGACACAGCAAGACTCTGTCTCAAAAAAGAAAAAAATGTATATATACACACATACACACACGTCTTTAATACCAATAGTAGCTAGCATTTATTGAGTGCTTACAATGTGCTCAGTGCTGGTGTCAATATTAGACCTGAGGGAAATCTTATTATATTCTCCAAAGCAGACAGTACTTTGACTGCATTCACTATTCTTTGGTTGATAATTTCTAGCTTTATGGTATTGTGGTCAGCTGTTAGACTTGGTTTTTAAATGCCCCCACATAATGTAAGTGAAGTACAGCATATATGGACATCATAGTTCCTTCTTGTAAGAAGTCATTATGAAGATGATAATGGAAATATTAAACCCATGAACTTTATATGTCAATCATCTCTAAAATATGGAAGAAATTGACAATTAAGTCAATTTTTTTTTCAGTATCTGAAGTGAATCTGCTCACTACAAAAATGAGGGCTCTTCCTGATTGTTTAATACAGCAGAAATAGACCCAAATACACTTATTCCAGAAGCATCGATTAGGTCTGCCCTTGGTGCAAAGCAAAGTATTTGGTGGACAAGAGAGTGAAGGTCAGTGTGGGATAACAGTAGTTAATTTCTAGGAATTTGTAACTGATTAGTTGTTCTGGTTGTTTATTGCTGTGCAATGAACACACTCTAAGACTCAGGAGCTTAAACAGTGACCATTTTGCTCTCCTCCACGAGTCTATGGGTCAGGAATTAGGGGAGGGTACAGTTGGGTGATTCTTCACTTCTCTGTGCCATCAAATGAAGCTGCTTGTTGATATTCAGCTAGTGAAAGGCTGATCTGCATGCTCTAATCAAGTTTTCCTCACAACTCAGGCACCCTGGCAGTCATGCTAGAAGGCAGGGTTCAATTGGGGCTGTCTACCAGAGTGCCTGCATGTGGTCTCACCTGCAAGGCAGCAGTACCAGGGTAGTCAGATATTTTGTACTATGGTGCAGGGCTCCAAGAGTGTATTCCAAGTCATCTGGGTAGAGGTTGTGAAGCTTCTATAATCTAGACTCAGAACATCACTTCCACCACATCGTGTTGGTCAAGCAAGTCATTAAAGTCAGCCTAGCTTTAAGGGGAGGAGAATTGGACTCCACTTCTCAATGGCAAGAATGGTGAAGAATATGTGCCCATCTTAAATTTACCATAGTGTTCACACCAAAAATACTGCAAAGAATTAGTAAGAGTGCAGTTGCATGACCCCTGGCAAATACATGTAAGGGCCCACAGCATAGCCTGGGATCGTAATTTGCTGAGAGAAAGTGGAGTCAAGAAGTGACACAAGTAAGATGTCAAAATGTGTGTGTGACTCTCTAGGCTTCCTCATACTGTCTATAGTCTTTGCAGGGTTTGTAATTTATGAGGAAGCAACTCCAAAATGGATGGCACTGAAATAATCACATAGCCTTAAAAAATTTCCAACCTCATTGCCTTGTCTTCCAGGGAAGTACTTTGAAAGTTTACTAAATGAAACCAGCTGTCATTTTTATTTGTCAGCATTCTGTGTTATTTAGCTAGGGCAGGTGGCCAGTGGCTTTAGAGGCTTCTGGCACTAGCATTAGCCAGAAATCACATGTACTCATGGAGAATATCATTGAACAGACCTACCTGGAGGAGAGTGTCCATGAACTGCAATAGGTTACGAGGGAACAACCATTTGTTGAGATAAGGCCATCTCCTACCATCACCAGGGGGGCCACACTGTCTATTGAGAAGGCCTTTAAAAGCAAGGTCCTTCTAGAAGGTGGAGGCATATAGATAACTGGCATGTACTTCCTAACATCACCTCTCCCATCCCCACTCCCTCTGCTGCTACCACACTCAGCCTCTAACAAAATCACATCATCTCTTTCCAAGTTCAGACTTCTTCTTCTGTACTCTTTAGGTCAGTTGAGACAGGCAAACATCTAAACATCTAAATTTGTCAAGGAACATAAGGCAAGAAGACGTGCTCTTGGAAAATACAAATTATGTAATAGAACTCAAGTTCCAAGGTACAGTTTTCTGACCCCAAGGCAACTACGGTCTTTCCCCAGAAGGCTGGATTGAGGCTCTAGCATTTTGTTTCTCCTCTAACTTGTCTTTCTGATTCCCAGGAGGTATGTGTTTATGTGCTACCTCATTTGGTTTTCTTCACAAATGCAAAAGATGTTCTTTAATGCTAAAATATTTTCCTCTCTGATTTGACTTGAACTCCCTTGTTACTTATGGGCCTCTCACCCATTGCTTTGTTTACGGCCAGCTGGCATAACTGTGGAGGAGCTAGACAGAGCAGGTCCAAGCTCCAAACTCCATCTAGTTTCTAGTCTTTCCATGACTCACTAAAAAGGCATCTTCCCTGGTTTCCAGAACTCTGTAGGTTCACTGGGTCTAGCATGGTGATCAAGAGTGGAGGCTTGGGACACAGATTAACTCTCTACCCATCTCCAGTTATATCACTTTTGACCTTTAGTTTTTCATTTGTAAAACAGAAATAATAATAATACATACTTCTTAGGGTTGTTGTGCATATTAAGTTACACATACAGGAGATTTTAAAACAATTCTTGCCACAAACGTTCAAAAAATGTTAGCTGTGATGATGATGATTAAAGAATGCCTTGAGTGTAACTACAGAATATGATGTGGTAATGGCTTCCCGAACATTATCTCAGAGAGGGAAAGAGCTTTTACTTCTTCAGGAAACAGCCATACCTCCTGACTCCTGAGATGTAGACAGCAGAGAAAGAGATAGTTTTAAATAGCAGGTACTGAACTCTCTGTGTTGTAAGGGCATGGGAAGCTGGAGGGTGAGGAGGGGGAAGTGGGAAGTTGGCATTGAGTGTGTTTGCCTTGTGCTAAGTGTTATGAAAGCGTCCCATGTGTATGTCTCATGGAATTGTCTAAGCAACAGTGTGAGGTGGTATGCTTACCCCACCATAGTTGAAGTAAAAGGGGCACAGACAGAGTAAATTGCACAAAGTCATGTAACTAATAATGATGTAGCTAAGATTCCAACCCGGGAACATCTGGCGGAAAGTCCTCCGTTCTTTCCTCCATACCATCCTGACATTAGGATTGTGTGAGGGCCCTGGTGTTTCTCTTGATCTGGCTGGAAAAATTCTCAAAGTATCAGAATAAAGAAGAATGTGAAAGACAAAGCCAAACAACAACCACAAAATACCAACTACCCTCTGGCCAAAAAGAAAGAAAGAAAGAAAGAAAAACTGAAACCACCTTGACTTAGAAACAGTTATGCGCTTGGCTAACTTCAATCAGCATTTTCTTTTAAGGTTGAAGTTAGACTCTGTCAATATCATTTTTAGACAAAGAAATGGTAAACTTTAAGTAAAGAGGCATTTCAGGACCCATATTTTTTTAAGCTGTAGCTAGACTACAAATGCTGTTGACTAAAAAAAAAAAAATCTATTTACATCCTATGCTGTGCTCTGCCCTGCTGTTCCATTCTATTCTTACCTGTTCATTCATTTATTCATTCCCCAGATATTGACTGAGAGCCTTTAGTATGGTGGGTACTGTTTTTGGTGTGATGGATTTACTAATGTAGTAGTCAGTGTGGTGTAGAGAATAATTACACCCTCCTCCCACAAAAGCATCCATGTCCAAATTCCCATGTCCTGTGAATGTGCCACCTTGCATGAAAAAAGGGACTTTGCAGATGTGATTAAATTAAGGACTTTGAGATTGGTGAGAGTATCCTGGATTATCTAGGTGGGCTCAATGTAATCATAAGAATTTTTATTAGAGGAAAGAATGAGTCAGAAAGGAGGCGATGTGATGATGGAAGCACAGGTTGGAGTGATGTGCTTTGAGGGTGGAGTAAGGGCCAACTAGCTAAAGAATTAAAGTGGCCTCTAGAATCTGGTATCGCAAGAAAACAGATTCTCCCCTGACCATTTCAGAAGAAACACAGCCCTATCAACAGCCTAATTTTACTCTCGTAAGACTCATTTTGGACTTCCGACTTCCAGAATTGTCAGATAATAGATCTGTGATTTTTTTTTTTTTAAGTGACTAAGTAGGGTTACATGTTAGAGCAGCAATAGGAAACCAACACAGTCAGGATAGCTACAGTATGGTGTAGTAACAAACAGCCTCCAAACCTCACGAACTTAATACAGCAAAGATGTATTTCTTATTCACATTAGGAGTCTAGTGAGGGCCATCAGGGGGCTCTGACCATTGTCACCAGCCTCTTACCCAGGATGATGCAGGCTCCATCAGAACATGTGCTTCTGTAACCACTTCATCTTTATTTGGCAAATCACACACTCGTTCATAAACCTTCCTCCTGGAAGTGACACATACACTTTGATTCAGATTTTATGTGATCCAAACAAATCACATGGCTGTGCCCAACTTGAATTGGAGAAGGGACATGTAATCCTCCATACGGAGAAGAGGGGAACTTGAAATTTGGGATCAGCCCTGGCGACTCCCCCAACTAATGAAGAGTCAAGGTCCCTAGGCTCATGGAATTTGTGTTCCTTGGAAGACAGGGACAAACGAACAACAAAACAACCCCAGTAAATAACAAAAAGGGTCAATTTCAGATCTTGATAAATGTTATGGAGAGAATAAAATAGGGTAACGTGACAAAGTAACTGGTGGTTGTTTGGTGGTCGAGGAAGGACTATGAAGATGTACATCTGAACTGGGAGATGAATGACAAGGATCAATCATGTAATGGTCTTGAGACAGCACGGTCCATAGGGACCCAAAATAACTATTTTCCATTCCACATTAAGAAAAAACAAAAATATTGGGGAAAGATATTTCATTCAATCTGTTTCTGTGAGACTGAAGAAGTCCTAATGTCTGAACCAAGATTGATGGTACACAATGGCTCTCAGACTGAAGATTTCTTTATAAAGTTTTAATAAACCAGGATTTTATATAAAACAGAATGCCCTTCCCACCACTGGAGCCTGGAGCCATTCAATTTAGATGGGTTTCCAAAAGACTGGTTAATGCTTCCCTGGAAATGACAGGAAGGAAAGTCAGACAGCGAAGGACTCGGCAGGGAGGAATGACTGAGCAAAGGGAGTTGCTGCAGTGCTGGACTTGAGCTCCTTGGCTGCACGACTCATTTAAAGCACCCAAGGTTTTGTCAAGGGAAGGTAGTGGGGAATAGAGGGGAGAATAGTCCACTGGATGTCTGTGATAAATTAGCTGCCAGGAAAAATTGTCAAAACATCCAGAGTATTAGCAAAGGGTCGGGGCTTCTGTTCTGGACACATCCAGAAAAATAAATAGCTTTGGATCTTGTTGGGTGAAGTTGGAAGAAAAGAGGATTGTGTCCTCTAATGGAAGGTGCAATCCCAGGGAGCTTTAAAACCTAGGGAAAGGAGAGATTGACAGGCAAAAACAACCTAAGATCATCTTAGCTCTTTTACCAAGACACTACAGGGGATCTGCAGCAGGGACATGATGCCTGCTCACAGTGAGACCTAGAAAAACCCAGCTCCTCTGCTCATCTGGCCTGTGTTTCCCTCTGGGTTACCAGGAGCCTGCCTCTCCCCCCAGGTGCATTCTTCTCCATGGAGGACTCTTGGAGCACCTAGAGACCTCTCCTGCTCTTCCCCTTCAACAGCAGACAGCACAGCACAGGGCCAGATGCTGCCCACCCATCTTTGAAAAACCTGGACATTCTCCTCCTGACTGTCATCAACAAGTGAAAGGATTCATTCTGGAGTAAGGGAAAGAGGATGAGATTTAGGATTAGGGAAACTGGGTTTGGATCTTGACTTTTCTTTGGCTGAGACTCTTTCACAGAGTTTCAATAAATCAGGATTTATTGAAGTGAAGTGCATGTCTCACCACCATGAAACCTAACTGAGATCTTCTGGCTGACCTAGCAAATTCCCCTCATCTGCCAGTGGGCTACAGCCACTGTCTTTGTCTGTGTGATTCTTTTGTGGATCCCTTTCAAAACCTTATTTTCTGACCCGCTTGCTGCCTGATGATCATATTTGGTAATATCCTTCTCCTTAGGAGCAACTTTGACCCCTAACTACATGGGAAATCTTGTCCTATGCATTCAATAAGACAGCCGTGTTAGATAACTACTTCATAAATCTAAATGTTGAACAGGAGACATATCATTCAGGGTAGCTTATTAGAAACAGGCTAGAGGTGTTACTTAAAATCAAATATCTAAGCAGTTGCCAGGGATTGGCGTGTTGGATAAAATGTGGATTCTTGGCAAGTAGAATTAGGCTCTCTCTTTGTAGCAGATGCCTCTCATGTCCCACATCACATTCCACTGACCCATCTCTGATTTCATCTGTAGTTTCAGCGGGCAGTTCTGGGTAAGCTTGACAATGTTCCACCTCAAGCACAAACCTGGGCCTTCTCTGATGTCATGCAACCCACTTGTACTAGTCCATTCTTGCATTGCTATAAAGAAATACTTGAGACTGGGTAATTTATAAAGAAAAAAGCTTTAATTGCTCATGGTTCTGTAGGCTGTACAGGAAGCATGATGCTGGCATCTGCTTGGCTTCTGGGGAGCCCTCAGGAAACTTACAATCATGGTGGAAGACAAAGTAGGGAGCCAGCACTTCATATGGCTGGGAGCAGGGGCAAGACAGAGAGTGGGGAGGTGCTACACAATTTTAAACAACCAGATCTTGTGAGAACTCACTGTAGTGAGAACAGCACCAAGGGAGATGGTGCTAAACCATTCATGAGAAACCACCCGATGATCCAGTCACCTCCCACAGCCCCTACCTTCAACAATGGGGATTACAATTCAACATGAGATTTGTATGGGGGCATAGATACAAACCATGTCACCACTCAACCAGCATGAAAACAGCCCAGTAGTGAGGAGAGGTCAGTGCTCCTAGGACCAGCTCTCAAAGGAGGTGGAAGCCTGAAAATAAATGCTCCAGCAGCCGTTTGCTCAGATGCGCTATTCTGGGAGCTCTCAGTGTGTGGATTGGGAGCTTTTGGCAGAATCAATCTGTTCCCAGTTGTGACCTTTCATAATCACCTTGTGTGGAAGGGAGAATAATGGATCCCTAAAATGTGTTCTCATACAAATCCTCAGGACCTGTGAATATGTTATCTTAATGTGGCAAAGAGATTTTTCAGATGTGACTAAGTTAAGGATATGGATTATCCAGGTTGGTCCTATGTAATCACAAGAGTCCATTTAAGAAGGAGGCAGGAGTGTCAGAGAAAGAGATATGACAATAGAAACAGAGGTCAGAGTGATGCAGCCATGAGCCAAGGAATGCAAGCAACCAAAGCTGAAAAAGGCAAGGGATGAATTCTTCCCTAAATCCTCCAGAAGGAATGCAGTACTGTCAACACCTTGATTTTACCTCCATATCTTATTTTCACAGGGCTATTCTAACAAAATGCCACTACGCTTGCAGGAATTTTTTACAGTAGCAATAGAAAACGAATGCATCCCCCAAATAAACTACTGCATATAAGTCCTTCTCTCTGACTGTGCTCTTAGGTGTTCCTGTATGCAGGCATATCTTGTTTTATTGAAATTTTGTTTTATTGTACTTTGCAGGTATTTTTTTTTTTTTTTTCCAAATTGAACGTTTGTGGCAATGCTGTGTTGAGCAAGTCTATTGATGCCATTTTTTTGAGACAAGGTCTTGCCATGTTGCACAGGCTGGTCTTGAACTCCAGGACTCAAGTAATTCTGGTGCCATTTTTCCACCAGGATGCGCTCACTTTGTGTCTCTGTATCACAGTTTGGAAATTCTCCCAATAATTCACTTATTATTATATCTGTTATAATGATATGTGATCATGGATCTTTGATATTACCTTTGTAATTGTTTTGGGGCACCATGAACCATGCCCATATAAAATGGCAAACTTAACCAATAAATGTGTGTGTTCTGACTGCTTTACCAACCACTTTTTCCTCTTTCTCTGTTTCTCTATGTCTCCTTGGGCCTCCCAATTTCCTGAGATACAACAATATTGTAATTAGGCCAATTAGTAACCCTACAATGGCCTCTCAGAGTTCTAGTGAAAGAGTCACATGTCTCTCATTTTAAATCCAAAGTTAGAAATGATTAATCTTAGCAAAGAAGGCATGTCAAAAGCTAAGATACGATAAAAGCTAGGCCTCTTGCATGGAACAGTTAGGTAAGTTGTGAATGCAAAGGAAAATTCTTGAAGAAAATTAAAAGTGCTATTCCAGTAACACATCAATGAGAAGGAAGCAAAACAGCCTTATTGCTGATATGGAGAAAGTTGTAGTTGTCTGGATAGAAGATAAAACCAGTCCCAACATTCTTCTAAGCCAAAGTCTAATCCAGAGTGAAGCCCCAACTTTTCAATTCTATGAAGGCTGACAGAGGTGCAGAAGCTGTAGAAGGAAAGTTGGAAGCCAGCAGAAGTTGGTTCATGAGGTTTAAGGAAAGAAGCCATCTTAACATAAAAGTGCAAGATGAGGCAGCAAATGCTGACATAGAAGCTGCAGCAAGTTATCCAGAATGTCTGACTAAGATCAATGATGAAGGTGGGTACATAAAACAGATTTCCAATGTAGATAAAACAGCCTTCTGTTGAAAGAAGATGTAATCTAAGACTTTCATAGCTAGAGAGGAGAAGTCAATGCCTGCTTCAAAGCTTCCCAGGATGGGCTGACTCATTTGTTAGGGACTAATGCAGCTGGTGACCATAAGTCAATGCTCATTTACCATTCTGAAAATCCTAGGGTCCTTAAGAATTAAGCTAAATCTACTTTGCCTGTGCTCTATAAATGGAACAACAAAGCCTGAACAAAAGCACATCTATTTATAACATGGTTTCCTGAATATTTTAAGCTCATTGTTGAGATTTGCTGCTCAGAAAAAAGATTTCTTTCAAAATATTATTACTTAATGACTATGTACCTAGTCATCCAAGAGCACTGGTGGAGATGGACAAGGAGATTTATGTTGTTTTCATGCATGCTTACACACGTCCATCCTGCAGCCCATGGATTGAATACTAATTTTGACTTTCAAATGTATTTAAGAAATACATTTTTTTTTTTTTTTGAGACGGGGTCTTACTCTGTTGCCCAGGCAAGATCGCGGCTCACTGCAACCTCTGCCTCCCAGGTTCAAGTGATTCCCCTGCCTCAGCCTCCCGAGTAGCTGGGATCACAGACATGCGCTACCACAGCTAGGTGAGTTTTTTGTCTTTTTTTTTTTTTTTGTATTTTAGTAGAGACAGGGTTTCACCAGTTGTCTAGGCTAGTCTCGAACTCCTGACTTCAGGTGATCCGCCCTCCAATTGGAATCCCAGAGTGCTGGGATTACAGGCGTGAGCCACTGTGCCTGGCCAAGAAATACATTTCTTAAGGCTGTTATGGCTATATCTGTCATAGACAGTGCTTCTTTTGATGGATCTGGGCAAAGTAAATAGAAAACCTTCTGGAAGGGATTAGCTATTTTAGATGCCATTAAGAACACTTGTAATTCATGAGAGGAGGTCAAAATATCAACATTAATAGAAGTTTGGGAGAATAGATTTTGACTCTCATGTGTGACTTTGAGGGATTTGAAACATTGGTGGAGGAGTGGCTGCAGAAGTGGTGGACATAGAGAGAACTCGAATTAGAAGTGGAGCTTGAAGATATGACTAAATTGCTGCAATCTCATAATAAAAGTTGAACAGATAAATTGTTTCTGATGGGTAAGCCAAGAAAGTAGTTTTTTGAGTCGGAATCTGCCATTGGTGAAGATGCAATAAATATTGTTGAAATGACAACAAAGAACTCAGGATATTATGTAAACTTAGTTGATAAAGCAGCAGCAGGATTTGAGAGGATTGACTCTAATTTTAAAAGACGTTCTACTGTGGGTAAAATGTTATCAAACAGCATCACATGCTACAGAGAAATCTTTCACGAAATGAAGAGTCAATGGATGCGGCAAACATTATTGTCTTATTTTAAGCAACTGCCACAGCCACCCCAACCTTCAGCAACCAGCACCGTGATCATCAACCACCCATATCGAGGCAAGACCCCTACCAGGAAAAAGATGATCACTCACTGAAGACTCAGATGATTGCTAGCATTTTTTTTAGTAATATAGTGTTGTTTAATTAGGTTATATACTTTTTTAGCCATAAGATTACTGCACACTAATAGACTACAGTATCATGTAGTAACTTTTATATGCATTGGGAAACCAAAAAGTTTATACCACTTGCTTTATTGCAGTATTTGCTTTACTGTCGTGGTACAAAGGTTGAGAGCCTGGAAACATATTTCCTGCAATCCCATGCCATGAAATTCTCGAAGTAAATTAAATTCTGCATTTGAGATGCATTGATGAGGAGCTGGCCAATGGGAGACACGTAGAAGCTTCATTCTTCTCTACCAGTGATGCCAGACACGAGTTCCCCTGACATTTGCCTGCCCCAGGGCTTTTGGTAGAGTCAATAATGAAGAGTTTTTTTTTTTTTTTTCCTGGTTCCTGTGTGCTGCAGGCAGTAGTCATCTAACTGTCTGTGGTAGTCCTGATTTTCATTCTCCAGCCTTTGGCAACGTTAAACAAACAAACAAACAAAAAACAAAAATCAAAAAAACCCAGCTTTACCAAGGTGTAATTTATGTGCATCAGGTTTACTCATTTTAAGTATACACTTTGATTATTATTATTATTTTTTTTTGAGACACAGTTTTGCTCTTGTTGGCCAGGCTGGAGTGCAATGGCGCCGTCTCAGCTCACTGCAACCTCCACCTCCTGGGTTCAAGGGATTCTCTTGCCTCAGCCTCCCAAATAGCTGGGATTACAGGCACCCACCACTACACCTGGCTAATTTTTGTATTTTTAGTAGAGACGGCCACCATGTTGGCCAGGCTGATCTTGAACTTCTGACCTCAGGAGATCCGCCCACCTTGGCCTCCCAAGGTGCTGGGATTATAGGCATGAGCCACATGCCCGGTCAATATATATATATATATATTTTAAAGAGACAGAGTCTCTATCACCCAGGCTGGTGTGCAGTGGTGTGATCATAGCTCATTTCAGCCTTGAACTCCCGGGTTAAAGTGATCCTTCTACCTCAGCCTCCAGAGTAGCTGGGACTACAGGTGTGTGCCACCATGTTTGGGTAATTTTTTTTTTTTTCATTTTTTTGTAGAGACGGAGTCTTGTGTTGCTCAGTCTGGTCTTGAATTTCTTGCCTCAAGTGATCCTCTCGCCGTGGCCTCCCCAAGTGCTGGGATTACCGGCATGAGCCACTGTGCCTGGCCTAGTTTGATGAGTTTTGACAGATATGTACAATCAGGCAAGCACCATCATATTAAGTTTCCCTGTGCCCCTTGGCAATCAATCCGCCCCCAATCCTGGCCCAGGCAACAACTCATCTGCCTCCTGTCATTCTATCTTCCTTTCAATAGTCTGTAAACACCCAACTTCTGATATGAAATCACTTTCTGCTGGAAACAGTGGTTTCTGTTTCTCTGATTGAACTGTGCCTGGTACAGGGGGACTTCACTATGGGAAGCCAATTCCTGCACATCACCCACTATTCGTTAAAAAAAAAAAACCGTTACAGGGAAGTGCAGTTACAGGGAAGTGGTTAGACACCTGGAGTGTGTCCTCTGTTTCTGCGGACCAAGGGGCTTAGACTCCTGAAGTTTCAAAACATCTTTCCGGAAGCAAAGGCTGCCATGAGATCAGAGGTGCCATCTTTGTCAGGGTGGGTACAGGCTGTGTGGCATGACTGAACTCCAGGGGCAGGGCCTTTGGTTCAAGATGACTTTGTCGATGTTTCATGACCCCCACAATCCATGGTTGGCTGTGGTAGAAGTCAGAGGTCACAAGGTAGAGGTCACATCAGCATGGAGTATGGCAGTGGTTTTCAAAGTTTCCTTTTTAATAATGAGACACTTAGGTTAAAAAAAAAGTATGTGAAATGCCAACAGAGAAAGCAGACAAAGGTAAAGCTGCTGTGGTTGAATTTAGGGAATAAGTGGCCTTCAGAGTTTGCCCTGCTGTGTGGAAGTGAGACAGACCTGGTACACATGCTGGGGAGCCTTTCCTTAGTTGGAGAACCTGGGCAAGTCACATTACCTCACTGAGTCTCAGTTTCCTCTTTTATAATTGGGCATAACTGTATCTGCTCTTTTTGGAAAATCGTAAGTTTTAGACATTACACATATAAACTTCTTAGCATGACCCTTAAACATAGTGGGAGCTTAAAAAATGCTAGCTCTTATTTATTTATCATGTATTATTATTAGTTACTTTTATCTATTAGTAATAATTTTGTTTATGTATTCAATTTTATTATTTATTATTATATGTCTTGAGCAGTACAAGGTTAGAGATAGCAGGTCCATGCATGTTTGTGTCTTTCCACAGTGTCAGATCTTTATTGATGCTATTTCAATTGCAAAAGCCATGAGCTACATGGAGTTCCCAAGGAGGCAATTCTCCTTAGCACTCTCTGTTCACTTAGCAGTCAGAGCCGTGGGCACACAGGTTCAAGCCATGCCACAAATCAGCCAATATTTCAAACCATACATAATAGTACACTTAATCAATATGTAAGCGTTATAGATTAAACATTCCACAACAAACATTTAACATCAAGAGAAAAAGAGATAGGAGAAAGGGTTAATGAACCAGTCTAGGGAGAGCAAAGAAGACAAAAGTAGTCTTGGTTTGGGCTGGTTGGTCTTGCAGGAAAGTCTTTGATGTGGAAGGCAAATGCCAAGTTCTTACCATGAGTGACAGCGGGACAGTTGTCAGTTAAGACGGCTGATTCTAGCTGCTAAAGGCCAGCTCCTTGATGTCACGGAGTCCTCTGGGGAGAACGGATGGTGGAAGCGTGTACTTGTTTGTGTCTTTACGTGGTGGAATGCAGTCTTTATTTTTTATTTGTTTGTCAGGCAAAATATCTTATCCTTGTTGGCAAGGTGCCCTACAAAATGTAAAACGGAATCTTTTCTTAAGACGGAGTTAGTTGCATGAAGAGTGCTCCATACAATGTGATAGGTCAGTTTAGCCTCTAAGCCATCAGGAATTAGCCAAGTTTGGTAAGCAAGGACAACAGACTCTCAGAGAGTCTGTCAGTTAGTTATGCCCCCAACAATGCTGCATAACAAACCACCTCATGACAGTGACTTACAGCAGCAATCGTTTATGCTCCGTGGATCTGCAGTCAGCTGATGCTGACTGAGCTCTGCTTCTGGTGCCTCTCATCCTTTTCTTCCCACTAGAAGGTTGACTTTTCTGGATTCAATGGGCTAGTCTGGGCATGTTCTTCTCATGGCAATGGCAGAGGCAGAAGAGGGCAAGCACAATCACTTAAAAGAGCATTTGATCATGTCATGCCCACTAACCTTCCATTTGTCAAAAGAAGTCACATGCCTGAACCTGAAGTTGAGGATCAGGGAAATATACTCCTGTTTTTCGGTGAGAGGAACGTCAAAGTCACATTCCTCTTCTTCAGTGAGAGGAACTTCAAAGTCATATGGCAAAGAGTATGGATAAAGGGTGGGGTGAATAACTGGGCCATTAATGTGCTCTCTTTCAGGGAGCATCTGGATTTAAGATGCTAACAGAAGAAAGAAGCATCTCATGGGGAAATGCTGAGAAGGAGCATATAAGGATATCAGAGGGGACCAGAACATGGCAGAGTCCGGGAAGTAGAGGGAGAAGTGAGATGCCAATAGTGTCCAATGCTTCAAAGGGGACCCACGAAATAGGGTAAGAGAAAAAACTTGGTCAAAGAGAACGTTGTTAATGACCTTGAGAGACTCTCTAAACAATCAGGCTCAGTTAATCTTTTAGTAGCAAGGCTGTGCTGGCTGATCATCTCTAGTCCAGAAGTGAACGGCTGTTTGTCTTGTTTTCTTCATCAGAAGGGGAAAAAGAAAACTTTGGTGAATCATAATGCTGGCTCTTTATGAAATATTTTGATGTGCATTTTAAATGCACATATGCACCTGATTTTCTGTGCAAATTACCCTTGGTGTAAGAAGAGAAAGTGCTAAGTAAGCAATTAGAAAGAAGAGTAATATTTACTTCAAGTTTGATGATTTGCTAGAGCATGCATGTATCTAGAGGTAAACTGTGTTCTGAAATCCAAATTCAATAAACGGAAAATATTAAAACACAATTGTTGATTAACTCAGTGAGCAAGTCCAGCGCACACATCATGCCAAAAAGATATTACCCAGCACGAGCTGCACAAGGTTGCAGTCACAGAGCAAAGTGTGCACAGGTCGTGAGGATGTGGTAATCAGATTGAGCTAATCAAGGAAAAATTCTGTGACTTCACACACACAGAGTATCTTAAATTAGAATTGTAGTTGGCAATTGCATAGATACCTTTCTTTGCAGTCCCCAACGTGGGAAAAACTTTTTTCTATTTTGATCCAGTACTGAGAGTATCTGATTTGGAAAACACATCTGCTTACAGTCTTTTGATGTTTTAATAAAAGTTAAATCTTGGTTTTGACTAAATAGAAAAAAACCTTGGTGAGACCTTAATGGGTTTTGGGACCATGTTTCCTAATGTCTTCTTGACCATTTTCTTGAAAACTCCTTCAGTTGCCATAAAATTTGCATTTCCACATCTTGAATGACCTATACAGGTTTGATTAGCCAGAGTGGATAAAAATCACTCACCATAACACAAACACATGGAAGAAAAAGAGACACAGGAAAGTAAACAACATGCATGAGAGAACACACACAACTTCGAGTGCTCACCGCTTGAGAGGGTGCTCAGTAGGGGGTGTAAATCGCCACTGGCCAAGTGTGTCCATACGATCTGTCACTCACTCATGGTTCAGAGCAATGGGCGTCATTCTGATGGTGAGAGGACATACTGGATGTTGTAGCGGACTGCACTTTATATAATATGCACACACATTATACACATATAATTTATATATTTATAAAATATATGTTTACATATCTATAAATGCATTTAAAATACCTTTTGAATACACTATATATTGTGTATCTTTCCAAACAGAAATTATTTCAAAGACAAATAGAATTTTAACAAACCACCTGAGTAGATGTAGATGGCTTTTTTTCCCCGTTGGGAGACTGCAGTTTTCCCTTTTCAACTGTGTTTTGTCACTAAATTGAAATTCTTCACTGCTGTGCTGTCAGTTGAGAGGAACGCTTACAGATAAGCTCATAGAAACACCCAGACAAGAAGCATTTTAAATAGGGCAAGTGAGCTGGGTTGTAACAAATCTGGAACAAAATAATTAAGGACAGAGAGCCTCATTTTATGTTTATGAGATGACTTTGGGGGGGGGGATTTAAAGGTACAGAGCAATGGTCAGGACTCTGATTGAAATTGGTCCATATAGGAAGTACCAAGGGTGACAGTAAACATGAAGATGTCTCTGTCCCTTCAAAAAAAAAAAAATTGTTTCTGGTCAGGCATGGTGGCTCACACCTGTAATCCCGGCACTTTGGGAGGCCGAGGCCGGTGGATCACAAGGTCAGGAGTTCAAAACCAGCATGGTCAAGATGGTGAAATCCCGTCTCTACTAAAAATACAAAAATTAGCCAGGCGCGGTGGTGGGCACCTGTAATGCCAGCTACTCAGGAAGCGGAGGCAGAAGAATCACTCGAACCCTGGAGGCGGAGGCTGCAGTGAGCCACTGCACTCTAGCCTGGGTGACAGAGCAAGACTCCACCTCAAAACCAAAACAAAACAAAAAAAACTTTTCTTTTTTATTTTTCCTCACCTATTTGTTAAAATGAATCATGTCAGAAAGCTGTGGAGACTCTATAAAATGAAAGCAATTAGTGAATATGCCGCAAAACTCATTTATATTCTTTCCTCCCAATTCATTTATTATTTGATGTATGTTTTTTGATAGAGTTCAAATGCACAGGAGTATATTGTGGTGGGCTAATGGATGGAGAGTACCGAAGGAGGGAGGGGGAACCGTCGGGTCAGCAAGCATCCCATTCCCAAAGCCTGTAGATCCCTGGCCCTGCCTCCGTTGTCCAAAGTAGTTTATGCCTCTGGCTTATCTAAATACACGTTCTAAAATCCTCACACTCACTCTCTTCTACAAAAGAGCACTTACAGACACGAGGCAGTAGCCTGGCCCAGTGTAGCCATGTGCATCAAGGCTACCTTCTTTTGCTGTTGGCCCTTGTATCTGTCCCTGTAGAGTGTCAGCCCATGTGCAAGTGAGCCAGATTTGAGGAGCTCGGGTGGGAGGCATTGAACTTTGACAGCATCCTCTGCAGGTAATCTGCTTTTATGCCTTTGTTTTCTTCTGGCTTTAGAGTAAACCATTACTTTGTTTTATTGTTTTTGTTTTTGAGACAGGGTCTTGTTCTGTCATTTAGGCTGGAGTGCGGTACATGAACATGACTCACTGCAGCCTCAACCTCCTGGGGTCAGGTGATCCTCCTGCCTCAGCCTCCCAAGTAGCTGGGACCACAGGCACATCTCACCATATTGGGCTAATTTTTAAATTTCTTGTAGAGACAAGATTTCATCACATTGCCCAGGATAGTCTCAAACTCCTGGGCTGAAGCAATTCTCTTGCTTCAGCCTTCCAAAGTGCTGGTATTACAGGTGTGAGCCACCGCATCCAGCAGTAAACTATTACTTTGAGGATTCTAACTGCATCTTAGAGAAATTAAGAAGAAAGAGTTTCGTTGCTCCTATGTCAGGAGAGCATGGAGGAATTCAGGGCAAGGGAGGGGAGGGCTTGGCCTTACAGGTTCTTGGCTTAGAGGAGGTGAGACTGGGGCTGATGGAGGAGCAAGGTAACTCTTCTCTAGATCTCTTTCCTGTAGATAGTTTGCATGTAAAAATAAGGCAGATTGTGAGGTTTCTGTATTGGGGCAGAGTCATTCAGGCTGTTGAGATGAGCTGCATTTACTTTAGAGAGAATCACGTTTGCAGCATTACCCGTTAAAGCTCTTCATTAATTTTCTATCCGTCTATGCCACTTTTCATATGTGCTGACAAGATGCACTGTTGATATTTTAAAAAGTTAAAAGGCTGGCAGAGTGGTTCATGCCTGTAATCCCAGCGTTTTTTGAGGGGAGGCAGGAGGATCACTTGAGGCCAGGAGTTCAAGACAAGTCTGGGCAACATAGCCAGACCCTGTCTCTACAAAAAAAAAAAAAAAAAAAAAAAAAAAAAAAAAAAAATTAGCCAGGCTTGGTGGGCATGGTGACACACACCTGTAGTTCCAGCTACTTGAGAGGCTGAGGCAGGAGGATGGAATGAGCCTAGGAATTAGCGGTTATAGTAAGTTGTGATTGCATCACTGCACTCCAGCCTGGGCAACACAGCAAGACCCTGTCTCTAAAAAAATTAAAAAATGAAAAAGCTTAAAAACACAATTTTCATACAAATATAAGTAAGTATATGTAAAAGATTTAACTAATGAGGGTACCAGAAGAATGACAAAGGGGATATAAAGGCAGATATGAGAAGCTGATATCTATATTGTTATTTATATCTATCTATATCCATATCTATAGCTACATGTACATACATACATATGTAGTGAGGAGGAAAGATTGCTGGGATAGGATCACACAATGTTAATACAAAATAGTTAATAAAAAACTGGTTCCTATCCTGCTGGGCAATAAAGCTGTAAGTTTTGGGGTTATGGTCTCTACCAGTTAGAAATCACTTGCCATTTATCAATCTACAAGGTAACATCTAACTTTACCCAGTCTGGGGCTTTATCAATTGTAAATGAGGAGTCAAAGTGAAGTTACATGCCCTGCAGCAGGATTGGCAGTTGAGAGCTGGAGCCCCAGCCTGCTCTGTGGAGCCCAGGAACACAGCACGCCTATTCATCTGTGCATCACCTGTGGCCGCTTTTATGCTAGTGTGGCAGAGGTGAGTAGTAGCAACAGGGACCGTATGTCCCACACAGCCAAAAATATTTACTCTCTAGCCCTTTACAGAAAAAATTTGCTGGCCCCTGCTCTAGAGATGCAAGTCAGATACCCTGTAGGTAGCCTGCAAAGGAATCCTCTAGGATAATCCCAAAGGCCTGAAGATCCTTTTGCCTTGTTTTCATGTTTGGTATAATTTTTTCAACAATATTATGCACATGTACAAAGATGTGTGTTTAATCTTAAAAAACAGTTAAACCCTCAATGAGTGAATATTCAAGCTAGAGAGACTCTCACAGCTCTGGCTAATTCTTATTGCTTTTCAACAATTACTTTGCTCCAGGAAATACTCCTTGACCTCAAGCTGTACCCCACCCCGGCTGGGGGCTCCCAGTGTTTGTGTCTTGATTTGCACTCTCTCTTTCTTCATATTCATGTGTCCTGCAGGACTGGCTATGTAACTGTGGGGCTGCAGTGCACAATGAAACTGCAGAGCCCTTGTTCAAAAATTATTAAGAATTTTAGGACAATGATGTAGAAAATTAAAGCAAGCACTATGTGAGACTGCCCAGGTCACATACTCATAGGCCTGCCCTGGCCCCGCTCATCGGAATTTGATCTCTCTGTGGTATTCACCTTTGCCTCTCCACTGTACAATAATAACATAGTAGGCACTGAACAAACATGTTTTGTGGAATGTTATTAATTATTCAACAGGGGTTTTAAAAAGTGACCCCTTTGATGACTGCATTTTTGAAATTCTATTAATTTTTGAGAATTTAGTGCAAAAAAATATTTGTATGCACATATTTAAATGCAAGAGCAGATTATGATGTGTATTCAATATATTATCTGCATATGTTCACTTTTCACTTTTCTTCATTTTTTTCTTTCTGTTTTTCAGACTCAATAATTCCAACTATCCTATCTTCCAGTTCACTGATTCTTTTACTCGCTTGCATCTGCTGCTGAACTCCTCTCCTGGCTATTGTTCTACTGGGTGAAGCAGGATCTTCATCCTCTGACAATGCTGTGTCAATGTCTCTTCTGTTCTCTTGAGTCATTCTGTGTCTGGAGTTGGTTCCTTCCCATGGGTTTGTGGTCTTGCTGACTTCAAGAATGAAGCTGTGGGCCTTCACTGTGAGTGTGACAGCTCTTAAAGGTGTGCCACCTTCAAGAGTGAGCAGCAGCAAGATTTATTGTGAAGAGCAAAAGAACAAAGCTTCCACGGTGTGGAGGGGGACCTGAGTGGGTTGCTGCTGCTGGCTGGGGTGGTGGGCTTTAATTCCTTTGTCCCTGCCCATGTCCTGCTGATTGGTCCATTTTACAGAGTGCTGATTGGTCCACTTTACAGAGTGCTGATTGGTCCACTTTACAGAGTGCTGATTGGTCCATTTTAGAGAGTGCTGATTGGTCCATTTTACAAACCTCTAGCTAGCCACAGAGCACTGATTGGTGCGTTTTTACAGAGCACTGATTGGTGCATTTTACAAACCTCTAGCTAGCCACAGAGCACTGATTGGTGCGGTTTTACAGTGCACTGACTGGTGTATTTTACAAACCTCTTGTAAGACAGAAAAGTTTTTAAAGTCCCCAGGTGACCCAGGAGTCCAGCTGGCTTCACCTCTCTTCTTCTAGGCTCGTCTACTGGACATGACCACTTTTTCTGGGTTCTTCTGCCTGGTCTTGCTAAATGTGCTGTCCTGCACATCACAGGCTGCCTCATGATTTCTTCCTTGTATCTGCCAGGAGCTACCCCTCCTCCTGGTACAGACGCTTCAAGCTGCCCAAGTGGATGGTATTCTGTGGGGAGGAGGAATAAGAGACCCCACTTCCTCATGTTAAATTTGTTAGGGATGTACGGAAACTGAGAAGCTCGTGTCTCAGTCTTTCACAGTGCTTGGTAGAACAGCATTTGTAATATTCACTTTTCTTTGATTTTCCCGCCTTCACCCACACACTCATATGCCCACATAAAATTTGGACACAGATTAAGGTTTGGAGATACACTTTTTATAACATAGCACTTGGCTTTTCTACCAACTCGAGGTTGTCTCACTGTTCCTTTCTTATAAGTCCTTTCCTGTAAGAATTGTTAGGCCCTTATGGAATAGACTTTTCTGTAAGGCCACACCTGACTGGTTTATCAGACAGGATCTTACAGTCCTCCCCAAGCATGGGACATGCTGAACTATACCTCCCCATGTCGCTCCATTCTCTTCAGCTCTGTGAATATCTGAGGACATACTTTGTTTTCTCTTAATGTCACTTGAACTCTATTCAGACCATCTGGGAGAACCAATGACTCATTTAGTGCAGCGGAGAGCTTGTTTATATTGTAATTAACTAGACTTACTTAAAATGTTTTATGTATTCAAGGTTTCATATATTTGTCATGTTTGCTCAGAGTCCATATTTAGGAACGTAGTATAGCTGTGTAGGCATATTTGTCGTGTCTTGACGGGTCAGACTGGTCAAAATAAGAGGGAATAGCACATCATGTTTAGGCAGAGATTTGGTTCCAGGCCATCACCCACACAGTTGTAGAAAAAGAAAAAAGCCCACAAATAAGTACGAATAGGTTGTGAGTTTTAATCCATGATGATTAATTCACAGGTTTTACGTTTGAAAAGCAGAAGAATGTTTTACATCAGAAAATAAACTTTAAATAAAACTTCTGACAAGTTTTTCAAAAGACTTTTGAAAAGAAAGTTAACAATTCTATCTTAAAGCCAACACTGCTAACAGTAGTCGTATAGCATTTACTATGTGCCAGGCACTGTTTTAAGCACATTAAAAATATAACCTCGTTGAACCCATAGAACAGCCTTAGAATGTAGGTCCTTTTCATTATTATGGTTCTCTAGTTCACATCTGGATAGGGTTCATCTGCTCTTTTGCAAATATGCACTACTGTTTAGAGAAATGGGTCATAACATACATAAGCCTATTGATTTTCATTAAAGTAGGTGTATAATTTTAAGATGTGTCTGATGAGCATCATGATTTTATCCATTAGCAATTAGTACAATATTGCCCTAATCACAATTGTCTACCTAATGGTTTATTTATATAATAGTTCTCGTGAGTCTTTTAGCAGAGTTCAAACATTTTGACAAATAATTTTATATTTGTTTTAGAGAAGAGCTAATATAAGGATACGTGATCACTTTGTCAGATTAACTAACCTCATGAAGATAGTTGATATCAATTAAATAAGCAATTGGAAAGAAGAACAAAATCAACATAACTCAATGAGTTGACCTCTGAAAGACTGTTCCTGTACGTTGGCTGGTACAAAGATACTAGCCAGCCTGTACATCTATATATTATTCATGCAGATCATTCTTTATATATAGTTAATGGCATGCATGTGGCCTGGATTTTCTGGTTGGCTAACCATTCTGTCCCCATAAATATACTCCTGACTGTCAAACCAAATGTCCTGATATTTGTTTCAAAAGCTATGGCCACTATATGATATAACAAGTACCCAAAAACACTATTGGGATATCAGTGTGACTAAGCGAAACTAGAATTCTTTCCCCTGTAATCAGTAAGGTGTACCAAGTTTTTAAGAACACAAAACATGAATCAAAATCTCCTTTGAAGTCTAATTCACCATGTGAAAACGCTTGGGGTCAGATTTTCAAAATGTGACCCTACGGGGCACCAGAAGATATTCCCTGGTGAGCAACAGTGATAAAATGTGTACATGTAACTGCCTTCACTGAATCTCAGGCAGTGGGTATGGGGCTGCTTTCATTTTTAAGAGATAATTTGGCTTTAATTTTTTTTTTCAGATCCACTTCTTTATTATATTTTTGGAGAACAAGAATCTTCGTCTGGAAATTCCACAAGTATGCCTTCTGCAAGATTAAAAGTGCCACAAAGAACAAAAATGAGCCCAGGACCAGATGCATGCTAGAAGACATCAGACACGTTATGTTTCATCTCCGTTGACCTGGTAAGCCTGCTAGTATAAATATACTTTTACCTCTTTATGTATTATCAGCAGTAGAAAGTACATGGCAGGTTTAGGAGAGCCAGGTAGAATATGGGTTTGAGTTCTGACTCCACCAGCTCAGCACCCTTGTGACCTGCATGTTAGTTAATGAGTGTTTAGAACGTGAACGTTTACATTTTATGCTTAGGACAAGTAGCTGAGGGGAGGAGGGGTCAGAACTATGGGAGCAACTCCCCTTTAGCACTTGCCATTAGAGCAGAGCCTTTGTAATAACTGGAAGTTAATAGGCCGATGTGGCTGTGGTGAAACCCTGGTGCAATCCATGCTATTGGGGATGGAGAGACTGGGACCCCCATGGGAAATGGAAACATAACAGCAAATGTGGAGCACTTCCAGTGTTCCACCCTACATACCCTCATCTGTGGCAGCAGGTTATTAAGGTAGATACTATCTTCATCATCTTTATTTTACAGATCTAGAAATTGAATCATTGCTAGGTAAAGTAATTTGCCTGAGATGGTGCAGCCATGGTGACAGAGCTGGGATTTGAACAGAGCCTGGCTTTAGCCTCCGTTTAATAAACTTCACACCAAATATTTCTCCCAGATCAGGAAGCCACAGCATGCTGCTTTTTTGGGCTTCCTCTGCAATATTCTCTGGGGTACAGGTCCTGCTCTCTTATTAGTCCCAGACTGCTTTCTTATGGATGAAATGGGAATGCTGATGTCTGCTTTAAATTGTTAGTGGGATGAATGTCTGCAAAGAGTTGCTGCTCAGTGAAAGAGAAAAAACAAACGAACAAACCAAAAAGCTTTCGAGCTACTTTGAGATACTTTAAGAGATATTAAAAAAAAGTCAATAGGCTGAATAAATTCAGCAGCAAAACCCAGAAGTTTCCAAACCTAGAATTTCTTTGCTTACATTTCATCTTTCTTGCTTTTATTCTCCTCAATATAAATTATCTTAAGTTTTTTTTCTGATTCTGTAGCATGCCATGTCTCACTAATGCAGGCCTCCACAACAACGATTTCAGTACTGACCAAGTGGTTAAGTTAAAAGCCAGTGCCCTTATACAAAGGCTGGGATGTAACAAAAGCCCATCAAGAGTTTTGCCTAGGCCTTTCCTGGGCCTTAAAGCATGACAAAATAATGAAGGCATCCTTAACAGGACCCATTTAGGGTTAAACAAGTTTTATTGTGGGTCTGAAGAAACTCCCCAGGCCTCCACAAAAGTTTATTGGGGGTCTGAAAGAACTCCCTAAGCCTCTGTGATTTAGCAGGAGATAAGATAAGGACAATTACTCCAGCACCTGGGCCTATTTAGATTAAGTAAATTTACTGAGGCTCCAGAGGAAGGTCTTCAGGACTCAGACCTTAGTGGTAGCTTAAAAGAAGTTAATCACTTATGTCTTGAGATGAATGCATACTTACATTTAGACATGTAGCTTAGAAGGTATATAAGCTCTGGAAAACTTGGTAATTTTGAGTCAGTCTGTTGATAATTTCTAGGCCTTATCCCTGTTACAGGTTGCAGAAATAAAAACTCTCTTCCTCCCCAGTTTATCTGCATTTCATTATTGGGCCATGAGAAATAGCAGCCCGGCCCTCAGTTTGGTCTGGGAACAATTCCTAAAGTAAAATATTTTCATTGTAAAAAAAATCAGATAATCAGAAAAATATAAAGAAGTGGAAATTCCACTTTGGGAGGCCGAGACGGGCGGATCACGAGGTCAGGAGATCGAAGACCATCCTGGCTAACACGGTGAAACCCCGTCTCCACTAAAAATACAAAAACTAGCCGGGCGAAGTGGCGGGCGCCTGTAGTCCCAGCTACTCGGGAGGCTGAGGCAGGAGAATGGCGTAAGCCCGGGAGGCGGAGCTTGCAGTGAGCTGAGATCCGGCCACTGCACTCCAGCCCTGGCGACAGAGTGAGACTCTGCCTCAAAAAAAAAAAAAAAAAAAAAAAAAAGGAAGTGGAAATTCCCTGTAATTCTACTGCTGGGAGAAAAAGGCTGTGAAAATTTCACTGTATATCCCTTAGACTTTTCCCCATGCATTTATACATTTATAGGCACACACACACACACACACACACACACATACACACGTAAAACTGGGAGAAAGTGGACAAACTGCCTTTTTCACTTGATATAATGTGGACATCTTCCCATGCCAATGAATATAGTTCTACGTCTTCTCATAAAAAATTAAATTTTTAATTTCTATGAGTACATAGTAGGTGTATATATTTATGGGGTACATGAGATACTTTGATACAGGCATGCAATGTGTAGTAATCACATCGAGGTACATGGGGTATCCATTACTTCAAGCATTTATCCTTTGTGTTACAAAAAAATCAATTTTACTCTTAGTTATTTTAAAATGTACAATTAAATAATGATTGACTATGATCAGCCTGTTGTGCTATCAAATACGAAATCTTATTTATTCTTTCTATTTTTTTGTATCCATCAGCCATCCTCACTTCCCCTTCCTCCAACTCCCCCACTACCCTTCTCAGCCTCTGGAAACCATCATTATACTATCTCCATGAGTTCAAATGTTTCCATTTTTAGCTCCCACACATATGTGAGAACATGGAAAGTTTGTCTTTCTGTGCCTGGCTTAGTTTGCTTAACATAATGACCTCCAGTTCCATCTATGTTGCTGAAAATGACAGGATCTCATTCTTTTTATGGCTGAATAGTACTCCACGTGTACATGTAAAAAATTTTCTTTATCCATTTATCTGTTGATGGATAGTTAGGTTGCTTCCAAATCATGGCTATTGTGAATAGCACTGTAATAAATATGGGAGTGCAGACATCTCTTCAACATACCGATTGCCTTTGTTATGGGTATACATCTAGCAGTGGCACTGCTGGATCATATGATAGCTCTACTTTTAGTTTTCTTGAGGAAACTTCAAACTGTTCACCATTGTGGTTGCGCTAATTTACATTCCCATTAACAGTGTACAAGGGTTCCCTTTTCGCCACATCCTTACCAGCATTTGTCATTGCCTGTCTTTTGGATAAAAGGCATTTTAACTAGGATGAAATGATATCTCATTGTAGTTTTGATTTGCATTTCTCTGATGATCAATAATGTTGAGCACTTTTTCATATACCTGTCTGCCCTTTGTATATCTTTTTATTTTGAGAAATGTCTATTCAGATCTTTTGTCCATTTTTAAATTGGATTATTAGATTTTTTCATATAGAGTTGCTAGAGCTCCTTATATATTCTGGTTATTAATCTCTTATCAGATGGATAGCTTGCAAATATTTTCTCCTATTCTGTGGGTTGTCTCTCCACTTTGTTGATTGTTTCATTTCCTGTGCAGAAGCTTTTTAATTTGATGCAATCCCATGTGACCATTTTTGCTTTGGTTGCCTGTGCTTGTGGGGTATTGTTTAAGAAATCTTTGCCCATTCCAATGTCCTGGAGAGTTTCTCCAGTATTTTCTTTTAGCAGTTTCACAGTTTGAGGTCTCAGGTTTAAGTCTTCAGTCAAGTTTGATTTGATTTTTTTATATAGCATGAGATAGGGATCTAGTTTCATTCTTCTGCATATGTATATCCAGTTTTCCCAGCACCATTTATAAAAGAGACTGTCCCTTCCCCAAAGCATGTTGTTGGCACCTTTGTTGATAATGAGTTCATTGCAGATATACGAATTTGTTTCTGGGTTCTCTATTCTGTTCCATTGGTCTATGTGTCTGCTTTTATGCCAGTGCTATGCTATTTTGGTTACCGTATCTCTGTTGTATATTTTAAAGTCAGGTAATGGGATTCCTCCAGTTTTGTTCTTTTTGCTTAGGATAGATAGCTTTGGCTCTTCTGAGTCTTTTGTGTTTTCATATAAATTTTGGAATTGTTTTTTCTATTTTTTTGAAGAATGTAATTGGTATTTTGATAGAGTGCATTAAATCTGTAGATTGCTTTGAGTATTATGGATATTTTAAAAATATTGATTATTCCAATCCATGAATATAAAATCTTTCCCTTTTTTTGTGTCCTCTTCAATTTCTTACATCAGTGTTTTATAGTTTTCACTGTAAAGATCCTTCACTTCTTTGGTTAATTCCTAGGTATTTAATTTTATTTGTGGCTACTATGAGTAGAATTACTCTTTAAATTTCTTTTTCCCATCGTCCGTTGCTGTCATATAGAAATGCTGCTGATTTTTGTATGTTGCCTTTGTATCCTGCAGCTTTAATTTGTTTAAGTTCTAACAGTTTTTTAGTGGAGTCTTTAGGTTTTACCAAATGTAAGATCATATCATCTGCAAATAAGGATAATTTGTCTTCTTCCTTTTCAATTTGGATACCCTTTATTTCTTTTTCTTGTATCATTACTCTAGCAGGATTTTGAGTACGATGTTGAATAGCAGTGGTGACAGTGGGCATCCTTGTCATGTTCCAGATCTTAGAGAAAAGGATTTCAGTTTTTTCCCATTAAATATGATACTAGCTGTTGGTTTCTCATATATGATTTTTATTATGTTGAGGTATGTTACTTCTACACTCAGTGTTTTTAAATCATCAAGTGATGTTGAATTTTATCAAATGCTTTTTCAACATCAGTTGAAAGGATTATATGGTTTTTGTCCTTCATTCTGTTGACATAATGCATCACATCGATTGATTTACATATATTGAATCCTCCTTGCATCCCTGGGATGATTTCCACTTGATCATCATAAGTGATCATTTTAAGGTGTTGCAGAATTTAATTTGCTAGTATTTTGTTGAAAATTTTTGCATCAAAGTTCATCAGGGATATAGGCCTATAGTTGTCTTTTTTTGGTATGTGTTTGTTTTTGGTATCAGGGCAATACTGGCCTCTTAGAATGAATTTCGAAAGCGTTAACTCTTCTTTAAATGTTTGGTAGAATTCAGCAGTGAAACCACTAAGGTCAGGGCTTTTCTTTACTGGGAGATTTTTTATTATGGCTTCAATCTTGTTACTTGTTATTGGTCTATTCAGGTTTTGGATTTTTTTTGTGGTTCAGTCTTGGTAGGTTGTATGTGTCTAGGGATTTATCTACTTCTAGCTTTTCCAATTTATTGGCATATAGTTGCTCACAGTAGCCTCTAATGATCCTTTGAATTTCTGTGGCATCAGTTGTAATGTCTTATTTTTCATCTCTGAATCTATTTATTTATTCTCTTTTTTTCTCAGACTGGCTAACGGTTTGCCAATTTTGTTTATCTTTTCAAAATACCAACTTTTTGTTTCACTGATCTTTTTTGTTGTTTTCTTCATTTCAATTTCATTTATTTCCACTCTGATATTTACTATTTCTTTTCTTCTACTAATTTTGAGTTTGGTTTGCTCTTGCTTTTCTAGTTCTTTAAGATGCCTTGTTAGGTTGTTTATTTGAGGTTTTTCTACTTTTTTGATGTAGGCACTTATAGCTATGAAATTCCCTGTTAGTGCTGCTTTCATTGCATCCCATATGTTTTGGCATGTAGTGTGTCCATTATCATTTGTTTCAAGAAATTTTTCAGTTTTTTTTTTCTTCATTGACCCACTGGTCATTCAGAAGCATATTGGTTAATTCCCACGTGTGGGTATGGTTTCCAAAATTCCTCATTATTGATTTCTAGTTATATTCCATTGTGGTCAGAGAAGACACTTACTATTATTTCTTGGAATGTTTTAAGACTTGTTTTGTGGCCCGACATATGGTCTGTCCTTGAGAATGATCCCTGTGCTGAGAAGATTGTGTATTCTGTAGCCATCAGAGGAAACATTCTGTAAATGTCCATTTAGTCTATTGGACAGACTAAGTCCAATGTTTCATAGTTGATTTTCTTTTTGGATGATCTGTCCAGTGCTGCAAGTCTCCAGCTATCATTGTATTGGGGTCTCTCTCTTTAGCTCTAATAATATTTGTTTTATATATCTGTGTGCTCCAAGGTGCATATATAGTTACAATTGTTATATCCTCTTACTGAATCGATCCTTCATCATTACATAGAGACCATGTCTCTTTTTATAGTTTTGTTTTGAAGTCTATTTTGTCTGATACAAGTATAGCTACTCCTGCTTTTGTTGGTTCTCATTGGTATGGAATATCTTTTTCCATCCCTTTATTTTCAGTCTCTGTGTGTCTTTATAGGCGAAGTGTGTTTTTTTGTGGGCAACAGATTATTGCATCTCTTTTTAAAAATACATTCAGCCAGTCTATATCTTTTGATTGAAGAGTTTAGTTTATTTACATTCTGTGTTATTATTGATAGGTAAGGACTTACTTCTGCCATTTTGTTATTTGTTTTCTTGTTTTGTGGTCTTTTCTTGCTTTTTTTTCTTTCTTCCTGTCTTCCTTTTAGTGAAGGTGATTTTCTGAGGTGGTGTGTTTTAATTTTCTGCTTTTTATTTTTAATGTACTTGTATGTCTTTTGATTTGAGGTTATCATGAGGGCTGCAAATATCTTATACCCGTTATTTTAAACTGATGACAAGTTAACACTGATTGCATAAACAAAGAAGCAAGCAAAGAGAGAACGGATACAATGTCTATATTTTAACTCCATCTCCCCACTCTTTAACTTTTGTTGTTTCTATTTATATCTTAGCGTATTGTGTTATCTATGTTTTAAAAAGTTGTAGTTATTTGTGATCAGTTGATCTTTTATCTTTTAGTCTTCTACTCAGGATATGAGTAGTTTCCACATCATACACATCATAATTACAGTGTTATAATATTCTTTTTTTCCTGTGTATTTTGAGTTTTTGTTTTGTTTTGTTTTAACATGGAGTCTCCCTCTGTCACTCAGGCAGGAGTACAGTGGCACCATCTCAGCTTACTGCAACCTCTACCTCCCTGGTTCAAGCAATTCTTCTGCCTCAGCCTTCCAAGTAGCTGGGATTACAGGCTGATTTTTGTATTTTTAGTAGAGATGGGGTTTCTCCACGTTGCTCAGGCTGGTCTTGAACTCCTGACCTCAGGTGATCTGCCCGCCTCGACCTGATCCCAAGTGCTGGGATTACAGGGGTGAGCCACCATGCCTGGCCTGTACTTTGAGTTTTATAACTTCAGATGATTTCTTATTGCTGATTAACATCTTTTCAGATTATTATTCTTTCATATTGAAGAACTCTCTTTAGCGTTTCTTGACGGACGAGTCTGGTGTTGATAAAATCCCCCAGCTTTTGTTTGTCTGCGAAAGTCTTTATTTTGCTTTCATATTTGAAACATATTTTACATAGATATACTATTCCAGGGGAAAAGATTTTTCCTTTAGCACTTCAAATATGTCATGCCCTCTCACCTGGCCTGTAAGATTTCCACTGAAAAAGTCTGCTGCCAGGTGTATTGGAACTCCTTTGTACATTATTTATTTCTCTTCTCTTGCTGCTTTTAGGGTCCTTTCTTTACCCTTGACCTTTGGGAATTTGATTATTAAATGCCTTGAGGTTATCTTTTTTTGGGTTAAATGTGCTTGGTGTTCTCTAACCTTCTTGTACTTGAATATTGATATATTTCTCTAGGCTTGGGAAATTCTCTGTCATTATCCCTTTGAATATCCTTTCTACACTGATTTCTGTCTCTACCTCCTCTTTAAGGCCAGTGACTCTCAGATTTGCCCTTTTGAGGCTGTTTTCTAGATCTTGTAGACATGCCGCATTCTTTTAAATTCGTTTTTTTCTTTTGTCTTTAACTATGTTTTCAAATAGCCTGTCTTCAGGCTCATTAGTTTTTTCTTCTGCTTGATCAATTCTGGTATTAAGAGACTCTGATGGGTTCTTTAGTATCTCAATTAAATTTTTCAACTCCAGAATTTCTGCTTCATCCTTTTTAATTATTTCAATCTTTTTGTTAAATTTATCTGATGTGATTCTGAGTTCCTTCTCTACTATCTTGGAAATTTCATTGAGTTTACTCAACACAGCTGTTTTGAATTTTCTATCTGAAAAATCTTTGTCTTTCTGGGGTTAGCCCCTGTGTCTTATTTAGTTTCTTGGTGAGGTGATGTTTTCCTGGATAGTTTTTTTTTTTTTTGAGACGGAGTCTCGCTCTGTCGCCCGGGCTGGAGTGCAGTGGCTGGATCTCAGCTCATTGCAAGCTCCGCCTCCCAGGTTTACGCCATTCTCCTGCCTCAGCCTCCCGAGTAGCTGGGACTACAGGCGCCTGCCACCTCGCCCGGCTAGTTTTTTGTATTTTTTAGTAGAGACGGGGTTTCACCGTGTTAGCCAGGATGGTCTTCGATCTCCTGACCTCGTGATCCGCCCGTCTCGGCCTCCCAAAGTGCTGGGATTACAGGCGTGAGCCACCGTGCCCGGCCTCCTGGATAGTTTTGATGCTTATGAATGTTCTTCAGTGTCTGGGCATTAAAGAGCTAGGTATTTATTGCAGTCCTGAGCAGGTATTTATTGCAGATTCCCAATTGTAAAGTTGGGAAAACTTTACAGGTATTCAAAGGGACTTGGGTGTTGTGATCTACATTTTTGGTCACTGCAGCCATATCTACATTTAGGGAGAACTTCAAGCCCAGTAATGCTGTGGCTCCCACAGACTTGCAGAGGTATTGCCTTGGCGGTCTTGGATACAATCCGGAAGTTTTATTTGGATTGCCAGGGAGACACTCTTGTTCTCTTCTCTTACTTACTTCCAAATAAGTAGACTCTCTTTCTTTGGGCTGAGCTGCCTGGAGCTGGAGGGGTGATACAAGCTCCCCTGTGGCCACCACCACTGGGACTGTGCTGGGTCTGACCTGAAGCCAGCAGAGCACTGGATCTCACCCAAGGCTCACTGTAACCATTACCTGGCTACTGCTTATGTTTACTCAGTGCCCTAGGGCTCTACAATCAGGTAGTGGTGACGCCAGCCTGGCTTGTGTCTTTCTCTTCAGGGTGGTGAGCTTCCCGTGGCTCCAGGTGGGTCTAGAGATACTGTCTGGGAGTCAGGGTCTGGAGTTGGAAACCTTAGGAATCTACCTGCTACTCTATTCTACTGCAGCTGAGCTGGCACCCAAGCCACAAGATAAAGATCTTCCCACTCTTCCGTACCCTTTCCACAAGCAGAAGAGTCTCTCCTCATGGTCACCATCACCAGAGGCCCGTGGAGAGCACTGTCAGGCCACCAGTGATGTTCATGTAAGGACCAAGGGCTCTTTAGTGAATGCTTATAGTCCTGACATTCACCCTTCAGGACGGTGGGTTCCCCTCTGGCCTAGGGCTGGCTCAGAAGTGCTAACCAAGACCCAAGGCCTGGAATCAGGGTTCCCAAAAGCCCACTTGATGCTCTACCTCACTGTGGCTGAGCTGGTACCTAAGCTGCAAGACAAAGTCCCCTTTACTCTTCCCTTTGCTTTTCTTAAACAGAAGGAGTCTGTCACCACAGCCACCACATGTATGCATGTGCTGAGTCACATGTGAAGCCAGCACAACCCAGAGTCTCACCAAGGGCTCATGGTATGTACTGCCTGTCTGCTGCTATTGATTATTCAGTGCCCAAGGGCTCTTTAGTCAGCAAGTCATGGGTCTTGCCAGGACTAGGTCCTTCCTTTCCTGACAGTAGGTTCCCCTACTGGCCCAGAGTGGGTCTAAAAATGTTGTCCAGGAGGTAGGGCCTAGAGTGAGGACGTTATGACTCTACCTAGTGCCCTGTTCTACTGTGGCTGAGCTGGTATCCAAGTTGCAGGACAAAACCCCTCTCCTTTCCCCAAGTGGAGTGAAAGAGTCTTTTTCAGAGTTGCAAGCTATTCTGCCTGGGATTGGTAGGAGAGTTGGAACAAGCACTCCTTTGGCTACCCCGACTGGTGTCTCCCTAGGTCATGTGTTCCCCAAGTCCATGGGCTTTGAGCCCAGCACAGCACTCAGACTTGTCTAGGAGTTGCAGTCCTTGTGGCCTAGACTGCCCTTCAAGTTTTTTTTAGACCCATAGAGCACTTTAGTCCATGGTGGCGGGGCTTACCAGAATTCAGGTTCTGACCACTAGGATGGATGATTCCCCCTCTTGCTAGGGCTTTTCTAAATGTTTCCTCCATGGGTGATGCCTGAGTTCTGCCCAGTATTGCTTTCCACTGTGACAGGGCAGCACTGAGCTCCAATGCAAAGTCCCGCAATCACTGTGTTCTCCCTCCCCTAGTTGTACAAATTCTCTTTCCATGCCATGTGGTCACTAACAGCAGATGGGGGAGGGGTGGCTTTGGCAAGTAAAGCCAAACTACCCTCTTTCTTGCTGCTTTCGGTGATATGAAGTTAAAACCAAGTACTATGATTGCTCATCTGATATTTGGTTCTTATGAATGTGCAATTTTGTGTAGGTCGTTAAAATTGGTATTCCTGTGAGAAAGACGATAGGTGGAGGCTTCTATTCAGCTATGTTGCTTTGCCTCTTCCTATGCGTTCATTTTTAATTATTCCACAGTGCTTTATTGTGTGTGTCTCATAATTTCTTAGAAGTTCCACTCTTGAATAGCACTTCCATTGTTTGATTTAAAGCTATTATAAACAAGCCTGAGATGATTAAAGGTAAATCTATGCACGCCTGCTTGATTATTTTCTTAGGATACATTACTAGAGATGAAATTCTTTGATCAAAAAGTATTCTTGTTTTTAGGGATTTTAATATATTAATGGATTTTGTCAATTCTTTCCCCCACCCCAATGGTATTGCTCTTTCACTCTCTCATCACCCAGTAAAAGAGTGCTCATTTCCCCAAATATGTAGCAATGTTGGATTCAGTGACATTGAATATTCACTCAATTGGTAATATTTTTACCAACGTGTTAAGCGTTTTTTTGAAAAATAAAGAAAAATTATAAATTTGTATTTCATTGTTTTTATTTGCATTTCCTTGTTTACTATTAAAGTTGTGCTTTTCTCAGTTGTGTTTACTAGTCATTTGTATGTTTTCCTTTGGGAAGTGACTGTTTATGCCCATTTTCCATTTTCTTTCTAAAATTAATTAATTTAAAATTTTATTTTATTGTAGTTTCAGTGGGTACATGTAGATGTTTGTTACATGGATGTATTATGTAACAGCAGAGTTGGGCTTCTAGTGTACCCATTATGCAAATAGTGACCATTGTACCCAATAGGAATTTTTTTGACCCTTACCCTCCTCTTAGCCTCCCTCACTTTTGGAGTCCGCATTGTCTACTGTTTTCATTTTTATGTTCATGTGTACCCATTGTTTAGCTCTCACTTGAGAGCATGTGGTATTTTACTTTCTGTTTCTGAGTTATTTCATGTAGGATAATGCCCTCCAGCTCCATCCATGTTGCTGTAAAAAACATGATTTTTTTATGGCTGCATAGTATTCTATGTTGTATATACCACATTTTCTTTATCCAACCACTTATTGATGGACACTTAGATTGAGTCTATGACTTTGCTATTGTGACTAGTGCTTTGACAAACATATGAGTGCAATTGTGTTTTCTTTGTATAATAATTTATTTTCCTTTGGGTAGATACCCAATACTGGGATTGCTGGGTTGAATGGTAGTCCTATTTTTTTTTTTTTTTTTTTTTTTTTTTTTGAGACAGGGTCTTGCTCTGTCACCCAGGCTGGAGTGTAGTAGCTTAATCTCGGCTCACTGCAAGCTCCACCTCCTGGGTTCATGCCATTCTCCTGCCTCAGCCTCCCAAGTAGCTGGGACTACAGGCACATGCTACCATGCCTGGCTAATTTTTTGTATTTTTAGTAGAGATGGGATTTCACTGTGTTAGCCAGGATGGTCTCGATCTCCTGACCTCGTGATCCACCTGCCTTGGCCTCCCAAAGTGCTGGGATTACAAGAGTGAGCCACTGTGTCTGAACAGTTCTATTTTTAGTTCTTTGAGAAATGTCTATTCTGTTTTCCGTAGAGATTGAACTAATTTACATTCCTACTAACAGCTTATAAGTATAGTCTTTTCTCTGCATCCACAGCAACATTTGTTGTTTTTTGATTTCATAATAGTGACCATTCTGACTGGTGTAAGAGGATATCTCATTCTGGTTTGATTTTACATTTTTCTGATGATTAGTGACGAACATTTTTTCATATGTTTCTTGGCCACTTGTATGTCTTCTTTTGAGAAATGTCTATTCATGTCCTTTGCCCACTTTTTAATGGGGTTAATTTTTTTCTTGTTGTGTTGTTTGTGTTCCTTATAGATTCTGAATCTTAGTTCTTTGTCAGAGGCATAATTTGCAAATATTTTCTTCCATTCTATAGGTTGCCTGTTTACTCTATTGATTTTTTTTTTTTGCTATGTAGAAACTTTCAAGTTTAATTAAGTCCCATTTATCTATTTTTGTTTTTCTTGCATTTTTGCTTTTGAAGCCTTATTCATAAATTTTTCATTTTCTTTTTGGTTATAAGTGCTTTTTATATGTTAAAAATATGAACTTTCTGTCATAAATGCTAAAACTATTTTTTCTATTTGTTATTTGTCTTTGATTTTATGTATGATTTTTCTAACTGTACAAATGTTTAGAATTTAATATTTTTAAACATGTCAGTTTTTCCCTTAGATTCTGCATTTGATCTTAAGCTTATGAAGTTCTTTTCCACATTAAGAATATAAAAGCATTTACCTGTATTAATTTTACATTCAATGTCTAAATCTACCTTAAATGTATTTTGGTATAAGACTGATTTAGCCAGTCCTAACTTTTCTTCCACATTAGGCCATATTTTCTGATGCTTCAGAAATATTTAGGATTTTTAGTGGGAATAAAAGAAAAAAACAAGATGTTGTGCTTTTCAGGTAAATATGAAATATGAGCATCCATAGCTTATAAATCATGTTTTCCTGGTAGCATTGCTGAATTCCTGAACTGTCCATCCTGTTATTGTTAGCTTTGTCACCAAGGCTATGTTTCACTATGGTCTGGAAACACTTTTCCCTTTGACCAAAGTCTTGAGATTGGCCTTGGGGACATCACGCTTCATATAACAATTAAATGGAAAAGTCCTTGGCACTGATGACACAATGAAGAGAGCAGAAAATCTTTCTTCTGAGTCCCATACAAATGAAGCAAACAAACCACATTGAACACATGTTGAAAACCTTCTAGGGAGGGGAGCCAACAAGAGTATAGAGAGCGATGAAGGCTGTCTATGTGCTATACTCCTGCACCCACCTCATTAACTGTCACAGCTGCACGTTGGGTGGATCTCAGCTTTCTACATAGCCTGTATCAAGTTCAGGACGTCTGGAAATGTCACGCTTGGAAGGAGATCACACAAACCCCTGCCTGATGCAATGGAGTGGTAACTTGTCAAGAAAATTCTCTCTTCTATCTAACTGACTTATGCTCATTGAAATTTGTTGAGTCCCCTTCAAATTTTGTTGGGTCTCTTGGAAACAGCTGGTAATGCGGCCCACAAGATACTAGGCATTGCCCTCTAAGCTTCTCTTCTTTCACAAGTGAAGCCTCTTTTTATTTGGACAAAGTGATATCATGATCTGAAGCAATTATCAAATTAACATGAGAGGGACAAACAGGATGTGGCATCAGATTTTCCAGACGTCCAGACAAAATCTTTTCTTTCTTTTCGAATCAGAGGATAATTAGAAACATAGAATGTGCCATATTTTTCCTTCTCTCTGTTTAAAATAGGATCTTGTGGATTAATTAAATTTATTATATATTCTGTTTGCAAAAGAATGTATATTTATCTCCACTTGGCATTCATTTATTAATTCCATTGATATTTATTAAACACACATTATGTAAAAGGACTGAAACTAGTGTTTGAGTTTCTGCCAAGTACTGTGCTAGGTGCTTTTATAGATTATTTCCTCCTTTAATCTGTGTGAAAGAGATACTACACCCACTTAACATCTGAAGAAACCAAGGCCCAGAGAGGTTAAGTGACTTATTCAAGGACTTTCAGCAGGCAAGTGTTAGACCTGGGATTCAACTGTCTATATCTTAGAGTTCATGGGCCATTTTTTTCTTACTATTCTAGGGGTGATTCTTTTTGTTTTAAATTATCTTTTTACTTCTCTCTAAATTAACTGCCTTATTGTGAGAGAACATTGCTTATATGACATCTATTCTTTGAATCTGTGGAGGACTTGTTACCTTGTACATGGTATGTTTCTGTAAATATTCCATTTACTTGAAGAGAGTGCATGTTTCCTGCTAGTGCAGAGTTATATATCCTTTAGATCAGGCATGTTAATTTGGTTTTTTAAATTTTCTGTGTCTTTAATAACCTTTAGTCTGCTGTATCTATCAGAGAGTGTTAAGAACACCTACCATGATTATATATTTGCCAAATTCTTATTGACATTCTATTAGTTTTGTTATATATATATATATGTATATATAAAACTATGAATTTATATGCAACTAATAGCGTAAGCCTAATTTGTGTGTGTGTACATGTACATATATGTATATGTATATATGTACATATATAACTAATAGCATAGCCTAATGTGTGTATATATGTATATACACATATATAAATGGAAAATATAAAAACTATGCATTTATATGCAACTAATAGCATAGTCTAATGTGTGTGCGTGTATGTGTGTATGTATGTATATATGTATATGTGTGTATATAATACACACACATTATATATGTGTGTGTATGTATGTATGTGTATATGTATATGTGTGTTTATAATACACACACATTAGGCTATGCTGTTAGTTGCATACAAATTCACAGTTTTTATATTTTCCTGGTAAATTGTTTTAGTCACTGTTATGTAAGCTTCCTCTTTATCCCTCTCAATACTTTTTCTCTTAACTTCTATTTATCTTATCCAAATATTGTTATATTAGCTTTATTTTGACTAGATATTTTCTTGGAAAAAATATATACTCCCTCACCTAATTTTATGCTTTTCCATGTGATGTTGTTTCAGGTATGCTTTTGGTAGCCAGCTCATATTTTTATTTTAAATGCATTCAGATAAATGCTGTCTTTTAGTAGCACGTTTAATTGCAAGCACTGCTAAGGCTAGTCTTACTTTTTGATACCTGATTTTGTGCCCGTTCACGTTCTTTTACTGTGCTCTTTTTGCTCTTTCTCTGCCTTCAGATGGACTCATACATTTTTCTATATTCCCTTTTCACTCCTCTGCTGGTTGGCAAGCTAAAAGATTACACTTCTTTTAGTGGTTACTCTTAACATTTTAACATACATATTTAACAAAATAGTTTTCTAACAATATGGCAAGTTATATAAAATTTCTATCCTTCTGCCAGAAGTGACATGAACCTCCTTGTGCTGGAAGAACTCAGTGACTGTCATTCTGTCTTGCCATTTTGTGGAGGAGTCTGTATTTTTTTCTTTTGTATCATCTCCCTACTCACCATCCATGGCTGCAGATCTACCCCTGTCTGCTCCCTGCCTGTCCATCCGTTTTTCTCTGATTTTGCGCTCACCCTTCTTGCTCACTCCTTTGCCAGGGCTCTGGCTCTGCTTGTCAGTTTGCATTTTTCTTCTGTTTTTAGTCCACAGACATGTTTGTCTTGTGTTAGAATCAGGCTGCGACTTCTTTTTACTTTTAAAAAAAGTCTATCATTGTTATGTATTTGGAGGAGCAGAAATGTGTCAGGCTGGAATTCTTGAGAATGATTTTTACAGTGTTCTCACTAGTTTGTAGGGGTCTCAAGAGAAGCCTCGTGATTGAAAAGTGCAGGTCTTTTGTTGTTGTTTGTTGATCTTATATTTGAATGACTCCCATTCTACAGTCCTTTATTTATGTATTTGTTTATTTATTTATTTATTTATTTTCTGTGGCGGAGTTTTGCTCTTATTGCCCAGGCTGAAGTGCAATGGCACGATCTCGGCTCACTGCAACCTCCGCTTCCTGGATTCAGGTGATTCTCCTGCCTCAGCCTCCTGAGTAGCTGGGATATATAGGCACCTGCCACCACGCCTGGCTAATGTTTCGTATTTTTAGTAGAGATGGGGTTTCATCATGTTGGCTGGTCTTGAGCTCCTGACCTCAGGTGATCCACCCACCTCAGCCTACCAAAGTGCTGGGATTACAGGCGTGAGCCACTGCGCCTGGCCCAGTCCTTTATTTTTAACTATAACCGAGGGCTATTTACTATCAGGATAGTCCTTAGCATATAACACACCTTTGTCAAATTGTATGATACTAGGTGGCTGTAGCCCAGCAGCTAGCAAGTGGGGGGCAGATTGCACTTCAGCCCCTGCTTGCCTCTTTGGCAGGTGCACATAAACCAAATCCCCCATACACTGGCTCTGTTTACCAGCAACTTTACTAAACGAATTACTAAGGTTAACTCATGATTGCTACTTACAAACTACAATTGGCCTGTTCTTAGTATTTCCCAATGACACTTTCAGAATTCTTTCCAAAACACTTCATTGTTATTCATCAGTGCGGTTTTTCCTGTTCTTGGGAATGCACTATAGTCAGGATTTCCCTGGCACTTGGGCTCTGGTCAGAGAAGTCTGATATTTCTTGTACTGTGTGTTATAAGCAGCCTCCTTTAGGTGTGGGTGTCTCTCTAGATAGTAGAGGGGACCCACATCTTTTATCACTAACTTTTATCCCTGCATGTTATATCTTAAATGTAAATCTAGGTACAAGTATCAGAGCCTTAATATTTTAATGAAAACTAATATTAGCTATCAATAATCAAGAGAATTCCAGAACACTAATAGTTATTACCAGAGTTATGCTGACAAGTTATTACCAGAGTAATACTTGGTAATATTGTACTGACAATAGTTATTACCAGAGTTGTGCTGGCAATCAATTATCTGAAAAGAAAAAACCTTGATTTCTGGTGTTTGTCAATTTCTGTAGTGTAAAAACTTCCACCGCAGCTTGATTTCAGGCCGTCTCTGCATTGATGTCACTGAACATGGAGTTGGGAAGACATACATACAATTGTCTTCAGCATAGCCCTGGACCACAATGTATGGCTACCACATAAAATAGGACATTGATCCTTTTATTTCACGGTTTGTGATAATCTTGAAACTTGATTTTCTTTTTTTTTTTTTTTTTTTTTTTGAGACGGAGTCTCGCTCTGTCGCCCAGGCTGGAGTGCAGTGGCCGGATCTCAGCTCACTGCAAGCTCTGCCTCCCGGGTCCACGCCATTCTCCTGCCTCAGCCTCCCGAGTAGCTGGGACTACAGGCGCCGCCATCTCGCCCGGCTAATTTTTTGTATTTTTTAAGTGGAGACGGGGTTTCACTGTGTTAGCCAGGATGGTCTCGACCTCCTGACCTTGTGATCCGCCCGCCTCGGCCTCCCAAAGTGCTGGGATTACAGGCTTGAGCCACCGCGCCCGGCCAGAAACTTGATTTTCAAAGTTCAAAGAATAACTAGTCCAAAAGAGTATCTAGTAGGCAAACAATGACCACAATCTTGAGGTCTGTCTGTCAATTATTATTATTATAATTATTATTTTGAGACAGGGTCTCACTCTATTTCCAGGCTGGAGTGCAGTGATGTGAAAATGGCTCACTGCAATTTTCATTTCCCAGGTTCAGGTGATCCTCCCACCTCAGTCTCTTGGGCAGCTGGACTACAGGTGTGTGCTACCATGCCCAGCCGATTTTTATATTTTTGGTAGGGACAGAGTTTCACCATGTTGCCCAGGCTTATCTTGAACTCTTGGCTGCAAGTGATCTGCTTACCTTCGCCACCGGGAGTGCTGGGATTACAGGTATGAGCCACCATGTCTGGCCTGTATGTTATTTTATCTGCAATCTATGATGATGAATGGCTCCTTCTCCACAGATGTTATTTTGCTCTTGTAGCCTAGGCTGGAGTCCAATGGCACGATCTCGGCTCACTGCAAACTCCACCTCCGGGTTCGAGTGAATCTCCTGCCTCAGCCCCTCGAGTAGCTGGGATTACAGGCACCCACCACCACATCTGGCTAATTTTTTTTTTTTTTTTTTTTTTTTTTAGTAGAGATGAGGTTTTACCATGTTGGCCAGGTTGGTCTCGAACTCTTGGCCTCAGGTGATCCACCTGCCTTGGCCTTCCAAAGTGCTGGGATTATAGGCATGAGCCACTGTGCCCAGCCCAGGGATGTTATTTTGAAAAGGATACCTTTTATTTAGAAAATAGTAAGTGGTTTTCTTAATAAAGATGTCACTGTGGGCACTTATATATTTTCCATCTTTTCAATGTGCAATGTCCTTTTTCCATTGGAATTTTGGTTATCTTTGCTACCTCCAGCTGGTATTTGCCTTTCAAGAACTGTGGTGCCAACCAAGTATATCTCATTTTTATGCTTCATACCTTGAGTATCACATTCACTCTTGTAATTTGGAATAATACTTTGGACCTCCATGACAGCTGTAATTTATCAGTGAATTTTTCTATAGTTATGAAGGAATGATACGTTTTACTTTTTTTCTTTTCATTTGAGAATGTTATGTTTTCTTGAACATTAAATTGATATTGTTGACAGTACTTTGTGTTATTTGGCAAAGCAATAACCTGGGAGCATGACCCAGCCTCTCATTGACTCCTTTGAGTTTTTTATTTCTAATAACAATTTGGAGAAAGAGAAATGTAAATTCTTTTCCATCTGCTTTCCTTTAGCATGCTGTTGCTCTTTACTTGAAGGGGGTAGGTAACTGGTAGACATGCATTTTTACTGAATGTATTTGTGAACTCATCTTTTATAATTTTATCTTGAAGATTTTAATAATTTGCCTCCACAGCTCCCTTTCTCCCCTGCCTCCTTTTTAATAGGTTTCCACAGTGACTGCCCTGGGGGACTTAATTGTTTTCCTGTGTTGCAATGTTCCAGATTGAATTATGCTAAAAATATAAATACGGAATTTGCCTTTAAGCAAAGGTAAACCAGTTCCCCAGTAGCAATGGTTTGTTTAAATTTCAGTGTTGACAGATGACAAATATTTTCAGTGATCCCAAATGCCACACTTCATAGAATTCTATGAAGAATCAGAATCTAACTCAGTATTTTTCCAAATGGTGGTCTTCAAAATGTTCATCTAGGGACTTCAATAGCTGTAGGAAGAAAAATTCGCTCCGTGATCAAATATATTTGAGAAATGCAGCATACTCTATTTTATTTTGAAAAGGTATAACACTTGTTTACCCATTAAAGTCAGTAGTCCAGTAGTTTTAAAAAAACTGAGAAATCCTCTCCTCTCTCTGTCTCTCTCTCTCACACATGCACACACACACACACACACACACACACACACACACACACACACATATACAACTTATTTGACCCTGTGTTTACCACATATTTGAGAAATTTTTCTTCACACCATATCCATAAATACCATTTGAAAGAGTGTTCTGTATAATACCAGTTTGGGAAATTTGCTGTAAACTCATTGACTCGTGATGACCATATGTGGACTCTTGCAGGTTTCATTTTTGTACTCATGATGGGAATGTGCAGCATTTTAACACTATTTAAGCAGCAGACTCTAAAACTCATTCTAAGAGCAAATAAAATTATTCTTGGATTCATCCATGTACATAAATATGATTGTGTTTCCTGAAAGAAAAGTTGAGGGCCATTTTACTTCTTGTTAACATGTCACACATATGTCAGAGGAGAAAGTTTGGCATATAGATTTATCTTTTAATCAGTAAGAATTGTGTGGCACTACGTCAGGAAAATCTTATCCTTTTTTTTTTTTTTTTTTTTTGAGACGAAGTCTCGCCCTGTCACCCAGGCTGGAGTGCAGTGGTGCGATCTCGGCTCACTGCAACCTCCACCTCCCGGGTTCAGGTGATTCTCCTGCCTCAGCCTCCCGAGTAGCTGGGATTACAGGTGCATGCCTCCAGGCCCAGCTAATGTTTATATTTTTAGTAGAGATGAGGTTTCACCATGTTGGCCAGGCTGGTCTCGAACTCTTGACCTCGTGATCCACCCGCCTCAGCCTCCCAAAGTACTGGGATTACAGGCATGAGCCACCGCGCCTGGCGAAAGTCTTATTCTCATTATTGCATATTGTTGGTTATCAGTGAAGTTGTAAGTATTGCAACTCTATATGTGCGACTATGCAGTGTTTTAGAGAAGACTTGGTGGAGCAACTATAGCTTGTGAATACACTATATAGAAGACTGGAAATGTCTTATTAAAGGGATGAAATTCCTTGGGAGCTAAAGCATCTTTCATGACCCTTATCTGATAAAAAATAAATCAAAGATTACAGTTTGTGTAATAGAGAAAGCCAGAAATATCACTTAAACTAATTTAATCATTTTAATGCCAAAGCAAAAGATAGTCTTTCAAAAAAACTTTTGATAATAACAGAAAAGTAGACAAAAAATAAAATCCACCCACAGTGACATCACCTAAATATAAACATTGCTAATACTTTAGCGGTAGTTCCTTTTAGCCCTTTTTGTGCATTGGTTTTTTTTTGTTTGTTTTGTTTGCTTTGCTTTGTTTTTAAACAGAATACAGAGACATATTTACTGTGAAAGTAATAGATCTGCAACTTCAGTTCCCCTCACTTACAAAAAAGCGCTCTTAAGGCTCAGGAGAGACACTAGCAATATGTTATCATGGTCACGTGTTTTTGTAAACTTTGCAGAAGTAAGGTCAATTAACTGAAATTATTAAGACTGCTGTGTTTCTCCACTCAGACTTTCATCCATCATGCTTCTTCTCACATCAGGTGGTAACGAAGTGGCAGCAGGCATTCTGGGGATCTGGCTAAGAGAAGATGAGTTGTGGATGCATTTCGATAGGTTTTGTTTAAATGGTTCACAGTCGCTTCCGCAGAAATAATGTCCAAGAAGACTTCTTTCTGCTGACCTGGCTGGTGTTCTGACTTGATGTTGCAGGGCCAGAAGTTGTATTGCAGTATGCACGCGTCCTTTGATGCCTGGCACAGAGAAATGTGAGTAGCAGAGAAAAAACAAGATTTGATGTTTTTGGAACCAAAAGTTAATATGGGGAAAAGTCTTCCAATCAGCCGACATGAACAATGGTAAGTGCATGATTTAATTCTTAGTGATGCCTAGTCAAATCACCAGAGACTGCAGAGAATTGTAATTCACCAGAATTATAATGACACTGAATATGTAATTCAAAATTCTGTCATTTTCCCTTGAAAATTATATCACTAGAATTTTCCATGTGAAAATGGCCTTTGTAAATCTTTTATATGCTGCCATAATATTCAATTTAGCTTAAGTCAGCTCAGAGTTTTGTGCTGGTATCCTACTCTGTGTGATGAACTGTATTCCACAACATAATTCTGTTCTGGACCAACTCTAACACAAGTTTTCCTCTCTTGGTGCACTTTCTCTGGCTCTGCTTCTGTCTCTCAAGTTCAATGATTCCCTTTTCCTAGAATACTTTTCCTTTCTGTTTCTGCCTGGTAAATTACTCTCTGTCTTTTAAGATCTGGCTCACATCTCATCCTTTTTATCCACAAGGCTTCCTTGACTCCGTGAATAATTAGTGTTCCTGTAACACGCATCTGTGATTGCCCTCGTAGTGCATGATGGTTTTAAGTTATCCATTAGGTTATTATTTCTACATTGTCATTATTGTTGATATTTATATTGTGTAATTTAACAATAATTTTCACATATATTTACACTTACTTTTACATTTATATTGATTTAGTAGTCACTGCCATACTTTATAATGATGTTCTTTATTATTTTCTTGGATGGCCATACCATAATTCTTTTTTCTAGAAGAGCTTATGAAACTGTCTTGTAGCAAATAGTTCTCCTGGGACTTGAAAATTAATCATCATTTAAATTAATCAACAAATTTATTTATTTAAATTAATCATGAATTCATTAGTTACTTAAACTACTGTTATGGGAGACTTCTGTTTTATCTTTGAATTTTTCTTTTTTGACTTTTTTTAATCTTCCTCAGGATACAGTGAGTGCTCTTCTTTAGCTGTCTTCTATAATTAACATTTATCCTTTGTTAATTAACAAAACTAGTTCTTTTTCTTTCAATATGCTCAATTTTCTTAAGCTTTCTTCTATATGTTCTTGACGTTTTCTTTTAGTAATTTCTATGTCTAATGTGTCTATGCCTTCACGTTGTTATGTTTTATTTTCTCTATCACTTCATCTCCTTTATAAAAAAAAAAAGTCGTTTCCCCCTGAGTTTTTATGTTTTTTCTTTCTGCTCTCCTTTTTTTTCTCCCCAGAGAGGTCATGTTTCACTTAATTTCTTTGATTTTCATTAAGATATCTGATTATAATCTGAAACTGATTTTACCATAATTTTCTGATGTATATTCTTTATTCACCTTGTTTCATTATGTTACTTTTCTCTGTTTCTTGAGGTATGTTTACATTAATTCCATGATTTTAACCTTCATTGAATGCTGGAAATTTTCCTGTACCAGCTGTTTGTAGAAAAAAATACAGGAAGAAGCTGAGATAAGCTGGGATATTAGGAGAATTTGCTAAATGGCCTCTGAATACCTTGTCACAGCACCCAGCTGGGTTGGTATGATTCTGTTCCCTAGTAAGGAAAAATAATTCTGGCTCTTCAGTCACCGATATTGGTTGACAATTTACATTTTATTCACCTTCACTTATCCAAGGGCGCAGCTCTGCATGTCATCCAGGTTTATTGTAAATCCAGCCTCAGTCACACCCTGTTTCTTGCAAAATTAACCGCTCTCCCTGTCTGTGGGAAGCTCCCTGTACTTGCCCACACATCCTGACCTTTTCCTGCCAATTCAGGCGCTTCAGTTTACCCCTCCCGTGGGCCAGCTAGTCTGGAAAAGTCCAGGTTAGCCCAAGGTTTGCAGAGCTCAAGTTTCTCTTTCTGAATCCTCCCTTCCCTGTGCACTGTTTCCAGTGCAGTCAGCAGCCCTTCTTCATAGACTGTGCTTTCCTTGTTAGTTTAAAGGAGAAGAGGGAGTAGATGTATGTTGTCAGTACTATCTTAAATAAGAAATTAACATAATACATGGTTGATAAAATTAGTCGAGTTTGCTCACCGCCAGTCAACATTATTACGTAAGTTAACTGATGACAGTACTTAAAGAACCAGATGTACTCTTTTTTTTTTTCATGACCGCTTTAAAGTTTGGATTTTTTTTCTCTTCTAATTAAATCCAACAGGTCAAAACCTAATATTAGAACTGATCAGCAAAGCTAATGCTTTATAGTGTATCTAATGCCTGCATCCGAAGAGCCTGCATCTGCACCAATTCCCTTGCTTTTTTCAGGAAAATTTTTGTTTTTATTCCAAAGACTAAATGTAAATATTAATTTTTTTCTTGGATTTACCTACACAGAAATAAATTGTTAGACTAAGACCTGAGTTCTGTCTAAATAATAAAAACTAATTGATATGGGGCTTTGATGCTACCTATAGGTCTATTTAAACCATTGACCTGAAAATAAGTGACTCTAAATGTTTATTTCTTCACCAATCATCTGAACCATCCAGGCTCTAGAGAATTAAATCATCTAAAAGTGACACATTTTATAACAGCTAGTGGGATTTTTATTGACACCCTCACATGATCAATTCATGGTTGTCACCTTGCTTAAGTTGATCAACCTACTGTGTACGTGCAATGTTGTAATTACCTTTCCTTTTGACAAGGATGCATTAAGTGTGGCTGTAATATGGGAACTCCTTTCAGCTTTCATTAACTCAATATAAATCCAAAGCTTGCAGATTCAGCAGGGTTGTCTATAGTGGCTTAATTGGAATTGCTGGACAAGAACATTGATTCTGCTTCACTCAGGTAAAGATGAAAGTAACTGTAACAATGGATATTGCATTTGAAGGTCATTGAGTTGTAGTCAGGCAAGGGGAGCAGATATTAAAACCTACACACACAAAATAATGGAATTTTTTTATTTGGCGTCTCACAAGTCTTGAGTAACATAGTATTAATTGACCTTGAAATTTCATTCTTTTGTGACTCATTGCATTTGCTTTTGTGTTTCAGATTAATATAGAGTATTTTAAAGAAAGAGTAATACAGCCAATTTTAATCTCTGGGAAGTTTATGCCTCACATAATTTATTTGTAGACTCTATGATAATAGGTGAATTGAAGACCCCTGTTAGTTTGGGATGAATCTGACATAAGGGCTAAAACCACTTTTTCATTAGCCTTTTCCTGATCTCAAATTTACACCAAAGAGATTTTTCACTCCAAAGTCTTCATTTCCAAGCACAAACTGCTGGGTGCTGCGCTTTTCTGAGGTCTCCTCCCCAGCTCCACATCTAGCAGTGCTCATCATGCAATGAATTTCTGTCTGACCATCCCATTCCTATCTTTTGCAAAGTTCGCATAGACCCATTTGAGCACACTTCTAGTGGCATACCAAGTTTAAGTGCCAAAGTTGTGTTTTAGTTCTTTCATCCAGAAAGAAAACATCAGCTGTTTCAAATTTTAGAGTCCAGCTTGGGCAACAAGAGACTTGTCATGTCGTCGATTGTGTAGTAAGACACAGTGAGTATCCAGCAATGTAAAATCAGTCTATAAATGAGAAGATTAAGACCAAAAGCATCGGATTACAAACATCTCACCAAAGCCCATTAGCAGGCAGAGAGCTCTCTGTGGAGCTGGAAAATGAGACTTTTCTCTCCTTTCTGCCTCATACATTAATGCTGATCTCAGGAGCTCATTTTTGCACCCTTTGTGGCAGACAACCACATAATCAAAGGGTTCCCGTTGCTAAATCATTTGAAAAGACAAGTAGAAATTAGCTTTAGCTAATTTAACTAGCCTTTGCCCCTCCTCCTGACCCTGAGGGTGACACACACATTTTATCATTCGTCCTCTGGGGGCTGGCTTATGCTTGCTCCCTTTCCTTTGGCAGTGATTTTAAGCAACCAAGTTCTTATTACAATTCTCACATTTAAAATTAAGTTCTGATCACATCTTCTCAGGGCATACCTAAGAGGCACTGCTTGTCCCCAGCCAAATCAATTGTTTCCTCAAGTGACTCATTCCTGAAAATGTTATTGTTTCCAATAACCAGCTCAAATATGTATTTTCACTTAATCTTTTCTTTTACCTCCATTTCACACGTGTTGCTGCATGTCAGGCAGTTTCCACAAGGATCTGTTGTGACATCATTGTGTGAGGTATGAAATTTTTTTTTTTTTTTAATTTAAGAATTACTTTTACTCAGATGGTGGCTGGACTGGGAAATGTTCCCCGTTGCCCTGGGAGTTTTAGGCCAAGGCTTTTGTGTGTGTGTGTGTGTGTGTGTGTGTGTGTGTGCGCGCGCGCGCGCGCGCACGTGTGTGTGTATGTGTGTTGGGAGGGTCTCTTATTGCCTATTTCTGCTTATATAACACACACTGGTTTAGGTAAGTGGAGTCAGAATGGGAAGAGGAAGTTCCCTAAGTGTTTCTTGCCTGCAAAAGTAAGCAGAGAATGCCCATCTACACACACAGGGCAAGGATGCAGCGGAGTGACCTCTCTTTTCCCCTCCAACTCACGTGGTGGAGTTTAAAAACTGTATCAGGATGACAGAAACCAAAGGGCAAGACCGCAGCTTCCTCTGGGGATCTTCTATAAACTGTAAGAACAAACGTGGTATTTTGTAGTTCTTTATCACAACAGGTCCTTTGCTGATGATCCTAGGTTTTATGACTGCTGTTTTATGTCCTACAAATAGTAACAGGCATTTCCCTTTGCCCTACACCACAGTAAGCCACTGGCCTAGACAAGAAGCAACTCTGCACTGCTTTTCAAACATCATCCTCCCTCTCGACCGCAGGGACTATTTGGTTTCTATTCTACTTCTGGCCTTTCATATTCCTGATGGTGCATCGGATGAAACCCAGCAGCTAGGCATGTGAACGTGGTTGAAAAGACCCACGGAGGACCAGCAACGCTTCCCCACAGCGTGGGATGGTCCCCTCCTGAGATGGCCCACTGTCAGCAGGACTGGTACATGAGTTGTTTTCCCAGCTGAGAGGATGGGTCATATGACCCGCTTATACTTTTTGTCCTGGTCGCTTTTTAACTAACTACACAATTGTACGATCCCTGGCCAGGGTCCATGACTGAGGACAGAGATTCCCTGTGTAGATTGTTTTCTGCAGCAGACATTTGCACTGAGCTGTAGCAATAGACCGGACATGGCCACCATTTTTCCAATTTCAGTGGGATTATCCAGGCGAAAACTTCAGAAAACATGTGTGGGATTCTACAGTAGGCTGAACTGGCTCATGACACATTCCCTGCCCTTACCAGACGCCAAGCACTGCATCCTGTCTGCTTCTTAAACAGCCCCTTCATTGTTTGTTCAGCTATTCTGCTGCATCTGCAGATAGCCCCGCCTGAGAAATAGCCTCAAACCAGAAGGAGAGGGTGGCAGCAAGCCTTAGAGAAACATGTAAGTCAAGGGTGGTGGTAGATGACTGTGAGGCATTTTCTTTTGCAAAAAATACCCAAACCAAAACAAGCAGAAAAACTACCAAATAACAATGATGGGTTTTCATTACTAGGTTTAAAAATTGACTTATTGCAAGTTCAAAGCACTATAAACAATCCCGATGTTTCCATCTCTTTGGCTACAGTCAATATAGTTCGAATGAGTCTGCTGAGACAAATGCTGATCTGGTGAATAAAAAAGATAATCTGAGTTTTAGAAGTGGTGATATTCAGTCACATAAGACATGGAAAATAAGGAAGATTGAACTTGACATGTATCATCATCATGGTCAAGATCAGGGAGATGCTATCTTAAGGCCTTTCCAGCTCTTTAATCTATGCAAAAATGTATATGATTTTTAGGGGGAGATGTTGATCAAAGGATACAGTATTTCAGTTAGACAAGAGGGATAAGTTCAAGAGATCTATTGTGCAATATGGTGACTATAGTTAATAACAATACATTGTATTCGTGAAAAAAACGCTGAGTAGATTTTAAATGTTCTCACCACAGAAATGATAACCTTATGAGGTAATGCATGTGTTAATTAGCTAGATTTAGCCATGTCTTCACTCTACAAAGTGAGGGACATCATTGCAGTTTGGGAGCCAGGACTTTGAGAGGCTAGCAAAGGGCAGAACTTGGATTTGGATCAGGAGCCACCTTCTTTTAGCCTTGCCTGGGCTACTCTCCTGCCCTGAGTGGCTGCAGGTGGGAGCCTGGACCTCACGGATGAGGCATTTGAATATGAGCAGAACTTGGTGGAAAGGTAGAAGGAAAGAAGCGAACCTTCCATGGCCTTGAACTTAAGATAGTACGTGGGCAGGAATTCTATCTACTCTCTCCCACTTTTTTTTTTAATAATTGGAGGAGAGAGAATAGAGAAGTTGTAACTAGGTGCCCGTGTGGTAAAACAGCATGATGAAATGGACATTTTGGCTAAGGCCCTAGGATGACAATGTAAGAGACCAAATTATGTGCCAGATGGAGAGGCAGATGTTGAAAGCAGATAGCTGAGCACCAGTTAGAAGCCCACCTTCCACCCCTACATTGAGTGGTGAAGAAGGAAGGAATTAGGAAAGAGATTTCTTTGAAAAGAATCATTGGTATACTCTGATTCCTAGTGCTAACCCCCAAAAGAAAGGGGAGAGACAGGCGCAATAAGTCCAATCAGTGAGCTTGTTGTAGGAGCCCCACAGCTGGTTAGACAAGTGCCTGATTTGTACCTGAAGAAAACAAAGCTTGCTGCCTGCCCTGGTGATGGGAGTGACAGAGGGGCTGCTGGTGCCCTGGGCATGTCCTTCTAGAATTTGTGGTGGCAGAGGGTACATGAGTGTCCTCAGGACCAGATGTAGCCACACCAGAGACAGGGCTGGCATTTTAGACCTTGTCTAAGAAGGCCATTAAAAAAGGAAACCGACTACTTGTTGATTTAGGTGGTGGTCACAAAGGCTTACTTGAGACATTTCTAGTCACACGCTTATGATTTCTGCATTTATAAGTTTGTTATATGTCAGTCAAATTTGCTGTTAGGAAAATAGTGAAGAAGTCTCATCAGAGAGGAGTTAATAGCATACTGGTGGGTTCCTTGGGGCTGCAGAAAGAGGAGCAGAAAGTTGGAGAAGACATCAATTACACCAAAGGAACTTTAGGCGCCTGATCCCCAGCAAAGCTCATGGAATCGCTCTCTGCGAGGGAGAGTCAGTTTTAAAGCCCTCAGTCTGCTCTCAGTGGGTCCTGCCTCTTTCCCTACCTGCACCCCAACACTGGGGAAAGGAGAAACCTCAGTTAGCAAGTTGGAGAAAAGGAGTTGAGGAAGGAAGAGGATAGCCCGGCCCCCTCCCTGACTGCAGGTTTTTCTTTTCTTTTTAACAGTAGATTCTAGCGAGCAGAGGGCAAGTCCCTGAAAGTTTGAATGAAGTTGGAAGATTTTACTAGTTTGTTTGTCTGGAATTCTAAGTAGAAATTGAGACTGTGTTTTGTGACTCAAATGACTCTAAGATTTTCTGTTACCAAGAGTGGCCAAAACGTCAAACCTTCATCCAGGGACAGGGTGAAAACTAGACCTACTGAGAAAGTTAAAAGACAAGGGGAAAACAGAATAAACCTGCTTTATTTTTACCTCCAAAACGTCCATTTATTCAATTTACTGGCTGTAGTAGTTTGAAAGCAAGGTTCTGTGATATCACTCCAGAGTTGGGAGTAGCAAAAGCTGATCATCGTAAATACAGCACTATCCAATGGAAATATAATGCAAATTGTATGTGTGACTTAACATTTTTTTCTGGTAGACTCATTTAAAAAGTAGAATAAACAGATAAAATTAATTTTAATCTATTTTATTTAACCTGATAGATAATATATTTTCATTTCACAATGTAATCAATATAAATGTTTTTAATGAAATATATTACATTTCCTTTTTATTTTTGGACTTACCTTTTGAAATCTGGGGAAAATTTTACACTTTCAGCACATCTCAGTTTGGACTAGCCACACATTAGGAACTCAGTAGCCTCGTGTGGCTGGTGGCTGCCATATAGGACAGTGCACTTACAGGGTTTGGATGGAGTGGAAATTGTCTCAGATTATGATAGGATTTCATGCTTGACAAAAGTTGAAGCAGCGCCTCCAAAGTGAGCAAGAGGATGAGCTAAGATTCAGTCTTCACTTGTATTTGTCTTCACTTGGGTCTGATGAATAAACATCCGGATGGCTATTGGGCAGAAAAATAACGGGGATGGAGGAGAGCTGAGAAGAGTCTTCATGAGCTGTGATGCCACCTTACACATTGCCACTGGAAACTGACCCTAAGTTAGACAGGAAGAGAAGAAATTGAAAGAAGACCTGATCCATGGGAGTAAAAATAAATTCAGGACACTTTTCTGCAGAAATAACTACTGAGTTTAAGCATACATTAAAATGAACACAATATGCCCTCAAGGAGTTTTTACAGTCTGCGCAAACCAGCGTGCTTGTCTGAAATAAGCGTCCTGTACTGTGCTTAGCATTCTATACAGGATAAGTACTCCTATCGTTCTGGTTTTGCTGGTGAGGAAATTGAGACTGAGATAATATGAACCAAACAACCAACTTCTTGTTGATTAAACATTGTCCCTAAGGAAACCCTGAGAATCACTGGGTACAAGAGTCCCCCTGCACAGACGAGGAATCTGGGCTGCAGAGAGGAGAAGCAAGTTGCCCAAAGGCTTATACGTTATCAGAGAGAGCTTCCTATGTTGTGTGTTAAGATTGCAGGGGCACCAAGATAGATTCTTTGTCCTAAAAAACTTACTAGAAAACAGAGGAGCATGTTTTGTGTGTCAGTAACCACCCTATAACTGGACTTTGACTACGGAGATTGGACAGTGCATCCAGATTACTACGAAGAAGTTCACAGAATTGGGTTCAGGTTGAGCTAGAAGATTTCTGAGCTTTTTTTTTTTTCCAATATAAAGATTGATGGTTTGATGATATGAAGTTTTTAGCATTATGTGATCTCTGAATCATACTATAGATCTAACTACAGGTGTTGGTGAGAGTTGTGGGAATATTATATAGGCAAGGAAATTCAAGGCAGAGGCCAGAAGAGTGGAGGTCTCAGCCTAACCCTCAGCAAGCTCTGAGGGTAATTTGGGCTTTAATTGGGTGCTTAATCCCTGATTCCCATGTACAAGGAAAATTCCAATGACAAAGAAAACTCCAATATATGGAATAATCCTAAGCCCACCCCAAAGGCTTCATGATTCATCATAGGTAAATGGAATTTGAACACTTTAAAATAATGAAAATACTTCATTACATCTGAGCAAGTGGTATTTGAGTCATGTATATGAGGGAGTGAAGAAATCACTTTTCATTTGTTTTTCTTTTTGCTTTTCTTCTGAATCTGATTTTTATAAAATGGCTTTGAAGATAAGTGATTTCTAAGGATGATTGCCCTCATGTGGGCTAAGCAAATGGTTTAATAATTTAAGCCTCAGTTTCCTCTCTATAAAATCGTAGAATGAGATGAGATAAGCTTGAAATCACTTCTTGATTGGTACAGTATGAAGTTTCTATGCACATATGAATGCAAATAATGGCAACATCCTACAAAATGCAAAAATAAACATTAATTTCTTCAGAAAAAAAAGAATTTGCTAGAGAACGAAAATGACAATGGGGTGTTTTGGTTTACCTTTTGTTCAGTTTTGCTTTGTTTTAAGATGTCAAGCCTTTTTTTGTATGGAGCATGAAAAGTCCTTTTGGGATGGTGCTGTGGCTGTGATTGATACTGCCATGATCTGGCACATGTAAGCCAAAGCCTCGGGATGGTTTTGGTGAGAAAACTGGGTGGAGGTTGGAAAGCAAGACCCAAGGTGCAGGAACACAGGTGTGCTGTGGCCAGAAGTGAGGCACAAGGAAAGAAGGGAAGGTGGAGGAACTGGAGGGTGAGAACATTTGCCAAGGGCACTGAGAAAGTGGTACATATTCATTTTGGTTGGTGGGTGGGGAGTTTTAAGAGAGAAATGCAGGGGTGTGGGAGGTGCTTTGTAAAGTGAGGAGTTAGACTAAGAGGAGTTAGTCAAAATGGAACAAAAAAACAACAACAGGAAAATAATTGGCTTGAAATAAGTCCAATAATTCTCAAATGTTGTTTAAAATTGCAGTTCGCTAGGAATTTTGAATACAAAAAATTCAGAAAGGTTGCATACCAGAGCTGTCCAATAGGATATAACATGAGCCACATTTATAACTTAAAATTTTCTAGAAGCCACCATTAAAAAGTAAAAAAAGTTGGAATTAATTTTAATAGTATATTTAATTGAAAACAATATATATAAATACTATTATCTAAATACATCGTCTACATACAAGTATTAATGAGATAGTTTACATTCCTTTTCTTATACTAAAATGTCTTCAAAATCTGGTGTGCACTTTGTACTTGCAGCTCATCTTAATTTGTACTGGACACATTTCAAGTTCTCAATAGCTACATGTGGTTGGTGGCTGTTATATTGAACAGCGTAATTCTAGATTGCTTCCTCTGCATCATCACATTTTTGTCCTTTATTTAATAGACTTTAAAACAAAATATGATGACCTCTATGTAAAATTTCAAAATGAGCAATGCTAAACAATCGCTTGCTTAGGGATGTATAAGTAGGTGGTGGAATTAGAACAAAATGCAAGGGAGCGATGATCACAAAGAGAAGGAGAGTGTTTCCTTTATTCCATGGAAGTAAAGATAAAATTGAAATCTTCCCCAAATCTCATCACGTAGAGACGACTGCTAATTTCCACTTGCACTTTTTTAGCAAGGGCAGATCCTGGAAGGGAATGATGAGCAGGTCGCATAGAGGGTGACAGGGTGGTGCCTGCCTCGCTATGGGCCCCAGACATTGCCCATCGAATGGAGTTTTCCAAAGTCAGAGTTGCACTACATCAAAGTCTCAGACAAAAGAAAGTGGGAGCATTTGAAACAGGAGAGAAAGGCAGACAATAACAGACCGTTGGCCAAATCTGATGATGTGCAATCCCATGGGACAACACCCTAAAAGAAAATAAAACAATTAAAGACATTGAGTTTTTTTTTCCTCTTTCAGACATGAACTTAACCAATTTCCTGGAATTTTCAAAAGAATTTACTAGAAAAGAAGAGCAACAAAACAAGCCAATAACCTCACAAACCATTAGGTACTCAGGGTTTCTGGAAGGGCAGCTCTAAGTGCACAGTCTATATCCAATTTGCGCTGTCATCTTGGAATGGGAAGAACATTGGAATGACAAGTTAGATTGAAAAGCTGTTAAAAGCCAGAAAAATAACGAGTGTCTAATCCATAAATGGAAAACTGTCAGTCCCTTATGTCTTTCTAAGACTTGGCTTCATGGTAATTCAAGCACAACTCCTGAATTTTCAACCAGCCCTTAATTGCAAAGAAAATAAACCATTCAGAGAAGAGGAACGATGGACATCACTTTAGTGTCTGCAGTGGGTAAGTCTGGATAATATAATTTATTTAGGAGATCTATACAGAGGTATGCATCTACAGATATAAAACCTGGTTGGTGATTTTGGAAGTTAAACCCCCTTGCTTTACGATGATGACCTTCAATGACCTTGCTCTAGGCATCAAACTGGAGCATGTATCCACAGATAACAGAAAGATCCCTGGAAAAGTTGTCACCCTGCTGCCTATATCCCCCCTTCTCCTGCTTACTATCAGGGATTTGTGTCTGAGAAGTTGGCCTCCTAGGCTAAGAGAGCTGTCTCAAAGTTTGGGGGTTCCATGGCTTCTCTTTCTCCACACTGAGATCTGGGGACCCCCATGAAGTCTAAATGGCAGCTGGTGGTTGTTGGTTACATTAAGGGAAAGCCTCAGAGAAACGTGCAATGTATAAAAGCCACTACAGCATGGAAGCCAGTGGATCACCTCTGAATCTGGACTCAAATGCTGTAGGAGCCCTCTGTCGTGCCATAAAAACAGCTGTGAGCAGCAAGCCTGGGGACACAGATTTGCATTGACAACTCACGCACTCACAGCAGTCTTAGGAATGGGGGCTTTTGATATCTTGGTAAAGGCTTCTTTCTGAGAAGCTTCCAGTGCTACCCCAAGTAGATCAGAGAGCTGTTTTCTTTTTTTTTTTTTTTTGAGACAGAGTCTCGCTCTGTCGCCCAGGCTGGGGTGCAGTGGCTGGATCTCAGCTCACTGCAAGCTCCACCTCCCGGGTTTATGCCATTCTCCTGCCTCAGCCTCCCAAGTAGCTGGGACTACAGGCGCCCGCCACCTCGCCCAACTAGTTTTTTTTGTATTTTTTAGTAGAGATGGGGTTTCACCGTGTTGGCCCGGATGGTCTCAATCTCCTGACCTCGTAATCTGCCCGTCTCGGCCTCCCAAAGTGCTGGGATTACAGGCTTGAGCCACCGCGCCCGGCCAGAGAGCTGTTTTCTTATCTGCCTGTCTCATTGCAGCCTAGACCATGTAGCTGAGGATGATTAGACCTCAGAAATGAGGTCTGCTCCATCAAGTCTGCCAATGTCCTGCTCTATTTATCCTCCCCCTGCTGGGCATTCTGGCTTCTTTTATTGCTGCCCATGTAGACGCACTCAGAAAGGCACATGCTTTTGCCCGCTGCAAAGCTATTCACAGTTGCCGGAACACCAAGTCAACAGAGCAGGCAGTGGGGATGTCAAAAGAGCATCAGGGAGGACTCAGAGCTTGAGCTCTGACCTTGACTCTGGCATGACCTCACTGAATGACCTTGGGCAAGACTCATCACCTCTCAAGGGTTCAGAGAAACTGGGGTGAACTAGTATGATGGCTTCAAAACTGGGCTCTTGAGGGGCATAGTGGCAAGTGACTGTAGTCCTAGCTACTTGGAGGCTGAGGCGGGAGGGTTGCTTGAGCCCAGGAATTTGAGGCTGCAGTGAGCTATGATTCTAGCTACATTCTACCACTACATTCTAGCCTGGGTGACAAACTGAGACCCTGTCTCAAAAAAAACCAAAACAAAAAAAGAAAAACAAAGGCAGAAACAATCCTTGGTCTCTTGGCTCTTTGGAGTCTGCTCAGGGGGCTGCTGGGAAGTAGAGATAGGGCAGAGAGAGGGGAATTCTAGCATCTTTTACCCATCCCAAGCAGAGCAGGTCCACTTTGGGTGTTCACTGTTTTACTTACTGGAGTTCCTGAAAAGCTTTTATTTGAGGAAAGGGTTACAAGGCTTAAATGTTTTCAGAACCACTTAACTAGATGACCTCCCACTTACCAAGCTCTGATTATATGATTTTTCCCTGTTTGTTAGTTTTGGGACATTTTGCAAAGTGTTTTATTGATGGCTGATGTAGCAGGCTCCTGAATGAATTTTGGATTCAATAATTAATTTTCATTAATAGCATATATTAAAGACTATAAAGAAACAGATAATGACTTTTTGTCACTTTTAGAGGATGGCTCTTGTCTTAGGGATGATATTAGGGGCTAGCTCACTAATGGTTGGAATGTATAATTATAACTCGAGAATCTGGTGCTTGTCATGACTGTGCCACTAACCATGGCTTTGAACACATCATTCACTCTTTTGGGAGGGAGGAAGTATATGGTGTGATTAAGAACTTGATGCACCAAGTGGACCTAATAGACATCTACAGAACTCTCCACCTCAAATCAATAGAATATACAGTCTTCTCAGCAGACATTGCACTTATTCCAAAATTGACCACATAGTTGGAAGTAAAGCACTTCTCAGCAAATGTAAAAGAATAGAAATTATAACAAACTGTCACTCAGACTACAGTGCAATCAAACTAGAACTCGGGATTAAGAAACTCACTCAAAACCGCTCAAATACATGGAAACTGAACAGCCTGCTCCTGAATGACTACTGGGTATATAACGAAATGAAGGCAGATTTAAAGATGTTCTTTGAAACCAACGAGAACAAAGATACAACATACCAGAATCTCTGGAACACATTTAAAGCAGTGTGTAGAGGGAAATTTATAGCACTAAATTCCCACAAGAGAAAGCAGGAAAGATCTAAAATTGACACCCTAACATCACAATGAAAAGAACTAGAGAAGCAAGAGCAAACACATTCAAAAGCTAGCAGAAGGCAAGAAACAACTAGCATCAGAGCAGAACTGAAGAAGATAGAGACACAAAACAACCTTCAAAAAATCAAGGAATCCAGGAGCTGTTTTTTTTTTTAAAGGATCAACAAAATTGATAGATTGCTAGCAAGACTAATAAAGAAGAAAAGAGAGAAGAATCAAATAGATGCAATAAAAAATGATAAAGGGGATATCACCACCGATCCCACAGAAATACAAACTACCATCAGAGAATACTATAAACACTTCTATGCAAATAACTAGAAAATCTAGAAGAAATGGATAAATTCCTGGACATATACACCCTCCCAATACTAAATCAGGAAGACGTTGAATCACCAAATAGACCAATAACAGGCTCTGAAATTGAGGCAATAATTAATAACCTACCAACCAAAAAAAGTCCAGGACCAGACGGATTCACAGTCAAATTCTACCAGAGGTATAAGGAGGAGCTGGTATCATTCCTTCTGAAACTATTCCAATCACTTGGAAAAGAGGGAATCCTCCCTAACTCATTTTATGAGGCCAGCATCATTCTGACACCAAAGCCTGGCAGAGACACAAAACAAAAAAAGATAATTTTAGACCAATATCCCTGATGAACATCGATGCAAAAATCCTCAATAAAATACTGGCAAACCAAATCCAGCAGCACATCAAAAAGTTTATCCACCATGATCAAGTGGGTTCATCCCTGGGATGCAAGGCTGGTTCAACATATGCAAATCAATAAATGTAATCCAGCATATAAACAGAACCAAAGACAAAAACCACATGATTATCTCAATAGATGCAGAAAAGGCCTTTGACAAAATTCAACAGCCCTTCATGCTAAAAACTCTCAATAAACTAGGTATTGATGGACTGTATCTCAAAATAATAAGAGCTATTTATGACAAACCCACAGCCAATTTCATAGTGAATGGGCAAAATCTGGAAGCATTCCCTTTGAAAACTGGCACAAGACATGGATGCCCTCTCTCACCACTCCTATCCAACATAGTGTTGGAAGTTCTGGCCAGGGCAACCAGGCAGGAGAAAGAAATAGAGGGTATTAAATTAGGAAAAGAGGAAGTCAAATTGTCCCTATTTGCAGATGACATGATTGTATATTTAGAAAACCCCATCGTCTCAGCCCAATATCTCCTTAAGCTGATAAGCAACTTCAGCAAAGTCTCAGGATACAAAATCAATGTGCAAAAATCACAAGCATTCTTATACACCAATAACAGACAGAGAGCCAAATCATGAGTGAACTCTCACTCACAACTGCTTCAAAGAGAATAAAATACCTAGGAATCCAACTTAAAAGGAATGTGAAGGACCTCTTCAAGGAGAGCTACAAACCACTGCTCAAGGAAATAAAAGAGGACACAAACAAATGGAAGAACATTCCATGCTCATGGATAGGAAGAATCAATATCGTGAAAATGGCCATATTGCCCAAGGTAATTTGTAGATTCAATGCCATCCCCATCAAGCTACCAATGACTTTCTTCACAGAGTTGGAAAAAACTACTTTAAAGTTCATATGGAATCAAAAAAGAGCCCACATTGCCAAATCAATCCTAAGCCAAAAGAACAAAGCTGGAGGCATCATGCTATCAGACTTCAAAGTATACTACAAGGCTACAGTAACCAAAACAGCATGGTACTAGTACCAAAACAGAGATTTAGACCAATGGAACAGAACAGAGCCCTCAGAAATAATACCACACATCCATAACCATCTGTTCTTTGACAAACCTGACAAAAACAAGAAATGGGGAAAGGATTCCCTATTAAATAAATGGTGCTGGGAAAATTGGCTAGCCATAAGTAGATCTACCATAAGTAGATCTTTCTACCATAAGTAGAAAGCTGAAACTGGATCCTTTCCTTACTCCTTGTACGAAAATTAATTCAAGATGGATTAGAGACTTAAATGTTAGACCTAATACCATAAAAACCCTAGAAGAAAACCTAGGTAATATCATTCAGGACATAGGCATGGGCAAGGACTTCACATCTAAAACATCAAAAGCAACGGTAACAAAAGCCAAAATTGACAAATGGGATCTAATTAAACTAAAGAGCTTCTGCACAGCAAAAGGAACTACCATCAGAGTGAACAGGCAACCTACAGAATGGGAGAACATTTTTGCAATCTACTCATCTGACAAAGGGCTAATATCCAGAATCTACAAAGAACTCAAGCAAATTTACACGAAAAAAATCAAACAACCCCATCAAAAAGTGGGCAAAGGATATGAACAGACACTTCTCAAAAGAAGACATTTATGCAGCCAACAGACACATGAAAAAGTGCTCATCATCACTCACCATCAGAGAAATGCAAATCAAAACCACAATGAGATACCATCTCACAGCAGTTAGAGTGGCGATCATTAAAAAGTCAGGAAACAACAGGTGCTGGAGAGGATGTGGAGAAATAGGAACAGTTTTACACTGTTGGTGGGACTGTAAACTAGTTCAACCATTGTGGAAGACAGTGTGGTGATTCCTCAAGGATCTAGAACTAGAAATACCCTTTGACCCAGCCATCACATTACTGGCTGTATACCCAAAGGTTTATAAATCATGCTGCTATAAAGACACATGCACACATATGTTTATTGCAGCACTACGCACAATAGCAAAGACTTGGAACCAACCCAAATGTCCATCAATGATAGACTGGATTAAGAAAATGTGGCACATATACACCATGGAATACTATGCAGCCATAAAAAAGGATGAGTTCACGTTCTTTGTAGGGACATGGATGCAGCTGGAAACCATCATTCTCAGCAAACTGTTGCAAGGACAAAAAACTAAACACCACATGTTCTCACTCATAGGTGGGAATTGAACAATGAGAAAACTTGGACACAGGAAGGGGAACATGACCCACTGGGGCCTGTCGTGGGGTGGGAGGAGTAGGGAGGGATAGCATTAGGAGATATACCTAACATAAATGATGAGTTAATGGGTGCAGCACACCAACACAGCACATGTATACATGTGTAACAAACCTGCACATTGTGCACATGTACCCTAGAACTTAAAGTATATTTAAAAAAAAACAAAAATGAAAGAACTTGAGACATGAACCTAGAATGCCTGAGTTCAAATCCCAGCTCCGTCACTTACGAGCTGTATATTTTTGGACAAGTTACTTCATTTCCATGCTTCAGTGTTTTTGTTTTGTCGCTGTAAAATGGAGATGATAATACTGCTTACATCATTGGGCTGATCATGAGGGTTGAGTTATCTTATGCAAAATGATTAATGGAGAGCCTAGAAGAAATTGCATTCCTCATAAACATTAGCTATGGTTATCTTTCACGTCTTTTCTTTTTTGTCTTGTGTAATATGAAGGTTTGGGTTGGTTACCTGATGGATAAAGTCAACGCATTCATTAGACTGCAGACCTCGGGGTTCAGTATTGTATTCTTAGAGTCTGGAACAGGGCCTGGTAAACAGCAGGTGCTTATTATGTTCTTGTTGACTAAATGACTAAGATTCTGCTTTTCTCGTAAAAACTGTATAAGAACCTATTTGCAGACATTTATTATGCAGAAATGTTACCTCATAAAATTAAAAACATTCGGAGTGCTAAGATGAATAAATTGAGAGCATCAAACTTTTAGTCAGGGTCCAGTCAGAAAAATGGAAACGCTGAAGCCACAAATAGTTCAATAGACACAATTGAAATATGGGGAGCTAGTTACAACGAGGCCAGGAGAGCTAGAAAGCCATGGTGAGGCTGCCCAGAGATTAGTCACTACCACCCCTAGGTGAGTGGAGGAAAAGTGAGGAACGGTCCTCCTGGGACTGCGGAGGGAGGGGCGCTCTAGCCCTGCTGCATTTGCAGGCAGACCAGAGAGCTCTCCCACCTCCAAACTCCACTGGCACCTCCTATTGGCTAAATCCATCTCCTAAATCCATCCAGTAGAGCATCATGGCCTTAAAAACACAAATGGTGTCAGTTACAAGGAGTGGGTCAGGAGTATTGTTTTCACTGAGGCAAGAGAGGATGGGAATTGTAGTTTGCAGGTGTCGGCCTCCCTGCTCCACCCCAACAGTGATCCAGAGAGGTGCACTGGAGGACAAGGAATGGATCTGAGGACAATGGGCCCGGGCCCAGGACCCCAACCAGGGGGTGTGTAGTAGTCACGTTCTAGATGAGGTGATTGGCAAACTCTGGCCCTTGGGTGGCATCCAGCCTGCTGTGCATTTTTTTTTTTTTTTTTTTTTTTTTTTTTTTTTTTTTTTTTTTTTTTTTGAGACGGAGTCTTGCTCTGTCGCCCAGGCTGGAGTGCAGTGGCCGGTTCTCAGCTCACTGCAAGCTCCGCCTCCCGGGTTTATGCCATTCTCCTGCCTCAGCCTCCGAGTAGCTGGGACTACAGGCGCCCGCCACCTCGCCCGGCTAGTTTTTTGTATTTTTTAGTAGAGACGGGGTTTCACCGTGTTAGCCAGGATGGTCTCGATCTCCTGACCTCGTGATCCGCCCATCTCGGCCTCCCAAAGTGCTGGGATTACAGGCTTGAGCCACCGCGCCCGGCCCTCTGCTGTGCATTTTTATAAATAAAGTTTTATTGGAACACAGCCACACCCACTCATTTCCATACTGTCTATGACTGCTTTTGTGCTACAATAGCATAGTTTAGTTGTAACAGAAACCACATATCCCCCCAAACCTAAAACATTTAGTATCTGGCCCTTTACAGAAAAAAATTGCCTATCCCTGTTCTAGATTATGTCTAATCCTTACAACCACCTGCTAGGTAAGTATTTTTACCCTTCTATTACAAATGGGGAGTAGGCTCAGAGATGTATCTGACTTGCCTGAGGATGAGCACCTAGGCCAGAATGGAATCTGCATTTCATCTTCATCGGATCTTTTACCAATTTCCAACTCCTTCCGTTGTGCCCCTCTGCCTTCCTAATTTAAGGAATCTGGTCGTGGTGACAGGTGCCCCACATGTCTTCCTGCACCCTCTGAGCCATCCTCGGCCCCTGCACCTCTGCTGAAACAAAAGTATGCCTTGGTTTGCTATCTCTCCGTGACATGTCTGTGTCCCCTCATCTCACTGTCAAATTCACAGAGTATGCAGGAATCGAAGTTGTCTGAATTGGAAGCAGCCTTAGGTCATTTCCTAGGAGTGACTTAGAAGTGTTCTGCAGCTTGAAGCTGCTTGTTTGCTAGACTGTCCTTTCCAGGTAGGCAGCTGGTCCTTAAGAAACTCACTTTTTTCCTCTCTCCTTGTTTGCACAGTCATCACAACTAAGCAATCATAGCAAAAGATTTGGGAGAACATCTCTAACATAATGGAAATCAATGTTAAAATGAGATTGGCTTTACAAAATAAACAGTATAGTTAACTCTTTAGGAATGCTTCTCCTGTAAAGCTAAGTACACCTGGCTGATGGAAAAACAATCCCTTCAGAATGGAATATTATTGCCAACACTTCCCTGCATTGCTTGGAGATTCATCTTAGGCAACAGTATTTATGAGTCAATCTGTGTTGTCTTTGTATAACAACAATAGCAGCAGGAAAAAGCTCTTAGAATCCATGTGAATTTATGTTTACTGGAAATTCCAAGTAACTGTAAGCTAGACACTGCTTGCATTTGCTTTGTTCACACAGATGGCAAAAATTGCAGCTCTGGGAAGGACTTAGAGAGGTAAGTAGAATGCATGTGAGATTAATAAAATGAGGATTTACATGTGATGACACACAAAAAAGGCAGCACCATGGCTGTAGTATTATTTGACTTAGCATTTAGCCGACACAGGTATTTTTATAAAGTATAATGTGCTCTCTTGCCTCAGTGAAAACAATATGCCTGACCCACACCTCGTAGGGTAACTGACACCATTTGTGTTTTTAAGGCGTGATGAAGCTCTACTGGCCACCCAGTCCCTCTTCCCATGACCATTAGAGGTTTGGAATGACTTAGCTTGCATTGCAGGGAGCTGGCAGATGGCTGTGGCCACAGGAGGGACTGTGGGGGTGTCCTGTACCCTCAGGGCAGGCAGCAGGCACTTGCTTCTGAGGGGCTCTGGAGCTCAGGAATCTATTTCCATTTTGGGGATCCTGGGTAAATGTCTAAACCCCTAGATATAGAAGTTCACAACTATTTCATAAGAAGCAATATGATGGTGTAGGAAAAGCTTAGGCTTCAGAGGTCAAAAGACACGAGTTTGAATCCTGCTGTTGTTAACCAATCCTCTCATGAATCTGATCCCCTTTCCAGGCCTGAGAGGGAGGTGGGGAGGCCTCTATGACAGCTGAATAATAGCCCTCAAAGATAACCAAGTCCTAATCTCTGGGATCTAGGAATGTTACCTTATATGGAAGAAGGTCCTGTGTGGATGTGGTTAAGTGAAAGGTTTTGACATGGGGAGATTATACTGGGTGATCTGAACGGACACTAAATAAAATCACAAGGGTCTTTCTAAGAAGGAAGCGGAGGGATATTTGACACAGAAGAGGAAGAAGACACTGTGACCATAATGGAAGCAGGAAGAGACGTGAAGATGCCACACAATTGCTTTTGAAGATGGAGGAAAGGACCATGGAGCTCAGGAGCACAAGGAATGCAGCAGCCTCCAAGTGAGAAAAGGCGGAGAAACAGGTTCTCTGCCTGCCAGACTCTGGAGAGACTGTGGTGCTACTGACATCATGATTTTAGGCAAGTGAATTTGATTTCTGACTTCTGGCCTCCAGAACTGTAAGTGAAGAACGGTGAGCTGCTTTAAGCCACCAAGTTCGTGGTAATAATTTGTTATAGCAGCCACAGGAAACTGATACAGTCTGCCCTCATGGTTGTGTGTATTAGAATCATGCCTAAGAAAATATGCCAAATCAGTTCCCCAGATCATGCCCCACACAAGGGGGTAGGACCTGAGGTCAGTCATCTGAGGTGATTTTGAGGGCAGAGTGTAGTAACTGAGAATAAACTCACTGGCACTCCCAAGTTTATGCTAGAATGTAAGAAACTGCTCCCAGCATGGGCACTTAGTATCTGGCATGGATGAGCCCACCTTTCCCTGTGTTCCATCTCCCTGCTGCCCTCCTTGGACCTTCATGGTCTTCCATCCGACCCTCTTGTCTGTTCAGCCCGCTTTGCCTGCAGCCATCTCTTTCCTGCCAACCCGCACCTCACATTCCAGGATGGTGGGGAGGGCACACCCAAGTTCCTGGTCAGGAACTGACTCTCTTCCATTCTGTCCTGCTTTGACTTGGGAGTAAGGGTCAGAGCTGGTGGGTGGGAAATGGCTGGATGGTTTTCAGGGACGAGGCCAGTCAGAAGAACCTGAGGACTCAGGAGGATGAAAGAGAAGATGGATTGGAGGCAAAGCCTGTGTGCCCAACTCATGTGGCCTCAACGTCAGGATAGTACTTTTGAGCTCAGGAGAGCTACTGCTCCTCTTCTCCTCACCTCAAGGGCTCCAAAGGAGATCCCATAGCACTCAAGGGAGGCTTGGCTAGGACAATGGCTTCACTGCTTAAGGATCAAGGGTGCCAGTAGGAGGTCCCTGTGGGGCTTCTGATTCTCATGTGGGAGGTCTAGACATAGGGCTGAGATTAAGAATGGCCCACAGAGGCTGGGCACGTTGGCCAGCCTGGCCAACATGGCAAAAACCTGTCTCTACTAAAAATACAAAAATTAGCCTGGAAGTGGCGGCAGGCACTTGTAATCCCAGCTACTTGTGAGGCTGAGGCAGGAGACTCGCTTGAACCTGGGAGGCGGAGGTTGTAGTGAGCTGAGATTGTGCCATTGCAATCCATCCTGGGCGACAAGAGTGAAATTCTGTCTCCAAAAACCAACCAACCAACAAACAAAAATAATAACCCAAAGAGTTCTCTTGGTGTTGAAAAAAGGTCACACACACACACACACCCCTCAGGGTTGCTTAGTATAGAAACATTAGTATCCCTGGGAACAGAGCCCTGGAGAACCATCAGAGTGGTTAAAAACAGCAGCCCCCACTAATGTAGCAATAACCACAACAAAAGGTTTAGTTTCTCTACCTTCCAAGAAGTGCAAGGTTAAAGACCTTTACAAGAAACTTCAAAGCTTTACTGATGTGCTCAAGGCCTCTGGCCATCTGTTTGCTCAGGAGATAGGAACTTCCACCTGGAGAGAGCACAGTCTCAGGTTAGAAGGAATCAGACAGACAAGTCTGGCCCAGAACGGAAGGCCCCAGCTCAGGGCAGCATGATGTTTGCAGCTGAATTGTCTCCTGGCCCAGCCTGCAAGGAAGAGCTGGAGGAAGGGTGCATTAGGATGAACTGCAGAGCCTCTTTCCTGTCCCTCAACCGCCCTTCTCCTACAGGATCAAAGGTCGTGTCATGTCACTTCTCCAAGATGTCCATGTAAATCCATTATATTAATAGTGGGCCAAGTGGTTCTTCTACATTAGACGTGGGACAGTGCCAAATGATCCTCAGCCCAAGGATGAAAGGGTGGTTTACAATGAATAGTCACAGCCCTGCTGTCAGGAGAAAGCCTTCCCTCATATCAGGCTAGGCAGTGCTGAATCTAGGAATGACTATACTTTCCTCAGTGAGCTAAGCCAGTGGAGAAGTCACCTACAGCTTATACTGGTGGAGACACTGGGCTGAAATTCAACACCAATACTTGGTCTTCACCCTGTGGCCAGGCCTCACAGGTTCAACAGTGACTGAGCAGAGAAAGGCTTCAGCATTCAGTTTGCAAAGTGATAGCAAGGAGGAATAAGGAGAGGCAGAGAGTCCCAAGGGAGGGAGCCCAAGATCCAAGGGGACTTGGAAGACAGGATCGCATGGAAGGGTGGTAGGGTTGACTAGAAGGTGGGAGAGAGGGAACCCCAGCATTAGGCTCTCACCTTTGGGAGGTCTGATGCTAAAGGGCCTTTCCCTGAAAGTTCCAAAATCATAGCAAGTTCAGTAAAGCTCCAATATTTGTTCTTCCCATTCTGAGATCTCTTAGACTTTTTAGTAAAGAATTCCACATATTGCACATGACTGGTCAAGATAAGATGGGGAAGGTGGAAGGTAGGGACAGTAATGACAGCCCCACTTTTCTTTAGAGGGCTTTGGCTGGACAAGGGTGGAAAAGGAAATATTCATAGGCCAGTAGGAACAGAGAGGGACTGAATTCCCTGCATTTTATTTTGGCCTGATAAGGCATAACCTATAAGTCTGCAATGGTGGGTCCTTGGCATGCTTCATGGAAAATGGGTCCTTACCATTGTTTCATGGAAAATGCCACAGAACACTAGGCACAGTCCCTTGCTTGGGCAGGAGACCATGCTGTGGAGTAGTTAGGAGCACTGACTCTGAGTTAAGTTGCCCTGGGTGTGTAGCCAGCAGCAGACAGAGAAACTGGACAATTAACCTGATATTCCATGAATCAGTTTTCTCTCTTATAAAGTGATGTTCATTGTGCTACTTCCCTTATGGGGCTCCTCAGAGGATTGAGTGCCAGAATACATGCAAGGTGCTTGGGCCAGAACTGGGCTGTATTAGTTTCCCGTGGCTGCTATAACAAATACCACAAACTTTGTGGTTCAACACAACACGCATTTGGTATCTTATGGTTTTGGAGGTGAGAAATCTGAAATTCGAAGCCAGCAGTATATCATTTTCAGATCTCTCTCTGATTCAGATTCTCCTGCCTCCAGATAGCACTTACAGGATTCTTCTGATTACATCAGGCCCGCCCAGATAATCCAGGATAATCTCCCCATCTGAAACTCATATCTGCAATGTCCTTTTTTCCCCAGGTAAGATAACGTATTTTCAGGTTCTGGGGATTAGGATGTTGTTACCTCTGGAAGGGAGCCAGGATTGTACAATCAGCACATTGGCTTACATTAAAAACTCAGTATATATTGGCCACTATTATTTTTCTTGTACCTCCAGCCAAATGGAAAATCACAAATAGGAAAAGGAATGCTTTCTCTTTTGGTCTGAACACCACCATGCTGTGTTGCCTTGAGTCTAACAATACACCACAGAGGTGGTAGAAATGGCAGTGGCACTATGTGAGGGCTGGCCTCCAGCAGAGGTATTCGTAGTAACTCACTGGATAGTGCTTCTTCTTAGGTGGAGAGAGAAGTAGTCTCGGATAGAAACAGGGATATCTAGTGGATGTTCCAGAGACATCAATACCCAACAGAAGGACTGAGGCTTAGAGAACCTGCCAGGTGCTGATTGGGCTTGGTGGGAGGCAGCATGATGATGGATCCCAGAAGCAATGATCACGTGTGGTGCCCATGTCTTTTCATAGCTTTGTAAACATTTTTTTTCCACAGTGATTAGACAAAAAGAAAGAAAATGGCAATTGCTGTAAGGTGAATGTCAGGATTTGTTGTCAAGCACATGTTTGACCCCACTGGGCATAGCAAAAATAATATAGAAGCCTTTATAGGGGGCTGGAACTCCTACAATAACAAGTAGGGGCAAGATCAGGTTAAATGTAGGTTCTCTCTATCAACATGTGCCCACTTTAAACCCTCCACTGGTGTGGTCTGGGAAACACAGGTTGCATAAGTCAGGTTTGCAGCTCAGTGCTGAGCACTCTGGAGGGGCTCTGGAACTGCCTGACCTCATTCCTCCCCTTCTCTCCCTTTCTTGACTATGACCTCATTGACTTGCTCTAGATGCTCTAATCTTTCCCAGCAGTCTTATTGCTTATACCTCTCAGTTTATGCTGGCACCGTTCCTCTTCCCAGAGAGCTGCCTAAGCACTCTTCTCCTCGCGCTGCCCCACTTTGAGGCTGAGGGTGAGGTCACAGGGCGGCTGTGCATCAGCATTTGCATTGCTAGAGCAGCACTGTCAGAGCCTTAGCTTGCATTCTCTCCATGCATCCATGCTCGCTGACCTGTCAATATTCTCATCTTGAAAGCAGCATATTCCTCTTCTTGAACTTGGCCCAGACGTTGCACATATGAACTCTTATGGGCTAATTTACAGCCCCTTCATTGAGGCAGCTCTGCAGGTGATTTCCCAAGTTTCTTATTTTAGTTATCCATCCCCACTTCACCTCCCCATCCCCTCTATTCAGTCTAGTACTTACCTCTTGAGTATGTCACTCTTCATTAGCACCTCTTCCAGAAAAGATGCTCATGATGGAGAATTGTCTTAGTCTGGTTTCCTCTAAAAGCAGAGCCTGAGACAGGTAGTTTATTTGGGAGTGAGTCCTGAAAGCCAGAGTGTGTTGGAAGTGAGATGGAGAGCAAGGGAAAAACCAATAAAGAGTTTGCAATTGAGCTGATTACCACTGCAGGCAACCGAGGTTCACTTCTCTGGGATCCCTGAGGAACTGTGTAGAATAAACCTTAGAATTGTCTTTCTGAATGTCAGAAGCCTGGGACATTTATCCACCAACTCCTGTGACCTATTTTCAGAGTATTAACACCCATTTACTTCTGGAATGAGCCTGGACATGGCTCAGTGGTCCTCCAAGGCTTAGGAGAGGCTTGGGGCGACCAACAGGGAGCCGTGACTCTTGAGATGGGAAGCTAGATGTGTGCTTAGAACTGTCCACCTCAGGTGTGCTAAAACCAAGTGGGCTTAAAAAGTGTCCCTCAGGGTGAAATTTACATGAGGCAGAAGTAACTTTAGAGAAGGTTTAAGAATGTAATCTTTCAAAATTGATCACCTAAACTGGTCATTTCTAAATTATCTATAAATTTTATATGCCTAGGCTGTTCCCATTGCTCCTCCTATGTTCACAAGAGGAATTGATCTGTTTGCCACTATGATTCCTTTACGATATATGATTGGCACTCTGTTGGTGACTTACACTCCCTCTGCCTAGATGCCTATCATTATCATTCATTCTCTAATTTAGCCAGTCAATTAGTAAACAGTCGACCCCAAAGAGAGACTGGTTAATATATGGAGGTGCATATTCATGTATTTATAATTCCTTCCTTTACATTCATCCCATTCAAATAGAGAGATGACCTGGACTTCATTGCTTCAGAGAAAATTCCTCTTAGGGCTGAAGGCAGAGAAAGTCAGCATGGATGTCTTGCCTAAGCTTTTGGGAGTTTAGAGGGTTTGTCAAGGAGGCAAAAGAGGCAAAAGGACTTGAGGATTTGGATGGCATGTCTCAGAGAAGTAGCCCCACTCCTAGAGGAGAAGTAGATGGCCTTTGGCTTGACGGAGGAAGAGGTGAGCAAGAGCTGTGCTCCTGGAGTAGAGGGGATCCAGGCCCGGCTCTCTGTAAGGGCTCCCCAGGATGAGAAAAAATCTTCAGGGTGGAATGGTTGGGTGATATATCTTATTCCTACCTCCCAAGCCTGCTGCAGAAGTACCAGAGGGGATGTGTAGACAGAGACAGTGGAAGTCTTAGCAGTAATATGAGCAGACAGGTGACTGAGCCCCCTATGCATAGCACTTTTGATGCAGTGTGAGATCTTGGACTTTTTAAATGACCCCCAGGAAGGGGGAAGACAAACTCAGAAAGGTAGAGGGTAAATATCCTGCCAGCCTGGCGAAGTGGGGGCTTAAAGTTGGTAATTATATTGATTTATTCAAACTACACAGTTAGGGGGCTTAGATGCATACCTACCACATAAACATTTATTGCATGTTTACGTTGTGGCAGGCATTGTGCTTGACATTAAGAATGTAAATATGACAAAGACATGGCCCTTTGCTTCAGTGGGGCTCACATCCAGTCAAGGAGGCATATATCTAAGGTGATGATGATTGAAATGTATGTGTAATGATAGGTATCTACAGATACTATGGAGTCTAAGGAGAGGGTTTGGTGAGAGTTAAGAGAAAGGTTCTTGGAAGAGACAATGTTTGAACTGAGCCTTAAAAGGTGAAAGACTTTATCTATCTGGAGAGAAGAGGAAGGGGATGGGAGGCTGTATAGGCAGTGAGAACAGTTTGAAGGGAGAGGTACAGGGGTAGTATTAGTTTTATATTGCTGCATAAAAAATTACCACAAATTCAGCAGCTTAAAAGAACACACATATTATTAGTTTACAGCTTCTGTGGAGCAGGACTCCAGGAATAGCTTAAGTAACTTCTCTGCTGCAGTGTCTCACTTGACTCTAAATGTCCAATAATTCACATTCATGTTTCAGTGGTGAGACTATAGTCAAGAAAACAACAATTCCCCTACAATACATAATCTCTAGGTCTCCTTTTGATAAATATGATCATTAATTTACTCCTCCCACCTTCCACCAGAAACTGTAGTTCAATGGCACTTTTTGTTTTGGAAGGAGGTAGATTTTTATTGAAATGCATGACTCTGATCTTGGAGACTGCATTATCATTAATTTTACTTTTCATGAGTTTTTAAATGTTTCCATCTGAACAATAATCATATGAACATGAGGTTGACACTTTCCCAAGAAATGGCCAATACTAACCATAACTCAGAAATGCAGATTTTGACAAGGCTAGATTTGATGATTTGCACATCTCAAGAAACTGTTAGGATTTTCGAGTGAGACCTTGAAACCAGGAAGACTCGGCCTTCTGGATTTACCTGAAGCTTATTTAACACCTGTCCTGAATACTGATTCCAAGGGGACTCAACATCTTCATAGAGTGTTATCTTCTCAGCATCTTCCAATTAATCTGTCCCAGAGCAGGTTCTGGAATCCAGGGCTCCCAAGAAGATTCAATGTGGTGTTGCAATCTTGGGCCAGATTATCCTAATATTGAATTTATAGTGTTTAAAAAAAGGGTGTTGGGGTCACTACTCTTCTAGAGTGGTTTACTTTGGAATCACCCTGAAGCCTCTGTGCATTCTTCAGTCATAAAAGTTGCTTTGAAAGTTGCTTTCTGAAAGGACCTTAAATCATCTTCCTTAGTTATTCTATTTTAACTGCTCTAATCAGTGTTCTATTGAAATTTTGCTAGAAAATGAAAACTTGTTGCCATCAATTTGCACAGAATATTCTCTTATGAAAAATTTGATCTCCTCTGTATCTGTGGTTATATCTTATTTCTAAGCTTAAATACATTTTCTCTTTTTCCTCTGAGAGCTTACCTTTTTATTGGTCTTTCAAAGAATAATGTTTTGGTTTTATTTATCCTTTCTCCTTTTTTTCTAGATCCAGTTAATTTTATTGCTCCTTTTCTAATGTATTAACTTGATTCCAAAGTATATTTAATTTTAGCCTTTGAAATTTTTTTTTTTTTTTGAGACAGAGTCTCACTCTGTCGCCCAGGCTGGTGTGCAGTGGTTGGATCTCAGCTCACTGCAAGCTCCGCATCCCGGGTTTACACCATTCTCCTGCCTCAGCCTCCTGAGTAGCTGGGACTACAGGCGCCCACCACCTCGTCCGGCTAGTTTTTTGTATTTTTTTTTTTAGTAGAGATGGGGTTTCACTGTGTTAGCCAGGATGGTCTCGATCTCCTGACCTCGTGATCCGCCCGTCTCGGCCTCCCAAAGTGCTGGGATTACAGGCTTGAGCCACCGCACCCGGCCAGCCTTTGAAAATTTTTAAGGCTATAATTTTTTTCTAAGTATGATTTTGCTGTGTCCTGTGGATTTTGTTTGAATTATTCTAATTTCAATGACTTGCTAGAGAACTTGAAGTTTCAGTTTTAATTAATCTTTGATTCATAGCTAGACAGGTATGTTTATTAATTTATAAAAATATCATTAAGCTTGTGATTGAATGTATGATCACTACAATTCCTACTTTTAAAAATTTATGGCCTGGTGCAGTGGCTCACGCGTGTAATCCCAGCACTTTGCGGGGCTGAGGGGGGGTGGATTATCTGAGATCAGGAGTTCAAGACCAGCCTGGTCTACATGGTGAAACCCCATCTCTACTAAAAATACAAAATTAGCTGGGTGTGGTGGCACACACCTGAAATCCTAGCTACTCTGGAGGCTGGGACAGGAGTATCGCTTGAACCCTGGAGGTGGAGGCTGCAGTGAGCCAAGATTACACCACTGCACCCCAGCCTGGGCAAGACAGAGTGAGACTCCATCTCAAAAAAAAGTTATGAAGGTTTTCTTTGTGGCCAAATGTGTGATTGATTTTGGACATACAATAAACATATTTTTCTATTCTGGTATGTAAGTTCTTATATATGTACTAATTACTCTACAGCTTTACTTATTTTTTGACTTCAAATTAAGTCCTGTAAGAGGTATATTAAAGTATCCCACTGTTTGCATTTCTGATACTTTTTATTTATTTATCTAGCATGTATGTTGTGTGTGTGCTGAAAAACTTCTAGCAAACAAATTATATAAGAGAGGCCAGGAATTCATTGTAATCTTAAGTATCTGGTAGAATCGGATGTAAATCTTCTCTGGGTTAACATATTTTCAACTCAGGCCTCAAAGAATTCACATATCTAAGTCCAAGGAACTTGAGCTCACAGTCAGACATCATAAAACACACAAGGAAATAAGGCATCATGAATAAAAGCAGGAACCAATATTACTACACACAACAGATCAATTAAATGTATTTAATATTTACTCATAAATTCTTATATGTTTCCACTGTGTGTTAGGTATTATTCTACGTACTGGAATACAATCCATACAACAATGAAAAACAACAGAAAATGTCCCTGTCTTTAAACATTTACATTCAATTTAAAAAAATCAACTGTATAGACTTAGAAGGAAAAGGGGCTACAGAGAAAAATAAAGCAGGAAGTGAGTATATGAAATGTACATGAGCAATTTATATTTGAACACAAACTTGAAGAGGTGAGGAAATGAGGCATGTACATCTGGGGGGTTAGATGAAAACATTCTACAGAGGAATCAGCAAGGGCAAAAGCTTAGAGGTAGAAATATGCCTGACATAGAAGGTCAGGGTGGCTGAGGTGGTGTTACTAAGTGGGAGAGGTAGAATTTAAGGTCAGAGTGACAATTAAAAAAAAAGGATTGAAATATGATTATGGGAAAATAGACTATTAAAATAACTAAGCAGGTATAAGAATAAGTCAAAACTTCTAAGACTAGAAAAATATCACAGTTAATATTTGGGAAATATTGGATGGATTAAATATCAGATCAGACATAACTGAAGAGACAGTAAGTGAACTGAGAAATAGGGCTGAAGAAATTCTGTACAACACAGCAAGGAAAGACACGTAGATGACAAATGTAAAACAGAGATTTAATGCATTTAGCAGGAATTGCAGAAGGAAAAAATAGAATGAGGGAAAGCAATGTTTAAAGTCAAAAATGGTTTAGTATCTCAAGAATGGAAAAACACCAACTCTCAGTTTCAGGAAGGTCAATAAGTCCCAAATAGGATAAACAAAGAAAAAGCCACACCTAAAAACAACATAGGGAAATTGCCCAACATTACATACAACTAAAAAAATTCAGTGAAGCTGGTGAGAAAAGACAAATACCTACAAAGAATGACAATTACAGTTATAGCTGACCTCTTAATAGTACTAATGGAAGCCAAAAGACTATAAACTAGTATTTAAAAGTTCTGAAACTGTATCTAGTGAACATATATAGTGAATTTACTATGTTTTATAAATAACGAACTGTCTTCCAAAGTTAAAGAAGACATTCTCAGACCAATAGAAATTTTGTTTACCACCCACAGATGACCATAAAGAAAATTCGGGAATGCGTATTTCAGGGAAAATGAAAATGATCCCAATAAAGATCTGAGATACAGGAAGGAAGGAAAACATAGAAATTGGTAAATATGAAATTCAATATAAACACACATTGATTAGATAAAACACTGATGATGATGATGTCTAATTTGTGGATTAAAAAACAGAACAAAAACATTGATTAAGAGTGGCATATAAATCATCGTAGAGGTGATGAAAGTGAAATTGCTCTGTAGTTCTCAGATTCTTTCTGACAAAGGTAAACATGGTGAGCAAATTTAGATTTCTTAGATAAGTTTTCATGTTTACATTTCTAGGGCAACCACTTGGTCTGCCCCCAGAAAAAGAAAGAAAAAAATAGTGTATGATTTCTATTTACTTGAGGAAAAAGTTGGTATGAGAAAAAAATGGAGTCTGTATAAGAAAAGGTCAAGAAAGGAAGGAAAGAGAGAAAAAAGAAAAATTGGAACAAATGTGGAGCACAACACAAGACAATATAAGCAAATCCAAATCCCAGTAATCCCAGTCAATGAAAATGAAAAATCAATCCTGATAAAAGGGAAAGGTTATCAAACTGGATTAAAAATATTTATGCTATGTATTAATAAAAATGAGAACAAAGAAATGTTGAAAACAAAAGAATGAAAAAGACATGTACTAGGCAAATAGCAACAAAAAAGCCGACATATTTGTATTAATAAAATAGACCTAAAACAATGCTTAGCAGAGAGGACGTGAGTCACTACATAAACATAAAATACTCGATTTACCAGGGAAGATATAAAATTCTTTTTTTTTCTTTTTTTTTATTATTATACTTTAAGTTCTAGGGTACATGTGCACAACGTGCAAGTTTGTTACATATGTATACTTGTGCCATGTTGGTGTGCTGCACCCATCAACTCGTCAGCACCCATCAACTCGTCATTTACATCAGGAATAACTCCCAATGCAATTCCTCTCCCGTTCCCCCTCCCCATCATAGGCCCCAGTGTGTCATGTTCCCCTTCCCGAGTCCAAGTGATGTCATTGTTCAGTTCCCACCTATGAGTGAGAACATGCGGTGTTTGGTTTTCTGTTCTTGCGATAGTTTGCTGAGAATGATAGTTTCCAGCTGCATCCATGTCTCTACAAAGGACACAAACTCATCCGTTTTTATGGCTGCATAGTATTCCATGGTGTGTATGTGCCACATTTTCTTAATCCAGTCTGTCACTGATGGACATTTGGGTTGATTCCAAGTCTTCGCTATTGTGAATAGTGCCGCAGTGAACATACGTATGCATGTGTCCTTTATAGCAGCATGATTTATAATCCTTTGGGTATATACCCAGTAATGGGATGGCTGGGTCATATGGTACTTGTAGTTCTAGATTCTTGAGGAATCGCCATACTGTTTCCCATAATGGTTGAACTAGTTTACAGTCCCACCAACAGTGTAAAACTCTTCCTATTTCTCCACATCCTTTCCAGCACCTGTTGTTTCCTGACTTTTTAGTGATTGCCATTCTAACTGGTGTGAGATGGTATCTCATTGTGGTTTTGATTTGCATCTCTCTGATGGCCAGTGATGACGAGCATTTTTTCATATGTCTGTTGGCTGTATGAATGTCTTCTTTTGTGAAATGTCTGTTCATATCCTTTGCCCACTTTTTGATGGGGTTGTTTTTTTTTTTTTTTTTGTAAATTTGTTTGAGTTCTTTGTAGTTTCTAGATCTTAGCCCCTTGTCAGATGAGTAGATTGCAAAAATTTTCTCCCATTCTGTAGGTTGCCTGTTCACTCTGATGGTAGTTTCTTTTGCTGTGCAGAAGCTCTTTAGTTTAATTAGATCCCATTTGTCAATTTTGGCTTTTGTTGCCATTGCTTTTGGTGTTTTAAACATGAAGTCCTTGCCCATGCCTATGTCCTGAATGGTATTACCTAGGTTTTCTTCTAGGGTTTTTATGGTTTTAGGTCTAACATTTAAATCTCTAATCCATCTTGAATTAATTTTCATATAAGGAGTAAGGAAAGGATCCAGTTTCAGCTTTCTACTTATGGCTAGCCAATTTTCCCAGCACCATTTATTAAATAGGGAATCCTTTCCCCATTTCTTGTTTTTCTCAGGTTTGTCAAAGATCAGATAGCTGTAGATGTGTGGTATTATTTCTGAGGGCTCTGTTCTGTTCCATTGGTCTAAATCTCTGTTTTGGTACCAGTACCATGCTATTTTGGTTACTATAGCCTTGTAGTATAGTTTGAAGTCAGATAGCGTGATGCCTCCAGCTTTGTTCTTTTGACTTAGGATTGTCTTGGCAATGCGGGCTCTTTTTTAGTTCCATATGAACTTTAAAGCAGCTTTTTCCAATTCTGTGAAGAAAGTCATTGGTAGCTTGATGAGGATGGCATTGAATCTATAAATTACCTTAGGCAGTATGGCCATTTTTATGATATTGATTCTTCCTATCCATGGACATGGTATGTTCTTCCATTTGTTTGTGTCCTCTTTGATTTCACTGAGCAGTGGTTTGTAGTTCTCCTTGAAGAGTTCCTTTACATTCCTTGTAAGTTGGATTCCTAGGTATTTTATTCTCTTTGAAGCAATTGTGAATGGAAGTTCATTCATGATTTGGCTCTCTGTTTGTCTGTTACTGGTGTATAAGAATGCTTGTGATTTTTGCACATTAATTTTGTATCCTGAGACTTTGCTGAAGTTGCTTATCAGCTTAAGGAGATTTTGGGCTGAGACGCTGGGGTTTTCTAAATATACAATCATGTCATCTGCAAACAGGGACAATTTGACTTCTTCTTTTCCTAACTGAATACCCTTGATTTCTTTCTCTTGCCTGATTTCCCTAGCCAGAACTTCCAACACTATGTTGAATAGGAGTGGTGAGAGAGGGCATCCCTGTCTTGTGCCAGTTTTCAAAGGCAATGGGAAGACATAAAATTCTAGACTTGCATACTTTAATAAAATAACCACAATGTAGTTAAAGTAAAAGCTGTTAAAAGTATGAGGAATTAAAGACAAGTCCACCATCATGGTGAAAAGGTAATACATATCAATTTTAGTAATGAACAGATCAAACAGATAAAGTCAATAAACATATAGAATATTTGAATACTACAATTAAATTTGATAAAATGAAAATGTTTATAATTAACTCTAAATTCTACATTCTTTTATACACATGTGGATAATTTATGAAAAATGATCACCTTTTAGGCTACCAAGCAAGTCTTAACAAATTTCAAAGGATTTTGACAACATATAGAGCGTATTATCTGACTACAAAATGTTTTTATTCTCTGTTTCTACTAAAAAAAGTAGACAAAATCATATGTGTGGAACTTTAAAAGCCATATTTACTAAATAACCCATGAGTTGAAATGGAATCATAATACAAATAAAACTATCTATGTAACTAAACCTTAATGAAAATATCAGAACTTGTGAGATGCAGCTAAACTAGGATTTGAAAGTTAATTTCAATTCATGTATTTGCACTTAAGAAAAAAAGGCTGAAAACTAATGATGTCAGCATCCCATTTAAGAAATAAAGAAAAGAGCAATAGAATAAACTCAAAGACAGTAGAGATATAAATTGAAAACAAAGAGAATCAACAAGGCCAAATGAGGGCTCTTTGTAAATATTAATTAGATTGACAAAACCGTGGTAAGAAGAATAAGAAAAAAAAAAAGCCAAATAAAATATATAGATAACTAAAGAAGGGTCAGAGATTTAAAAGATAATGAAAAATATTATGAACCAACTTTATGACAAAAGAAGTTAAAAGTTAGATGAAGTGCAAAAATTGCTAAAAATATATTGACTCAAGAAGAAATGGAAAATTAGTATAGTCTTAGAAGCATTAATCTGCAGTTCAAAAATCTTCCCCTTAAAGAAAGCAAGATGCCTAGATGATTTTACAGGTCAATTCTTGCTAACACTCAAGGAACAGATGATTTCAACCTTACATAAACATTTCCAAAATATATGAAAATGGGAGCACTTCTTACTCTTTTAAAGAGGCTAGTATAACTTTGATGCCAAATCAGAAAAGGAAATAAAATGAAAGACAAATTACAGGCCAATTTTACTCTTGAATATAAAGACAGAAATTCTTTGGAAAATACTGGCAAATTGAATTTAACACATATAAGAAATAGCATATCTCATTATCTAATTTGGTCTATGATAGTTATGAAAGTTTGGTTTAATATTAGAAAATTGATTAGTATAATTCACTACAATAATGGAATAAAGAGCAAAACAATATGATTATTTCTATGGATGTAGAAAAGAAACTACTTGATAAAATTTAACATCCACTCATGATTTAAAAATAAAAGCTCTTTAGCAAATAGGAAATAGACTTTAAATTTCTCTATCTGATAAAAACTAACTACAAAAAGTTTGCAGCAAATATTATTCTTTATGATAAAGAAAGGGAAGAAGAAAGTATGCATGCAGTTATTACTTTTTTGTATACTGTCCGTGATGACCTAGCCATTGCAGTAAGGCAATTTAAAGACATCACATGCGTAACAATTAGAAAGGAAGGGCAAAATTTTAGGGTTGTCTTCATAGTAAACTCAAAGAAAGATACAGATAGATCAATTATTAGAATTAAGAAGATATATTAGCAAGTTTGCTAGATAGGAAATCAACGTAAAATAATTGCTATTCTATATGTCAGTGACAAACAGAAAAATAAACCAATTTTAAAACAAAACATTGACAAATATCAAGTAACTAAGAATAAAGCTATCATAATATATGCAATAATTAGGGAGAAAATGAAATCTTTATTTAAAAAACCCTAAATTAATAAAGAGATATATTGTCATGGCTCAGAGCACTTAACATTGTAAAATATCTCTCCAAATTGATCTATAGATTCAACCTGATTCCTGTGAGTGTGAAGGGTTTTCTTTTGTTGTTGTTGCTGTTGCTGCTGTTTTCTTCCCTCCACCCCCGTGGAACTTGACAGCCTACAGCTAGTTCTAAAGTGAAGTGGACGTTCACAGGGCCAAGAATAGCAAGAGCATTCTTAAAAAAGAAGGTGGGGGACTAGCTCTGTAAAAGATCAGCATTTACTATAAAGCTATAGAAATGAAGACAATGTGATATTGGCACAGAGATAAACAATATGATGTTGAAACAGGAAGAGAACCCTGGAATAGAGAAACACACATATGAACACTAGACATATGACAGAGGTAGTATTGAAGTTCAGTGGGTAAAGGGTGGATTTTTTATTACTTGGTACCGGGATATTTGATTATCTAAATGGTTAGAAATGAAGCTGGAGTCCTTCCTCACACCAAATAATGAACCAATTCCAGGTGGTCTAAATGTAAAAATGAAAGACAACACTATAAACATTTGTAAGACAAAGTAGGAGACTATGTCTGTTCTCCCACAGAGATATTCCCAGAGATTGAGAACAGTTTCCTGAAACATAAATGAAAAGATTGATAAATTCCACAACATTAAAATTCAGAATTTCCATTTATTGAGAGAGAAAGAGAGAAATTGAGAGAAAATAAAGACAAGCCACAGCAGGGAAGATGGCTGCTGCACAAATAATCAACATGGCATGCTTACCCAGAACACATAAAGAAATGTCATGATTAAGTAAGACAAAGACCACCAAATAAAATAAATAACTTTTGCAGAAAAGGAAACATAAGTGGCCTATACACATGTGAAAGTTATTAAAAAAAAAAAAATCAACTCTTGGAGCAGTTGAGGAGCAGTGGACCCTTTTATCCCCTGCTGCTTTCTGTGTAAACTGCTTCCACCACTTTGAGAAACAGGCATGGTATAGTCCATTATAAAAAGTGCACAATCAAAGATTTAGCAATTTCACTTCTAAGACATAGACTCTGGAAAAAATATTCACAAATGTGTACCAACAGAGGTGTATAAAAAACATAGCAGTGATAGTACAACACTGGAATTAATTGCATTATATCCATGCACTGGAATATTATACTGCAGTAAAAATGAATTAATGACAACTGCATGTAACATAAATGTAATATTTAGCACAAAATGCAAGCAGCAGGAGAATAAACGTAGTATAATTCCATTTGGGTAAATTTCAAAACATGGAAAATGAAACAATATGTTTTTGGGGGAATCTATCAAATGAGGTAACATTTTCAAAAAGAGACAGAATGATGATGGTTTTTACTAAAGGGTATGACAGAGGATGGGGCCTAAGGGGACCTAAAGATGGCTAAATCTGCTGGGTAGAGAATACCTGAGTGTTTTGTCTTTTTGTCTCCTCTGCCTAGGCATACAAGTGTTCATCTGGAAGTGTTTAATAATTAATAAAAACTATTTTAGAATAAATGAATAAAGTATCTACCACATCCAACAGCCCTGCCTACAGGTAAACACATGGGAGTTTATGAGATTAAATGACTTGCTTGGTTTCCTTGTTTGGTTATTTCAGAGCCAGTTGGAGCATGAAGCTTCAGAATCGCCTTCCAACTCTCTGTGCACTGCACCAGCTGCTTCCCATAGACTCCTGGTAAAATATGTGAGTATTAAAATGTTTTCATACACATAAGTGGATACGCAATTCCAACCTACTGAAGCAGCCTCTTTTTCCAAGCACTTTCCTTTCTGTTTCTCCCTTGTCAGAACGTAAGGTAGAACTAACACTCCCTACTATGAATTTCTAAAATTCATTTGATAAAGTACCTTGAGTTGTTCAGGTCAAAGGCAAATGTGGACTAGAACTTTACAAAACCTTGTCATGACAATACAGGAAAAAATAATACTATTTTGTGTCATTCAAATTCTGGGTAGCTTTAATCAATCATTCAATATGTTTGTCATAAGCACCTAGTAACTAATCAGCAATCTGATAGACAACATGCTTATTATCCTCAAGGACCTCAAAGCCTAGGTAGGGAAACAAAACAAATACACAGGGAAGAGAGAAAGATCGTGTATAAGCTAAACTGCAATACTAGTATCTAATATCTGCACTTAGATTATGGAAAAAGGAGGTGTCATCCATCTCCAATGGATCAGACTCCCATTGAAGACCAGGGGAGGATAAAGATAAGTATATGGGGGTAGAAAGAATTACTTCTTGACGTTTGTTCATGGTATCAAAAGTAATGAATTTGGTATCAAAAGTAATGAATTTCAAGTTTACCCAATAAGCACATCAGTTTTTGTAGATGTTTATTTCTCACAAGCCCCAAGCTGACCACTGTTGAATGGTATACTAGGTGGATGGTTAGACTGTGGTCCTTTGTGTGCTGAGGATGGCTTTGTTTTACAACCTGATGACTTACGTCCTTGTTGGCCCTAGAATTGTCAATTACTCCTTCCTCATTCTTTGCTCTGTGGCTTACAAGAGAGCTGAAGGAAGAAGAGCCACCACCCATAACATCAGTGGCTGCTAACTGAGGAGTGTTTTAACATGCTGGTACTGCCTATCCTCAGCTTCCAGAAGGTGGAATCTTGTGATAGTGGAAAGACAGTAGAAGAGAGGAAGGTATGCCAGTAACCAGCGATGCCCAGCTGGCTCTACTAGGATTACGTACAGCCTGTATTTGTTCTGATTGGTGAGTGTCTGTGCCATGGTTGATATTATTTGAAAACCATTCTGGCTACACACCAGTTGTAAAAAATAAGGCACACTGTTGTCTTTTCTAGAATAATGTAAGATAACAAATTTGTTATCAAGCTAGAAAATGAAAGTAAAAAAAATATGAGCACTGGTAAATCTCACTGTTTATAACAACTCAGTTGAGCCATTTACATCTTGTTTTGTTAAAAAATATGCAACCCAAAATAGAAGTACTCAATCTATTGGAAAAATGTTAATATGATTTTTTTTTTTCTTACTTGTTTAATTAAGGCCTAACCTTATAGCAGAGTTTCTCAAGCTCAACACTGTGGGCATTTGGAGCTTGGGATAATTTCTTTGTTGTCGGGGGCTTTTGTGTATTGTAGGATGTTCAGTAGCACCCCTGGCTTTTATCCCCCAGATACCAGTAACACCCCTACTCCCAGTTGTGAGAACCAAAAAGGTCTCCAGACTTTGTCAAATGTCCTCTATGGAACAAAATCACCCCCCTAGGGAACCACTGCCTGAGACATTCCACTGTGATTTTCAAGTAGAACCTGCCACAGACATTTTATTCACGTGGTGTCAGTGGAGTCAATCACCTGTCTACATGCCTCACACTTAATGAAACACAGCTTTCATTTAAGCCATCTATCAAAAAAAATTTCTTAAGTATTTTCTGTTTATTTCTTAAGTTTATGCTCTTGAGTTTATGTTCAGCTGCCACTGAGCCCTTTTTTTATAATTGTAAGTTGGGAAACTCACCTGAAGTGGAGAGAAATGGTAGGAGTACCTACCTTGTGTTGGAGATAGGTTTAATGTGGGTCATGAGTACTGAGAACCAGATTTAAGATGATGTTGTCCTACAAGAGTCCCAGATCACTGCCATCCCAGCTTCCAGGAAACTTGATATAAATTTCTCAGTAGCTATACAAGAAAACAACTGCAATAAATTGCTTATTAATGTCTACCATGTGCCAAACCTTTGAAGAATCACTTGGTTCCTCAAAAGCAGTTAGGATTCTTGTTGCAAGCCATAGAACACTCAAGTGGTTTAAGCCATGGGGAATTCATTAGCTCATGTAATTGTGAAGTCTAAAAGTAGGGTGAGTTGGTTTGTTCTCAAGGCTCATGCTGTCATCGGGCCATGGCTCGGTTTCCCTGTGGTTCTCTTAGTTTTGCCCTCCTCTAGGTGACTGCATCATCCTCAAGCTGGTAGCCAAATCTCTGCCATCAGTTCCTGGGGCCACATGTTTCCCCAGCCATAGGTTCTCTTTCCTCCATTTGCAGAACAAAAGCCCACTTAGGACACAGGTTGAACCCACCTAAGACACAGGTTCTGCCCCTGGATCAATCACTACCATGACGGTGATGTTTTGCTCTGACCTGTCCAGGCTGGTCGCATGTGCCCATTTCTGAACCGGTCACTGTGGATGAGGGGCACTTAGGCAGAACCAAACAAGTCCTGACCTTGGAGCAGGGGGTGGGGACAATCTCATCCAGACCATATGACTTCTCCATAGAGGGTGAATTAAGTAAGTGCTGGGGTGTCAATCACGATACCCACCACCCCACAGTGGTGGCGTGTTGAAAGTGCTGTAGCACATGGGGGAGCAGCAACTTAAAAGATTAAAAGAGCTGCCACACTGGGGCGGGGCGGGAGGTGGCACAACCCTCTCTAAGCTTCAGTAACTCTTAGCAAAGGGTCTGTATTGGGGCTGGAAGCAGGGGCTGGAGCGCCTAGCCCAGGAAGACAGACACTGGACAGAACAGGAGTGTGATTTTAGTTTCTACTGCCTCCGGGCTGTTTGTCCTCACACCGTTTCCTCATCCTTCTCCAGCTCTACTCTGTGCCACAGTGGGACACATGGCCCCAGACTGCATTTCCCAGGCTTTCAGATTAGTTGACCTCTTAGCTGGATCTGACCCATGGGAGGCACTCACAGGAATTAGGAGGGTAGAGGAAAGGGAGAGACCAAGGCATTTGTCCCACCCCTGTGCCTCAGGCAGCATCTCCAGCAGTGATCGTGTCTCTTCTAAGTCCATGACTCCAAATCCCGCTGGACAGATCTGGTATGCTTCCAAAATCCTCCCAGAATCCCTGGTCTGTGGGTCCTCACACAACTTCATCTTCCCTCTGTCCCTCCAACCAAGGTGTGGTAACAGTTCCCTGCAGTTGCCAGTCTCTGGGTGGCACCACCATCCCCTGTTTGGCTTCTCAGCCTTTCCAGTCACATCCATTCCCCACACCACCAATTCCCAGCACTAAACTTCCTCTAGTTTAAATACTTAGAGTAGTTTCTCTTTCCCTGGTTGTTCCTAACCCAACCCTTAAATTTTTTCTCAGTGTAGTGTGGCCTGGAGAAGCAAGGGTTACATGTTGAACTACGTTAAGCTGAGACCTCCAGGGTGTTACTGACCCAATCTCTACACTTCAGTAAGCAGCTCTCCGTTGGAAATTAAAATGCATCTTCTTTAGTTTTTCTTCCCATCTCTAGAGTCAGGGATTGAGGGGACGGTGTCCTTGGGGATGAGGTATTGTGATTGTCAATAGCAGTAATGACAACTGATGGAACGTTTAGGTTTGATTTACAAGGAATGCTGGATTTGCATTAGTGTGGTGGGTTTAAAATAACATGCATGCATTAGATGATATTCAGATTTAATGGAAAAATAATGACTGCATTAAATCAGGTTTTATTGTTATGGAGGGTTTTAATTTGGCAGGACCACTTTCCTTTTGTGATCTAGAAAGGGCTGAATTGAGGAAGGTGGAGCCTTCACGCTGGTTCTTGACCTATATCCATTTTTTACTCACCCAGAAATGATTGCACCTTTTAAACAGGTTAACCTTTTTCTTTCCGTTTTTTTCCCCTTAGAAGATGGTTTTTACTTTTTAAAACCTCACAGATTAATTTAAAAGTAATAAAAATTAAACAGAAGTCATTGTTCTTCCTTGCTTTATGAAATGGAGTTTCCATTGTGGGTTTTTTAAAGAGGAAATGCATCATTAAAGTCGTTGCATTATTTATCAGAGAAGCTAATGAAATCATAACTACAGTAACTGAACACACGCAGCACAGCACTTGTTTGAAACACTGCCTGTAAAACACCAGTTAATCACCGTAGGACCAGTGCTTTTTATACTTCATCTCATGAAATAAAAATCATTGCAGTGTTTGTGTAAAGACTTCCAAATTCTCGACTTTTACCAAGTTTCGACAGTTACAGTTATGGGGTGACCATGAAGTTTGGTCAGAATTTGCTAGTAGAGGCAGGCTCGACCATAGATTTTAATGGGACTTCAAAAGATTTTTAAAAGATTGCCTCCCATCTTGCTTGTCTCTTGTTTCAATGTTACCTGTTAATTTATTAATCTTTCCACCTGCCTAGGTCAGCTGTTTTTACAGGGATAAAAGCTATCACTGTAGAGAGAGAAGAAACCATGCCAATATGTAGTACAGTCCATGATTTTACAAAGGGGGAAGTTGAAGTCAAGGATGTAAGTGACTTGCTAAGAGCAGGCAAGATCCAGATCCTTCCTGGTTGCCTCACTACCTACCTTGTGGCAGCTTGGAAACCAGGGGCGCTGAGTTTGGAGGCTCTGAAAAGATCTCAGAGTCCCAGGCTAATAAAAACCTCAAGAGGTGATCTGTTCCAAGGACAGCCTGCTCCTGGGACAGCTGCAAAGCTGCCCGCTCTGTCCTCCATGCCAACATCCCACTGTATCTGCCACCCCTCCTGATCCATGTCCCTGCATCTGTAGTTTGCTCTCTCTTCAATCCTTGTCTCTTTTCCCCAACCTCTCCTCCCATTGAGGAGCTTGACACCTGGCAAGTGGACTTTCTTTTTTTTTTTTTTTTTGAGATGGAGTTTCTGTCTTGTTGCCCAGGCTGGAGTGTAATGGTGCGATCTCAGCTCACTGCAACCTCCACCTCCTGGGTTCAAGCCATTCTCCTGCCTCAGCCTCCCAAGTAGCTGGGATTACAGGCATGCGCCACCATGCCTGGCTAATTTTGTATTTTTAGTAGAGATGGGTTTCTCCATGTTTGTCAGGCTAGTCTCAAACTCCCGACCTCAGATGATCCACCCACCTTGGCCTCCCAATGTGCTGGGATTACAGGCGTGAGCCACCGTGCCTGGCCTGGCAGGTGGACTTTTATGGGCATGAGAGCAAATCTGCATCACCAGACTTATAGGAAGACCCCTTAGGCATTTACTGGAGGATTCTGCAGTATCCCATTGAGGCTATCTGAGGGCCAGGGCTGTGGAGTGACCTGGAATTTCGGTGTCTTCCATCTAGTATTAGTGGTCGTTTTATAGCGATGACAAAGACAAGATCAAGCCACTGATGTTTTGACATGATCAGAATATTGGGCTAAAATACGCCAAATCTTACACAGACTTGTAGCCTTCATTTAGTCCATTTTAACTCTGCTTACTCCTATAGTTAGTTTCTGACTTTTGGGACTGTACACCTAGCAACTTCCTCCATCCTGTCTCTCTCCTTCTCACCCTCCTGGAAACTGCTTCATGTCGTGACTGAGAGAGGGGTCTCCATATGACACCAGCCATCCACCCCCAGAGCTCCAGTTGATTGGTCCTGGGAGAGACATCTGACCTAAGTCACATCAAGGAGGACCTTCCTGGATCAGTCATTTTATGATCAGTTTCTACAGATGATGAATAAACTGCAGGCCTAACATTTGGAAGCTATTGCAGACAACGTCTAGCAAGTCAACAAAAAGAGAAAGAGTGCAGCTGATAGGTGGAGAAAAAGTGAGCTGAGAGTTGGTCAGCATGTGCTTGGTTCGCTTTGTTCCTGAAGCACAGCTGCACACACCCTACCTTCAATGCAGCCTGAGCAGGTGACTTTCTCTATGAGTCAATCATTTCCTCTTAAGCTCCAGATCTAATTGTGTATCTGACGCTGCAACCACGGACAGCCCATTGATTGATTGATCTCTTTCTTCATTCATGGGTGTGTGCATACATTCAGAGATGGTTGTCAAGCACCAAGTGTCACACCTTTCTGGGCTTTCCCATCCTGTCTTGCTCAGATTATCCACCCATCTTTTCATAATTTCCTCTTTATTGTCTGGTTTTGTTCATGTCACACAAACAAGGAAAAACCATATGTTTAATAGCTATTTTAGTTTAAATGAATTAGAAAAAATTGACGAGAAGGGGCCTGGCGTATGAGTTAATGACAGGCCTTAGGAGGTAGGACACTGCTAAGGATTTGTGAGCATGTGATTAAGTAATCTGTCACCAAGCTTTATGGCACATTTCTTATTCACTGGAAGCTACCAAAGACAGAGAAGGTATAGTCTTTGTTCTTGAGATGCGAATAGTGAGAGAAGTGGGAAAGGATTAAGATAAATGTGAAGTATTGCAAATAAGCAAGGGAGATCTATGTAAGGGGAAGTGATTTGGACTGCCTAACACCTAAGGAGTGCTGATCTGCTCTTTCTGAGATCAATTTGTACCGTTATAGCACTTTTCATTCAGAGTTCTCAAGGTGTATGATAAATATCAACTTATCATGGCTCACTATCCCCTTGGGCATAAGAGATTTAGAATAAGGCATAACCATGGGCCAGAAGGGATGGGAAACATACTTAATAGATGTTCTATGGGGATTTTGGTACGTAGAATGTAATTACCTGTACTGGAACTCGGCCAGAATACCGCAAGTGAATGACCTATCTGACTTGTGATCCAAGGCTATACTTATATCACTCTGTCAGCTCAAATGCAAGGGAGAATTGAGGTTAGTATCATTATCCATTTTCACTGCATATATTTCTTTCACTATGATCCATGAAAATATTTTATTCTTGAATTCCTCAAACTCACTCTGTGCAAGCTGGATGCATCCCACAAAGCCTGCATCCAATGCAATGCATCTCTCCCACATCATCTGTAGTCATCTTTCCACTTGTCTTTAACTCCTGACTTTTCCTTCCTGCCCCACCCCAGAGCCTGCATAAGTGATGAGCAAGAGAACCTGTCCCGGGTGGGGTTTCAGAGAAGACAGATGATGATACATTCTTTGTGTACTTCCCATTTCCCTGCTTCCCTCATTTCCAACTTGGACTTCTCATGACTTTTCCAGATGCTGCCTGGATTCCCTACATTCTTTCCCGGCTCTCATCTTCTCACAGTTCAACAATCTCTCAAGACTTAGGTCAGGTTGATCAGAAAGGCCAGTTCTGATCGGACCGCACTCACACTTAGGCACTTTATCCAATAGTGAAATGGACCCAAACTTCACAACTCTTAAGGTCAGATATATGATATGGAGCATTTGTTTGGTAATAAAAATGTTATTTCTGGCTTTGAGCTTCCATTTTATCCTGATACAGAAAATGGGATCTCGTTATTTCCAAGTAAACTCATCAACTTTCATAATTTCTCAATCACTTCAGGTTAAAATTTTAGCCACATTTGGAATTTGTGTTTCCTCATTGTCTTGCAGATTGCTGCTAAGCTTCAGGAAGAGGCTCAAATGTCATTTGGTCGCTTCTTGTTCTCTAACTGCTGAGGTTCCCTGCGGCTGTCCCTTGAGATGGGCTTTGGGCTGCCTGGTCCTCAGACAGGGCTACGTCTGCCCAGTGGCTGGCTGAGCTGCAGCCCTGTGCTCATTGGAGGCCTATTGGGTGGTTGAAAGGAAGAAGACTCCAGTTCTGACTCATACATCTTCTTCCTAATTCTCTTTTCTTTATTCTTGAACCCCTAGCTTTTGAGCTTAACCCTTCGGAATGGGAGACTTTGTTTTCTGTCTTCTTTCTGATCTTCTCATTCTCCTTCCCACATCCCTGGAAAAATGACAGGTTAATGTTTGTAGCCCATGAGAGGGATCACTAAAAAGAAAGAAAAAGGATGTCTTAGTTAGTATCTCAAAATGTCATCTCTAAGTAAGCCAAATTCTTCTATCACCTGTATTTTGAATTTACGTAAAAAACTAAGAACTTGCTGGAGATGTTTCAGACAAAACCTTAAAAAAGATATAACGTAGAAGTCTCTATTTTCTTGCAAGAACCACTAGGATGTAGGTGGGTGGAAGGACAAGGAGGATAAGCCAAAGTTGCCCAGTGTGTATTGATAAGAGTGGCTATGTCAGAAATTAAGATTTTTTCCTTAGTTACAAGTAGAACTGGGATCAGTCCATTTTCGCAAGTGAAATGCTAGACCAAGATGACAAAATTAACAATATTGAGAGTTATCAGCGTTATCAGATTTGATGAGGGCTTATCAAATAGAGGTCGAGAAGTTACCCACACTAGGAAGAAACATATTTATTCTCACGGTAGAACATTATTAGGTAGAAATATCTGAGACCACTCTCATCAATCAGCAAGGGAGAAAAACTACATCTCCAGCATTAATGTTTATATTTACCTGTGTGCCTGTAGCTCTCAGCCTTGTCAGTACCACTGGTGGATTCCAAGTTGCTGGAGATGGCCTTGGACTGTCTGGTCCTCAGACGTGGTCACCTCTGCCCTGTGGCCACTCAGGTAGTCCACTTGAACTTGGTTTTGAAAAGTTTGTCTAAGAAAAGAGAATATTTTCTTTTGAATCTCAGTATTTTTAGTTTAACAGCTTATAATCTTCCTTTGGCTGAAATATCTGTCTTGCACGACTGCCATTTCTTTTTTAACTTTTGCAAGTCACATAATCAGAATATAACTCACATTGCTTAAGCACTAAGAAAGAAGGAGTACATTATGTGTTAGAACAAAATGCATGGTCAACACTAGGTGATTTTGGTGTGCTGGGGGCAGGGAGAAGGGGTCATGGTGAAATCAGAGGAAGTGAGGTGAGTGCCTACAAGAGGCCTATTAAATGATCTGGGAGTGAGATTGGAGATGAAAATCTTTGTAAGCCATTTTTTTTTTTTTTTTGAAAAGCTATACTTAGTAACTGTAAAATATTTTGGAAGCTGTGTTAACATGTCTGGTCACCAAGAAAGTAAAAGTGTACTTATTTACTCTACTGTCGTCTTAGGATCAAATTTATTAGGTTGGTCTTAGTGCATAAGAATGCAGCATATTCCCAAGTCATTCTGCTAAACACCAACACTAACATCTGTCAGATGTTAAAGGGTGAGTAATAGCAAAGTTCTCATCTATAGGCAACAGAAGCTGACCCTGGATGACTTAAGCAGGAAAAGGAGGGTATGCCAATTTGAAATCTTGTTGGAAAATCTGGAGAACAGGTTGAGAAAATGGGCAGGAGTGAAAGGACAGGCAGGTGGCCAGAATCACAGCCAAAATCACACCATGGGGACAGCCTTGTGGGGATGCTACTGCCACTATTTGTAGACACCTAATACCCAATACTTCCTTTGTGCCACCGATGGCTCTCACACTGAGCCTGTGCCTCTGTCATGGCCATCTGGATGGATCTCTCTTGTCCCTGCTTCTCTGCCACATTCTTCAGAGTCAACATCCAACGAGGGAGCATCCAACTGACCCTGTCCAGAGTGTGTGATACACTAGTCCCATGAACTGAGGCAGATGACACTCTGCTCTTTGACCTTCAGTGGTGACAGTAGGTCTTGGCTCCTGGCAACAGTCACACAACTGGGGATTCCCCAAACATAGGAAGACGCTTCAGATTCCTGGCAGCCAAAAAATGATAAATGACAACAGGATATTACATAAGAAGAGCTTCCGTGGTCAATTAATTTTGGAAAATGCCAGGTTTGACAGATTTTACCATAGGGCTTTTAAAAAATTTGATTGCATGCATGGGGAATCTCCGGGAAGGATTGTAGGATCCCTCCCTTCTTTATTGTCTTGTATGAGTGTTCTGTGGAATACATTTTACAATTCAGTACTTCAAAGCAACAAGACTTTTTCTTGCTCTTAACCTCAGCAAACCAGTTTCTTTATGGATGCATGCAACGTTTCTAGGTATGTGAACTAGAACTGCAGTTATGAAAACTTTAAGGCTGTACTGAGGCCTCATGATTGGTTTATATCTCACCATGAGGGTAAGATTACTATTATATGCCAGCAGCACCTACCCAAGGCTTGCCCTTCTTGGATATATCCAAGAAGTTGTAGATATATCACCACCATGCAATTTTCTGTATTGAAGTTCTCCTTTTGTTTTTGGCTGACTATCCAACCTGCCTGAACACATTAATGCAGCTTTACAAAACGTCCAAGAGACTAGCTTGTGTCTGACAGACCCTACATATAGCAGAGGTGGATGTTGCCAAGATTCAAATTCTTTGATAACTCAAAACAAATGTCCTGCTTATTTTTATAGCACTACAATGTAAGGATACATAATTCAACAACCAAACAACAGCTGACCTTTAAGCCATGTTTGGCACAGAAAACTGCTCCTATCTATATTCATAGATGATGTCTAAACTTTAGGTCAGAGTCATATTTTATTTGAGAATTGGTAATCTGAATATTATATCTTCACATGCAAATCCAAGGCCCAGCTCTCTAGGCAGTGGAGGCAAATACAAGTTATGAGTTTGACTTAAATCAGCACTGAAAGTTGAGTTTTTAAAAATATAGTGTTTCTTTTATCAAATCTCCCTACATGAAAATAGAAATTTCTTATTATCCTTCAACTTTTATAAAATACAAAGCTAACACTATGAGGTAGACTCATTCACTCAAAAATATTTGTTTGGGCCCATGCTATGCCAGGCTGTGTGCTCAATATGGGAGATAAAATGGTGAATAAGGCATACTCCACACCTTTAAGGAGCTTACACTTAAACTGTTGATTTGATATCTATTTGTTTATTCCAAAGACTTTTGAGGCATACTACATTTCAAACACGGTGCTAGGAGCTCAGGATAAAGAAGTGAACCGGAAAATAATGGTTTCTACTCATCGGAACATACTCCACACCTTTAAGGAGCTTACACTTAAACTGTTGATTTGTTATCTATTTGTTTATTCCAAAGACTTTTGAGGCATACTACATTTCACACACGGTGCTAGGAGCTCAGGATAAAGAAGCGAACTGGAAAATAATGGTTTCTATTCATCGGAACATAAGCCTAGATAGGGAGGCTGAAATTAAACCATACATCACACAATTATTTGTAGAATCATGCTTGTGATCAGAGTCACAAAGTAAAAGACCAGAATGCTGTGAGTATGTGATGGAACATGTTCTTTGGGGAAGTGGCCTGTGAGGTGTGCTCAGAAAGACGATCAGGAATAAGTGTGATGGAGACACAGAGAGAGGATGTGAAGGTAGAAATAGAGTGTTAGAGCCGAAGAGACTTTTGCTGGTGCCAGAGGAAGAGTGGCACAAATGACGAAGAAATGGGTGGGGCCTGGCCAGGCAGAGCCTTGGAGACCATGGGTGGATTTTGGTCTTCATCTTAGAGGCAACAGGAAGTCATGAAGAAATTTTCATTAGGAGGATGACATAATCGTAATCCTTCAACAGGAAGTCATGAAGGAATTTTCATTAGGGGGATGTGCACTTTAGAAAGACCACTCTGCCCTGCATGTTGAATGGTTTGAAGGGGCAATAATGGATGCAGAAATATCAGCCGGGAGGTTATTCCACTTTTCTAGGTAAAAGTCACAGTAGTGGAAGAGACAATGGTAAGAGATATATAGACATGAAGTATGAACATTCTTAATCAACAGGACATGATGCTTATTTTAACGAGAGAGAGAGAGAGAGAGAGAGAGAGATTTAAGAGAAATAAAAGTAAATTGCTAAATGCAGTATGGTGAGCCAAAGGCTATCAAGGACAGTAGAGACACCTAGCCAGTCACTGTCAGCAAAGGCAAATACAAGGAAGCATGTGACCTCAAGTTGTATATTGTTTATTTGAAGAGACTAGATAGAAATAATAAAAAGTTAACTCACAATCAAGGCAGTGAATAGCAAGCATCAAATGAGTGCTTTGGGCATGATGGTTTGTGGGTGTTCACTGCTTAGTTGTGGATTGGTGCAGCCAGGGAGGCTTGCTGCAGTGGGTAACACCAGCTGGACTCAGGCAAAGAAAGGAAGAGGAGCAATTCTGTTGGAGAGAACATGTGGAAGAAGGTGACGAGGAAATAAGAATAGGCTAAGCATGACAGGGAGTATCAAACTAATTATATCAAAATGGGAGATTCATTTGGAGGAAAAGTGGTGATAAATTTGGAAGGGTAGCCTGGGGGCAGCAATGGGGTTGCAGCATTTCTATTAAAAATGCATAAAAGCTGATTTATAACTGGATTCTCATGAGTAGGCTAGAAATCTCATGCAATAGGAAAGGCTCAAGTTCTAATCTCCTCCGACCTTCTCTACCATGGAACATTGAAACAGATAAAAGTCCTAGTCCTTCTCCCTGACCCCTGATCAGATCAGAGTGTCCCATGAAATGCATGTTGTTTATGTGTCTGTAAGGTATATACTTGAGAGAAGTCCCTGAGAGGACTGGGAACTCTGAATTTACATTAGTGAGTTGGGCAGTTTCCTTCTCCTGTGAATAAAGCAGAGAGTCCATGGTCACAGTCACACTACCTCTGCAAATCAAACACATTTCTGACTAACAGTTGAGTCTCTAATGGATGCTCCCAGATGATTAGCTCTGGGAAGTGTTGACCTCTGTCCTGGAGGTCACAGAAAGGCTATAGATAAGAAATTATCAATTAGAACTGATAGAAATAGAAGTAATTTTAGACTAAGTCTAAGACAGCATGGGACAAGAAGAAAAGGAGTGGATTTGACATAGAAGAACTTGGTTTCAAGTTTCAGTTCCATGTTATCTTGGGCAAGTCCACACAATCCTTTAGAGGTGCCACATCTTTACTTGTAAAGATATTCATACCCTAGGCATTGACAATACCTGTAATAACTGTAACCATCACCAAAGCCTCAATTTTAAGTCTTCTACTGTGATTGTCATTTCCTATTCTAACTATTCACTTACTTTGGTACCCTCATGATACTTCCTCAATTTCATCAAGACCTTTGATCCACTTGACTTCTTTTCACTACCAGCATTTTTCTCCTCTGTTCGTTTCCCTTCTCACTCCACTTACAGTCTTTGGTCTATCACTTTAGCCCCTTCCTTGCTGACCTCTTCAGGTCCTTTTCCCATCTTCCTCCTCTCTCCTCTCTTGGCAAACCCCAAACTGTGGTTGAGCTTATCCAGTCTTCTTTTCCATCTCCACATTTAAGCAATTAAATGTTGACAGAGAGGCACCCAACTGGCCAAGATGAATTTCTTTTCAAATTTATGGCAACATATAGCAATGAATCTGTGACACTGCTTGACAATGTTTCCTAATATCTTGGTAATTTCTATTTCACTAGAATAACTAATTTCTAAAACAATGACTTCACATAATCTCTTCTCTCCTGAAATTTATACCGTTTCTCCCCTAACCTTACTAGCAGTAAATAACCTGGTTTCATAATTTGTTTAGAAGCTTGCATCTGAAAGAGTGCCCCAGCTCATCTTCCCACCACTGACTGTGCCATCTGTTTATCTCTGTCCGTCTTCTCAAACTTCCCTCTATGACGGTGCTTCCACTGTGTCCCTGCTCTGAGCAATGGCCACCTTGAACTCTACTTGGGAGGGTCTCTGTGCCCATTGTGGGGCTTCGCTCCATTAGTTGTTCCCTCTCTCTTGCATTATCAACGGCTCCCTCATTCCTGGGCCATTTCTGTAGCACATGAACATGTTCAGGTAGCTCTTTTCCTAAAACAAGCAAACAAACAAATAAATATTTTTTAAAAGGAATTAAAGAAAAAGGAAATCTTTTGAATCCTCGTACCCTTCTAGCTTCTACCTACCCATCCACACACCCCTCTCTCCAAAAAGCAAATTTCTTTTCCAAGGGATTGTTGCTATGGTCTGAATGTTCATGTATCCCCGAAATGCATATGTTGAAACTTAATCACTAATGTGATGGTCATGGGGGCAGAGCCCTCATGAATGGGATTATTGCCCATGAAGGTGCCATCTGTGAGAAAGTGGGCTCTGACCAGACACTTAATCTGACACCAGTGCCTTGATCTTGGACTTTCTAGCTTCCAGAACTGTGATAAATACATTTCTGTTGTTTATAAGCCACCCAGTTTTTGGTATGTTGCTGTAGCAGCTCGTGTAGACTAAGACAGTTGTCCATACTTTCTGTTTCGACTTCAGATCACTTCCGATTCATCCTTCCTTCTAGGCAATAAGGCTTTTGCCCCTCATATAAGCACTTCTCTTTCCTGTGGCTTTTAGGATACCCCACTCACTTGGTTTGTTCCTGCCTCTTGGGTTACTCCTTTCAGTTTCCTTTTTGATGCCTCTTGCTCGTTTTTGATCTGCTTATGTGAGAGTTCCTCAAGGCAGCTCTAACACTTCTCTCCTCTGTAAGATCACCTTTGGGTGACCTTATTAAGTTCCAGAGCTTTAATTAAATGTTGTCTCTATGTTCACAATTCCCATGCCTCTTTCTTCTGCACTGACCTCACCCTATATTTAGTCTCTTGTATCCACTTGTATCTTTCATAGCTCCAGGTCTATGTGAGAGGAATTTCGTACTTCACTCAAAATGTAACACTGGTTTTCATCCCAAATTTGCTCCTACCCCACCCCAGTCTTCAATATCTCAACAAATGGCTCCACTGTTTGCTCAAGTCCCAAACTTGAGTCGTCCCTGATTCCTCCTTTCCCATCACTCCCCTGCAATCAATACATGAGGGATTTTTGTCAGTTCCACTTCCAAAATGCATCTTGCATTTATTTACACTCAGTCTCTACTGGTGATGCCTTACCTGAGCCACCATCTCCTCTCATCTGTATTTTTTTCAGAAGCTTCCTGTTTTTTTTTCTTGACTTCTTTTTTTTTTTTTTTTTCCTACAACTCGTTCTCCATCAAGCAGACAGGGTAATATTTTTAAAACATAAACTATGTCACACTACACCCTTCAGAGAGTTATTATGTCACTGCAGGGAAAGAAAAACAGAAATGAAAACTCCTTACCATGATGGTTCTAACCTATGTATGGTCTAGCTTCTTCCTTACACCCCATGGAATCTCATTCTATTCTTTTCCTCATTCACTGAGAGTCAACCACTGGATTTTTGTTCTTTGAATATGCCAAGCTCATTCCTACCGTAGGACCTTTGCAACTGTGGTCTCCTTTTGCCTGGATTGCTGTCCCCCTGGCTTTCCAAGGATGGCTTCTCCTCTCTAGCTCTCCTGTTGAAATGCTCCACCCTCAGAGAGGCCATCCTCAGCCATCCATCATGAAGCTGGCTTCCATCTTGTTATTGTCTATCACATGCTCCTGTGTAGTGTTCTCATACTGCTAACCACAGTCCCCAATTCTCCACTGGTTTAATGTCTGCCTTGCCCACTAGTATGTAGACTCCATGAGGGGAGAGCCTGTGTGTTGCCCCCTCTATATTCTGGCCCCTAGCACAGTGCCCATTGGAGTCTTAGTAGATACCTGTTGAATAAAAAGCAGTACTGAATGGGCCAAGCAGGAAGGGATGGAGAGTTTAGATATGAAACGAGGGCAGATCCTCGGACATTCACAGAGAGAAACCACGGCTCGCTTTGGGTTTGCCAAACAATCCCATAGTCCTGCCCAACACCCAGTACATGGACAATGCTACCCAAGTCTTTTTTCGGCCTGTGAAAATTTGAAAGCCCCTTGTTAAGACTCCCCTTGGAATAAAGTTATGTAAATATTTTGAGTGGTCAAAGTGTGACTGTTTACAATGTTTAAAATACTTTTCTAACAAACCATTTTATGAGATGTCTTCACTTTCATGCTCAACTTTTCCACTTATCTCTCAGTAAAGCCTTAAATAACTCTTCCATCTGACTTTCCTCCAGAAGCACTGCTAGTTAATACTGGCTCTAAAATGGAGTTTTACTGAACACTGTAAGTGTGAGAAAGAGCTCACATCTTGGTCTGCAGGATCTGGAGGGAACCTGGAGCTCCTTTCATCAAGAGTTGCAGAGCTTTCTATTCTTCTAGGAAGGAGGCTTCTTTTGTGAGCCTGCTTCTGGGCTTAGCTCCTCGCTTGGGCTCTGGGGTATACTATGTTGAGAGAGAGGACAAGTTTCACACTCAAGACTGAAGGCCACCCTACCTCTAAGGTCATTCTGCTACAGTGGGGGTGTTTTCTGAGCCTCTGAATATCTTGTGAGTGATACAAAGATGCAGACTCTTGCTGGGCAGTAGACCCTGAAGAGCCTGCCGGCCTGTTAATTAAGCTCACGGACTGTGGAGCCAAGCTGCCCGGGCTTGCATCTCAGCTCTTCCACTCAATCACAAGGTCAGCTTGGGCAAATTATTCAGCCTCACTATACATTGATTTCTTCACCTGAAAAAGGGGGAGGATGATAATTGTACTTATTTTTAGGAAGTTGTGTTGTAAAGATTAAATGAGATAATAGAGTAAGTGCTTCATAAATGTTATCAATTGTTGTTGCTGCTGTTGTAGGCTGAATATACTGGCATCTTTGTCCAGTCACAGTCTTTTCCACTGAACCTATTTCACCCATTTATACCCATGTTTTGTTACTCAGCATTCAGACTCTATCCAGTCCTGTTGATCTATCTTCTCTCTCTCAGAACTGATTCCTCAATTTTCCCTCATTTGAGCTCCACACCCTGCCCTTGACTGATAACTTTGTTTAACTGGCTTTCTTGCCCATGTCTTTGAATGGTCTCCCTTGGATATAGCTTTTCATATGATAGGTTAAAGACACTGCACTTTCACACTGCCCTGGCCCTCTGGGATCATCAGGATATGAGACCTTCCCTGCGTAGTGAAGAATGACTGTGGAGGACCCTCATCCTTGTTGCTCCAAGTGGACTTTCATCAATTCCTTAAATCTTTAGCATTGAGCTGGAATCACGTGGCGGTGGCACCGTGTGTTGGGGTGGGAAATGGCGTTGACTAGAGGGCACCCAGCCATCCAGGGGGTATCAAAAGAAAGAAAGGGGACTTTGTTTGTTGAGGTAGCTTTTTATGTGTTGGCTCCCTTCTCTCTTTCTCCGAATCTCCTTCTGCCTCATTGTTGACAGAGATTGGGTGGTGGCCTTGTCTGGAATATCTGACCCATTATATTTTTACACATAATTGGAACCAGACACAGTATGGATTCTTTGCTCTTGTTTGAGCATATGACAAATGATCCCATATTCATGCAGTATTGTTATAATCCAGAAAATAATCAGGCATTTCCTGGTACATTGAAGGATAATTCATCTGGCCTTCTCCTAGGAAGTTATCCAACCCCTTTTCTGTTGAGATGTTCTTCATTGTTTTTCAATTATCTTCAAGCATCCTCATTCTGTCCTGTGTTTCCATTTAAAAGTTCAGATTTTTCCAGGAGAAGAATCCCCAGCCAATCATCTTGGTTGTCAGTGGCTGAGACAAAGCATCACTGGTGGTAAACGAATGCAGCTGAAGCTCCCAGAAAATTCTTCAGTGTGGCATTTACTGCTTGTTGGGATTTCCAGAACAGGATGCTGCCATTCTTTAGTGAATGTAATGTGCTGTGCCATGGACTCATTGTGAATGAAGAACTGCTGAGACTTCTGAGTTTTCTCAGAAATGTCATTGCTTACTATGCACATGTAGTTAGAGTTTATGAGGATCAGGAATGCGAGTTTTATCCACCACAGGCTCCACGCACCGTGTTCAAATGATGAATTCCTGGTTAATTTTCTCACTCTGGCTCTGTGAAAACTCTTAGCTCTAAACTGCTGCAGTTCTTTAAAAGATTCCCTGGCAATCCCAGAAGCCAGGAAAGATTTAATTTCAAACAAGAATTTTGGAGTTTGTGTCACTAAGTCCTTTATTTAATTACAATAACACATTGTTTAAGTTAGCTTTCCTTGGAAAAAATAAGGGTTTAAATGAAGGGGAAAATATTATGTCAAATAGACAAAGTTTTGAGAGGCTGAAAACTATTCCCTTTCCCCAAAGACAATTCTAAAGCCTTCATGAACCCTTTCTCCTACTGGTCCATTTGCTCAAGCTGTGGCATTAATCTAGGAGCAGTTTCTCTGCCCCTTTACTTGAGTTAGGTCTAAAAGAGAAGTACTTTCTAAGGCCCAGGCAGGCATCGAATCAGCGTCCTACAGGGCTCGAAGGAGTTCTTTTAGATTTATAAGAAGTGAATGTTTATAACTAGACGCCATCAGTTTCCATATCTTAAAAACATCAGTTTTAGCAGGCTATATTAAGCATATCTGTATAGTCCAGGAGAAAATTGGTGGTGGTTAACTGTAGCCCATCAAATGATGGAAAGACAGACCAGAATTCAAGTAGTGGTTATAAGAACACATTGTTAGATCAATTCTCCATCTTTTTTTTTTTTTTTTTGAGATGGAGTCTTGCTCTGTCGCCCAGGCTGAAGTGCAATGGCACCATCTCAGCTCACTTCAAGCTCTGCCTCCTGGGTCATACCATTCTCCTGCCTTAGCCCGCGAGTAGCTGGGACTACAGGCGCCCGCCACCATGCCCAGCTAATTTTTGTATTTTTAGTAGAGGCAGGGTTTCACTGTGTTAGCCAAGATGGTCTTGATCTCCTGACCTGGTGATCCACCCGCCTCGGTGCTCCAAAGTGCTGGGATTACAGGCGTGAGCCGCTATGCCCGGCCTCAATTCTCCATCTTTCCTTGCCTTCCTCCCTCCTTATCTTTTCCCTCCCTCCCTCCTTTCCTTCCTTCCAAGTTAAAAGTTGTCTTCAAGATGGGTAGAGTTGGTAGATTTGGGGACACTGAGGTCTAACCTTTATTTTAAAAGTCCTCTTCACCCCAAGCCAAGTTCAAGGCAGAGCAATAAAAATATGTCCCAGTAGCCCTTGAGGTTTGGCTTGATTTACTCATGTCCTGCAGTGTCCACTTGAACAGGGGGCTTCCAGACTAAGTACAGAGACCTAAGTGAAACTTTCTGTTTGAGTTCTGCTGCTGTGTGACTCCTCATGGCTCAGCCTTGCTCCCTTGGTGAGGCTGTGTTGGCAGTGGCCACTTGAACAGGAGGCTTCCAGACTAGGTACAGAGACCTAAGTGAAACTTTCTGTTTGAGTTCTGCTGCTGTGTGACTCCTCACAGCTCAGCCTTGCTCCCTGGTGAGGCTGTGCTGGCAGCTGTGCTGTGTAGCTAAGCCAAACAGTTGCCCCAAAATTCATCTTTGCCCCTTTCCTTATAGTGCAGAAATGTAGAGTTGATAGAATAATCACATCAGACTTCACAGTTTACGTGTGTGTCAGCTGTCATGGGTGATCTTTCTAGTCCAGAACATTCAGCAAATATTTATGAAGTGCCCAAGTAGAAATTTGCATGGCAAAGAGCTGGGGTTGAAAATGAATTATGCCCACAGGAAGCTTATAAGTGAGTGCAGGGATAAAAAGATCTCCAAGATGAGCGCGGTAAGTGATGTGTGCCTTAAGAGAAGAGCAGAGAAAAGAGAGGAAGATATAAGGGTGGAGCAAGGGGAGGTTGATTTTGGTTGGAAAAACCTGGGAAAGCTTCCTGTAAAATGTGACAATTAAACTTCCCCAGCAGACTAGGTAGAATTTGCATATCTACAATTGACTTGTACACAGATTGTAAGTTAGGGCAGCGGTCCAAAAGGTATGCAGAGAAAATGTAGGAGAGAGAGAAATAGGAGTGACTGTCCAGTTTGCAGTGTTGGTGCAGGAAGGAAAAATTGGCTGGAGAGGTCAGTTGAGAGCAGACAGTGATGGATCTTGGCTATTAGGCATAGGAATTGAAGCAATAGAAATGCCAGGAGAATAATTTGGGAAAGTTCAGGCAGACTGGAAAAGTGGATTCATGTTGAGTTGTCTGGGTGTGGGATCCTCAATGAAATCTTTCATCTCTATCTTGTGAGGACCTCAAATTGCTGCCTTAGTTGCATCTTACTCTAGCCATCCTCTTATATTTGGCCAGACTTCTTTCCTTGCACAAGTCAAGCCCTTAACATGTTGCTTTAACTTTCCCATTTGTCATGATACTTAGGCAATAAAGCTGCAGGTTGCTGAGAGCCTGCCATGTGCCAGGCACCTTGGTAAGTTTGTCACATGTATCATCTTTTTAAATTTTCTCCCAAACCTGATGTGGAAAATGTTTTCCCCTCTTTTTTTTTTTTTTTTTTTTTCAGACAAGGAAGCTTGCGTCCTAGTGTGGTTAAGCATGTCCTAAGACAACCCAGCCTCTAAGTGACAGAAAAATGATTTGCCCCATTGTATTCTGTTCTTTATTCTATGCAGGCACTCATAGCTCTTAATGTTGATAAATAAATAATAACAGCTGACAATGCGTGTGCTCAACATACCACAGTCACTCACAAAAATAACCTGAAGAAAGTCCTTTTGCTATTTTTCTCATTTTACACACGAGAAAGCTGTCTTAAAGATTTATTTAATTTCGGCCGGGCGTGGTGGCTCAAGCCTGTAATCCCAGCACTTTGGGATGCCGAAACGGGTGGATCACGAGCTCAGGAGATCGAGACAATCCTGGTTAACACGGTGAAACCCCGTCTCTACTAAAAAATACAAAAAACTAGCCGGGCAAGGTGGCGGGCGCCTGTAGTCCCAGCTACTCGGGAGGCTGAGGCAGGAGAATGGCGTGAACCCGGGAGGCGGAGCTTGCAGTGGGCTGAGATCCGGCCACTGCACTCCAGCCTGGGCGACAGAGCAAGACTCCGTCTCAAAAAAAAAAAAAAAAGATTTATTTAATTTCCCCAAAGTCACAAGGTTACCAGGTGACAAAAGCCAGGATCTGAATCCAAGTTTAAAGCACATGGTCTTTACTACTCTGTTATAATTGATTACCAGTCTTGTTAGTGCAGGGACCAGAGTCTAGCAGAGTGCCAGGCGCATGGTAAGCACATACATGTTTTTAAATGTTCTATGAACAAAATAATGAAAACGAATTAGGCAGTAGATGAAATAAAGAATGAATGAGTGAGTCTGTGTATGACACCAAGCCTGAGTTCTTGATATGGTCCTTGATACAATGCTCAAACTTTGATGAGCTACTATCAACAGTGCAGATGATATGGCCTGGCTCTGACTGCGTGGTGCATATAGCTGGGCTGTCCACAGGCACGGAATTGGGGTCAACTGCTAAACACCATGCTTTTTAGTCAATTGTGCTTTGCCTATAGAAAGACACTCCTGGGCTGGACATTGTGGTTCATGGCTGCAATCCTAACACTTTGGGAGGCCAAGGCTGTTCGAGACCAGCCTGGGCAACATGGTGAAGCCTATCTCTACAAAAAATACAAGAATTAACTGGTGTGGTGGCAAGCACCTGTAGTTCCAGCTACTTGCGGGACTGGGCCGGGAGGATCACCTGAGCCTGGGAAGTCGAGGATGTACTGAGCTGTGATCCCACCAGCCTGGTTGACAGAGCAAGACTCTGTCTCAAAACAAAAAACAAACAAATAAACAACAACAAAAAAACCAGGTGCATAGCATACTTTAATATAAAATAATTCAATTAAGAGCAATATGTAAACAATCCCAAATATTTAAGAACATTTTAGCAAGATTTTTGTTTTGTTTTTAACCAAATTTTACCTTTTATCAGTTCCTACCACTGAATTTTTAAAAATGAACTTTTACATTCAGAATAGTTTTAGATGTATAGAAAATCTGCAAAAACAGAGTTTCCATGTACCACCTATCCAGTTTCCTCTGTTGTTAACATCTTACATTTCTATGGCACATTTGTCACAGCTAAGGAAGCAACACTGGTACTTCATTAATTAGATGCCATACTTCATTAAAATTTCATTAGTTTTTCCCAATGCTCTTTTTCTGTTTCAGGATCCAGGGCTCCATACTATACTTAGCTGTCGTGTCTTCTTAGACTCTTCTGGTCTAAGTCAGTTTCTCAGACTTTCCTTGTTTTCCATCACTTGAAAACATTGAGAAGTGCTGGTTAGGTATTTTGTAAAATGTTCCTGGATTTGGGTTTGTCTGATGTTCTTCTCATAGTTAGCCTAGGATTACGGGTTGTAGGAGGAAGACCACAGAAGTAAAAAGTGCCAATCTCATTATGTCATATCAAGACTACTACTACAAGCTTTTTACTTTTGGTGGTGATAGCACCACATCCCTATAGTTTTGCTGATGGCTTTCCCTGAGTCTCACTGGAGAGAGTAAACTTGCCTGCTGGCTTACCAGGTCATAGCTAAGTCTTTTCCTTTCTTCCTCCCTTCCTTCCTTCTTTCCTTCTTTCTTTCCCTCCCTCCCTCCCTTCTCTCTCTCTCTCTCTCTCTCTCTCCCTCTCTCTCTCTCTCTCTCTCTCTCTTTCTTTCTTTCTTTCTTTCTTTCTTTCTTTTTTTTTCAGTGCCTCACTCTGTCACCCAGGCTGGAGTGCAGTGAAACAATCTGATCTTGGCTCACTGCAACCTCCACCTCCCGTGCTCAAGTGATCTTCCCACCTCAGCCTCCCTAGTAGCTGGGACTATGAGCACTGATCAGCATGCCCAGCGAATTTCTGTATTTTTAGTAGAGATGGGGTTTTGCCATGTTGCCCAGGCTGGTCTCGAACTCCTGGGCTCAAGCCATCCATCTGCCCCAGCCTCCCACTGCGGTGGGATTACAGGCATGAGCTACCATGCCTGGCACTAACAAGGTCTTTAATAGCAAAACATTTTGCAAAGAAGGAGTTCTACTTGTTCAGTTTTGCCTAGCCTGGATAAGACAATCTTGGCTGTACTAATCATGTAAGTTTCACCCAGTTGCGGTATAGAACATTTTTTTTCTTATGGCTGTGAACAGATAAATGGAGACATTTCTTTTCCTTCCTTTCTTTTCTCTCTTTCTTTCTTTCTTTCTTTTTCTTTCTTTCTTTCTTTCTTTCTTTCTTTCTTTCTTTCTTTCTTCTTTCTTTCTTTCTTTCTTTCTTTCTCTCTCTCTCTCTCTTTCTTCTTTCTTTCTTTCTCTTTTTTCTCCTCCTCCTCTCCCTCCTCCTCCTCCTTCTCCTTCTTCCTCTTCTCTCTTCTTCCCCTTCTTCTACTCCTTCTTTTTCTCCTTTCTCCTTCTCCTTCCTCTTCTTCTTCCTCTTCTTCCCCTTCTCCTCCTCCTCCTTTTTCTCCTTCTCCTCCTCCTCCTCCTCCCTCCTCCTCTTCTCCTTCTCCTCCTTCTCCTTCTCCTTCTTCTTCTTCCTCTTCCTCTTCCTCTTCTTCTTCCTCTTCTTCTTCCTCTTCTTCCTCTTGTTCCCCTTATCCTCCTCCTTTTTCTCCATTTCCTCCTCCTCCTCCTCCTTCTCCTACTTCCTCCTTTTTTTCTTTCTTCTTTTTCTTTTACATTTCTAATTCTTAATGGTGCAGCTGTCTCTAAGGCCTTCATGGATGCCAGAAGGAAACACCATTTATGTTCATGAGGCAGATGAAACTGAGCTTATGGGGCAAAATCTTAGGGAAAAATTATAAATATGTGTCTATAATCATATTTTTAATAGATGGTCCCCAAATTCCATATTTGATTTTTTTAGAATGTAATACCACCAGTAAAGATGCCCTCCAACTTGTTTTTGTTTGAAGGCATCCACTGCTGTTCAGACACTGAAGCCAGCCTCTATCATGGGCTTGTCTGTGCTCATGCTTCCCTGTGTCTTCTCTGGGGGGTGCTGCTGGAGCTGGGCCCTGACTTGAGAACCAAGATCCACGATCTCCATTTGAAAACTACTTTGCAATTGGGTTTCAGTCATGTTTTATTCATATTTGTTAAACATTTTTAAATGGTTATAAATTTCAGTACTGCCAGTAAGTCTCAGATAGATAGAAAGTATCAAGGCAATTTCCAAATGACAGTAATCCTTATTGTTCTTTAGGAGGCTACATGGAGCAAATTTATTCTGGAGTTTGTCTCACTAAGTTTTCTTTTGTTTATTTTCATGTATGTATGTATTTAGTGTGTGTTTCTTTTAGACAGAATACAACTCCTGAAAGGCAAAATAGCATCAGACTGTTTATTATAGATCTTGGCTTAAGGTGCAGATGTTTTGGCACAGTTAATAATCCTTCTTTAACCTATCTTTAATTTTAGTTCATGAAGTAATAGGAAAATATGACAATTTTTTTAATGTGTTCTTAGAGAGAGGAGAGAGACAGAGAGAGAGAGAGAGACAGAGAGAGAGAGAGAGAGAGAGAGAGAGAGAGAGAGAGAGAGAGAGAGAGAGAGAGAATATTCTCCTTTGTAGATGAGCTCTGGGCAAAAAGGGTCAATCTTGGTTTGGTTTTAAGACATCGCCATGAAAATCTCCTTTTCCCGTAATCACCTCCTGCCTTGCCTTCCAGAACATCTCTTCTCTGATTCTTTAACTCCTTTTCCTAGTGTGGACCCACTGCTCAAGACTGGGATGTGATTTTCTGGCTGGGGTCTACATCTTCCTCTGGAATGTCAGGTCTCAGAATGAGAAGTCTTAAAGGTTTCCTCCTTCCTGCTTTGCCACCACTGCTGGCACTCCAAAGACTTTGGAGCTTAGCATTAATTCGTCCTTTCAGGTCAAGCAGCGCTGGCCTTTTAAAGTGGGAACTGCTTGCTCTGATTCATGGAAATGCACATTCATAGAATCTATCTGGAGAAAGAGGGGGCCTGTGCATGGGAACAGTGCCCATCAGACACTATGCCCAGCCACAGTATCTACTCTTCTGGGGAGGTGGTGTCTGAGCAGGTAGGAGGTAAGGCAGCCTGCAAGGGAGGCGTTTGGGGGCAGCACCAGACTTCTACTAATGGGCTAATATGCTCTTACCTACTCCTGATAGAGGGGCCACACAAAGCCCTTTGGTTCTCTTGACATTATGAGCCAGGTGAGCCACAAGCACCATCTGAGTATGGTTCCTGATCACTACATGTGGTTGCCTAGAAGTGACTGAGAAAAGAAGAAGAAAAAAAGGAGAAGGAGAAGAAGGAGAAGAGGGAGAAGAAGAAGAAGAAGAAGAAGAAGAAGAAGAAGAAGAAGAAGAAGAAGAAGAAGGAGGAGGAGGAGGAGGAGGAGGAGGAGGAGGAGGAGGAGGAGGAGGAGGAGGAGGAGGAGGAGGAGGGAGGGGGAGGGGGAGGGGAAGAGGAAGAGGAAGAAGAAAGAGGGAAGAGGGAAGAAGGAAGAAGAAGAAGCTGCTGCTGTTGATTATATATATTCAGTGCTTAAGTGACAGGTTCTGTGCTGAGAATTTATAAACATCAACTCATCAATTCCATCAGAAAGGAAATTTTGCTATTCCCATTTTATGTCAGAGAACTAAAGTTCAAAAAAATTAACTACAGTTTGAGTATCCCCTATCCAGAATGCTTGGGACTAGAAATATTTTGGATTTTGAGCTTTTTTTTTTTGGATTTTGGAAAGCATGATGAGATATCTTGGGGAAGAGATTCTAAACAAATTTCATTCATGTTTCCTGTAAACTTTATGCACATAGCCTGAAGGTAGTTTTGTTATTCCCTTGGGGATGCTGAATGAACTGTGTTGTGTGCAGGTCACATGAGGTTAGATGTGAAAATTTCCACTGGTGTCATGTCAGTGTTAACAAAATTTTAGATTCTGGAACATTTTGGATTAGGGATACCCAACCTATAACTTGTCAAAGGTAATGTAGATGGAAAGAGGTATGACTAGGTTTTAAGCCAGGTTGGTCTGAGTTTTGAGCCTCTCTTAACAACTCTGTTATATTAAGTTAAACAAACAAACAAAAGCCTAATATCCACATGCTGAAGGATATGTGTTATGAGTGTGTGTTTGTTTTGTATATGTATGTATGCATGCATGTGTTTTTGTGCTCATGTGTATGTTACTCATGTGATTGTCTTTGTGTATGCATGTGTGTTTTGCCTATGCGTATATACTTATGCATGCATGTTTGTGCATGTGTGCTTGCATACATGTACATTTACTTGCATACCTGTGCATATGTATATATTTGTTGGTATATGTGTCTTTATGTATGTGTATGTGTGAGTGCCTGTGCATGTGATTTTGTAGTACAGTAGAAAATACAGCTGAGAAAAAACCTTGATAAAAATCAAAGCTCAGTGTTTAAACCATGTCCACACAGTTTCTATAGAAAATGGCTTTAGGATATACTAAATCATAGCCCTGACTAAATGGTGTGTGGCCCCAGAGCAGAGTCAGCAGAAGGGATGCAGGTGGTGTAGAAGCCATGCCCACTTCTAGCTGCCCATGAACCCCCACTTCATATGCTTCTGAATCCTGGGTTCTTTGGATACATTTCTCTAGATTGAGATATTTTCTTATTTTGGGAGCGTATTAGTCCATTTTTGTACTGCTGTGAAGAAATACCTGAGACTGGGTAATTTATAAAGAAAAAGAGATTTAATGAACTCACAGTTTCATATGGCTGGGGAGGCCTCACAATCATTGCAGAAAGCAAAGAAAGAACAAAGGCACATCTTACATGGCAGCAGGCAAGAGAGAAGTGCATTGTGAAGGAGGGGAAAAGCCCTTTATAAAATCATCGGATCTCGTGAGAACTCACTCACTACCACAAGAGCAGCATGGAGGTAACTGACCCCATGATGCAATTACCTCCCACTATGTCCCTCCCACGAGACATGGTGATAATGGGAATTATAGTTCAAGATGAGATTTGGGTGGGGACACAGCTAAACCATATTCAGGGACATTGTACATTTCTTGAGTAAATTCAAGTGGGTTGTCTACAATTTATTTTGATTCTTCATTTTACTTAAAGCAAATGCACCCCTTTCCAGGACCATCCTGGTAAACATAGCCAGGTCTTGAGAAGTGCTTGTAAAACTGCATGAGGTTACTATGGGGGTGGGGTGGCTCATGACTCTACTGTGGGTTTATGGAATGCCAAGTGGCAGAAACCTAAGACTTTTCCTCATTTTCTTAAGCCGGTAGAAGCAATTATAACATGACTCATTATGGCAGGAGTTCATATGTGTCCTTTTGTGCATGTGGGTGGGTCATGGGTTATTCAACATTTCAGCAAAATGTTTATAAAGTGCTGGGCGCTGGGCATGATGGAAGTGGTTGGCCTGGACGAAAGTGAGTATTTTATCACTGGCATGATTTAGAATTGTTGGTGCATAGTGATAATAAAAAGCAGACAAGTTGGTTTTACTATTGTTTTAAAATTCTCTACGGACCATCACTCTCTTACCCATTCCCCCAAGGCAGGCTTTCTCCACCATCCCCTCTATTTGGTAACATCCCTGCAAAACATTCAGCTAGAGCTAGCATTAGCAATGAGGAAAATTCACTGTCTTACAAAAAGAAGTCTGGAGTCAGGTGTTTTCAGGGTTGTTTTGGCAGCTTAAGGATTTCAAACGAGAGCAGGGATTTTTCTATCTTTCATTTCTCTCTCATCATCCTGGCTAAGTCATCAGCTTGTCTCTCATAACCCAAGGTGGCATCAGGTGGAGACAAGACAATGTCTGCTCCAAAAGGGGGTGTTTCTTCTCAATGTCTCTTTTAAATAGGGAGGACGGTTTTCCACAAAGCCACTCCACAGTTCAGGATTGGGTCACATAGCCGTGAAATAGAGTCAGAAACCTACTATAGCCTATGGGCCAAATCTGGCTAGCCACCTGTTTTTGTTCAGCTCACAAACTGAGAATGGCTTTTACATTTTTAAAGGATAAGAAAAAATCAAAAGAAAAGAAATATTTCATAACACATGTAAAATCCAAGTTTCATTGTCCATCAATAAAGTGTTATTGTAAAACAGCCACACCCAATTGTTTATGTATTGATTAAGGTTGCTTTTGAGCAACAGAGGCAGAGATCCCTGTGCACTGTCCAGGGAGCAGCCTGAGCAAAGCACCAAGCTGAGAAAGTGCATGGGAGAGCAAAGGGTCTGAAGCAGTTGGAAAAGACACAGAGGAGATTGGGTTAAGGTAAGACTTTGGAAGGCCTTAAATGCTGAGCTAAAAAGGAAAACTTCATCTTGTTGAAATGAAGGCTTTTGAGGAAGGATGAGCTGTCCTGAAATGTAACTTGATGAGTATGTGGTAGATAGGATAAAAGTTTGGTATGGTATGATTGATTTGTAATAGTAGTTAGCGCTGTGTCTTTGTCTGCATGAGCTGGTACAACAAAATACCCTACATCAAGGAATTTATACAAATAGAAGTCTCTTCCTCACGGTTCTGGAGGCTGGGAACTTTATGATCAAGACACCAGCAGAGTCTGTGGCTGGTGATGGACCTCTGCTTCACACATGATGGCTTCTTGCTGCTCTCACATAGTGGAAGGGGCAATCAGGTTTCCTCAAGCCTCTTCTCTAAGTATACAAATCTCACTCTGGAGGGTGGAGTCCTCATGACCTCATCATGTCCTAAAGCCCTCACCTCTTAATACTGTCTCATTGGTTATTAGGTTTTGATTTATAATTTTGGGAGTACACAAACATTCAGACCATACACTCTGCCATATAACCAAAATTATAAAGAGATCTCACCAATCTTGGTATAAAGCTAGGAAAATGCAATGTGGCTAAATAGACTTGAATGTGTGTTTTGTGCTGGATTCACTGAGATTTTTTTAAATGGAGTTGAACTTCAATATTTAAAAAAATCTGGATTTGTAACCTCTCTCACATGACAAGAATTAGCTGGAGCTGAGTTGGGAGTGTTATTTTTAGTTTTCCATAGTCTATCATGAGTTAGTATTCTTTTGACACTGAGGCCAAGTATGAGTTGCTATTTATTGTTGCGGTTTAGGGTAAATGCTAGCTGCTGTAACAAATAAAACCTGACATTCTAGTGGCTCAGTATCTAATATATAGAAGTATATCACTTACCTATGTAATAGTCCAACACAGGTACAAAGGTTCCTGGTAGGTGGATAGTTTTCCTCCATACAATAATTTAGGTGCTAAAGGCATTTTTCCATCTCATGGCTCAGCCATCTGAACTGTGGAGGCCTATGTATGCAGCTGGTGGATAGGGAAGAGAAGAGGGAGAAGGGTTAGTTTTTTATTGCCTTGGCTCAGAAATAACATGCAACAATTTTGCTCCTATTCTATTGGCAAGAACTAGTTAACGGTCCCGCTCAGCTTCAAGGCAGCTATAAAAAGTATTCCATGCAGCCACTTTGTAGCAACAACTATTTATAGAAAAGGGAGCATGGCTTTGAGTAGACAGTTGGTCATCTCAGCTACTATCATCTTTTCTCTACTGTTTTTCTAATGGTTTAGGGTTTACTCATGATTTTTCTTTTTCTTGACTGATCTCATTTGCATTACTTAAGAAGTACTTGTAGGTAATTGGCTTTGTAGCTCCAGGTGTGTGGTTAATGCATTGCTTTAGAACAACAATTTAGTGGATATAAAGCGTCCTTCCTGGATGGAGATGCTTTGCTAAATTGGTACTGGTATCTGGTTAATATGTCTGTATGCTGACCATTTTGGTCTTTCTACCATCTTCCTTCTGTTTAGATACTGGACTTTATATTTTGTTTTCTTTGTTTGTGTAACAGACTCCTTCAAAACTTTATGGTGTAAAAATAACCAATAATTTTATTAAGATGATGGGTTCTATGGGTCAGGAATTTGGACAAGCACAGCAGGGATGGCTTAACTCTGCTTCTTGGTGACTGGGTACCCAGCTGAAAGGCTTGAATGGCCGGGTGCGGTGGCTCACTCCTGTAATCCCAGCACTTTGTGAGGATGAGGCAGGCGGATCACAAAGTCAGGAGATCGAGATCATCCTGGCTAACACGGTGAAATTCAAAAATACAAAAATTAGCCTGGCATGGTGGTGGGTGCCTGTAGTCCCAGATACTTGGGAGTCTGAGGCAGGCAAATGGCATGAACCCAGGAAGTGGAGCTTGCAGTGAGCTGAGATCCTCCACTGCACTCCAGCCTGGGTGACAGAGCAAGACTCCACCTTAAAAAAGAAAAAAAGGAAAAAGAAAGGCTTGAACATCTGCAGACCAATTCAGATGGCTGGAGAATGGAATCATCTCAAGGTTCCTTTACTCATATCTGTGAAGACTGGAGTGTTGGGATTGTCACCTGCAGTGTTCCAAATGGCCGCCCCATGTGGTTTGGGCTTCCTCACAGCATGGCAGCCTCAGGATAGTCAAACTCCTTACATGGTGCCTTAGGACTCCAAGAGCAAGTATTTTAAACAAATGGGGCAGAAGCCCTATAACCTTTTACGACCTAGCATTGGAAGTCACATGGTGTCAGTTCGGTAGAATGCTATTGGTCAAAACAGTTGTCAGCCTACCTTGATTTAAGCAGAGGGTACCTAGACCCTACCTCTTTATGGGAATAATGCCAAATAATTTGAAGCCATGTTTTAAAAGGTACACAGACTGTCACATTAATTGGCATCTTTGTGCACATAACATAAAACAGGCCATTTAGTGAAAGGAGTACATTTTCATCAAAAGGTCAAAATATCTCTAACTTTCTTTGATCATCTCTTAGCACCTTAAGGAGCTAAAATGAATAATGACAATTCTAATTGCTTTAAACTGTGAAATACGCTACCCATCCCAGGTACTCTCTCTAGAAGTCTGGATTTCTTCTTTTGAATTTTAATGCATTAGACTTTGAGGCAATATGGAATACTCTCTGGTCTGGAACCCTGTCTAGTCTGATATGTGACTTCCCTCCCAAAATGTGCTTCAGTTTCAAGTCTGGCTTCAGACCAATCAGGCTATCTCAAACAGAATTTGTAATTAGGGGATACATTTGGATCTATATCAGGGAATATCACCTGGGGTCCACAGATAGAATACCGGGTGTCCATGATGTTGGATGGGAACAATTATATATTTATTTTCACTAACCTCTAGTTAATATACAGCATTTTCTTCAATTACAAATGTAGGCAATAAATTACATTTATTGATTTTATGTATTTTTTCATTAATATTTTCAGTACCTGTGACTCCAGGATTTACCAGTAAAAGAAGTCAACAATATTTTAACTTTAATCTTAGCCAAAAGGCCAAGAAGTGATGCTAATATTTTCATATACTACTACAGTTGCAGGTATCCTGAAATTCTGTTTATGTTCATCACTACTTTAAAGCTGTGATAGTGATTAGCTATGCTTCTAAATGACATGTGACTACAGTCTTCATGTCTACAGACACACGTCTAATGTAGCTAGGTAGTAATCCAGGCAACTCTGCCACAAGTCATGGGCTCAGTCACCAGTCCACGAAGTCTCCAGTCACATGTATTGCTTTGGACTATTGTCTATCCCCAGTTGTCGATTAACTAAAACGTGAAACGAGGTAAGTTATTTTCATTGTTTGATAATGTTTTGCAAAACTGAACAGGACAAATGAGAATGTATAGCCCTCGCTAAGGTGGTGCAGTCTGTTCTTTCTAGAATGCCCAGAAGTTGCTAAGGTTTACGATTCAGGTGCCATTGAGGGAGGAGGCCCCGTGAGTCAGGGCACAGACACTTGATCCAGTGGTAAGCCCTGGTAACATTTTTCATTTGGAAGTTTTTTGGAAGTTTCAGTGTTCTGCCCTAATAGATGGGGCCATGTAATGAAAAGACAAGCTTTACAAAATTAGTATTTTGGGAGATAGGTGATACAGGCCCATTGCACAAAATTGAAAAATTCAAAAGGAATTCAGCAAAAATATTTCTATTACTCCTGTCCTTCAGCCACCCAATTTCCTTCCCCAGAGACAGCAACTGCTACCAGTTTTTTGGGTATAACTATCGATCAGATGAATATGTATGCAATCACCATCCACCATAAAGACATGCCAAGCTCCTACTATAACAAGAGTCCCTTATTTGGGGGGTATCATGAAAATAATGCATGACATTATAAAATTCAAATTGTATGGACAGGAATCAGTTACAAAGCAAAATCTTTCTTGATCCTTCTCCTTTTAAAAAACTTTTTTTGGATCTTTTATTTTTTGGTGCTTCTGGTGCCTAGCTCCACACTTCAAATAAAGTGCTTATATCTCTATTTCTGGACTTATCAACTTCAGATAGGACTCTCCAGTATGATATGTTTTAGCTAAAGCAACCTAAATTAACTAATGTAAGTGAATTCCTCTCTTTCCATTTTTCAGTTATTTATTCTTTTTAATTCCTCTTTTGGTTGTCTTTACAACTTTAAAAACTGTTTCTTTTATAGTGTCAACATCAATAACATTTGTTTTCTGCTCTATAAATATGATTATTTATTCCATGCATTGTTTATATGTTCATTCTAAATATTTACAATAATTCAAAACTTCTATCTTGTAAGTTTCTAAGAAATATTATAACTTAATACAAATAGTTGTTTTTCCAAGATGATTATTGTGATTGGACCTTTAGAGAAGGAAATACAATGAAAACTGCTGCCATGCAAAGCAATGTTAATAGTAACATCAATTGTTATGGGATACTACCAATCCCCCTGTAAAGATGAGGATGTAGAGATCCGAGGGGTTCAGAACCTTGTCCCAAGGTCTCACCATATTTAGTAGAGCAAAGTAGACAGGGCCTAAAACCAGGCAGTCTGATTCTAGTCCATGATATTAACTATTGCACTGTTCTCAACTCCATCAAATTCCTATCACCTGAAATTCTTTGTAGTGAAGAATATATGAAAATAGTTGAAATAAGGTGTAAAAATAACCCCTTTGCCCTTTCCATTACCATTGTCCACCCCCAAAAAACCAATGTTGATAGTTCGGTGGGTTGTCTTTCCAGTACTTTTTCTATGCAATTTAACGAGCTCACATACTTTACCAATTGCTTGCTTTTTGATTTGGATATCTTCCCATACGAGCATATAAAAATCTACTACATCCTGTTGAGACAGCACTTTAAAACTCCTTTATATGGATGTGCCCTATTGATGGATGTTTGGATTGCTTCCAGTTTTCACTATTACACACAAAGCAGCCAAGAACATCTTAGTTCATGCTCTTTGGGCACATGTGTTTTTCTCTAGGATATGTTGGTAGCAATGAAATTGCTGAGAGTATAGGCACATTTAAAATTGTGATAACTCTTGCAAAATTGCTTCCCCTTTACACACAGAAGGCTTTAAAATGTACACTTCTTCCATGTTGAATGAGAATGTTTGTTTCTTTATAGCACCTTCAGCATTTGAAATCATCAACATTTTTACTTTTTGTCAGGCTGATGGGCAAAAAATTGATAAAACTGATTGTTCATGTGTGATTCTTTCATTACTAATAAGGTTCATCATATTTTTATTGACATTTCGCCATCTGTTTGTTAACATTTATAATTCCCCTGCAAATTTGCAAATTGCCTGTTCATAGCCTTAGCTCATTTAACAATTGAGATATGGGGGCCGAATAGGAACAGCTCCAGTCTCCAACTCCCAGCACGAGCGACACAGAAGACCGGTGATTTCTGCATCTTCAACTGAGGTACTGGGGTCATCTCACTAGGGAGTGCCGGACAATCGGTGCTGGTCAGTTGCTGCAGCCTGACCAGCTAGAGCTGAAGCGGGGCAAGGAATCGCCTCACCTGGGAAGCGCAAGGGGGAAGGGTATCCCTTTTCCTAGCCAGGGGAACTGAGACACACAACACCTGGAAAATTGGGTAACTCCCACCCCAATACTGCGCTCTAAGCAAACGGGCACACCAGAAGAATATATCCCTCACCTGGCCGGGAGGGTCCCACACCCACGGAGCCTCCCTCATTGTTAACACAGCACTCTGCGGTGATCTAACCACGAGGCAGCAGCGAGGCTGGGGGAGGGGCGCCCGCCATTGCTGAGGCTTAAGTAGTTAAATAAAGCCGCTGGGAAGCTCGAACTCGGTGGAGCTCACAGCAGCTCAAGGAAACCTGCCTGTCTCTATAGACTCTACCTCTGGGGGCAGGGCTCAGCTAAAAAAACAACAGGGGAAGCAACAGAGGCCTGAGCAGACCCAAACGACTCTGTCTGACAGCTTTGAAGAGAGCAGTGGATCTCCCAACACGGAGGTTGAGATCTGAGAACGGACAGACTGCCTGCTCAAGTGGGTCACTGACCCCTGAGTAGCCTCACTGGGAGACATCCCCCACTAGGGGCAGTCTGACACCCCACACCTCACAGGGTGGAGTACACCCCTGAGAGGAAGCTTCCAAAGTAAGAATCAGACAGGTACACTTGCTGTTCAGCAATATTCTATCTTCTGCAACCTCTGCTGCTGATACCCAGGCAAACAGGGTCTGGAGTGGACCTCAAGCAATCTCCAACAGACCTATAGCTGAGGGTCCTGACTGTCAGAAGGAAAACTATCAAACAGGAAGGACACCTATACCAAAACCCCATCACTACGTCACCATCATCAAAGACCAGAGACAGATAAAACCACAAAGATGGGGAAAAAGCAGGGCAGAAAAGCTGGAAATTCAAAAAATAAGAGTGCATCTCCCCCTGCAAAGGAGCGCAGCCCATCGCCAGCAACGGATCGAAGCTGGTCAGAGAATGACTTTGACGAGATGAGAGAAGAAGGCTTCAGTCCATCAAACTTCTCAGAGCTAAAGGAGGAATTACGTACCCAGCGCAAAGAAACTACAAATCTTGAAAAAAGAGTGGAAGAATTGACAGCTACACTAATTAATGCAGAGAAGGTCATAAACGAAATGACAGAGATGAAAACCATGACACGAGAAATACGTGACAAATGCACAAGCTTCAGTAACCGACTCGATCAACTGGAAGAAAGAGTATCAGCGATTGAGGATCAAATGAATGAAATGAAGCGAGAAGAGAAACCAAAAGAAAAAAGAAGAAAAAGAAATGAACAAAGCCTGCAAGAAGTATGGGATTATGTAAAAAGACCAAATCTACGTCTGATTGGGGTGCCTGAAAGTGAGGGGGAAAATGGAACCAAGTTGGAAAACACTCTTCAGGATATCACCCAGGAGAACTTCCCCACCTAGTAGGGCAGGCCAACATTAAATTCAGGAAATACAGAGAACGCCACAAAGATACTCCTCGAGAAGAGCAACTCCAAGACACATAATTGCCAGATTCACCAAAGTTGAAATGAAGGAAAAAATCTTAAGGGCAGCCAGAGAGAAAGGTTGGGTTACCCACAAAGGGAAGCCAATCAGACTAACAGCAGATCTCTCGGCAGAAACTCTACAAGCCAGAAGAGAGTGGAGGCCAATATTCAACGTTCTTAAAGAAAAGAATTTTCAACCCAGAATTTCATATCCAGCCAAACTAAGTTTCATCAGTGAAGGAGAAATAAAATCCTTTACAGATAAGCAAATGCTTAGAGATTTTGTCACCACCAGGCCTGCCTTACAAGAGACCCTGAAGGAAGCCCTAAACATGGAAAGGAACAACCGGTACCAGCCATTGCAAAAACATACCAAAATGTAAAGACCATCGAGGCTAGGAAGAAACTGCATCAACTAACGAGCAAAATAACCAGTTAATATCATAATGGCAGGATCAAGTTCACACATAACAATATTAACCTTAAATGTAAATGGACTAAATGCTCTAATTAAAAGACACAGACTGGCAAACTGGATAAAGAGTCAAGACCCATCAGTCTGCTGTATTCAGGAGACCCATCTCACATGCAGAGACATACATAGGCTCAAAATAAAGGGATGGAGGAAGATCTACCAAGCAAATGGAGAACAAAAAAAAAGCAGGGGTTGCAATCCTAGTCTCTGATAAAACAGACTTTAAACCATCAAAGATCAAAAGAGACCAAGAAGGCCATTCCATAATGGTAAAGGGATCAATTCAACAGGAAGAGCTAACTATCCTAAATATATATGCACCCAATACAGCAGCACCCAGATTCATAAAGCAAGTCCTTAGAGACTTACAAAGAGACTTAGACTCCCATACAATAATAATGGGAGACTTCAACACTCCACTGTCAACATTAGACAGATCAAGGAGACAGAAAGTTAACAAGGATATCCAGGAATTGAACTCATCTCTGCACCAAGCGGACCTAATAGACATCTATAGAACTCTCCACCCCAAATCAACAGAATATACATTCTTCTCAGCACCACATCGCACTTATTCCAAAATTGACCACATAATTGGAAGTAAAGCACTCCTCAGCAAATGTAAAAGAACAGAAATTATAACAAACTGTCTCTCAGACCACAGTGCAATCAAACTAGAACTCAGGACTAAGAAACTCAATCAAAACCGCTCAATTACATGGAAACTGAACAACCTGCTCCGGAATGACTACTGGGTACATAACGAAATGAAGGCAGAAATAAAGATGTTCTTTGAAACCAATGAGAACAAAGATACAACATACCAGAATCTCTGGGACACATTTAAAGCAGTGTGTAGAGGGAAATTTATAGCACTAAATACTCACAAGAGAAAGCTGGAAAGATCTAAAATTGACACTCTAACATCACAATTAAAAGAACTAGAGAGGCAAGAGCAAACACATTCAAAAGCTAGCAGAAGGCAAGAAATAACTAAGATCAGAGCAGAACTGAAGGAGACAGAGACACAAAAATCCCTCCAAAAAAGCAATGAATCCAGGAGTTGGTTTTTTGAAAAAATCAACAAAATTGACAGACCGCTAGTAAGACTAATAAAGAAGAAAAGAGAGAGGAATCAAATAGATGCAATAAAAAATGATAAAGGGGATATCACCACTGACCCCACAGAAATACAAACTACCATCAGAGAATACTATAAACACCTCTACGCAAATCAACTAGAAAATCTAGAAGAAATGGATAATTTCCTGGACACTTACACTCTCCAAAGACTAAACCAGGAAGAGGTGGAATCCCTGAATAGACCAATAGCAGGCTCTGAAATTGAGGCAACAATTAATAGCCTACCCACCAAAAAAAGCCCAGGACCAGATGGACTCACAGCTGAATTCTACCAGAGGTACAAGGAGGAGCTGGTACCATTCCTTCTGAAACTATTCCAATCAATAGAAAAAGAGGGAATCCTCCCTAACTCATTTTATGAGGCCAACATCATCCTGATACCAAAGCCTGGCAGAGACACAACAAAAAAAGAAAATTTCAGACCAATATCCCTGATGAACATCGGTGCAAAAATCCTCAATAAAATACTGGCAAACCGGATTCAGCAGCACATCAAAAAGCTTATCCACCATGATCAAGTGGGCTTCATCCCTGGGATGCAAGGCTGGTTCAACATTCGCAAATCAATAAACATAATCTAGCATATAAACAGAACCAAAGTCAAGAACCACATGATTATCTCAATAGATGCAGAAAAGGCTTTTGACAAAATTCAACAGCCCTTCATGCTAAAAACGTTCAATAAATTCGGTATTGATGGAACGTACCTCAAAATAATAAGAGCTATTTATGACAAACCCACAGCCAATATCATACTGAATGGGCAAAAACTGGAAAAATTCCCTTTGAAAACTGGTACAAGACAGGGATGCCCTCTCTCACCACTCCTATTCAACATAGTGTTGGAAGTTCTGGCTAGGGCAATTAGGCAAGAGAAAGAAATCAAGGGTATTCAGTTAGGAAAAGAAGAAGTCAAATTGTCCATTTGCAGATGACATGATTGTATATTTAGAAAACCCCATCGTCTCAGCCCAAAATCTCCTTAAGCTGATAAGCAACTTCAGCAAAGTCTCAGGATACAAAATTAATGTGAAAAAATCACAAGCATTCTTATACACCAGTAACAGACAAGCAGAGAGCCAAGTCAGGAATGAACTTCCACTCACAATTGCTTCAAAGAGAATAAAATACCTAGGAATCCAACTTACAAGGGATGTAAAGGACCTCTTCAAGGAGAACTACAAACCATTGCTCAGTGAAATAAAAGAGGACACAAACAAATGGAAGAACATACCATGCTCATGGATAGGAAGAATCAATGTCGTGAAAATGGCCATACTGCCCAAGGTTATTTATAGATTCAATGCCATCCCCATCAAGCTACCAATGAGTTTCTTCACAGAATTGGAAAAAACTGCTTTAAAGTTCATATGGAACCAAAAAAGAGCCCGCATTGCCAAGACAATCCTAAGTCAAAAGGACAAAGCTGGAGGCGTCACGCTACCTGACTTCAAACTATACTACAAGGCTACAGTAACCAAAAGAGCATGGTACTGGTACCAAAACAGAGCTATAGACCAATGGAACAGAACAGAGTCCTCAGAAATAATACCACACATCTACAGCCATCTGATCTTTGACAAACCTGAGAGAAACAAGAAATGGGGAAAGGATTCCCTATTTAATAAATGGTGCTGGGAAAATTGGCTAGCCATAAGTAGAAAGCTGAAACTGGATCCTTTCCTTACTCCTTATACGAAGATTAATTCAAGATGGATTAGAGACTTAAATGTTAGACCTAATACCATAAAAACCCTAGAAGAAAATCTAGGTAGTACCATTCAGGACATAGGCATGGGCAAGGACTTCATGTCTAAAACACCAAAAGCAATGGCAGCAAAAGCCAAAATTGACAAATGGGATCTGATTAAACTAAAGAGCTTCTGCACAGCAAAAGATACTACCATCAGAGTGAACAGGCAACCTACAGAATGGGAGAAAATTTTTGCAATCTACTCATCTGACAAAGAGCTAATATCCAGAATCTACAAAGAACTCAAACAAATATACAAGAAAAAAACAAACAACCCCATCAAAAAGTGGGCAAAGGATATGAACAGACATTTCTCAAAAGAAGACATTCATACAGCCAACAGACACATGAAAAAATGCTCATCATCACTCGCCATCAGAGAAATGCAAATCAAAACCACAATGAGATACCATCTCACACCAGCTAGAATGGCAATCATTAAAAAATCAGGAAACAACAGTTGTTGTAGAGGATGTGGAGAAATAGGAACACTTTTACACTGTTGGTGGGATTGTAAACTAGTTCAACCATTATGGAAAACAGTATGGCGATTCCTCAAGGATCTAGAACTAGATGTACCATATGACCCAGCCATCCCACTACTGGGTATATACCCAAAGGATTATAAATTAGTCTACTACAAAGACACATGCACACGTATGTTTATTGCGGCACTATTCACAATAGCAAAGACTTGGAATCCACCCAAATGTCCATCTGTGACAGACTGGATTAAGAAAATGTGGCACATATACACCATGGAATACTATGCAGCCATAAAAAAGGATGAGTTTGCGTCCTTTGTAGGGACATGGATGCAGCTGGAAACCATCATTCTTAGCAAACTATCACAAGAACAGAAAACCAAACACCGCATGTTCTCACTCATAGGGGGAAACTGAACAATGAGATCACTTGGACTCGGGAAGAGGAACATCACACACCGGGGCCTATCATGGGGAGGGGGGAGGGGGGAGGGATTGCATTGGGGAATTATACATGATATAAATGATGAATTGATGGGTGCTGATGAGTTGATGGGTGCAGCACACCAACATGGCACAAGTATACATATGTAACAAACCTGCACGTTATGCACATGTATCCTAGAACTTAAAGTATAATAAAAAATAAAAAAAAACAATTGAGATATGGGCCTCTTATAGATATATAGATCTGTATAGTTTAGATAATCCTTTATTTAGTGCATTGTATATATTTTCCTCCAATGGCATGCTTGTTTTTCAATTTTATTTGTGGTTTCCTTTGTCATACAGAATTTTAAATTTCTATGTAGCCAAATCTGTTAATCTGCCATTGGATATTTCAATTAGTATCTCAAAGCCAAGGTGTTTAAAACTGCCTTTCCCATAGTGCCCCCAAATACCTTCTCCTCTTGATCATTTGAAACTTGAGTTCTTTTTTTTTTTTTTTTTTTTTTATTACGAGGGCAGTTGGAAAACTTCATGGTCAATGATCTTGTAATTTTTTAAAAAAGTAAAAGAGAAGTGTAAAGATATCTTTTAAAATGCAAGTATCATGCTCTTCCATGTTGCAACAGAAAACAATAGGTTGATAAGGTGGTGACTGCAAGTTCCTGCATTATTACAAATTACTCAATGTGTTGCCTGGGAATAGGTCCTCCACCCTGATGTTGTCAAACTTTATTTGGTTCTCTTTAGTGGTCTCCAAACCAGACCACTTTTCAGCCCACAGAGGCCTGCCTTTTTATTGTGAGCACAATAAGGGTGGAAAGCATGTGGAAGGAATGGTTCAACGTTTTGCATGAACCCCAGGGCAGGTGTTCCTTCACAGTGGTAAAAATGGTTCCTGAATTCTACCCATATTGGAGTGAGAGTTGATAGCAAACCTAGGAGACGTGATCAGTTTAAAAAATAGGGGTTCTTTCCTTCCTTCATGGGCTCCTCTCCATGCCTCCTGCTCCTCCTGACCCTCCCATCTGCCCTGGCAAGGAAGAGAGCACACTGCTTTCTGTTCATTCTTTGCCCTCTTTCTTGGCTTCCATAGCTATGCCTTGGGGACCTTACAGTAACTTCCCAGTGCAGAGAACTTGACTACACAGAACCTGGATTGACTCAAACCTGTGAATTTCCCTTCCTGAAACATAGGATGCCATGGAGTCCCCCAACTGGCTTCATAAATTTGGTGTCACATTGTAAATCAAGCAGCTGCAGAGTGGCTGGGACATCTGCTTGGCTCTGTTATTCTCTTAACTCCAAAAGGAAACTAAGTGAAAAAGGTCAGTAAAATGTGCACATTGCCAGTAAGTGCCTGTATTATTCTTCCCAGGCGTGGATAAAAAATATCAGAATCTTTTGCTTGTTAAAAGTAAAATTTTGTGTACACACACACACACACACACACACACACACGCATATTGTAGTTTCATGGAACTCTGCCTAAAGGATAAGGCAATATCCTTTGCTTTTGTAAGAAAAGCAAATAAATAAGTGGTATCCTGGAGTTTACTTAGATATCTATTCATTTTTACCAATTTAAAGATGCTGGAAACAGTGACAGAAAATAGCTAAAGAGGATGAAGAGGATGCAAGACAGGAACTGCTATCCATAACCATTAGGTTGGACATGAGAGGTTACTTTCTTTAACAGAATTTTTCCGATTTCCCTTTCACATAGAGAGTGTTAGACTAGGCTATGCTGTGCTTACAAACATCGTTTCCCTATTCCCCACCCAGAGCTGCATTTTACTAACTTTACATCACACAGTTTCATTTCTGGCTCTTGCAGACCTGACTGGGGGCAGATAATCTTCCATGCTGGGAGGAGGGGAACTCAGTACCGGGGAGTTACACACAGCTTTTTTTTTTTTTTTTAAATTATACTTTAAGTTCTAGGGTACATATGCATAACGTGCAGGTTTGTTACATATGTATACTTGTGCCATGTTGGTGTGCTGCACCCATCAACTCGTCAGCACCCATCAATTCGTCATTTATATCAGGTATAACTCCCAAAGCAATCCCTCCCCCCTCCCCCCTCCCCATGATAGGCCCCGATGTGTGATGTTCCTCTTCCGGAGTCCAAGTGATGTCATTGTTCAGTTCCCACCTATGAGTGAGAACATGCGGTGTTTGGTTTTCTGTTCTTGTGATAGTTTGCTAAGAATGATGGTTTCCAGCTGCATCCATGTCCCTACAAAGGACGCAAACTCATCATTTTTTATGGCTGCATAGTATTCCATGGTGTATATGTGCCACATTTTCTTAATCCAGTCTGTCACAGATGGACATTTGGGTGGATTCCAAGTCTTTGCTATTGTGAATAGTGCTGCAATAAACATACGTGTGCATGTGTCTTTATAGCAGCATGATTTATAATCCTTTGGGTATATACCCAGTAGTGGGATGGCTGGGTCATATGGTACATCTAGATCTAGATCCTTGAGGAATCGCCATACTGTTTTCCATAATGGTTGAACTAGTTTACAATCCCACCAACAGTGTAAAAGTGTTCCTATTTCTCCACATCATCTCCAGCACCTGTTTTTTCCTGACTTTTTAATGATTGCCATTCTAACTGGTGTGAGATGGTATCTCATTGTGGTTTTGATTTGCATTTCTGTGATGGCCAGTGATGATGAGCATTTTTTCATATGTCTGTTGGCTGTATGAATGTCTTCTTTTGAGAAATGTCTGTTCATATCCTTTGCCCACTTTTTGATGGGGTTGTTTGTTTTTTTCTTATAAATTTGTTTGAGTTCTTTGTAGATTCTGGATATTAGCCCTTTGTCAGATGAGTAGATTGCAAAAATGTTCTCCCATTCTGTAGATTGCCTGTTCACTCTGATGGTAGTATCTTTTGCTGTGCAGAAGCTCTTTAGTTTAATCATAACCCATTTGTCAATTTAGGCTTTTGGTGCTGTTGCTCTTGGTGTTTTAGACATGAAGTCCTTGCCCATGCCTGTGTCCTGAATTGTACTACCTAGATTTTCTTCTAGGGTTTTTATGGTATTAGGTCTAACATTTAAGTCTCTAATCCATCTTGAATTAATTTTCGTATAAGGAGTAAGGAAAGGATCCAGTTTCAGCTTTCTACTTATGGCTAGCCAATTTTCCCAGCACCATTTATTAAATAGGGAATCCTTTCCCCATTTCTTGTTTCTCTCAGGTTTGTCAAAGATCAGATGGCTGTAGATGTGTGGTATTATTTCTGAGGACTCTGTTCTGTTCCATTGGTCTATAGCTCTGTTTTGGTACCAGTACCATGCTCTTTTGGTTACTGTAGCCTTGTAGTATAGTTTGAAGTCAGGTAGCGTGATGACTCCAGCTTTGTTCTTTTGACTTAGGATTGTCTTGGCAATGCGGGCTCTTTTTTGGTTCCATATGAGCTTTAAAGCAGTTTTTTCCAATTCTGTGAAGAAACTCATTGGTAGCTTGATGGGGATGGCATTGAATCTATAAATAACCTTGGGCAGTATGGCCATTTTCACGACATTGATTCTTCCTATCCATGAGCATGGTATGTTCTTCCATTTGTTTGTGTCCTCTTTTATTTCACTGAGCAGTGGTTTGTAGTTCTCCTTGAAGAGGTCCTTCACATCCCTTGTAAGTTGGATTCCTAGGTATTTTATTCTCTTTGAAGCAATTGTGAATGGAAGTTCATTCATGATTTGGCTTTCTGTTTGTCTGTTACTGGTGTATAAGAATGCTTGTGATTTTTGCACATTAATTTTGTATCCTGAGACTTTGCTGAAGTTGCTTATCAGCTTAAGGAGATTTTGGGCTGAGACAATGGGGTTTTCTAAATATACAATCATGTCATCTGCAAACAGGGACAATTTGACTTCTTCTTTTTCTAACTGGATACCCTTGATTTCTTTCTCTTGCCTAATTGCCCTAGCCAGAACTTCCAACACTATGTTGAATAGGAGTGGTGAGAGAGGGCATCCCTGTCTTGTACCAGTTTTCAAAGGGAATTTTTCCAGTTTTTGCCCATTCAGTATGATATTGGCTGTGGGTTTGTCATATATAGCTCTTATTATTTTGAGGTACGTTCCATCAATACCGAATTTATTGAACGTTTTTAGCATGAAGGGCTGTTGAATTTTGTCAAAAGCCTTTTCTGCATCTATTGAGATAATCATGTGGTTCTTGACTTTGGTTCTGTTTATATGCTGGATTATGTTTATTGATTTGCGAATGTTGAACCAGCCTTGCATCCCAGGGATGAAGCCCACTTGATCATGGTGGATAAGCTTTTTGATGTGCTGCTGAATCCGGTTTGCCAGTATTTTATTGAGGATTTTTGCACCGATGTTCATCAGGGATATTGGTCTAAAATTTTCTTTTTTTGTTGTGTCTCTGCCAGGCTTTGGTATCAGGATGATGTTGGCCTCATAAAATGAGTTAGGGAGGATTCCCTCTTTTTCTATTGATTGGAATAGTTTCAGAAGGAATGGTACCAGCTCCTCTTTATACCTCTGGTAGAATTCAGCAGTGAATCCATCTGGTCCTGGACTTTTTTTAGTTGGTAGGCTATTAATTATTGCCTCAATTTCCGAGCCTGCTATTGGTCTATTCAGGGATTCAACTTCTTCCTGGTTTTAGTCTTGGAAGAGTGTAAGTGTCCAGGAAATTATCCATTTCTTCTAGATTTTCTAGTTGATTTGCGTAGAGGTGTTTATAGTATTCTCTGATGGTAGTTTGTATTTCTGTGGTGTCCATGGTGATATCCCCTTTATCATTTTTTATTGCGTCTATTTGATTCTTCTCTCTTTTCTTCTTTATTAGTCTTGCTAGCCGTCTGTCAATCTTGTTGATTTTTTCAAAAAACCAACTCCTGGATTCATTGATTTTTTGGAGGGTTTTTTGTGTCTCTATCTCCTTCAGTTCTGCTCTGATCTTAGTTATTTCTTGCCTTCTGCTAGCTTTTGAATGTGTTTGCTCTTGCTTCTCCAGTTCTTTTAATTGTGATGTTAGAGTGTCAATTTTAGATCTTTCCAGCTTTCTCTTGTGGGCATTTAGTGCTATAAATTTCCCTCTACACACTGCTTTAAATGTGTCCCAGAGATTCTGGTATGTTGTATCTTTGTTCTCATTGGTTTCAAAGAACATCTTTATTTCTGCCTTCATTTCGTTATGTACCCAGTAGTCATTCCGGAGCAGGTTGTTCAGTTTCCATGTAATTGAGCGGTTTTGATTGAGTTTCTTAGTCCTGAGTTCTAGTTTGATTGCACTGTGGTCTGAGAGACAGTTTGTTATAATTTCTGTTCTTTTACATTTGCTAAGGAGTGCTTTACTTCCAATTATGTGGTCAATTTTGGAATAAGTGCGATGTGGTGCTGAGAAGAATGTATATTCTGTTGATTTGGGGTGGAGAGTTCTATAGATGTCTATTAGGTCCGCTTGGTGCAGAGATGAGTTCAATTCCTGGATATCCTTGTTAACTTTCTGTCTCGTTGATCTGTCTAATGTTGACAGTGGAGTGTTGAAGTCTCCCATTATTATTGTATGGGAGTCTAAGTCTCTTTGTAAGTCTCTAAGGACTTGCTTTATGAATTTGGGTGCTCCTGTATTGGGTGCATATATATTTAGGATAGTTAGCTCTTCCTGTTGAATTGATCCCTTTACCATTATGGAATGGCCTTCTTGGTCTCTTTTGATCTTTGATGGTTTAAAGTCTGTTTTATCAGAGACTAGGATTGCAACCCCTGCTTTTTTTTTGTTCTCCATTTTCTTAGTAGATCTTCCTCTATCCCTTTATTTTGAGCCTATGTATGTCTCTGCATGTGAGATGGGTCTCCTGAATACAGCAGACTGATGGGTCTTGACTCTTTATCCAGTTTGCCAGTCTGTGTCTTTTAATTGGAGTATTTAGTCCATTAACATTTAAGGTTAATATTGTTATGTGTGAACTTGATCCTGCCATTATGATATTAACTGGTTATTTTGCTCGTTAGTTGATGCAGTTTCTTCCTAGCCTCGATGGTCTTTACATTTTGGCATGTTTTTGCAATGGCTGGTACCTGTTGTTCCTTTCCATGTTTAGGGCTTCCTTCAGGGTCTCTTGTAAGGCAGGCCTGGTGGTGACAAAATCTCTAAGCATTTGCTTATCTGTAAAGGATTTTATTTCTCCTTCACTGATGAAACTTAATTTGGCTGGATATGAAATTCTGGGTTGAAAATTCTTTTCTTTAAGAATGTTGAATATTCTTCTGGCTCTTCTGGCTTGTAGAGTTTCTCTTCTGGCTTGTAGAGTTTCTGCCGAGAGGTCTGCTGTTATTTTGATGGGCTTCCCTTTGTGGGTAACCCAACCTTTCTCTCTGGCTGCCCTTAAGATTTTTTCCTTCATTTCAACTTTGGTGAATCTGGCAATTATGTGTCTTGGAGTTGCTCTTCTCGAGGAGTATCTTTGTGGTGTTCTCTGTATTTCCTGAATTTGAATGTTGGCCTGCCCTACTAGGTGGGGAAGTTCTCCTGGATGATATCCTGAAGAGTGTTTTCCAACTTGGTTCCATTTTCCCCCTCACTTTCAGGCACCCCAATCAGACGTAGATTTGGTCTTTTTACATAATCCCATACTTCTTGCAGGCTTTGTTCATTTCTTTTTCTTCTTTTTTCTTTTGGTTTCTCTTCTCGCTTCATTTCATTCATTTGATCCTCAATCGCTGATACTCTTTCTTCCAGTTGATCGAGTCGGTTACTGAAGCTTGTGGATTTGTCACGTATTTCTCGTGTCATGGTTTTCATCTCTGTCATTTCATTTATGACCTTCTCTGCATTAATTATTCTAGCTATCAATTCTTCCACTCTTTTTTCTTGATTTTTAGTTTCTTTGCGCTGGGTACGTAGTTCCTCCTTTAGCTCTGAGAAGTTTGATGGACTGAAGCCTTCTTTCATCTCATCAAAGTCATTCTCTGACCAGCTTTGATCCGTTGCTGGCGATAAGCTGCGCTCCTTTGCAGGGGCAGATGTGCTCTTATTTTTTGAATTTCCAGCTTTTCTGCCCTGCTTTTTCCCCATCTTTGTGGTTTTATCTGCCTCTGGTCTTTGATGGTGGTGACATACTGATGGGGTTTTGGTATAGGTGTTCTTCCTGTTTGGTAGTTTTCCTTCTAATAGTCAGGACCCTCAGCTGTAGGTCTGTTGGAGATTTTTTGAGGTCCACTCCAGACCCTGTTTGCCTGGGTATCAGCAGCAGAGGTTGCAGAAGATAGAATATTGCTGAACAGCGAGTGTACCTGTCTGATTCTTACTTTGGAAGCTTCCTCTCAGGGGTGTACTCCACCCTGTGAGGTGTGGGGTGTCAGACTGCCCCTAGTGGGGGATGTCTCCCAGTTAGGCTACTCAGGGGTCAGGGACCCACTTGAGCAGGCAGTCTGTCCGTTCTCAGATCTCAACCTCCGTGTTGGGAGATCCACTGCTCTCTTCAAAGCTGTCAGACAGAGTCGTTCGGGTCTGCACAGGCCTCTGCTGCTTCCCCTGTTGTTTTTTAGCTTTGCCCTGTCCCCAGAGGTAGAGTCTATAGAGACAGGAAGGTTTCCTTGAGCTCCTGTGAGCTCCACCCAGTTCGAGCTTCCCAGCGGCTTTGTTTACCTACTTAAGCCTCAGCAATGGCGGGCGCCCCTCCCCCAGCCTCGCTGCTGCCTTGCGGTTAGATCGCAGACTGCTGTGCTAGCAATGAGGGAGGCTTCGTGGCCGTGGGACCCTCCCAGCCAGGTGTGGGTATAATCTCCTGGTGTGCCCATTTGCTTAAAGTGCAGTATTGGGGTGGGAATTACCCGATTTTCCAGGTGTTGTGTGTCTCAGTTCGCCTGGCTAGGAAAAGGGATTCCCTTCCCCCTTGCGCTTCCCAGGTGAGGCAATGCCTCGCCCTGCTTCAGCTCTCGCTGGTTGGGCTGCAGCAGCTGACCAGCACCGATTGTCTGGCACTCCCCAGTGAGATGACCCAAGTACCTCAGTTGAAGATGCAGAAATCACCTGGTCTTCTGTGTCACTCGCGCCGGGAGTTGGAGACTGGAGCTGTTCCTATTCGGCCATCTTGCTCTGCCCTTTACACACCGCTTTTAAGGGCAGTTCTGTAAGTGATGGATATTACTTCTGCTTTGTTCCTTTTCACCAGAACTGGTCACATGTCCCTACCATGGGGGTTTGGAAATATGGAAGAGCCCATTTGATAAGTAGTAAAGGTCTCTGACACCCAACCTGTATCTGAGGCAGACATAAAAAAGATGTAATTCCTCCTTTTTACTACTTAATTTTTGACTTAGCAACTGCCCCCTTCACACTTCCTTCTTTCTTTTCACTTCTACTACCAATATCCATACAAATATGCTAAAATCTAATTTTAAATAAAAGGTAAAAAACCAATATGACTTAGAAGGTGTGTATACAGAAGACTATCTATGGACTATATATAACTCTATATAAATAAAATTATTCTATCCCAAAATATAGAGTTCTTAATTAAAAGCTCCCAACCAAGTTAATTCACAGCCCCTAAACAGTTTCTAGAGTAGACTACGTGTTCAGCAGCACAAAACACCTTCACCGTAAACCCTCCTGACCAACACTAATTAAATATACAGATTCCTGGTCTCTGTCCTAAATCCGCTTACACCGGAATTTCCTGGGATAGGGCCCGTTTTGAAAGAGCACCACAGATAATTCTAATAAACACTGACATTTGAGAAAGGCTAACTTTTATTAATTTTCCCAGGAGCATTTACATATTTCAAAGGACAGTTGAAAGAAGGAAATGTTTCATATGAAGGAGTGATTTACTGAAAGCTGAGATTCAAACACCGGTGTGGTAGTAGTCTTCAAGTGAGAGCCTTTCTGTATTGGGCCATACTCAGCACGTTTGCTTATGTAGCTATTCAGCTACATAAAGATGACATGTACAATATTTTGCGGGCATCCTATGGTATTCTATTGTTGCATTTGCTGGCTCACCCTCATGGAAGATAGTTTCTTATTAATGGCTTTTCCATTTTGGCTGTGGGGTCATCTTCAGTGGTTTTTGTTTTGTTTTGTTTCCTATGGGATTCTCGGATCCCCAGAATATGAAAGTATCCCTACAGAGTAGTTTTTGCTTAGTTTTACCAGGAGTTCTGTGGATTTCACTTGCTCAGGACAACTTGCCCGAGGTTGACTTCATGACACATGCAGAGAATTCATGACACATGCAGACAGTTTTTCAGTCCTGTGCATCCAAGGCCAAGGGCAGATATATTTCCTTGCTGCTTGGTAGGACGTCTGTAATGTTTGTTTCTAGTCTCTTCTTCTTGAAGAAAATAGTCCCTCCAGTCTTCTCAGGGCAGATATCTTCTCCCTCAGGGGCATCAGAATTTCTAGATCTGATCTGATCTCCCCAACACCTGTCCTTTGGAAGCCATAGCATCATTGCTAAGATATAACTCTGTAACTTTTAATTTCTCCTTTTCCTTGCTGGTACCTGAAAATATTCATGTCTTTATTTTGAATTCGGCTTAGAATGTTTTTTTTTTAAATGGCTCTATTTGATCCACTATGTGTTTGGAGCCAGGCCCGGGGAAAAGCTTATACTTCATGACTCCAGTCTGCCATTTCTCATGAAGTTTTATAAGATTTTTTAGGAGGCGTGATACTTTACACTTAGTTATACTCATTTATTTTGTGCTGCCACGGCTGTTTTGTTTGGTGAATTTCCTCTGCTCTTGAACAATATTTGATGTTAAAAAAGGTTCCATTTCAAGCAGAAAACAGGCCATTAGTCACACTCTCCCACGGAACTGAGTTTATTTTCCTCACATAGTTCTCATCACACTATATTGTGGTCAGTTCCAGACAGCTTTGCCTTCTGCACCGTAGGCTTCTGGGCCCAGTGATCAGATCTCATTAATCTTTTTATCTCCAGTACTGGCACAGGGCCTAGCACATAGCATTGGACAGAAGATATTTGTGCTATTGGTTATTAAATAGAAATCCTTGCCGATGATGATGATGATGGTGATGAGCGCTACCACAGTGGGAAGGGCCTCACAGAATTCTGGTCCCGGTATGGATGGCTAGAACGTCCTTCTCCGTTTATTGGATTTTTAAGTGCTGTTAATGGCCATTAACTAGTCTGTGTAGATTAACACCTGCTCCCTGCCTGGATGCATACACAGCCATTAGTTGCAGAGAATAGCCTCCCTGAGGGATCAAAAATACATAAAAATTCAGGAAAGGGTTTGTATCCTTTTTCTCAGTGATGGCCTCAGGTCCCCAGGTACATGCTCCACGACCATCTGCTACAAGCTCTGCCTGCCCCTCCACCCACTCAGCCTCCCTTCCTCCTTCTCTTCCTCTTATCCTTCCACTCTTCCTCTCCTTTTTTCTCTCTTTTACAGCTATAGGTGAGGTGCTTTGCTGAGCAAAACCATAGTAATTTATAATAAATATTTGTTGGGTTAATTCTTTAATTATCCTTAAAAGGACAAAAATACAGTCTAGCTCATTTTTTCGTACAAAGGCATCCTCTAAAGTATAAGTGAATTATAACCGTTAGCATTTACTAACCACATCATCATCTACTGGGTACTTGTTGCTAAGCATTTCACACCTATGGAATCATTTCTTCTTGTACATGACCTGTGCAATGGAGGATATTACACATATGTTGAATCTTATTGGAGGCAGGGAGTAGGCAGAGAATAATGCATTCCAGAGCACATATTCTGGGAATGGCAGAGCTGAGGTCTGAACACAGCCTGTCTGGCTATAAAGGCTGTCCTCCTAAACATTGTACATGCTCCACACAGTACCCTTCAGCTGAACACTCCCTTTGGAGGGTCCACCAGGCCCACCCACACAGTTGGAATTCTTGTTTTTGATTCAAGAGTGATTAAGAGAGCTAGAGAGTGCTGGGCTCCTCTTTCCTTTCCAGACTGGCAGACTTGGAAAGATGAGGAACCAGAGACATTAGATTTTCTATGGCAAATCTGAGGCTGACAGCTGGGGCCAATATCAGGGAATTGTGGTCTAAATATCTTGTACTCCTCTTCTGGTTTCTAGATGATGAGTGTAATATTCCAAGGATGTCATGATAGCAATATTAAAATTATTATTGTTAATATTAGAAAGATAAGGCAATAGCCTCAAGAAGAGAATACCCAAACTAAGTTTCTCTAATAATCCAAAGTCTGTTTTGAGATGCAAGCAAGTATATTTTACAGTTTAAAAAGAGAGATAGAGAAAGAAAGAAAGAAAATGCTAGCCTTAACACAGGCTCTAAAGGCTGCCAGCCTCTGTGTGGGTGATGTCCAGCACCATAAGAGAGGACGTTTGGCTAAGGTAGGACTCTCAATAAGAGAGGATGCTTACCTATTCTGCTGTGGGAACAAGGATCTAGACTATAATTTTGTGTATGTGTTTCTGTGTAGGGTCCATTGAACCAGATATCTATTCATTAGTCTCTGGCAACTCTGTGTTAATAAAGAAGATTAAGCGGAGGACACAGGGGAGCCTCCAGAAAATTTCTTTGTGAGGAAGCTCACATGCATTCTTTGTCTCTTCTTCTGGCTTAGCTCCTTCCAGTTGGCCGAGCTTTAAAGGATGGTTGGAGATCCAGCAGCCATCTTGGACCATGAGGTGAATCACGATGAAGCAAAATGACAGAAAGAGCCAAAATCCTTCTCCTGTGGAAAGCCATACAGGTCCTGGACTGCTTTTGTTAGACAAGAAAAAAAGTACTTTTAGTGTATTTAATTATTTTTGAGACAGAGTCTCACGGAGACTTGTTCTATCTGGTCCAGGCTGGAGTGCAGTGGTGTGATCTCAGCTCACTACAACCTCTGCCTTCCAGGTTCAAGTGATTCTCCTGCCTCAGCTTCCCAAGTAGCTGGGATTACAGCCACCATGTCCGGCTAATGTTTGTATTTTTAGTAGAGACAGGTTTTTGCCCCGTTGGCCAGGCTGGTCTCAAACTTGACCTCGAGTGATCCAACTGCCTCAGCCTCTCAAAGTGCTGGGATTATAGGCATGAACCATCGCGCTGGCCCTTTTAGCTAATTTAAACACCTGCTAATTTAGATTTTATACCATTTGCAGCTAAGCCTAATTGTAGCTGATCCATCCTATACTAAGTGACTCCCAGTGGACACTACATGGCATAAGTTGGAAAGAATCAAAGCCTACTTAACAATTGAATTGTTTTGTGTGTAGCACAAAACAGACCAGAGAAATCCTGTTTGAACAATGGTGAGGATGTTCACACTGCTTGAACAGTGTTCCTAAGCTGTGATAGAGGAAGAGGGGAACTTCCTCTTACTTTTTCTGTGTTGCTTTCACTTCTCACCAACTTCCTTTTGCCAGGTGCCTTTGCTGTTTTGATCAGAGAATGCTAGGTTGCTGATTGCTCCATCTCATGTTAGGTAAAGTGGGAATTTGGTGAGGCCCATTCCTTGCATTAGCACAGGATGCTAAAAGGGTCTCTGTGATGCTGAAAAGCCAGGCTCCATTTCTTTTTCTCCAGAGAGAGAGGCTATGTGGATAAAGATGATGAGGATAGTGGGGGCAAGATGGGTGCTCTGGGACAGAAGTGCACTTTGCTTTTGGAAAACAAACAGGCCTCTCCTGTTGACAAGCCAGTTCTGCTATGTGAACCCTGGATAGAAACTAAGGGAACATTTAAGAGTGAGTGGAATTTTAAGAATTGCACAATTCAGTGAGATGGCAGTCACACTGAAGGCTTTGCAATTATTCTTGCTGATAATGAAGGGTCTTATCATGATCCCGCTGGACCAGGATGAAGCCACTTCCTCCACATGGATGTGATGGTATCTTGTGACTTGGCTCCCAAACAACTCCTGCTTAGAAGCTGACACTGCACTTGGAAAAATATTTCTAACGTTTGAATGATGGCAATACACTGTGAGTCATGAAATGGTTTCCCAGCTTGAGCAAGAACAAGGACTTTATTGAAGGATTGTGCTTGGGGAGAAATGATTGGCAATTATCTGCTTCATTATGCCTTTTGGGGAAGTACAAACAAACAGGGCATAAAAGTAATACATATCTTTAGCTTTTGGATATATGGGAAACATTACATACATTAATAGCAATGGTAGCACTGACCAGATGCTGGATACTTTCTAAGCACTTTACCTATGTTAGCACAGCTGATCCAATAGTCCCATGAGGCAAATGCCATCACTGTCCTCATTCCGATTTTCAGATGAGGAAACAAAGACATGGTTATTAACTTGTCCACAGTTACAAGGTTAGGTTACATATAGTTAGTATAAGATAGAGATGGAATTTGAACCAGAGAGTGGGTTCCAGAGTCCAAGCTCTTAACCAGTACACCAGACCATCTGTTGACATTGATTGAACACACACACACACACACACACACACACACACACACATACACACAGATATAGTTTGGCTGTGTCCCCACCCAAATCTCATCTTGAATTGTAGCTCCCATAATTCCCATGTGTTGTGGGAGGGACTTGGTGGGAGATAATTGAGTCATGGGGGCAGTTTCCCCCATACTATTCTCATGGTAGTAAATAAGTCTCACAAAATCTGATGGTTTTATAAGGGGAAACCCCTTCTGCTTGTTTCTCATTGTGTCTCTTGCCTGCTGCCAATGTAAGGTGTGCCTTTCACCTTCTGCCATGATTGTGAAGCCTCCCTAGCCACATGGAACTGTAAGTCCATTAAACCTCTTTTCTTTATACATTACCCAGTCTTGGGTATGTTTTTATCAATCAGCAGCATGAAAATGAACTAACACGCGCGCGCGCACACACACACACACACACACACACTATATTGAGGAAACGTAAAAGTGTCAAGTTATCCATCCTCCGATGCCGGACAGCTCTTTCTTTTTAATAGTTATTGACAGCAACTTGTGCATACATTTTGAATAGTCAAGGTTATTAAGAATTATCCTCATTCTCTAAAATTAGAGTTGACACCATCTGTGTTTCTTTGGACAAGTAATGTAACATTTCCAAGCCTTGGTTTTCTTATTTGTAAAATTGCAATAGTAATTATTTTCCTACAGGGTTGTTAGGGACGTTAAGCAAGAGAGAGGATGTAAAATGCTTGTCATACGCTTTCAGTATGGCAGACATAAGTCGTGTCCTGGAGTCAGGAGTGGAGGCAATATTGCCTGAAGAGGAGAAAGTTAAGAGTGGGAAGAGTGTTTCCCTTGATGCAAAATCTGGATGCCTACCTTGATGGAGGCAGATGTAAATGGATACCAGAAACAAAAACTGTCCACTTCAGTGGCTGGCCCATGTGAGGAACTCGGTAAATGCTGGTTTCAGACCTGTTGTGGCATTCAAACTCATGGAATGCCACTCTGAAACATTTTTCTTTGAATTGTGCAAGCTGGAATGGCATCCAGGAACTCTTAACAGGTTGATAGATGTCATCATTAGAATTGCAAGAAAGTACATTACATCCTTACCTTGCTTTTTATGCAACATTTCCTTCCACTCCCACATTGTATTCCCCCAGTGATCTTAAAAGCCTTCCACATCCTTGCTTCTAATATGAAGACCAGAGATCAAGTGGTAGATAGTGTGTCTACCATATCTTATCAGGCAGTCTTCCAACAAACTCTCACTAAAGCCCCAGCTTTAGAGAACATAATCCAATGTAGAATTTGGAGGAAAATTATTATTGCAAGGAGAAATAGAATCAGGAAGCCAAACTTTCCCCCTTTATTATAACTAGTCAAGTTAATTACTTGTTGCTATTCATTTATTTATTCACTCAACAAATATCTCGTTAAGTACCTGCAATATATCTGGTTCTATGTAGGTACTGGAACTACAAGGGATGGGAGCTCCTTTTTTAAAAGAAATTATTTGTCTCATTTTTCTTACTCCCTTCCATCACAGAATAAAACCTGATGTCTGAGCTGAATCCCAGTCATGAAGATGCTTTTCCACCATTCCTGTCTCTGTTTTTCTAAGTGTGCTCTTGGAGTTCCACATTTCCCAGGGTAAGTGGTAGGGTCTTCCAAGGAGTTGGGAAGGAATGGATAGGCAGGTGGCCATGCCTCTTTGGTCTCTTCTGTATTTTGGGATTTCTCATAAGGATATTTTCAAAGACAGGGACACACACACAGAGGTGTTAGAATCAGACAATCCGTTCTAAGTTCCAGCTCTGCCAGTGACACTCTAAGTATGTGACTTTGGGTAAGTTACTAGATCTCTATAGGACTATTTTCTTTTTTTTTTTTTTTTTTATTATACTTTAAGTTCTAGGGTACATGTGCATAACGTGCAAGTTTGTTACATATGTATACTTATGCCATGTTGGTGTGCTGCACCCATCAACTCGTCAGCACCCATCAATTCATCATTTATATCATGTATAACTCCCCAGTGCAATCCCTCCCTCCTCCCCCCTCCCCATGATAGGCCCCAGTGTGTGATGTTCCCCTTCCCGAGTCCAAGTGATCTCATTGTTCAGTTCCCACCTATGAGTGAGAACATGCGGTGTTTGGTTTTCTCTTCTTGTGATAGTTTGCTAAGAATGATGGCTTCCAGCTGCATCCATGTCCCTACAAAGGACTCAAACTCATCCCTTTTTATGGCTGCATAGTATTCCATGGTGTATATGTGCCACATTTTCTTAATCCAGTCTGTCACAGATGGACATTTGGGTGGATTCCAAGTCTTTGCTATTGTGAATAGTGCCGCAATAAACATACGTGTGCATGTGTCTTTGTAGTAGACTAATTTATAATCCTTTGGGTATATACCCAGTAGTGGGATGGCTGGGTCATATGGTACATCTAGTTCTAGATCCTTGAGGAATCACCATACTGTTTTCCATAATGGTTGAACTAATTTACAATCCCACCAACAGTGTAAAAGTGTTCCTATTTCTCCACATCCTCTCCAACAACTGTTGTTTCCTGACTTCTTAATGATTGCCATTCTAACTGGTGTGATATGGTATCTCATTGTGGTTTTGATTTGCATTTCTCTGATGGTGAGTGATGATGAGCATTTTTTCATGTGTCTGTTGGCTGTACGAATGTCTTCTTTTGAGAAATGTCTGTTCATATCCTTTGCCCACTTTTTGATGGGGTTGTTTGTTTTTTTCTTGTATATTTGTTTGAGTTCTTTGTAGATTCTGGATATTAGCCCTTTGTCAGATGAGTAGGTTGCAAAAATTTTCTCCCATTCTGTAGGTTGCCTGTTCACTCTGATGGTAGTTTCTTTTGCTGTGCAAAAGCTCTTTAGTTTAATTAGATCCCATTTGTCAATTTTGGCTTTTGCTGCCGTTGCTTTTGGTGTTTTAGACATGAAGTCCTTGCCCATGCCTATGTCCTGAATGGTACTACCTAGATTTTCTTCTAGGGTTTTTATGGTATTAGGTCTAACATTTAAGTCTCTAATCCATCTTGAATTAATCTTCGTATAAGGGGTGAGGAAAGGATCCAGTTTCAGCTTTCTACTTATGGCTAGCCAATTTTCCCAGCACCATTTATTAAATAGGGAATCCTTTCCCCATTTCTTGTTTCTCTCAGGTTTGTCAAAGATCAGATGGTTGTAGATGTGTGGTATTATTTCTGAGGACTCTGTTCTGTTCCATTGGTCTATATCTCTGTTTTGGTACCAGTACCATGCTGTTTTGGTTACTGTAGCCTTGTAGTATAGTTTGAAGTCAGGTAGCGTGACGCCTCCAGCCTTGTCCTTTTGACTTAGGATTGTCTTGGCAATGCGGGCTCTTTTTTGGTTCCATATGAACTTTAAAGCAGTTTTTTCCAATTCTGTGAAGAAACTCATTGGTAGCTTGATGGGGATGGCATTGAATCTATAAATTACCTTGGGCAGTATGGCCATTTTCACGATATTGATTCTTCCTATCCATGAGCATGGTATGTTCTTCCATTTGTTTGTGTCCTCTTTTATTTCACTGAGCAGTGGTTTGTAGTTCTCCTTGAAGAGGTCCTTTACATCCCTTGTAAGTTGGATTCCTAGGTATTTTATTCTCTTTGAAGCAATTGTGAATGGAAGTTCATTCATGATTTGGCTCTCTGTTTGTCTGTTACTGGTGTATAAGAATGCTTGTGATTTTTGCACATTAATTTTGTATCCTGAGACTTTGCTGAAGTTGCTTATCAGCTTAAGGAGATTTTGGGCTGAGACGATGGGGTTTTCTAAATATACAATCATGTCATCTGCAAACAGGGACAATTTGACTTCTTCTTTTCCTAACTGGATACCCTTGATTTCTTTCTCTTGCCTGATTTCCCTAGCCAGAACTTCCAACACTATGTTGAATAGGAGTGGTGAGAGAGGGCATCCCTGTCTTGTGCCAGTTTTCGAAGGGAATTTTTCCAGTTTTTGCCCATTCAGTATGATATTGGCTGTGGGTTTGTCATATATAGCTCTTATTATTTTGAGGTACGTTCCATCAATACCGAATTTCTTGAGCGTTTTTAGAATGAAGGGCTGTTGAATTTTGTCAAAAGCCTTTTCTGCATCTATTGAGATAATCATGTGGTTCTTGTCTTTGGTTCTGTTTATATGCTGGATTATGTTTATTGATTTGCGAATGTTGAACCAGCCTTGCATCCCAGGGATGAAGCCCACTTGATCATGGTGGATAAGCTTTTTGATGTGCTGCTGAATCCGGTTTGCCAGTATTTTATTGAGGATTTTTGCACCGATGTTCATCAGGGATATTGGTCTAAAATTTTCTTTTTTTGTTGTGTCTCTGCCAGGCTTTGGTATCAGGATGATGTTGGCCTCATAAAATGAGTTAGGGAGGATTCCCTCTTTTTCTATTGATTGGAATAGTTTCAGAAGGAATGGTACCAGCTCCTCCTTGTTAGAGAAAGCAGGAAAGATCTAAAATTGACACTCTAACATCACAATTAAAAGAACTAGAGAGGCAAGAGCAAACACATTCAAAAGCTAGCAGAAGGCAAGAAATAACTAAGATCAGAGCAGAACTGAAGGAGATAGAGACACAAAACACCCTCCAAAAAATCAATGAATCCAGGAGTTGGTTTTTTGAAAAGATCAACAAAATTGACAGACTGCTAGCAAGACTAATAAAGAAGAAAAGAGAGAGGAATCAAATAGACGCAATAAAAAATGATAAAGGGTATATCACCACCGACCCCACAGAAATACAAACAACCATCAGAGAATACTATTAACGCCTTTACGCAAATCAACTAGAAAATCTAGAAGAAATGGATAATTTCCTGGACACTTACACTCTCCCAAGACTAAACCAGGAAGAAGTTGAATCTCTGAATAGACCAATAGCAGGCTCTGAAATTGAGGCAACAATTAATAGCCTACCCACCAAAAAAAGTCCAGGACCAGATGGATTCACAGCTGAATTCTACCAGAGGACTATTTTCTTATGGGTCAAAATGAAGATGATAACAAGTGCCTCATAGAAATACTTCACAGAACTTTGTAGAATGTGGTGAGGATCCAATGAGATAACCTGTGTGATAAGTATTTGTCACAGTGCCTGGCATGTAGTAGGAACTTACTAAAAGTTTATTTTCATCCTCATTTCCCTTTCTCCCTCTTCTTCCCATTCTTCCTGTCTTCCCCTCTCCCTGTCTTCTAATGTCACCTTAGGGGTAGCTGGTACAGGTCTAGATGTTCACAGAGATTGATCTAAGTTGTAGCAATTGTTGTCGCTTCTACATGGACCCGCCTCCTTTCCTTGAGTCTCTTGTGGAAGTGACTGCCTGTGAGAGACGCCAGCTGTTGGAGGGATTGGGACCTCCGAGACAGGCCTCCACTTTTCTCAGCAGTAAAAACCGGGATGACCTTGGCTGCCCCACCTTGGGAACGGCACTCCTAGGAACATCATGATACTAGCAGGAACAATGAGCCCGAGGGTGGGGGGCAGAAGAAATGCTTCTCTTTTTAATTACCTGCAGAACAAACTCATTGTGAATACTCTCCTATATGCAAACGTGGAGAACTGGTACCTACTGTAGTCAGAAATTTTGAGTGCCAAGTTACAGACACACAACTCAAGTTGGTTTAAGCATAGAGAGGGAATATCTGGTTAAGGAGCCAAAAATCCACGTGGCTTCACAATGGCTGCTTTCAGTCACTAAAACCATGTCTTCAGAATCTGTCTCTCAATCTCAGCTCTTCTTTCTTAGGCAGGTCCTCCTCTTGTTGCAGCAAGATAGTCACTAACGATGCCAGGAGTTTTTTTCTACCACCTTTGCAACCACAGCTAAAAGAGAGCCTCCCTTTTCTGCTGGTTCCTGCAAGAATTCCCAGACTGAGTCATCTGTCCATCCTGACCCAATCCCTGTGGGGAGCAGGACACACTTGTTCTGATTGGCCAGGCCTCCCTGCTGGAAGGAGAGATTAACCAAATATAGGGTAAATTTAGGCAGTGTTACCAGAAGAAGGGATATTAGGAGCACACAAAACAACAGGTGTTTCCTTCAAGCTCAGAACTTTCATGCATTTTCTTATAAAATATCTAAATCTTACAAAGAAAGGACATGTTTCTAGATATCCTTGTGCCTACAATATAGTTATAAGAATGTTTCAGGCCCATGAACAATCTAATTATTAGCCTATTTGCCCTATCAAACTACACAGTGATAAATAATGAAATTCATATCAGTTTTTGCTTCACCTATGCAATTAGTAAGTTCTCCGGATAGATCTTTGTTTCCAACTCATAAATAGCTTAACTTGGCAAGCATCAAAAAACATTAGGAAGCCATGGGTGATTGTTCATTTTTGTTTATTTTTAATTTTTTTGTTGCTTTTAATTTCATCACAAGAGATGGTTAGTTTTATGTGTCAATTTAGATAGACTATAGCACAAAGTTGTTCAATCAAACGGGAATCTAGTTCTCCCTGTGAAGGCATTATGTAGTGGTTAGCATCTACAATCAGTGAACTTAAGTAAGAGATTGTGCTTGAGTATGGATGGGCCTTATCCATAAGTTGAATAGCTTTGGAGAAAAAAGAAAAAAAAAAACATGGTTTCTCTGAGGGAGAAGAAATTCCACCTTTAGACCACAGAGTCAGTTCCTGCCCAAGAGTTTCCAGCCTGCCAAGCTGCCCTGCAGATGTATGAATTGCACAAACTCACCCTCCTTCCTCCAAATATACAGTAATGTGGCACATACTGAGGTTTCAGTTGACATCTATGACAGTGGTCCCATAAGATTAGAATACTGTATTTTTACCATACCTTTCTATGTTTATATATGTTTGGATACACAAATACCATTGTGTTATAATTGCCTACTGTATACAGTAGAGTGACATGCTGGGAGAAACAGGGTATACCTTATAGCCTAGGTGTGTAGTAGGCTATACCATCTAGGTTTGTGTAAGTATACTCAGTGATGTTTGCATAGAGACAAAACTGCCTAATGATGCATTTCTCAGAATGTATCCCTGTTGTTAAGTGACACATGACTGTATACACACACACATGTATGTGTATACATATATGTATGTGTTTATATATATATAGGTATAAACATATCTCCTACTGGTTCTGTTTCTCTGTTAAAACCCTGACTGATAGACCATAGAATGTTAAAATGTGGCCTGTAGTTGAAAAATGACATTGGTCATGCTGTCAGTGAGATTTAAGTCAAAGTTGAGGCACAAACCCATTCTCGTTTAGTATGCAAGTTGTTTAGTATGCATGCACCTATAGCCACTGAAAAAACACCTTTTCTGACAATGGTACCACTTTTTATGGACCTCTGGAAACCAGTGTCACTGCAATACTTGAAACAAATACTGGATAATACTTGAAATATAGCACCTCTCTGCTGAGGAAGTTAAACTACTTGGCAGGAATTATCTCATGGTCTACATGTGATGCTAATGAGATAGGTGGCATATATGATCAGCCCCATTTTATAGACAGAAATTGGGACACAGTGGATGTGACTTGGCCCAAAGCTGTGTTGAAACTCACTAACAAACTAGGAATAAAAAAAGGAGTTTTACAGGCTTCAAGCCTGCAAGCTTTTTCAAGGTGTATTCTCTTTATCCTTCCTATAAGAATCACTTGGAGTTATTAAAATGCAGATTCCTGAGCTGTGTCCTAGATGCACTGAATCAGAATTCTGGCGTGTGGACCAAAGAGTCTGCCATGTTGGTGAGCTTCTTGGGTGGGTCTTGATATGGTAAAGTCTGAGAACCACTTTGTTAGGTGTAGCTTTTCACCTTGTCTATATCTCAACTGTTTGACTTCATAAATACATACATTGAAAAATTTAGGAAGTAAATAACTGGCTTTTCTGGGTCAATTAGGAAAGAAAAAAAAACTAAAAGAAAAAATACTGGTTTATTTTTTTAGAAAGCATACTTCTGATGCTTCCCACTATTTCCAAAGAGCTGTTTAAAGAAAATGAGGCTATCTGTAAGTCACTGATGGGTATAGTCTATCCAATTCCTGGTCTCCATTTATTGGCATTTGTGCACTCTTTTTGCTTTCTTAGCCCTTCAACCTTGCCTGAGAGACCTCTCCTGCTGCCTCCTAGGGGCTCTATGGGCCCTTTAACCAAACAAATGCAGACAACATTGGCAAGCCAAGAACATTTTTGTTACAGTAGCCTTGACAGGAATTGTACAGCAGCTCTTAAGCTGTCTCTAAGACCAGGGTATGTCTGACAGGGTGAATTCACCTTGGCAAAAGCATTTGATCCACTGGCCAAACAAATTCAGTTGGCAGTAATGCAAACATTGGCTGAAGCTTATAGCTTTTATGTCCTTACCTTTTTGTCATTGTTTTCTTTTTAAAAAGTTTGATAAAAGGAGGTTCCTGTACAACAGAAGTTCTTAAAGCTAACAAAAGCTTACTTTTCTATAATAGAAAAAGAGGTTAGGCTATATTTGAACATCTTATATCCTCCATAGAATCTAGAATATTACTGCATACTCTCTCTGTGTTTATAGGAGACCTTTGTAAAAACAGAGACCACAAGATCTATAAGGGAGGAACCATTGATGTGGCCAGTGACTGGGTCGGTCCTACAAGTTAGCAGCCATCACCGCCCACCCCCTGCACTGAACCTTGTCCTGCCCAGTCTTCAGTTGACTTGCACATAGGATCACAAGGTAAATAAGAGAAAGAGGATTAATAGAGCTTATGAACTCCTTACCACATTGGGCAAAGCCCTACTTAGCAGAAAATGACTCAAACCCTTAATACCTAAGGTATAAAATTCTAGGTTCAGTCCCTGGAATCCCATTTTATAACCCTTTCCCCAAAATACCCAATAGATAATGCAAATAATTTAAAGTGAAACTCAAATAATACACCTTCACAAACCTTTAGTTATGTAAAGCTAAACAGTGTAAAAATTCTGTTGTGATCATGGAAAACTGGGAATATGAAAGCCCATTTGTGTGAAAAGATTTATAGAATTTTTATAGAATGAAACTCTATGGAAATGGTAATTAAATGAAGTATATCTACCTGTGTGGACATAGATAAAAATATCTAGTGTGTATTTTTTTTTATTATACTTTAAGTTCTGGGATAGCTGTGCAGAATGTGCTGGTTCATTACATAGATATACACGTGCCAGGGTGGTTTGCTGCCCCCATCAACCCGTCATCTACATTAGATATTTCTTCTAATGCTATCCCTCCCTTAGCCCCCAACCAGTGCAAATTGTGAAAGGCTATGCAGACGCTCCTTGACTTACCTTCATGTTATGTCCCAATAAACCCATCGTAATTTGAAAATATTGTAAGTCAAAAGTGCATCTGGATGGAAGTCAAGGAGATAAAGAGCATACTGAATGCATATCACTTTCACACCGTTGAAGTAAAAAACTGAGAAGTTGAACTGTTGTAAATCAGAACTGTTTGTAGATGCTGGTTTTTTTTTTTTTTTTTTTTTTTTTTTTTTTTTTTTTTTTTGAGACGGAGTCTCGCTCTGTCGCCCGGGCTGGAGCGCAGTGGCCGGTTCTCAGCTCACTGCAACCTCCGCCTCCCGGGTTTATGCCATTCTCCTGCCTCAGCCTCCGAGTAGCTGGGACTACAGGCGCCCGCCACCTCGCCCGGCTAGTTTTTTTTTTTTTTTTGTATTTTTTAGTAGAGACGGGGTTTCACCGTGTTAGCCAGGATGGTCTCGATCTCCTGACCTCGTGATCCGCCCGTCTCGGCCTCCCAAAGTGCTGGGATTACAGGCTTGAGCCACCGCGCCCGGCCTGTAGATGCTGTTTTGCAAAGTAATGACAACCAGACATGTAAGCCTATGGATATGCAGAAAACGTGGAGGGCTATGCACCTAATGGTTAAGAGATTTGGGATCACAGGAGATATTCGCTTTCTACCTTATTAATTTCTCTTATGTTTGAATTTTCTGTAACAAACACAATTCTTTTCTTAATCAGAGCAAATTTTAGGTGTTAAAAAATGAAATGCTGGAAATTTCCTTCTAGGGGATTTTTCCACATGGGCTAGGCTAGTTGAGGTGTCTTATAATGCAGTCGAATGAAGAGGTTGGACAGTCTAGTTTGGGTTTTCAGTGAAGCAGGCACTGGGACAGAGTCAGGAGTGCAGAAGGTTTATGGGCTGTCACACCTGTGAAGGGTGGAAGCAGTGCTCCATGGAGGAAGCCATCACACCTGCTGCAGATCTGACTCTCCCAACCCCCGGGGAAGCACAGGAGCCCAGAGGCCCAATGGACCCAGGCTGGGCCCTTGTACTGAGCCCTGTATCACTTTCTTGTACAGTCGTCTGAGGGTCACCCAGGAAGAACATGGCCTAGACTGAATGCTGAAGCAAACACTGACAGAGGTGACACTTGAAAGCTGTCAGCTTACCAGTCCCCACCAAGCGGCAGGGCAAGTCTTTTCCTGAATGGGCACCTCAGCTGCGCTTTTCCACTTCTGCTGCAGTGCCTTTTTCATTTCTCTGTGTACAAGTTTAGGCTTTATTTATGGTAAAGATGGTTTGGGGTGAAATCTCTACTTTTCCTTATGTGATTCTTTTTTTCTATCCACAACACTTTCTGATCATGTCAATTCTACTTCAGCTGTATTATGAAAACAGTGTTTAAGAAGTGGCTTATTGTATGTGAAAGTTATAAAGGATAAAGTTACTTATGTTAGTCAGAATACATAAATACATGTCGGAACACTTTTGTGAACTCCAAATAATTTCTGAGAAGATGCTGGAAAAATATCAATATCAATGGCAAACAATTAAATATACAGACGACTTTATATTTATTCACATTTCTTCCTCACAACAGCCCTTTGAAGAAGTTGCTATTATTCCTGTTTTACAGATGAGGAAACTAAAGCACAAAGTGGTTAAGTGACTTCTCCAAGTCATTTAGTAACAGGTAGAGTCAGGATTTGAACCCAGGGAGTGTGACTTCAGAGTGCATATTTGTAAATAACACAATCAACTCCCTCTTCTGTAAACTGAGCATGTTCACCTCAAGTTGGAGGTGACAGCATGTGCAGAAGAAAACGAAGCATCCGTACATTAGGTGAGAATGGCCATGAAGACAGGGGGCCTGAAGGATACTGAGGCAATGAGCTGGTAGGCCTCAGCTGCAGATGGGGATGGAGCAGACCCTAACATAGGCTGGTCCTGGAGACCAATGCTCTAACCTCCTTATGGTGGACTCCTCCTGTTGTACACAGAGAAACTTTAATTAGCTGCCTCCAATTGGAGTTTGCCTCCAAATGGCCATTCTTGGGTTTTCTTGACTAATGCGAAAGTTTTCACTGTGTTCCAAATTTTTCCTGTGGGTACATCTTCCTATCTGAGATGCCTGTGAGAACATATCTAACCATTCCCCTTGGAACATAAAAGGATGACTCTCACTGTAAAATCAGGTAAGAAACATTTCTTTCTGCCTGCTCATTCATGGGGCCTGAGAATCTCTTGGAATTGCCACAAAAATCTTCACAGTTCCACAGCCCTCCTCATCTCCCTTGGCTATTGTTCTCTGAAATGAAGGTATGGCTGATAAACTATCTTCTTCAGAGATTTGCCTTTTTCCTCAATCCCTAAGTAGTATTACTAAGTAGTATTACAAAAATTCTGTTTCAAAGAAAATTACTGAGAGTTATAATTACAGTTATTGAAATCCAAATTCTATACAGCACTCTTTCTTCAATTATGAACAGTGTTCATAAATAGGGTCACTTATCTAGAAAATTATTAAAAATTCAATGTACATGAAAGCCTCAAAAGTCCTTGAAAGGCAAATGTTAGGAAAGGGCTGTTTCCATGATAACATCTCCTCATCCTCTTTGATCCCTTGCTCCCCATTTTCTAGTAAACACATACTTTGAATTGCAACTTTCTTATTTAATAATTTCAACAAACGTTGGGAAAATGTGTTGCTCATTCTCCATTAGTGATTGGAATTTTCCTGAATCTTGATATCATGCTAACCAGTCCTTTCCCAAAGTCATCCTTTACTGGAGTAGAAAACGTTCTCTTACTCTACCTTTCCTAAAAGATTTAAAGAGAGTATCTTTGCTGCAATTGCTTTCTTGGCTCAGAGACAAGTGGATTTGCAGTGTCTGATAATGTTCCACACAATAACATATTTTCCCTTTTCACAATTCAGTTTATCATCTAACTGCCTAGCCCATCATTCAAAAAATAAATTGTCATGGATTTAATTGACTTTACATGTATCTGTTGGTTCATTAGGTCAAATCATCAGGGCATTGCAGATGCATGTTTGGGAACTAATTTTTAATAGGAAAGGGGAGGCAAGGAAGCAGGTATGTCATAATCACAAGTCTGAGATTGATTGCATTAAAAATCATTTCAGTGAAAATCTGTATCATCACCCTTGTGCTTGAATAGCAGCATATGATACAACCCCAAGCCACTAACATATATGGCAAGAAGAAGGGGGAAGGAGAAGAAAACCAGGAAAAGAAAAAGCAGATATTCATTGTCCTAAGGAGATAATTCTGTATTCACAAAATTAAATTACTCTGCTGTGAATCCCAGTGAAGAAATGGCCTTGTTGGAATGGTTTGATGTGCTCTCACAGGCATCTCAAATGGGAAAATGTACCCACAGGAAAAATTTGGAAGGCAAACAGTAAAAACTTTCACATTAATCTGGAAAACCAAAGAGTAGCCATTTATACCTTATGCCTAACTCTAAAAAACTCTAAGTGCTTTGCAGTTTATTTTTGGAAAAGAGAATAGGAGAAAGAAGAAAGTGGGGCAGAATAACAGGGAGAGAGGGAAAGAAACTGAGGTGTTTTTCCTTTTAGTCCAAAAGATGCTAAAAGGAATGTTACTCTAAGGGAAGAGTGGTATTTTCTACCTTATTAGTGAATCTTGGGCTAGTCCTACAGAGGTGGAAGGCAGCTCACAGCAGAGTTTGCTGGCCTCATTGCTTGCCCTGACAAATATCCTTTTCTCTGACGGAGCAGCTGTTAATTCATTTTGAGTAATGCTGACTGAGCTTGCAGACTTAAAGTACAGACAACTCTGCTATTAACGGGAGGGTAGAGGTAAAGGGAATATAGGAAAAAACATTCATACAAAAAGCTGAAATATAAAAATTTAATGAAAATCAAAATCTGAAATACAAAATTTACCCTAAAAACTGATCTGGGAATGATAGTTGATATAGGCTTTAAAAATATATTGTGTTGTTTAGGTGATAACAAATACATATTAATTGTAGAAGACATGGAAAAAAAGAAGAGTAGAAGAAGAGGAAAAGATTTTTCTACTACCTATACACCATTATTAAGAGTTGGGGGGTATTTTAGTTTTTCTCTTACTGATAGTTCTTATGTCTGTTCATTTATTTTATGTAAGTATGGTCATCATATATATATATATCTGTATTTCACATTTTAATTTTTATGCTAATAGTAAAGATTTGTTGACTGAACAATACAGCATCTAAATTTCTGTGTAGTTTAGTGTTTAATAATAATTTTAATGGCTGCATAACAGTGTATCATGTGGAGATGGTATAGCCGGCTTAACCATCCTCAACTTGGAATATTCAAGTTGTTGCCAATTTTTTACTATGATTAATAATTCCAGGTGGATCCTATCTATTAGACCATTGAGGGTGAAACCAGGTTAATGGGGCCACCTTGTAAAAATTTATCTTAATGTAGGCAAGCTTACGATACAGTTCCTGGATACTATATATCACACAGGTCCTGTAGTGGGCTTGAAATAACACACAGATCAAAAAGACTGAATAAGACATGATCATTTTATTTTCCAGAAGGGTAAATAATATGTAAGCAAAAAATTACAATGTTGGGAATCAGAGCCAGAAATGAGGCATGAAAACTCTGCATAAAGTAACTCTTTGGAAAGTCAAAAAAGGCTTCTCTAAGGACATGATAGAAGAGATAGGTCTTGAAAGATACGTAGGCATTTGCTCAGCAAAGAAGGGAGGTTTTGTTTTTTTTTTTTTTTTTTGAGATGGAGTCTGGCTCTGTCACCCAGGCTGGAGTGCAGTGGCATGATCTCGGCTCACTGCAAGCTCCGCCTCCCAGGTTCACGCCATTCTCCTGGCTCAACCTCCCAAGTAGCTGGGACTACAGGTGCCCGCCACCACGCCTGGCTAATTTTTTGTATTTTTAGTAGAGATGGGGTTTCACCGTGTTAGCCAGGATGGTCTCGATCTCCTGACCTTGTGATCCGCCTGTCTCGGCCTCCCAAAGTGCTGGGATTACAGGCGTGAGCCACCGCGCCCATCAGAAGGGAGTTCTTAAATACAGCGAGAAGAGCTGTGGAAGGTAAAAGGATGAATAGGAATTGGGGATTTAAGACCTAGTGAGGAATAAAGATATTTGAAAGAATATGAGGCAAAATAAGATCAATGTATATGGAGTGCAACAAACAAGAAATGATAGTAGGTGAGAGAAGAGAGAAATAACTTCCATTAAAATGTCACAGGGTTAGCTGAACTTCTAAGGATCCAGGTTTGATAAGTGGTAGCAGATGGAGGAGAGGAGATAGGGAGAAGGACATACCAGGTGAGCAGGAGAGGCAGGAGCAAAGCTGGGGAGGGACACCTTGCAAGCTGTATTTGGGAAACCAGCAGTGTATTTTGTCTGGATTTTATGTCAGTGTGTGCACAGAGGTAGGGTGGAAATAGTGCTATAAAGATGTTAGCCCCAGAGACTCTTGAGAGTCCTTAGGTGAGATTAAGTTTGGGAATAGGAATGTGAACCCAAGGAAAGATTTTTAAAATAGGTGAGTGGCAGATAAGAACAGAATCTGTCCACAGATAGATGGGAAAAAAGCGATTGACAAACCAGTAAGAAAGTTCTTTTGGTGGTCTAGACTTGAAGTAATAAATACCTGAACTGAAGTAATGACAGTAGCCTGGAAATAAAGAGGCAAATTCAAGAGCTATTTCAAATAAATAACTAATGGAATTGGCAACTTTTCAGGTGTAGTGAGAGAAGAGAAAAAATGTCCAGGATGACTTAAAGATTCTGACCTTGAGTGGCTTGAGTAAATGGAGTTACAACAGAGCAGAAAGTTTTATGGAAACAACAAATGCAGTTTTGGTTGTGTTGAATTTGAGGTGCTGATGAGAGACCCATGTTCCAGATAGTTCATTGGCATATGAACTGTGGAGCTTAAAAGATCTTATTAGCATCTTATCAAAATGGTCCCATTATATGTAATTTATGGGACATCAAGTAGGATTAATAAGGAGCTCAGCAATTAAAAAGTTTCAGATGGGATACTTTATTTGTGGAGCTTTTTAAAAAGTCTGTAGATGTAAGCAAGAAATTAGAGGATTTTTGCCCCCAAGTAGATCTGTTTAAAATTCTTTGAGTTGGAAGTTTATCTGAACCTTTCAGTAGTGATTTTACTTTGCCAATGTGTAAAGGTTGCTGAAAGTTAACAAATCAAGCTTTAAAGATAATTGTTTGAAAAATCACTTTGGGCACATATGACATCATCTCAGACTCTTGTGATAACTCAAATGAATGAGAGAATCAAAACCAGATGAGTTTAGTGAATTTGCAGATTACTGTCAAAGTTCTCAGCCCCCAGAGTTTTCCAGTTGAACAAATACCCTCTCTGGAAGATTATTTAAAATATTCAGTGATTTACCTCTTGGCCTACTTTTGTTCTGAACTTAAGTGGAGGGTGACGAGAGGGCAATTCTATAGCATCAGAGATGAGAAACATCAAACATTCATGTTTATATCCATGCAGCAAGAAGCCATGATGTCTTTCCCACTTTTTATTCATCAGTCACATAAAATATTTTTAAATTTCCTCCAGAACTCACTGTTAAAATTGAGAAATTGGTAATCAATCCAAAAGCTGAAACTTTGGACAATGCTTTGGAAATACCATTGTAATTTTAGATATTTGGATTTCCTCCCTTTTCCCTTCCTCCCTGCCTCCCTCCCCCTTTCTCCTCCTCCTCCTCCTTCTTCTTCTCCGCTTTCTTTCTTTCCTTCTTTCTTTCTTTCTTTCTTTCTTTCTTTCTTTCTTTCTTTCTTTCTTTCTTTCTTTCTTTCTTTCTTTCTTTCTTTCTTTCTTTTCTTTTTCTTTCTTTCTTCCTTCCTTCTTCCTTCCTTCCTTCCTTCCTTCCTTCCTTCCTTTTTTTTTCTCTTTCTTCTCCTTCCTTCCTTCCTTCCTTCCTCCTTCCTCCTTCCTTCCTTCCTTCCTCCTTCCTTCCTTCCTTTCTTCTTTCTTTCTTTCTTTTCTTTCTTTCTTTCTTTCTCTCTCTTTCTTCTTTCTTTCTCTCTCTCTTTTTTCTTTTCTTTTTCCTTTCTTTCTTCTTTTTTTCTCTCTTTCTTTCTCTCTCCCTTTCCTTCCCTTCCCTTTCCTTTCCTTTTTTTCTTTTTTAACAGGGTCTTGCTCTGTCACCCAGGTGGGAGTGCAGTGGTGCAATCATGGCTCACTACAACCTCAACCTCCAGGGCTTCAGTGCAATCCTCCCACCTCAGCCTCCAGAGTAGCTGGGACTACAGGTGTGTGCCAGTGTTTTCCTTTAAGATTGTGAATATTTTGTTGTTTCCTTCCTACTCCTTGTCTTGTGAACCACCTTGAGTCAGTGTGGCTACTACCCAATGTATATAATATATTCTTAAGAGGACATTGAATTACCTCTTTTAAGAAAATAATTATACTAATTCTTTAAATTCCATAAATTGAATATATAGGTTCTAAAAAATGTAAGTTTTTGAGTTTTGGATTGAAGGTTCTACTGGATATGTTTTATTATAAACAGGAGATTTATATATTTACTTATTAATCATAACGTATTAATAATCAAATCACTCTTTTAAATACTGCATATTATTCTTTACATAGGATCTGAGATACACTGGGGACTATGTTGTACAGAATGCGTGACGAGAAAGAAGTATTAGTAGAAATTAGTAACAGTCTGTCTTTTTAACAATATTGATATAAAAACTTATTTTTGCTTAGTTTCAGTCCAATTCTTTGTCCCCCTAATTTGCCACAGTCTAGTTATTTTAAAATTAATTAGTCTGAACATGTTTTTCCTCCATGTACCGTATTGATTAGGATTCAGTAGAGAGTTTTGGATTTATGCACCAGTAAGGTAAAATAATAATAATAATATTTCAAAATAGAGTCATCAGCAGCTGATTTTGCTATGTAAGGACATTGATTATTGGTACAGAACTCTTGTAGTCATTGCTAGTGTTCACCAGTGTTAGGTTCTCCTCTCCTTTTAGGGTACATGGGAAGACTATATTTGCCAGTCTTTTTTCTATTTAGATAGGGCCATGCACTTGAGTTATGGCCAATGGAATATAAACAGATATGATTTGGCTCAATTTCAGGCCAAGGCAATTAGAACCAGAGTTTTTTCTTCACTCTTTCTCCCTTTCCTTGTGTCACTGGTTGAAGTGAAGAACTCCAAGGTCCCCACAATAGATGTTGCCTGGATTCCTGAGTCACTACTTGCAGGTGATCTCCCTAGGAGGACTACCTACCTGTCCCACAATGGACTGTAATGTCAGAGAATAGCTACTATTAATTATGTAGTAAACCTCTATTTAATAAAAAGAAGGGTGATTTAAAATCAAAATAAGAAGCATGCAATCTCCCGATTTCAAGAAATTGAATACATTTTTTTTTGCTGGCACTGCTGACTGTCAAAAACATTGTCACTGCCTAGCATTTAGGTGACCCTGACGTGGTAATCAAGGACAGTAACTGGAGTGGACAGACCTGGAGTTGAGTGCTGGCTCTGTCATTTTCCACTTGTATGGCTTTAGCATGTTACTTAACATCTCTGAGCCTCAATTTCTTTATTTGTCAAATGGGAATTATAATAATATCTGTAATTTAAGTTGGTGTCAGAATTAAATGAGACAACAAATGGCTTCTTGTAAGTGCTGGATGATTGCTGGTTATAATATCTATCTTGCGCTTGGAGAGGATCCTCATCTGATTGTTTCCCATGTTTCCTCAGACTTAATACTCAAGATGTTTAATATTTCATAAACCAGGAAATTAAAACATAAACATTTTAAAGTCCACGGAAATAGTTTTTCTGACATTTTGGTAAGAAATTTCTGAAAATAGGAAACTTGCTGTTAGGAAGAGTTGAAAAAGATGATGAGGCTGATACATTGGGAATAGATATTTGGGTTGTGAAGCTTTGGGTTAATTAAAGGAATAAAAACAGACTACTGATGTCATAGAATCATATTCCCTTGCCTGGGACATGTCCATGAGCAAAGTGGGGAATTGATAGAGGCAAACAGAAGGTTCTGGCATATTCTAGTGTATTCTACACAAAGTCATCATGGGTGGATAAAGATATAGCATTAAAATCATATAACTATATTTATAAGAGGATAAATTTAAATTATGGATCAATAGGTAGATATTTTCTCTTTTTGGTAGATCTCGTGTCAGACTGGGCAAATATAATTGCCTTACGTATGTCTCTGGAACCATTTTGATTAGCATTGAAAGTAAAAAAAATGATAACTTTACATGATATTGTGTCTGTTTCTTTAATCATTAACATGTTCCCAATAGGAGACTTCTTTATTAACAACAATACTGGATCCCTGGACCAATCAGACCAAGAATTCAGCCACACAACCCACTACATCTAGTTGCTCAGATATTTTTTTTAAACGCACCATCTGACTCTTTAGTCATCTTACTATATGTAATGGAGTCTTAGTATAAGAAAAGGGGTGAGGTCATAGTGATAAACATCATTTTTTGAAAATTTGCTGCAGGTAAACTTGCTTTAAAGAAATTCCTTTCCAGAAAGCACATGTCAAGTTATAAACAATTTGAAAAGTATCTTAGAAATGTATAATTTTTTAATTTTAATTTGACTACTTTATCAAAGTCCATTTTTTATATCTTGGAAATTTTTTATCATTAAAGTATCCTGTTACATGTGGTGAAATAGTATTTATATATAAATACTAAATACATATTTCTATTTCACCATATGTAACAGGATATTTTAATGACAATAAACTAAAATTGATACATAAAATATATAAATATACAAACATATAAAATGCAAATATATACATAATTTTGGAGATGCTTACTATTAACTTTCTAACATAACCATCCCTAGTATTAATCATGGTTATTAACAACAGAGAACAGAATTCAGTCTCCCCAGTTTAGGCAAAAAGTGATATTTGATGAATCTATCTAGCTTATAGTATCATTGGGAGAGCTGATAAACAGGTTATTACTTGAACCTACAAGAATAACTCCCTCAGTTCCACACATACCTAGACTTTCAAGCTAACTGCCACCTTTATCACAGTCAGGAAATAGCATATTTACCTCTGGAACTCTAGCTGCAAGAGAGTCTAGTAAATATAGTTCATGCCCCATCATCTGCAGTGCTGAAAGGCATGCTAGAGGGTTTTGAATGGAGGTTGAGTGAGCCAATGACAATATCAGTCCTCCTGGTAATGCATGAAATGTGACAGATCCTTTAGAGAGGTAATTAGAGGTCACATCTTTTGTGTCTTATATAAGGAAATTGTCATAAAGTAATTGCCATTAACATTAGTGTCTTGATAATGAAAAAATATTTTTATCTGAGGGGAAAACTGAACAGCTGCAGAGAGCTGTAACTTTTATAGGAGATAAATCTATAAGAGGAGGCAGCCAACTATAGCCTGTGAGTCAAATCCTACTTGCCACATATAAGTAAAATTTATTGGAACGTAGACATGTTCATTCGTATATGTACTGTCTGTGCTTGATTTCAGGCTACAGTGGCAGAGTTACATAGAGCCACAGAAATCATTTGACTCACAAAGCCCCAAGTATTTGCTACTTGGTGAATTTTTATATTTTTATATTTTATAGTGGTGAGGTCAGTGTGCCAAGAATACACACATGCACACACAAACAAAATCAAAATAAAACAAAAAGCATGCCATTCTTGCAACTATGGAAAATCAAGTTGAGAAATTTAGAGTTCTAATTATGTTTTTATACAAGAACCCCCTAGATTTGATGTTTACACATAACTGGGACTATCTTTTTAACAGATTTTTGTATGATTTTCCAAGGCAAAATTCTCTCATTTGTTCACTGGGTCACATGACAAGTTAACAGTGATTCTGACAGCCTCTTTACAATAGGATGCTAGAAGTAACAAAGTCAATTGGGTGACTGTCATCAAAGTACCAAAAGAGGACAAAAGATTGTGTGTCCTTGACTTAAAATGTTGGGCTTGATAATCTCATTTTTCGTGGCTGTCTTGAGTAACAGTGTTGTTTTTTCAAAACAATTTCAACCAGAGTATCAATCTCCATTTGCTTCTGCTAAATTACTAAAAACTACATCCCTTCTCTTCATTTTTGGAGTAAGATATGGCTGTGACTGATCACTTATGTATGTGTAGACTTGGCACATCCATCGTGTAATTTTTTACAAATTCCTCTAATTCATGAAGTGACATCTTACTCCTATTGAGAGCATTCTTACCTGCAGTTAAAGAGTTAGTGAACAGGAAAGGCCATGTAACACACATATTAAAAAATAAGCAAAATGCCTGCACATCCTACTGTTTGTAAGACCCTTGTTTCTCACCCATAAGCAAGGATACTTTCTTCCTTTTCAGAAAGACATTAGATAAGTTGAGGGCATTTGGGGGCAGTATTAGATGGAACAAACCATGTTTCCCATCTTGGGTTGGAAAAGGGACTGTCAAATATTTAGAAGGGTTCCTTCCTGTTTCCTTCCTCATTCTCATCATGACGAAGTCTTTTTATAACCCATCTGTGCCACTGAGAGGCCAAATTTGGCCCAGCTGGGGATTTGGCCAAGGAAAAGGTACGTTACTGGGTCTGTTCTTCCCATAATTCAACTGAATTTCTTGTTTGCAAATTCTGGCCATTTTCTGTACTGCTGGGAAAGATGATTAGAAGAGTATGTATTCTGGAAGCCATGGACATTCTATGCTCTCACTCAGCTCTAGCTTCATATTGGAGTGAGGAGGAGAGTTAGTGGGAGAATTTTCCTCCTTTTCGGCTCTATTTGGTGAATTATTTCACATTCAATAAATGGAAGGGGAGAATTGAGGTCTGAGTAATTAACAGTGAATACTGGTTACACACAGTGAATAATTATCAAGACAGTATTAGAGTAAGTAACAAGAAAAACAACTGGCAAAACATATGGGATCACATCACAGTAGCTGTGAGAGCAATTTTCAGCCTTCTATAAATTTCAAGATCGTTTTGAATGTCAACAAGTTATGATTTTCTGATTGGCCCTGAAAATAAAGCTCCCACATAGAACCTTCTGTGTCCCATCCTCCAGTTACTTTAATCCCTTGTTGCTAACCTAATCTCTTCTTCAATTGTTTAGCAGCTAACTTCCAGATATCATTAGGCTGTGTCCCCATCCAAATCTCACCTTGAATTGTAGTTCCCATAATTCTCATGTGTTGTGGCAGGGACGCGGTTGGAGACAACTGAATCATGGGGGCGGTTTCCCCCATACTGTTCTCCTGGTCGTGAATAAGTCTCACGAGATCTGATGGTTTTATAAGGGGAAACCCCTTTCGCTAGGCTCTCATTCTCTCTTGTCTGCTGCCATGTAAGATGTGTCTTTTGCCATCTGCCATGATTGTGAGGCCTCCCCAGCCACATGGAACTATGAGTCCATTAAATCTCTTTTCCTTATAAATTACTCAGTCTTAGATATGTCTTTATCAGCAGCGTGAAAACAGACTAATACACTTCCACTTTCAGGAAAAGTGTGCCTAGAAATGTTAGTGTGGCAGAGATTTGCTGATGCTCACCAAACCCATTTCCTCTTCCCGGCCACTCAACTAGACTGCCGTTCCCAGTCCACCTGCTTCTAGGTGGAGCTGTGTGAAGAATGCCAGAGGAAATGACGTAGACACTCTAGGGCTGACCCAGAAAGCATCGTGTCCTGTTCAATATATTCCCTCTCTTCCCCACTCTTTGTAGGTGGGTGATACAAGAGCAAATTTGTGTTGAAGATGGAGTAGACATTACATGAAAGGAGCCCTGATCCCTGAGTCACTGTGGGAGGAGACGCACCCAATCAGAAATATGTGCTTTGAACTTCGCGTAGTGAGAAATAAACTTTCATTGTGTTAGGCCACTTGGAATTTGGGGTTGTTTCTTAGAACAATTAGTTTATCCCGACTAATACATTGAGCAGCTCACTCATCTGTGTTTGTGAATATTCATTATTCATCAGTTCATCATTAATGCAGGTGACTCACAGTTCACTTAACATGAGGAAAAGTCCTAAAAACTATGGGATTGTTAGAATCACAAAGGCCCTTTTGTTCTGGCAATGTTTGAATTAGCTTCTTCAGGGGCCATTGAATTAGTCAGTAATTGTGAAAGCCACTGTAGGAGATTGTTTAAGTGCAATCTATTTTGAAGGGAAGGCGATGGGGTAGCTTAGGTTTTCACTTCAGGTGCAATAATGCACAGTGTGTTGTGTTCTGTTGCAAGGTATAGCATAAAGAATTGTTAATAATGGTTAATGTGCTGAAGTTTCTGAATTTTAAAAACTTTTTATTTTAAAATAATTACAGACTCAGAAGAAATTACAAAAAAAAATATGTAAGGAGGTTCCATGGACCTCTTACCCTTGCCTTCTCCAGTACTGATACCTTGTATAAATATAGAACACTATGAAACCAGGAAATTGACCTTGGTACAATCTATAGAACTGACTTAGATTTTACCAGTTATACATGCACTGTTTGTGTGTGTGTGTAATTGTATGCAATTGTATCACATGTGTAGCTCATGTAACTACCATTCACAATCAAGATGCAGAACTGTGCCATCATCACAAGACTGCTTCATGCTAACCCTTCACAGCCATGCCTTCATAGCCATGCCCTTCACAGCCATCCCTGCACTCCAGCATTCTCTCCTCCCATTTCCTAACTCTCATTTGTTCTCCATCTCTATAATCTTGTGATTTTGAAAATATTATATAAACAGAATCATATAGTATTGACCTTTTGAAATGGACTTCTGCCACTCAGCATAATTCCCTTGAGGTCTATATTCGTCAGGGTTCTTCAGAGAAACAGAACCAATAGGTTATATAGGAAGGAAATTTATCATGAAGGACCAGCTTACATGATTATGGAAGCTGAAAAGTCCTGCAATCTGTGATCTGCAAATGGGAGGCCAGAAAACTGGTGGTGTAGTTACAGTCTAAACCCATGGTCCAAGAACCACAGAAGCCAATGGTGTAGGCCCCAGTCTGAGTCTGTCTGAAGGCCTGGGAACCAGGGAATGGATGGTGTAAGCCCCAGTCCAAGTCTGAACGCCTAAAAACTGGGACTGCCAATGACTGAGGGCAAGGAGAGGATGGATGTCCCAGCTCAAGCAGACAGAGAGCAAATTCACTCTTCCTCCACCTTTTTATTCTATTCAGGCTCTCAATAGATTTGATAATGCCCACCAACATTGATGAGAATGGCTATTCTTTACTCAGTCTACAATTCAAATGCTAATCTGTTGTGGACTCATCCTCACATACCCAGAAATAACGTTTTCCCAGCTATATGGGCATTGCTTAGCCTAGTCAAGTTGATACATAAAATTAACCATCATGAGTCCACCCTTGTCAGCTTGGCACCCATATGCATCTCCTTAAACTATGTTTAATTACCAAATAAAGAAAATAACAAGGTCATAATTCTGCCTAACAGGATTCAACTATCCTGCATGCAACTAAAAATTCACTAATCAGAAGAGGAAGTAAAAATCCTTGAGTAATGTTTACTCTTCTCCTGACATCTCATCATTTAAATACTATAAAGTAAAGTTAACAGTACTTAGGTACTGATTTAAAGTCAATACATTTTATGTAACATGATAAGAGAAGAAAGAAAACAAAGGTATTTGCTTAATGCATCTATCTACACACACACACACACCAACATATTCATAACAAAAATAAGGAGGAGATACTCATGACAATTACCGTCCTCATTTCTGTGACTGGCCACGTGGCCACAGCTGGTATTTATAATCACATTTTTCTACCACCTATTCAGTATTCTCTTTGCCTTTAGCAAGCACCTCAGTGTTCATGGTTCTTTACTTTATGGGGTGACCCAAACCTTTGTTCCTGAAGGGTCTGGGCCATTAGCATTCCTGCGTGGATTAGGTTGTTCTAGTTTCTAATGACCTTAATCACAGGGCATGGTAATACTAAGAGATGCCCTAAGGGATTGCCTTTACTCCAGACATGCTCTTCTTTACCTCCACTGTGGAGCAGTAGTCCAATTTTCCCTTGGTAGCGAAGGTAAATCATTCCAGACCACATCATAGTTCCTTTCCTGGTCTTTTGACTCAGACGCATGAGGAACCCAGTGGCCAGGTAACTTCTAGGTCAAGGAATCACTCACTGTTGTGTCTCCTGAAGAAAACATTCCTCCCTCTGGACCTGTAGACCTGCATGCAGAACATTAAGTCTTGGGAACAGGAAGCAAACATTTTGCTAGTGGATCACTACAGGTAATCATAAGTGAGACCACTCTCATTTTTACCTGTTGATTCCTGGACCAGTGAATCCTGGCTATGGAAGAAACAATGTCGTATACTGGATACTGATTCAGAGCATATACTGCCTTCTGGAGGGCCTTGTTGTAGCCCGGCAAGGTTTTGCCACCTAGTTGATGCTGCATGTAGCTAAGTCTTCACAAGGCCTTTCCACAGTTCTATCAGTCAAATGCTTTAGAACGGTGGGGAACATGGTAGGAACAGTGAATCCCATAAGCATGAGCCCATTGCCACACTTCTTTGGCTGTGAAGTAAATTCCTTGGTCAGAAGCAATGCTGGATGGAATATCATGACAGTAAATAAGTTATTCTATAAGCCCACAGAGGGTAGTTTTGGTAGAAGAATTGCATTCAGGGAAGGTAAATCCATATTCACAGTAAGTGTCTATTCCAGTGAGAACAAAAACAATGCCTCTTTCATAATAGAAGTGGTCCAATGTAACATCCTGTGACTAGGTAGCTGGTTGAACTTTTCAGGGAATTGTGCCATATCAGGGGCTCATCGTTGGTCTCTGCTTGTGCCATATTAGCCCTCAGCAGTGGCCGTAGCCACTCAGCTTTGGTGAGTGGAAGTCCATGTTGTTTAGCCTATGAATAACCTTGCCACCAGGGCCACTGTGTTCACAAACCCATGGGGCGATGACTGGGGTGGCCGTCTGTAATTGCTATCAGTCAGGGCCTAATGATCCTTGCCACCGGGGCTACTGTGTTCATCAGTCCATGGGGCAATGACTTGGGTGGCTGGGGAAGGAGGCTTACTTTTATCCAAGAGTGGGTCATTCTATCCGTCTGATTATTAAAATTCTCCTCTGCTGAAGTCACTTTTGGGTGAGCATTCACATGGAACACAAATATCTTTGTGCTTTTTTGCTCATTCTGAGAATTCTGAGAGTTCTATCCACATCTCTTTTCCAGATTTCTTTATCACCAATTTCCAATCATGTTTCTTCTAAGTCCCTGACTAGCCAGCCAAACTACTGACTTAGCTCATGAATTGATGTATAATTGCACATCTGACCATTTCTGTCTTCAAGAAGAGTACACAACCAGGTGCACTGCTCAAGGTTCTGCCCACCAGGACGATATCCCTTCACCACTGTCCTTAACGGATGCCCCAGAAAGGGGCTGCAGTACTACAGCTCTTCGCTTATGGTTGATGCCTGCATATCGGGCAGAACAATCTCCACGCCAGGCTCAAGTTTTTTTTTTTTTTTTTTTTTCCCTGGCTATGGAAGAAACAATGTCGTATACTGGATACTGATTCAGAGCATATACTGCCCGAGATAAGGGAGAGATAAGGCAGTGTAGCAGGAGTGGGGACTGTGGGCATTTGGGCCACTTCTTCATGTAGCTGACTTGTGACTTCATTGCATGCCCCGCCTAATCATATTGCTTCCATTTGACAATGGAGTGCTGCTGTGCATGCCCAATGCCACAGCGTGGTGGGTCTGGTAATACCCAGTCCATGATGGGCAGCTCAGGTAGTGTGGTAATTTGATAGCCCATGCTCAGCTGTTCAGTCTCCACTAAGGCCTGGTAGTAGGTTAAGAGCTGTTTATCAAAAGGAGAATCGTTATCAGCAGATTATGGTAGGGTCTTGCTCCAAAATCCTAAAAGACTGTGCAGCATTTCATCTATAGGAGCCTGCCATAGGCTCCAAATAGCATCTCTATCTGTCATTGACCCTGCAAGCACCATTAGATCTGCTGGATCTTATGGCTTAAGTAGCAGAGTAGCTCACACAGAAGCCAGGACGTTTTGCAGAGCCTTCTCTTGTTTTGGGTCCTACTCAAAACTAGCAGTTTTTCAGGTCCCATGTAGTAAATGGGTCAGAGTAACACACCCAAACGAGAAATGTGTCTCCAATGTCTGAAGAAGTTCACTAGGCATTATTCCTCTTTCTTGGTTGTAGGAAAGGCCAGATGCAACAACTTGTCTTTCACTGTCAACGGGTTAGCTTGACATGCCCCATATCACTGGACCCCTAGAAGTTTCACTGAAGTAGGAGATACCTGATTTTTAAAAATTTATTTTAAATGAGAAATAAAAATTGTATATGTTTATAGTGTACAACAAGTTGTTTTGATAAATGTGTACATTGTAGAATGGCTAAATCATGCCAATTAACATATCTATTACCACCTGCTTGACATTTTTTTGTGATGAGAATACTTAAAATCTATTCTCTTATCAATTTTCAAGTATACAATACATCATTATTAACTATAGTCACCATGCTCTTGAATTTATTCCTCTTGTCTAACTGAAATTTTGTAACCTTTGACCAACATCTCCCCAATCTCTGTGCCCCACTCCAACTTCCAGCCTCTGCTAACCACCATTCTACTCTCTGCTTCTGTGACTCCATCTCTTTTAAATTCCACATACAAGTGAGATCCTGTAGTATTTGCATTTCTGTGCCTGGCTGATTTAACGTAATGTCCTTCAGATTCCTCCGTGTTGTGGCAAAAATGATAGAATTTACTTCTTTCTAAAGGCTGAGTAGTAGTTCATTGTATGTATATATACCACATTTTTGGGTTAATTTTATTTTTTTAATTGGCAAATAATTATTCACATTCCTGGGGTACATAGTGATGTTTTGATACATATAATATATAGTATCGTGATCTGATCCAGGTAATTAGCATATCCACAATCTCAAGCATTTATTTTGTTGTGTTGGGAAGGCTCAATATCTTCCTTCTAGCTATTTTAAACTGTATCATCTATTATTGCTAAGGATGGTCATTCTGCAGTGGCATGGAACACTGGAACTCATTCCTTCTATCTAGTTGTAATTTTGTGTTCTTTAGTTGTAATTTTGTGTTCTTTAACAAACTTCTCCCTATTCCTATCCTCCCCTTTCCTTTCCTTCCCAGCCTCTAATATCCTTGCTCTACTTTTTACTTCTATGAGATCAACTTTTTTGAGCTTCCACATATGAGTGAGACCAGGCAGTGTTTAACTTCCTGTTGCTGGCTTATTTCACTGAACATAATGTCCTCCAGTTCTACGCATGTTGCTGTGAATGACATGATTTCATTCTTTGTTTATGGCTGAATGGTATTCCATTGTGTGTGTATATATATGTATATATCCCATTTTCTTTATCCATTCATCTGTTGTTGGACACCTAAGTTTATTCTATATATTGGCTATTGTAAATAGTTCTGCAATAAGCAAGGAGGTGTCAATGTCTCTTCACTATAATGATTTCCTTTCCTTTGGACAAATTCCAAGCATTGGGATTGCTGGATAATATGGCAGTTCTACTTACAGTTTCTTGAGGAACTTCTATATTCTTTTCCCTAATGGCTGTACTAGTTTATATTCCCATGAACAGTGTAAAAGAGTTCCCTTTTCTCTGCATCCTTGCCAACATTCGTAATGTTTTTTCTTTTTGATAATGAATAAATAAAATTATTTAAAAATCCAGAAGTAATTTAATAATTAAATTAAATTAAATAATTTCTGGGTTTTCTGTTTGTTCAATTGGTTTATGTGTCTGTTTTTATGTCAGCACCATGCTCTTTTGATTACTACAGCTTTGTAGTAGATTTTGAAATCAGGTAGTGTGGCGCTTCTAGCTTTGTTCTTTTTGCCCAAGATTGCTTTGGTTATACAGGGTCTTGTGTTTCCATGAAAAGTTTGGAATTTTTTCTCTATTTCTGTGAGAAAATGTCATTAGAACTGTGATGGGGGTTGCACTGAATCTGTAGATCATGTTGGTTACTATGGGTATTTGAACAATATTAGTACTTCTATTCCATGAACACAGTATAGTTTTCTAATTATTTGTGTCTTGTTGAATTTCCTTCCTTCCTTCCTTCCTTCCTTCCTTCCTTCCTTCCTTCCTTCCTTCCTTCCTTCCTCCTTCCCTCCTTCCTCCTTCCTTTCCTCTTCCTCTTTCCTTCTTTCTTTCTTTCTTTCTTTCTTCTTTCTTTCTTTCTTTCTTTTTCTTCTTTCTTTCTTTCTTTCTTTTCTTTTTTTCTTTCTTTTCCCTTCCCTTCCTTCTCCTTCCCCTTTCCTTCCTTCTTCTTTCTTCTTCTTCATTCCTTCCTTCTTCCTTCCTCTTCCTCCTTTCTTTTTTTTTTTTCTTATTTTTTCTGTCTTTCTGTCTTTCTGTCTTTCTTTCTTTTCTTCTCCTTTTCCTTCTTCTTTTTTTCTCTCTTTCTTTCTTCTCTCTCCTTCTTCCTTCCATTTCTTTTCCTTTTTTTTCTTTTTTTAACGGGTCTTGCTCTGTCACCAGGTGGGGAGGCAAGTGGTGCAATCATGGCTCACTACAACCTCAACCTCCAGGGTTCAGTGCAATCCTCCCACCTCAGCCTCCAGAGTAGCTGGGACTACAGGTGTGTGCCAGTGTTTTCCTTTAAGATTGTGAAATTTTGTTGTTTCCTTCCTACTCCTTGTCTTGTGAACCACTTGAGTCAGTGTGGCTACACCACCCAATGTATATAATATATTCTTAAGAGGACATGAATTACCTCTTTTAAGAAAATAATTATACTAATTTTAAATTCCATAATTGAATATATAGGTTCTAAAAAATGTAAGTTTTTGAGTTTGGATTGAAGGTTCTACTGGATTATGTTTATTATAAAACAGGAGATTTATATATTACTATTAATCATGATAACGTATTAATATCAAATCACTCTTTTAAATACTGCATATTATTCTTTACATAGGATTGAGATACACTGGGGACTATGTTGTACAGAATGCGCGATGACGAGAAAAGTATTAGTAGAAATTAGTAACAGTCTGTCTTTTTAACAATATTGATATAAAAACTTATTTTGCTTAGTTTCAGTCCAATTCTTTGTCCCCCTAATTTGCCACAGTCTATTATTTTAAAAATTAATTAGTCTGAACAGTTTTTCCTCCATGTGACCGTATTGATTAGGATCAGTAGAGAGTTTTGGATTTATGCACCAGTAAGGTAATATAATATAATAATATTTCAAAATAGAGTCATCAGCAGCTGATTTGCTATGTAAGGACATTGATTATTTGATACAGAACTCTTGTAGTCATTGTAGTGTTCACCAGTGTTAGGTTCTCCTCTCCTTTTAGGGTACAGGGAAGACTATATTTGCCAGTCTTTTTTCTATTTAGATAGGGCCATGCACCTGAGTTATGGCCAATGGAATATAAACAGATATGATTTGGCTCAATTTCAGGCCAAGGCAATTAGAACCAGAGTTTTTCTTCACTCTTCTCTCCCTTTCCTTGTGTCACTGGTTGAAGTGAAGAACCCAAGGTCCCACAATAGATGTTGCCTGGATTCCTGAGTCACTACTTGCAGGTGATTCCCTAGGAGGACTACCTACCTGTCCCCACAATGGACTTAATGTCAGAGAATAGGCTATACTAATTATGTAGTAACACCTTATATTATAAAAAAGAAGGGTGTTTTAAAATCAAATAAGAAGCATGCAATCTCCCGATTTCAAGAAATTGAAACATTTTTTTTGCTGGCACTGCTGACTGTCAAAAAACATTGTCACTGCCTAGCATTTAGGCGACCTGACGTGGTAATCAAGGGCAGTAACTGGAGTGGACAGACCTGGAGTTGAGTGCTGGTCTTGTCATTTTCCACTTGTATGGCTTTGCATGTTACTTAACATCTTGAGCCTCAATTTCTTTATTTGTCAAAGGGAATTATAATAATATCTGTAATTTAAGTTGGTGTCAGAATTAATGAGAAACAAATGGCTTCTTGTAAGTGCTGGATGATTGCTGGTTATAATATCTATCTTGCGCTTGGAGAGATCCTCATCTGATTGTTTCCCATGTTTCCTCAGACTTAATACTCAAGATGTTATAATTTTCATAAACCCGGAAATTAAAACATAAACATTTTAAAGTCCACGGAAATAGTTTTTCTGACATTTTGGTAAGAAATTTCTGAAAATAGGAAACTTGCTGTTAGGAAGAGGTTGAAAAGATGTGATGAGGCTGATACATTGGGAATAGATATTTGGGTTGTGAAGCTTTGGGTTAATTAAAGGATAAAAACAGACTACTGATGTCATAGAATCATATTCCCTTGCCTGGACATGTCCATGAGCACAAGTGGGGAATTGATAGAGGCAAACAGAAGGTTCTGGCATATTCTAGTGTATTCTACACAAAGTCATCTGGGTGGATAAAGATATAGCATTAAAACATATAAACTATATTATAAGAGGATAAATTTAAATTATGGATCAATAGGTAGATATTTTCTCTTTTGGTAGATCTCGTGTCAGACTGGGCAAATATAATTGCCTTACGTATGTCTCTGGAACCATTTTGATAGCATTGAAAGAAAAAAAATGATAACTTTACATGATATATTGTGTCTGTTTCTTTATCAACATGTTCCAATAGGAGACTTCTTTATTAACAACAATACTGGATCCCTGGACCAATCAGACCAAGAATTCAGCCACAAACCCACTACATCTAGTTGTCAGATATTTTTTTTAAACGCCCCATCTGACTCTTTAGTCATCTTACTATATGTAATGGAGTCTTAGTATAAGAAAAGGGGTGAGGTCATAGTGATAAACATCATTTTTTTGAAAATTTGCTGCAGGTAAAATGCTTTTTAAAGAAATTCCTTTCCAGAAAGCACATGTCAAGTTTAAACAATTTGAAAAGTATCTTAGAAATGTATAATTTTTTAATTTTAATTTGACTACTTTATCAAAGTCATTTTTTATATCTTGGAAATTTTTATCATTAAAGTATCCTGTTAATGTGGTGAAATAGTATTTATATAAATACTAATACATATTTCTATTTCCCCATATGTAACAGGATATTTAATGACAATAAACTAAAATTGATACATAAAATATATAAATATACAAACATATAAAAAGCAAATATATACATAATTTTGGAGATGCTACTATTAACTTTTTAACATAACCATCCTAGTATTAATCATGGTTATTAACAACAGAGAACAGAATTCAGTCTCCCCAGTTTAGGCAAAAAGTGATATTTGATGAATCTATCTAGCTTATAGTATCATTGGGAGAGCTGATAAACAGGTGTATTACTTGAACTACAAGAAAACTCCCTCAGTTCCACACATACCTAGACTTCAAGCTAACTGCCACCTTCACAGTCAGGAAATAGCATATTTAACTCTGGAACTCTAGCTGCAAGAGAGTCTAGTAAATATAGTTCCTGCCCCATCATCTGCAGTGCTGAAAGGCATGCTAGAGGTTTTTGAATGGAGGTTGAGTGAGCCAATGACAATATCAGTCCTCCTGGTAATGCATGAAATGTGACAGATCCTTTAGAGAGGTAATTAGAGGTCACATCTTTTGTGTCTTATTATAAGGAAATTGTCATAAAGTAATTGCCTTAACATTAGTGTCTGATAATGAAGAACATTTTTATCTAAGGGGAAAACTGAACAGCTACAGAGAGCTGTAACTTTTATAGGAGATAAATCTATAGAGGAGGCAGCAAACTATAGCCTGTGAGTCAAATCCTACTTGCCACATGTAAGTAAAATTTCTTGGAACATAGACATGTCATTTGTATATGTACTGCTTATGCTTGATTTCAGGCTACAGTGGCAGAGTTACATAGAGCCACAGAAATCATTTGACTCACAAAGCACCCAAGTATTTGCTATTTGGCCCTTTACAGAGAGACTTTGCAGGCCTCTGATCTATAACCCATTGTATGGGCTTGTAAAACCTCATTGAAATTATAACTGAAATTAATACTCATTGAAATTGTGATTTTACGAAATAATGTTGGTGAATTTTTATATTTTTATATTTTATATTGGTGAGGTCAGTGTGCCAAGAATACACACATGCACACCAAAACAAAATCAAAATAAAAAAAAAAGCTGCATTCTTGCAACTATGGAAAATCAAGTTGAGAAATTTAGAGTTCTAATTATGTTTTTATACAAGAACCCCCTAGATTTGATGTTACACATAACTGGGAATATCTTTTAACAGATTTTTGTATGATTTTCCAAGCCAAAATTCTCTCATTTGTTCACTGGGTCACATGACAAGTTAACAGTGATTCTGACAGCTCTTTACAATAGGATGCTAGAAGTAACAAAGTCAATTGGGTGACTGTCATCAAAGTACCAAAAGAGGACCAAAAGATTGTGTGTCCTTGACTTAAAATGTGGGCTTGATAATCTCATTTTTCTGGCTGTCTGAGTAACAGTGTTGTTTTTTCAAAACAATTTCAAACCAGAGGATCTAATCTCCATTTGCTTCTGCTAAATTACTAAAAACTACATCCCTTCTCTTCATTTTTGGAGTAAAGTATGGCTGTTGACTTATGTATGTGTAGACTTGGCACATCCATCGTGTAATTTTTGTATTTTTACAAATTCCTCTAATTTCATGAAGTGACATCTCTACTCCTATTGAGAGCATTCTTACCTGCAGTTAAAGAGTGGTGAACAGGAAGGCCATTAACACACATCTTAAAAATAAGCAAAAAAGCCTGCACATCCTACTGTTTGTAAGACCCTGTTTCTCACCCATAAGCAAGGATACTTTCTTCCTTTTCAGAAAGACATTAGATAAGTTGAGGCATTTGGGGGCAGTATTAGATGGAACAAACCATGTCCCATCTTGGGTTGGAAAAGGGACTGTCAAAATATTAGAAGGGTCCTTCCTGTTTCCTTCATCATTCTCATCTGACTAAGTCTTTTTATAACCCATCTATGCCACTGAGAGGCCAAATTTGGCCCAGCTGGGGATTTGGCCAAGGAAAAAAGGTATGTTACTGGGTCTATTCTTCCCATAATTCAACTGCATTTCTTGTTTGCAAATTCTGGCCATTTTCGTACTGCTGGGAAAGATGATTAGAAGAGTATGTGTTCTGAAAGCCGTGGACATTCTTGCTCTCATCCCTCTAGCTTCATATTGGAGTGAGGAGAGAGTTAGTGGGAGAATTTTCTCCCTTTTCGGCTCTCTTTTGATGATTATTTTTCACATTCAATAAATGGAAGGGGAGAATTGAGGTCTGAGTAATTAACAGTGAATACTGGTTACACACAGTGAATAATTATCAGGACAGTATTAGAGTAAATAACAAGAAAAAAACTGGCAAAACATATGGGATCACATCACAGTAGCTGTGAAGCAATTTTCAGCCTTTATAAATTTCAAGATCGTTTGAATGTCAACAAGTTATGATTTTCTGATTGGCCCTGAAAATAAAGCTCCCCACATAGAACCTTCTGTGTCCCATCCTCCAGTTACTTTAATCCCTTGTTGCAACCTAATCTTCTTCAATTGTTTAGCAGCTAACTTCCCGACATCCATTAGGGTGTGTCCCCATCCAAATCTCACCTTGAATTGTAGTTCCCATAATTTTAGTGTGTGGCAGGGGGTGTGGTTGGAGACAACTGAATCATGGGGGAGGTTTCCCCCATACTGTTCTCCTGGTGGTGAATAAGTCTCACGAGATCTGAGATGGTTTTATAAGGGGAAACCCCTTTCACTTGGCTCTCATTCTCTCTTGTCTGCCCCATGTAAGATGTGTCTTTTGCCATCTGCCATGATTGTGAGGCCTCCCCAGCCACGTAGAAACTATGAGTCCAATTAAATCTCTTTTCCTTAAAAATTACTCAGTCTTAGATATGTCTTATCAACAGCGTGAAAACAGACTAATACACTTCCATTTCAGGAAAAGTGTGCCAGGAATGTTAGTGTGGCAGAGATTTGCTGATGCTCACCAAACCCATTTTCTCTTCCTGGACTCAACTAGACTGCCTTTCCCAGTCCACTGCTTCTAGGTGGGGAGCTATGTGAAGAATGCCAGAGGAAATGACGTAGCCACTCTAGGGCTGACCCAGAAAGCATCATGTCCTGTTCAATATATTCCCTCTCTTGCCACTCTTTGTAGGTGGGTGATACAATAGCAAATTTGTATTGAAGATGGAGTAGACATTACATGAAAGGAGCCCTGATCCCGTAGTCACTGTGGGAGGAGATGCACCCAATCAGAAATATGTCCTTTGAACTTTGCATAGTGAGAAATAAACTTTCATTGTGTTAGGCCACTTGGAATTTGGGGTTGTTTCTTAGAACAATTAGTTTATCCCGACTAATACATTGAGCAGCTCACTCATCTGTGTTTGTGAACATTCATTATTCATCAGTTCATCATTAATGCAGGGTGACTCACAGTTCACTTAACATGAGGAAAAGCCTAAACTATGGGATTGTTAGAATCACAAAGGCTTTTGTTCTGGCAATGTTTGAATTAGCTCTTCAGGGGCCATTGAATAGTCAGTAATGTGAAAGCCACTGTAGGAGATTGTTTAAGTGCAATCTATTTGAAGGGAAGGCGATGGTGGTAGCTTAGGTTTTCACTTCAGGTGCAATAATGCACAGTGTGTTGTGTTCTGTTGCAAGGTATAGCATAAAGAATTGGTAATAATGGTTAATGTGCTGAAGTTTCTGAATTTTTAAAAATTTTTATTTTAAAATAATTACAGACTCAGAAGAATTACAAAAAAAAAAAAAAATGTAGGAGGTTCCATGGACCTCTTACCCTTGCCTTCTCCAGTACTGATACCTTGTATAAATATAGAGCACTATGAAACCAGGAAATTGACCTTGTACAATCTATAGAACTGACTTAGATTTCACCAGTTATACATGCACTGTTTGTGTGTGTGTGTAATTGCATGCAATTGTATCACATGTGTAGCTCATGTAACTACCATTCACAATCAAGATGCAGAACTGTGCCATCATCACAAGACTGCTTCATGCTAACCCTCACAGCCATGCCTTCATAGCCATGCCCTTCACAGCCATGCCTGCACTCCAGCATTCTCTCCTCCCATTTCCCAACTCTCATTTGTTCTCTACCTCTATCTATCGTGATTTTGAAATATTATATAAACACAATCATATAGTATGACCTTTTGAAATGGACTTCTGCCACTCAGCATAATTCCCTTGAGGTCTATATTCATCAGGGTTCTTCACCAGAGAACAGAACCAATAGGTACATAGGAAGGTTTATCATGAAGGACCAGCTTACATGATTAAGGAAGCTGAAAAGTCTTACAATCTGTGATCTGCAAATGGGAGGCCAGAAAACTGGTGGGTGTAGTCCAGTCTAAACCCATGGTCCAAGAACCACAGAAGCCAATGGTGTAGCCCCAGTCTGAGTCTGTCTGAAGGCCTGAGAACCAGGGAAAGGATAATGTAAGCCCTAGTCAAGTCTGAATGCCTAAAACTGGGACTGCCAATGACTGAGGGCAAGGAGAGGATGGATGTCCCATCAAGCAGACAGAGAGCAAATTCACTCTTCCTCCCCCTTTTTATTCTATCAGGCTCTCAAAGATTTGATAATGCCCACCAACATTGGTGAGAATGGCTATTCTTTACTCAGTCTACAATTCAAATGCTATTGTTGTGCACTCATCTCACATACCAGAATACTGTTTTCCAGCTATATGGGCATTGCTTGCCTAGTCAAGTTGATACATAAAATTAACCATCATGATCCACCTTTGTCAACTTGGCACCCATATGCGTCTCCTTAAACTAGCTTAATATATACAATAAAAGAAATAAACAAGGTCAATATTCTGCCTAACAGGATTCAAACTATCCTGCATGCAACCAAAATCACTAACAGAAGAGGAGGTAAAAATCCTTGAGTAATGTTTATCTTCTCCTGACATCTCATATTAAATACATAATGTAAAATTAACAGTACTTAGGTACTGATATAAAGTCAATACATTATTGTAACATGATAAGGGAATAAGAGAAGAAAGAAAACAAAGGTATTTGCTTAATGCATCTATTCACACACACACACACACACACACACACAACATATTCATAACAGAGGAGGAATACTCATGACAATTACCGTCCTCATTTCTGTGACTGGCCACATGGCCACAGCTGGTATTTATAATCACATTTCTACCACCTATTCAGTATTCTCTTTGCCTTTAGCAAGCACCTCAGTGGTCATGGTTCTTTACTTGATGGGGTGACCCAAACCTTTGTCCTGAAGGATCTGGGCCATTAACATTCCTGCGTGGATTAGGTTGTTCTAATTTCTATGACCTTAATCAAGGGCATGGTAATATAAAGAGATGCCCTAAGGGATGCCTTTACTCCAGACATGCTCTTCTTTACCTCCACTGTGGAGCAGTAGTCCAATTTTTCCTTGGTAGTGAAGGGGTAATCACTCCAGACCACATCATGTTCCTTTCCTGGTTTTTGACTCAGACACATGAGGAACCCAGTGGCCAGGTAACTTCTAGGTCAAGGAATCACTCACTGTTGTGTCTCCTGAAGAAAACATTCCTCCTCTGGACCGTAGACCTGCATGCAGAACATTAAGTCTTGGGAACAGGAAGCAAACATTTTGTTAGTGGATCACTAGAGGTAATCATAAGTGAGACCACTCTCGTTTTTACCTGTTGATTCCTGGACCAGTGATCCTGGCTATGGAAGAAACAGTGTCGTATACTGGATACTGATTCAGAGCATATACGCCTTCTGGAGGGCCTTGTCATAGCCGGCAAGTTTTGCCGCCTGTTGATGCTGTATGTAGCTAAGTCTTCACAAGGCCTTTCCACGGTTCTATCAGTCAAATGCTTTAGAATGGTGGGGACATGGTAGGAGCAGTGAATCCCATAACCATGAGCCCATTGCCACACTTCTTTGGCTGTGAAGTAAATTCCTTGGTCAGAAGCAATGCTGTAGGAATATCATGACAGTAAATAAGTCATTCTATAAGCCCACAGAGGGTAGGTTTTGGTAGAAGAATTGCATTCAGAGAAGGTAAATCCATATTCACAGTAAGTGTCTATCCAGTGAGAACAAAAAACAATGCCTCTTTCATAATAGAAGTGGTTCAATGTAATCATCCTGTGACTAGGTAGCTGGTTGAACTTTTCAGGGAATTGTGCCATATCAGGGGCTCATCGTTGTTCTCTTCTTGTGCCATATTAGCCCTCAGCAGTGGCCGTAGCCACTCAGCTTTGGTGAGTGGAAGTCCATGTTGTTTAGCCTATGAATCCTTGACCCCAGGGCCACTGTGTTCACAAGCCCATGGGGCGATGACTGGGTGGCCGTCTGTAAGTGCTGTCGTCAGGGCTAATGATCCTTGCCACCAGGGCTACTGGGTTCATCAGTCCATGGGGCAATGACTTGGGTGGCTGGGGAAGGAGGCTTACTTTTATCCAAGAGTGGGTCATTCTATCCATCTGATTATTAAAATTCTCCTCTGCTGAAGTCACTTTTGGGTGAGCATTCACATGGGACACAAATATCTTTGTGCTTCTGTGCTCATTCTGAGAATTCTAGAGTTCTATCCACATACTCTTTTCCAGATTTCTTTATCACCAATTTCCAATCATGTTTCTTCCAAGTCCCTGATTATCCAGCCAAACCACTGACTTAGCCATGAATTGATGTATAATTGAACATCTGACCATTTCTGTCTTCAAGAAGAGTACACAACCAGGCGCACTGTCAAGGTTCTGCCCACTAGGAGGATTTCCCTTCACCACTGTCCTTAAGGGATGCCCCAGAAAGGGTTGCAGTATTATAGCTCTTCGCTTATGGTTGATGCCTGCTATTGGGCAAAACCATCTCCACGCCAGGCTCAAGTTTTTTTTTTTTTTTTTTTTTTTTTAATTTTGCAGCTGATCATAGGGAACTCCATATGCAGCCAAAGATGCAGGCAGGGAGAGATAAGGCAGTGTAGGGGGACTGTGGGCATTTGGGCCACTTCTTCATGTACCTGACTTGTGACTTCATTGCATGCCAGCATAATCATATTGCTTCATTTGACAATGGAGTGCTGCTGTGCATGCCCAATGCCATGGCGTGGTGGGTCTGGTAATACCCAGTCCATGATGGGCAGCTCAGCTAGTGTGGTAATTTGATAGCCCATGCTCAGTGTTCAGTCTCCTCTAAGGAGCCTGGTAGTCGGTTTTTCTTTCTTTCTTTCTTTCTTTCTTTCTTTTCTTTCTTTCTTTCTTTCTTTCTCTCTCTCTCTCTCTTCTTTCTTCTCTCTTTCTTTCTTTCTTTCTTTCTTTCTTTCTCTTTCTTTCTTTCTTTCTTTCTTTCTTTCTTTCTTTCTTTCTTTCTTTCTTTCTTTCTTTCTTCTTTCTTTCTTTCTTTCTTTCTTCTTGCTTTCTTGCTTTCTCTTTCTCTTTCTCTCTCTCTTTCTCTCTTTCTTTTCAGAGTCTTACTCTGTCACCCAGGTTGGAGTGCAGTGGCATATGATGTTTGCTCACTGCAACCTCCGCCTCTTGGGTTCAAGCAATTCTCCTGCCTCAGCCTCCCAAGTAGCTGGGATTACAGGCACCAGCCACTATGCCTACCTAATTTTTGAACTTTTAGTAGAGATGAGGTTTCACCATATTGGCCAGGCTGGTCTTGAACTCCTGACCTCAAGTGATCCACCTGCCTTGGCCTCCCAAAGTGCTAGAATTATAGGCATGAGCCACTGCACCTGACCATCTTCTTCAATTTCTTTTGTCAATGTTTTATAGTTTTCAGTACACAGATCTTTTACCACCTTGTTTAAACTTATTCCTAAGTATTTTATTTAATGTTTTTGTAGCTTTGTCTGGTAGTCCCTGAATTAGCTGATTTTCAGAATATTACATAAATGGAATCATGTAGTAGTTGACCTTTTGAGATCAACTTTTATCATCTAGCATAATTCCCTTGAGTTACATCGAAGTGGTTGTGTATATCAATAGTTCATTTTTTAAAATATTACTAAATAGTATTCCATTGTATGGATGTACTGTGGTTTGTCTAACCATTCTACGCTGACAAAATTAGGAATTTTCCCAATTTTGAGCTATAATGAATAATGCTGCTATGACCATTCATGTATAAGTTTTTGTGTGAATGTAGCTTTTAATTTTTATCTGGGATGAATGTTCAAAAGTGCAATTACTGGGCTATATGGCAAGTGTATTTTTAGTTTTAGAGAAAACTATCAAACTGTTCTTCAAAGTGGCTGTATCATTTTACATGTCCACCAACAATGCATGAGTGGTCCAGTTTCTCTGCGTCATTGCCAACATTTAATGTTAATATAATTTCCCTTTAGCCATTCTCAGAGGTATGTTGTAATATTGCCATTGTTGTTTTAATTTTCACTAATGATTAGTGATGTTGAACACTTCTCTGTGTGCTTATTTACTATCTACTTATTTCCTTTTCAATGAAATAACTGCTCATGTCTAAGTCCATTTTTTAATTGAATTGTTTGTTTTTTTATGTTGAGATTTGAGAGTTCCTCGTAGAGACACAGCTTCAAGATATAAGTTCCTTTTTTAGTTATGTGGTTTGCAAATATATTCTTCCACATTGTCATTTGATTTTTAATCTCAACAGATCTTTCATAGAACAGACATTTTTAATTTTGATGAAGTGTAGTTTATTAATTTTTTCCTGTGGATTATACTTTTTTGTGTCAAATCTAAGAACTCTTTACCTAGCCCTAGGTCCCAAACATTTTCTTCCATGGTTTTTTTTTCTAAATATTCTATAATTTTACATTTAAGTCTGTGTTCCATTTGGGGTAAATTTTCGTATGAGCAGTAAAGTGTAGGTTGAGCTTATTATTTTTGCTTATGAACATACAATTGTGTGAATCCTTTTTGTAAAGAAATGACGGCAGTCAGTTGTACCATTCATGATGCTCCCTTACTTGTGTTTTTGTAAATTTTCTTGAATGGGAGACAGGAAGACGGCATGGAGCTACAGCTATGGTATCTATTTATGTGCCTACCTGTCAATAAAATTTTGTGTCCGCATAGGGAAAAGTCTTTAAACAAGCAGCCAAAGGCCAAATAATCCTACAGACATGTTTGTCCCACACAGTGTTCTAAAAAAAAATCTTGAGCTGACTTAAAACAAATTTGAAGATCTAGTATGCAAATGTAGATCTACAAATTCTTTTTAAAAATCAGAAGATTCAGTGATAGTAGCTCCACATTCCTGCCTGGCAACCATGTCATTGCATGGAGCTGCTTGCTTCTTTAGATAAGACATGCTCTCTCCAGTTCACTACAGTCTCCACCAATCCTTGCTGACCCCCCAACACAGAGAGCCCTTTTCAGTGTCATCTCTCATGATTGTTTTCCTTGCATTATTGCTTTAGTTATCCAATGCTTGTTTCTATGTGGTGCTCTCATCATTCCCTTTAAATCCTCACATTTGTGACCTCCTTAGGTTTCTCTTCTTGGCCCGTTGTTCTTTCTTTCCTTTCATTTCTCCTCTCTCTCTCCTTTGCTCTTTCTTTAGTTATTTATTTAAGCCCATTGATTGTTGATTGGTAGTGAAGTGTCACCTGACAGTGGCCTATCACTGGGTGTTCCTAGGCCCTATAACATCCTGATCCTACAGGACTTCCAGTCATTTTGAAGGCCTAGCATGCAGCATGCCATTTGTGAGTGGTGGACTTCCAACACAGAAGTGGTGGTAGGGTGCAGAGAATACCCACTGGATCTGTGATTTTGAATAACCTGTCATGCTTTAGTCCTTAAGTTGAGTGCCCGCTCTTCTGAATTGGGCCGCTGAGCTCAGTCATAAAAGCATAAGTGATGGCATCTGAACTGTAATTATTCTAAGTCACACTTAAAGTCATTAAAAAAAACAAGTTGGCTTTTGACTAAGGATGACTCATGGCATCCTGGAGCATGAAGGCCAAGAAAGAGCAATGCCAAAGGGTGGGAGAGTTCAAAAGCTTCTGGGAAAACCCAGGTCAGGGCACGTCGGACTTGGGCTCCAAGGCCTTCTTCTCTCAAACTCCACAAATCATTTTTGATTTGATTTGATTTGATTTGAGAAAATAATAACATGATAACCGTCTTGAGCACAAGATGGCAGTCTTACTTCTGCTTCACTGCCTTTGGCTGTCTGGAGAGAAGTGATAGGAAACAAAGCAGAAACAAAACTGTTTGTGTTGCTGAGAAATATTGAAAAATAAACAGTAATCAAGAAGAGTGATGAGGGAAGAAAAGAGATGGAAAAATACATGCAAGTGTTTTTGAGTTTTGTTTTGCTTTGTTTAGAACTTGGCTCTGCTCACTCTTGAGTCTCTGTGCTAAATACAAGTAAGCTGGAGTCTCACGTGTGTGTTTCAGCTCTCATCTAGATAGAGCAAAGACCCTAGCAAATACACAGAGTGCAGAAGGAAATCTAGACACCTTATGTTCTAGAGGGGAGGTAGGCAATGGGCCCAGGTCCTTGGATGGAGCAAGTCTTGGGCTAGGCTATGATAACCTCTTTATAGTATTTCTTATGAAGCTAATAAAATGGGAAATTTTATTTATTTTCTTTTTGATTATACTTTAAGTTCTAGGGTACATGTGCACAAAGCGCAGGTTTGTTACATATGTATACATCTGCCATGTTGGTGTACTGCACCTATTAATTTGTCATTTACATCAGGTATATCTCCTAATATATCCCTCCCTCCACCCCATGACAGGCCCCGGTATGTAATGTTCCCCTTTCTGTGTCCAAGTGTTCTCATTGTTCAATTCCCACCTATGAGTGAGAACATGCAGTGTTTGGTTTTCTCTTCTTAAAATAGTTTGCTGAGAATAATGCTTTCCAGCTGCATACATGTCCCTACAAAGGACATGAACTCATCCTTTTTATGGCTGCATAGTATTCCATGGTGTATATATGCCACATTTTCTTAATCCAGTCTGTCATTGATGGACATTTGGGTTGGTTCCAAGTCTTTGCTATTGTGAATAATGCCGCAATAAATATAGGTGTGCATGTGTCTTTATAGCAGCATGATTTATAATCCTTTGGGTATATATCCAGTAATGTGATGGCTGGGTCAAATGGTATTTCTAGTTCTAGATCCTTGAGGAATCACCACACTGTCTTCCACAATGATTGAACTAGTTTACAGTCCCACCAACAGTGTAAAAGTGTTCCTATTTCTCCACATCCTCTCCAGCACCTGTTGTTTCCTGACTTTTTAATGATTGCCATTCTAACTGCTGTGAGATGGTATCTCATTGTGGTTTTGATTTGCATTTCTCTGATGGCTAGTGATGATGAGCATTTTTTCATGTATCTGTTGGCTGCATAAATGTCTTCTTTCGAGAAGTATCTGTTCATATCCTTCACCCACTTTTTGGTGGGGTTGTTTTTTTCTTGTAAATTTGTTTGAGTTCTTTGTAGGTTCTGGATATTAGCCCTTTGTCAGATGAGTAGACTGCAAAAATTTTCTCCCATTCTGTATGTTGCCTGTTCACTCTGATGGTAGTTTCTTTTGCGTGCAGAAGCTCTTTAGTTTAATTAGATCCCATTTGTCAATTTTGGCTTTTGTTGCCATTGCTTTTGGTGTTTTAGACATGAAGTCCTTGCCCATGCCTGTCCTGAATGGTATTGCCTAGGTTTTCTTCTAGGGTTTTTATGGTTTTAGGTCTAACATTTAAGTCTTTAATCCCTCTTGAATTAATTTTTGTGTAAGGTGTAAGGAAGAGATCCAGTTTCAGCTTTCTACATATGGCTAGCCAGTTTTCCCACTACCATTTATTAAATAGGGAATCCTTTCCCCATTTCTTGTTTTTGTCAGGTTTGTCAAAGATGGTTGTATATGTGTAGTATTATTTTTGAGGGTTCTGTTCTGTTCCATTGGTCTATATCTCTGTTTTGCTACCAGTACCATGCTGTTTTGTTTACTGTAGCCTTGTAGTATAGTTTGAAGTCAGGTAGCGTGATGCCTTCAGCTTTGTTCTTTTGGCTTAGGATTGTCTTGGCAATGTGGGCTCTTTTTTCATTCCATATGAACTTTAAAGTAGTTTTTTCCAATTCTGTGATGAAAGTCATTGGTAGCTTAATGGGGATGGCATTGAATCTATAAATTACCTTGGGCAGTATGGCCGGGAAATTTTCTTTTTTATACAAAGTCCCATGCCATATTCTGGCAAGCGTATAGACAGAATTCAACTCATAGTTAGATATTAATAAGAAGAGTGAAAGAGACTCTTGCTCTCTCTCTCTTTCTCTTTCTCTGGTAGCCACTGAAAATCAGTTACACTAGAACACTATCATTTCTGCAAAGAAAAATATCATATCCCAGGATGAAAAGGAGGAGGAAGAGGAAAGGCTAAGTTAACAAGAATCTCTTTGGCATTCTTGACTTAGACACCCAGCGTAGTCCTCACAGTACGGAGGTAATTTGGTTCTTATGGCCAACCTAAAATTGTGTCAAAACACCAAAGAAATGGAGGCTAAAAGACTGCTGCTGCTCCTGGGGTAAGGTGAGGTCATTCTGTGCCTTGCCACTTTTCCTGATGAGCAGCTACAGGGCAGTCCCTTTTATAGGCACAGAGGTAGCATCTGAGTTGGCTATCATTCCTTCCATACTAAAAAACATGGGTTAAAGTGACACTTTCAATCCTTGTTGAAGTGATACTAAACCTTCATTGTATGTCTTTCTTCACTCACAAAATGAGGTTAATAAAGGTAATACAACCATTTTTGGGAGGCAACGTCCTTCACATGGAGAAAGTTTCAGGGCTGGGTAATGTCTCATGCCTGTAATCCCAGTACTTTGGGAGGCCAAGGCAGGCAGATCACTTGAGGTCAGGAGTTCATGACCAGCCTGGCCAACATGGTGAAGCCTCGTATACTAAAATTACAAAAATTAACCAAGTGTGGTGGCGCATTCCCATAGTCTCAGCTACTTCGGAGGCTGAGGCGGGAGGGAGGTGGAGGCTGCAGTAAGGCAAGATCCTGGCAGTGCACTCCAGCCTGGATGACAGAGTGAGACTACATCTCGAAGAAAAAAGAAAGTTTCAGACTTAAAGTTGCAGACATTCAAAGGCATTATCTAATTAGTCACCCAAGAGCCTCGTGAGAGAGAAGTTTAATAACATTTCCCTATTTGTTGAATGTAGAGTTACAGGCACAGAAAGGCAAGTTGGTAACCCAGCACCACACTATGGCTTTGTTCCATAAACAACCTTGTGATATTTCTTTGAATAATATTTATTCATTTATTTCAAGAACAGAATCCAAAGGACACTGGAGATTTAGAACCAGAGGCAGTGGCTGATAATTTTTGATAACTTTGGGGTTGTGAGACCGCTGGCAGTGCTCTCAGGATGTCCCCTCCCAATCCAAAATATACTGAGTGACACATTTTTTCAAATTTAGGTTACAAAGAATTGACTTTTTAAAGTTGTGTTTTGAGGATCTGATAATACTCTTTTAAGGTTGTTAGAAATATTCTGGACTTACTGGAAACACAGAATTAGCTATAGGAGCAGCTCCTGCCCTCAGAAGCTGAATTATATTTGGGGACAGATTTTTCTATTCTATGTATGTCACTTGAGAAGCTAAGAGAAAACAGTAGGCGGGAGGGCTTCTCTCATTTCCAGCACCTTCTCCTTAATCCATAAGAAATCTTTGCCCATGCACAGAAGATGTCTCCCAGGTGGTAGAGAAGGTCTATTGAAACTTTTGAAGAGCAGTAGGGAGAAGGCCAAAGGTGCAGTTTCTGTATTTGTGAAGAAACAGGGCTTGCGGAATCTCTAGGGCTGCTAAACGGAAAAGAGGTATTTTTATTACAAGACATGAGGTCAGTCAATTGATCACGGAGGTTTTTTTTTTTCTTTTCTTTTCTTTTTTCTTTTTCTTTTTTTTTTTGAGAGAAAGAGGGGATGTGTCACTCTTTTACCCAGGCTGGAGTAGTTCAGAGGTGCGATCTCAGTTCACTGCAACCTGCCCCTCCCAGGCTCAAGCGATTCTCCCACCTCAGCCTCTGGGACTACAGACAGGCGCCACCACAACTGGCTAATTTTTTTTTTCTTCTTTTTTGGAGAGACGGAGTTTTGCAGTGTTGCTTTGGCTGGTCTCAAACTCCGAGACTCAAGCTATCCACTCACCTCAACCTCCCAGAGGGCTGGAATTACACGCATAAGCCACCATGCCCAGTCCCACAAAGTTTCTTTAGGGGTCGCCATCACGGTCCTACCAATATGTGATGGCACCCCTGGAGGCCCAGCTGTAAAATTTCAAAAAAAAAAAAAAAAAAAAAAAAGAGTAACTACTTAGGTGAAAAATAACAGAATAGCAAGGAGTGGCTTTGTTCAACAGAATAATTTGTTTTCTGTTGTTTCTTCATTAGGATGATTTCAGAAGTGCAATTTTGATATGGACTTTGTCACCCTAAGGCTTTCAACTCCTCATATTTAGGATAAAACAGAAGTTTATCTAAAGCCAAGGGAGAGGGTCACCAGGAGAGGGAAGAAGGAACAGCAGAAGGACAGGTCCACACATGAAAACACTTGGAAGAGCTCCAGGGTCTGTCAGATGCAGGTCTTGGCAGGAATTACCAAATATCCTTCAGGCAGGCTGCTGCATTGCTGAGTGTGGACTGGCCTCAGGGCCTACTGATCAAAGCAAAAGGAAGCAGTGAAAAAACCATCACCATGTCTTCTTAGAATCTCATCTGGGGCCAAGAGGCCAGCATGCACAGTTGGTGCTTATTTTCTTGGGCGGATGGAGGAAAGGTGTAGGTGTGGCCACCATTTGAGCAGCATGTGGTTCCTCCCATACTCCATGCTGTTTCTGGCCTCCTTGCATTTTACTCATGCCATCCTCCTGGTCACTTCTTTGAGATATTAAGTGCATTCTCTAGGACTTAGACTCAGCTCAAAGGTCAGTGCATCCATGAAACCTTACTTGGATCCCGGAGGGAGCTCTGTGCTCCTGCTTTGTCTCCCATAGGTCCCAGTACATGCGTCCAGTATTACCCATATGCACTGAAATGACCTTGCATGTGTCTTCCCATAGGATTTCAAATTCTTAGAATATAGGAGTGATGCCTTCTTCCTGCTTATATTTCCAGTATTAACGGTGTCTGTCAATTGACTTGAAGGTAACTAAAAGTCTGTTAGCTAAGGGCTGCCCCCATCTCCAAATAGTTCCCTGGAGGTCATTGTATGGGCACTGACATTGGTAGCTCTCCACTGGCTTGTAGATTCTTCTGGTTATAAGGTAGTCTCAGATGCCTTCAGAAAGTTCTAAGACTGTATAAAACATTTCCTTCACAACCAATAACTATGTATTATTTTTCATGTAATTCCAGAAGTTATCCTTTTGATAGAGAGCAATTACTTTATTGATTGAGAGTTAGCTAATTATGTCATAAAGGTAAGGATCTGCATAGAGAAGTGTAAGAGACATGGAGAAGATTCTGTGGTGGTGAAAATAAGGTAGATAGGCTTCCATGTCTCTCTTGTAAATTCCTAGGATGTCAGAGCCAAAGGTGACCATTGAGGTTATTTAGTTCCTCATTGTTCTGGTTATTTGTTGCTGTGTAGCAAACTACCCAAAACGTAGTAGCTTACGACAACCATTTTACTCAATCACACAGTTCTGTAGGTCAGAAATTCAGGCAGAGTGAGTTGATTCTTTCTTTCCACATGGCATCAATGCAAGTCACTCAATGGTATTCTGATGGGTAGATGGCTGGCCTAGGGGATCCAACAGACTTCATTCACACATGTGGTGTCTAGATAAGGATGTCTGGAAGGCTGGACTCAGCAGTGTCTTTTGACTGATGTGCTGTCCAGCATGATAGCTTCGAGGTGGTTGGACTTCTTACCTTCTGGTTCAGGGTTCCAAGAATGAGTGTTTTAGTGCACAAGGCAGAAGCTGTATTTTTTTTTTTTTTATGACCTGGCCTCAGGAGTCACATAGTGACACCTTTACTACTTTATATTGGTTGAGGCAGTCACAAGCCTGGCCATATTCAAGTGGAGTGGACATAGAGTCCATTTCTCAATGGGAGTGGTGTCAAAGAATTAGCAGTCATATTTTGAAACTGCCATACTCATTTTATTGACAGGAAGACTTGAGGCTTAGGACATGAAAATGATTTGCCCAGAATAAAACCATAAACTACAAAGTGGCATAGTGCTGACTGAAACTTATGCTTCATGATTTCCACAGCAAAGGTGAGACTATATTGCCAAAATGGTCCCTTTGGTACGATGGAGGCTAGAGCTGTGTTTCAAGTGCAAGAATGCTCACTCTATTTTTTTTTTTCTTTTTTGCTAAAAGAGAAAGCTTCAGTTAAAGCTACAGGACAGAACAAATATAAACAAGTAATGTGCCCTATAGATTATTTTTTAGAATAATGGCCAAAATTAGGAGCTGTCCTTAGAAATAAAAATTAAGCCAGTAGAGTTTGCTATTCATAATACTCTGCATATATTCATTAATAAAGTTCTGTGTAAAAGGATGAGTTTGGACTTAGCTGCAGTAAGCAATATAGCAGAATGACCTTGTGTCTTGCCCCAAGGACAGCAAGAGAAGATATTAGGATGTCACCTTTGACTTGTCCATTAAACGTTCTTTAACCCAAAGCTGGTGCAGTCAGGAAAAATCTAGATGGTCTCATTGAATTTGAAGTTCTAGTTAGGAAATAATGGTTTAATTAATGAATTAATTAAAGCCATGAATTGTCTCACAGCTTCAGTGTCCATCGTTCTCCCTTTATTCTTCTCCTTTTTTTTTTTTTTTTTTTTTGAGACAGAATTTCACTCTTTTTGCCCAGGCTGGAGTGCAGTGGCGTGATCTCGGCTCACTGCCACCTCTGCCTCCTCAGTTCAAGCGATTCTCCTGCCTCAGCCTCTTGAATAGCTGGGATTACAGGTGTGCACCACCATGCCCAGCTAATTTTTTGTATTTTTAGTAGAGATGGGATTTCACCATGTTGGCCATGCTGGTCTTGATCTCCTGGCCTCAGGTGATTCAAGGGCTTTGGTCTCCCAAAGGGCTGGGATTACACCAGCTTGGCCTCTTCTTTTGAATAATTGAACTTCCCAATTCAAATTTCTCAGAACACTTGGTCACACCCAGCTAGCAACTGTATTTCCCAACCTCCTTTGAAGTAAACGTGTGGTTATTTGCCTAAGTTTTTACCAGAGAATGTAAGCGGTTTTGATGTTTTCAACTTCCACATCATTTCCTCAGAAGGAAGTCATTTCTTTCCATTTCCTCTCCTCTTTCCTTCCTGCAGATGGGGAAGTCTACTTTGACCATGTAGATGAGGACAAACCCTTAGAAAATGGTAGAGGAATAAGACAGCTGGAGCCTGGAACTACAGATTATGCCATCTAGCAGAGCCACGGGTCTTTCCTGGAATATGCATCTACTCGGAACTGTGACATGAGAAAGAAAGAAATTTCCTACTGGTTTAAGATCCTGTATTTGGGGCTGGAAGATCTCTTTATTCAAGTCGCTTAACCTTTACTTTGTTATGGAAATGGAAGAACTTAGGAATATAGGTTTCCGACGCAGGTGTTCTCCATTTCTTTCAGTTGAAATCACAACTTTGGAAGAGAGAACATGGAACAGGAATGAACAATTTCCTTATTAAAACAAACCACAGCACAACGTTTGAGCATCAGAAAGAACATTACCAATTGGAAAGAAGTGGCGGGCAACTGACGAAGCCCGATTTTGCCTCCTTGGTCCTTTTTCACTTCAGTCACTGATGATAGCATTACCTTGGACTCAAAAAATGTCACTTGGATATTACAGGGGTGCCTGAGACTTGGTGGGTGATGAGGGTAGGGACACCTACACCAGACCAAGACTGATCTGGCTGTGGCGCTGGAGATTAAACTGTCTAAATATGGGATCCTAAGAAGACTTTTATGGATTCTAGACTTCAAGAGACAGATTGCATTTTTTTTTTGAGGAAAAGTAGATAAAATCCTTTGACTGAATGACTCTAGAAAATAATAATGATTTGAGAGAGAAAGGAAGTCCTAAAACATAAAATCCTGACAGCGCAGGCATGAATGATCCTCATGAGGAAGAAATGAGAGTCTACTTAACTACACTGTAGATTTTGGTGTGGAAGAAGATGGAAGGTGGGTATATAGCCAAATTTTGAATACAATAGGGCAGCACAAAACTGTGACAATAGTGGCAGAAGGACTGAAGTACAGAATGTGTGAAAGTTGTTGTGAAATAAAAAATAGAGAGCAACAGAAAAGGACTGTTTGGGCTGGGCAATGGTAATCCCACAACTTTGGGAGGCCGAGGCAGGTGGATCACCTGAGGTTAGGAGCTCAAGACCAGCCTGGCCAACATGGTGAAACCCTATCTCTACTAAAAATACAAAAAATTAGCTGTAATCCCAGCTACTCGGGAGGCTGAGGCAGGAGAATTGCTTAAACCCGGGAGGCAGAGGTTTCAGTGAGCCGAGCTCGCACCATTGCACTGCAGCCTGAGTGACAAGAGCAAAATTCCGTCTCAAAAAAAACAAAACAAACAAACAAACAAAAATTAAAAAAAAGAAAAGAAAAGGAAAAAAGGACGATTTGAACCAGGCTTAGATTAAGAAGGATGAAGTGACAGGACCAGAGCTTGGGCAGATGGTAAGACATTAACAGATAATAGAGACAAAGCAGTATTTTCTACCTCTTACTGTGTGTCTTTTTTTCTGGTGAGGAAAAGGAGTTTTCCATTAGAAATGGTAGAGATAATGTGGTTAACAAGAAGTTGACATCTTAGTTGAGGGAGACCACATAAGAGATATCATGAGCTTATTTAAATGGTTGCAAAAATGATAAAGGTTATTACTGGATTTGCTTATATGACTAAGGATAAACTGTCAGAAATACTGGAGAAAGATGGTACATGGAAGAAGGAAAGAGAATTTGTCTCAATTTTCCAAGAAGGAGCAAATTTGGGATCCAGAATACACCTAAATTACTGTTCATTCTGTTTTCTCAGATCGCCTCCACTTGCCTAGCCTACTCTTTCTCTTTCTAGGCTATCTTGTCCAATCTTTCCCCATCACTGGACAGGGAGTAGGTGCAAAATAAACCAGATGGATTGTGACTGGGTTTCACAGGCCTAAACTACAAAGGGGAATTCCTATCCAAGACAACCCAGTACACTAGGTCCTGAAAAGGCAGTTGAGATACATCATTTGGAGAAGCTGGTATTAGAGAAACAAGGCGTAAGGATCAAAAAGAACCAAAGGAAGAAATGGAGTTACAGGTTTAAAAAGCAGAAATGTGGGTGCTAGGTTGACACCAGGTTAGAATGAGATCTGAAGTTGGCACCAAAGATGAACTTCAGAATGATTACAAACAAAGCAAAATGAAAACAAAACATTAATGGATAATACCAGTTTGCTCTTTATGTAATTGGGTATGTGGTGCATAGGTGGCTCAGACTAAGGGTTAAGAAAGACATAATTATAGAATTCAGTTTGATGGATTCTTAGCTGGTTAGACAGTCACATTCTATGTAAGGATGAATTAATTAGCTAAGAAATAAATGTCAGCATAGGCAATGTCTTTAGTTGAGTGTCTGGACCTGTCATGTTAAATATTCTGACTTAAATAGAAGCATGAAAGGCAAACATACTAGACCTGCAGGTGAAAAAAATACAGGAGGAACAGCTAAAATGTTGGATGACAGACTTGAAGAAAGGATTCCATTTTCTCCACTTTTCCCCTTAGAGGTTAAAACTAGCATCAATGGAGGAGCATTATTAGAGAGACAGATTTAGGCTTACCATAAAATGGAACTTTCAATTAATGGTGTACAAAGATGAGATTAACTTATTTTATTTTATTTTATTTTATTTGAGACAGAGTGTTGGTCTGTGGCTAGGCTGGAGTGTAGTGGCATGATCTTGGCTCACTGCAACCTCCGCCTCCCAGGTTCAAGTGATTCTCCTGCCTCAGCCTCCCGAGTAGCTGGGGTTACAGGCGCTAGCCACTACGCCCGGCTAATTTTTGTATTTTTAGTAGAGATGGGGTTTCACCACGTTGACCAGGATGGTCTCAATCTCTTGACCTTGTGATTCACCTGCCTCGGCCTCCCAAAGTGCTAGAATTACAGGTGTGAGCCACCATGCCCAGTTAAGATTAACTTTAATTCAACCAATATGTATTGAGCTCCATACACAATACTCTGCTAGACACAATGACAAGAGAATTACAGCAATCAAAGAGATGATGATAGTTATAGCTAACTTCAGTAATAATCTGTAGAGTGCTTATTTCTAATATCCTGATTAAGGAAAGTTGTTGGAAGTGTTGAAGCCGGGACTAGGAATTGTATCTCCTTGTACAGGAGATTCCTGCAAATGGTTGAAATATTGTGCTCAGCCAGTTGATTTCAAACTTGACTGTGAACCACAATAAGAAATACATTTACCACGAAATCCAGTACAACCTATAATAAAGTTTCATGAAACAATATTGCCTTTATACCTTTGCTGTTTCCTATTCTAGCATTGTCTAGTCTATTCTTTTAGAAATATCCTAATAACAAGCCACTAAATTGACTTAGTAATGGGTTGCTACCCCAGTTGGAAGAATATTTTGAAGTAGGAGATGGAACTTGGCTCCAGAGGTAAGGATTCAAACTCCAGGTCAGATTGAGTACTAGCTGAAACAGGGAAGAGGCCAAAGAGCCTCTCCATAAGACACATCCACCAGTGCCATGTCAGTTTACCATTGTTATGGCAACACTCAGAAGTTACCACCCATTTCCATGGCAATGACCTGACACCCAACACCCAAAAGTTACCACTCTTTTTTGGAAATGTCTGCATAATCTTCCCCTTAATTTGCATGTAATTACAATGAGTATAAATGTTATTGTAGACCTGCCCCTGAGCTGTTACACTCAAACAGACTGCTTTTGGGGTAACACTGTTCTGCAGGAGCAGTCATGGAACTGTAACATCACCGCCTCAGTAAAGCTGTTTTCTTCTACCACCAACCCATTCTTGAATTCTTTCCTGAGTGAAGCCCAGAACTTTTCTGGGCTAATTCCCAATTTGGGGCTTGCCTGCGACAATTTGGTTAATCACCTGCAGAGGTCTGATATAATATAATGCTTGTGGGTCTTTAACTACATGGCACCATGTAGTTAAAAAGGGCATGGCCATAAAACTGTTCTTTGCATGAATTGTGATTGTCAATTGGGTTGAACTGGGAACAGTTGACTGTCACAATATAGGCAGAGTAGCACTGAAACATCATACTATAATTGTTCATTGAAGCATAAGTAAATTTATTTGTAACAACTGAAGTTCTTTTGTGACATGGTACTGTAATAGACTTCCCAGTCTGCAGAAAGGAAAGAGAAGAAGAAATGGAAAGAAACAACTTTCTTCCAAAGAAATAATGTTGAAATTGCATACATCACTTCTACTTAAATTCTCTGGTAAAAACTTAGTCAAATGGCCACACCTTTACTTCAAAAGAAGTTGGGAAATATAGTCATTGACTGGGTATGATCAAGTGTTCTATTACTCAAGAGAAGAATGGGAGAATGGACACTGGGACTGTGGCATGATTAACAGGATTAAGTAATTAAATTTAATTAATGAATTAAGCCATAATAGTTAAACCTTGACAAAACAGGAAACACGTGAGCAGGTATGGGTATTGATCTAGACGGCCAACATGAACTAATAATCCAGAGCTGACCATGAAACCTCGTCAGATGGATGGCCCGCAACTTAGATTTAAGGATCACCCACGTGCCCGTGACTCCAGTTTTCTGAGGTTCTGCTGAATTTTCTCCATATGCTCTTCCTTTTAGGTGTTCATAAAAACTTTATAAGTCTGTGTTGACTTGGTATGTGCTGTGTATGACTAAAAGTACAAAGTGGAAGATTTGGATACAGAGAAGAAAGGAAGTGGGATGAAATCTTGGGTTTGGCTGTGGTTCAGAGTGACCAGGTAGCATACAGTTCACAGATCATCTTAGGCAGAGGTAGGAAAAGTGAGACCTTTACTCAGAGTTGGAGGATGTTGGGTAGAAAACAATAGGAAACTGTGTAAACTTCAGAAGAGGATGTTGGGGTGAGAGGGAGCATGCGTGGTGCTAATCATGAATATCAGCCTTTGGTTCCATGAGACCTGTGTTGAGTCCTCCATCCTCAAATACTCCCTCTTTTATGGTTGCCGTGGTACCTGAAATTCCTTTGGATTACATCTTTTTCCCAGTGTCCTCTACTAAAATACAGACATTCTTGGGAAAACGAAGTGTCTGGTGATGAACATTATTTGGATTGCAAACATGCTTGTAGATTTAGTTCCTTCCACTGATGGGAGGAACTCTAGAAATAGGATAACACTGGATCTGAAGGGGAAGAGGCAACGCAAAGAGGAAAATTAGGCAGGGTATGGGTAAGGAGGCTGTAAGTTCCAAATAAGCATTCACAAGTTTCCTGGTCTTTTCTCCTCTTACCCCAAACTACCTCTCTGTTTCCTCTAGATTACTAATGCTGTGATTTGGTGTAAATACTTCTCTGTTTTTCTCCATAGACAAACAAAACATATTCACAAATACTGCCTTTTTTTTTTTGCAGGCTCAGACTACATATTATCATGTAAGATGCATTATTAATATATTGTGGATATACCTCCAAGTCAATCTATATAAAACTCTTTTTGTTGTTGTTGTTGTTGAGATAGAGTTTTGCTCTTGTTGCCCAGGCTGGAGTGCAGTGGTGTGATCTCGGCTCACTGCAACCTCCGCTTCCAGTTTCAGGTGATTCTCCTGCCTCAACTTCCCAAGTAGCTGGGATTACAGGCACCTGCCACCAAGCCGGCTAATTTTTGTGTTTTTAGTAGAGACTGGGTTTCACCATTGCTGGCCAGGTGATCCACCCACCTTGGCCTCCCAAGGTGCTAAGACTACAGGTGTGAGCCACTGCACACGGCCCTATAAAACTCATTTTTAATTAGGTATATGCTGGTGTAAAGAATAGAAGTACAGATATGTATTCACTTAATGATGGAGATGCATTCTGAGAAACGTGTCAGATGATTTTGTCATTGTGTGAGCATCACAGAGTACACCTACACAAACTTAGGTGGTAGAGCCTACTACACACCTCAACTATATGTTATGGCTTATTGTTTCCAGGCTACAAACCTGTACACTATGTTGCTGTACTGAATATAATAAGTAATTATAACACAATTGTAAGTGTGTATCTAAGCATATAAAAGGTGCAGTAAAAATAGAGTATAAAAATAAAAAATGGTACACCTGTAAAGGGCATTTACCATGAACAGAGCTTGCAGGACTGGAAGTTGTTCTGGGTGAGACAGTGAGTGAGTGATGAATGGATGTGAGGGCCTAAGACATTACTGTGTGCCACTATAGACCCTATAAACACTGTACACTTAGGCTACATTACGTTTATAAAACATTTTTCTACAATAATATATTAACCTTAGCTTACTCTATTTTACTTTATACGTTTTCTAATTTTTTAACTTTTTGACTCTTTTGTAATAACACTTAGCTTAAAACACAAATACATTTTTTGTACAGCTATACAAAAATATTTTCTCTCTTTATATTTTTATTCTATAAGCTTTTTTTTCTACTTTTAAAATGTATAGTTTTCTAAACTTTTAAAACTTTTTTGTTAAAAACTAACACACAAACACCTACATTAGCCTCAACCTAGAGAGGGTCAAGATCATCAATATCACTGTCTTCCATTCCACATCTTGTCCCACTGGAAGATCTTCAGGGGCAATTACATTCATGTCATCTCTGATGATAACAATGCTTTCTGCTGGAATACTTCCTGAAGGGCCTGCCTGAGACTGTTTTACAGTTGACTTCTTTTTTAAATAAGTAGAAGGGGCTAAGCACAGTGACTCATGCCTATAATCCCAGCACTTTGGGAGGCCAAGGCGGGCAGGTCATGAGGTCAGGAGATCGAGACCATCCTAGCTAACATGGTGAAACCCTGTCTCTACTAAAAATACAAAAAATTAGCCAGGTGTGGTAGCACGCGCCTGTAATCCCAGCTATTCGGGAGGCTGAGGCAGGGGAATCACTTGAACCCGGGAGGCGGAGGTTGCAGTGAGCCGAGATGAGCCACTGCACTCCAGCCTGGGCAACAGAGAGAGACTCCGTCTCAAAAAACAAAAAACAAATGAACAAAAAACAAAAAACAAACCAAAAAAATTAGAAGGAGTACACTATAAAATAACAACAAAAGCTAAAGTATAGTAAATACATAAACCAGTAACATAGTCATTTATTATCATTATCAACAATTATAGATGTATTATACACAATTTTACATACTATACTTTTCACAAATGACAGTGCAGTTTGTTTATGCCAGTGTTACCACAAACAGGAGAGTAATCCCTTGCACTACAGTATTAAAATGGCTACAGTGTCACTAGGAGATAGAAATTTTTCAGCTCCATTATAATCTTATGGGCTCACCATGGTATGTGCAGTCCATTGTTGATGGAAACATCATAATGGGACACGTGACTGTATTATAATTTATTGAATTGTTCCACAATTAATGGACATTCAGGTTCTATTTTTAGGTATGGGCCACTGTGTCTTCTATTTATTAAATTATTGTTTCCCCAGACTTTTTCAAAATGTAAAAGAAATAACAGAGTAGGTACCTCTAAAACTAGAACATTACAGAATCTGAGTATATTTAAAAAATCTCCAGACTTTATAATAGCATCCTAAAATTGGAGGTTCTAAAGGAACTCCAGCAGAACAAGAAGTTGACGATTGGAGGATCTAGGTCAGCATTTCTTTTTTGCTTTTAAAAACAACTTTATGGAGGTATAATTGCTAATAAGCTAAACATTTAAGCATGCAAATTGATCAGATTGAAACCATCACCACAATCCGTCCATCATCATAAAGTTTCCTTGTGTCGTTTGTCATTGCTCCCTCTGGCTCCTCCCTGCCTCCTTCTTTCTTTCCTCACCAGCAGTCACTGAGTTACTTTCTGTCACAATCTATTTATTTGCATTTTCTTGAGTTTTACGAAAACGGGGATCATACATATACTCCTTTTTATCTGACGTTTTCGCTTAGCATAATTATTTTGAGATTCATCCATATGACTGCAAGCGTGGTTCATTACTTTTCATTGCTGAGTCACATTCTGTTGTATGGGTATGCCACAATTTGTGTATTCATTCACCTGTCAATGAATATTTGGATTATTACAGTTTTTACATATAAAGATAAAGCTGCTATAAACACTCATGTTCAAGTCTTTGTATGGACATATGCTTTTCTTTCTTTTAGGTGAATATATAGATGTAGAATGGTTGGATCACCTGGTAAGTATACGTTTAACATTTCAAAAAACTAATACTTTTCCAAAGTGGCCATACAATTTTACACTCCCAGTAGTAGTGTATGAGAGTTCCAGTTGCTCCATATTCTGGTCAACACTTGATATGGTCAGTTTTTTAAAATTTTAGGCATTCCAATTAGTGTGTAGCTATCTCATTGTGGTTTTAATTTGCATTTCCTCAGTGACTAATGATGTTGAGCATTTTTTCATGTGCTTACATGCCAACTGCATATTTTCTTTGGTAAAGTATATGTTCAACACATTTACACACTTTTAAAATGTTTTTTTCTTTTTTTATTATTGTTGAGGTTTGAGAGTTCTTTATATACTCTGATATGTCTTTATCAAATACCTGATTTTCAGATATTTCTTACATTTTGTGGCATTTTTTTCATTCTATTAGTGGTATATGTTGAAAAGCAGAAATTGTTAATTTTTATGAAATCCAGTGTATCTATATTTTTCTATTTATGGACTGTGCTTTAATCCTAAGTATTTTATATTTTTGATTGGCTATTGTAATTCATAGTTTTCAAAAAGGTAATTCATGATTGTTGCTAGCATATAGAAATTTATCTGATTTGTAAATACTTATCTTGTATCATGCAGACTTGATAATTCATTTATTAGTATGAGTAGCTTTTTCATAGATTCTATTACATTTTCTATACAGGAGTCAATGTTGTATGTTTTAAGAAAGACAGTCTAATTCTTCTTTTCCAACCTGAATTTTTATTTCTCTTTTTTTGATTTATTGCACTAGCTAAAATCTCCAATGCAATATTGAGTAGAAATGTTGAAAGTGGATTTCCTTGTCTTATAACTGCTTTTTGGAAAAACATTCCCTTACCCCCACTACACTTTCTAGACTCTGGTAACCCTCATTCTCCCTCTGCCTCCATGAGATCTACTCTCTGCCTCCATGAGATCAACTTGGATTCATGAGACAAACTCCACTTACTCATCATGTTTTTGGATGTGTGATGTATTGTTAAAACAATTTACTGAAATTTTGCTTAGAATGTTAGCACTTACATTCATAGTAACTGTTGTTTTCTTTTCTTGTAATGTTTTTGTATATCAGTATCAAGGTAATGTTGGCCTCATAAAATGAATTGGAAAGTATTTCTTCTGCTTCATTTTTCTAGAAGAGTATGTATAAAATTGGTATTATTTTTCCTTAATTGTTTTGTAGAATTCACCAGTGAAGCCATCTGGGAGTGGAGTTTTCTTTGTGGAAAGTTTTTAACCACACATTCAAGTTCTACAATAGATATAGGATTATTTAGGTACTCTATTTCTTCTATAGTGAGTTTTGTTGGCTTTGTATCTCTCATAGAATATGTTCATTACATTTAAGTTGTTAAATGTATTTGCATTAAGTTGTTCACAATATATCCATAGTATTTCTTTAATATCTGTAAAATATTCAGTGTTTTAATTGCTCTCATTACTGTTATTGGTCCTTTGTGTTTTCTCTTTTTTATTTCTGATCAGTTGGACTAGCTCTTTTTATTCATCTTCACAAAGAACCAGCTCTTGATTTCATTAATTTTCTCTATTGGTTTTCTATTTTCTATTTTATTATTTTCCACTCTGCTCTGTATTATTTCCTCTCTTCTGTTTACCTTGTGTTTAATTTGTTCTTTTTTCCCTCTCATTTCTTAAGGTGGAAGCTGAGGTCACTGGTTAGAGATCTTTCTTCTTTCCCGATACAGGAATTTAGTGCTATAAAATTCCCTCTAAAAACTGCTTTAGTGGTATCACACAAACTCTGATACATAGGGTTTTACATTTTCTTTTTGATTTTTTTTTAACTCTGTACTCTTTAATCTTTTCAGTACTTCTTTCTCTGGCCTCAGGTAGCTTTATCACCTGCATGTGTCTGTCAGCACTATGCTGAATACTTGAGAGGAACCCTCTGCAGATGTCCATAGCTCTTTCTGTGCAATACTCTTCTCTTTGCTACTCTGTCTTGTGAATGCTGCTCTCCTTGATTTCTCTTGAGCTAGTCTCCTCAACTTAGGTAGTTGTACTCTGCCTGGGTTCCTTCTCTCTGAATGATGACCTTCATTGTCTTATATCCACTGTCTTAACTTTAATATATTTTGTTCAGTGTATTGTTCATATGATTGAGAGAACAAATCTATTCCCTATTACTCCATTTTAATCAGAAGGTGGCAGTATTCTTACTTTTTTTTTACAACTCAGTATTGGATGTTAAAATCAATGTATTGAGTTATTACATGCATTCAAGAATGAAATGGTGTAGAAGAGGATATATTAGTTTATTCTATGTACTAAGCGTAAGGAAGTTTTGTATTGTGACACTTCTTTTTTTGTTAGTGTATGCCTTTATGTATGTGTTCATTGGGTTGTGATATAAAAGGCATTTCTTATTGTGGATCACGGTCAAAAGAGTTTGAGAAACATTGCTCTAGGTACATCATGGTTCAGTGCAGGTAGGAGCCTGCAACACTTTGTTTCTATGCCTGCATTGAAGGGATCTGGAAAAAAATCATCTCTATGTTGTTCATCTGAAAAATGTTCATCATCTCTTACAAAGTCGTGATCTGAGAATCCTTGAAGTGATCTCTGGGACATATCTTATAGGTCTTAAAATCGAGATAGATCCACAATTCTATCAGTTAAGAAATAACTACTGATTGCCAATGTGTTCTAGACACTGTCCTTGGAGGTGTTGAGTTAACAGCATGAATAAGTGGGAGGCCCTCTCTGGCCCGGTGCTGAAGCATATCTGGCTACTAAATGAGACAGAAAGTAAGGCAAGGTTTTAAGCAGTGCTATGAGCACTCGAAACACAAGGAAGATTTGAAATTTTGAAGGTGAGAAGGAGCGTGTCTGGGGGAATAATCCAGGTTCTTGCAGAATTAGAGGTTAAGAAAGTAAGATCTCAACTTTATTTTATTTATTCATTAAAAATACACATATATTTTAACACCTACTATGTCCTTGAGATATATCAATGAACAAAATAGATAAAAATCCCTGCCTTCATGGAGTGTACATTCTGCTGGGGGAAATTTAAAATATATATATGATAAGTAAATTATCTGTCCAAAAGACAAACTGCTATGGTTGAAATAGTAGAGCAGAAGTAGGGTGATTAGAAGTAGGACCGCAAATCCTAATTTTAAGTGGGAGACAGTTAGTGGAATATATTTAGAATCCAACTATAATAGTAGCATATATTTACTCTAATAGAAATTCTACAAATATTCCAACATAATTGGAATCTTGTGGTGTACAAACCACCGTAAAACTGCCTATTCTCCATATCATTGACATGCTGCAGCCACTAGGGCGCAAATGGGCCGTTTCTTAGAAAAATGGGCTGAGAGTATGGGAGTGTGAGAGAGATGTGGGTGATTACACACACACTCCTTCCTTCCCCAAACGTTCCTCAGGGGCTTCTCCACTTAAGGGGCACTGACAAGACAGGAGGAGTTTTACGTGCGTCTGAGACCAGGTCATTTTTGCCCTTGCTTCTCTTCCTTGGCACGTCCTCACCTAGCAGAAAATCGAGAGAGGCCCTGCTGAGGAGTAAACTTCAGCCTGGCCGTTCACCACTCAAAGTGTGTTACAGCCCAGTGACAGTGGTGAGACAGACCTGCTAGCCTTGCCTTCGGGACCTGCAGCAAGATTTTTGGGTGCCGTCCAAGAATTCCCACGTAACCCTCAGCGTCCAGGATCTGTACAAAAAAGCTCCACTAGATGTTTTACGTTCCCTTCGTAATATTTAATGCTTGGCCTAGATCGGAGCATTCACTCTAACGTTCGGTTTCTCGATCCTTCCCATCCCCAGCCTCTGCGGGTAGATCAGTGACTGTTAATATATTTTCAATGAGACTCCAACCCATTGCTCTCGCTGGAGCGGAGGATTGGCCGCCTTTTTCCCCGGGCCGGACCTCGGCGAGGCCAGGCAAGCCGCTCACTGGCCGGGCAGGGACGCGCAGGCGTCGGGCGCCGCTGGTTGCGCATCTGGCGCCAGAGCGCGCCCCCAGCGCTGTGCCCGCCGCGACCGTGGCCGTGGGCTGGTGCTCCGGAGCGTGCCGGGCGCTCTCTCCCCGCGCGGGGGCACCAGAGCCCTCGGAAGTGTCAGGCACTGCGGTGCATTTTCCCAGTTCTCTTTTAAATGACTGCGGAAAAACAGATTCCGAGCCGCAAAAGGGAAGACGGATTCTCAGACAAGGCTTGCGAATGCCCCGCAGCCGTCATTTAACTGCGCCCGCAGAACAGTTACGGTTTGTCACCCGACCCTCCCGGATCGCCTAATTTGTCCCTAGTGAGACCCTGAGGCTCTGCCCGCGCCTGGCTTCTTCGTAGCTGGATGCATATCGTGCTCCGGGCAGCGCGGGCGCAGGGCACGCGTTCGCGCACACCCGCGCACACATGAACACGCGCAAGGTACGGCAGGGGAGCAAGGGCTTGGGGATGTCCTGCGTGGGGGTGGGCATCGCGGGGAGTGAAGCTACGATCTGGGAATGGCTACATCCCGACAGGTTAAAGGATGAGAGAAAATGACGCGGCGCCACACATCGGACAGGCCAGGGTGGCCACCGAGCCTTTAGAATACGCATCAGGCGCGCTCCCTTCCCCTCACATGTCTCTATTTCCCGGGCGTGTGATGGCAGAAAACGGCAGGAAAAAGACCCACTTAGAGAGCTAGAATTGTGTTTGGAGACTCCCTTCCCTCTGCAAAAGCACCAACAGGAAGCCCCTCCAAAACCACCGATCCCCAAATAGGTGGCCCGGAATGGGGGCGGTGATCCTTGGTTACCAATGCAGAACACGTTTTGGTGTTTACAACATTTATTTATTTTTAGGATAGCTTGCCCTCCCTTTTAGGCAGGGTGGGAAAGGAGAACGCGGGGAGGGAGAAGGGAGGGAGGATTCCTATAATAAGAATCAGCGCATTTTTCAGAGCTGAACCAAGCACGGTTTCCATTTCAAAAAGGGAGCCAGCCTCTACCGCGATTGTAGAAGAGACTGTGGTGTGAATTAGGGACCGGGAGGCGTCGGAGGAACGGTTCATCTTAGAGGTACCTGGATGTAAATTCACACACACACACACACACACACACACACACACACACACACACAGAGGCACGCGCGCGCGTGTCTACACGGCCAGGATGTGTGCGTGTGTGCGTGCGTGTGTGCGCGCGTGTGTGCACTCCCACATGCTGCTGCTGTCTGCTTCTGGCCAGTGGCACTGATGCCTCCCTCTTCCCTGCTCGCCCCCAGATTCCCCTCCCCTCCCTGGTGCTTTTGTCTGGAGGGTGTTATGGGTTTGTGTGTGTATGAGCGCGTGTGTGTTTTTGGATTTCAGACTAATTTTCTGGAGTTTCTGCCCCTGCTCTGCGTCAGCCCTCACGTCACTTCGCCAGCAGTAGCAGAGGCGGCGGCGGCGGCTCCCGGAATTGGGTTGGAGCAGGAGCCTCGCTGGCTGCTTCGCTCGCGCTCTACGCGCTCAGTCCCCGGCGGCAGGATCCTGGACCCAGGCGCCGCCGGCGGACGTGAGGCGCCGGAGCCCGGGTGAGCAGCGCAGACAGTGCCCTGGGTCGCCTCGGCCCTCCCTGTCTCCCCATGGGGCGGCCTCGGCTACTCCCCAGGTGGGACGTGCCGCGCCACCTGCCCGCGCCACCGGCACCCAGCGGCCGTGGCGGATTCTGCAGCATCATTCGGGGGCCCCGTCGCGGAGCCAAAGCTGCCGGCAGTCTCCGCATTCCCCTTTAAAGGGTCCTTCGCCCGGCCTGTACCATGGAATCCTGTCTCGGGGACCCTTTCCCTACCTCCCCTCCCTTGGCCTCAGGCTCGAAGAGAGAGTGGGCACACTGGTGGCTCCAGCGGCGTCCGTGCCATCGCGGGGCAAGTTGATTCCTGGGCCGGAGCTGGGCACTCATCCATCCACAGTCTCCCGGCTGGGATCGGGGTGGGGATGACGCGAGCGCAGAGGGAGAGTGCTCCAATTAGTGGTGTTGGGGGTCCTACACTCAGTCTTACGCGTGTCTGTTTGTCCTCAGCCTCGAGGTGCATACCGGACCCCCATTCGCGTCTAACAAGGAGCCTGCGCCCCAGAGAGTCCCGGGAGCGCCGCCGGTCGGTGCCCGGCGCGCCGGGCCATGCAGCTACGGCCGCGGCGGAGCTCCGAGCGGCGGTAGCGCCCCCCTGTAAAGCGGTTCGCGATGCCGGGGTCACTGTGAACCCTGCCGCCTGCCGGAATACGCTCCGCTCCGGACCAGCTCAGCCTGTGATACGCTGGACTCGGCGCGCCCGCAGCAAGCACCGAGGAGTCAAGAGAGCCGCAAGCGCGGGGAAGGCCTCCCCGCACAGGTCGGGGAAACCGGCCGGTGCAGCGCGGGGACACGCACTCGGGCTGGCACTGGCTGCTAGGGATGTCGTCCTGGATAAGGTGGCATGGACCCGCCATGGCGCGGCTCTGGGGCTTCTGCTGGCTGGTTGTGGGTTTCTGGAGGGCCGCTCTCGCTTGTCCCACGTCCTGCAAATGCAGTGCCTCTCGGATCTGGTGCAGCGACCCTTCTCCTGGCATCGTGGCATTTCCAAGGTTGGAACCTAACAGTGTAGATCCTGAGAACATCACCGAAATGTGAGTTCCTGGAGCTTTTCCTCTTTTTTCTCCTTGCCCCTAGGGCCCGGGCTGGCCAGATGGGTAGGTCCTGGAAGTGAATGCTGTCTCAAGAGTGGGGAGAAGTCAGAGACAAGAGATGCAGGGCAGGGTCATCTGTCAGTTACCTGTGTGTTTCACTGGCTTGGGACTGCTAGTGCAGGAGAAGTGTGACACTTTAGAATAAGTTTTAAATATAGATATACATATGCCGATTATATATGTATTCCTCGTGGGAAGGAACTCACTGTGCTTTTTATATTTCAAAGCTTTGCTGGGTGTGCTTTAGGCTTTCCGTATGCACTAACTTAGTTTTGGGCATTTTTGTTTCATAAAGTGCTGTGTGTATGTTGTGTTAGAAGTTCCATTAATATTCACTAGAAAAGAGGTTAAAATAATTAACTTTCCCGAATCTGTTGAAGGAAGTGACAGTCTCCCCCTTAACATCTTTTTTGAGGTTTGAGTTAACCACTTTCCCTTTTCATTTTATATATCAAATTTTGCTTAAGATGATGGCATCCAGAGATGGCCTTGAAAATGATCTGTAAGAGGAGAAGTTCTGAGTGTTGAAATGCACTCGCTCAAAAGAAAAAATGTGATCGTTGGAAGCCTAAAAGCCTGGTTTGATTTAATTTGGACTTGACTTCCCAGAGATATGATTTTGAGACCACTTGGATTATAACTCTTAATTGCCCATTGAATAATTTCCCAGGACTAGGCTGGATGATAAAGTAGTGGGTAGAACTCTGATGAATGCTGGCTTAAGCATTGGACCCCTGTATCCCTGGAAATGTTTGAGCTTGTTGTGGCTTGAAGAAACAGAACTGTGTATTTCTTTTCTCCTTTTCTGATGCTTTGTGACAAACACATTACCAAGCAAGAACTTGCCAGTCCTTTCTCTAGCATTCCTGTGTCACCTCTACTGGGGTGTTATTGTTATTTTTTCCTTAAGGATGCTGTCATTCCATACATCTCATTAACACGAGATTTTATTTATATACGTGCAAGATTGTAAGGCAAAGTTTCTTCCAGTTTTCCTTACTGTGTTTGATACTGAGATAGGCAGCCCTAAAGTGGGGCTTGGGCTGTGGCCTTCCGGTTGTCGAGTGCGCATGCATTTTTCCTTCCACAGAAAACATACAACCATGTTTCTGCCAACGTAGTTGACCAAGATAACCTGTTTTTTACTGTAAGTAAGAGACCTTCCTAGTCTCTATTGCCTGTTCTGCTGCTGATGCTTATGGTGTAAGCCTCAGGCAAAAGGAAATGACAGCAGAGCAGAGGGGAATGTTCAAGCCTAGCATAGCTGAGACATGTCGGGAGCAGCCAACTATCGGACTGAGTCCAGGGTGCTAGGATCTCTATCTTTTTGGCAAGGAAACAGGAGCAAGAGCAGAGAGCAAGGGTGGATAGGGCCCCAACTGTGGTGGTCTTGGACTGGGCTGGTTGAGGCTTACCAGGTTGGTCCAAAGTTTGTGGCCTTTTGTCAGAATCTTTTTCATGAGATGGGGTGTCAGTATTTAGATGGAGGAGGCCATATGGAATTCAGAGTGCTTCTGACTGTTTTGAGATCATGGGGAGTGTCTTACACAGTTAGATATTGTTGTGTGTGTGGTGGTGGTGCTTTTGAAATTCTGTTTTAGGTGATAGATGCATATAATGAAGAGAGAAATAAGATAGGGCTGATCATTTTCACTTTAACTGTTTTTCTCTTTGATAATTTTTAAGGCTATGATCTGAGAAAAAGGAAATAAAACTATCTTTAAATCTAAAAAATTATTATTTCAGACCTTCCTGATCTTAGCTATCTAATGTATATGAAATCAATTGATTTCAGTGGAGCTTTCTTATATCTGTCTTCACAATTGTTGTTGCTTCTTTTATATCTGATGGCAGATTCCTATTTTCAGCTTTTCTAAAGTAGATTTTTAAAATATTTACTAAAACGTGTGTCATAGTTATTCATTCAGTCGTGGCACTTCTAATTTCTACTTTAATTTTTTTCCCTTTTGATTTGAAAACCTCTTGGGGTTGTGGGAGTGGGGAGGTATATAGGGCTAAGTGTTGAGAACAGGGAATTAGGTTAGTAATAGTAGTCTGGCTGGGTAGATGTGAGTCCTGAGACAAAGTATGTTTCTGTGCTCTATCTCAGCTTCATGTGAGCCCAGCCAGTTTGTGCCCCAGTGCCTTTATCTGTAACTCATATTGCAATACTTATTTGGAAAGTACTCATATAATTATTTTGAATTCTGCTTTTTTGACCTCAAAATGACATCGGTGGATGCGCTTGTTTCATCTCATCCTTATATGACACAATCTGTGTTCTTTTTCTTACATGTTAATATTTGCTTGAACAACTTTTAAATTCTTGGCCAGTGGATACCAGCTACAGTTGGAACCAAATTATACATATTTTAAAACTTTGATATTAGGCCCAGTGGTATTCCTAAAATAACCTGTCGTAAAGTTCTGGTTTAATGGCATGTAGCTGAAGTTACATGCTCCTATTTTTTTAAAAATAGAAATAATGTATCGAATAAACTGTGATTCACAACACACAACTTGCTGAAACAACAGTTTACCACATCATTCAAAAATGGTGTCTCTTTTAGCATCTATATATTAAACCATCCTGCCCTTAGGGTTCTGAGAACACAAATAGCGGAACATTTAAAAAATGTATAGATTAAGAGGTAGGATCTTTTTGTGTTATTGTTTTTACATGCATACTTTAAGCTAAGCTGACATTTTGTCCTCAGAGTCATTAAACCTATTTTATTAAAAATCTTCCCATCACAGTACCTGTTTTATATTTTTTGCTCACTAATGTGACATAACCAGATCAGTATCTATAGGTATGTATAACGCCTGCTCTGCATCACACTGCTAAGTGGCAGCTCCTGTTATTTGGAAATGGTTATACCACAGTCGTGTTAAAATGAATTTAAACACAGTACCAATGTCACATGCAATGGAATTCAAGAGTGAAGCCTGTTGTTGGAATTATGTAACTGGCCGTTTAAATCCCAGTTGTATTAAGTGCCAAAGTGCATTGCAAAGGACAAGCTCTGTTTCAACCAAGTGGTAAAAGGCACAGTCAAAAGAAGTCATGCATTTTTTTAGCTGTGGTTAAAAAAAAAAAAAAAAAAAATACATAACCTCAAATTTACCATCTGACAGTTCAGTGGTGTTCTGTATATCCGTGTTTTTGTGGAAGGGCGTGCATTTTTATGTTGCACATGCTTAGTGAAGACCAACACGGATCTGTTTTTGAGTTTCCTCAGTGGTACTCTCTGATTTGGGGGTACTATTTGAGACAAGCCTTGTATTTTTCCTCTTAGCACAACCTCAATAGAATTTGAAGCTTCTCCTATCACAGACTCTATGTGCAATTTATTGTTGGCCTGGTTAAGCAGCTGTGATGTTGTGTCATTAATACATTTATTTTTGGCCCTGTTACTTTAGTAAGCTTTGCCATTGCAATTAATTGGACTTAAAAAAATCCTGGCATTCACCAAGATTCAGTGAAAGGCATCAGTTTTTATTACTCTGATGTTTACTTCTCAGGCTCTCCATTGGGCATTGTAGAACTTTGGATTGTGGCTTATATGCATTTAAGAGCCATGTATTTAAATTTGGAGCTTGGTTGCATAAGCCACACTAGACTTGTTAATAAATAAGGCAGTCTAATTTACATCATTCATTATTTAATACAGCTTGCAAGCTGGAGTTGAGAACGTGCTGTCTTCATAGTGTAGGTATTTACAGACATCAGCTTGGCACAACCGTGTGGAGTCTTTTTAGTTTCATACCTTCAATCTCTGCAACATGGGAACTTCCGTGACCCTGGGCAAACCAATGGAAAAGCCTTGTGACCCTTTTGACCCTACTTTCTTCCACCTCCCCTTCCATCACCCATTATTTACTATACAGGAAAATGGGTTTGATTTTTTTCTTCTCTGAAAAGTGATATTTCCTTATGGGAATTCAGAATGCTGGAGTTAAGAGAAGAGCCTGGGTTGTGTGTTATTACAAGCAAGTAATGGGAAGTTGAAGCATTGTGGTCCCAGCTCCCTAGTGTCGAGTTTAGGTCTGTTTAAGGTCTCTCACTGTTTCTATCCCATAAACCTCTGTTTGTGTCTGTTTCAATATTCCCTTATAAAGATGTTTTCTAAGCTGAAGAGTTGGCTGAACAGCTGAGAGTTGAGGTCTCTTTCTCACTAGGAATATTCTGTATGATCTCTTTGACTGTATCTAGGTCATAGGAGTATAAAAACTAGAGTTTTTGTTTAACTGGGGAAGGGGAATTGAATTTCTTTTCTCTTTTCCTTTCTTCTTCTTCTTTTTTTTTTTTTTTTTTTGCCTTGAGTATTAAGCAAGTGAATCCAGTGTTAACCCATTGCTCATCTTAGGGAAAAAACATTATCAAACCATTATTGAATACCATAAACTGGCGTTATCCCTCTGGCTAACTTTACCACTTCTCTAGAGAGTTTCTTGTAGGTTCAGAAGCTATAGGGTAGGATGTGACATGAAAGACCTGCCCCTTGGAACCAGGCCAGTTTTTAGTCGCTCCTGATGCCTGTAATCAATGGGAGGATTTGGGGGAGAGACTGTTGAGGAGTGGCAAAGTTTTTACTTGTTTGATGTGTGTTTGTGAGAGAGAGAGAGGGAGAGAGAAAGAGAGAGGGAAGAAAAAAAAGCCCTGAATCTTGGATTATTTATAGTTGATCAATCATTTTTATAGTCTACTTGGTTGAGCTATTTTAAAACAAATCCCACCTCAGGCCTCAAATGGCAAAGATCTGAGCTCCACTGTGGCCTGATAATTTTAGCTCACATTCGATTGCTGATCAATCTCCATTAGAAAAGTAAAGGTCCCATATAACTGGGTGCCTTCTCACCACTTAACTTTGCTCTCTGGGGTGTCCAAAGGACTGGGAAGTCATAAATATTGATCTGGGAGATGGATGAGTGAATGTGCCCAAAGTTATAAAAATCTTGCAAAGAAAAATAATGTGTAGATACCAAGTTTATTCTTTATGTGTTTCAAAAAATAAAAATAAAAAAGCATATCATGGAAAGCTGGAGTCAGGAGACCTGGAAACTGCATCCCAATGTCACCACTACCCAGTCACTACCCAGTTACCTGATCTTGAAGCAGCTTTTTAATGTTTCTGGGCCTCAGCTTGTCACGTGTAAACCAAGGCCTTTGGATTTGATGCTCAGACAAGTTTCTCCAGGCTCTGAAGTTTCCTGAAGCCTCGGTCATGGAGATAAGGAAGTGTATACATCAGCTGTGAAGGAAGGGGGCGATGCAAGGTGCTCTGGGTCTGGTGGTGTGTGAATTTGAAGACCTTTGGTGTCAGAGTGTTATGTGGAAATGTTTTCAGTGTCTGCTCTGAACTCCCTCAGACCATGTCTTTTTAAATGTGAGCTGCTAACAAGGCTAGTGGCATGTAAGTACTGGTCTAATGAGTCTAAGGCCACAGGGTCAGTGTTCAGATGGGTCACTTAGAATCGGAACCTTAGAAAGAGAAAGAGGGCTTTAGAAATGATTTGCTTCAGCCTCTTCTTTGCAAAAATCAAGGGCAGTGAAGAAAGTCGCCCAAGGTCGACTTATTAACAGCATGGTGGAAACTAGAAGCTCTTTCTCTTAGCATCCAAATGAATGCTGGGGGGACTTTGCTTTAGGGTGCCTCCCCTCTGTTCTGTGTTCTCAAACCGACTGCCTCATTCTGGCTCACCATTTTATTAGGTTGGTGCAAAAGTAATTGCGCTTTTTGCCATTACTTTTGCACCAACCTAATAGAACCACCATAAATGGGGAGACAAGGTTAACATGACTAAGTCTGTGCAAACTCATCTCTGTGAGAGACCAAATAATTAAAAAGTGCATGAGCTACTGATCTGAAAGCAATCATCTTATCTTCATATAGGAAGAAATATATTTTCTGTTTAGCTTACTCTGTGTGTATGTGTGTGTGTGTGTGTGTTAAATTTCAAGTGTTCCTCTTCTTCAGGCAATTCATACACAAAAATTGAGCTTCAAAGAAAAGCCTTCATGAGTTGGCAGCAATGAGGTATGCTAACCTTGTGCCTGCTGGGCCATCTTTGCAGATTGGGGTTGGAGGAGGGGCAGAGCAGACAGAGTGAAATGAAGGCTGTTGCCCCTGGAGTCTTTGCCACAGTCGGGGGTGCTTATGTAAGTGGAGAAACCCACAGCCCTTTCCACGAGGTCTGTGTTAGCTCCCCTGAAAGACTTGTGGCAAGAGAGTACTTATTCTTCCCCGACTTCTTTCTTCTCCCTGACTTCTCAGTGCCTCAAGATTGATGACCAGTCTCAGTGACTGAGCCAGTGAGCAAACTTCAGGATTATTGGCTCCCGTCCAAAACTCATCCAGCTACCATTTTATATTTGTTCGTGTTCTGCTCTGAGACCTTTCCAGGAAAAGCACCCTTCTGAGAGATATTTTTGGTTGCGTGAAGGTTTGCTCCCATGGGACGTGAAGGGCCCTTTACAGACATCCGCTTATTTAGGTTTACAGCCTCACTCTTAAGAAGGTGGGGAGGTTTTGGCAGCCTCTGAGGGGCTGTCAGGTTTATTAGTTTGCCTGGGCCCCTTGGTAAAGCAGAGCATAATTAGGGATAGGATCCTATCTAATGTCTCACTTAGGACTCTGTCTACTCCAACCTTGTTGCCCAAATTTGACCTCGAGAGCCTAGGAGAGGTCTAGAGACTTGAACTCATGTTCACAGGTTAAATGTTATGCAGTGCAAAGGAGGTGGGCTGGTGCTTCATCTACTCTCTGCCCCACCCCCATCCTCTTCTCCTGTTCAGCTCCTGGGCAGTCTGATATATATTGTGAAGAGATAAACGATTTGGTTTCCTTTGGTAATATGGCATCTTCTTGTACAAAATAAAACTGTTAATAATCACACACCACTTAGAGTTCCTTTTTTATGTCAAATAAGGACAAATTGCTACTTAGCATCCCATCCTTTCCCGTAATCTTCATATCCCAAGAATTGTCTACACACACATACATAGACACACACAATAATGTTGTATGCGCGTACCGTGTTTTTATTAATACATAGATCTGTGTATAAAACTCTGTTATGTGTAATTTGTTCAACTTAATTATCTTGAGTTGTAAACTTTTCTGAATAATTGAGAATGTACTTCCCTAAACCACTGTTTTAGTTTTGTTTTTATCATTCTGGATTTCTCTTGGCCAGGACCTGGTTGGGCTGTCTTCTTTGTGAGAAGTACTTGAGTGTTAGTGCATTGACCCTGTTAGCTGACCTGGTCACTCAGAGACCCACTGTGTCTCTCTTCTGGTTCTTTGATCTCTTCTCAACATAAATGAACAATGTAAACGAAACTGAAAGGTATTGGAATTTTGGTTTCAACCTCTGCAGTGTAGTGCAATTTAAAAAGAAAGAATCTTCTCGACGCTAATCTTTGTAACAAGAGTTGTTTCTACTTCATGTACCCCAGAGTCCCTTGCTGTGAGGTGGCAGAGGGGCCTATGCCTGAATTGCCTGACTCTTGCTCACCGTGGGGCAAGTGACCTCTCTTTTCTGGGCTTGGCTTATTCTTCTGTGTGATGCATGTGTAGGGGTGGAGGGTGCCGGGCAAGAGAGTTTGACATCATAGCCCCTAGATTCCCCGGTAAGGTGTGACAAAGAAACACACAACTACAGCGAAAAAAAAAAAAAAAATCCTAAACAAGTGTCTCTCTCCAAAGAACAAAACAAAACCCCAAACTAGAACACTCTTTTTAGTTTACTCCCAATTTTATGTCAAAACCCTGCTGCTACCACCCCAAACTCAAAGAATGTTATAGATGATGTTGCTCCTTGGATATTTCTTGTGCACGTCTGGTGCTATGGCCCGAATGTTTGTATTCTCCCAAAATTCATATGTTGAAACTCAGTCACCAGGGTAGTGGTGTTGAGAGGTGGGAGTTGATTAGGACATAAAGGCCAATGGGGTTAGTGGCCCTTATAAAAGAGATTCCAGAGAGCTTGTTTGTCCTTCCTGCTATGTGAGGACACACAAAGAAGGTGCCGTTTATGAGGAATGGGCCCTCACCAGATATTGAATCTCCTAGAATCTTGATCTTAGACTTCCCAGCCTCTAAAACTGTGAGCAATACATTTCTGTTGTTATAAATTACCCAGTCTAAAATATTTTATTATAGCAGCCCAAATGGACTAAGGTACATGGGTTTGACCCTTTCTCTTTGCAACTCTTCAGCCTTCTTCTGTTTCTGGTGGTGTTTCTTATCCCCTTCCCCTCTGTTCCCAAATCACAGACATACATATACAAGTAATCATTTGGCTGGAAACCCTTTTAATAGATTGTAAAGAAATCTTGGCTTGTGTACTTTTTTCTGGTGGATGACCTGAGGGCAGACTGTCATTGTTTCAACTGAACCTGACTTGATAAGGTTAACAGTCAGAAAGGAGACAAAGTATAGGAACCTGGTATAACTGAAAGGAGCCCTGGTCAGGGAGATAGGATTTGGGATACCCACTCTCTGACAGTATTGGGGTCTGGGATCTTGGTTGAGCTACTTGACCTCACCAGCCTGAGTGATTTCATCTTGAATCTGGAGGCTGCGACTCCCATGCATGCTACTCCTTGAAAGACTCTGTGGTTCTGAATCAGTCAGCCATGGACACTAGTGTTTCCTTTTCTGTTCTAGAATTCACCATTGCCTCCACTCCAGGGGCAAACCAGGGTCTGCTTCAGTTCTTTTGGTGGCTAAACAGCAGAAACCCAACCTGTAGGTTTTCTTTAAGTCCAGCTCTGCCACTGAGGCTGGAAGGTTTTGCTGGTCACCAGCTTCCTGCCATCCTGGGTGGCAGCCCTTCTGTGGTTTCCCACTAATAGAAACACATTTTTATTTTTTTCCTGGGATTAGTGTTCAAGACTTTTTCAGCCCATTCCTGGCCCACTTCTGTGGATGACGCTCTGGCAAGTTTTGTAACTGACCTTTTTGGTTAGTTTCTGTTTTCTGTGAACCCAAGAGCAGAAGCTTTCACGGACATCAGATCTTATTTTGCTGCTCATCAAGTTGTCTTTTCATCTTGGTGGAATAGTTTGTTACATTTCCTGATTGTCATGTGGGTGAGCTGCCATCATGCAGACAGTAGTTCAGTGTCACTAGTGTTATTGAGGACACGGAGATGTCCAACAAGTAGGGTACTCTGCAGAGGCAAGGAGCCCCTGCACAGCTTATATCTAGCAAGAGACAGATGCATACACATCTAAACACTTCCAATGGTGGGAAACATTGATGTGTAGATGGGATGTGAGTAATTCCCAATCCTTACTTCCTATGGTGGCAGTAATCCAACTGAGTTTCATTATTTTCTGTCAAATGAGTTTTGGTATTCCTGGGGCCACCTTCACTCATACTGCATTAGAGTAAGCTGCAACTTGCATCTGCAACCGGTTACGATGGAAGAGCTGGAGCGCCTTTCAGCTGAAGCTAATCACTGAACCTCTTGGCTCATCCTCTTAAGCTTTTTTCTATCAGCAACTTTCCCTCTCTCACATATCTGTATTTTCTGTTTCTTTCTATTGTTCCACATTTTAAGATAAGAATTGAAGCAGGTTCATGTTCCTCCCATCTTAGAAAAGCTTTCCTTTAGCATGATTCCTTCCCTCTCCTTCTGATCCTGACTGATCTCCCTTCAAAGCCAGATCTTGGAAGAGTGATCTGTATTCATTATGTCTATTTTCCTATCTCCTATACCAGTCTCATTCCACTGTTTTTCAAACTCACTCCACCACAGTCCCCAGAAGACTTCATGGGCCATATTCCTCGTTCCTTATCTTACTTGACTTCTTAGCAGAACTTGGCTTCATTTCTCACTCCCTCCTTGAAACATCCTTTTCCTTTGGCCTTGGTGTAACCACATTTTTCTTGTTTTCCCTCTGTCTCTCTGCATGCTACTTGTTTGCTTTATTTGTCGGTTCCTTTTCTCTGCTCTTAAAAACAGACCTTAAAAGTTGATGTCCCTTGGGATTCTGTCCTATGGCTGCTTCTCTTCCTGGGCTATCTCTGGGCTACATCACCCTCACCCATTACTTATGTTATTTCTTTGTGCTAATGATTTCCTAATCTGCTTCCCATCAATTATCAGTGAAGACCTTTGTAATCATGTATGCAATACCTCTCAGATACAGGACAGTGTCACACTTGTCATTTCTAAACAAAACTTTTCATTGTTGCCCCAAACCCGTTGCCAGTGTTCCCTATTGTAATGGATGGCACCATTATCCAGTCAGTAATACAAGCCACAAAATGTGACTCTTCCTTCTTTGTAACCCCATACTCATTCACATATTATGTCTTGTCAATCCAGTTTCCTAAGTATTTCTTAAATCTAATTTTTAAAGTCTCCTCCGACATTATTCAATCATTCTTTCAACAAATATTGATTGGGGTCTTCTCTATGTTAGACACTAGCTAAGTACATGGGATATGGTGAGAAAAACTGCCCTGGTCTCTTCTTACCAGGATTGCAGTGTGCGGGGGCGGGGGGCGGGGAACAAACATCTGATAAATACTTACATAAAAACAATATAATTCATGCCATCATCATCTTTGCCTAAAATGCTGCCATCGCTTCCTATTTCGCATCCCTGCCTCCAGTCTTGTCCCCTCTCTACCCATGCCACACTGTAGCTGGAGTGGTCTTTCTGAAATGCTGATCTTATCATGTCACTGCTTATAATTACCCTCTGGCTCCCGGTGTCTCTTAAAATAATGCCTAAAGTTGTTTATTTTAGTTTTAGTTTTCAAAAAATAGAAGAAAATTGTCGCTATATTGCTATATAAAGAGGCATATAACTATTACATGGACCAGAATGCACAGATCAGCATAACGGTCTTTTTCTACACCAGCAGCTCTATAAAAAAGAACAAATTATAACTGGAAGCTTGCTTGGTGATCTTGGAATTAGAGCAAGGGCATTTAATTCTGCATTTAAAACATTAAATGGCATTAAGCTAAGCTTGCCTGAGGCATCCATCTCCATAATGGGAGAGCCTTCACAAAGGGAATGTAGAACTTGAAGTACTTTGGCCCAGACTTGTATCCCCTGGATGGGCACTCCTTTTCCTCTCCTTCATTCACTGCCCAGCACCAATGCTGATTGATGCATTCTTTCTTTGGAAAGGTTAGTGCCTTTAACCAAGGCTTCTCATGCCTGGGAGCCTTTCAGATTCTTTAAAGTGATTTTGCACATCTTCTCTCTGAAATGCATTAACTTTATTGTATGGAATTTAGCTGGTAATTTTAGTTTTTAAAATAATATTTGAAAGTGATCAGAAATGCAGGCAGCACAAAGGAGTGTACCATGCATACACTTTGTAACTCTTGTTACAAAGAGTGTACCTTCACTCTGAAGAAGGTGGGGAGGTTTTGGCAGCCTTTGAGGGGCTGTCAGGTTTATTAGTTGGCCTGGGCCCCTTGGTAAAGCAGAGCATAATTAGGGATAGGATCCTATCTAATGTCTCACTTAAGGCTCTGTCTACTCCAACCTTGTTGCGCAAATTTGACCTCGAGAGCCCAGGCAATTCCCTCCCACCATGTACTCCCACCCTCTAAAATCCCTCAGCTCCCCTCTCCCACAACAACCACGGATCTTATTTTGTGTCGGTTCCCTTTCAGAAATCTTCTTACATATATAGTGTACACATAGGTCTTTTTAGTTTGTATACAAATGAGGGCATGCTATATCCCCTCTTCTACATCTTGGTTTTTCATACATTTTTATGTATCTTAAAAATGTTTCTGGATAAACGTATGTAACCAACTTTATTTTCTTCCCAGTTGCACAGAAATCCTCTGGATAAATAGACTCTATTTAACCAACTTCTTACTGGACAACTCCAGTGTACAAATTCTTGTGCATACCTTCTACTTGTACCCTCACATGGCAGAAGGGACAGACAAGTTCCCTCTGGCCTCTCTCATAAAGGGCATTAATCTCATCCCACCCTAATGACCTAATCCCCTCCAGAAGTCCCCACCTCCCAACATCACATGCATAACTTTATCTATAGGAAATGTTCCTAGAATTTGAATTGCAGGAAAATTGCAAGATATTTGTGATTTGTGTGTGTGTGTGTATATGTGTGTGTGCCTGTGTGTGTGTGTGTGTGTGTGTGTATTTTACCTTAAGTTCCGGGATACATGTGCAGAATGTGCAGGTTTGTTACATAGGTATACATGTGTCATGGTGGTTTGCTGCACCTATCAACCTGTCATCTAGGCTTTAAGCCCCACATGCACTGGGTATTTGTCCTAATGCTCTCCCTCCCCTTGTCCCCCACCCCCAACAGGCCCTGGTGTGTGGTGTTCCCCTCCCTGTGTCCATATGTTCTCATTGTTCAACTCTCACTTATGAGTGAGAACATGCGGTGTTTGGTTTTCTGTTCCTGTGTTAGTTTGCTGAGAATGCTGGCTTCCAGCTTCATCCATGTCCTTGTAAAAGACATGATCTCATTCTTTTTTGTGGCTGCATAGTATTCCATGGTGTATATGTGACACATTTTCTTTATCCAGTCTATCATTGATGAGCATTTGGGTTGGTTCCAAGTCTTTGCTATTGTAAATAGTGCTGTAATAAATATACGTGTGCATGTGTCTTTATAGTAGAATGATTAATAATCCTTTGGGTATATACCCTTTGATGGGATTGCTGGGTCAAATGGTATTTCTGGTTCTAGATCCTTGAGGAATCACCACGCTCTTTTCCACAACGGTTGAACTAATTTACACTCGCACCAACAGTGTAAAAGCGTTCCTATTTCTCCACAACCTCGCCAGCATCTATTGCTTCCTGACTTTTAATAATTGCCATTCTGACTAGCGTGATAGTACCTCACTGTGGTTTTGATTTGCATTTCTCTAATGAAATGATGAGTGAGAGCGATGATGAGCTTTGGTTCATATGTTTGTTGGCTGCATAAATGTCTTGTTTTGAGAAGTATCTGTTCATATCCTTTGCCCACTTTTTTATGGGGTTGTTTTTTTTCTTGTAAATTTGTTTAAGTTCCTTGTAGATTCTGGATATTAGACCTTTGTCAGATGTGTAGATTGCAAAAATTTTCTCCCATTCTCTAGGTTGCCTGTTCGCTCTGATGATAGTTTCTTTTGCTGTGTAGAAGCTCTTTAGTTTAAGTAGGTACCATTTGTCAAGTTTGACTTTGGTTGCAATTGCTTTTGGTGTCCTAGTCATGAATTCTTTGCCCATACATATACCTGAATGGTATTGCCTAGGTTTTCTTCTAGGGTTTTTATGGTTTTGGGTTTTACATTTAGGTCTTTAATCCATCTAGAGTTAATTTTTGTATGAGGTGTAAGGAAGGGGTCCAGTTTCAATTTTCTGCATATGGCCAGCCAGTTTTCCCAGGAACATTTATTAAACAGGGAATCCTTTCCCTATTGCTTGTTCTTGTCAAGTTTGTCAAAGATCAGATAGTTGTAGATGTGTGATGTTATTTCTGAGGTCTCTAATATTTGCGATTTTTAAGTAAATATTGCCAAGTTGTTTTGCAAAGAGGTCACATTTTGTTCTCCCACAGAAGCTGGGAGTGCCTGCTTTCCTACAATTCAGCCAGTACTATTATTGAACCTTTTGTTATCAAACCTTTTGTCGTTTGTCAGCCAGTTTCCTGAGAAATGTGCCTCAATTGCTGTATTTTGCAGTTTTGTAATTATGATTCGAATGGAAAGTCTTTTCATATGTTTGTAAGTCATTGGTATTTTTTTTTCAGTAAACTTAGCCCTTTTCTTTTTTAATTGAATCAGTGGCCTTTTCAAAAAATAAGAGAATTTGTACTTTGCCTAATGTTTTGCTTGTCTTCTAATGTCAGTTATGGATTATGATATTTCTTTTTTCTCCTCCTCCTCTTCCTCCTTTTTTGTGAAGCAGAATTAATTTTTTTCTAGTAAAGTTTATTTTCTTTTCTGTGTCTATGTTGTAGATATGGCTAAGAAGACTATTGCCTTTCCTAAGAGTATAAAATGAACAATTCTATATTTTCTTCTACTGCTTTTACTATTATATGTTTTTACGTTTAAAGCTTTTGTCTATCTAAATTTTAAAAATATATGGAGTGATGTAGCAATTGTTTTATTTATTTATTTTTTTGGTATAGCCAATCAGGTTTCTGGATCTCATTAGTTACATAATTCTATCTTTCCCTCGCTAATTTAAAATAGCAGTTTGGTTCTATGGGAGGACTACCTTTGTGTTTGGGCCTGCTTAGGGATCTAACCTATTCCATTAATCAGTCTGTGTACTTATATGCCAGCATTAAACTTTTATCTCCCACAGCGTCTTTTTTTTTTTTTTTTTTTTTTTTTTTTGCTATTTGAAGTATTAGTGTCTTACTCATCAGTCTTCTTTCAGAATTTTCCGGATGATTCTAGCATGATGATTATTCCACATGAATTTTAGGAACTGCTTGCCTAGCTCCCCTGCTTGATAGTGGTGTTTTTAACAAAGATGGCATTACACTTATATAGCAAAGGCTGACAACTTCTTATCAAGTCTTGAAAGCCCTGTGTCCTCAGATTCAAAGCCATTTCTCAGCCTCATTTCATGCCTCTACCTTTGTTCGATGCCATGATACAGCCACTCTGAGTTTTCAGTTTATCTACTTGAGCTATAATCTCACTTATCTTCCAGGTTGTCCTCTCCTCCTGGAACCTTTTGCCTTCCTTCTACACTGGCTAACTCCTGCTTATCTTTTAGGCCTTAGCTGTGATGTTGCTTCTTCTGCCTCTACACCTGGTCTATGTACCCTCCACTGCATGCTCTTATAGCCCCGTGTTTCGCATCACAGCATAGGTTACTTAGTATCATCAGTGTGTGTCTGCATACCTGTCTGTACCCACTGTTAGGACATAAACTGCATGAAGGCAGAGACATATGGAGACATATGGATCTTGTTTACTGCTCTTTCCTGGCATCTAGCACAATATCCTAGTTCTCCATGTTACACAAATACACGTGGATATGCACTCATGAGCACCGTCCCCCCCCCCCCCCCATATGTATACACATACGTCTATCATCTAGAACTCTAAAGAGGAGTATTAGTTGGTCTCTGGGTCATCAAATATGTAAATCTCTAGACATAATTTTTCTCAAGCTATCAAGTTAAGATGTTTGTTTATATACATGACCTTTATGGAATTAAAGTGCACAGTGTTAGTTCATGCACAGCAGGAGATCGATTAATCGTGGAAAGGAAAAAGGCAAAGCGTTGATGAGGCTGATTACATATCCAACAGGAAGGAGGGACAGCAAAGAGAGGGGAAGATGAGGGCATTCTGCAGATGGAGAGAGATGCAGAGCACACAAGCTCAACAGAGGAAAATCCAGGGGAAAAGAATCACTCCAGGGTCACCTGATCCCCAACAAACAAATAGGTCTAATGAGAAAGATTTGTGTCTTTTCTGTTAGGTAATAGCTAATAATGGACATCCTTGTGGATCAATTGCAGTTTTCCCTGTGACTGCATTTATGGGGCTTCACTTAAAAGGCAATTCTGGTGTGAGATTTCAGATGTGATTTATCCTTCTTGGGGTATGGATGATAGAGGCTGTTCATTTTTCTCAAATAATTGCAAACATCAGGAGTATAAAAAGATAATGTGTCAGATCTAGTTTAATGTACTATCTGATACATATACTGTTGCACTTTTGCAGTAAAAATGCATTGGGCTGATCCTATGAATGTTTCATGGGGCTTCCTTTATATTTATAGCAATTAACACTATTAGACATCTGAGAAGTTTTGATAGGTACTTGCAAAACTCATCAAAATACCCAACTGATAGACATATGAGATTAGAAGACTTTTTAAAATAGAGTGGAGATGTCTACAGGTGAACAAATTGTGTTAAATAATCAAAAATATAATTCTTGCTTAAGATAAAGAATATAAATCATATCTATTGATGTTTTATTTATTTATGCTTATATAATCAGTATATTCATTATATGTACACAAATGAAAGTGATTTAGACTCCATGTGTATTTGAAAGTTAACCTTTTAAAAATGAATGGGAATTCAGTATTTGGTGGGATTTTTTCTTTTTTTTTGTGAAGACAGGGTTTTGCCATGTTGCTCAGGTCGGTCTTGAACTCCTGGGCTCAAGCGATTCACCTGCCTTTGGCCTCCGAAAGTGCTGGGATTACAGGTGTAAGCCACTGTGCCTGGTTGTGGAACAGGAATTATGGAACCAACATAAAATGTTTAACTCTGATGAGAAAAGTCTTATTTTTGGAGTTGAGTCATTGGCTCTCCTGATAAGCCGAGGTGACTCTTTAGGATTTAACTTCTTGGCTGTCTCATTTGTCTTTCAGGGAATTGCTTTCCCACCAATAAAAAGTGTCTTTTGGAGCTGAAACTCCTGATGCCTTGAGGGTATTATAGAGTCTTTTACTTAGTAATCCAGTCTACCCTAGAATCCACGTGGTCATTACCATCCTTTGATTGCATTTTGTATCTATATACATAGAGTTCAGAAGGCAATATTCTGTTGGCAAAGTCATCTTTTTCCATGGGTAGCTCAAATTGAAGACAAGAACTAACTTTTATATATGCTTATATTGATTGATTGATTGACTGACTCATGCATTCATTCATTTGGTTACTCAATCAACAAATCAGGTTTGAACATGTCTTTGTACCTGGTACATTCCTGGGTCTTGGGTGACAAGACTTAGGCCAGCTCCTACCATTTATGGCTTTTATATGGTCTGTTTCAAGGACACAAACAGAGCCCCCAGTCAGATGGCCCTACCTTTCTCTCTCCCCAAAACTACAAGGGACCTCATATGCAGGTGCACAGACAGTTCAGCCTACACATCCAAATTCTATCAACATCACCACAGACATCAACCTTGAACCGTTCCCTTTCCCCTACACTGCTGTGCCTGGTGTGTGCATATCCATGGCTTGGTACACCCTCGGGAAGATGGACCCAAGGAAAAGACCTGCTCAGGCCCTAGGAGTGGACTCAGGGTCTTTGAGTTGGGAAATCTGGGATCCTGGGGAAGGGTGAGATCCAGGAAGGAGCATCCGGTTGGCTCTGTGAACTCCTTGCCTCATGCGGAAGCACTTGCTGAAGGAGAACAGAGTGAGGGACTCCAAAGGATCTGGGCCCAGTGCTTGGGGCTAACAGTACCATGGACCAGGCTGATCGGCCCTCTGCATTGTGGACCTGGCCTCTGCATCACTGTGGTTTTGTGCTGTGATGATGATGCTCTGGATCAGGGCAGGTGCAGGGCATGTGTCCTGGGAGTGTGCATTGGGGTGGCCAGGATCTCTAGATGGTTCCTACACTTCAGTGCCCCACCCTCTCTTCAGGGGACTTTAAGTATGGGGCTCCATGTTCCCAAGAAGGACAGAGCATACTGGATTCCTCCCCATCAAGTTCTGTGATATTATCATAGACACAGGCAGATCACAAGCAAAGCATAGATCTGTCCCCAGCAGTCAATGAGAATTGTTAAACATCATTAGCTACCAGCTTCCCCCTTTCTCTCTTCCCCATATGGATTTTATTATTGCCCCTGAAAGTTCTGTAATGTTTCAAGAATCAGCTAATTGTGGCTAAATACTATTATTTTTTACTGGGACCCTAGGAGGATCCTGAGATTGTGAAAACTATGCCTGAAAAGTTCCTTACCTCATGATGTCTTTTTTTCTGATTTGAAAAATTACTGAATATGTCAGTAGACATGCATAATGGATTGACAGATTAATTTTCCATTTTCTTTGGGAGTTTGTGTAGGGGAGTGATTCCTGTTGTAAGGCAGGATGACTTGGTGGGTTAAGGGCTCCACTAGGAAGTGTGGTCTGCCACTGCTACTTTGGACTAGTAGCTAAAGCTTTCATGTCTCCGTTTCCCTATCTGGAAAAGTGGGCAATAATAGAAAAATAGAAAAGCATTACTGTGAGGTTAAAATGAGCTGATGCATGTAGAATGCTTATAACAGTGCCTGACATACAGTTTGCATTCTGCTGTTAGCTTATATGTGTGTGCATGTGTGAAGCTATCTTCAAATATGATTCAGAGGAAACTGCTCTGTGAGGTTGGGAGGACTGAAAGCAAAAGACTCTGCCTTGAGCATGATACTGAGTAGGTTGAGGCTAAGAGGACAGATGTAAATGGTGCTGGTTCCCTTATGGCAACCTTTGCATGCCCTTTGGCTTGTCTGTGCATTACTCTCACGTGTAGGACCTGGTGCGCTTAGCTGATTGCGACATTAACCGTTTGTGTGCTGAGCAATCACAAGTCAGATTTCATGACTATTATTCAGGTCATTGTCTTCGTTCTGTGACTTTGGTTTCTTTGATGGTCCTGGTCTATTTTATTCATCAGTTTGTTTACTAACAGTTCTCCTGGACTCTGGGATTGTCAGTCAGTTTGTACTCCATTTTCTCTTTTAACTGTCCTTCTCACTCTTTAGTTGTAAGGCTTTTAAAACATAGACATCTTATCCTTTTTTAAAAAAAAGAATTGTAGTGAAACACATGTGACATAAAATTTGCCACTTTAATCATTTCTAAGTTCATACTTCAGGGACGCTAAGTACATCCACGTGTTGTGTAACCATCACCACCATCCATCTCCAGAACTCTTTACATCTGGAATAATTGAAACTCTGTACCCTTTAAACCATGACCTCCCATGACCTTACCTCCCTCTAGTGCCTGGCAACCACCATTCTACTTTCTGTCTCTATGAATTTGACTGTTCTAGGTACCTCAAAAATGTACATCATTTTGAACAGTAATATATCCCTTGAATTAAAAGCTTTTTTTTTTTTTTTTTTAAAAGGTATCTGTTTAGGACTTTTATAGATATTCATGCTTTCTTTTTGCAAAATTACTTATTTATTGTGGCCTTACACAACCATTACATTTGGAATTTCTTTCTACTGGCATCTTTGCAGTTTAACTTCAAAGAAAGTAATCTCTAGCTTTCTATAAAAATGACTGAAGGTTAACATGAGAAGTGAAATGCTGAAGATAAAATGGGAAGTGTCCCTCAACTTCACTCCCTTTCCTTACTCCTATACCCTATAAATGTTGGCTGAAAAATTGTGCCAGTATCAAAACAGACTTTCATAGAGATCCTAAAATTTTACCACTGGAATCATTCTCCTTTCTTGACATTATGCCTGATGCTCATTTTTCTCTGTGCCATGCTTGATCTATCCTGACGCTGGAGAAGTATTAGTTCCAAAAATTTTCTTCATATGGAATGATTTGTCCTGACTGGAGGCCAAGAGCTTTCAAAACTGTGTTCTGCTGTGATTCATGCTGACTTGAATGCTTTTTAGAATTCTTACAGTCCAGGCAAATCATTGGAGATTCTTCTTCAAGAGTCATAAATGGGAAATTTATTGGCCTGAAATAACAGGGAAAGAGGAAAAGACATTTTAAAAAATGATAATTTATTACAAAAAAAAAATTAGCCAGACGTGGTGACGCGCACCTGTGATCCCAGCTACTTGGGAGGCCGAGGCAGGAGAATGGCGTGAACCCGGGAGGCAGAGCTTGCAGTGAGCCGAGATCATGCCACTGCACTCCAGCCTGGGCGACAAAGAGAGACTCCATCTCAAGAAAAAAAAAAAGATAATTTATATGTTGGATTGAAGTTTCAAGATTTTACTTTTTAATGAGCATTCACTCTGAAATTTTAAAAAATCATAGATGAAATTACTTACTAATCCATTTCTTGAAAACAACTAGTGCAGGGTAATTCTGTAGTGTCAGCATGTTGTACATAAAGACCATTTAATTTTTATGGAATGAATGTTAAAAATGTCACAGTTTTTCATCAGTATTTGAATAACTATTTGAGTTATAATTATTTTATACAATAAAATTAATAAGGTAAAAATGAGAGGGATCAAAGAATTAAAGACAAGAACGCCAACTAACCCTAATGGTTGGCATAGTTGCTGTAACTGAGTGCAACATTTGTCCCCAACTTCCTGGCAGTGAAAAGAGAAACTCATTATTAGGAAGTAGAATGCCTACTAATTCCACAGGAACACAGATTTGTCTGGCACTATATTCCAAAAGGAATTTATTTTGCAGGAACAATAAGTGATGTAATGCACAGCTTTTATGAAAAATCCAGAAGTAGCTTTCATTTTCTTCTTCCTAAGAAAGCCAGTGAAAGTTGGAGGAAGTGACAAGAACATCAATTCTGCAAGGAGGCTAAAGTAGTCCAAGAGTTGAATCTCCTCTCCCAGAGCTGTAATTATAACACTGATACAACTCAGGATGTTAGACTCCCATTCCCACATGCCCTTTGCTGAACCGGGCTTTGATGGAAACTGGACTGCACATGATTCGAGGTTGTCCCCTTTGACCAGAGCCTGGAAAATTGTATTCTCTGTTGCTGGTTAAGGCCAGATCTGTTCTCTTTGAAAACCAAACAAGCAGATGGTGGGGGCTGACATCTTTTACAAAGACTGAGCAGACTGGTCTGTGTGCTCGTTCAGGTGGAAGCTACCCTATCTGTGTATGAAGATGAGCTGCAGAGGTACCAGCGGAGATGCAGGCTTCCTGGGGGAAGCAGCCCTGTGACTGCCCCAGAACTTAGACAAATGCTTGATTGAAATCCCAGAGTTCCACCCCACAGAGCAGCAGAGAAGGTTTTGGCCTAGGAGCTGCTAGGAGCAGGTGTGACCAGACGGCCTCCCCAGCCATAGGAAAAGCTCCCTTAGGCTCCCGTGGTGCCTCCAACCCTGAGAGAGATGGTCCTCTTGTGAGCCTGCCAGGATGAATTAGCTGCAGAGGTCACCCCAAGTCACTGAATGAGCTGACTTTTTGTTTCTGATGGTTTCATAGTGACCGATGTTAGAGTACATCTGCTCCAAATAAAAACTGTGGCTTAAACGTTAACTTTTAAGCCATTTTTTTTTTTTTTTTTTTTTGGAGAGTAGTTCAGTGTCATTTTTGTCCTGGAACTCTTCATGGTTTAATATGGTAAAACAGTGCCTTGGTACCTGTTCAGTTATTGTCTTCCCATCGGCTGTCGTGGATTACTGTGACCTGTGAAAGATCTGAGACCTAATGTAAAATATACAATGATATTAATTAAATAAATTGGAAGAAAAAAATTGTCAGAAAAAAACTCACCCCTTGCTTCTCCTGGTAATTGTGTTCGCCATTATACCAACTATCAAATTACCTTGGCTATGTCTATACCAGTATTTGTTCATTTTTAACAACAGAGGAAGTTTGCAAAATTTCCAGAACAGGTAAAAGTAACTTAAAGACAACGTTAATTTTTAATTGTAGTTTCTGTGTCATTTTACACACGGTTTATTTTCTTTTTCTTTTTCTTTTTTTTTTTTTTTTTTTTTGAGGCAGAGTCTCACTCTGCCTCCCAGGCTGGAATCCAATGGCATGATTTTGTCTCACTGTAACCTCTGCCTCCCAGGTTCAAGGATTCTCCTGCCTCAGCCTCCCGAGTAGCAGGGATTACAGGCATGTGCCACACGCCTGGCTAATTTTGTATTTTTAGTAGAGACAGGGTTTCTCCATGTTGGTCAGGCTGGTCTCGAACTCCTGACCTCAGGTGATCCGCCCACCTTGGCCTCCCAAAGTGCTGGGATTACAGGCATGAGCCACCGCACCTGGCCTTTACACACAGTTTCTGTGTGCTACTCTCCTGGTAGCATTTATTTGATGAGGTTCATTTTAGAGATTGCTATGCGTGGGAGCTCTACACATCTCTTATTCATGTAGATTAGTTGGAGCATTAAAGTCTCTTCTGAGCAATAAGTAAATCAGGTGTCATAAAATCTTTCCATAGGCCAGTGAAGGATCGGAAGTTGCTCGGGATGGAACCAACTGGAAACGTGCCCCAAACAACCCAGGGGTAGCACCACTCATGGTTGCCAGGAGGAGATGCTGGTTTGGTTTCATGGACCTTCTGTTTTCTTAAGACAATATGGAAATTCAAAATTTTTTAAATGTGAAAATTTTCAATCTTAAATGTTAGTGACCAATAAAATTTTTCTAAAAGATTTCTAAAAGCACCCTGTTGACCAGATCCAGACCACATGCGTTTGACTGTGACCTCTGGTTGATCATCAGTTGCTAAGATTTACCCATAATGTTACTTGTAGGCTGAGATCCAGTCTTAAACTTGCATGCAAGGCTATGCCAATAAGTCAAATTAAAGTTATCCTTTCCTTATAGAGACCTATATGTTTTATGAAGGAAGAAAATGTTAAGTTTTTTTTTCTCTTGATTTTCTCATCATAAATTGTGGTGGTCTCTGTTGGAAATCGCCATATTGGTGGGAACAGATAAGAAAAATGCTATATAAACACTCAGAGAGAAATACAGAGTGTAGTTTTTTCTTTATAGTATTTTGAAGATTTTTTCTTATAATTTATGTACTGAAGAGAACTGAGATGTTATCAATTCAAATTTCCTCCTGCACTAGGGGCCAGGTGACATTAAGCTCACTAGCTAGTTATAACCAAGCCAGGCCTTGAACCTGGTCTGTTCATTTTAAATAATAATTAGCATTAACTGAAATTCTCATATGCAGACTGGTTTTCTAATTTTCCTGACAATCCTAGGAGGTAGTTACTGTCGTTACTGCATTTTGCAGACAAGGAAACTGAGGTGTAGGGACTTGTCTCAGGTCATACAGCCAGTAAGAGGTGAAGCTAGTGCAGTATGTTTAGCCCTCATCCTACACTACCAATTATTTTCCAGGCACTCAAATGCTGCAAATGCTCAGAGTATTTGGGCTGTTCTAATGAGCTGCAGTTTTCAGAGGATGGCATTGGGTAAGAATCTGAAGAGTTCTTATTTATCTCCTATTGTTGCTCTATGTAGATATAATACAGGACATCATCCTAAAAAGTATCCCTGTTCTTTTCCATTGACTGCTGTGTTTGGGCCGTGATTATTTGTACAGGTCCATTGTGCAAAAACTCTAGAAATTATTTATCGTGAAGGTGCTGGATTTACAAGTCCTCAGTCCTAGAGTGGCCCAGTACAGTGGCTCTGGGCTCAGACTTCAGGGGCAGGTACATCTGGGTTCAAATCCTGTTTTGGGAGCTATGTGACTTCGAGGAAGTGACCTGGCATGGCAAGGACCCAGTTTCCTTTTCTGAAAAATGGGAACAATATATAACTCTCCTGGTAGCATTGTTTTGTTAGGAAATAGTCCCTGGATAGCCTTCTGGCTAACACCAGTTAGCACCCCATAAAGAGGGAGTTACTGGTGCTACTTCAAAGCTCATGGCCAAAAAGAAACTGAAAGCTGAAAATGCCACTGCTCAACAGCATGCAGTAGAAGGCTCTTCATATTTAGATTTTGGGCTGCTCATTTAGCATTCTTTTTGTTCACATCCTCACAGTTAGGGGGCATACCCCCTCAAGAATAGAGCCACAGACTGAGAGTCCGGTCTTTCGTATCACCTGCACCTGCTCAGGGACTGATTTTCAAAACTCTTTCTCAGCATTTTTGCTGAGAAACTGAAACTGCCTAGCTGTGAACCCAGGGACCAAGGGAATTATTTTTTTTAAGAAAAGGATTATTCTACTACCTATGAAAGAAACCTGAGAGCAGAGAGAATCCTATCAGAGTTGAAATGCAGTGGCTGTAAGCCTGGGAATTTGAGTTCTACTTTTATCAAATATAATCTATCAATCAATCATCTGTCTATCATCTATGTATCTAGAGATGATAGATAGATAGATTGATAGATATCATCTGGAGATGATATAGATTGATTGATTGATTGATTGATTGATTAGATTTGATAAAAATCTATCTATCGGCTGGGCGAGGTGGCTCACACCTGTAATCCCAGCATGTTGGGAGGCCAAGGCAGGTGAATCACAAGGTCAGGCGATTGAGACCATCCTGGCTAACATGGTAAAACCCCGTCTCTGCTAAAAATACAAAAAAATTAGCTGGGCGTGGTGGTGGGTGCCTGTAGTCCCAGCTACTTGAGAGGCTGGGGCAGGAGAATGGCATGAACCCAGGAGGTGGAGCTTGCAGTGAGCCGAGATTGCGCCACTGCACTCCAGCCTGGGTGATAGAGTGAGACTCTCTCAAAAAAAAAAAAAAAAAAAAAAAAAAAAAAAAAAAGGAACTCTATCTATCTATCTATGTGTCTATCTATTGGTCTATCTATAGGGAGGGAGGCTGGGGTAGCAGGAAGTGATTCCGTCTTAAAGAGTCACCATTTGAAATATTCACAGCTTCTTCCATTTAATTTTGATGTGTTGCCAAAGTACAGTTCAGGTAATAAAGTCTAAGCTAAAGGGGAATTTTTCTTTTGAGTAATACCACTATTAAGCTAATATACATAAAGACAAGATGCATTAGATACTACTCCTTGTTGCTTGAAGAGATTACCTAGAGGAATTATTTGATAGGTTGTTAAAGCAAACGTGAAATCTTTTAAAATGTGATGAAGACCCCTTCCAGGAACCTGTAACTCAAAAATGTTTCTGTGAATTTTCTCTAAAATTACCTCTTTTCTCTTATTTTCCAAAAAGCCAGCTATAAGCTTTTTGTTAAGCCAAAGAAGAAGACATTCTTTACCCTCAGAAAAATGTCAAATTGAGACTGGAGAAGATTTGGTGACAACATAAAACAAGATGACAAATAGCATGTACTTTGTTTATGTGCTAATTCTTTATCTGTCCACTTTCGGATCAATCTTCAAAGCTTGAACTCAATGCCCTTTCTCCTTTTAAGCCTTCACTGACCTGCCCAATTATTTAAATATATATAAATAAATATGTATTTCCAAAAATATTTTGTAGTTCCTTCCACTGTGCCCTCACAGGGCAAGTGCATGTACCTCTGCTTGGGACCTTTTCTTTTTGGCTCATCATATCCTGTGGCAATGTCCACTGTCTCTCCTTAGAGCATCATCTCCTTCAAGATCAAGAATTGCTGGATTTGAAGAGTCTTGGAGGCCATTTCTGGTCTTACATTCCTGACACATTGGGGTTCTGTGGCAAATGCTTGTCTGCTGAGGGCAATTATTATTAATATTTGAGACAAGATCTTGCTCTGTCACCCAGGCTAGAGTGCAATGGTGCTATCATGGCTCACTCTAGCCTTGACTTCCTAGGCTCAAGTGATCCTCCCACCTCAGTCTCCCAAGCAGCTGGGACCACAGGCACCTGCCACCATGCCCAGCTAATTTTTAAATTTTGTGTAGACAGGGTCTTACTATGTGGCCCAAGCTGGTCTCGAACTCCTGGACTCAAGTGATCATCCTGCCTTGGCCTCCTAAAGTGCTAGGATTACAGGTATGAGCCACTGTGGCTAGTTGGTTTTTATCACTTAAATAAATAAATAAATAAATAAATAAATAAATAAGTAGGTGGTTTGAATATGTTGTGTTCTTGTAATCTAAATTAGCTTTTAGACTGGGCAAATTTGGAGTTCAAAATCAGCTTTCCATCTCCCTCTGTCATTGTCTTTCCTTTGTTTGCTTGTTTTCTCCGTGAGAAGTGAAGCTATGCCCTATGATGGTGATAAACTCCAGGTGGAGGATCAGTGTACCTGTTTGGGTGCCCTAAGTCAGCAGACATTCCTTGAGCATCAGCTCTGTGCTAGGAAACAGAGATCAGTGAGATGAGATGAGGAGCTAGCAATTCAGTTATGGAGTCAGGTAGATTCATAGAAAAATAAAATTGAGGGTACAAAGAGTACCCTCCCATTGCTCTAGTTCTTAATTGCAAACTTACAAGTGCAATAACTGCAAAAAATGTTTGCCAACTGATGGAATAAAAGTGTTCTGATTGGAAAAAGCATTTTTGGTGTTGTCTACAAATCACTCAAGAAAGTCTCGGAAGGTCCTGGGATAGATTTAGATGAGTACTTTGAGAAGACCCTAGCATATAAGATCCAATCTTTAGGGCAGTAGTTAATGGCCTTGGGATGTTGTAAATGTGCAAAAAACAACAGCAAAAACAGCCCTCATAATATGAGGTCCTAGCAAGAGTCCTGTATATGGACTTGGTAAGGGAGGAAGGCACATTCTGGGCAGAAGAGGATGGTTGAAGGCCACCAATGATTCCTGGCAGATTATTAATAAAGGGTGAGGGCCAGGGACCCTGGGGGACTGAGGAGGTGAGAGAAATTCCCAAGGAGTACACCAAGTTAGACAAAAAAATCCGAATTCACCACGTCTCTTGGTTATTATTTAAGGGCCGCTGACTTGCCCAACAGAGCATACAAGCAACGTCTGCAGGCTGGGGGGTGGAGGGAAGCTCAATTTTCTGAGAAGACCAAAGCTCCATGGACCTCATGTGAGATTCCTGTGAAGCAAGTGCAGGGACATGGGCTGTGGGGGCGAAGAGGTTGTGCCTGGAAGCCCCTGGGCCTAAGCTTTCTAGAGCAGTGGGCCTAGGTTAGATGAGTTTGAGGTTGTCATGGAGAGAAAACTCCTGGTTGGGTGTGTGCCACAATTGTGGGCCTTCCCACTGCTCCCTTGAGGGAATGGCACCCTTTTTGGAGACGTGTTTTATTAAGCAGAGCTTGACTCGGTGAAGAACCCACAGTGTCACTGCACTTTAACAGGGGCAGTGGGGAGTGATTTTCTGGGAAAGAGCCTGCTGCTTGCCTGTCGGTAGCCCTGACCTGGCGCTTCGTCTCTTCTTCCTAACCCTGTGCCTTTGGGATCAGTTGCCCTGAGGCAGAGAGCAGGAGAGGCCAGGGCTGTGGAGATCCTCCCGGAGGCAGGTGGAAGTCACCAGGAGGGGGCAGCGCAGCACGCACCTTGGTCTTCCGTTTCTATCCGGAGGCTGTGGGGCAGGGAAAGAAAGCTGTTAGCTGTTTGCTGTTTGGGTGGTCCAGGGAAGCAAGAACTTGAGCTCAGGTGTGTTTGCCCACTGAGTCACTGAGAAGCCCTGGGGTCTGACTTTCCTGCTATTATTTCCTTTGTATGATTGTTGCAATCTCTGTCTCTCTTTCTTTCCCTCTGTCCCTCCCATCCTTTCTTGCTCTCTCTCTCTCTTTCTTGTCTTTCTTTTTTCTTCATAAATTTTAAAACTTCAAAAAAGTATAATGACATAATAATTTTATATAATTACATTCAAAAATGATAGTTTAACATTTTTATCTTTTTGATGCAAGTTGTTTCTCTTTTAATAAAATAGTTTAGCAGTTTAATAACATAAATGGTATAAAGAGTTTAAGTTATGTGTGTGTGTGTGTGTGTGTGTGTAAAACCCCAGACCCATTCTCCTTTCCCAAGGCCACCTTCCTTGGAATCATCTTTTTATACTTTGCATATCTACTTGACTGTGAACACTATGTGGTATTATTTTTCATATATTTTTAAAAGTTCACATAGATTGTTTTATATTACACATATGTATCAGTATACAATTTTGCCTATCTTCTTTCTCACTTAGCATGGCAGTGTCTTTCTGCTCAAATATGTAGATCTGATTTAATCTTATATATATATATATTTAACACACCTTATTTTAAACAATTTCTATTTCTTTGTGGATGGACACTTGGGTTGCTCCAGCTTTGACTCTATGACAATAAATGTTGTAATATTCTACTGATCATATTACAATGACTATTCTTGAGTCCATATGTGAGAACTCTTGTGTGAATACCTGGAATGGAATTGCTGGGTCATGAAGGTGCTGATTTATAATTTTCCAAGATACAGGCCAAGTGCTTTTCAAAGTAGTTATAACAATTTACACTTTCTCCAACAATTTCAGAGAAATTTCATCACATCCGTAGAAATGTTTTACATTGTCAGGCTTTAAACACTTTGTCAGTCTAGTGGGAGAGGAATAGTATGTCACTGTTATTTTAATTTGCATTTCACGTTTCTTGGGAGATGAGCAACTTTTCATGTTTCTTGGCCACTGAAGTTTCCCCTCTGTGAATCACCTGTTATTCACCTTACTGGCTTCTTTTTTAACCCTATGATTTGATTCTTCACTTAGTGGTAGCTAAAGAGAGTTTCTTAGGGGGTGGATTTCTTGAGCAGCTTGTAGCTGGCGTCTATATTGTGGACATGACTACGCATAGTAGCTTATGAGGGGGATTCTTGGGATCTACTACTAGAAGAGCCCTTGCTGAACTTTTAATCCAGCTCTTCTGTTGGCCTCTCCATCTTGGCAAGGAGAAAAATTTATTTATTTATCCAGGGCATTCTTGCCCCCACAGTAAGGGAGTATTCTGTAGTGACCATTTTTCATCACTTCTTTTGATGGTTTTCAGCAAAATTTCCTGTCTGGTCTTAGATTTCGGAATAGTGGTGCTTTGCTTAATTGGCTCATTTTCATCTCATGAATACTGTGAATTTACCATTGACCAAATTTATCCTCATCTCCTTCTTTCTTGGGCACTGGTGACTAGAAAGCATAGAATTAAGCTTGTGTGTGTGTTTTTTCTTCCTAACAAGTGTATGCATTTCTAAACCGAATTCCTGGCTCCATTGACATCTCTTTATTTTTTATTTATTTTTATTTTTAAATTAAATTATCTTTTTCTTTTCTTTTTTTTTTTTAAGCCCACATAGTTTTGTACAATCCATGGACATCTGTACCCCTGTCTTTCCTCCTCTATGCCTTCCATTTTTATTTGCTGGTTCATTGTATTCTATTGAATAAGATCGGGGAGTTGATAAATTAAATGTCTGATGAAAAATGAAAAGAAAGGGCAGAAGTAACAAAAAGTTAAAGATGAGTGCCTTGTGCAGATCATGATAAAGTCCTCACTGAGTTCCAGGCCCTTGTTGTGAGCATGGACGATGCAAGGATAATCCAGGAAAAGAGTGAGGAAGAACTCTCAATGACTTCAGGACAGTGACAGGAAGCCATGCTTACGGAAGGAGTGGACAGTCTTGCCTGGAAGCCTAGATTGTGACACCAGGGGAAAACTCGCCCACATTATCTATCCTTTTTTGCTGTCAGTTGCATGAGAAAAAAGTATTAACATTCAGGGCTCTTTGGAACGCAGTTCTTATTGTGAGATCATTTAGAAGAGTGAGGTCACTGTGATCTCTATTGAAAATGTTGGTGAGAAATCTTGCAAAAATGCATCTAAAGTGTGATAACTCGGAAACACTTGATATTAAAAATTGAGCATTCCTTTCAAGTCTTAAAATGTTTCCTTCTATGTGTGATGGGAGGAGGGAAGGGAACGAAAGCTTCCTGCACATTTATTAAGTGTGCCAGGCCCTGGGTATAAGGGACAGCCAATAATTTTTTCAGAAAAAGTCACCATTCTATCTTGGAGGCTGGTTTTTTATGCAACAGGGGACAATGTTTGTGTGGATGCTTTTAAAAATATTTATCTTTGGTGTAATTTTGTCTTCTCAGAGAATCTACTTATTTTTATTTTTAAAATTTATTTTCTAAAAAGAGGTGCCCAAACCCTTACTATACAGCTTGTCATCATTTTCCTCCTCACAGTGGCTGACCTATAGATGCTATATGTTCCTCCCCATCATTTAATATTTTTTTCATTTTAACTCACATTGTTAACAGCAGGGCTACATATTTGTTTTCAGTGTCTTAATTGGAATATGTTATATATCTTAAATTTTTTCAGGAAGAAAGGGGAGAATTCGTCTTGCATAATTTCTTGTAGTACCTTTGTAACTCCAAGTACAGTTCATCTGTTCCTCCATCTGTCCATCCATCCATCCATCCATCCATCCATCCATCCATCCATCCATCCTTTGAGTACCTACCTGGTACTGGGTAGTGAGCTAGGTGAGTTATAAAACAGATCTAACTGTCTCAAAGACATTGTGATCTAAGAAAACTGAATAGAGAGGTATTTAAATAACTGTAGTACAGGGTAGAGTATAGGAAATTCCACGATGATGGTTTTAATAGCTATTTGTTTGTATCACTAGGGACGTTACTGATTGCAAATGATAGAAAGTAAGATCAATTCAGGTTCGTGACATCTGGCCTCAGAGACAGTTGTATCTAATGGCTCAAGTGGTGTTTTTAGAGTTCTGTCTTGTTAGCTCTGCTTCTTTCTGTGGACTGACTTCATTTTTGGACGGTCTATTTCCTTGTAGCAGAAAATTTCCCCATGGAAGTCGCAGGCCTGTCCCATCCTTCAGCTATGATCCCAGAGAAAGACAGAGACCCTCTCTTTCCCAGCATTCATTTATTTAATCTCAGGGAAGACTCCTCTCGGTGTAATTGAGGTCATGTGCACATCTCTAAGACACCAACGTGGCCAAAGGGATGGAGTTTTCTCTATCCACCCCTATATTGGAGGGCTTAGGGGGTGGGGGAGGGAGGAGTGTTCCCACGGAGAATGCGCTAAGGCCATATGGAGTTTGTGAAATGTGGTTCATCAAAGGAAAGATTGATATTGTTACTGACAAAGGCAGAAGGAGGAGATGCTGGGCCAGGAAAATAGAGAAAAGAGGACGGGGTAGGGGAAATGCATTTTAGTATTTTAGGAGGTAAAGGAGGGAGTGGCTGTTTCTCTTGAAATGTGAGGAAATATGTGACTTTTCTTGTGCAGTGATGACAGTAGCATCTCTGTGGCTCTCACCATAAAAGTAGAAACACCTTTGAGAGGAGTAGATACATTTCCATGGTATTTTCACCTATGTACACTGGTGATACTCTGAAAGGGAAAGAAAAGTGAAATTGTTGGGTGAAAGACGATAAAACAGGAGAAATGAAACCCAGTGAATTGGTTGTTGACCATGAAACCTGGTCAGTCATGGTTTCTGCTCAGTCATGCTCAGTTTTGCTCTCCTGCCATATTTTAAAAGATGGCGGGGCTCGGATGGGTGTGGAGGGAGTGCCTTGGACACCTGGGTGAGGTGGATGGGAGTTCTTCATGGTGCTGCTGCCTACATTCTGAGTCACTGCGATTCACTCTCTGCTTTGTTACAGTTTCATCGCAAATCAGAAAAGGTTAGAAATCATCAACGAAGATGATGTTGAAGCTTACGTGGGACTGAGAAATCTGTGAGTACTCAGGACCAGCACACATTATCTCAGAGATTTTTCCTATTGTCTACTCTGGTCAGGCAGGCATTCACTGGTTCGTTCTAATATGCGTGAAATTATGCGTCTTCACAGGACAATTGTGGATTCTGGATTAAAATTTGTGGCTCATAAAGCATTTCTGAAAAACAGCAACCTGCAGCACATGTAAGTAGAGATGGATTCTTTTGCTTCCCAGGACCCATTTTATTCAATATTTCCCCCCTCTGTTTATTTTCCTTCTTTTCCAACTCGAAACCTTCCTTTTTAAAGTTAGTATAGCTGTGATAATAGCTTAGAAACATTAGCTCTGATTTTGTTTGATTGTTTGAATAGCTTCAGAGGGGTACTTAGAACAGGCTGTTTATTCCCTTTCATGAATTTCTGGGCCAGTTCCATCTTGGACAGAGCAATAGGCTAGCAGCAAGGAGTCTGATGTGAAAACTGTGTCCTTGCACAGAGTTCTTGATTTTCTTCCTTGGAATCATGACATGCTCCCTGGAAGACATCAAACCAGTGGAACTGAAAGAAGCTGACTTGGCCTTGGCCTTTATAGGGAAATAAAAATTACTGGTGTTTTTCCCCTCACAATAGGATTCTCTTTTGAATCTTCATTTTCCCAAAGTCGTCTGTCATGAATTGATAAAGGTAGAGAAAAATCAATCATGGGACATGCCAAAGGTACAGAAAATCATTAATAATGGGAACTGTTTCCCCAAAGTCTTATTGATGCTTTGTCCACTGAAGTCAAATGGAAATATGGACAATGGGAACTGTTAGCTTGTTTGTTGCTAAATCCTCTAGATGATGACATTTAAGTCCATAAGCCGTGGCTTTCCTGAGAGATATCTTCATTAAACTAAAGATCACCTAAGTGCAGAATATTTATGCATCTCTGAGCACAGACTCAGAACTCCCATTCCCTGAGTTTTTAGTGGAGCTTCTACCACAAGGTTGTTGCCTGCATTCATGGATTCTGTTTTGCTGTACCAAATTCTCTTTGCAATGATACCTTACATATCATAGTCTATCTATGGGACCCTCACCTGGAATATTTCACATGATTTTTTTCTGATAATTGGTAGGGCAGATCTTTTTATTTACATTTCATAGATAAAATAAGAGTGAGGGTTTCCAGCTTCATCCATGTCCCCACAAAGGATGTGAACTCATCCTTTTTTATGGCTGCATAATATTCCATGGTGTATATGTGCCACATTTTCTTAATCCAGTCTATCATTGATGGACATTTGGATTGGTTCCAAGTCTTTGCTATTATGAATAGTGGAAACCATCATTCTGAGCAAACTATCGCAAGGACAGAAAACCAAACACTGCATGTTCTCACTCACAGGCGAGAACTGAACAATGAGAACACTTGGACACAGGGTGGGGAACATCACACACCGGGGTCTGTCGCAGGGTTGGGGGAGGGGAGAGGGATGGCATTAGGAGATATATCTAATGTAAATGATGGGTTAATGGGTGCAGCACACCAACATGGCACATGTATACATATGTAACAAACCTGCACGTTGTGCATATGTACTCTAGAACTTAAAGTATTAAAAAAAAAAAAAAGAGTGAGGGAGTTCTAGGACTTGCTCAGATTTACAGATCATAAGTGTCAGAGTTATGACTCCAGGGCCAACCCCTCTCCATGTTCTTACGTTAAGAGTACAGGAAATAAAATCTGTGTCATCCATATAATTAGAGAATCAGACTTTCTTATAAGGTTTGTCCTCTTTCTTTTTTTGAGAACAGTTCCCCAACTGATTTCTATGCCAGTTATAAGAGAAACCATTCTCTTTGAAGCAGATTGCCTGAACACTCTATTGAAATTTGTTGATATTATGGAAAATATTAATTTCATAAAGCCAATATCACAGCTTCACATTTTATAGGTGGCATTAATGATGAAGTCACTTTAAAAATACAGTCTGTAAATTAAGACATAAAACATTCTGCAAAAATGTGATAAAACTCCAGGGAACTTTATTAACACATTTCAATTAAATGCTTTTTGGAATCATCTCTGCAGTCTGCACAAATCCTTGCCTGCACAAATCTGATGGCTGCGTAGGCCTCGATAGCATAAACAAGAGAGAAGTTGGAAAGAAGAAAAAGGCAAAATGCTCTAATGCAGTCACTTAGATGTAATTAATGACCTCAGTGGTTAAGTTCTGGTATTTTCATTACAGTTGACCTTAGACCCAAATTACTCAACAACTGCATTTTACTGGCTCTTTTATCACATCACTTCTCCTAATGTTGTGATTTGGACAGTGGGCTCTGGCTAATTACAGTTTTATTAATAGACTTACTTATTACTTCACTTTGCTTTGTATATTTTCCTTGTTGCATGCTATTTCTATGAATATGAAAGCCACCTTGTATATTTTTTCATGTTGATATATGATAGAATGATTTTGGTGCTATTCTTTGTGCAGTATACAGCTTATACAAAGTCAAATATCTGTCCCTAGCTTCCAGAGAAGAATTATTTTAAAATGGGAAGCTAAAGGGACATACATATCTTACACAGTTTTCTTAAGAAGCAAGAGTCGGGATGTCAATCATTGATCAAATTGCAAAAACGCTACTAATATTTGTAGCGGTTATTGAGTAGTAAGACAGAGAGAAATAGGCAAGTATCCGGCAGTCATGAAGAGGTCATCAGATGGCAGATGGCAGTAAGCTTCATATATTCACAGGAGAAAAGAGGCTCGTAATCACCAAAATCTGAAATTAAATTAAGTAGTTTGCTTTTGAGAACAGTAGGGAGGAAGGAAGGAATTAAGTCAGGTGTCTGCCTATCCGGATCTTAGACCTAACCTCTGCTTATGATGGAGGACTCTGGGGACAAGCTTGGTTGGTGGTCCCCTGATTTTCCACATGCAAATTGCACTCTTACCTCAAATATCAAGGCAGTGGGGTGCAAGGGAGCTGATAACAAAATTTGTATTAAAAGCTGTTTCTCTGTACCCCTGGGATATACTGATGATCTCTTTGAGTTTCCCCAGCAATGTAAAAACGCATACAAGATCAGTCGATTTCCCTTTGGGTTTTAGGGAAATTTAAAAGGGATCCTCTCTCTCACTTTCTTCACTCCTCCCCCTACCCTGTCCATATTAGCATCACATGGGGACTGCCCAGAGCCCCAGAGAGTGGTCACTGCGTTATTTCTTCATGCCTTTAATTCCTGCCCAGCCCCTAGGAGCCCAGGGACTGTGAGAAAAGCTGGTATTTGTGTTTTCCAGGGACTTTGCAGAGGTGCTAATTAGCTCCCTTGCAAAGCTCTATAATCAAACAGTAAGAGGATTGTTGATTTTTTTCCCTCCCCTCTTCCTCCATTTTGGCTTTTGGCCCCAAAAATAAGTGTGGTTCATAAGACTCATCTTGTTCTTTGGCCCATAACCCCGCTCTTTGCGGTGCTGCTGGCGGCCCCACAGAGGCAGCAGCTCCGCGGGGCGGCCGTTTTACCAGCAGACAGGGAGACCCTTCACCCTAAACCTCCTTTCTTCGCTGCCTCTCTCCACCTTTTTCTCGAGGAGGAAAGCAGGTTTTTGGTTTTTGGTTTGTTAGTTTTAGAAAGATTGGGACTTCCGATGAAAGCATTTGTGCCTTAGAAACTGTGGAAAAGATAGGCAGACTGACTTTTCAATGCATTGTAGACCAGTGAAACCCATTCTTTTCTTGTTTGTTGGTTTGTTTTTGCTTAGTTTTAAGAAGGAGTCTTGCCGTTGCTGCCCGGGCTGGAGTGCAATGGCGCCATCTTGGCTCACCTCAATCTCTGCCTCCCGAGTTCCCGCAATTCTCCTGCGTCAGCCCCCCAAGTAGCTGAGATTACAGGCGCCCGGCACCACACCCGGCGAATTTTTGTGTTTTTAGTAGAGACGGGGTTTCGCCATGTTGGCCGGGCTGGTCTCAAACTCCGAACCTCAGGCGATCCACCAGCCTCAGCTTCCCAAAGTGCTGGGTTTACAGGCCTGAGCCACTGCGCCCGACCGAAACCCATTCTTAATTCACGTTCCAAAAGAAGAGACTTATGTGGGCACATTTTACAACTTCCTGGTGGATTATTTTTTCACGTGGGTGAGCACTTTATACTCAGTGTGAAGCGAGAAGATGCACGCCTAGAAGGAAGGAGGGTACCCTTGTGTAGGTAGGGGTTTGGATGAGTGGAGATCTCAATATAGAATTAAACTGGGAGTGGACACACACATTCATGATTTGTGAGACACCAGAGTGGTAGGTCCTTTCTCATCAACTGACTAGCCCTAGTTCATGCTTTGGCTCCTGGTTGTAACCCCAGGACTGTGTGACTGATCAGACACACCAGGATACTTCAGTGATGACTTCCTTAGGCTGACAGTGAAGAGTAAGGGGCCAGGATCACTGTCACCCTCAGGTGTCATGTTTTTTATTTTTATTTTTATTTTTTATTTTTATTTTTTTTGAGACGGAGTCTCACTCTGTTGCCCAGGCTGAAGTGAGGTGGCACAATCTCGGCTCACTGCAAGCTCTGCCTCCTGGGTTTACGCCGTTCTCCTGCCTGAGTCTCCCGAGTAGCTGGGAACACAGGCGCCCGCCACCACGACCGGCTAATTTTTTGTATTTTTTTTAGTAGAGACAGGGTTTCACCGTGTTAGCTAGGATGGTCTGGATCTCCTGACCTCGTGATCTGCCCGCCTAGGCCTCCCAGAGTGCTGGGATTACAGGCGTGAGCCACCACGCCCGGCCAGATCGCATGTTTTATCCAACTGTCAGCCCAACACTTGCCTTCCTGGGCAGGAAACATACACTGAAAGACTCATCAGCTTCCTCCGTTTTGTAGAGGTCTTGGCTGTTTTTATGAAAGTTGATGTTTGTTTTACATTCATTTTATTTATTAAACACATCTGTTGCCCAAGCATCGGACACTCTTTAAATAAATTTAAACAATAAACAAATTTGCAGAGTGAGTCAGCTGCCAGGGTTATGCCTCTGAATTTCCTACCCCAAAATCTCATGGCACTGATCATTGGAAACTCTTTTATCGAATCAAATTATATGTTTGGAACATGTCAGCAAATTATTATTTTTTTAATCACAAATATATCTTTTTATTGTCTGGTTGGTCCATATCTGAAGACGGTATGTCTTCAGATTTCAAGATGAAATCTGATGTATTCCTTGTTATCTAATTTTCTTTGTTCTCATCGTGGAGATATTCGGTTATCTAGCTCATATGTCAACAATCTCAGTAGTGTTTTTTCATCAATAAAATGTCTTTCATATAAAGACATATTGAATTCAGTTAAAATTCAGAGTTTTGGATGCCACATAATTTCAAAATATCCATGATACTCTTTAGTTTTAAGGCATCTTTTTTCCCTACTGCGTTTATAGTTTTAAATTTTATTTAATGTTACATATCTTCCTATTAATTGTTCAAAAGATCAGGATTTCTATGAGATATATAACTTGGCTCCAAATCAACATATGAAAAATAAGCTTTTGGGTGAAAAAGACATTAAAAATACACAATATATTTATGCTACCCCTCCCTGCAAAGAAAAAGATACAGACAAGGTTAGAGGAAAAACTCAGCTATCACTCTAAGTGCAAGAGAGAGAGATGTGGATGTAAGTAAAGCATGCATAATGGTCAAATAAAATTGTATTTTGTAAACAAAATCTCTGAATACTGTGTTCCTAAAATGTAACATTTTAAATTCACGTTTAATGTTTTTGATTCCTTTCAGCAATTTTACCCGAAACAAATTGACGAGTTTGTCTAGGAAACATTTCCGTCACCTTGACTTGTCTGAACTGTAAGTAACGATTTTGTGTGGCATTTGGGGAAAACTTTTCAAAGGAAGGGGTAATTCAGTATTTTTCTTTTAATGAGTGATGTTGCAGATCTATTTTTGTATCAAATTCTCGAAAAATGATTTCTCAAGTTTCAGTCTCTCAGTCTTTTATTCCCTCATGGTTTATTATTTCTCATTTTAAAAATTCAGTAATTAAAAAAATAGAAATCTCAGTAGTGACATATCATTTCTGGTTCGTTTAAATGTTGTTTTTACATAAATAATTTCTAGTAGAGGGAAAAAAGAGAAGAAGAAGGGGGCTTTGTGTGAAAACAGCTGTATACTTTATATCTCACAGCATCTGTTTGGTTCCTATTGGATTCAGGCCCTAAAGTCAAGCAAACCCATTCAAGGAGGAAATAAAAATGGGCAAAACTCTGCTCACTTTTGTCCATCTTAAGGATAGGGAACATTGGAGGAAAGGTAGTTCTTCTCTTTCCCTATCCATCTTTGTGAGATTTTCTTCCAGGTCTGTTACTGCATTATTTTTAAGTCCCATTTTTTTCTGTCGTGAAATGATAGAAAACATATTTAAAGGTGGTGACGACTAACAGCCAGGATTTCCAAGTGAGCTCAATTCCTTGCGTTGTCCCCGTTAAACAAATATGAACTGTTGCCATTCTTATGGCAAGGCACCTCAAAGTCTCCTAATGCAGAGGCTTTATGGGGCAGATGTGGGCCCAGGAAGAGGCCTTTGAAGATTAGACAATGGCATTTGCTTAAACTCTATGTTGCTTGAATTGTGAAGTCTTTTCATGAAGATCCATCCTTATTCACAAGGAAATTGTGCAGATTGGAAGATGTCACTGCTGGAGAGACAACAAGTTAATAGGTGTAATGGGTGTTATATGGTGAAAGTCTTGGCAATTGGCAATTATTTGGAATAAAGTGAATTCAGGGCATTGAAGCACTAATGCTTCTAACACAGGAATAGGCATAACAAACTAAAGGAAGATATATGAGACTGGATAAAGTACTTGGTGTAAAAATTTTGGGCAATATTGTTTAAAATTTTCGTGCTGGATTAAAAATTTGAGTTTCAATTTCAAATTTATGTCTCAATATTCTTCTTGAAGCATATTTAATCCATTGATTCAACCAATGTTAATTTTGTACCTATCACAAATCAACACGATATGGCACAGGGCCATGGGATAAAGGGAGAAACGTTTCCATGTTCCTGGATTCTGTTATCCAGTGGGAGAGGTAGAAACCTAAAGATATAAGTGTAATGTGCTGTCATAATCATTGAGCTTGCACAGTAAGCTGGAGAAAGAAGCCAGCTGTGCACCAGTGTTGTGTTGTCATATGAACATTGCTGTATTCGTAATTGAAACATTCCTTTCCTTCTTTATCCCTTCTGCTGAGTTAATGATATCCTCTTTTAGAAAGACTCTTTAGTTTTGCATGTACTCAGAGCTCCAGGAAGCATTTTGGATGAGTGGCATTTAAACTGGTGGTGGGTCTTTTCTGTGTTCTTTTCCATATCCCATAACATCAAATCCCATTTTGGTGTTGGAGGGATACTTGGAGGTGATCAAGCAGACACAAATTAAATGAATCTATCATGATCACATTTTCCCCTAAGAAACTCCTGGAAAAGTCTCCAGGGATCCCTGAGATTCTTAGAACCCAACCAGAAAACCACAGGACTAAATGATGTGGCAAAGTCCAGGTCCTGTCTTCACGGAAATCTTAAGTATTGTGGTTAATGCCAGGCAGAGTCTATGTAACGATTTTAAATGGCCTCATTTAAAGGCTCATTACCATAAATGGAATTCATCTTAAATAGGCCACTGAGTATTATAAATAAGCATTTAAAGATTTTTTTTTTTTCCTTGTGGTTTTTATTTTCCTCTTGACTACTTCCTCTTTTGCCCATTGCAGGCCACAGGAGCCAGGCAGCAGGGCTGAGGTCTGAATGGCGGTGGCTTTCCGCCCACAGTGGTCTAACACAGCTCAATCTGCAGCTCAGTTGCCTTGCCCTCAGAAGAGCTTGCTGTGCGTGTGCGTGTGTGTGTGTGTGTGTGTGTGTGTGTGTGAAGGTCTGCAGCTCCCTTTCAGGTTCTCTCTCTCACCTTCACTCCCGCTCTCTTGAATCAATGAAACTGACTGTGATTGCATAATGCAGAAAGCTAGGGGTACCAGCCTTCTGGCATTCACACTTTAGTCTTAGCTTTGTACTTACAGTCTCATTTTAAATTGAGATGAGATTCTTCTGCCCCCTGCTGAAGTTTGAGCTTAGAAAGTGGTAACACTTGAGCCTTTAGCCTGGTCAGAAATAAGTATGTTAGCATTCCTGAAAACTTCTTGTTGGCATCTTCTTAATAACTCTATCGTAACCATGATAAATTTGTCATGGCACCTTATTTTCCCCATGTTATGAGATGTTCTTTTCTATCCTATATTTTGGCGATTTCTCTCTGTATCTCATTTCCCCTGTTGTTCTGTAAGGTCTTCTGTCATTCTCCAGTGCTGTCTGCACATAGCAGATGCTCAGTAAGTATCAGATAAATGAAGGAATGATAAGTACTGTCATGCTAGGAAAGTGGTTTGACTTCAAAGCGTTGCTGGCTAGAAAGAATTCATAATGCTGTAGCATTTTACAAGCACCAGTGTAGCTAAAATGGAAAAAGGAACTTGATCTGTTGTCATTTTTGTTCCCTGTAGGATCCTGGTAGGCAATCCATTTACATGCTCCTGTGACATTATGTGGATCAAGACTCTCCAAGAGGCTAAATCCAGTCCAGACACTCAGGATTTGTACTGCCTGAATGAAAGCAGCAAGAATATTCCCCTGGCAAACCTGCAGATACCCAATTGTGGTAATTTATTTTTAAAGCAATGTGTTCTAGTTGCTATTAATTATTCTTATTGCCTTGGTGTGGTAGTCTGGGAAAATTACCACTACCTGGATTGTATATAGTATTCTGTTGATGTCTCCAGTGAATCAGACAACATTTGTGTGTAGTGTGGAGTAATCGGCTGGGAGCAACTTTGCTGAATATTCTTTGCAAGTAGAATATTAATTCAGAGTGGGTGGCTGTAAAGTGCATAGAGAAAAAGTACACTGCTTGTTCTTTTTGTTTGTTTGTTTGTTCACTTGCTTATTTGTTCATGTTTGTTTATCCATCTATCCATACATCCATTCATCCACCCATCTGTCTGGGCAAAAATATCTGCTGAAAGTGTGGCACTTCTCTGGCCACATATGCCCTTGGTTGGCACCCAGGCCAGGGATCTCAGGGTGATGAAAGTGTCCTGGCAGCACAAGCAAATGCAATTCTATCCAGCACATTCCCTTAAACTTGTCTTACTGCCAGATGTCTGTGTCCCTTGATAGGGTGCCCCAAGTCGGCTGTGCTACGTGCTTCTCCCCATGTCTGGACTTAAGATCTCCTACTTTACCGTCATCCCCTACTCCTCTCCCCAGCGTTTTCATCTCCAACATTTAAAAGGGCACCGAAGGGCAAAGTCAGAGCTCGTGTGAGTGCTAGTGAGTTATAAGGAAGGAATAGCAAAGTGTTCTGCTTAGGATTTGACTAGTCTTCAGTGACGTACCTCCACAATACCCACATGTGCATGTTACTCCCCCACTGACATTTGAATGGGTTAGTCAACCAGTTAACAAGTTCACAAACAATTATGTTTCATCTTCTGGCCTAGTGGCTGGCGACACAGCAGAAAGCCATGTAGCACCTGGTTCTCATGCACAAGGAATCTGTGTATTAACCACAAACAACCAATTCTTTGTTTTCTGAAGACGCTATTATTTGAGGTCTACTTTTTATTTAAGAAAAATGGAGCTGCTGCACACACTTTGTAGGAATGCAATAAAAATAAAGATATGTGTCTGTTTCTTACCCTGAATGACCTTAGAAGATGGCCCTGACCCTTCCCACAGATGTTTCTGTCACAAATAGAGTCCTTTGGTTTCATAATAGGGGAATAAGGCTTTGTTCTCTTGCCAACCTCTATCGGTTTTCTTTGCTAGCTAACACTTAAAAAAAAAAAAACAACTTTTAATATGTGTCTTTTCCTGATTGATAAGAGGGTAACTGTTCTCTGTTCTGGTACAAATTTGTACCCCTGAGAGGAATTGCCTAGAGGGACAAGAAATTCAATGTTGAGTCACCTGGCCTTTGGCCAGCTCCCAAATCCCCATGGCCTTTGTGGCCACATTGGTTCAGCAACCACTGAGAGGAAAAGAGAGAAAGCATCTGACCCTTGCTCTGGTTTCACAAACTGCCTCTTAACAGACGTCTGCTTTGCCCTTGCCTGAAACCAGTTCCGTTTTGTTTCCATTTTAAATTTTGGTTGTGTTGTCTTGGCAGCATTCTGGGAGTGCTCCCCACCTTACGTATTATTGCTCGGCCATTGTGATTGGGATAGGGGACATGTAAGGAGTGAACTGTTCCTCATTTTTCCTAATCAGTTTGTCAATTTTCAATCACTTTTTATTTCTGTTTTCTACAAATTAGTCAACGAATTGTGTGTCTAAGAGTGAGTTTTTGAATCTCCTATAATGAGGGCATGGGCTCAATTGATCCTTTAGGGTTGAATGGTTACATTCACAGTGGCAGTCACAATTCATTTCAATGTCAAGGATGCTTTTCAAAAAGCAACATTATGGAAGAGTGTGGCAAGTGAATTGACAGACTTATTTTTCCTGTCGTTTTTGTGTTCTTGTTTTGTTCTTTCTCTTTTAATTTTTATTCTCTTTCAAGTGTTTTCCTTTTTATAATTGCATGTATTATATTGATATGTTTTGTTGCAAACGTAATTTCGTACATTACACATATGACGTTTGTCTTTTTCTTGCTCCTAACCATTTCAGGTTAGTAGTCATAGATCTATCATATTCTTTTTAACCATTACATGAAATTCATGGTACAATGTGTCTTAATTAGTTAAATGTTCCATATTGACAGGCATTTTGCTTATTTTCCAGTTTTTTGATACTGCAAAAATGTTTCAGCAAGCATCCTTATTCATGCTTTTTACACATATGTACAAGTGGAAAGAGTTTTTTTAGAATACGTAGAAAGAAGCAGAATTTTTGGTTTATGTGGTTTGCACAGTAAAAAATGGCTGTATCTATTTATGCCCACCCTGACAAGGTATACCTTGATATTAGTGAACTTATTAGTGTCTGTCTTTCTAAAAAATGCTGTTATGGCTTTTGAGTTTGCATTTTCCTGATTACTCTTGAGTATCTTATATGTTTATTGGACTGTGTTTATGCTTCAGTAAATTACCTGTTTATACCCTTTGTCTATTTTTCTGTAGGGTTTTTCCTTTTCTTTACTTTCATTGTTCTTTGTTTTTCCTTAATTGTTTGAAAGTGATAAATATTCCCTTTTTTAAAAAGTCTATAACACTGAAATATTTTCTGCACAAATTTAAATGTGTATTTTCTGCATAGAGATAACCACCAATAAGGCAGAAAAAATATTTTTGCTTCCCTTTATTTCTTCTCCCAGCTCTCAGTTTGTTATCATCTGGGATTTTATTTCTATATTGTTACCTGGCTTTTTTGAAGATGTCCTGTTTCTTTGTATATCATAGACTTTTGTGTCCTACTGTGTTCTCTTGGTGCGATTGTTCTTTTTGCTGGAGTATATCTTCTAATACTTCTTTCATAGAGATTAAAAAAATAAAATCAAACTCTTAAGTGCTGGGAAATTGGCCTGTATTTTTTCTCCTTAGTGGAATTTGCTGAATAAAACATTCTAGGCTCAAAAGCTCAGAACTTTGAAGATACTGCACCATATTTTTGTATTGAGTGTTGCTCATGATACTTACTCTTTCCTGGTAACCTGTGCTTTTCTTATTTTTCCACCTCTAGAAGTTTTGAGGATTTACTCCTTATCCATGTTATTCTTAAATTGCACCACAATGTAACTAGATGTGGGGTTAATTTTATTTTTAATTCTGCTTAGTGTGAGAGATACCCTTTCAATGTGACGGTTCATGTCTTCAGTTCTGGAAAAATTTTCTTATTGATTGACTCAACGTATTCTTTCCATTTATTGTCTCATTCAGGAATCGACATTGGATAGATACTTACACTTTTGGCTCCACTCATGCTGGTTACCCTTTCCTTAGTAGTTTCCATCTGCTTGTCCTTGTGTACCGCATTATGGGAGAATTGGTTTACTCATCACTTAGCTCTTCAGCTGTTTCTCCAGCTGCTGATTTTTTTTCCTTTCAACCACTGATGATCAATTTCCACAATCTCTTGTGAGTCATTTTTATTTGTGACTGAAATGCCCTTTTCCATACTGGGGTTTGCCACATCTCCAGGGAGTCCAGCAATCCTGCTCTACTTTTGGGTTCTTTGAGGGCCTCACTATTTTGTGAAGCATGTGGTTATGTGTCCCTTTGGGGCTGTGCTGCTTTTCGTTAATCCACTTCTGCTTTCTCTCGCTCAGGAGTTCTTTATAGTTCCTTCTCCATCAGTGGCGTGCCTTCTCATTTTCCAACATTGTTCTGGGTTCTAAGAAAAATATTGAGTATCACTTCTAGATATCTGGAATAAGAAAGGGAGCCTTCACTTTGAGGCTTAGTCATGTATGAATTTTCTTTTGATGGTTTCCCAACTGGTTCTTTCAGGAGAAGTTAGATAATCTAAACAGAAAATGACACTAGAATGTTGGATTTAAAATCTTTCTCTGGAATTCTGTGTTGAAGAAACCAGATAACATGCCAGTATCTTCAAGTTAGATGTCTTGTTTGAAAAATAAAAAAAGAATTTATGGTCAGCTGGCTTTTTCTTTTACATATACTTTTAAAACACATCTGTTGTGTTTAAGTCACAGATTTGAAGTTCGTCTTGTTTCCACACTTTTTGGAGGGGGGTGAAACTTTTTAGCTAACTCTGAATCAGTAAACACCGTGGTCTTGTGTGTGTCATCTTTGTAAACCAACAATTTGCCAACGACCATGGCCATTGTATTTAGTTTGCAATTGGTACTATTTTTATTTCAATGAAGAAGAAGAGCTACTGAGATTTTATTTGTTTGTAAGATGAGTTTTCTTTAAAAGCTTCCCTTGTTAGTATTTCGTCATGGAGGTATTATATGGAGAACAAGTTCTCTACATTTTACATGCAAATATACATATTCCAGTATACATACTGTACCCCTTGATCGTAACAGGCATTTGATGAAGGTTTGCTGACTTAACAAATGCATGAACCATATCATATTAATGTTCATATTGGACCAAGTTTTTAATATAATGGTGTGAACGTTTCAGTTAATTAAAAATAACTTAAATACATTATTTTAGCCAAATTATTCCATAGTTCACTATTTTTTTCATTCTTTTTGAAATTTTTATCCTCATTGCATTTTTGAGAGAATCTCGTTTCTTCTTTTTTCTTTATATCCTTAGAGATTAATCGAGCATGATAGATGGGGCCGGGAAGTTTAACTGCATCATTTTCATTAATAGTGCAGTCAAAATGCCTCACAATATTTTTCTAACAGTCCCCTCCTGCTGTGAATTACTGTAAATTTATTCATGCTCTAAAACAAGTAGTGGTTTGTTTCTTCGCAAGGCCCTTCTAAACCTTAGGAAAACTTTATTAATTGCAAGGCAACAAAACATTTTCATGTAACATTTCCACATTAATTGGAATAAAGAGGTGCTATGAGCAATGGTTCTGAAGACTGAAACAAAATCATGTAAGTGCTGGTGAAGAAAGCTGATTTGGCCAGGCTGTGCTGATTATCTTCTCATATAAAAAATCTCCCTGCTAATTCTTCAAGTATTTTTAATGAAATTATTTATCATGTAGTATTTTTTTAAAAAAAATTTCTGTTCAATTCCTGCACACTTAGATGATTTTCAGCAGTTAATCTTGCAGTATAAACCTTTCAGTCACTTCCCCTGGCATAATGGGATTATTAAGGAGCAGTGAATGTTACATTTTAATTTTAAAAAATACTATCATTATTATTTAAATCTTACCTGAGAGCTTCTTCAGCAAGTGTTAATAGTACATGAAATGCTCTGCCTTAAGTAGATGGCAAATACATTTAAGAAAGGCAGTATTCCTCTGGGTCATATCAAAAGAATCCCTGCACCTATTTTACTAGTAACTAGTTACCACACAGAATGATAGTCCCACAGTGAATATAAGGTGGCAATTCACTTGTTGGTTGAAGAACTGTGCCAGTTACTATATAAACCATCCTTAATGGTCCTATGGCTTGAAATCAGACTTGCCTTTCGTTTTTTCCTATTTATTATGACAATTTCAATTTTCTGCTTTTCTAACCTTCAAACTTTTAATGTAGAAGCTTTTAAAGGCACATCGACAAAATACTATTTATGTTAGTGAAGGTCAGTTCACAGGTGCCCAGAAGGAGAGGCTGGGTTCCTTGAGATAAATTGAATTTAGTGATTTATTTTTAAGATTTACTTTTGGTTTCAACCACAGTTTGTAGCACATATGTCTGTGTAGCATATTTGTACATACTCCTTGTTTTGTTTGTGTTGAACCAAGAAAATAGACTGGTAGTAATTCTACTTTGTTAACACTCCCAGCTTAAAAGAATATGCTATATTAATGTTCTGTGTGGAAGTTAGAGTGATATGAAACATTATTTTCTTAGCAACTTAGTTGGATTGACTTTCTTTCCTGAAAACTATACACAAAGACTATTTTAGCATACTGCTTTGCTTTAATTTTCTTAGAGATCAAGTTTTGTCTCCTAAATAAAGTCAACCACACAGTGGATCGTTGTTTTTCTTTATCTTCTTAGAATGTCAAATGAAGTTGTTTTTTTTCTCATCTGTCAACTGCTGTTTAAATTTTTGTGTTTAGAAATTATGTAGTAGCTGTCACTATTGTGACATGGCTCACATGTGCTTAGAAGTGCAGTTTCAAATTTGAGCTTGCAAAGTCATTTTTGCTAACTTTCTGTCAGTTTTGCTACCAGGTATAAAGCAATCACTTCTAAATAGGTCAGGCTCATTTTTGCTTCATTCTTGGTTGTGGAATATAGCTGTTTAGGAGGCAAAGAACTTTGAAGATATGACAATGAGATAGAAGGGTAGAGGGGAAGGTTATAGAATTTTAGTATTCTGTTGAGAGAGAATTAAGAGATAGGTCAAGTGTTTATTTGTTTTAAGTTGTTTTATGTGTGCACAAATAGAAGTGAGAGGAGAGAAGGCAGAGAACAGACAAAATTATAATTTACTTGAATATTTTTATACATGTGGAGTGATGCTCAGGATCACTGAAACAAGCTGAAAGCAAACACAAGCCAGACCTACTGGTGATTACTGAAAAATATTAGTAAAACCCTGGGTTAATCCAAAATGACTAGAGATTTGTTTTCCTTAAGAGAAAGTGAGGACCTACACACTTTGAATGAGTGATTGAAGGATCTAGTCAATTTGGTCAACTCTCAAGAAGTACGCAGTAATAGGTGGGAGCAGAGACATGGAAGATCCCGGCAAAGGAAGCAGCCAGAATGCTCTGGTTAAGGCCCTGGACAGACAGATGTAGGCCAGGGCCAACCCACTCACTAGCTATTTAGTCATGATACTTAATAGCCTTAACTTCTTCATTTGGAAATAGAAATATTAATGGCATCTACTTTCGAGGATTTTGGGGATGATTGATAAGGTAATAAATGGAAAATATTTAAAACAGAGTCTAGCACATACTAAGTATTGAATAAATAATAACTATTACTACCATCAAGAAGAATAGATTTAAATGTATTTTACATCTGAATTTAAATGTATGTATATATTTTATATTTTGTCAAATTGCTTGAAGTACAAATAAAGCCACAACAAACATTACAATCAAAGAACTGATTATGTGCTCATATCTACTTGGGAAATATAAGATCAATGGAATTTAAATGGATTTCTTTATAGCAGGAGTTCTCAGAACTTTTAATTTTCTAATGTACATTGTGAACATCCAGTTTCTTACAGAGCCTCCTTCTCCTTCTCCTCCTTCTTCTTCTTCCTCTTCCTCTTCTTCCTCTTCTTCTTTCTTCTTCCTTTTTTTTTTGTAATCTTGGATTTTTTTTCCCCTCTGGAATCTCAATAAATTAGAGTTCTATAGGACATGCTTTGGGGAAAATTTGATGGACAACTCAGGTCCATAGCAGATTTAAGAATAATAGTTGTAGGAACAAAAGCCCTTTGAACAATCGCCCGACACTTTTGGTATAAATGCCTGTCCTCCCAAGTGTGTTCTGTGGAACAGAGGGTTTATTAGAAATGCAAATTCTTAGGCCCCAACTCAGACCTATTGGAAAAAAAGCTACATTTTTAACAAGATACTCTGGTGATTCATACACACAATAGAGTTTGGGAAGCTTTGGTGTAAAGAAAGTCAACATTTTCACTGCCTGGTTGATGATTTTCTGCTGAGGTCTACAGGCCAGTACGTCCTTCCTGAAGGAATCCAGATCGAGAGACATCTACGTGGAGGTATCTGTCTGCCTGGGAAGCTGGTCGTCTCCGATCTCCAGCGAGGTTCCCCAGAGTGCAAAGGAAGACAGCTGTAGGGCTTAGAGTCAGGATCCTTTTACAGTAGAACTAGCAGCTCTTGGAAGCGTTGCTGGGCTTTGCTGTGTGTTTGTGCTGATTTCAAATCTTATTAAGCCAAGAAGTAGTGCCTGGCAAATGGTTTATCCCGCCTTGGCTATTCATGCTTCCCAATTCATTTTTATTGTGATAATTAAACCTCAAGTGATATTTCAAGTACAGATTGTTTTTCCATTATTGAATCTTTGGCCAGCATATTAATGCTGTAGAATTAACGTGAGTCAGATGCTTACTCATTTGTGGAAGACTTTACATTTAAGAGATCTAGACTTGGCCAATTTTGCTCAGATGCCTTTGATGACAGGGTGATACAATTTGTCTATAAATAAAGGAGACTCACTCTTCTCCAGAATAGACATGTAATTATTTTTAAATGAAATAATTCCTTTATCAAGGAATCATAAATACCACTTTATCATTAGGGTCCGTGATGAAATGGATATGTATAGCTTGGGAGGTAGTGGTGAAGACCCTGAGCTTTGAGTTCAAATTCTAGATCTGTATGTACTTGGTCAATGTTGGATAATGTGTTTGACTTTTCCAAAACTCATCTACTTTATTAATTAAATGAGGGCAAAATACTTATCTTCAAGACTGGTTCTAAGGATGAGCTAAAACAAGGTACTAGGCACGAATATCTGGTTCAGCGAATGCCCAATAAATGCTAATATTAGTATTACTATAATTAAATGCTTTTAGAGCTGTTAATTATGTAAGCTTAAGTTTGAAAAATAAACCCACACGAGATTTTATAGGAAAAATTAACATTATGATGTAACATTTCCTACTGAGAATCTCTTTATTTTAACCTTTCTCTGCTCACAATTTCCAAACTATTAGATACATTTATAAAGGTAGGAAATTCATTCCATGGGTTTGTACTTGATATGTCAGGGTGGGTGTCTTTAGACTTCATCGGTGGGGTCTGGCTATGGAGGGGGTCATACCTTGAGAACAAGCACCATGACAGGCCTTGACTCTGATGGTCACCCCAGAGTCAGCAGATAAATCTATAAATGTAGAAAGTGGAAGAGTCGGTGGGGCATGGTGGCTCATGCCTATAATCCTAGCACTTTGGGAGGCCAAGGCAGGTGGAATACCTGAGCTCAGGAGTTTGAGAACAGCTTGGGCAACATGGCAAAACCCCATCTCTACCAAAAATACAAAAAATTAGCCAGGCGTGGTGGTATGTACCTGTAATCCCAGCTACTCAGGAGGCTGAGGCACGAGAATCCTTGAACCCAGGTGGTGGAGGTTGCAGGGAGCAGAGATTGTGCCACTGCACTCCAGCCTGGGTGACAGAGCAAGATTATCTAAAAAAAAGTAAAAAAAAAATAAATAAATAGAAAGGAAGAGGGAGAGTTATCAAAGCACAAACACTTGCAAGCTGAAAAAGCAGATGCATGAATAGTAACTGACTTCAAGGGTGAGAATGCTGGTTACCAAGTTGACAATGAAGAAAGCCAAGGGGAAACTTGGCTTATATGGCAGAACTACTACAATGCTTAGGGCGTGAGAGTACAGGTAACACCAAACACTGTATTGGTTGAAAGTCTGCTAAACCCAGGTGACTGCACCTCTCCTGCCTCAGCAGAAAACTGGAGGCTTAATTCTCTCATGTGGATAAAACAAAGGTTCTGAGAAACTCCAGATAGAGTGAGGCCGTGGGAACCATAGAAAATATGATGGATTTACATACTGAATATTAATATTTCCAGGCCTCTTTCTCCTCCAAGCAGGAAATTGGAAAAGCATTATTTGAATAACTTGATCACCCCCTTCCTCAAAATGATTTCATGATCCTGACATCAGGTGGTACCTAGGTAAATAGGCCAATAATATTGTCCTACAATGAAGCTGACAATTCATAAATTTGTGTAATGCTTCTGGTACCTCAATCTTAAAGATGTATGAATAGCCAGACGTAATTGAGGAAAGCTTGTAATTGAAAGACAAACACAAAAGCAACAAAGAGAGAGAGAGAAAAAATTGCTAGAAACAAAACTGATATAGAGAAAAGAAAAATTCAAGAAATGATTATAAATATATCATAGAAATCATAAGAGATATTACATCCATGGAACAAAAAGAGGGTGCTATACAATAAGAACATTCAGGAACAAAAGAAGAGCCTTGGGAATAAGAAATATGATAGAGGAATGAACAACCTTAAAAGCGGGCTTTAAAAATTAATCTAAAAAACTCTCCCTGCAAATAGAGCAAATAAATGAAAAGTTGGAAAATAGGAAAGGAATGGAGAAGTAGGTGGGCTATCTATAAGGTCCAACCTCCAAGCAATAGTTCTAAGTGGTAAGAAAGCATGTGTTATAGTTATATTGGCACATATTTTTCCTTTCATAGTGGTACCTAATAGCAGTGTTGCAACCTATAATTAATACTGTTTTAAATTTGATGAAATAAGGTAAGTATTGCATATTAGATGGTTCTGGTGTTAGTAAGGCTTGCATACTCATAATAATAATTTTTTTTTTTTTGAGATGGAATCTTGCACTGTTGCCCAGACTGGAGTGCAATGGCACGAGCTTGGCTCACTGCAAGCTCCACCTCCCGGGTTCAAGTGATTCTCCTGCCTCAGCCTCCCCATTAGCTGGGATTACAGGTGCCTGCCACCATGCACACGGTTAATTTTTTGTATTTTTTAGTAGAGATGGGGTTTCACTATGTTGGTCAGGCTGGTCTCGATCTCCTGACCTCGTGATCCAACTGCCTCAGCCTCCCAAAGTGCTGGGATTACAGGCACGAGCCACCGTACCTGGCCACGTACTCATAATCATCTTTATGTCTCCACTGAGACAATTATAGCACATGAAAAAGTGTGCAGATAGAGTATGTTGAATGTGGTGGGGGCCTGAGGGGAGCTGGCATTCTGTGTGAAAGGGAGCCCCTATCTCATCTTCCACAGTGGGAGGTCAGTAGATACTGCTGAAACAGGAAAACCAAGAAGTAGCCATAAAGAGTGATACTTAATGATGAGCAGAGCAATGCCCAAAGAAGAAGTTAAAGGAGATGAAATGGGTGCCTCTGGGAATAGGAAATAGTGACATATGGGTAAGGTGGGACTACTGTTTTTCACACCCAGTAGCTTGAATCTTTTTCATAAGTTTTATAGAATTATCAACTCTTCAAACTATGTGATTAAATATTTGATTTTTGAAAAACAAAATTAAGTATATATATATTTTTAAAAGTCACCCAGATTATGCCATTGACTTCAAGGGGATTTTTCACTAAGTAAGCCCATTTCTTCTATTTTGCCTTGACATGCTCCATAATAAATTGAACAGCTTAATTGTCATAGAAGTTGTGAAGAAAACACATTGAGAAAAACAACAGACTCATCCAAGGCCACAAAGTTAGTATGTGTCGGGTTTAGGGTGTGGGACTTGTATTACACTCTCTGTTAATCATTGTTATATGTTTCATTGCTCTGTATAACTCTGGCTGTTAGGGGCTTTTTTTTTTTTTTTTGAAACCCCATGAAAGATGTAACATTGGTCTCTATTGGATGCTGACGGGAAGGAAGAGTTTGGAAGGGGGTCTCACTGGCTCCTGAAAGCCAGATCTTATTGGGGAATCCTCTCCCAGTGGTGGGAAAACCATGAGATACAGACTGTATAAATCTTACTCCAGTCTGATTTCACTAATAAAGAAAGATGGCTTTGCCGTAGGAATACATGATAAGAGAAGGGTTTATCCATAATAATGTGAAGATGACGGGTCAAATATTGCCAGGTGGGTGGGTTAATTGCAATTTAACAGTTGTTGAAAATGAATCGCCTTCTTTGACCTCCAGGTTCTGATCTGACTTAATGCTGTATCATAGTTCTGCAGGACATAACTGTCAGGTGACTATAGTCCCAAGCAGAGTTCCTGACACCAAGAGAGGGACAGGCTCCACTAGCAGGTCCTGACATATTGTTATACCCTCTAAGACATGCCTACATGTAAAAAATACCACGATTCTTGTGCAGTTTAAAGCAGTGTCCACACTCAGTTGGTGTGATAATTTCATGAAGTGATAGCAGCATCCCTAAAATTACACATAGGTTTTGAAATATAAAAGTATAAAAATGATGCTTTGCTGGACTATTAAAAAATGTTAATAAGGTTCAAAGTTTCATCTGATAAGTACATTCTCAGAGTCTTTCCAATAAAAAGAACTTTTCACTGAAATGAGCCCATATACCCATTTTCATTATATTCTAAATAAGATAGCAGTTTTACCTATAATATTTAACTATGATTTATGTAACTTTGAAACATTCTAACACTGTAATAGTTCAAACTGCCTGTCTTTGAAAAATGCTTTGAAACTACATTTTCTTCAATAGAATGAGTCTTTCAAAATCTGTGTCTGGTAGAGGGTTAGATTTTTGAGAATTACTTAAAGCAAAAAACAGATTTTTGCAAAAACAACATAGCTGCATCTCACCCTTTTGTGTTCTTGAGCATTAAAAAAAAAATGGGGGGTAGGAGACAGAAGGAAATAAAAGACATGATGTCAGTCCATAGGTACAATCTCTGTTTATGTGCAAAAACTGGATTAGTAACTGTAGAACAGAAAAAGAGGTGGAAGGCAGTTCTTTATACTAGTGTTCTTAAAATAAAAGGTTATTAGGCAATAATGCTTTAAGAAATGTGCATAATTTATTTTGAAATGTGAAAAAGCTATAACTTATAGCTTTTTTTGATTTATGTTAAATCTATGAAGCTGATCAAAGTGGCACTTTTTCAGATCAACATAAATCAGTCTCAAAAAGCAATTAAAGATTGATTTTTAAAGCATAAACAGTTTTCAATTTATTGCTTTTAGTTTGATACTGCATTTAACTATTTGCATATGCCTCTGTTTACTTTTCTTGTTCCATAGGTTTACCATCTGCAAATTTGGCCGCACCTAACCTCACTGTGGAGGAAGGAAAGTCTATCACGTTATCCTGTAGTGTGGCAGGCGATCCGGTTCCTAATATGTATTGGGATGTTGGTAATCTGGTTTCCAAACATATGGTAAGGCTTGTGTTTGGCTGTGTCTTAATAGAGAGACAAGAGTGTTTCAGAATGTGAGAATGTATTAAACCTAGTGATGATCATTTGATATTTTATAGGGCTACATATAGAAATTTACAAAGAGTTTTTGATGTACATTTACTTTCTACTTATTCTTAATTAACAAAGACTAATGCAGGCTTGCATTTTAGTTATGCATACCTAAGAGAGCGAGGAGTCTTTATATCCCTAGTGAGCTCTTTGCATCATCCTGGACAAAGCGAGTGACTTTCCCTGTGGCCTTCTCCCTTGGAGGGAATTCAGGGATCAAGTCAATCTCATGCACTTAGCAACTGAAACCTAGAGAAATAGAATAACTTCTGATTTACTTCTTTGCCTGAGCCTATTTCAGGCAGAGAAGTTTTTCTAATGCTGTATATATATATTATATTATATTTATATATTTGTTTTTTTCTCTAGTTAGAGGAAGAAACCCCAAATCTTGTCACTTTGGGATCAATCCTAATCAAGGTTATTTTTGTCTGTTAATTCATTTGTAGAATGAAACAAGCCACACACAGGGCTCCTTAAGGATAACTAACATTTCATCTGATGACAGTGGGAAGCAAATCTCTTGTGTGGCAGAAAATCTTGTAGGAGAAGATCAAGATTCTGTCAACCTCACCGTGCATTGTACGTAATCAGACTGGCATGTGTTTTTAATGGCGAATGACCATGGACATACCTATGTGTGTTGCTGGGGCACTCTGGGTGCTGCTCACATTTGTTAAAAAAGTATATGCAGTGTTTTGTGCATACTCAATTAAGAAACATTATCAACCTCTTTTACTTGTTCAGTTTCTGCTTAATAATTCTTGCTCATGCATGATCTTTCTTTTAAGCTTCTTTTTTGATTTTGAGCTTGTCATTTTGTGCCTTCCTCTGTCTTTTTTTCTGATAGAATATATTTTGGGCTGGTTGCTCCCTCTTATCAATGTTTTAGCTTAAATTTTCGTAAACCAGTTTCTAAAACGTTCTTCCTCTATAAAAGCAATATGATGCTTTAAAGTTATGATACCTAAAGTATTTACTGGCTGTTCACAAATGCCTAATTGTACTGTTGATAAAATAAAACCTCATTCGTTTGATAATCAATTTTCTGTGAGAAGGTAGGATTAGCCGTACCTAAATTACTGAAAATTATTATCAACTGTAGAAAACTTTTGTTAATATTGTTTTAAATTTCTGTGTACATTGAATCTAAGTTCAAAGATATCCATCTTCTTAATTAAACATAAGTATATTTTTTTCAGTATTGTAACTAATTACATTTTGAAATTCCAAATTATGGCTTTTAGTTTGAAGGTGTATATTTAGTAAAAACTATATAGACACTTCACATCATTGTAAATTCTGAGCTGGCATGGTATAAATTAATGAGGTTTTACTCCATTTGGATTAGAATTTGGATGAGAAAAACATGAACGTGCATGTGTGTAAGTGTGTGTATGAGTTACACACGTGTAGACCCATGGCCATAGCTGGTATCAATATGCTGGTTAACACTCACTCACAGCACACATTCGGTGTGTGATTGCTGGAGTGAATGATTGAAATCATCAGCTGTAATCCTTTATCACTGTCAGTACAACCACCATGCCCAGTGGGTACTAAACTCATAATTGCTCATCATTTTGACCCCCTCAGAAGCCTGAAGTCAATGTTATCTCCAAACATATGCAACCACTTCCAACTGTATGTCCTTAAATCAGCACCTAACCCAAAATTCATTTGAGCATGGTGGAAGGCATGATGGGCCCTGGGTGTGGGAACCTGGGCTGGTGGGAGGAAGGTAAGTGTGACCCCTGCCCCACTGTGGTCCTTGTCGTGGTTGGTTTATAGCACAGGTCTACAAGTGTGTGTATCTACACATGCATGGACCTTATTTTGTAAAATATATATATATATAGGGTCCCCCCAAATTATATTTAAACTGAATTTTTATAGATGAAATCACATATTCAACCTTTTGTTTTCCAAAGACTGTTTTGAGGAGGCCTGTGAGAGATACTTGGTAAAGCAAACAATTAAGCTTTGCCAATTTACATTTAGTAATATCACATTTCTCAGAGGGAGGGGCATTGTTACAACGTACATGTGCAGAGTTCGGCTTCGCAGGTGCACAGTTGAGAGGAATGTCGCTGGTAACTGGAAATCTTTCTGTAAATTATGAAAGTGAGTTAGGTTCTTTTATCAGCTTGGCTTCTTCCTAGGTAGTATTGTGGGAGGATTTATCTGAAGACAAGTAAGGGGGTAATATCATATTACCTGCTTTCTATTAAAAATATCCAAACTCGAGTTTTTTCCTCAGTTTCAAGTTAATATCTGTATGGTCACTAGGCTCTGAAAAATTGACCTTATCTGTCATAGTTTAGACAAAGACCAGAAGCAATAAATGATAAAGAATATTAACAATTGGCTGGGCGCGGTGGCTCACGCCTATAATCCCAGCACTTTGGTAGGCCGAGGCGGGTGGATCACTTGAGATCAGGAGTTCAAGACCCACCTGGGAAACATGGTGAAACCCCGTCTCTACTAGAAATACTAACATTAGCCGGGCACGATGGCAGGCGCCTGTAATCCCAGCTACTCAGAAGGCTGAGACACGAGAATCGCTTGAACCTGGGAGGCAGAGGTTGCAGTGAGCTGAGATCATGCCACTGCACTCCAGCCTGGGTGACAGAGCGAGACTCTGTCTAAAAAAACAAAAACAAATAAACAAAAAATATTAACAACAAAGATAACCAGTGCAGAGACCCCACTCAGATGTTTTGTCTGTTCCCTGGCTACGATGCCTTAGATTTTTTTCTCCTCTTGTTTGATGAACACATACAGTCAAGAAGCAGTGCCTGAAAGGGAAGGGCCACTGGATTAAACATCAGGAGGCAAGATTCTTGTTCCAAATCTGCCTTGCTCAGTAACCTTGATGAGCTCACTTAACCTCATTGCACTTTGGTTTCTTCATCTGAAAAAATGATGCTATTAGATCTCAAAGGTCTTTTCCAGTCCTTGATTTTGTAATTACCAAAGTCAGACTACACTAAAATAAATAGATGAAGTATTTTAAATACCCTCACTTAGGATAAGTACTCTGTTTAAAGATTCTCCTTGATAATGTTTGTTTCCCCAAAGCATAAAGTGCTTCATATCTAAAATTGAAATAATCCCTACTCTGTCCAGGCTTAAATTGGACCCCAAACATTTAAAGCATCCAAACATTGGCATCTAGGATCCTAGCAAAAATGGACAACACTATAATGAAATGTGATACTTTCTTTCTTTCTTTTTTTTTTTTGAGACGGAGTCTCCCTCTGTCGCCCAGGCTGGAGTGCAGTGGCGCGATCTCAGCTCACTGCAAAGCTCCGCCTCCCGGGTTTACGCCATTCTCCTGCCTCAGCCTCCTGAGTAGCTGGGACTACAGGCGCTCGCCATCTCGCCCGGCTAGGTTTTTGTATTTTTTAGTAGACATGGGGTTTCACCGTGTAGACCAGGATGGTCTCGATCTCCTGACCTCGTGATCCACCCGTCTTGGCCTCCCAAAGTGCAGGGATTACAGGCTTGAGCCACCGCGCCCGGCCGAAATGTGATACTTTCAAAGAGTATTTACTATTGACAATCAGTAATAAATATTGATTTATTAAACTTATAATAATTCATCAGCAGCAGTAACGTTTATTGCATTAATCAGTTTGATCTGTTTCCAAAGTTATGTGAGATCAAGGCTTCAGGTAAAATTTTAAAAGTCGTTTTTGTTATTTGTATTATTTAGGAAAGAAGTTCTATCAAAAAGTATTCATTATTTTATTATTTTGGGTTTTTTTGGTGATGAATCTGTATAATATCAAGATACAGATATTAGAAACCAAAGTCAACTTCAAATGGACTCTTTCCACTCTCAGAAATCTCTTGGATCTGTTTGGAGCTGGTTTTCACTTACACTGAATAGATTTGAGAAATGACTGTAATGCATGGGTCTTAAGTAGAACACAGAAAGGAATCTCTCTGAAGCTCTCTGTAGGGAGTTACATCCACCCTGATGATGATACAAAATACTGATGGATTCCAGAGTTTCTGATCATGTGTTTTTCTAAGCCATACAGTGGTTGAGTAAAATACCCTATCAATGACACAGACATCTCGAGATGGGGAGAATTCTGAGCTTTCTGATGCTATTAACTCTCTCTTTTTCAATTTAGTTGCACCAACTATCACATTTCTCGAATCTCCAACCTCAGACCACCACTGGTGCATTCCATTCACTGTGAAAGGCAACCCCAAACCAGCGCTTCAGTGGTTCTATAACGGGGCAATATTGAATGAGTCCAAATACATCTGTACTAAAATACATGTTACCAATCACACGGAGTACCACGGCTGCCTCCAGCTGGATAATCCCACTCACATGAACAATGGGGACTACACTCTGATAGCCAAGAATGAGTATGGGAAGGATGAGAAACAGATTTCTGCTCACTTCATGGGCTGGCCTGGAATTGACGATGGTGAGTAATTGATGCTTTTGTATGTGGGGAGAAGATAGAGTCTATCATTCAGCTATTGACAAAATCACGTATACAATAAACCATCCCCAAACCCAGTGGCTTAAAACTCCATTATTTAATCTTGCTCATGGATCCATAGGTCAGCGGAGTGGCTTTATTTTGCATGTATTTATTGTGGGAATCAGGGTCATGAGGCAGCAGCTACATAGGAGATGTGCTTGCTATGACAAGTGCAGAGTGAAAGAGGACAACTGGAACAATGTGAGGCTTCCTAAGGCCTAGATTCAGGACTGGTACACTGGACTGTCTCTTCAGCTTATCTGCCATTGGCCAAAGCAAGTCACAGGGCCAAAGCCAATTTAAGGGGCAGGGAGTTATACTCCTCCCAAGAAGGTGATGAGGAAATTAATAATTTTGAATAGTTACCTGATATACACTGGATTAATAACTACTCTAGAGTGCCCCTTATGAGAAAAGGGTCATTGTTATTATTACCATCATTGTTGCAAGTGTTTAATGAGATTTTGTACCCACAGTGGAAAAACCCATGCAAAACTACAAGCACAGGAACTGTGTTTGGCTGGCTTGTGATGCATTTAAGATTTATTTTCTAGCCTCTTACCTAATTGAAAAAGGAGAATTCTGGTTTCTCATCCATGGATGAGAAATTAGTGTCTTGGACTGTTTTGCTTACCCGGGCTGGGCTGACTGAGCTGAGTGATTCTTTTATTGGCTCCCAAGCTGTTTTTCTAGGAGTGATAATAGAGCCTCTCTGGCCAAAGGCTTGGACTGCGGAAAGGATGGCTAGCATCAGGGGTCTACTCTGGGCACAGCAGGAGCATGTCAGTGTGAGCTTCAGGAACAGTGGGACAAGTGTCATGCATTTACCTGCTTCAGATGCTGTCCTTCAGTGGAGTGTTCTTACCTACTCAGTCTCATTGCCCAAATGCTTGCTACCAATGTGATGGCCAAGGCCTGGGTGTGGATGTTGGGAGCTGTACGTGAATAGAGTTCCTCACCAGAGTAGCTCTGAGTCAGTCAAAGTCATGCAAAGATGACTTGGCAGAGAGAAGGGAAAATAGAACCCTGGAGACTTGTGAGGCAGAGGCTGCTTGGGCTGCATGTACCTGTGTGGCTCCCAGGGCCCCGCCACCGGCAAAGGTGGTCCATGCAAAGCCATCTCTGCAAAACGACAAACAAGAATGCAGTCCTTCTCATTACATGATAAGTTCCTATTATTTTGCTCTTCACTAGACCTCTTTTTAAATGCACAGGCTTCCTTCGTATGTTCAAAATGTGATTTGGAATATATGTTTGATTTACAAACAGCAGCCCTTCAGGAGCACATAAAACAAGCAATACTTGGATGCAGTACCCTGACACCCCTGGCTGTTGTTGTCTTTCCCATTAAATCTTCCTCTTAATTGAGAGTTTAGCTGCTTGGCTGTGGTTGCTGTAGTAAATCTCCAGCTTACAGTGTGCGGGAAGTCATGTTTGAGGGAATAAAAGCTTCATAGTTAAATCCAGAGACACTGATTTAGGACAGTAGCTTTTTGCTTGTTCTTACATAAACTTTTTACTTCTGAATAATTTTAGATCTGTAGAAAAGTTGCAAAGATAGTATAGAACGTTCACAGACTTCCCCCACCATTGTTAATGTCTTACATTACTGTGGCACATTTGTCACAAATAAGACACTAGTATTGGTACATTACTAATAACTGAACTTCAGACTTATTTGAATTTCACCAATGGCCCTTTGAAACACTTGGGGGCAAAATCTGATTCAGAGTGAGGGTCTGCAGTTAAAAGCTGTCAGAAGTGGTCTGAGTCTTTTGATACCAATGCACAGTACTGTCAGTGTAAAGCCAGTAGCTTCTGTTTTGGGAAGGATTTTCATCTTTCCTTTTGAACATTTCTGTATGGTACTGATATGTGGTAGAGCTGAACTCTTCTTACCCATGTGGCTTCATTTTCGTTGATCATTTCTGTTAGTTTTAACTTAGCTTGTGATGGGAAAGAATTGTTTTGTGGTATAAGAATAACTTGGTGTTTCTCAAACATTCCCTTTAAAAGAAATAATTTTTTGTAAAAAATACAACTTAAACTCAATTTTATAAATATGTTTCTTCCCCTCCTTTCTTTCCATCTTCTTGTTCATGAATTTATTAGGTCTTTAAAATATTAATATCTGCTTTTAGAAAAGCCCATTTTTTTATTCTCTAAGTATTTACTTAAGTGTCAGCTATCAAGGAGTAATAAATGAAAGTGGAAATGAAGGGGACTTGGCCCAGGGTGACAGTGGATATAATATAAATGGCCCTCGTGGGTCATAAACCAGTGTGACCGATTAGAGATTGACCCCACTTGGCTAGGGGAATAGAATTGTTGTGGGTATTTATGAGACTCACAGCCATAGTGCACAATGACCTTTCTTAGAATTCCTTCCTTTCTCATTTAACCTCCTTTAAAACTACAGAAAAATAAACAAATAGCAAAAAAAAGAAAAAAAAAGAAAAAAAAATTCCCTGCTGGTCTGAAGTACATTCCAACTTAAGGACAGCAGGTCAAGTTTGGCTTTATAGTCCATTAATATTTCTACTATTATCATATAGTAATTGATGAAGTTTAGCTCTCACAAATATTTTTTATAAGAAATGTCAGCCTCTTTCTCCCAGTTGTTTTGGTAAGATCCCACCTTCCCTTTTTTTTTATTTGTTATATTGGATGTTTCCTGGCTTACAAGGAAGCAGGCAGCCTGGGCTCACTGTGAAACTAGTTGCATTTCCATACAGAGCCAGAATTAATGTGACAGTTCTGGTGTCCCTTAGAGTATGTGCACCTCATTCAGCTTAGAGCAGATTTCTGCCCTAGCTCAGTGGCTCATGTCTGTAATCCCAGAACTTTGGGAAACTGAAGTGGGCAGATCACTTGAGCTCAGGAGTTCAAGACCAACCTGGGCAACATGGCAAAACCCCTTCTCTAAAAAATTGCAAGAATTAACTGGGTGTGGTACGTGTGCCTGTAGTCTCAGCCACTCAGGAGGCTGAGGTGAGAGGATTGCTTGAGCCCGGGAGGTGGAGGTTACAATGAGTCATGATCGTGCTACTGCACTCCAGCGTGGGTGACAGTACCAGATCCTGTCTCAAAAATAAAACATAAAACATATTTTTCAAAAAAGAACAAGGATTTCCCTGGGATGGTCATTTTGCTTAGGAACTTGTTTTTTAAAACAGAGAATAAAGTATACCGAAAGAAACTGAAGCATAAATAAACCAAAAGTCTCTGAAACAAAAATTGGTGAGCATGGAAGAGGATGGACCAATTGGATGTGATGACAGTCATCATAACCTTTACTCCTGCTTGGGATGCAGATACTAGACGAGGTGGCAGACACCCTGCTCTCCACTTGGAGGAAGGATGGAGAAGTTCCACCCCAAGCCAGTGGCAGCCCAGTCCAAGGGGGTACCAGTCACAGCGTGTGAGGATGTGAGGCAGGCACTAAAAGAGAACAGCCCAGCAAACCAAGATACCCGTGTAATGTCTCTTGAGAATGTTGGGGGCCTTGCAGACTCTGCCATTTCCCCAGCCAGCAGGCTAATGTGGAAGGACAGGTGCCAGCAGATCTTCAGATGTCAGCAGGACCCCAGACACCAAGCCAGCGCCCTTCCCCATCTGTTAATCACTGGAAACGTGGCTGGTAACCCAGGAAGAGAAAAGACCTTCCCAGACTTCAGATACTAAGTTGATCATTTTGGGTCCCACATTTAAGAACTGAACTTAGCTCCAGTTAGTTTGGGATTGTGTTTAAGGCATAAAATGCAAACTTTCAGCTTCAAAGTGAAATCTAGAAAACCATGATGTTTCTCTTCTAGCACACTGAAGAGCACAACTTGTGACAAGCAAACTACAGGAGTTTTATGTTACGTTTGTTTTCCATCATGTCTTTAAAATCCATTCAGTAGGAGAATCTTCCCTGGCTCCCAGAACAGTAGCTTCCTGCCCGTTGTTGCATATTTGAATCAACTGGGGACTTTTTGTCACTATTTTGTTTGATTACTTTTTTTTTTTTGAGGCGGAGTCTTGCTCTGTCGCCCAGGCTGGAGTGCAGTGGCGCCATCTCGGCTCACTGCCAGCTCTGCCTCCCGGGTTCACGCCATTCTGATGACATTTTTAAATACGCATTCCTGGGGCCTAGCTTTAGCAACTCAGATTCAGTGGCTCTGGGATGAGAGTTGGGCTTTGGCTTTTTGTTGTTGTTGTTTTTAAGGTCCCTAGTGATTCCAGTGAGTAACCAGGAGTGAGCCTCACTGATTGGAGGAAAACTCTGAGCTGTGCACCATTTTGCTGCTTATGACTGAGTGACAAACAATCCTTTGGTTATTTTCAGCTGCAGATAGAATCTCAATTGAGAAATGGCATGTCCCACCTGAGCTAGAAATGAAAACTCTGGATTCGAGCTCATGGCCAGTCTCCTGTCCTCCCCAAGTTCAGGATGGCCGTATGGGGTCAGAGATGGAGTTTGCAGAGGTTTCAGTGCCCCTGCTGCCCAGGTGAAAGGGGGTGGAGAAGGAGATGACAGGGAAGTTTGCTCACTAGTGACTTTGTGCCCTTGGGACCTAGGAATGTTCAAAGCTGATGTGCAGACTTTCTTTCCTGGATACCTTTGTGGGCTCTTGGAGATTTCTCTCTCTGTATTTCCCAAGACATGAACAAATGTACCTCTGCTCCAGCTGGCACAAGCAATTCCTGACTCCAGGAACGTACTTTGTGTTGTTGGGGTCCCTCAGCAGGACCTAAGACTCCCCACAAAGACTTTCTCCTGTGCTGCCTCTGGACTGTGGGGGGCACTCATAGTCTCTTGTCCTCTGGATGTACAGGTCAAGCCAAATGCCACCTACACCCCACGGCTGCAGGCTTCTTTCACCTTCTCTGGCAAGGGTCAGGCCTTGTCCTCTGAGCCATCCATTTGTAGAGAACATACTTCAAGCTCTCGGAGTGGTTCCGTGGAAGCCCCTCAGTGGGGCGGTGTTAGAGCAGCACTTCCCCAAAGAAACTTCTTTATAAATCCTTCCTTGTTCTCTCCTTCCAGGGATCTCTTACACTCTCAGGGTGAATCAGACATTTCCAAGGACATGGATCCAGTTCTCAGTCAGTCAGTTCCTTTGTGATTTCTGCCTCTAAGTGTCTCACATCCACTTTGGTATCAGTTACTGAGGCAGGGAGAGTCTCACTTAACATCCTGTTATACTAGAATCTAGGGATTTTGAACAATGTGCCAGCTGTCTTTGAAGGTATGAGAAGCAGAGGGTCCTGGGCTACCCCTTGCAGTGAGTTATAACACTTGAGACAACGTAGACCCTACCTCTTAGGAAGGTGGCAGGGGTGAGGTGCAGGATGGTGGGAATAAAACACAGCCCATGTAACGGAAGACACCCTAGCCAGCCGTAAAATAGAAAAAGTGGAGAAAGACTTGACCGCTTATTCCTGTCCCCTATTCCTCTTTGAGGTTGCCTTCATCCTGGTTGTGAGAGATCAGCTTCTCATTCCCAGGGATGCTCCTGCTCGATATTAGGCAGGACCCAGTTGAAGGTATGCAGAAATTACAGGCGATAAAGGACAAAGGCATCTCTTTGAATCCTCTTTCTCATGGAAGCCAGTGAACAGAGGCTATCAAATGGAATAGGTGGGGTCTCTAAGATTTTACTTCTAATGAGATCAATTTTCACTTACTCTCAATTCAAATGACTCATTCAGATCTGATGTTTGAACTTGGAATCCTGAGCATAGTTAGCTTCCACTCTCCATGTTATTTGAAGAGCAGCTTTGGTGCAATGGGAAGGGTTTGGGTTTTGAATTCAGATCTGATTCAGTCACAGATCTGAGTTTCATCCTCCATGATCTATGTGGCTTTGAGCAATTTTCTTAACACCTCGGAGTGTGAAGTGTGACTTTTCTTCTCCATAAAGTGTAGGGTTCTAGCCCCAAGTAGAGGGCATCTCTGTGCCTACCTAAGGAGCGACTAACATTGAGCACCTCCCTGACATGTGTCAGCCCCAGCTTAGAAGGTTGCCGCCTTGAGGCTGAGCATATCTGAAGTGTCCGATGCAGTGCTTGACACATGACAGGCAGGTGCTCAGTGTTATTTATCCTCTTCTTAGGTAGGCATTGAGAATATGATAAAGGAGGCAAACATTCCCCACCTCCCTTTGTGTTCATGCCCTGTAGCCATTAGGGAAAAACTTTCTACCCAGAAATGCTTTTATCTCATGCTAACTTTGCTCTTCCTCATTCAGAAGCATGGGCTTACCCAGAAAAAGGACCTTGAGACTCCTATCATTTTACTACCTTAGCTTTCTAGACTTGGCCCTTGATATGATTTGTCTATGTCCCCACCCAAATCTCATCTTGAATTGTAGCTCCCATGATTTCCATGTGTGGTGGCAGGGACCTAATGGGAGGTAATTGAATCATGGGGCGGATTTTTCCTGTGCTGTTCTCATGACAGTAAATAAGTCTTATGGAATCTGATGGTTTGATAAAGGGAAGTTCCCTGCACACACTCTTTCTTGCCTACTGCCATGTGAGACGTGTCTTGCTTCCCCTTTACTTTCTGCCATGATTGTGAGGCCTCCCCGGCCGTATGGAACTATGAGTCAATTCCACCTCTTTCCTTTATAAATTACCCAGTCCTGGGTATGTCTTTGTCAGCAGCACGCAAACAAGCTAATACAGCCCTTTAAGGAGAAAATTAAGTCAAAAATTTGACCCACCTTTCAGAGGGTGGTCAGTCTTAGATCTTTCTGCTGTCTAAGCTCTTTTCCCCCATCTCCTTTTCATTTGGAATGTGGCCCAGAAATGTGCCCTTGGGGACAAAACCAATCATCTCCTGTCCTTTCTCCTTTTTTGTGGCTATGGTCAAAGATGCCCTGACTCCAATATTTGGGTACCTAGCTATTACTTTGTGTTTCATTGAAAAAAATTGTCATTTTTTTGCTGGGTGCAGTGACTCACACTTGTAATCCCAGCATTTTGGGACACCGAAGCTTGAGGATCCCCTGAGGCTGGGAGTTCCAGGCCAGTCTGGGCAACAAAGTGAGACCCCGTGTCTACAAAAAATACAGAGAAATAAAAATAAAAATTATCATCCTTCATGCTCACTGAGACCTTTTGACTCTGGTAAAACTTCTCAGTGAGTTGTAAATCAGGGCTTCTCAAACTTTAATGCACATACCAGACTCCTGGGGACCCTGTTAACATGAAGATTATGATTCAATGGATTTGAAAATGAGCCTAAATACTGTATTTCTAACAAGCCCCCCGATGATGCCAGTACTGCTGGTCCATGAATCATTCTTTGCATAGTGAGGATGCCCTGCAGAAGCCAGAGGGGCCACTGGAAGAACTGGTCAGGCATCCGTCAAGATGACCTCACTGACTTTCCTTGAGAATATCAAATAGTAATAACAATACAAATATAGAATAAATGGTGCTCAGAGATGCCTTCTCATTGGTTTTGGCATAAAGTTGGATGAATTCAATATGTGGCTTAAGAAGGATAGGGAGAGGCTGGGCGTGGTAATCCCAGCACTTTGGGAGGCCAGGGCGGGCGGATCATGAGGTCAGGAGATTGAGACCATCCTGGCTGACATGGAGAAACCCTGTCTCTACTAAAAATACAAAAAAATTAGCCGGGCATAGTGGCGGGCAACTGTAGTCCTAGCTACTCAGGAGACTGAGGCAGGAGAATGGCATGAACCCGGGAGGCGGAGCTTGCAGTGAGCCGAGATCGCACCATTGCATTCCAGCCTGGGCGACAGAGCCAGACTCTGTTTCAAAAAAAAAAAAGAAGGCTAGGGAGAATGAATTAAAAAGTAGAGACAGTAGTTGCAGGCACGCAGACACACACAGGGTGGGGTTATCTGAGGATTCTTCAAAAGTTCTCATGTATCCTATTTAGCTTACCAGCCAAAAAGAAAGACTTGTCTAAGATGAAATTGATCCACTATATGTCAGTCATTGAAATTCAATCCTACATATAAAAATCTCTTCATGAACCAGAAAGTGTACATGGAGAGTGAGTGGAGATTAGAAGTGACGAAGGTTTCTTTTTAAGTAGAATTTGAGGCAGAAATTCATGGCAGAGAGATCACTTTTGATTTGTTGTGAGGAAGAAACCTGGAGCCTTTGTTAGCATTTTCTGATCAGATAGCCCAAGTGGCAAGAATTTTGAAGGCCAGATAGTCCCATAAATGTGAACATCATGTTGATGCAAAGTAGATTCTGTTCAGAATCATTACCCAAGTGATTTAACCCTTTGGCTGGGAACAAACCTAACGAGAGCACCAGATGATAAAATACCCTCGTGTTAAAACTTACCATTCTTTAGGCAGCGCATAAAGAGTGTCTCTATGGCCCACTCATTCAGGAAGAATGTCACAGCTCAAGAATGCCCATTCACACAAGCAGTGGGAGTCAGTGACTTGCGCTTCCTAATTCGGGAGCTCCTGTCTCCTATGCGAGATGCGCGTCAGGAACAAACTATAAATATTGGAAGAGCTTTCCCCACAGCTTCTCCTTCCGCGCTGTTTTATCGAAAGATTCATGACGTCTGGATGAACTAGAGCTCTCTGCGGCACTTAGAATGCCCCACACTGGTGGATTTAGATTTGGTGTACTTAGTCTGAAGAACGAGGGGAGAGGAAATTTCTCCAAATGTTATGCATTCAATAAAGCTCTCCTGGCTTTTTACTGTTTGTTCCTTCGGTCTTTTGTCAGGACCTGTTTCTTGTCCTGGAGGTGAAGGAGAGAAAGTTATGTCTGCTTTTCTGCCTTAAATAACTGAGAAGAGAACAATTTGGCCATAGATTCAGAATAATGATAATTAAGATTTATACTTAAATAGCTCCTTATGCCTCAGGAGTACTAATGTTAGTTAATTATGCTTCCCAAAGCTCCCGAGAAATTGCCAGAGCCAATGCTATTATCCTCTCCTGTCTTATAGAAGACTCCATTGTTACAGAAAAAGTAGAGACTCCCAGTGCTGTATAGCAAATGAGTGGTTCAGCCAGAAAGGAAACCCACATATTGCAATGCCGATTTCAGGTGCTGAGTTCAGCCTGCCTTTCTGAAAGAGAAGAACCTGAAAATCAAAGGGCTGATCCCCCCATGAGTGAGAAAACACCGTCGGCAAAGCAAGGACAGTTTACTTGAATAGAACAAATCTTTTGTAATTGCCTTATCATATGGAATGCTTTGAAATATTTTTTTCAGGATCACATGATCACATTCAATAGAGTCTGCAAATAGAATGGATAGGAAAGTCTTTTCTTTTCTCTCTCTCTCTCTCTTTTTGGTAGAGCATGAGAGGGAGACTACAAGTTTAAAGGGAGGAAACAGATGTGTCTTCCTGGCCTCCCCATTATTTTTTTATCTCGTTAGCGGAGTAGAAAATGAACCCTACTGTCAGGCTACCTCTCTTCCCACAATTTATTTTTTTTATCCTACAAACGTGTTTTTCCTTTAACTGTAGAGTCTTAACAGTTGAAATGTCATAAAGATGTTTTCTCTCTCATCAAGATTTACATAAAGTCATAAGATTATTCATGACTATAAGTGAGTTTAGAAGACGGAAATAAAAAGGCCCTATTTTAGGTTATTTTGCATGGAATTAGGAGGATGGTGCAGTGCTTGGGTTTGATGCTGTTGGGGAAAGAACAAAGTGATTCCATCTTTGATGTGTGGAAGCCCAAATGCCCTCAGGGCTCATCTGCCTCTTGGAGGTGCAGACCTCACTGGCTCCCTGGGAAGTTTTGTCAGGAGTGTGGCTGTGGCTGTGATACAGTCGCTATCGTTCTTTTATTATTGTTTTCAACTTGTGCTTTAGAATCAGGGGGTGCATGTGCAGGTTTGTTACGTGGGTCTATTATGTGATGCTGAGGATGGGGATGTGACTGAACCTGTTACCCAGGGAGTGAGCATGGTATCCAATAGGCAGTTTTTCAGCCTTCCCCCCATCCATCTCTTTCCACCTTCAGTGGTTCCACTTGGGGCACTTCAGGCTGCACTGTGGACTGGCTACTCCCTTCCGGTAATTCTTAACAGCATTCCTTAGGTCAAGAACAAAGTAAAGGTGAATATGGCACCTTAGGATGCTCAACGCATTCTTCAGAAAACAGGATTTGACCATCAGATGTGCAGACACTGGTGCTTGGCCTTCAACCTCTTTCAGCAGGGGAGGAGTTGCACCTTTTACACCCCAGTGAGCTGTGGGGGTCAGACAGGCTGCTGCTTATTTGGAACTCCAGTGGGTTGAATAGAGTTCCTGGATTTCAATATGTTATTCCACCATCTCCCAACATGAAGCTTTAAGGCTTGATGCTACCTCTTGCTACCTAAATCTGAGATTTCTGATTTGATGAGCACTACTAGGACAGCACACAAGGAATTATAATAACCCTTTCAAAACCCCACTTTCAGGGCACAGCTCAAGTCAGATACAGCTTCTTTGTCTTTCATTAATTCTCTTTTCCTTGGATTTTTTTTCTCATAGCTGGTGTTTGTCTTTCCTCAGTGACCTTTTAGTCCTGAATATCTCCAACAGGGCTTCCTAACTTTAGCAGATAACAGTGTGCAACAGTATGTAATGAAGGAACCATTTAGAAATTAGACTTAAAAATGGCAAGACATTTTCAACATCTGACCATTGCCAGAAGTCTAAAAAGAAAGTGATATATTTTTTCTGTCAGCATTTAAAATGATGGTAATAATTACCTTACTGTTAGAGTGTAAATATCATGGGAGGTTTTACTAAACTAGGAAGTTGCTGGAAGCAAAATACTTGATGAGCTGGGGTCAGCTGGAGTAATGTGACCCTCGCTTTTCACATTAGGTCTGTGCATCCTCTCATGTGCCAGTCTAACGAAACCTTTGTATAGTGAAAGGTGTTCGTTTGTTGTGGTGAGTAGACGTTTGTCAGACGTGGTGCAGTATGCTCGGGAGAAATAAAAGCACTCTGTTATAGTTCATCTCACATTGTCTTTTTGCGAGTTTCATAATCTTACACTAAATATGGCTATTACGGATAAAAGTAAAGTGACAGTACTTGTCATACATATGGGAGGATGAAGTTAGGACAAAATAGTGCTTTTCACAAAGTTTAGATACGGTTTTGCTGGTGAACTTAGCAGGAAAGGCATGCACTGATATGAGTCATAAGTCTGGATGGACACTGACCTATTTTTTATTAAATTAAATAAAATAACTAAGTTATTTATTTATTTTTGAGTCAGGGTCTCACTTTGTTGCCCAGGCTGGAGTGCAGTGGTGTGATCTCAGCTCACTGCAACCACCGTCTCCCGGGTTCAAGCGATTCTCATGCCTCAGCCTCCAGAATAGCTGGGACTACAGGCGTGCGCCACCATGCTTCGCTAATTTTTGTATTTTTAGTGGAGATGAGGTTTTCCCACATTGCCCGGGCTGGTCTTGAACTCCTGAGCTAAGGTGGTCTGCCTACCTCGGCCTCCCAAAATGTTGGGATTACAGGTGTGAGTCACTGCAGTCTGCCCTGGCCTATTTTTTGGATTATGGGCTAATGTCTTTATTTACGATTGGACCCCAAATTCCATGTTTCCACACCTAACATTTGTTACAGTGAATAGATGTGATGTTCTTGGATCTTCCTAGGGGCTTTGTGTGGCTATTGTGTTTGGAGGTTCCTGTTCTGCAACGTGGCAGATTAAACCTGTATGTCATTCATGTCTCTGAGGCCATTTAAATGTGTGGCTGAGATAAATCTGCCTCTGAGTCCTCAGGCTTCCCACTTTCTCATGGAGCTGTAGGTGTAAAAGCGATGGTGACCACAGGCCCTTCTCTCACATGTGTGGGGGTCTGTAGGGGCCTGAGAACAAATCAGTGGCCAACTCCTCCCAGGATAAGCAGTGAAAGCCCCACAACCAAAAAAGCCCTCAGTCCTGGGCGGATGGAAAGAATTTAGCTGGGAGTGTCTCCTTTTAAAACTTGTAAGGAATCCTCTTCATTCCTGGCAGTCTGGGATGGTTGGGCCCCCTACTGCAAATGAAGACCCACATACTTATATCCAAATATTTAAAAATTATGAACCAAATCAGAGAATGTGAATTGTGAAATAGAGTAGGTTCCACCATCCTGCAAGACAAATATATAGTGATGATGACATGGAAGGCTGGATTTGAAGTTGAAAATCTCTGATTGTGTTGAACGGCACATTGGGAAGAGGGATGAGTGAAATCTCCTAAAATAATGGATTACTGAGCAGTTTGAAGACTGACTTGCTCTCTTGGGCTTGTAGAATCTTTCCTGCAGCAGGGGTAGTACATTCCCATGGTGAGGGGGACACCATTTGGTCTAGGGCTTTTGTAAAGGGAGAGGACTTCAGAGGACAACTGAGTCCCCTGTAAGTGACATCAGGAGGGCAGCCACTGGGACTTCTTTCTGCCACTTTATTCATTGAGTTAGCCCTCAAACTGCAGGACAGCTTTCAAGACTCTTCTCAGAGTGTTATAGCAGCTATAAGCAACCCTGACAAGACATAGTCACATATGGTAACTCAAAATGAGTTTGAAATGGTGTTTGGGATAATAAAACTCTTCGATATATGATTGAAATTTACTGGAATCAATGACTTTGCATACTTTGATACAGTGCCATCACATGTGGCTGCACAGGGTGTGCACTGCACAATTTCCCATCACATGTGACTGCAGAGGTGCACAGGGTGCGCACTGCACAATTTCAAGTGGTGCTATTCACATGGACTACAATATGAAAGGTGCTCCCTAGAGTTGTGCAAAGCATATACCATATAGCAGTATGCAGCATCCCTGGATGGAAGTACACAGCCATTCATTTCATTTCATTTTTTTTCCTGCTAAAATAGATATTTTTCTAGTTGAAATGCGTTAACATTCTAATTTGAACACTGGGGCCACTTTTATTTGGTTCTTCATTTAGACTAACCTTGATTATTCGCTGAGGAATGCATGAACAGAAAATTGGCTCATTTCACTTTACTTTAATGGCATTTTCCTGCTAAGGGTTCAGAAGTGAAATGAAAACTGAGTAAGCTTTATGGTTTACAAGTTTTACTGTTTCACATGGCAAGTGAGGACTAAAAGCATAGGAAATAGCTTTGGAAATTCATTTTGCAATCACTTAAATGTTAAAACAAAATTTAATTTTATTTCCAAGTAGACTTTCATGTAGAGACCCAGTTAGCTCTGATTGGAGAATAAGTAGCAAATGTTTTTGTTACCAGTTCTTGTTGATGCTGAGTTAAAAAAATGTTTTGGCAAGTCTCGTAGGAATACCTTAAAGCAGAATATTCTGATCATCTTGGTGACTTTAGAGCCATCCCTCAAAATTAAATTGATAACTTTTATATTTCTCTCTGACATACCATTTTTTATAGCTTCTTATATATCAATTATTTCAATAGAGGAAGTACATTTTATTTTTCTTTGTTGTGTTAGGGCATAAAAAAGGTTTCTTCAGCCTTAGAAACTCCCCTGAAGATAAGGTGGAGAATAAAATTGTGCTTTAGATAGCATTATGCAGGGTGGTTAATAATATGCTCCTGAATGCAAATGGCCCTGCTACGCACTTGACAGTAACCCTCAAACCATCAGAGAATAACAAAAGTGGTATGAAAATTATCTGTCTCTGGAATAAAAATACCAAAACTGCAATGAAAATAGTTGATCGTATAATAGGAACAGTACCAAAAAAAGAAAAATGGTAATAATTCATTGATTGCTGAAGTTTTTTCAGAACAATTTGTGATTTTTTTGTGATTTCTTTTCCTTTTTGGAGGGATGAAAGTGGGAGAACTGGGGAGGGGAACGGAGTTAACGTGGAACAACTCAAGAACTTCAAGTTTTGTTTACCTGTCCTGTAAAAGCAGTCTATTAAATTGCAAAACCTCAATGTATGTTTAGCTGATTTTAGTTGGCATAGGTTAGTAATTTTTTGACTCCAAAATGCATACTTACAGATCTTTGCTCTGTTTTGCCTTTTAGGTGCAAACCCAAATTATCCTGATGTAATTTATGAAGGTAGCTATCATGTTTTCTACTTTGTATTTCTTTTTCAAAATGTTTGTGTATAATGAAATAAATCAACTGAAAGAAGACTCTTCTAAGCTCAGTTAAATATACACTTTAAGCATGACATAGGCCAAAATAGTATTTCAAAAATCATTCAATATTGATGGCCGTTTTCCCTTGACATTTACAGTGCCTGTAAATAGCACTTTCTCTCTCATACCCTGTTCTTGGAAGTAGTAAATCCATTCTGTTGGCTGTAACAGACATCACATTTCCTTAATTGGGAACTAATTACCTATTTAAAAGCCATGACTATCAAGAAAAGGGAGGTATATCAGTTTCTGGCTCTGACAGTAAAGCCAATTCAAAATGATGTTTCTTGTATAATGAAGGCGTTTGACTCACAGACAGGAACCTCAAAGGTAGGGCTTGATTTAGGGTTGGTTAAAGCAGCAGCTCCACCACGTTGTCAGAGACCCAAGTTCCCTTCATGCTACACTCTTTTGCCCACCATGCCAGCTTCACTGAAGGCTGGCCCCCTTACGGTTACAAGAGAGTGTTGCGGGGGAGCTGCTACCATTCACATGGATGGGAGACAGGGAAGCGCTCCTGAAGACATCCTCAAGGAAAGAGAACTTCCCAAGAGACAAGAGTCAAGCCCTTTTTGTATCCAATTCAAGACCCAATTGGATTATAGTCCATTCTTGCCCTTATTACTGATAAGAGGGGTGGATTATCCCTTCAGTGACTAAATTCACCCCCAGACTTTAAGTCAGCTTCCCCAAAGGTGAATAGGCCTAACCCCTTGAAAAAAAAAATGGGATTCTCTCAGGAATGTGGAAGGAAAGAAACCAAAGTCCCCTATATTAGCTTTTTTTTTTTTTTTTTTTTTTTTTTTTTTGAGATGGAGTCTCACTTTATTGCTTAGCTGGAGTCCAGTGGCACAATCTCTGCTCACTGCAACCTCCACCTCCCGAGTTCAAGTGATTCTCCTGCCTCAGCCTCCTGAGTAGCTGGGATTACAAGCACATGCCACCACACTCGGCTGATTCTTATATTTTTAGTTAAGACTGGGTTTTACCATGTTGGCCAGGCTGGTCTTGAACTCCTGACCTCAGATTATTCACCCACCTTAGCCTCCCAAAGTGCTGGGATTGCCAGCGTGAGCCACTACACTGGGCCTATATTAGCTTTTGATGGAATATTGCATCTCTCCTTTGCTGTTTTGATCGAATGCCAGGGATGTTTTCCTTGGTGTGAAAACCCATATTTAACAGATTTCCAAGCCAGGAAGCCACTGTTTGGGGAAGTGGAAGGCTACATTTCAAGACTTGGCTTGAAATTTAGGAACAACTAAAAGATTGATTAAAACATTATATTTATATATTTTTCTGTAATATACTCTGTTCTTTAATTTTATATTTATATATAGATTGATATTTTATTTTTTCTATAAAATGAGCCTGTCTGTATGTTTATTATATGTGTGTGTATTTAACCTGAGCTAATTTTAACTTGGAGAATAATATTGTCTTTACCTGCTTGTGCATGTTAAGACATATTTCTTCCAAGCTGTGGTTTTGTTGATTTTTTGCACATGATTTGTGTGTTGTTTTGTTTGTATTTGTCTTGATACAGTTTAAAGGAAGAATCTCTCAAATTGTTTCACAGAGAAATACGTTTGTATTATGGTTTTACATCTTAAAATTACATTTTTGACCCTTTCCCAGTTAATTTGAGACTTTAAAAATGTTATCTTCCTGTTAGCCTCAGATCCCACTTTGGACCTTTGGGCCAAAATGTCATGATTTTAAACTATAGACACTTGAATGATTTAAATTTTGTAGATGTAGTTGGTTATAACATGAAGAGGGGAAACTAACCAAATAAAGGATATCCATTAGTGTTCAAAATTAGTAAGCTTTAAGATATTCAAAAGGAAAATGGTGAGAATGTGGTTTTGGCATTAAGAATGAAACGGCAAACACATAGAAAATAGATTTTTTTTCCTGTTATTTTTTATTCACAAAGGAAAGCTTTGCTAATAAAAATACAAGTTAAATTGGTTGCCCCGAGGCCAGCATGATGATTCTACCTGGAGAAGTTCAGCTGGGGCTGCATTAACGAGGTGGCCTCTTCAGGATGGAAATTGAAGGCAGTGTACCTATTTAGAATTAAAATACAAACATTATAAACCTCATTGTTTGCAATGAGTTTGCCAAGAGTTTCCTGAGTCCTTTTATATGTGGTATTGCTAATAAAAACCTTGACAACCCCTGAAAAAAAGCCATTATTTCTGTCCTGACCCATGTAGACTAAAATCGATCCAGAAGGCAGCAACTGCGTTTGCGACTTGGTGAAATGAGAACAGAGCATTCACAATTCTAAGTATTGTGCGGGTCTACCTTTTAATCATTCTGAAACTGAAATATTGGCAATTCAGAACTGTTCGAAAAAGTTTATGTGTGGACCCAAGTTTCATACTGATGCTTGTTCCTCTTACATCTCCTCTTACATCTCTGCCCTTTGTGCAAATAAGTTGCACCTGCCCTGGAAATCGCTGTTGCTCATTTCAAGTCTGGGGTCACACGTGAGCTCTGCCATCTTCTTGCCTTCACCTAGTCATGTAACTTTCCTCCGCTGACATTCTTCAGCAGTAAAACTGGCAGTTATGCTCTGTCTCCGAAGACCTTTCCAGGTCTGTAAATCTATGACACATAGACGATCGATTCCCTGTTGTACTTTTTTTAAATATGCCATCCATAAAGGGGTATATGCTTATGTGCAAAGAAAAATCCCTGAACCAGGTTTAGGGCTGACCAACAAGACAATGATGTAAAGATCTGGATTGCACAAAATGTGGGCGTTGTGCAGTCTCAGCACTGCCGTGGATTGAACTCAGCAGCCTGGTCACGTCCCTCCACAGCCAGGCTGTCGGGGGTTTGGAATCTGTGTGATTTGTCTTGCTTCGTTCTGGCTCTTACTGTGGCCTTGTGTTTGTTGGCAGCTTAGTGACAACTTTATGTTCTTTCTCTTTCCCCCTTTTCCCACTTAAGATTATGGAACTGCAGCGAATGACATCGGGGACACCACAAACAGAAGTAATGAAATCCCTTCCACAGACGTCACTGATAAAACCGGTCGGGAGCATCTCTCGGTGAGTGGAATAAATAGGTGTCTGAATTGGTTCTGAGCATTTTGGATGCCTCCATGTTAGAGGAGTGTAGCTGCTTCAATAAGACATTTTTATTGTTCAGATGTAAATAGGGTGTCAAAGGTTGGAGGAATTGATAAAAAGGCTTAAAAAAGGTGATAAAGGTGTTATATGGCCTTTGACTTATTTGCTGCTTTTGTGCACCACTTGTAGTTGTTAGTGGTTCCTATTTCAATTATCTGTGCTTTAGAAGGGTATCACTAGAAGAGCAAGAACCCAGCTGTATCATTCATGGACTACACCTTCATACCCGTTTCCTTAAGTTGTTAATATAATTTTGACTGCTCACTAGATGTAAGGAATCCAGTAGCTTCTGAAAGGGACTGGCAGTGGAGGGGATATAATAATATCAACAAAATTAAGATTAGCCATTTAGAATTCATCAGAGACCCTAGAGGTGAATATTAGAACCTCAAATACAAACAGAAGCAGAGCAATGCAGTACAAGAGATAGAAGTGGAGAAGCAGATGTTTTGTTCCTTTGTTCCTGAGCTGGGACACTCAGAGGAGCCTTTGTGGGGCAAGTGACTTTTTGCATGGCCTGTGCAGGAGGGTTGGGATTTTGACATGCAGGAATGGAAGGGAAGGGCATTGAGGGCATGTGAACAGGAGCTTGTAGGTGGAGAAACATCGTGAAGGTGCTTGATTGGAGGGTAAGGCGTGTGCAGGACAGCAGGGTTGGAGATATAGATTGTGGCCAGGTTGTAGGTCTTGACACAGAGTCTCAGGTGTGTAGATTTATGGCGCAGTGAAGAGCCAGTGAAGAGGGAAGTTGCATGATCCCGGGGGTCTATGGTCAGTTGCTCTGGTCCAAACCCAACAGCTTTCTCCAGTTGTTTCTTTTCCTCACTGTCACATGCACACAGCGCTTCCTGTGAGCTCTGCCTCCTTATAAATTCCAAATCTTTCCGTATCTTTTCACCTCCACTGCCATGGTCACAGGCTAACCCAGGGGCTGGCAAACTATGACCCATGGGCCAGGTCCAGCTCACCACCCGTTTTTGTATGGTTTGCAGGCTAAGAATGGTTTCTACCTTCTAAGTGGTTTAAAACAACAAAAAAGAATGATATTTCATAACACATGAAAGTTTTGTGAAATTCAAATTTTATTGTCTGTGAACAGAGTGTTACTGGAACACAGTCAGTGGTGTTCATTTACGTACTGTCTGTGGCTGCTCTCATGCTCCGATGGGGGTGGAGTAGTGGCAGCAGAGACCATATGGCCTGCAAAGTGGAAAATATTTACTTCTGGCCCTTTACAAAGAAAGTTTGCCTCAGTTGTTCTTTCCTGCATGACCACGCAGCCTCGTAACACGTCTCCCTCTCCCACCCTTGGGTTTTCTGGTCTTTTCCCACACAGCCCCCTGGGTGATCTTTGTAAAGTGCAGATCAGATCACTTTTTTTGTTGTTGTAATTCTCAGAGCCCTCTCACTGCAATTGCAATAAAACTTTTCATATGAAAGCCACACTCTTCATGGTGGCTTATGAGCCCTGGGTGACCTCATCCTTCCCGAGCTCTCTGACTTCATCTCCCACACTCTTCTCACTGCTTGCCACTTGCCTTTTTCATGCTCTCTTCAGTGCTCCAGTCCTGCTCTTCATATTTGTGACTCCCCCTCCCAGGCATTTGCTTTCTGATGGCCATCGTGTGGCTTCAGCTAGGTGGCCAGCAGGCAGTCATTGCCCCTTTCCATTTTCTTCTGAGCAGTTATCATTGCCTGGAATGACCCCATTTATTTGTTTGTTTAATGTGTTTTTCTCTTCTCTAGATTCTTTAGTAAGACTCTTAGTAGGGGCAACCTGGTCAGTGTTTTTCACAGCTGTCTCCTTAAGCCCTCAGAATACTAGCTGAAACCTCGTGGGCACCCAGTACATTTTGCAGACGGGCTAGACTTGCAGTGAACAGTAGAGAACAGAGGGATTGCAAGTGGGGTGATCCATGAGGGGTATGATAGAGCAGTAAAGACATTTGATATATACTTGAAGCAAGGCCATGAGAGTGGAAATGGGAGGTGCATAAGCAGATGCAGTGCAACTGCAACTTTATGCGTGTCTAGTACAGAGGTATGCATACATGCACATGCACACACATATACACACAAACACACATGCTTCCATAAATGACTAGATGCATTACACTGAAATAGCAAGAACAAATACCATAGTAAGTCAACTGGGGAATGGTATCTGCTTCCTGCCTTATGCAATCATTTTAGTTTTTAATTATCATACCAATCCACTTAATATTTCTTGGTGTAAGAAAGTTGTTTATGTATGTAAGAAATCCAAGTAACATGTATTAAGCCCAATTACACAAAATTATATGTTGACTTTAGTTTTCTAGGTTGGTTTTTTTTTTTTTGAGACGGAGTCTCACTGTGTCACCCAGGCTGGAGTGCAGTGGTGTGATCTTGGCTCACTGCAAGCTCTGCCTCCCAGGTTCACACCATTCTCCTGCCTCAGCCTCCCGAGCAGCTGGGACTACAGGCGCCTGCTAACATGCCCGGCTAATTTTTTTGTATTTTTTTTAGTAGAGACGTGTTTTCACCATGTTAGCCAGGATGGTTTCAATCTCCTGAACTTGTGATCTGCCCACCTCGGCCTCCTAAAGTGCTGGGGTTACAGGCGTGTGCCACCTGGGATTACAGGCGTGAGCCACTGCTCCCAGCCTTCGGTTTTTTTTTTTTTTTTTAATACAGATGATAAATCTGGGCACCTGATTGGCATATCTCCATCTATAGTATAGTTGCTGGAAGGCAAGATCAGTAAGCTTGTTTATTATGACTTTGCAGGATGCTCCTAAAATCTGTATGAGAGGTGCAATATTGTGTTTTGTAGAATTTAAAGAAAATGTTACAATTATGTGTGGTTCAGATATTTTATCTATAAAGAGTTCTTGATCACAGGAAGGATCATTAGATTAGAAGAGTTTGAGAGCCAAGAAGCAGATACAAAAGTTAAAAATGTTTCTGGTCCAACAAGTGCTCTTGCGGCATTTCGTTGGATTTTCTTGCAGGGGAGGGCAGATCTCCCTTGTTCTGTCCTAAGAAATATCCTCAGATGAAAACCGAACCATCAAGCAGTCAACCAACCAACCAACCAACCAAACAACCGACCAAACAAACTCACCCATGTTCCTCTCCCGTGTAAAAACCACCTCAACACATGCAAGGCACACAAAACTCTGTATTTCTCAAACTATCTGATTTTGAGTAAGTTATTCTTTTCATTGTCACAGGTATCCTTGTTTATGAAAGGATTTAAATTGAGAATGCCTTCAGTAGCTTTAAGTATTTGTTTGCAGATCCTTAGTGCTTTTCAGTAGTAGAGCCCACTTCCTATTTTCTAGGTTGACTTACACATTCTATAAATAGGTAGAGAAGCCAGGGCAGGCATTGCTATCTAATGAAGAAGTGCAAGCTTGGGTAAGTGAAGCATCTGTTCTAGCTGTCATGACTGGTAAAAGCAAGGTGTCCTGTGAACGCAGGGATCCAGCACTCCTAAATCCCAGTTAAGGACTGTCCAAAGCAGGGAAGAGACTGTACTGTGGTACTGCTGCATGTACTGCTGCATGGTTGGGGGCCTTTCAGGCCAAGTCATCTAACCTCCCCCATCCTAGTTTTCTTATTTATGAAATGGAGTTTGACTTTGTTTATTTAGGTATTCTCCATTTATCTGTAGAAGTCTGCAATTTAATAATAAAGAAACTTATAGCTAAAATACGAAGATCTCTTTCCCATGAAAACATTAGTTAGAAATAAAGGTTTAAAAAAAACACCCAAAGTCATGAGGTCAGCTTGAGTGAAATGGTTAAGTTTATCCATAATTAACTCTGTAAGAGTTGCTACCATTCTGTTCGTATATTGGTTGCAGAGACAGAGTTAAGTCTGTACCGGCCCAGTGCAGTGGCTCACGCCTGTAATCCCAGGACTTAGTTCGAGGCAGGCAGATCACCTGAGGTTAGGAGTTCAAGACTAGCCTGAGCAACATGGAGAAACCCCATCTCTACTAAAAATACAAAATTAGCTGGGTGTGGTGGCACATGCCTGTAATCCCAGCTACTCGGGAGACTGAGGCAGGAGAATCACTTGAACCTGGGAAGTGGAGGTTGTGGTGAGCCGAGATCACGTCATTGCACTCCAGCCTAAGCAACAAGAGCGAAACTCTGTCTCAAAAAAAAAAAAAAAAAAAAAAAAATGAAAAAAAAAAAGAAGTTCTACTCAAACATTTGCAGAAGCAGTTCTGGGGAGATCTACTCACTGTTAAAGCACCAGAGAAGAGAATGATCATACCTTTGCTCCACACCAGCCAAGTGCTTTGCATGTCCTCTTTTTGTGCTCTGTGACTTACTTAATGCTCTTCTCATCTGACATCAAAGATGGTGTCCTGGGAGAATTAGCCATATGTTTTTATTTTCCTGCCTTCATTCTCAACCACATGCTTTGGAGAGGCAGTGTAGTGGATAAATACAGGATTTATACTCGGGCAGACTTGGTTCCATTCCCAAGCTCAGGAGGTGTGACTGTGAGCTGCTTATTTAATTTTTTTCTAAATCTTAGTTTTTTTCACCATCGTCATAGCTCACATTAATTTATTATATATTATAGTAGATACTGTTCCAAACCCATTATCTGCATTAACTCATTGAGGATTTACAACAACCTACAAAGTAGAAAAATTGTATTCTCCATCTTACACATGAAGATTGTGAGATGCAGAGAGGTTAAGTAATTCTGAAGTCATACAGCTAATAAGTGAGGAATCTAGATTTTATACCCAGGAAGAACCTGTGGTCTTAATCTCTGCCCTCTAATGCCTCTCACTATGAGATGGGTATATCAGTCAGAATAAACTATACTGCAGTAACAAAACCTCCACATCTTAGGGGCTTAAAACAACAAAGATTTCTTTCTTTCTTCATTTCATGTATTGGCTAGGAGCTCTGTTTAGCCTTGTCCTTGTTCCAGATCTGTGGATCCACATTTTAAAAAGTTAGCCTTTTTTTTTTTTTTTTTTTTTATGGCAGAGATAAAGAGCACCGTGGAGTAGGTGGAGCAGGGTTCCTCAACTTTGGCACTATTGGCAACTGGAGATAAATAATCCTTTGTTTGGGGGGCTGTCCTGGGCACTGTAGGATGTTTAATAATGCCTGGTCTCTACCCATTGGGTGCTAGTAGTACTTTCCCCCTCGTTGTGACAACCCCAAATCGTCAAGTGTCCCCTGGATGGCAATATTATCATCCCTGGTTGAGAAACACTGCCTTAGACGAAGACTAAGATCTTTTACAAGAAGTGAAGTTCTATACCCTGGCAGTGACACAAGTCTCAACTAGTCACATGAACCACCTAACCACAAGCAAGCCAGGAAATGTATCCTACATTGAGAAACACAGAGAAAACCAGAAATATTAGACAAACAGCATTAATGATTACTACGGGTAGGGACAATAATATCCATCTTAAAAATTGTTATGCAAATTCTTAAGCCAGAATGGCTCCGTCAGACATCTCAGAGTAGGCATTGGCAACTATATTCAAGTCCAGCTGCTGTCATTGTAAATAAAGTTTTATTGGAACACAGTTATGCCCATTTGTTTACATATCATCATTGGCTGCTTTCATGTTCCACTGGCAGAGTTGGATCCTTAGTTGCAACAGAGACTGCAAAGTTGGCAAAGCCTGAAGTATTTTTACCATCTGACCTTTACAGCAAAAGTTCGCCAACTTCTGGTTTAGAGAAGCCAACCGTTTTTGGAAGCAGGACTTTGGGCTGAGTAAGACTGGAAGGAGACACATAGTCCTGCTGAGAACTTTGCTCTGAAATATTAAGATGCACTTAGAATGATGGTTTCCAGCTGCATCCATGTCCCTACAAAGGATGCAAACTCATCCTTTTTTATGGCTGCATAATATTCCATGGTGTATATGTGCCACATTTTCTTAATCCAGTCTGTCACAGATGGACATTTGGGTTGATTCCAAGTCTTTGCTATTGTGAATAGTGCCGCAATAAACATACGTGTGCATTTGTCTTTATAGCAGCATGATTTATAATCCTTTGGGTATATACCCAGTAGTGGGATGGCTGGGTCATATGGTACATCTAGTTCTAGATCCTTGAGGAATCGCCATACTGTTTTCCATAATGGTTGAACTAGTTTACAATCCCACCAATAGTGTAAAAGTGTTCCTATTTCTCCACATCCTCTCCAGCACCTGTTGTTTCCTGACTTTTTAATGATTGCCATTCTAACTGGTGTGAGATGGTATCTCATTGTGGTTTTGATTTGCATTTCTCTGATGGCCAGTGATGATGAGCATTTTTTCATGTGTCTGTTGGCTGTATGAATGTCTTCTTTTGAGAAATGTCTGTTCATATCCTTTGCCCACTTTTGATGGGGTTGTTTGTTTTTTTCTTGCCATCACTCTGAGCAAACTATCACAAGAACAGAAAATCAGACACCGCATGTTCTCACTCATAGGTGGGAACTGAACAATGAGATCACTTGGACTCGGGAAGGGGAACATCACACATCGGGGCCTATCATGGGGAGGGGGAAGGGGGGAGGGGGAGGGATTGCATTGGGAGTTATACCTGATATAAATGACGAATTGATGGGTGCTGACGAGTTGATGGGTGCAGCACACCAACATGGCACAAGTATACATATGTAACAAACCTGCACATTGTGCACATGTACCCTAGAACTTAAAGTATAATTAAAAATAAATAAATAAATAAAAAAGATGCACTTAGAGGAGCATCATGCCTTGGTCACCAGCAATGGTAGCAGAGTGATCGCATTTCTATGTGTACCTCTGTCATCTCTACCTCAGGGATGGGACAGGATTCACATATATCTGCATCTACCCTCTTGACATGTGTAATCCACACCTGGCAATTACAGTTTTAAACTTACTTAAACTTTTTAGACTTATATCTTATTCATGGGAAAATGTACATATCATAAATGTACAACCCAATGGGCTTTCACAAGTGGAACTCACCCCAAAAGTGCCCTCCTGCTCCCTTCCAGTGCCACTCACTGTTCCCAGGGTACCCTGACTTCTAAGAGCAACACTAGCTAACCTTTAAAAAAGCCTTTTACTCTGAACAGTCTTCAAACATGCACTTCAGTAGAGAGAATAGTCAGATGTATTCTTCACCAGCTTCCAAATTTATCAGGCTGGATGTGGTGGCACATACCTATAATCCCAGAACTTTGGGAGGCGGAGATGGAAGAATCCCTTGAGCCCAGGATTTCAACACCAGCCTGGGCAATATGACAAAACCCCATCTCTACAAAAAAATTAAAAATGAGCCAAGTATAGTGGTGTTTACCTATAGTCCTAGCTACTCAAGAGGCTGAGGTGGGAAGATAGCTTGAGTCCAGGAGGTCAAGGCTGCAGTGAGCCATGATTGTGCTACTGCACTCCAACCTGGGCAACAAAGTGAGACTCTGTCACACACACAGACGCACACACACACACACACACACAGAAAAATCACCAGTATTTTGCTGTTCATATTTCATATTCTCTCTCTTTCTCTACCCACCTCTCTTTCTCTCTCTCCTCCCTCTTTAGATGGATGGAGAGAGAAATGTAATATTTTTATTTTTATTTTTATTTTTATTTTTTTTGAGATGGTGTCTCGCTCTGTTGCCCAAGCTGGAGTGCAGTGGCCGGATCTCAGCTCACTGCAAGCTCCGCCTCCTGGGTTCACGCCATTCTCCTGCCTCAGCCTCCCAAGTAGCTGGGACTACAGGCGCCCACCACCTCGCCCGGCTAGTTTTTTTTTTTGTACTTTTTAGTAGAGACGGGGTTTCACCGTGTTAGCCAGGATGGTCTCGATCTCCTGACCTTGTGATCCGCCCTCCTTGGCCTCCCAAAGTGCTGGGATTACAGGCTTGAGCCACCGCGCCCGGCCGAAATGTAATATTTTTAAAATGCCAATTGGATAGCCATTTTTACAAGCTTTAACTTATGTCTGTAGGCATAATAATAGGTCTTACATACTTCACTATAGGGTTGTCGAAGATTAAGTGATTTGGTGTACATAAGGCTGTTATAAGAACAAATGATAAGCATTCAATAAATATGAACTTCCTGTATCATTATCATCATCATGATCATCACCACCATGTGATTATAGGGAACTAATTAGCAAGGTTATAACTACCCTCCCTTCCTTTCTCTAGGTCTATGCTGTGGTGGTGATTGCGTCTGTGGTGGGATTTTGCCTTTTGGTAATGCTGTTTCTGCTTAAGTTGGCAAGACACTCCAAGTTTGGCATGAAAGGTAAGAAGGGTTGTGTTTATTTAGCTTCTTATGTGGATCATTTTTGGCTTATGACTAATGCTAATTACCACTAAAGAAGGAAGCGGCTAGATTTATGATGATAAAGTTTTAAGGCTAAAAAAATAGCAACAAGACTTTGATACTACAAATCAAGACAGGACAAAATAATGTCGATTACTCAGCACTACCCACTTTTCCAAGACAACAGTTGTCCCAGAAGACAGAACTGGGTTCTTGATTATCAAGGGACTAATAAAGATATGACAAAGAAATAGTATTTGATGTTTCTTTTGCTCCAGAGAGGCAGGTGAGACACAGTGGCGATAGGATCATCTGGACACGTGTATTTTGTGCAGAAAGGTCTACTCTGCTGTACATTTGATTTCCAAATCTTCAGTGGTATGCTTTTGGTGTTGCTCCTGCTTTTCCAACTCATCATTCTTTGAAATTTAAACAACAGTGTTATGAAGCAAAATAAGAACAGCTATCGGCAGTACATGGAAGCTTCGTGAATGCATAGCTTTTTTTTTTTTTTTACTTTAAGCAGAAAAATTATCAGGGCTGGATTAAAAATTAGGCACTAATTGACCCAAAATAGATAACTTGTTGTTTTTAGAGGATCGAAAATTAATTTTACAGGGAAAACTTGTATAAATTTCTTGCTACATAAAAAAAAAATGCCTTGGAGCAGCGATTTAATGGTTTAAGTTTCAATGATTTAAAACCATTTGCTCTGAAGTTTAAACGTATGTATTGGATAATATGCTAGTGTTATATTTTGTGTGGTCTCCTATAGATAGACACTATTTAAAAGTGTCTAAATGGGAGTGCTGTGAGGAAGGTTTAGTGGTGTTTTATTTGCGTTGGAGAGTAGGTCAGGTGGATTTTCTTTATCCGCATGGTCTGTTAGAATTACGGGTAGTGTTGCTAATATTGCTATTTACTTGAAAGGGAATGTTTCAGCAGCAGTAAGTTGCCCAGCATACACTGACATCTGGGATGGAGCAGATCTATTTCTGGTGTTTCCTCTTTTCCCTTTGTTGGTGCCTGTGAAGATTTCGAAGCCAGAAATGAACAGGGAGGAGTGGTGGTAAACTGGGGCTTAAAATAACTCCAAAACCCTCATCCTGGTTCCTGCTTGGCCAGCTGATCCTTGATGTTTCCTCAGGGGGAGAAAGATCTGTCATTCTCCAATTATAAATAAGGCTTGGGAGAGGGACCACCCCACAGTGATTTTAATTCATCCTGTAGGGTGGTTAATTCATCCTGTAGGGTGGTTAATTCATCCTGTAGGGTGGTTTGGCACACACTTGACTGTGTGCCAAAAACTCCTGTAGAACTTGAGAAAACACAGATTCCTGGGCTACCCCCAGAGTTTCTGCTTTAGCAGGTCTAGTGTGCACCTGAGAAATGGCATTTCTAACAGTTTCTGGAGGATACTGATCCTGCTTGCCCTGGTTGTTGTGTTGTCTACACAACAGTGTAGAGAATCACTGTTCTCTACGGTAAACATGGGCCACCAGGCCTCCTTCAGAGTCTGACAAGGTGTTGCGAGAGACATCACAAACCAAACTTACCCACAGCTTTGCACACCTTTTGGAATCTCCATGTCTCGGCTGCATCCAGGCCCAGGCTCGGCAGCTGCTCTGTGCGTGCCGCTCCCTACCATGGCATTTGGTGGTTCTCGTGTTTATCAGGCGCTTTCCTTCCTTAGAGGCACTTGGACTGGATGTCTCTAAACATAGATTTCACTGGAGGCTACCAACTCCTAACAGTAGAGTTTCTGGTCTTGAAGGGTTTCATTTGAAAGATTTCATCCCATGAGCTTTTCGGAGAGAGGATATATCCAGGTGCTTCTGGGATCTCAGCAAAAGCTGAATGGGAATCTATGGAGCAAAATTTAGGAGCTTCTTCTCACCCTTGGTTTAGGAAAACCACTGGCAGAATTACCAGTAAATGGCAACCTACTCCTTATAATGTGGCAATGTAGGAGAAAAAATGTGGACATTTTCTTTCAGAGAAGAAAATTATGTTTCATATTGAGGCTCTAGCACTAAGGCTGAAACAGTATTTCATTTAGATAATTTGGGGTGATTACCACTAAAGCGTCTATGTTTTCTGAGTATAACCTGAGGGCATCCTTAATGAATTATAAGAAAGAGAGTGCTTAACCCTGCCACAGAGCCAGTAAATGGCTTCCTACAGCAGTAACTACTATACATGTTGTACGTTTTGTTCCCTCATTCCTACACAAAAATAAAATCATTTTTAGAAATTTTGTCTCCGATACTTTTTTTTTTTTAGAATAGCTTACTGTTCTATTTTAAGCTACGTGTCTATCTGGGGCATGATGTGAGCAAAAAGAGCCTGATCTAGGGTTACTGTTTTGCAAGTCATATGTCAAGTTGATAATCTTTGGGGATCTAGAAATTAAGTTATGGTTCGTGCATTCAGTACAGATGAAACCGTGTAAAACGTGGTATTTAAACATTAATGTGAGTCAGTGTATTTTAAATGCCATTAGAGCTGGGATTACCACTGAAAAACATATGTCTTAAAAAAGAGAAGACTATGTAAAAATACTATTATGCTTCCCAAAATAACCAGGCAATGTATTCGTTGTGGTTTCTTAGTAAGAACCGTATGAACTGTGTATAGCCTTGGCCAGGACTAGGCACCATGTAAGAGGCACATGTAGCTGCTATGCAGATGAACTATTCAGAATGTTATTCCTCCCTCTCTAAGCATCTTTGGGGAGGGTCTAAGCCCATCCTTATTCTCTTATGCTGGAGGCAGATGGAACAGGAGGCCAGTCCACCCAGAGGCGCTCACAACTTTTTGCCCATCCCTAGCAATGCACGGTTTATCTCGAGTGTTTGACTGTTTCAATCCATAATGGAAACCTCGATAATATAAACGACAGTTCAGTGCTGTTGATATGAAGGGCCCAGAGCAACAAACCCCAGAAACCTCTTGAGGTCACCACAATACAGCTGAATGCAGGGCAACACAAGCTTTATGGATTGACCTGAGATCCACCCCTTACACCTGCAAACATTATTTATGGTGCTGCTCCCATGGGGAGGTGATTTCTAAATTCCAAACTAGTGAGTGAAACTTGGATTTGTAAATACAGCCAGTGAGTTGTGGTGTTGTCTTTGAAGATGGTCTGCAGGTCTGTAAGCTTCATCAGGTTTTGTTCCTTGTTCTGTGGATTCATTGTAAATCAATTGCTGATGGTCCACTCCAGAAGAGGCAGCACAGACTTTGAGCTCCATGACAACAACTTTCATATTTGTGGTGTTCATCTTTATCTACTGCATGCTTAGCCCAGAGTTGGTGCTCAATACATATGAATGACAGAATGATCAGAGAAGGTTTTCAACTTTATCCACCTAAGTTTGGTAATTGGAAAACAGTTAGTATTTGGAGGATGGTTAAACTGTGAGTGGCTACAGAGAGAACCTGAGACTTTTCTAAGTTTTTAAAAGAGACAAAGTCCTACCTCTTTTTTTTTTTTTTTTTTTAATTTATTCCATATGAGTCATGGCCATAGACAAGGGATCAATTTGTCCAGGTTTTGTCTTAGAGTATGTAGGTTTTCACACACTGTTTTAAACAATCGTCCTTGTTTAAGTTTGGAGGATTCACTTTGACTTTTTATTTTGCATGTGAACGTCTTCAATTTCTCCCTTCCTACCTTTGAATGTATGGTTTTGGAATATGTTATTTTTTCAGTTCTGAAGTCGGCAAAAGTGCCAGATTGGGGATTATATCTTGCTGTAAACCTAGAATTTACATTTTATTCTTGCTTGATAGAGTTTAAGCTTCTTGCTGCTAGTGTCCAATAGGCTCCTGGCCCTGTTTCCATAAAGATGTCAAGGGACAGGATTTCTCCCAGTCAGTTTTTCCTTGTTCATTTCTGTGCCTTTACACTGTCCTATTGCTTTTTTGGTTGATATGTAGCTACCGTAATTGCAGAAGCCACAAATAATGCCCCTTTGTTAGTGTTGGCCACCTATGTAGGGATTATTCATACATATGTTTAATATGAATGTGTAAAATGTATACCAAATCTATGTAAATTGATGTCGGTATCAATATCCCTATATGAAAATGCATAATATTATCCCTCTTCTTCTAAGGCTGCCTCTGGTTTGTTTTAATTTTAGTTTTCACCGAAGTAGGGCTGAAAGAATTTTCCAGAACAGCTCCATTGCCAAAGGAATAGGCAACCATGCCTTTGAATGCTCTCCTTGTGTTGTTGTGTTTAGCTCTCGCTTTACTTCCTGGCTCTGTGTCTTCATTGAAGATGTAGGAGTGCATGTGAAGGGAAAATGGAAGCATTGAGGAGCGCCAGGGCTGCCAAGTCTTCAAAGGGTGCTCCACATTGGGAGCCCTGTCTGTGGCATTGATGGTGTACAGGGTTGCAAAAAATATACGGGAGCCAGCAGGGAGGAGGGAGCTTGGCATTCATCACCCCGCTGGAGGATAGTTTCAGCTATCGGTTTTGTGTTATTTACATTTCCTGATGAAAGTCCACATATGATATCTAATTCCTAAGTACTAATGCAGCCTGTGTCACTCGAGAGTGAAATCTCTAAAGGATCCTAAGAAATCTCTGTAGAAGAAACTAGAAGAGGAAGCTTTCTTCTCATTCAGTGTTAATAGCCTGCACAGATTTCCTCTGCAGCCTCTGATTCTTGTATGTAAACTGCCCTATCCACATTCATTTATGCTACTTAAGTGTTGGAGGTTTCCAACTAGTAAAGGCTGGAAAGCTACTCTGCCTGTGGATGCAGATCTGGGTTTTCCTAAGTCCAGACTCAAAGCCCACAGTTCAACTTTCCGCTCTTATAAATGATCTCTGAGTGTCTTTCAATAGCAACCAAAAATCTGCCTATTTAAAAATAGTCATAAACATAGTGGGGCCAAAGCTAAAGAGGTTGAAGGTTAAAGTCTTTTATATGAGCTGAAAACAATTCTGGGAAGTTTAAGAGGTTGAGTTTAACAGATATTTGGATCAACTTTTAAGAGGAAAAAATGTGACCAAAAGCCAGAAACACAGTTGTAGAAACATCTGTAAGAACAAACTGTTTTCCATATGCACCTCCTTCCTTCTTTTTTTAAAGAAAAATTCCATCGAAAAATTAGAATGGTAACAATTGAATGCATTCTTATCTTTCAAAATTTCAAGGGGTTTAGAAATATATAAGCATAAAAATGGCGGTTCCCATCACCTTCTTCTGCATGACCATTTCCACTCCTAGAAATAACTTTAACTGTATAAGGTGCACACAGTATGTAAACAATCAAATATATGGCTTCATTTTTGATTCCATAAGGAAATTATAATACCAGTCTGTCTGCATTTTTTGGGGGTAGCAATTTGCCTTGTGGATTTTTCTTTATCAGAACCTAGCTATCTACTGCATTCTATTTAATAGTATTTCCCAGTTGTCTAATATCAGGCTACTTGGATCTGAAACCTGGCTCTGCCTCTTATGAGCTATGTGACTTTGAGCAAGTATCTCATCCTCTCTTGCCTCGGTATTTCCATCTGTAACGGGACAATACTAATACCTAACCCACAGGGTTGTTATGAAGACAAACTAAGCTTATATATATAAACCACTTGGGAATGTTTCTGGCACTTAGTAATTGCTCTATTAATATGTAATGTTATTATTATTGATGAATTATGATTTATTTGACTTTTCTTCTTTTAATGGACATTTACATTTCTACCAAGTTTTCAGAAAATTATTTCAAATAATTTTCAAACAATATCTTCTGTATAAAGATAAATGCTTGGAAATGTATTGCTAGAAGGAAAGATAAATATGTTTAAATGTGGATAGATTACCTTGCGTAAATGCCTTTCCAATTTAGTCTCCCACTAACAGTATGTGAGGGTACCCTTTCATTTATTACTCTGATCTATACTGAATATTCAGTCTTTTGGCTATTTGAGTTTAAAAGATACTTTGATTAGTAACTAATTTAAGCATCTTTGTCGTGAAGAATAAGAGTAATGTTTATTTTTATTGTTGAGTTATAGATATACTTTGCCAATTATATATATATATACACATAGATATTTATTTATTCATGATATTTGTGGCTCATATTTTCTTCTAGTCTTTTGACTTTCTGATAGTGTCTTTTGGTAACCAAAGAGATTTACCTTTTTATAAAAGCAAATCTTTCCAGCTTTTCCATTTAAGTTGTGTCTTGCTTAGGAAGATCTTTCCTGCTCTAAGGTGGTAAACATATTTCTAAATATTTATTTCACTAGATTTTTACTCTGTGTATTTTTTAAACTTAGCCCTTTGGTCTTTTTGTAATTATTATTATTATTATTATTATTATTATTATTATTGAGATGGAGTTTTGCTCTTGTTGCCCAGGCTGGAGTGCAATGGCGTGATCTCATCTCACCACAACCTCTGCCTCCCGGGTTCAATCCCGAGTAGCTGGGATTACAGGCATGCACCACCATGCCTGGCTAATTTTGTATTTTTAGTAGAGACAGGGTTTCTCCATGTTGGTCAGGCTAGTCTTGAACTCCCGACCTCAGATGATCCACCTGTCTCGGCCCCCCAAAGTGCTTGGATTATAGGCATGAGCCACCTCACCTGGCTTTTTTTGTAATTATTTTATTAAAATTTGGTATGAAGTAGTTCTTTCTTTTTCAGAGACATATAGAATAAAGATATTTGAATAAATTCTGGTGTGACATTTTCGTGGAGATGAATAATAATATTTTAAATTTCTTGTATCAGAAAGCCACTAATAAAGCAAAAAGAAATTTTGAAAAACTCAGTGATTAACTCTTTCTTTGTAAAACAAGTAATGAACTTTGCCAGTTCTCTCTTATAACATGGGAATATAAACCACACAAAATAGTATCAGAGAAATAAGTTTTCACAGAAACCCTTTGTTAAACTACTCTCCTCCCAGCTTCAAATGGAGTTCAGAGTCTATCTCAGCACTCTCTTAAGAGGCAACAAAATTTGTCAGTACCAACCAAGTCCTCAGAAATTTCAGAAAAGACATTCAGTTGAAAGAGTCATTGAGTAAGGTAACAAAATGAAAATGAACCTAGAGAAAAGAATTAGCCCAAGTGTTCCTTTTCTGTTGTTTGGCAATGCTATAGAAAGCTTTTCCCGTGTGTTTGTGAGGTGAGGATCTACTTTTTAAAGTCTCTTACTTCTTTCCCTGCCAACATTTGGCTTCTGTCTATCTGAGAGCAGAAGATGCTTATTCTTTACAACATATTGAAAATGTGTGTCAGACTTCTAAGAATTGGTTAGAGTAGGCCAGACAGGAAGCAAAAGAATCAGCATCTCTGCCTTTAGCCTTGTAGGTGGATGCACTCTGCCTTTTAATTGCTGGTTTTACCTGGGCATTCCCACAACCCCAGCATGATGCATGTGAGAGCTCATGTTTGCCTGTAATGTAGAAAGTGCATGCAATATTGTTCAGGGACTTTCCATGCTACTATTTTCACTAAAGGTGAAAGATCCTTTAAAAAATTAGATTTTGTACTTCAAGGTCAGGAAATATTGTTACCACTTTTTTGGTCTTCTGTTAACCTTGAGAGGAATTTGCTTTGACCTCCTCATTTAGCTCATGGCCTGTTTCAAACAGGACTTGCAAAATCTGAAAATCTTTTGGTTTTCTTCTTCTTTTCCCCCTTCACTAATCTTTCACCTTTCATTGTTTTCCCTGTCATTTTGTCCTACATCTCTGTGCTTTCTAATTTTATATTTTTTCCTCTCTTGTTTTTCTTCCATCTCATTCCTAACATCTGATTTTGGTGGAAAAGCTTTTCAGAATTTATGAAGAAGACAGATAATAACTTGGCTTAAATTCCAACATATGCTTTGATTTTATCTTACTTTATTTTGGGCAAGAATACTAAATGACTATGGGAATACATTTAGCTCTAAATCAGCAGAATTGTCACGTGGCACTTCGGAAGACAGCCTGTTTGAATAATGCACATCCTTCGTGTTTGTAAGTTGTTAACTCTTGAGTCTTCAACCCAAGGAACATATAGGAAAGTAATACTGAAGATGTATGAATCAAACAAGCTTGGGTTTAAATCCCAGATCTCCCGCCTGCTGGCCATCATTTTGGGCAAATTATTAAACTCTAAATCTTAATTCCTCTTTGGTAAATTGAAGGAATAATACTCATCTCTTCAGGTGATTGTAAGAATTAAATCAGTGCTTAGTTTAGTATCTGACTCTTTATTTTTTTTATTTTTGTTTTTATTATACTTTAAGTTCTAGGGTACATGTGCCCAACGTGCAGGTTTGTTACATATGTATACATGTGCCATGTTGGTGTGCTGCACCCATTAACTCGACATTTACATTAGGTGTATCTCCTAAAGCTATCCCTCCCCACTACCCCCTCCCCCCTCCCCACAATAGGACCTGGTGTGTGATGTTCCTCTTCCTGTGTTCAAGTGATCTCATTGTTCAATTCCCACCTATGAGTGAGAACATGCGGTATTTGCTTTTCTGTTCTTGCAATAGTTTGCTGAGAATGATGATTTCCAGCTGCATCCATGTCCCTACAAAGGACATGAACTCATCCTTTTTTCTGGCTGCATAGTATTCCATGGTGCATATGTGCCACATTTTCTTAATCCAGTCTGTCACTGATGGACATTTGGGTTGATTCCAAGTCTTTGCTATTGTGAATAGTGCCGCAATAAACATACGTGTGCATGTGTCTTTATAGCAGCATGACTTATAATCCTTTGGGTATATCCCCAGTAATGGGATGGCTGGGTCAAATAGTATTTCTAGTTCTAGATCCCTGAGGAATTGCCACAGTTTTCCACAATGGTTGAACTAGTTTACAGTCCCACCAACAGTGTAAAAGTGTTCCTATTTGACTCTTTAAACTAATTCCCTAAGAGGTAGCTATTTTTCAGCTCATGTTTTAGTAATACATTATTAAAGAAAAGACTATAGGGTGATTCCCGTTGAATTCATATTGAATCTGGGCTGCAGGAAAATGTCACAAATGTAAACAGGGCATATTAGTGTTTCCAGGTTTATTAGTTGAGTCTATAGAAAAAAGTTGTAATTACAATGTGTCTCTACTTTATGGGTGTGTATCATGAATATAAATGTGCTGATACATGTGCTTCTTTTAAGCCCTTCAGCCCTTTAATAGACTATGTGAATTATTGCAAATTCTTAATTTTATTGTCCTCTGAAGAATTCATCACTTTAAATTGTTTTGGGGTTTATGAAAAACTTATTTCGTTGATTGATTGATTTGGTATGTAGGTTTTAGCAGTTTTTGGGGGGAGGAATATTTACTGAAGTAAAGAGGTGGAAAGGGCAGGAGTGGGAGGGGGTTGGGACCCCCCCAACACCCCCTAGCTTAGATCTAAAAGCACGACCTCATGGAAACTTCTAATGTCTTTCCCTTTTGTACAGAAGGGATTACAACTGCTAAAGTGATTTATTTAAAAAAGTAGGCTTTAATTCTGATGTATTTACAGCCTACTAGAAAGGAAAAGAGGGATTCTGGAGAAATTAAATTCTTCCTTATGCAATAGATTGTCATTTATATTATTATTATCATAGACCCTGCATTTTTTGTGAGAAAGCCAAGGCTTGGACAGGCTAATGGCAGTGGAAGACTTTTGTATTTATCAAAGCATCAGCAAAAGCAGAAAGACATTGGCCTTTTCTGTGATCATCTGGGATCTTTAGTGGCCGGAGGACAAAGAGAATGAGAGAGAGAATGAGCCAGTGAGCCAGTGACCTGATCTCCATTTCAACTCTTTAGGTCTTTTGTAAGACATTAATATCCTGGATAGAAGCAGAAGTGTCATCTCAGTCTTCAGTGACAGTATAAGGAAGGAAGGGGGAGATGACTTAAGAGGTGGAGGTGCTGTGGGGAGGGAGAATGTTGAGAATGAAGTGGTTTTTCTAGTTACAGTTGTGGTTGTCAACTTTAGAAGTCCTGGAAAGACTTGAGTATAGTCAACCACCCAACTGAGCTTTTCCTCACTTGCTTCCTGGATTGCCTGTAAATGAAAATTGCTTAAGGACCAGAAATACTATAATAGTACAGGACAGAGAATCATATGAAGCTCCCCTCCAGCTTTAATATCTACCACCCTGTTACAAAACCATTATGTACAATCACACACTCACTACAAAAGCCTGTCCTGCACTTCTGGTGAAATCCTTTATTATTTTGGTGTGTAATGATGTAATCTTTTTCTCTATTGTGGAGCCACAGTCTCCTTACTATTGACATATGAAATATTGCATCTGGGGTCAACACTAAATATCCCTGAGTATACCTTCAAATGTTGGTCATCTCAAGAAAATATTGCCTCTAACTTATCAATAGAAGGCATTTCTTATTTAGTCGGCATTCCCAGTGACTCTGTTTACTGTTAATTTGCAGGTAGCATGCATCTTGTCAGGGTGCTATGGTTTGGCTTTGTCCCCAACCGAATATCATCTTGAATTGCAGCTCCTATAATTCTCACGTGTCTTGAGAGGGACCTGATGGGAGGCAATTGAATCATGGGGGTGGGATGTTCCCATGCTGTTCTCTTGATAGTGAATAAGTCTCACTTGATCTGAGAGTTTTTTATAAAAGGCAGTTCCCCTACACAAGTTCTCTTTTGCTCTCTGTCATGTAAGAAATCTCTTTGCTCTTCCTTCATCTTCCACCACAATTGTGAGACCTCAGCCATCTGCAACTGTGAGTCCATTAAACCTCTTTCCTTTATAAACTACCCAGTCTTGGGTATGTCTTTATCAGCAACATCAGAACAGACTAATAAACAAGGGTACCTTTGACATTCCAGCTTGAGAGCAAAGAGAGGTAGCTCTGCCTTAGCCATCTCTTCCTTGAATGGTGTGGATATCAGGGAACAGCTCAACATGTGGGCTGTTTCTTGATCTTTTAAGTCAGACTTCATAGCATGGCTTTGTCATTTTGTTTGAAGTAAATCCTTGAAACGTTAGATGTTTCTGTATTAAAATGACATGCATTCCATAGCCCAGAAGAAATGATTTCTGTGTTATTTACTTGTAGCCTTTCCTCTATGAGTGTGGACAAGTGCAAGGTGATTTTAGAGGTAGATTTATGTGCATATTCTGTAATTGTTCATCCCTCACATTATATCTTTGTTTTCCTGTGATGTCATGGCAGAGGGTGGATTAATCAGTAAAATGTCTAGGATTGGATTGAGAATGAGCAGGCACCTATCTCAGGCACAATCTATGAGACATGTGACTTTATTTTTCTTCAGTTCAATAAAGTATATCCTTTTAACCCTTTTTGTACTGAGTAGCAGAAAATTAATCCCCTACCACTCTGGGTAATTTCCGACAATGGTGGGTAATCACAAAAAATTCAACACTTTCTCTGTCACTTCAGGTCTCTCACTTTCCTCTCCCTTATCCAGGTTGCATTTGCCTTTCTGGGAAACAGTGAAGAGTGTGCTGCAAGGTCAATAAAGTGCCACAGTGTGGGGAGGGGACATACGCATGGTCTTGGTGGTAATTTCTGTATGCTGGTGGCTGTCCATCTTCCCAGGTGTCCTTGGCCACCACTCTGTTCAAGTCACAGGTATACAATCTTGTGTTCCTAACCACGTTCTGCCACCTTCACATATGTCTCCTCAAGGGTGTCTTTGCAGCTTTGGGGACATGAAAAACACTGAGACTTGCCCTGCTGTCTCTGCGTAGACATACTATGCAGCTTCCCCTATTTTATTACTCTCGTGCCATTACAGGCTTGGGATTGCTCTGACTTCTGGACAGCTTCTCTGGTCTTCCAAGAAAGGGGTCCTCAGGATTCTTCTTTTTGAAACTCTAAATCTGAGTCAGGGCTCTGTGCTTCCTTAACCCTCATACTTGACCTGGGAACAGGTTATAGACTCTTCCTGCCTGTATCTAACCTTTTTTTCTTCTCACCGACTCTCTTCCTATTTCCTGTGGGTACAGGAAGAACATGAAAAACTATTTTTTCTGATTTCATCTTCTTCCAAATACTTTTCATCATACATGTGGATCTTGTTTTTTTTTTCTCCAGCTTTTTACTATAAAACTGTCAATATGAATAAAAGTTGAAAGAATACTAACAATGAATATTCATACACTCAACACCTAGATTCAAACTCTGCTTAACATCTTGTTATTGCAAAATAAATTGACAGTATCATGTTCCTTCATTCCTAAATTCTCCAGCATATTTTTCCTAAAACTGAGGACACGATTTTCCTAAAACCACAGCCACAATACCTTCATCATTGTGCTCAAGGAAATTAAGATAACCCTGTGATAACAGATATTACCTAGACTATCTTCAAATTTCCCCAGTGATTTAAAAATGCCTTTTATGGTTACTTATATATCAAACCAAGATCAACTAAAAGTTCATGTGTTGCATTTTTTCATTGAGTTTCTTTGGTCCCTTGCATTCTAGAACATGGCTTCTTTTTCTCCCTGCCTTACACTGGCTCTTTGAAGAGACTAGGCAGTTGTCTTGTAGAATGTCCCTCATTCTGTCTCTGTGTGATTGTTTTCTTTGGTATTCTTCAACTTGCCATTTATCCTCTGTATTTCCTATAAACTGGAACTCATTTCTAAAGGTTTGGTCAGATTCAGGTGAGAGGTTTTGGGAAGAAAGCATCACAGAAGATGATGTGCACTTCACCTGTGTCACGTCTGGAATCACATTGTGTCGGGTTGTTACAGTATCAGTGGAAGCTGGATCACCTTTTGAAGATGGTGACCACCAGATCTGTTTTTTATAAATACAAGTTTTTCCCTTTGGAATTCATAGATGATTTGTAGGTGATAATTTGACATCTAGCAAATATCCTCTCCTCCGAAAACTTGAACGTACTGGGCTTAGCATACTTTCCTAAAAGCTACTTAATTTCTAAGGGTTGCAGAAGTGTTTTTCTAATCCAATCATTTCTTCTGTTCTTATTTCATTAATTTTTTTTTTTTAAAGGAGAGCTTTCTGGCCTTGGCCAAGAATTTCAGCTCCTTCATTGCAGTTCTGTCTTGATGACTCTTCCTTGAGGCAATGATTGGATGCTTAGGATCCAACCGCCTACACTGGGGAAGGTCATAGGATTACAGAAAAAAGTTACAGTTAATAGGGTCACTATATCAAAAATATTATTTTATTTTAAGAGTATAGTTGGTGGGAATACAAATTAGTACAGCCACTAAGGAGAACAGTTTGGAAGTTCTTCAAAAAACTAAAAATTGAGCTACTGTGTGATCCAGCAATCCTACTGCTGGGTATATACCCAAAAGAAAAGAAATCAGTATATGGAAGAGCTATACACACTCCTATGTTTGTTGCAGCACTGTTCACAATAGCTAAGATTTGAAAGCAACTTGTGTCCATCAACAGATGAATGGATAAAGAAATTGTGGTGCTTGTACACAATAGAGTATTACTCAGTCATAAAAAGGAATGAGATTCAACCATTTGCACCAACATGGATGGAACTGGAGGTCATTACGTTAAGTTAAATAAGTCAGGCACAGAAAGACAAACATCACATTTTCTCACTTATTTATAGAGTATAAAAGCCAAAACAATTGAACTCATGGACCCAGAGAGTAGAAGGATGGTGACCAGAGGCTGGGAAGGGTAGTGAGGGATGCGGAGGACGTGAGAATGGTTAATGAGCACAAAAACACCAGAAAGAATGAGGAAGACCTACTATCTGATTGCACAACGGGGTGACTGTAGTCAATAATAACCGTACATTTTAAAATAATTTAAAGAGTGTAATCAGATTGTTTGCAACTCAATGGATACATGCTTGAGGAGATAAATACCCCATTCTTCATGATGTGCTTATTTCACATTGCATGCCTGTATCAAAACATCTCATGTACCCCATAAATATGTACACCCACTATATACCCACAAAAATTAAAAAATAAATCAATAAAAAAGAGTATAATGAGCCTAAATGCTTTCAGGATTCCCTTTTGCATTTTGTGGCTGGTGGTAGCATCAAAGACAGTGAGAGCTGGCAGCAGCTGAGAAATCACTTGCAGCCTTTATTATTTATTTATTTATTTAGTTAGTTATTTATTTTCATTGTACTTTAAATTCTTTTTTTTTTTTTTTTTTTTTTTTTTTTTGAGACGGAGTCTCGCTCTGTTGCCCAGGCTGGAGTGCAGTGGCGCAATCTCGGCTCACTGCAAGCTCCATCTCCCGGGTTCCCGCCATTCTCCTGCCTCAGCCTCCCGAGTAGCTGGGACTACAGGCGCCCGCCACCACGCCCGGCTAGTTTTTTGTATTTTTAGTAGAGACGGGGTTTCACAGTGTTAGCCAGGATGGTCTCGATCTCCTGACCTCGTGATCCGCCCGTCTCGGCCTCCCAAAGTGCTGGGATTACAGGCTTGAGCCACCGCGCCCGGCCTGTACTTTAAATTCTAGGGTACATGTGTACAACGTGCAGGTTTAGTACATACATATACATGTGCCGTGTTGGTGTGCTGCACTCATTAACTCATCATTTATATTAGGTATATCTCCTAATGCTATCCCTCCCCCCTTCCCCCCACCCTGTGACATGCCCCAGTGTGTGATGTTCCCCTTCCTGTGTCCAAGTATGCTCTTTCAATTCCCACCTATGAGTGAGAACATGTGGTGTTTGGTTTTCTGTCCTTGCGATAGTTTGCAGACTTTATTTTATAGATGAGGACTGTGGGCCCAGAGAACTTGAGCGACTTGCCTGAGGGTTGCCTCGTTTGTGGCCGATCCAGGGGCAGAAACCAGGCCTCATGACTCCAGCTTCAGTGTTTTCTGCTGTGAAACTAAGACCTGTTGTAAGAAGACTCCACAATATAACTTATTTCCGTGCCATGTTCACTACTGGGCTGTGTCATACGTGACTAGTATTGTCTTGCCCCTGGATAATGCTGTGCTTCTCAAAGCTGGGGACACGTAAGATCTGCGGTAACAAGAGAGTTTTAGAAGGTACTCAGGGACTAACATTTTAAATTTTGATAATTCTGTTATCTATTTATTATAGTGTTCATTAGAAAAAATATACCTATTACATCATACTCATGGTTTCATCATATTATTATTTAGGATGAGACTGTTAATATAATAGAAAAAATTTAAAAATATGGTTTAAACAATTTCATTTCAACTTAAATTTTACAAGACTCTTGGGTAGGACTACGTAGTGCACTGCAAATTTAAAACTCAACAGAACAAGGTTTCCACCTCATGGAGTTTATTAAAGTTTACGGGAGGGGAGAGATAAAAACAGAGAAAGAAATATAGAGAAATCTACAGGTGATGGCAAATGCTGTGACTGAAAGTGAAGCAGGGCAAGAGGGCTTTGCTGTGTTTAAATAGTTAAGAAAAGCTGCTCTGCTACGATGACACTAGGGCCAAGAGCGAGAGAAAATGAGGGAGGGAGGGAGCTGATATCCCAGGGAGGAGTGATCTAGACAGAGGAAGAGTAGGTGCAAGACTAAGGTGGCCAGAGCAGAGTGGGGGCCTGGGGAGGAGAGCAGAGAGGGACGGAAATGCAGTTCACTGAGGGACTAGCAGCATTTAGGAGTGCTGTTGTTGTTGTTGTTATTTTGCTTTTTAAATCAGAGTGAGGAGTACTTGTCTTATCCAAGGTACTTGGATAAGACAGAAATTGTGACAGTGTATTGAAAGAGATTAAATGTTGGCAGCACTGATGTAATAATGTATTAAATTAATTTCTGATACTGAAGCATGACTGAGGGGAAAGATATCTCATGGGGGGAGAGTTCATCATACAAGAGTATGGAGGAAACTTCACTTCAGGGTCCTGATCAGCTTCATTTTGAGAGGAGAACTCACCCCTCAACACACATACACATACTCAACACACAAGCACACACACATAAAGCACACACATTCAACACACACATACAAACAACATACACACACTCAGTGCACACAAAACACACACATTCAACACACTTTTAATACATGCATTCAACACACACATACATACATAACATGCACATTCACCACATACAACACACATACACACAAAACATAAAAAACACACATTCAACACACACATTTTTAAAACACACATTCAACACACGCATACACACAAGACACACACATATTCAATATACAGAAAACACATGCACTCATCCCAGAATGATGGTTTGAGGTTTCTAGGGGTCTGCGGTTCCCCTGGGCCATAGTGTGCACTCCTGGCATGTTGTAATTGTTACCCATCACGTGACCATGGCCACTTGAGACTAGACAGGGGTAGGACCCAGACTTTGAATTGTGTGTTGACTTTTTCTTGAAATTCGTCTCATCTTCAGCCTGATTCCTTTTATACAGTCCAATCTACTCTAAGACCTGGGATATTATATCATTAATTGCAAGGCTAATATAATTTGAGTAAAATTTTCTCTTTTTGAGATCTTAGTTGCTATTGGGAGAAAAACGACACTGAAAGCTCAGCTGATGCATTTTCAGAGTGAACAAAGACATTGTGGGAATTCTATTTTCCCTCCTCACAATGGTTAAACATTAAATAGAACCCATCCATGCTCGGTGCATAGCATTCCTTTTGGCTGGAAAGATAAGGATAAAACTAAGGTTTTAAGACTGAAGATTTTTGAGGCCATGTATTTCCAGAGAGAAAGAGAGCACTTGGTGTTTCTGCTTACTGTCCTGCTGAAAAATTATTAATAGCACTTTCCCATCTTTGTCTGAATTAATCTTTCTTGAATCAACATTGGTGATGGTGATAGTGGAGATCTAATTACCCAAATCTCCTTATATATGGTTTTCTATCTCATACATTTAGCCTAGGAATGACTGAGTGTCACAATGCTTCATTCCCACCCCCCCCCCCCCCCCCTTAATCTCTCTGTATTTTGGAAAATAGTTGATTGGCTGTCACCTTTTGGGATCGTCTATCTTCTTCCCGCATATTTCCCCATACTATGTCTCTCTCTCCTCTGGTCCTGCATGGTGTGAAACAGTGTCTTCTATCTGTTTTCCCCCAAAGATCGGGGAATTCGATTCTTCTTAATTCTTCATTACTGTCGTGTAGTTCTTTCTCTTTACAAATTGCTCAATAGTACATATTTACCCTAGTCTGATTTATTACCCATCACCTAATATGCTTATGGGCTAGCAAACTCAGAGACACTAACTTAGATATTACCAGAAAGCCAGCATATTTGAAAAGATGGATCTGCTGTGTACGGACTTGCATAATGGAAACCTAAGAATGGAAAATAAGGGCCATAGTGTGGGATAATCCCATTCATTGGCATGGGCTCTCGAAAATCAACAATATTAATTTTGCTTTGATTTCTCAGTTCTCTCTCTAGCCAGAATCTTACACTACAGAACAGATTCTTAACAATTTCAGCGATTTTCAATTACAAAACAATGCAAGGAAAAGCAGAAAAGAAGTCTAATCAGATTCAGAATTTTCAGAATTCAAATATGCCAAGTGTAGGAGACGCCAAGTCTAAGTAGCTTCGTTCGATCATTTTAGCACTGATTGTAGCAAATGTTTCACCTTAAAATGATAGTTCATTGTAGATATTTTGTAACTGTAGTAATTGTTGAGAATTTTGTTTGTGGAAGACACTCAGTCATTCCTAGGCTAAATCCTCTCCCCTTGCCAAACCCCTCCCTCCACAGGTATTTCTTATTCATCTTGAGCTACTGCAGTGTCCTCAGAATCCCTGAGATGGAAAACATTCACTGACCCTTGGTGGCAGGCATTGTAGTTACTCATTATTCACTTATTTAAAAATGGACATCATATCTAGGTGTAAAAACTTGAGATGTCCATTAATCATCAATACAATCTCTCTGTTGGGACCCCCAGAAATTCATCATGACTTTTGTTTTGATATATCTGGTTATACAGTGTTTGTAGGTGTCAAAGAAAACCAGAGCTCAGGACTATTGCAATATGGGAAAATAGAGCTCAGTATAGAACTGGGCTCAACTCTGCATACAGCATGGGCATGTGGGAATTCATAGCCAAGAAGCAGGATGGATGTCAGTGGATGGGAAATTACTGAGAGGAAACATCAGGGGTAAGGGGGGATCCTGGCTAAACCAATGTAACAGGACTGGTGCTGAGGACAGGCCTGGGTGATAGACATCCCCTGCGGGACAGTAGAGGATGAGGAACCTGATTAGATGTGGAGGACAATCAGATATGGAAGATTTTGACTTAACCAACTTAGCAGGATTCTTACCAAAATTCTTACGAACATGAAAGTCCAAAATTCTTACGAACATGAGAAAGAGTTCAGGAGAACCCGAGTAGAGATTGATCAAGGAGCGGATCTTTGTCATAGGGTGTACTCTGCTCTTTCAGCTCCAGTCTTCCAGATGTGCTGATGGCACTGCCTTAAATTATATATGGTCAAATTATAAACATTATTGAAAAAAATTTAAAAGGCAGTGTATGGAACTACTTACTACCCTAACAGATTAGTTGCATGTGTTACTTAAAAATTATTCTGATATTTCACATTTCTATAATCATTCATAATAGTATATTAGTTAATTCTGAAATGATCTTATGACCCAATCTACCTACCCAATTGGCTGTCTCCATTGAGTCCTTGAATGATCACCTAAAGTCAAGCTAGATGTTCTTTTTATAGATAAGGATGTAGAGACATAAGAAATTCTATTTTTTAAATGACAAGAATTTATTTGAATAAGGCAGAGTCTTGAATCTCTGTACTATAGATCTGTGTTAACCAAATGCATAGATGATACAATTCAATTCAAACAGCATCCCAGCATCTCGGAGTGGTGTGGTTGGTTAAATGAATATGGACGTATGAAAGAACTAATGAGTTTTTGCTGCCAGTGTTTCTCTTGGTATTTAAGGAGTTAGCCAGTGCTCTTTCCCACTGCTTCAGTCTGAGCGGGGTCTGTGCCCTCTATTAGGGACTGGCACAACGTTCTTTAGCAGAAAACCTCAACAATAGTGGGTTGAAGAGCTCATTTTTGAAGCCTGAAGGCAAACCTTCAAAATTGAATTTTATACTCTCAGGAAGTATTGATTGCAAACTTAGTTCTTTATAAATCACCAAAGGGAAAAATGACTTGATTTACAGTTAAATGCGTATCATTTGGTGATGAGCAAACTCCTATGAGCTAAAGGAAGAGGTGACACAGACACGTTTCCACAGCATTTTCTTGATTCATATTGCAGCTGTCGTCAGTGCTCTCCTCGGGCAACCTCAGACTCCCTTTATGGGTCTTGTGTGCTCTCTCTGGCTTCTGCATATGTTTGCTTCTGAGGGTCAGCACCTGGAACCTTGTTCAGAGGACCAGACTATAGCTAGTGGAGCTCTGCCCCATCCCTGGCATGCGCATGTGCATGAGGACACACACACACACACACACACACACACGCACGCACGCAGCTGAAAGCAGCTAGGAGTTAAGTGCCCTCCACTCCCTTCCCTCAACCCTTTGCCAGGCTTTGCTGATGAGTGGTGAAGGAGTATGAAAGGTCACCCTCTTGTCTTAAGTCTGGGCATACTCTGTGGTATAATTTACAAGTTCTCTGCAGGATCTGTGGTATAATTTACACACCACAGCTCTCTGTAGAATCAGGCTGAGGCTGAGATTTCACCTGAAGTTGCAACCTTGCTTGGCTTCTTCCTTCCCTTCTTGTTCCCCTCTCCTGGGAGCCCCTCCTTAATAAATCACTTGCCATGAACACCCCACTCTGGGTCTACTTCTGAGGAACTGGCCAAAGACAGTGTTGGAACACTAAGAAATTTAATATGTTATTTGATGCCTTTTATCAGCATCTTTAAAACTATTTCTGTCTCTCATTTGCTAATTTGGACTTTATATGTGCAAGTGAGGGAATCTTAAAAGTTAATTTAAAAATGAATTGAGGTATACATTATAGTTACCATTTATTGAAAGGGCCATTGTGGGCCAGGTCCTTGACGTATTTTTTCCACTTTTCATAATAATCTTGCTTTTTAAGGATGACTTAATTGAAGTCCAGAGAAATGTATTAATGTGCCCAAGTCACAGAGCTAGTAATTGGTAGAACTACAATACAAGCCCAGATCTTCTGGTGTTAATGTGTTAGCTCTTCCAACCTCCCTGCTAACTTCCCTTTCCCCCCGGGTATTAAAACTTCTATTTCTAGAGCTATCAAGCAGGCATTCTGACATCAAAGTTTATGACTTACTAAAATGAAAGGAGACTGTCTCTTTAGGAAGAGATAAAATACATTATAAAATGCCAGACTTAATTTCCCAGAATGGGAGTGATTGAAAATGATTTCTAATAAGAGCTTGAGTCGTGTCACTTTGTTGTATACAGAGAGACTTTTGTGCAATGTTTGACAGAATCTGGGCGGTTCATAGAAACACAAAATTATTTGGCAGGTGACAACAGGACAGGGCATTAGCAATATGATTTGGGAGCAGGAGATGGAAATTTCTTTTGTGGCTCTCCCTTTGAGGTGGTCACGCTCGGTCCTGTGACTATAGTGTACCACAGTGCTGTTTAAAAAATAACTTCCTCAGCCCTGAAATGGACCACAGTGTCCTGAAAGCCCTAACTCATCACATAGGAGTTATCAGTCCACTGCAGAGAGATTCTTTAAGAAAATGAAGGGATAATGGCAATGATGGCATGGCCATCGAGATGGACTTCCTTCTAATGTCTGTATTGGGACCTGATTGAATTATTCACTGCTGACACAAGCCCTCTACACAAGTTAAAAATTCAGCAAAATTACACAAAAGCCACCCTAGAGACCTTGAAAGTTTCTGTATGGTGAAGTCATCAGCATTTATCGCAGATTGTACCTAGCCTCTCTTTCTGGAATGTTCTTCCTCCATCTGTCTGCCTGGTTTTTTCTTACTTGGCTTTTTAAGATGAAGCTCAGGTGTCACTTCCTTCAGCAATGCTTCTCTGATGCCCACAATATGGACAAAGTCCCTTTTCAGTAGATTTGTATGACTGTGTGTAATCGTCTAGAAAAACAATGCTTATCATATTGAAAGAATATGTTTTCCTGTTAATCTTCCCACTAACCATCTGAGCGCCATTTGGAGGTATCGTTTAAGAGGTGAGGCATTGTAATGGAAGAGAATTGGGAAGTTATCCTTCTGAAATAGTAAAGAGTATAATGAAGGAATCTATTATTTTATTTTTATTGTATTTTTGCCTTTGAGGCAAGATAGAGTAGCGGAAGGAGCAGGGATTGAGGTTTTACTCCAGGTTTTGCTGTGTTCTTTTTCTGTGACTCAACCTCTCTAAATTTTATTTTCTTTCACTGTGAAGTCACATGCCAGCGCCAAAGTTAGGGAAGATTTCTGAGAATGGTCTAAAGGTTAATAAGATACTGCCCAGCAAATATTTGGTGTTCCATAAAGTTTCTTTTTCTTTCTTTTTTTTTATTTTTGAGACAGAATCTCGCTCTGTCACCTAGGCTAGAGTGCAGTGGCGCGATCTCGGCTCACTGCATTCTCTGCCTCCCAGGTTCACGCCATTCTGCTGCCTCAGCCTCCCAAGTAGCTGGGACTACAGGTGCCCGCCACCATGCCCAGCTAACTTTTTGTATTTTTAGTAGAGTCGGGGTTTCACCATGTTAGCCAGGATGGTCTCCATCTCCTGACCTCATCATCTGCCTGCCTCGGCCTCCTAAAGTGCTGGAATTATAGGCGTGAGCCACCGCGCCCAGCCCATAAAGTTTCATAAAGCATACCTCAGATGGATAATGATGGGGAAACAGGTTTGTTCACAGTAGACATGCATCCATTTATTTGTTCTCCCCATACACTTTTTTTTGAGACAGAGTCTCATTCTGTCATCACCCAGGCTGGACTGCAGTGGCAGGATCTCAGCTCATTGAAACCTCTGCCTTCTGGGTTCAAGCAATTTTCGTGCCTTGGCCTTCTGATGTAGCTGGGATTACAGGCATGTGCCACCATGCCTGTCTAATTTTTGTTAATTTTAGTAGAGACAGGGTTTCACCATGTTGGCCAGGCTGGTTTCAAACTTCTGGCCTTAAGCAATCTGCCCACCTTGGCCTCCCAAGGTGCCAAAAACATTTTACTGAGCATGTATAATATGCCAGGCACAGGGAGTCTACATGTGTACATCATTCCTGTGCAACGTACCTCTAGAAGTTTATAGTCTAGAGGAGGCCTGACATCCCAGCAGCTTCTGTGGTGGATAAGGTAAGAAGCCCCACAAAAGAGGGGGATGATTCATTGTCTACAGAAATCAGGGAGTTCTTCACAGCAGAGTCCACCCTCCAGTGGTGTCTGAAAGGATGAGTAAGAGATCTCTGCATAGATGAGATGGAGAAGGAGGCGGTGTTACCTACTGAGGCATGAAGGCTCTTGTTGGGGTGGCGTGGATATTGATGGAGTGTAAGATATGAGAGAACAGTGGCAGGGATGATGATGGAGAGATAGACAAGGGTCAAGGTGCATCAAGGTGCAAAGGGCCTTTGTGCCCTGCTGTGGGATTTGGAGTTGATCCTGCAGGCACAGCAGAGCCACTGAATTTAGGGATTGATAAAGAAATAGTTAAATTGAGAGTGCTAGAATGTCTAAATGTGAAGAGTGATCATGTTTATATAGATTTCTTAGATACTGCCAAGCCTTTTTTTAACTTTCTTGATTTGGTATTAAAGTTGGAAGTGATTAGTAAAGTGATAACATTACTAATTTTTAAAACATTCTGGTCTCCTGGCCTTCACATTGTTTTATTGGACGATAAATCCTTTCATGGACGTGCTTATTAAATGGCTAATGTGGAATCCATTCATTCCTTCAACAACTATTTATTGAGAGCCTGCTCTGGACTGTTATAGACTCTGGGAGGACGGATAGAGTCCCTACCTGGTGGAGCCTCCATTGCCATGGGGCAGATGGCGAGACTAATAAATATATAAGGGCTATAGAAATTATGGCATGGGAAGAACACAGCAGTGATGGAGGGGTGAGGGGAGTCCTCCATTAAGGAAGTGCTCTCTCTGCCTGACTACGATGAGGACAGATTAGTGTGGGGTTCCCTGTTTAGGAAGTTTTAAATCTTACTGTTTTTCCATTGCTGATTTTAATGTTCTTGGAGTTTAGTGAGTAGAAGGTTCTCCTCTCTTCTCCCTCTCTCTCTCTCTCTCTCTCACACACACACAATGGCAAAATGAAAACTATATTTATCACCACTTAGGGGGCATATCCGAAGTCCACTGTCGGGAAAGAAATTTTCTACCTTGCAAATATATCTTTGCTGGGATTTCTGCAGAAGGTTTTAATAGCCAGTTTCTAGTCTAGAAATCACATAATTGGATTTGAGAATAAAAGCATCTTTTTTCTCCTTTACTTCAAAAAGAGCACTTAGCACTCTTTCTCTTTTTTGTTGAGTCCCTACTCTGTGGTTGGTTTTGTGCTAAGTGCTTTATGCATACAATCTCTCAACTCCTCAACATGTCTCTGTGAGATATGCATCATCATCTTCATTTTGTAACCGAGGACATTGAGACTCAAGGAGATTGTGCTAACCTTCCAAGGTTTGTGGCTCCTAAAGTGAAGTCTACCTCAGGACAGTCATGTCCTAACTACTGTGCCTTCCTGCCCTCCCCTGTGGCCTGGTTTCATTTCTTCCTTTGTTTATTCTCCTGTGACCCTCTCTGTCTCAATATTTTCTTTCTCTCGCTCATTCATTTGGCAAATGTCGTCTATTGAGATGGCTAACATACCCAGACTGCTGGGCAGTCACTGGGGGGGATATTCAGGCTTGAATGGAGGGGACTGGACCCATACTGAGTTCTGAAACATGGACAAAGTCAGAAATGAGGGCCAATGGCCTTGTCTCCAAGAGTGATTTTCAGTGAGATGGATGCTGCCCCAGCCAGTTTTCAAGGGACACAGATTAACATTACTTCTGAATCTCAACAGATAGGATGGGGAGGGCTCTCCATACCTGGCACTTCATGCACTTTGTCTCGCTTAGTTTCTTCCATGGAAACGTTTGGTAGATGTCATTAACCCTTTCTGCACATAAACAAACTGGAGACTCAGAGAGGTTACATGACTTGCCCAAGGCCGCAAGGCTGTTTCAGGTGGAACTGATTTCAACACACAGCTCACTTCCAGAATCCAAAATCCTAGTGCTGGAGCTGTCATTCTAAGTGGATCCCTTAGAACACTAGTGCTGGGGGAAGGCTGGTTTCTGCAGTCCAGTGTAGCAAATGGAGCTTTCCATAGCCCCTCTTGGAGAAACACATTCTGCGTCAGCATGTTATAGGGTCCATAGAAACCTTTTAATTCTATTTAATTCAGATTCCCAAAGCGCATTTAACCACAGAAACCTTTTCAAAAGAAGTGGTCACTAACATAATGAGAAACTAGCGCATGGAATACTGAAATACACCTTACTGTCTCCCCAGTTGTTATTTTGATAGAGAGAGAATGAAGAGAGAGAGATAGGGAAGGAAAAAAGAAGACAAAAAGAAAAGAAAGAGACAGTGGTGGAAGAAAAAGGGATACAGGAGGTACTCAAATGTTTCACAGTAAAATTCAAAAATACCTTGGCAGTCTTTCTTTTATTTCTGAGCCTTCTTTCTTGTGCTTTTCAAATTAGTACACAAATGTTTCCCTAAGTATATAAAATGAGATAGAAAGATTAATCTCTTCGGCTGACGACAGTCTTAAATAATGGTCCGTGAGGCTGAGAGAGGCTGTCTGTGCAGATGACCAAGCCCGAACACCAAGATGTGGGAGCTGAGAGGTGGCATAGGGCCTGGGCCTAGAGGCATCTGCTCCTCCCGCCCATTGCCCAGAGAGAATTGAATCTGCTTTCCTTGGCTCCCACAGCAAGGAGGTGACAGAGCGGGGACAACTCCAGCCTCTTGACTCCCAGCCCAGTGTGTTTTTCCCTGCAGCACATTTTTTTTTTTTCAGAGTCAGTCTTATGCTCACATATTATTTTCCCTGTTATGCTTAGCCCATCAGCATTTGCTTAGCCAGAGATATTGCCAGCAACATAAACCATACAGATTGTAATTTGCCTGGTTTATTGCTTGCTACAGTCCACAGACTCTTGGCATAATCTAGGATGGGCTTCTCCTGCATGTTTCTTTTGCTCCTGGTTCTTTGAATAGAATGTGTATATAATTTGGAATCGAGAAAAATTTATAATCAATATTGATATTTTCCTCTTATAAGTATGCATATATTCCTAATCAGATATTTAGATGAACTTCTTGGGTTGTTATGGATATTTTTATTAAACATTTTATAATTTATGCAGATATAAGAGTGACAATATGTATACAATTTATATTTAGTTGCTGTTAGACCCTTGCTGTCAAAATGTGGTCCTTGGACCAATATCACTTAGGAACTTTTTCAAAATACAGATCTGGGGCCTCATCCTAGACCTACTGAATTCAAATCTGAATTTTAATGAAACTCCCAGGGGATTTATATGCTCTTTAACATTTGAAAAGCCCTGACCTAGAGTACACAAAAAACGTTAAGACCGGTCATCATTTTGTTCATGCCCATTTTTCCCAGTTGCACATTTATATCTTTGATAGAGTACAACAGCTCTGCAGTTTCCATCTTAGTAACCTCATTGTGGGCTGTTTTCTACATTATTGCCTAAGAGAGTATCTGTGAAGCATCTCTGAGGGACACAGTTGGTACCTGTCTATCCAACTAGGCAGATAGGTAGATAGAGAGATAGATATAGATATAAATATAAATAGAGATAGAGACTGTTTAAAAGCTTTATTATTTATTTATTTTTTTATTTATTTTCTTTTGAGACAGAGTGTCACTCTATTGCCCAGGCTGGAGTGCGGCAGCCTGATCTCGTCTCACTGCAACCTCTGCCTCCCAGGTTCAAGTGATTCTTATGCCTCAGCCTCCTGAGTAGCTGAGATTACAGGCGTGTGCCACCACACCCAGCTAATTTTTGTACTTTTAGTAGAGATGGGGTTTCACCATGTTGGCCAGACTGGTGTCGAACTCCTGGCCTCAAGTGATCCACCCACCTTGGCTTCCCAATGTCCTGGGATTACAGGCATGAGCCACCATGCCTGGCCTGTTTTTTAAAAGCTTTATTAAGAACTACAAAAGGTCTAAGATCTTACCCTACTTTCAAGCTAACAAGTTAGCCTGCCATGATTTCATCGATGATGGCAGAAGATTTTGGGGGTAGGAGAAAAAGGACTCTATTACTTTTACACAGCATGTAGCATGAACAGCGTATTTGTGTCAATTCTCTCTCCCAAAACCCCTTGAGTGTGAGTCAGGTGGGACTCGATGGATGCCTACACTTTATCTGGATTGTGTTATAGGAGAGGAACCCTGAATTTAGGCAATCTGAATCTTTTGAATTTTATTGGACAGTAACTATGCCTGCTCTTTGTTTTGGAGACACTCTATTTTGGAGGGCTGTTCACTATACAAACATCTTTGAAAAGGTAATCCAAAACAAAAGGCAGTCACTACCTTTCTTTGTGAGATATACGGAAGTGCTAAAGAGAACTCTCTCCTCCTAATAGGTATTAGAACATCTTTATCATTGGGTTTCAGGACCAATAAGTATTTTTGGGGGGCCATGGAAGATATATTTCCTAATCCCTAGACTGTACTCATGGTTGTTTCTATCCGGAATTTTAAGGGGAAATTTCCAGTCTGGGCATTCAGGTAAGCCCCTTACAGGAAACGAGAAGTTATAGAAAGGAAGCAAGTGGGGTTGTACGTCGTAAATAGTAGAGTCACTGGTAGCTCTTCCTAGTGTTGGTTGTCCCATTTTAGTACAGAACCTGCTCTTATTCTCAAGATGAGTGATGTGACGCCTTTCAGAGAGCTCTGGAGAAACTGATGTTTACAAGATTGGAAAATAGTAGTAGGAAGAAAAGCAGAGATAAATTGGGGTTAATAATAATTTTCTAATACAGTAGTCTTGTTGGCCCTAAATGGGTTTTCATGCAAAGCAGTTTATTTCCCTTTGCTCTGGGTGTCCACGTAGAGGCTAAAACTTTCAGAAATATTGTACAACAGATTTCTTCCTTGACTAGCAGAGTTTTTCTCAGCTCTCAAAGAATAAGAGAGTTTGGAGAAGGAAAAACTGGAATAGTTTTACAAAGCATATGACAATGATATGCTGAAAAATGTTCAGTAACTAGTACTCAAGGATAGAGTGGAGTTGGGGTCCTAATTTGTAATGTTTGCTGATTCCCACAGTGTAAACATTCCCACCATGGCTGATCTTAAGCTACCAACGCAAAGTCAGCCAGCCTGAAAAAGTCCTGAAAATTAGACAAAGAAGTACGAGCTGTCTCTAGCAAGCCATTGCAAAACAGTCCTAATTAGCAATTTGTTCGACAGTGAAGGTAGTTTGATCATACAAGAGGTTTGTTTTGTAGAAATTCTTTTTTGCAAGGTCTTTTAAAATAATATATGTTCTGTTTGCCCCCAGTGATTCAAGTTAGATTTACCTTAAGATAGGATGACAGCCTACATGATCTTTTGAAGTTCATTTCAGCAGTGCAATTTGATTTTTCAAAAAAGCTTTCCTGTCTGGTGCAGTGGCTCATGCCTGTAATCTCAACACTTCTGGAGGCAGAAGTGGGTGGATTGCTTGAGCTCAGGAGTTCAAGACCAGCCTGGGCAAAATGACAAAGCCCTGTCCCTACAAAAAATTACAAAAATTAGCCCAGAGTGGTGGCGGGCACCTGTGGTCCCAGCTACTTAGGGGACTGGGGTGGGAGAATCGCTTGAGCCTGGGAGGCAGAGGTTGCAGAAAGCTGAGATCATACCACTATACTCCAGCCTGGGCGACAGAGTAAGACCCTGTCGAAATAAACAAAAACAAAGCCTTCCTTAAATTGTGGGTTTAACTAACTCACTTGCTTCCTTTAAATAAATTGGCCATCAGCTCAGCTTATTTCTCTCCTATGGAAGGGCCTGCAGGTGCAATCTGATTGTCACTGATATTTTTAGAGAAGCAGGAGGTTATTCAGACTTAACCAACCAGTGACGATTCCTTATACTTGGGCTATATGTAGAACCATAATGAATTGCAACTTTGGACACAAGATGCCTGATCGTTGGTTGGACTGGGATCGTGGTAAATCTCTGCACTAATGAGGCTTTGTGCCTCTTCAAGAGACTTATTCTGGAATTCCCCTTGGGCTCAGTTTGGCTGTTGATTCTGTAAAGTCCCTCTCTGGAGGGCTCTATTGCTGTGTTGAAAGCAACATTTTCCCAGAGAATGTAACAGTGGCCCACACACTGCAGCTTCAGTGAAGCTCACGGTGAGTAAGTGCCCTCCTGCCTGAACTGTGCAGGTCCCACTGGTGGACTGCGCCTTCACGGACACCGTGCAATGTCCCTATCTTCTGGTGTGTCCGTGCCTGTCATGTGGAGTCTGATACAGTGGACTGATTTCTTCACTGTGTCCTCTCCCTCCTCAATGTTGAGGGATATGTGGAGAGAGAAAACTTGCTGCACTTAGCCCACCCCAGTGAGATGCCCTTTTCATGGCCTTAACAGGCTGGTCTTTCCTTCTCCCCGCATTTACCAGAAGGGAGGACCTTGACTTTAATGAAGGTTTGAGTGCCTCCTTCCCTCTCCCTTGGGTAATATTGATTGGAAGGCTTCAATTACTTATTTATCAGATTTATAAAATGCTTATCTTGCCAAGGTCTCTGGGCACATGGACAAGAGTAAAAATAAATAATGAGTAATAATAATAATAAAGATCCAGCAAACATAGATGCTCATTCTGAAGACTCTATATGAATACCATTGGAAGCCTGGTGACATTGATTTAGAGCTTCCATTACCACTTGGCTTTTTTTTTTTTTTTTTTTTTCTTTTTATAAAACACACCCACGTCCAAGGGGGCTTGTTCTCCTGCATAAAGCAAATGCATTAACAAGCAAAGAGATGGAACACATAGATTTGCTGTTGAGGCTAAGGCCAAATTGCAAAGAACTCATATGCCATGTTGCAGAGATCGGTTTCTAACCCCCTCATCATCTCTTTTGTGGTGAAGGCAAAAATAGAAGTGAATCTTAAAAGAGGGCTTTGTATTGTCTGTCCCCAATTTTTGTCTAGACACACTGAGACAAATTAGCTTCAAAAGAGTTTTCTTGTTCTGCAAAAGGGGCAGGATTCTCTGAGGAGGGTGTGCTATGTCATGCCATAGGGTTGCAGCACCTTTTTTTTTTTTTTGATACTGTCACAAGAACATCACAGTAGCTGTGGGTTGTTTAAAGGCTTAGCTGTGTGCTGATATTATTTCTCCTCAGCTGCTCAAGATCAAGAAGGTGAGGCATTTAATTAGATCAGAAAAGAGTGAGCAAGTTTGAAGAACTTTTCTCAATGTGTTGGATATGAAATCTTAATTCCATGCTGGGACTTTCTCTCTGGAGAAGCCTCTTTCTCTATTCCTTTTTACTTCTGATAAGAATAAACAAATGGTAGAAATGCTAGAAGGAAACCAAGATACTCTGGACCACCAACACGTCCAGCATTAACAACCCACACCCCTAGTGGGGCAGGTTAGCATTTCTGGCAGCTAGCCTTTATGATTAGAAAATAAGGCATTATAGATGGGACTCTGCAGGGTTTTTTTCCTTAAAAATCTAGTCTTGATTATTAACACAGTTGCCATTAGGGAACATTTGGTCTGAGTTACGTGTCAGAGTTCCACCAGTATAAGGGAAGAAAAAAAACCTGAGCTATTCCCTTAAAACAGCTGTCATACTATGAGCCCCAGGCTCAATCTGACCAGTTGTTTGTTTTTGTAAATAAAGTTTTATTGAACTATAGCCCCATTCATTCATTTATGGTTTATCTATGACTGCTTTAATAAATAGAGCAGAGTTGAGTAGCTGTGACAGAGACCTTATGTCTCAGAAAACCTAAAATGTTTACTCTCTGGCCCTTTACAGAAAAGGTTTGCTGACCCCTACCTTAACAGAACACAAGCGAAATATCTAATAAAATAACAATCCACCTCCCAGACTTTCACATATTTTGTAATAGGTTGTGGAGATGGGGATCTTGCCTGGTTCAGCTTCTCTGTTTTAGTCAGGCCAGTCCCTAAATCAGTGTAGGCAGATGTACAAGCAGTGAGATGGGAGCGGAGGTTCAAGCTCAGGAGAATACCAAGGTCCAACTCTGCGCAACTTTACCTTAAGAGTCTGTGATTCCCTCTGTGTACACTTCCATTTCGTATACTAACATGGGTACTACGTAAAAAGAGAAAAAGACACCTTCGAAGCTGCCATCAGGGGTAGGGAATGGTGCTAGGCCTCACTGATCAGTAGTTCCTACTTGATTAAGTCTCAGTTAAGAGCTAGTGTATTAGATGGTTATATATAGAAATTGAACCTATCATTTATGGATTTTTTTCTTCTTTAAGATGAAACTATGAAGTTTTCTGGCTTGGATGGGTCAGTGATAGTTTCAGGGTTATGCCAGGCTTTGTGATATTTTCTTGAGGAGTAAAAGAAAAAAGGCATGGTTCTGATACAGATTCTCTCAGTAATTCTATATTTGAGTCTTTTTTTGTTATAACATCAGACTAATTTTTTTTTTATACAAAAGACTTTCAGGGCTCAGGGTGCAAAAGGTAAATGTGCAGTCTTTGTATATTCCATTATCTTTTCTTCCTCTCTCCATAACTTTTGCAGAGAAGGCCAGCCTTGTTTTTATCTTCCAGTGTCCAAACCTCATGTGTGCAAAGTAACTGTGTGGTTCAGTCAGAAGAAAGGTGATGTGAATTTTGAGAAACAGGCGTTTTGAAAAAGGGCAATTACTGCCTCTGTAGGAGTCTTAGTACTTTTAGGATGTCTTAGGAGAACATCCAACTGAACACCTCTAAAATTAATTTCTACTTACAGCTGGGTGTTTTTACATATATGTTCTGTTGACACTTCTTAAGAGTTCATAACATTCTCTGGTATATCATACTTTTCACATCATAAGTATACTTTTTTCATATTCATATAATATCTTTTCATATATACAAAGCATCTAATTCAAGAATTACCCATTAAAGACAGCCTTTTTTGCTTCCCATTGAAAATGTGAACTTTAGGATTAATAAATAAAGTCTTTTCAGTATAACATTCTTAACTTTGCCAGTTAAAAAAATACCTATTTTCAATGAGACGAATGCCCCCTGGTGGAAACAGTGGCAAATATTTGCAGTGATTTGGGGGGCCCATATTGAACAAGAACAAACATATCAAGTGTAATGATGCAACAATGTAGGCATGTAATTGACATAGCTTAGAGAGTGTCTTTAGTTTTTAAGTCTATACTTCATTTAAATGCGATAAATAGAAGATAACATCAAATTGGGAGGGTCAAAAGATTCAACAAGGCACTAACTAAACCCTTATTATGGCAGTCTCTCTAGTGTCTTTCTTTTCAGCTTGGGAACCTCTTAGCTAGTACAGTCATTTATAACAGGGCTCTTGGTAATGATTTTTTAATGGAGGAATTTTCGATAATACCTTGGAGGGTGTTTTAAAACTAAATAGTTGTATCAGAGAGAATTGCTTAAAGGATTATAAGATGGCCTCTGAGGAAACACACACACACTCACACACACACACACAAACAAGTCAGTGGGTAAGAGGAGCAGGTTTTGGGATTTCAACTTCACCAAATGACAACTTTATGTTGTTTGTCTCGTTAACTGCCAGACAATCCATCTCTGGTTCCATAGGGAATGCTTACCAAGCTAGGCGTGTGAGCTTGCCAGGACTCATGTTTTTATAGAAAGCTTTATTTTGGAAATTTCTAATCTGAACATACTTGAGATCTAATTCTCAGAAAACTTTGGAAAACCATTTAAAAGGAAGCAGGAAAAAGGAAAAGCAAGAGTGAAGTATGAGGCTGTATCCCCTCTATAGAAAACGGAACTGTGAAGAAGCAGAGGTTGCTGGCCTGTTCTGCGGTTCTGCCCTCTGCCCTGTCATACCTAGCTTTGCTGTGGCTGTCGCTCTAGCAGAAAAGCTGTGATATTTTTTCTGCTTCTGCAATTTTCCCACTTGGATGGAGCCTTTGGAAATGAAAAAAAAAAAAATCATCAAGGACCATCTTGTATTGAAAGATGATGTTCTGCATACTTAATAGGCTGAATCACCCTTTCCCTTTTCAGACATGGCTCATGTCCGTTAAGCCGTGGATATGGCTGATAAATACCATTGTACTTGTCATATCACTGAGTACCACATTTTCTGAGGCAGTGAAGTTACCTCGGCATTTGTGAGAGATTGCACTCTGGAGTATAATGGTTCAGGCTGAAGTTGTCTATTAACTTGCAAGGACTTAGAGACATGTTGATGGCTGGGTGGGAACTCAGTTCTTGAGATATTATTCTTAAACCAGTACCTTTGATCAAGTCACGATGCTTAATCTTATGTTATCCATGGCTTATGTCCTGAAGTGGGTGGGAAATGGGGTTTGATTTCCCCAAATGTAAGAAGTGTAATATACAAGACTTCTCACATATGAGAGATCAAGGGAAACTACTGAAGCTTCCAGTACATATGCCAGAACTTGCTTCTTTGATAAGAAATAGGCTGTTCTTCTACTGTGAATGTCCTCTCACTGTCCCACCTCCCAGCATGAGAGACCCCTAAAATATAATGCAACAAATGCTCTTAATGACATTGCCTCTCACAGATGTTTGTTTAGAAGAATTGTTGGGTGACCTGTGAAGGGACATTTTGTGTGTCTAGGGACTGACTTTCTCTTCTTGACAGTGCTCTTTATCACAATGTATTATTGTGTCTGTGTCACATTTTTTGTGTCTATATTGCAATGTATATTTTGTTGAAATGCTTTTGGACTCTAAACAGGGTTACTCAGCTTGATCACTCGCATTCTTTCCTTGACTTGGCTCTGAATAATTCTCAGGCATTTCCTCAGTCAGATTCACCCCCGAAGATTTAGTATCTACTGTCAGGGATTTTGACTTGATTTTATTCACTTTCAGTTATGTATCTGTATCAGGAATTGGGTTCCATGGGCCCATTTCCCAGGTAATGACACTTTGGTGGGAAAATATGGAGTCAGTTGATACTTTATGAGTAGAGTTTGAAAGTTGCTTAGAAAATGGTCCTCAGAGATGGGCACTGAAGGAGGCTTTGGAGTTTACAGACTGTGAGAGTTGGGGAAAGAGCACGGAGAAGAAAGAGGGATGGATTCCAGGTAGAAATTTTATGTTCCAAGACGTGAAAGTGTAAGAAAATGTGTGGCATTCATACATTTGCAAGTCTGGTTTGGCTGGAGCAGAGAACGGGGGTAGAGAATTGGGATAAGAGATTGCTAGGTTGTGGGGGCAGGGCATGAAAGGGGCTAGGGAGTTGACAGTATGGACAGAATTTATCCCAAAGACTTTGTGTGAAAGAGCACCCTAATTAAGTGTATGCTGCAGAAAGAAGACTTGGCAGCATGAGGAGATGGAGGTTGGAAGACTGGGGTGTGATGGGAGGTGGGACTGCCACTGGGTTAGATCAAGTTCAAATAATTCAGTCTAATATTAGCAGGCTGTAAAGGTAAGATTTGAAAATGAATCCCAAAAATGTTGTGAGCAAAGGCAGTATGGTTGAAAGAAGCTGTGTGGCCTGAGGGAAAGGCAAAGGAGAGTCAGATGGGTCTGAGTTCAAATCCTAGCACTGTCGGTTACTAGTTAGAAGACCTTCAATACTCTCTGTCTTTAAATTTTTTTAAATTGACAAATAATAATTGTACATGTTTATGAGATACATAGTGATGCTGTGATACAAATAATGCATAGTGATCAGATCAGGGTAATTAGCATATCCATCATCTCAAATACTTATCATTTCTTCATAGTGAGAATGTTCAATACCTTCCTCCCAAATATTTCAAACTTTATGTTATTGTTAACTTTAGTTCCAGTCCTCACTTTTCTTTCCTGGCTTTCCATCTTCTGGACAATGGGAGTGGTACTCTTTCTTCATGGTGCTGGGGTGGAAGTGAAGTTAGATAATTAGAGTATGCGTGTTACATGGGTAGAGTTTCATAGTCACTCTTTGAGGACACATGAGTGTGCCTGTGTATATTTGGGTACGTGTATGAAGAAAGGAGAGACAGAGGACCTCCATTCAGACATAGATTTTCTCTGTGCTTATTTAAAACTCTTCATTCACATGCTGCACACTCAACAAATACTTATTTACTGGTACACACATGCAAGGTGCCGGCTAAGGACTCTGTTCCTTTTAGTGACATCTCCTGAGGGGGTGAGGGCAGGAGGGGTTTAATAAATTAATATTGGTCAACTAATTCATGCCCACATATGATGACAAAAGTGTCTAATATCCAGTACAAGTCAAAATACTAGAAAACCATCCATCTGACTTATTAACATTTTAATTTAGATCGATAGGGAAAAATAAGTCCTCAGTGGGTTTATTTATATCTTTAGTGAGTGTTTTTTTCTTCTTGCAATTTAGTTTCCTTGAGAACTGAACATTTATAAAATGTTTTTGGTGAACCCATTTATACAGTAGAATTCATTTTCGCTAGGAGGTTGGGAACTACAGAGAGAAACCGGAGAGTCATAAATTCTATTTAATTCAAGTTCATGCATTTCACTAGAGAAAGCCCCGTCTTTATCCTCTTATTGTACTTCCCCTGAGACCTCTGAACCGATGATGTTAGCAGTAATTTTAAAATGCAAATCATATCACAGAAGTTCTTTAAAGGATTGTCCCTCACCCCTCCTCCCACCCTCCATCACACAGGCCCTTAAACAACGGGAATAGTAAATTCAAAACCAAAACTTCACAGGTCAAAACCAACTATTTGCAGAAACAGACTGTACCAGTCTGGCTATTTTGATCATCCATGCTAGTTAGAAGACCGAGGATCTATATTCTGAATCAAATGAATGTATTTACCATTCACATTACATGTTTGAGATGAGCCTGCTATATGTACATGTGGAGCAAGAAGGGTGGTTATAAGGCAAAATAAATAGTAGCCCTTGCAGTCAGGTAGCTTCTGTGTGGATCAAGAGCTCGTGTAACTCATTTTCCAGAAGAAGGACAGATGCATGGCAGTGGGAGTTCATAGAGAAAGATTATTCCTGATTCATGCTATTGAGATACTTTTATGAAGGAATCAGTTTCAAGTTGTGCCTCCAAAATATTGGCCTATAGAACCTTCCAGTTTGAGAAATCCCTAATTACACAGTGTTTGTGGGCATGATTTTTAATTGTGTACTGCACCTTATTTCTTCCTATGAGATTTTTATTCACTCTTTAATAACTCACACTACATTTGAAAAATGTTCTTGGGAGGTATTTAAGAAGAGTTGTGGGACTAACTCTTCTTAAAACATCAATTTTGAGAGTCAGGGATGGCTAGTCATTGTGGACAGAGGATGAACTGAGGTTTCTTTCATTCCCAGCCAAGCTGGTGACTTGCACACAAGCACCGTGCTATCATTGCCTCTCCCCAGGCAGTGTGCACCAGAATTTATTGCAACCTCAGTGTGAAAGGAACTGAGAAATCCTTTGGCAACATGACCTGGGAATTCCAAAAGTCGCACATGCCTTTGTACAAAACCAAGGAAACCAGAGCACATTCAGCCGCTGTACGAGCCTGCAGTCCCTTATGCTGATCCCTGCCAATCCCCTCTCATTTGAGCCTCATATTCCCACAGTCCCCTGAAGCTTAAACAAGTTGGTAAAATTTGTATGTGTTCCTTAGAATAACCACCACAACAATCATTGCTATTTTTTATGGAGCACTTGCTTATTTCTAAGCATGTTTCCATGCATTTTGCATGCATTATCTCATGTAATACCCTAAACCACCTCATGAGTTAGACGATGAGACTGAGATACGAAGAGGTGCAGCAACCTATCTGGTCTCCCTGTGTGTAGGGAGTGAGTGTCTATACCAGGATACAAGCATAGGCTTGCAAATTTGCAGTGATCTTCAAGATTATTATTTATTTTGATTATTCATTTCTCTTTGTTCTTGTTGTTATTTTGATCCATCTGTCTCTACTTCTGGTTCCTTTTTTCTGTTTTTCTCCAAAATAGGATATGTTGTTTTCTTTACCTCAATATACATCTTTTAATTATTTTAGCCTAATAATACTTAATGAGAAAAACAAAAACCCTATGAAAAGAAAGGTATTATCTTGAAACTTAAATAGGTTCAGTGGGAGAAAATCTTGGTTCGGAGGAAGTCTTTGTGTTGCACATGTTTGAATTATGGACTTTCCACTCCCAGTGGCCATCACACGTGTGTGCTTGCAAACTCATTGTTTGCTTTGAGAAACTGTGGACATGTAAGGGTAAAGGTGGCAGCTGTAGTACAAAGACTTTTGCATGAGTGATCCTGCAAAGTATGCCGAAAATCCACTCCCGACTTTCATCTTTTTAAATTGACATTTTATCGTTCGTGAACCAAGTGAGAACCCATTCTATTTCTCTGCTGGTTAGACTTTTGGAAGCTTGAAATGGTGCTCTCAAAGACAATGCAGATTAAAAAAATGACCAGGCAGCTGGGCGCAGTGGCTCACACCTATAATCCCAGCACTTTGGGAGGCGGAGGCAGGTGGATCACCGGAGGTCAGGAGTTCAAGACCAGCCTGACCAATATGGTGAAACCCCATCTCTACTAAAAATACAAAAATTCGCCAGGTGTGGTGGGAGGTGCCTATAATCCCAGCTATCTGGGAGACTGAGGCAGGAGAACCGCTTGAACCTGGGAGGCAGAGGTTACAGTGAGCCGAGATCGCGCCACTGCACTCCAGCCTGGGGGACAAGAGCAAAACTCCGTCTGAAAACAAAAAAAAAAGACCAGGCACAAAATAATCTCCTGGGTAGCAACAGAGACAACTAAACAAGGTCAGCTCAGTAGTCTCTAGACCCAGGGGACATGGGTCCTAGACTGAGTTAATCACTGGCTCTTTATTCATCTATAAAATTAGGATGACGTGAACTGATCCCTCGCTTATTCAGGATGCCAGGTCATGGCGAAATACTGCTCCATAAACAGTAATGACTCCGTGAATGGAGGTGTCTTAGTAAACTCTCTATGTTCTTTCTCATCTCATCTTCTCAAATATTAGGAGTCAGGCAAAACCCTCATTTTCAGTTCTAATGTTCACCTTATTAGCTGTGTGACCTATGGTGAATTTCTTAATATCTCAAAGCAAAATAAGTGTTTCTTTAATTGCAAAAATAAATGGTGATAATAATAGCTCCTACTGTATAGAGTTATTGTGAAGATTAAATAATGGACTATGTATAAATCCGTGGGTATGGTGGGCAGTATAGCGTATGGAGAGGTGGTCTAGCTTACCAGTGAAGAGCAGGACTATGGAGCCCGACTTCTCGAGTTTTGAATGCTAACTCCAGCATTTACCAAATCTGTGGCCTGGGTCATATTATTCACCTTTCTGTGCCTCAGTTTTGCACCTCTAAAAGGGCATAATCACAATGCTACTTATAAGGCTATTATGAGGATTAAATGAATTAATACGTGTCAAGCACTTAGAAGAAAGCTAAAAAGCTTGGCATATGGTTAGCACCATGTATCAGGTATTATTATGGTACATAATAAGCGTAAGAGTGACGTCCAATAAGTATATATCATCATTACAATCATCATTATTGTTATTATGTTGTAATTATTGATCTTGGTGATCCAAAACAAAGTGACTTATAGAGCATAGTTATACTTAGTAGGGACATGAAAATGAAATTTTAAAAATTGGGAAAATAGGAGGAAAATGAAAACTAAATAACAAAAAACATATCAATTTGGTAGATGCAGATCAGAGTCTTTGAACCAGCCTGTCATTTCTCAAACGTGAGCTAAGTGCTGGGACTATAGAGAGGGGAGGGCCATCCTCGAGAAGCACCTGATGAGTTTGCTGAAAAGCAAACATCAGAGGGCAATGTGACATGCTCCGTCATCAATGTCTGTCTGAGGGGCTCAGATGGGGGCTCTTCTACCCCAGTCCTAGAGACCAGAGCTTGCTTTATGTAGAAGAAGCCACTTGAACTTGGATATAGAGGCCAAGAGTCTCCCAGGCAGGGCAGTGGGACAGGAAATTCTGTTCAGAGGTTTGAGTGTGTGGGATGAGCTCAAGGTGGGGTGTTTCGTGGGAACAGCGTCCTGGATGATGGAGACACAGGATGCATGAGGAGGGGAAGCAAATGGCAGAGTGGGTGGGGGAATTCGAGGGGTGGCCTGGGATGGGCCTAAAGTTGATGGTAGGTAGAAGAGGGCTTCCTCAGCTTTGCGAGCTACCTTGAGTTTGGTGCAGGGCTCCACTCCTCCCAGACCAGGTGGCTACCTCCCAGGCAGTGAGAAATAAGGAATTAGAACACAAGCCATACCCATCCATTAGGAAGTCACTACCCTAGAGGTAAGTGGTGCATCCTCTACTTTGGCTCTGCCGCATGGTCACCAGAGCCAAAGCTTCCACTTGGTTAGCTGGGAAGAGCATAGAGAAAAAACTATTGAGAAATTGCTTTTAGGGCCTTTGTGGTGGCCATTGAGAGGGTATTTCAGAGGAATGGCAAAGCAGAAAAGCCAGCTCTCAAACCAAGTTGAAGAACAGCTAGGTTCTGATTTGCCAAGAGCTGAGGTATCTGTCTCTCATTCAATGGCATGCAGGGGAGAGAAGAAACAGTGAAGCTAACAGGGACACACAGAGAGGCTACTGCCTGTCCTCAGGTGTGGCTGGAAGAGATGATAACACCACAGATTGGCCCCAATTCAAGCAGGTTGTGAAATGGCTGAGCTGCGGGGGACAGCCAGAAGCCTCAGTGAGGAGTACAGAATTAATTGTACCTGCTCCAGATCTTGAGAGCCCAGAGCCAAGTGTCCAGAGCCTTTGCCTTCAAGAGTTGGAAGGCGGGATGTGCTCTGCTGACCTGGCCCTCAGAGGCAGCTACCTACCTGTCCACCAGCAGAAAACACCGAGGCTCCAGGTTTGATGAACAAAGTAAGACAAGTTTGAATGTTAGACCTGGAAAGGGGAGTCTGAGGCTGCCTAGGACAGCTTCCTTGGGGAAACTGAGGCTCAACGTGACCCATGGACTTGTTAAGATCAGCCTGGAGTAAATAGCAGACCTAAATCCAGAAGAACTGAATTTTCCTGATGCTGCACATGGTTTCACTATACGCATCCCTGCAGCCTTATGCATTCTCCCTTAGCCCTTCTGTCTGACGCCCTTTCTTGCCCTCTGGCCACAGAGGTTGTCAATCAAATCCACCATAACCCTAAGCTTTCTGATCCCTTTTCTATCTTCCTACCCATAACAGCATTTCCTGCTGTTTTCTGAGAGCGTCACTGGGTGATTGGTAACTTAACAGCTTAAATGCTAGGGTGGCAATGTAGTGGATGTAGGGGATATGACATTCTATTCCTCCTGGGCAATACATTTGCCTTTTACAAGACACCTTCTCACTGGATTTTCGTTCAAATATTCCACTTATTGTCCTGTCGGCATTCCAAGTTCTGTGGTATTGATTGGTGATGAAGGGAGGTGATATGAGAAGGGACGTTTTTTAGTATGGATTTCCTCCTCAGTGCATAGACAGACTCTTGGTCTCTGAATCTAAGTGGTCTCTATGCCAGTACTCTCTCAGAGAACACTTATAGTCAGAAAAATGAAGTCAAGCAAATGTTTAGTTTGAAAAAATCAAGTGCCTAAAGCCTTTTATTTGTCATTACCTTTTAAGTAAATTTCTAAGGCAGACTAATCATCATCTGCACAAAAGAGGCAAAGATTGTCTATCTCTCCAAGGCAGTTATTCAGTTGATTGTGGATGAATTTTTCTCTGGCTGTTCTAAGCAGTGGGTGAATGAAAAAAGCAGAGCCTTCTTATTGAACATTTTGACAGGAGAAATTTTGCTCTTTCTCACCAAGATGTAGGAGGGATGCAGAGTCCTGGCTTGGGTGAAGGATGAGGTTGTTGAATAGATGAACATAAAAGGAATCCATTAATGATTTAGAGGACTGCTTAATTTCCCTACTTCTGTAACCAAGAAACAGAGCTTGATCAATACTCTCAAGGTCACTGTTGCTATTTGCTGTGTCAGCTAGTCTTTTTTAGAGTTTTGACAACCATCCTATGCATCCATCCTGATAAATATGCTCAGTTTTGGTGCAGAGACATATGGTTTTAAGTGTGGGGCAGATGAGATGCCGAAGAAGGAAGTGTAGCCTTTCCTTGTGGGGATCCGAAGGGAAATCCACCGCAAAATTTTTAGTTCAAGATAGAACCTGGGGACACAAGAGAGAAACTCTCCTTACGATAGCCAATCTGTTCTGATAAGGCAATTATTATTGCAAAAGGATCCCTGGCTATAACACAGATTTTAAAGAACATTAATCAGTGTGTTTCCTCCTCAACTACTTCTATGTCATAATTTAGCTGGCTGTTTGCCTTCAAATGTGGCATTGGCCCCATGGACTTGCCTAGTAGTGTCACATCATATTCTGTTTGTTCACTTTTATATTTCTTGGCTAAGTTGACTTTTTTAGAATAAACATTCTCTAACTTACCAGTGTCAGAGCTTTTTAACTCTGATGCTGACCAGAATGAGTGAAATGTTCTGTTGGTAACTTATGCAAAGAGTTTTAATGGCTGCGCAACAGGACATTCAAAACAACAATCAAGACATGAAAGGGGGCCTGTCCCATGACCTCCATCCCTCCAAAAGAAGGATTTTCTTTGGTCCTCTCATTATTTCAGGACTTTGACCAGAACACCTAGATTAACTCTTGGAGTTAATTGCCTTTGCAATTATATATATAATTGCAAGTATATATAATATATATACTTATATTTTCTTATGTCTTGATTAATTAAAAAGGAAAAAAATGAGTCAACTGACTGTTGTCTCTGTAGTATTCTAAAGCAAACCTTGGTTCCGTGCAGCCTCAGAAGCTGACAGAAGCCACAGTAGTAATGGCCATTTGAAAAAGTTCATCTGCATAGAGTTCTCCTGGATGTGGGCACAAAGTGTTTGGGGGTAGGGGCACAGGCACCCTGAAAAGTTCCAGAGAACACATGTGGTTTCCAGTCAAAATATCACACAAATATTTTGAAATATTTTCTTGACCACAGTATTTCTTCTTTATACATTGCTCGTAGAAATAATGTTTTGTTATTTTTTTAGAAAAAAAGCAAATGGGGAAATTCCTCTTTCTGATTGGATTTTACCGTCCTATGTGGTAACACCCAAGAGATTAGAATCTCACAGTTTAGTGAGAAAGGCTTTTTTAGAATGATCTCTGAATTTGAAAGACGTTGTCTAAAACACAACTCAAGCTGGAAAAATGTCTAGACTTTTTTTTAACAGACGTGGCCACTGGGAACATGGTAAAACAACAGGAGATGGTTTAGTTTCAGATGGGAATTTATTTCTTTTAAGCTTGTCAATGAGCAGACAGGCATTTGAGGGGGAGTCTCTTTATCCTGTGATTCCCCAGCCTGGGAAGAGAAAGTTATTTTTATTCCCAGTTCTCATCATGGAATGTGAAAGAAAATCTGACTGTTCTTTCGTTGAGTGTTGCTGAATTATCCTCCCGATTTTAAGTGTGAACTACAGCAGCAATTCCACTGTGGAATATTATGAACAGAGTTAATTATAACTGTTTAATGAGGCAGATCCCAATTTTCAGTAGATCATGACCCTCAATACGTTAAAGAGAGACAGTTCACATTTTTATTCAACTGACGTTTGATTAATATGCTTCAAACAAGTTTTGGATATACTGAGATAATAATGAAATGGACTTTATCCTGTTCATAAAATGCCTGTAATGAAATAAAAAGTATCAGTGTTGTTCTTGTCGTTGACTATCTTTCTGATGTCAGTTTCAGGTTATCAAGGGAAACTTCAGTTATAAATATCATTAGATTTCCCTGAAGGTCACAAAGTTAGAAGAAACACTCGCCTTCACCATCAGTCAAATTCAGATCAAAATTCCTTCTCTGCCACCTACCTTTGTCCTTGTACAAGAACAACAAGAACAATACTAATAATACCATTTATGAGCAATTGTGAGTTTGAGCCATATGAACTTGTCATTTTTGTAAGCTAAGACAGTGGTCAAACATAGACGTTTTCGTATGGTTCAGCCTAATACATATACTGAGGCACTGTACTAAGGCCGTATAGATATCATCTCATTGATTCTTTCAACACAGTTTTAAGGAAAATATAATTATCATCATTTAGAAATAAGAATATATGATCTCACACAAAATTAAGAAAGTTGCCCAAGGTCATGAGTTAGTAAAATGAAGACTTAAACTCTGAGCTATCTTAGGACCTCAATTCTCTCTAGTCATACTATAAAATAGATATTACGTAACTTCCCTTAGTCTTAATTTCCTCTGATTGGGAGGTGCTTCTCATGGTGACCAAGATGTAGTGGTTGTTACATAATGTGTAGCTGTAACTACCGTGAGTATCATCACCATTATCACCACCATTATCATCAGGGCCTAAAGTTTCACTTGCTCAAGGCTGTGTACAGAGTGTGCACAGTTAGAGAATGAAGGGATGCAACTGGTGTGTGCGTGTGTGTGGGTGTGTGTGGTTGCTGAGAGGTCTTTTCTCTACTTGCAGCCACTTCTTGCACAAGCCATCGTGTTTGAGCTGAACACTTGCACATTTTGCTCCCTTTGCTATTTTCAAAACAAAAGAGAAATTGGAAGAAAATATCATATTGAGGGAAGAGGTGCCTGTGACAAGTTGAATTAATTGAAAACAACCCCCCAAAAATTTGCCCCAGTTAGTAGGAGAGTGGAGATCAAATTAGCCATGGAGAATCTGAGTAGAGGATTTTATTGATTGCCGTAGGCATGACCTAAATTGCAGAGTGTGAGTCATCATGAAAGTACTACTATATCTGCACTAATAATTGAGAGACTGCATTTCAAGTTGGAGATGGTGAGTGTGGCCACCTGGAATCTTCCCAACTGAGTCCCACAAACACCTCGCTGCCTCAGCCACCTGCCCCATGCATTCGCTTCCCCAGGCACAAACACAGATGATAATTTTACAAACTATAGTTTTAAATGGTTTTTTTCCCCTGGATTTGATTTGATGTGCAGCATACATGTAAACTTATACTATGCAGACTGAGTTATTTTAATGAGAAAGAATGAAGTATTTCCATTTCGTTCTATTTCAGAGGGAGGGAAGAACAAATAATCGTGTTGTTGCTCACAGAAATGACTATAAAACAGGGGTCAGTACACTGTAGCCTATGGGCCAAATATATTTCTATAAATAAAGTTTTATTGGAACACAGCCACGTTCATTTGTTTACATATTATTGATGCCTGCTTTTGCTCTAAAACAGCAGAGTTGAGTGACTGCGATGGAACACATATCGAAGGCAGAACTGGAAATCCTAATTATCTGGCCCTTTACAGAAAAAACTGTGCTGACCTCTTCTGTGCAAAATGGAGTGGTTTAAGTTGACTTTGTACAAGCTCAAGCTGCCTTCGTTTTATGCCCAGTGTTGCAAGTTTGGCAGTGAGGTTTGGGGGTCTCAGGTGTTGATGTGTATATCTTCCAGGAGGCTGAAAATGTCTACATCCAGGAGTATTTTAGCCTTCACCTGCAGCATTTGGCAGTAGATAAAAACCACATGTTCAGAGAGAGAGAGATTTAGTCCATGAAAATACAAAATTACAAGGAGATTAGGAGGAAGTTGACCAGAAATAGGCAGGAGCCATCACCTGAAAATGGGGGCGTCCTTGTCCGTGGCCACTGGTGCATTTGCTTACGTGGACACGGGCATAGGTTGCAGGTTGCTCTTCATTTTCCTTTCTGGGAGACAGAGAGGAAACAGGATTAAAAGGCAGTTCAGATGAGTTAACATCATGGCATAGCCAAAAAAAATAACTCAGTGTAATGCAATACTCTTTATAGCCACATATAGCTGAGTTTTTATTGGCTGTTTGGAGTTGGGCATGTTACTTATCTTCTCAGCGGTTTTCTCATCTCCACTATGGAAATAAAATACACTTTAAATGAGCTATGTATGAATGTGCCTTGCACCATGCAGAATATAGTTAGATGCGTACAGAAATGTTAGTTACTCTCTCTTTTTATTGTCTTTCCTCTCTCACACACAGAGCTTTATAATTATGGTAAAGGGGTATATAGTCAAAGGAGGGGAAATTCTTGTATATAAAGGGATTTTGGGGGTCTAGGACCTAATGCTAAGTAGGTTGGATTTTTTTTTCTCCATGTCTTGAGCTAAAAAGAAATCACAGAAATCTCACCTTTACGTGTTTCCATCTCTCTATATTTGGTAAGAAAATAACATCTCAGTAAAAGGAAATTGTAGACAGAAGCACAGTCTCATCAAAGCTATGACTGGGAAAAATACTGAAACTCCTCTCTAGTCTGGGACTTGGAAACGTCTACTGTCTTAATTCTCCCTGCGCCCCCACCCCCCAAATTAATGTCTACCTTGAGCTCGCAGCTCTGCCCATGACAGAGATCTTCGTGTAGTCATTTCCAGGTAAATCGGTCAAAACTGGGATTATACTGCGACTGCAAGCACAGGCAGATTGAGGGATCTATCTGTCCTCTCCAAAGACAGAGGGAAGTGGGAGGACCTCCTTGTGGGGGTGGGCAGCTTTCCTGCATCTACTGAAACCTACCTCATCCTGCTGCCGGGTCTTTGCTGTTGGCCTCTGCTCTGGGTGCCTCCACTACTAACACTTTCAGACCTGTCGTGACCCCCAACACTAGGACCACATAGGCCGTCCCGTGTCCCCCTCGTCCCAACATGCCCAGGGACAGTCTTGGCCACGTCTATGCCTCTCTTAGGGACAGAGGGACTGTGGATGTTCTAACTTACTGCCCTGGGCTCTTGGGAAACGCGAGGGCTGAGTGAGGTTCTTGCACATACTGGTGCAGGCCGAGCATAGTGCAATCTTTCTTCTTTCACTGGCACTGAGAAAAGGGGACCTACGTGTGGCTGCTCCTTCCCAGAGGTCTTTATGGGAAGCAGCCCCAGGTCTCCTCAACTCTCTAATCTTCAAATGTCCAGGGGGTTCTATCATTTCTCACTGACTCCAGGAGTTAACCTGAGGGTTCAGGCCCCCACGGTGCCTCTTCCTCAGTGTCTAACTCACTAAGGTATCTGCTCACAGTATAGCTTTGCTCTGCACAGCACTGTCCTCTCCCGGACCTCAAAGTATTTTGGCTCCTTGCTCATGCACCTGAGTACATCATCCCTCTCTCGGCCACTGCCATGGCCCTTTATGGGAGGTTTGGCTGCTCACCTATGGCTCTGTCAGGCTGCAGGTGTGATTGTCTTTATAGCATTTTTGTTCCCCACCCAGCCCCTTATTATTGTAATATGGACCCTTACGTAGAGTTCCAGGTGCTATATAGATGCCACAATGTCACTTCAAAGCTGATTACTTTTTTTTTTTTTTTTTGGTAGTAGCTAAGGTTCTTTAATTTATAGTTGACCACATCCCTGCTCCTTATCTCACAGAAATGATGCCAAGGCCTCCATGAATTATGTCACATGGGACTGCATTAGCTACAGCAACCAACAAATGAAAACAGCAAACACTTAAACAGATAGGTTTTTTTCACACAGCAAGAATTCTGGGATCCAAGGCTTTGAGACCTAGTGGTCTCAAAAAGGCTGCTTTCCTCCAGACCTTAAATCTACATTCCAACTAGAAAGAAGGAAGACGGATAAGGAGGCTTTCTCTTTTAATTCAAGAATAGAAGATCCTTCCCCCTTGCCTTCTAGCTATATCTCAGTGGCCAGAGTTACGTCACAAGCCCACACTTAGTTTCAAGAGATGCTGGGAAAAAGTATATTGGATCCTTTCCATCCAGGGTAGAGGAAGACAAAGGAAAGGGGGATTGTGAATGGATTTTGAATAGCCCATCTACAATGTCTGCCAAAGGTCAGCAGAGCTCCTTAGACAGAGAGCAGTAAAGCTATTTCAAAAGGTGATATTAATCTATGATGTCATAGCATTCCAATTTATTTAGCCTTTCTGAAAGTTCAAAAACTCTTGCTGATTCAGATCATTAATTTAGTGAGGAATTGGGTTGGTGGAACATTAGGGTATCTTCCATGAAGAAAGGAATTTCTAAATTAATGACTAGTGGAAACAAGATGGGTGGTAGGAATCATATATTGCCATCTTAGGAAACAAACTTTTGAAGCATTTTCAAAGGAATCTCATGAAAACAATTGATGAATCATATAATTTAATTTTTTTTCTTTTGGGTAAGACTGAATTACCCCCTACTTGCCAAAACATACTGGAAATGTTTTATTGGCTTAATTTTGATTCCTTTATGTATATGAAAGTAATAAAGCTGCGTTTCTTTAAATATATTTCCTAACTTAGAGCTTTCATAAATTCACATTGGCTTTTATTTCTAGTCTTAATAAATTAGATTCTACCGCATGTTGAATATACCCTGTTAAGCATATTGAAACAGTGTAATGTTCACTGAAGGAGGAAGTTTAACATGGGAAAAAAGTAAAGAAATAAAGACAGCATCAGGCAGGTGATTGCATTACCCAAAGGTGAGCAAATGACAGCCCTTGGGCCAGATCTCACCTGCTGTCTATTTTTCATAAACTTAAGTTTTACTGGAACACGCCGACTCATTTCTCACATGTTGTCTACGTTGCTTTCATACTACAATGGCAGAATGAGCAGTTGTGGCATAAACAGAATGACCTGCAAATTTGAAAAGTATTTACTATTTGTGCCTTTGCAGAAAAAGTTTGCTGCTACCTGCATAACTTTAGTCATGGGGGATTCCGTGAAAGCTGAACACAGTGACTGGATCCCTCTTCTCTCCATGTGGAAATTACTTTAATGTTTAAGTAAAATAACATAATAATAACGGTAAAGTAAAATATGTGAAGTAAAATTTAGCAGTAGTGTGTTCAGGACTCCTGGATATGAGACTGTCTTAGTCTTGCCACTATAACAAAATATCACAGACTGGGTGGTTTATAAACAACAGAAATTTATTTCTCACAGTCCTGCAGGCTGGGAAGTCCAAGGTCAAGGCACCAGCAGATTCAGTGTCAGGTGAGGGGCCATTTTCTGGTTCGAAGATGGCACTTTCTCATTGTCATCTGGTGGAAGGAGCACATGAGCTCCCTTGGGCCTCTTTTGTGAGGACACTAATTTCATTAATGAGGGTTCCACCCTCATGACCTAGTTATTACACCTCCCAAATGCCCCACCTCTTAATATCATCACACTGGAAATTAGGTTTCAACATATGAATTTTAGGAGGACACAAACATTCAGATCATAGGAGGGGTATTAATTTTCATATCAAAACAATGGGTTCTGTTTCTGTCTTTAGCTTTAGCCTGTCATGAGAGATAGTCTCACCATATTGTATTTCATTCTATCACTGAGTCTGCTGCTGACACAATGACAGGGGCCCTGAGTCTGCCCTTGGCTGGCCCTGTGCCCTGGAGCAAGTTACTGAAGCTCTCAGAAACTTATTTTCCTTATTTCCCAAGTGAAAGGGTGATAATGACTAAGAAAATGGGCTATAGGGTCTCCAAATTTCCTTTCTTCACAAAAGTCCCCTGATTCAGCGATGAGACAGCCTATTTCTGATCTGACACAGGTGATTATTTTTATTTACAATCTCAACCTGAATTGTCTTTTCCGTTTGGTGTGTATGTTGGCCAGTGCGTCCGTACAAAGTAGATCTGTTTCATTCATTTGCAACACTTTGTGAACATAAAGCATTTGCACTTCAAGGTCAAAAGCTGAGACCTAGGTCTGCAGATAATGGAAACAGCTGATATGTGAACATCTGCTATATTCCAGGCACTTCTAAGTGCTGTATATATATATATATATATATATATATTAGCTTATTTAATCTGCACATTAGCCCCAAATTAAGTATTATCATTAGCTCCATTTTATAGGTAACTTGCCCAAGGTCACACAGTCATTTGGGTATTCCACCTTCAGGGCCCATTCTTTCAACCACTCTTCTTTCTGCCTCTTAGTGGGTCAGGCTTTTAGCACACTGGCTGTTCTCCATCTTCACATCAATCAAGGGGAAAAACAGGTATGAGAGATGCAGGTTGGCATTCCTAGAAACTATGACACTTGGAAATTAGAAAAAGACTTTCATTCACCAGTGATCTACTCTGTGCCTTCGAGATCAAGCTTCAAGGCTCCTTTTCTCAGCCTGCTCTTCTCCTAAATCAGATTAAAAAAAATTAGGATGATAGTGGCAATGCAGGTTGAAAACTGGGTCATTTTTGTGAAATCATCTTTCTTTGCCAATACCATTTTTGAATTCTTTCTGAGAATTAAAAAACAAACAAGCAAACAACCGATGTGGAACAATCTGTGGCAGATGGTTATTTCAGCTCTAGGTGAGTTTTTGTCATTGTATTCTGGGAAATGGAAATTATTGCTTTAGATAATCATCTGTTATTTTACTGAACTGCCAGCTAGGAACTGTTGTAGCTACAAGGGTTTAGGATGGGAAATTTTTTTCCTAGAGATTAGTACATAAATTCTTTTCATTTGAATTCTGTGGAATTTTTGATGTCCAGCATGAGAGGGTATTTTCACTATAGTTCCTTGCTATGAGAATAATCTCTGGCATAGAAGAATTGGTATTTCATGCCATTCTACTGAAAATAAACAAGAAATCTAACAGTTCAGTTGGGGGTGGGAGAGGTGAGATGAAATTAGGCTTAAAGAACAAGTTAGCCCACTTTTCAAGGTTTAGCTTCCCCTAGAAAATACAGCAATAAACATCTAAGCCATGGTATTCATTACCAACGCAAGTCCCTAATTAATTTATTTTGTGTTAATTAAGTTTATAATTATATAGTAAAACATTTACTTTCTCCCTCAAGAAATTGACTGAATCTTCTGAAGGGGCTTTGTGACTGTAATTTAGGTGCAATTAGCCAGTTAAATTTAGTTAGGGTTTGGTTCATTTAGCTGTTGCCGGAAGATGCTAGCTAGGCGGAAACAGGCGCTGTCTCAGAAGCAAGTCTGGATAGAGAGGATGTGTTCCAGAGGCACTCCTCCCGCCTTTGGACAGCTAGTTCTGGTGTCTAGAACAACTGGAAGCTGAAGCTCTATCAAGATATAGTTTCTTTCTTCTTTACTTCTTCTTCTTCTTTTTTTTTTTTTTTTGTTGAGACGGACTCTCAGCCTGTCACCTAGGCTGGAGTGCAATGGTGTGATCTTGGCTCACTGCAACCTCTGCCTCCCGGGTTCAAGCGATTCTCCTGGTCTCAGCCTCAGGAATAGCTGGGATTACAGCCACCTGCCATCACAATGGCTAATTTTTGTATTTTTGTAGAGATGGGGTTTTAGCATTTTGGCCAGGCTGGTCTTGAACTCTTGACCTCAGGCGATCCACCTGCCTTGGCCTCCCAAAGTGCTGGGATTACAGACGTGGGGTATTGTGCCCGGCCAAGATGTAGTTTTATAATTACCACCTATGTGTATATTCCTCAACTGAGGAATGTAGAGTCAGTTCCACAATAAAGGATAGAGGCAAAATCCTTTTGCAAAACACTTCCTTGTGGTCCCAGAATTGGAACTAAAGCCATGGAACAGTTCTCAGACCCTTTCCACCATGGGTGTGAAATTGCTGGCACTTGCCAGCATTCAGACACAGAGTGATACCAGCAGCCAGTACCCACCATTTGACTGGAAGGACATCTTACCTCCTGAGAAGGGTGCAAGAGGGCACGAGCCTGCCCCGTAGGTCCCTCCAGCTGTGGTTCTGGAGCCCTCCTCCAGGAACCTAAAGACTTCTTTCAGTTTGGGCCACCCTTTTCCAGGAGGAAATTGGAATTTCAAGGCCACTCGTTCAGTTTGGGCCACTCTTTTCTAAGGGGAATTGGAATTTTTGAGCAAAGTTCCTTTCCATGACTTTTTACTTCATAACTCATGACAAAGAATGTATTTCGGCCCATGATTTACGATGCAATTGATGTGATCATTGGCAGTGGCTGCTGAGCTACTGCAGGCAGGGTTGGTGTTCACTGCTCGTGCCTACGAATGGAAAGCTGGAAAGCACTAAGGTACTCATGTTAGTTCTGGTTATCAGAACCTGTTAGAATTTTTTCATCTCTATTGTAAAGTTGGATAACTGAGGTTCAGAGAGGTCCCTTCACTTGGCTAGCCTGACACAGCTTAGGAGGGAAAGGGACAGGATCCTACCAGATGTTTCTGGTTTTAGACTGCTTCTTGCTGTCTAACCAGCAGCAGATGGGTTTCTTTCAGGCGTCACTGTAGAAATGAATCCTTTAGCACGAAATGCATGGAATGACTGTACGTTTTAAAATTCGAATTCCAGTGGTACCAGTTAGTACAGACAGTCCCTGACTTAGGATGGTTCAACTTAGAATTTTTAAACTTTATGATCGTGCAGCAGTGATAAGCATTCAGTAGAAATTGGTTCAGTATTCTGTGACACTGAGCAGGGGTGGCAAGCCACATCTCTCAGTCAGCCACAGGATTGGGAGGGTAAACAACTCAGACCCTACAAGGTTTTGTGTTGCCGGGTGATTTTGCCCAGTTGTGGGCAAATATAAGTGTCTGACCAGGTTTAAGGCAGGTCAGGCTATGCTATGATGTTTGGTAGGCTAGGTGTATTAAATAAATTTTCAACGTACTGTATTTTCAGCTCAAGATGGGTTTATTAGGACATAATCCCATCATCAATTAAAGAGCTTCTGTTTAGTTCTGGGATCTTGGACAGCTAAATGATGGATGGTAAATGGCCGTAATTGTGACGAATGAAAGGAAAATTAATATATAATCCAGTCATTCCTGCTATACCCATGTAATTACACTGTGTCTTTTCATCTATGTGACATTTTAATTTTTTTTTTTAATTTAAAGAAGGAAATGCATTTGTCCTCCACATATTTTTTTTTTTTTTTGAGACGGAGTCTCGCTCTGTCACCCAGGCTGGAGTGCTGTGGCTGGATCTCAGCTCACTGCAAGCTCCGCCTCCCGGGTTCACGCCATTCTCCTGCCTCAGCCTCCCGGGTAGCTGGGACTACAGGCGCCGCCACCTCGCCCGGCTAGTTTTTTGTAGTTTTTAGTAGAGACGGGGTTTCACCGTGTTAGCCAGGATGGTCTCGATCTCCTGACCTCGTGATCCGCCCGTCTCGGCCTCCCAAAGTGCTGGGATTACAGGCTTGAGCCACCGTGCCCGGCCTGTCCTCCACATATTTTTCAAGGCCTGTTGTTCTTCATGGAAATGATGATTCCTTTTTTAAGCTAAGAATTTGCATTGGGTTATGAAGTAAATTGCCTTTTCCTTTTAATCACTTTGACTTAGCAAACAACTTTCTGTAAGTTTTGGAAAACATCTCTTAAAATAATGTCAGATGTTTTGGGTACCTTAAATTTTTATTTTAAAAAATCTAAAATGCATTTTTTTTCCAGTGTCTTGGATCTGGTTGATTTTTAGCATGGTCACCATAATTCCTAACCAAGCTGTTATATTTGGAATGCCTTAGCTGGCCCTCCATACTTTAAAAAGAAAAATAAACTGTGAAATCTGGCGTGTGTATATAGAAATTTATGCCCTTTACAATCCAGGGTTTTCCTCATATATAAATTCTACTTGAACCAAAGAATTATGAAGGGACTTGCTGCGCTCCAACATGAAGGAGTCAAGGAGAAGAGAGAATCCTTCAGAAAGAGGTGTTGCTGTGTAAAACCACTGAGGTTGGCACACGCCCCGCTGCTGTAAGACATTGTTGAGCATTAGGAAAGACAGTGAGGTGGGATGACTTAGCAGCATGGGCTTATTCCAAAACGAGCTCTTTGAGCAAATAAAAATGTCCCTGACAGCAGAGGCTTCTAGAACTGTGGGGTTAATTTAACTCAAGTCAGGGGTTCTGTTGGCTGCCTCAGTCGGAACATATATAAGGCTGTGACCCTGGGATTGGCTTTGCACTTTTCAAGTTTCCTATTGAGAGTCTGCTTTCAGATGGAGTAAGCTCTCTGTTTTAATGGGGCTTTTTGAAATGGGTCACCTGCTAAGCTTAAGGAGCGTGCATAGTGATCTGCCGTTGCCAGTATCCTGAGGGTGCCACCAGATGTGGAAAAGCTTTAGGAGCGTGGATTCTGTGCTCGTGATGTGAACGAGTGGGTTCTCTTGAAGACTGATGAACAATTCAGGGATCTGCCCTTATAAACCTTGCTAGGATAAGACATGATCACTGGGGTTTAAGTTGGATATGCTTCCCAGGATCTGATCTGGGACTTTCAATTTCTCTTACAGAGAAATGTCAATTAATGCCCCAGGTGAACTGACAAAGGGCAGGATGATCACCATTTCAACCTAACCTTCCCCAGATACCAACAGAGTACCAAATGAGCCTGTGCCCACCCTGCTGTGGAGGAGAGGCACATTTTAATTCTCGCTGTAGCTGGGTAATGTCTGAGATTAAGCAAGTTCTACTAATGGTTGCTCCTGGGAAAGGGCACTAGAGAAAAAGGGGATGTCCGGGTAAAGAACCTTCTTCCTTCCTCATAATCTTCCTCTGTTTTCAAGTTTGGGCACATGCATTTCTTTGGTAAAAAGCTGAGGCCAGAGAAGTGTCTTTGAAGCCTGGAAGCTCCCTGCTCTGTGGCCACCCTCACCCTCGAGGGTCACACATCTGCCTGCAGCAGCGTCAGAAGCAGATATGCAGCCCTACCTTGGTCTGGGAGCAGGAGCTTGAGCAGTGAGCTGTTAATGTCCTCGCTTGTGGGGGTGGACAGTGAGGAGGAGGCGATAAGGCAGCAGCACATGGAGAGAGGGATACCGTCCGTGGGTCTTGGGATGACCACTTGAACTAGGTTCCTTGAAAAGCCACAGTTCAGTCCTCTGAATGAGGACTTCAGCAGTTTCACCTTGTGGGCCCTATATCACAGGATGCTGGCCTTCCAGGAAGCCCTTGGCCAGATGGAACCCAGGCCTTGCATTTTATCCCACTCTCAGGCAGAGTTGGGTAATTCATGTTTATTGTAGTCGGTTCGTGGGGATTATTAACCCCACATATGTGTGTTTCACATTCCAGAATACTTGCTGCTTAGCTGAGGTTTCATTATCTTTTGCTGTGAGCTGATTTAAATGGAAATGGGATTGATCAGGTGCCTGTATTCAAGCGAGGGTAATTTGTTCGACCCTCTTCAAGCTTGATTGGGATTTGACTTTTGGGACTTGCAGCAATAGGCAGAGACATCGGCCACACATAAGCCCCGCTGACTGTTGCTATCTTAACATGCATCCTAAATGTTAAAGATCTCCAAACTCTATTCCTGAAGTATTGCTTGGGATGCCTGATGAAAAAGTGTTGCTTCATGACAAATCCATTCACTTCTTGTTTGGACTCTAGGTTTCGGCACTTTGGCTTCATATACTATAAAGAACTGGCTAGAGTATTTTGATGAAAATAAATTTAGGCACAAGATCTATGGTGGCAGCAGCCAGTGCATACTCTTCTGTGATGACATATATTGCTTATCTGTACGGAGTATTTGAATCACTGATAAGCCCCTCTAGACTTAGAATTGTGGAATGACATCTTTAGGAAAATGTCATTTCACTCTACAGATATCTCCCCTATAGATTTTTCAGTATATGTTTATTGAAGCAAGACAGAAAAGCTAGACACACCCCTGGAGAACAATAGATTAATTTGGGTGTCTCCATGTGGTAGTAGTAAAACCTTTTGAGCATCTGAGTACCTGTCAAACTACAAATTCATCTTTGTTTTTCTCTACTCCACTTACAGCAATTTTAGGTGATTCTGTGGATAGGGCAATGGTTTCCGTCTTTGGATGCATTCCCTATCCTCTGTGAAGTCTCTGAAATGGTAGTTGTTGAGTCCTTGGACACTTGTCATCGGGGCCTGATGATTAGAGCATATCCTCCTTAGAATTGTTGAGTTTTAATTGTGCAATAACTTTAGCTTTCCTTACAAATTCTAGCTTTGCCAAGTGTGCTTTCTATTTTCATTTTCAGCTCATAGCGAAACTTTATTTTGCAACATCAAACCAGAACATTTCCTTTAAAAGCCTTCCTGACCATCTCAGTAATTTTAGTTTTTCACCTCCAGCTAATAAACGGACCATGTTTTTTTCCCCTTTGTCCCACATACACTACTGTCATTTTGATCAAAGTGAGAATTAGAATAAACCAAGTCTAGCACCTTTTCCCCAGGAGCTTAAAATGCTCCAGGAAGTACTCACTGGGTGTCCACGTGTCTCACTCTGTAGCCTTCACTGTACTTCTGAGAAAAATGTGATTTTGTACTGGAAGCTTTGGAGTGCCTGGATTCACCCAGTTGCCAATGAGAAGCAGCAGATCCTGCATTGTGTTGCATCCTTCCTTCTCCTTCAATTCAGTTGGGTTGTTGAGTACACTGGAATTTGCTATGGTTTGAATGTCTGTCCCCTCTGAAACTCATGCTGAAACTTAACCCCCAGTGTGGCAGTGTAAAGAGTTGAGGCCTTTAGGAAATAATGGGGTTATGAGGCCTCTGCCCTCATGAATGGATGGGTTCATTCATGGATCAGTGGATTAATGGATTATCACAGGAGTGGGACTGGTGGCTTTATTTAAAGAGTAAGAGACAGCTGTACTAGCACACTCAGCCTCCTGGGCATGTCATGCCCTGTACTGCCTCTGAACTCTGCAAAGAGTTCCCACCAGCAAGAAGGCCCTCACAAGATACAGCCCCTCGACCTTGGACTTGTCAGCCTCCGTAACTCTAAGAAATAAATTCCTTTTCTTTATAAATTACCCAGTTTCAGATATTCTGTTATAAGCAACAGAAAACAGGCTAAGACAAAGAAAACTCAACATTTAGACCTTACTATTGTGAAACCGAAAATGCCTTCAACTCTTGGTATTTGTACGAGGCTGTGTTGAGCATAGAAAATGTATAGACATGCTCCCTCTGTCCTCCTGTGGGATGCAGTCTGAGACGGAGGGAAATCAAAAGAAAATAAATACAAGTTTTAAAAGGTGCAAAAGAAGGTCCATGAGTGGAAGTGAATGCTGCACAAGTTTAGAGGAGGGTGAAGTAGGTAGGTACTTGCAGGAGAAGGCTTTTGCACTGGACCTTGAAGAATAGTCTGAGTGTCTCAAAGGAGAGCTCATTTGGTGGGAGGAGATCTCAGGAGAAGGGATAGCATGTGGACAAAGTACATCCTTGGGAAGCAAAAGGGATGTTTAAGCAACTTCTGGATTGAGCACAGAGAAGAAAGAAACAGGACCAAGACCAGGACCTAAATTTATATATGGGGAGATTTCTGCTACGGGTACAGAAGATACCTTTGTCAAAGAAGGACTGACAATTCCGAGGCTCTGAGTTTAGATTTTAGCTCTCTCGTTCATTCTTGGGTGACCTTGGACAATTCACATTCACAATGTGAGTTGAGTGAGTTATCTATAAAAGAGAAAAAGCGACAACAGCAAGGGATAGTTGGTGCAGCAACAAACAGATACGAAGTGCTCCACAAACACCAAATTAGGACAACTGGTGTTTAAGCCCAGATGCTGAAGCAAAGCACAGATGTACCTTGCTCACATCTCACTTTGTGATGGAAAGCTTTTTGAACCCACTGTATTCTAGACACCTGATGTTATGAGAACACAGGAATTGATTATTTCATTTTACCCAGTAAACATTTTCAGAAGACTTACAAGGCATTTGTTTTGCTTTCCAATGAAGGTGAGCTGCTACCCTGGTACCCTATCCACCAGATCATCTCCAATGGCACCATGCCACACAGATGCTCAAGTTGGCAGTTTTCTGCTTGAACTCTCCCAATGACAAATGTGATAAGATTTGCTTTTTTAGATAGCAGCTGCATCTTTCTTCCGTTCCCTTCACTTCCTTTGGGCTCAGCAGTTTTCCTTTTTGCTCCAGATAAATTGCTGTTAATTTAAATGTACTGCAGATCCTTGCCATTTTATGGCTGATTGCTTCTGAGTAATAGGAGGAAAATGTGTGCATGTTTGAATGTAAATAAATTTAAATGGGTTGTGAGCCAATGATAAAAACGCAGAGCACTTCACTGACCTTCAACTCGCTTCCCTGCCCAGCCTTTCCCTTTGAAAAGGTCAATGAGTAGGTCCTCAATCAGCAAATAGCAGAGGTTGAGTTTCAGGCCACATCCGGTTTCTTCCTTCTCTGTTTTCAACTTTGACTTTACATCCCAGTTCTCAGATAGCACCTGCTTTATCCTTGTTCCTATATAGCTCAGCTAGTGCGTGCAATGGTGGCAAAGTTTCTCTAAAGTTGTTTTTGATAAAGGAGCTGGTCTCACGGTAACTACCATGCACCATCGGAATGCTACAAATGCTTCAGAATGTCACATTGTCAAAATATCTATATTTCAGGCTCATAAGCTAGACAGCTCGTTTGGCTGCTAAACCCACAAGATGTTCAGCCATTTGTTGTGGTCTAAAAACTTTCCCCCTCACTAGGAGAAAATAATCCTCTATTGTTTTATATCATTTTGTGGTCCTTCGAGTTTTTTATAATATGAGAGGGCAAAAGTTACGAGATCCTGGTAGGTAAATTGTGGCCTGGATTGAATTTTGCCATCAATCTCTCTTGAAATCAAATTAATTTTTCAATATGTAGTGGAATATCTTCAGTCTGTACACAGTGTGGCAAGATCAAGGGTATGAAAGGGTAGGGTGACTTGCCTTCTTTGAGGTGAAGGGTGGTAGAAGTGGTAGTCTGAATGCATATTGCCTACAATTGCAACAGGCTGGCTTTTCCTCAGAAGAAAAATACCGTATGTGTTTTTATGCGGGCTTCACTTGTTTTTATGGCATGGACGTGTGGAGCTGAGATCTACTTCTTGGGGAAGGATGGATCACAAAAGGCAAGCACAAGAAGGTTGCAGAGGGACACTTGACATCAATTGAAATAGGGGCCAGGGCAGTTGCATCCTGAGTGGATGGCAGTGGTCCAGTAGAACCGTCATCTGGTAAAGTTAGCTGTGTTTCCAACTGTAATAATTAGTGAGCCTGGAGGGGCTTGTGGCAGGAAAATAGCAAACAGACACAAAGAAAGAGAAGCCTGGTTAAGTTACTGCTGTAAACATGCTGGGATTAGTAAACTCTTGGAGTTCCTGTGCCATAAACCCATTGGAAATAAGGCTTTATGCCAGCAGTTTAATCGTTGTGTTATTGAGTCAACAAATCTTTTTATTCTGGGGTCATGCTGTCTCTATCACTGAGTTTCTCCTGTTTTTGTTGACAAAGTTGCCATCCTTATATTAATACTCACATTGTTTCAGTGGGAAGGAATTTGAGCTCCACCCTCTTACAAGATAAGAAGTTTGATTTGTTAATTTGGCCTGCTCATTTTACGTGCTACAGTGCACTGGTAAACTAGCTCAGCTTCTGTTTGCCTGGAGGCGAAACTGTTAGAAGGAGACTGGAGACAGATATGAAGGAGAATTAATCAGTGCCACTGAGTGCTTCCTAAGTTCTCAGGGCTTTTGTGGGTGACTAAATCCATAAATGATGTTTGGCATCTGTACCGAGTTCTTTTGGAAGGGCAGAAGGGAGAAATGCCGTGGAAATTAAGCTCCGTAGACTCGTTTAGCATTGTTGTAAATGATGACACAGATTGGTGGTGGTAGTTACAGTTCTGGAGGCAGATGACACCAGCGCTTGGCAGACCAGACGCCAGGTGGAGGAAGACGGAGAGTCTGCATGGTTGGGCTTGGAGGTGCCATCCAAAGTTGAACTTGAAAATGTCTTGAAGATTTCTATTATGATATGGTCTATTTTGCCACTTATGGATCTCATAAAGATTCATGCAAATTAATCACAGAATTATGTATACTAGAACCTTCACTGATCCACTGGGTTTCCATGGGCAAGTTCAGTGAAAGCTCACTGTCTTCTTCTTGCACTTTGCCCTAGTTGACTGGCTATGGAATTGGAGTTTCTGAGTTGGAATCTGAGCTTCATCACACACTAGCTGTCGGACCTTGGGCAAGCTGCCTCCCGCTCTGGGCCTTTGTTTCCTCAGAGTAAAGAGGTCACAATAGTAGAACTTATCTCATAGGGTTATTGTGAAGATAAAAAAGGATAGTTTGGGCACAATGCTAAGAAGAGAACTGGCACAAAGTAGATTCACTGTCATTTATTGAGCAAATTAAGTAGGATTACTTAATGTTAGATATTACATATCATATTATTTATATATCATTATATGTAATATATACATATACTATATGTCTTATAGATATAATATATACATATACAATATACTGCATGTTGTATGCTATATATTATATGTTATATAATAAATATTATATCTCCATATGTGTCAGATATTTGCTATAATACTTAAAGTTAAGCAACTAATTAATTATTTTATATTAGGATTCTTAGAAAAGAATAGCCGGGCATGGTGGCTCACTCCTGTAATCCCAGCACTTTGGGAGGCCGAGGCAGGTGGATTGCTTGAGGTCAGGAGTTTGAGACCAGCCTAGGCAACATGGTGAAACCCTGCCTCTACTAAAAATACAAAAATTAGCTGCGCATGGTGGCTCATGCCTATAATTCCAGCTACTTGGGAGGCTGAGGCAAGAGAATCGCTTGAACCTGGTAGGCAGAGGTTGCAGTGAGCCGAGATCTCGCCACTGCGCTCCTGCCTGGGCAACAGAGCAATACTCCAAAAATAAAAAAAAGAAAAAGAAAAAGAAAAGAATCTAACTATTTGTATTGTCTAGTATTTCACCAGTTAAAGTTAGCCAGTTCTCTGGGCCAGTTGCTGAGTAACTAATCAGTTCTTTTAGAAACGAATTGCTAAAATTAGCTGGGGAAAGAAAATCAGGATTCGGGTAGTTAGGTATTGTTGAAACTAATTGCCCCCACCCATAAAGACAAATATTAGGTTGGTGCAAAAGTAATCATGGTTTTTGCCATTGAAAGTAATGGCTTTACTTTTGCATGAACCTTTATATAAAAATTATTCAAGGGTCATTTGTATTGTACACAGATGTTTCCTCCTTAAAGTAAGCTGCTGACAACTGATACAGTTATGGGTGGAGCTGTATGCAGAAATCTTTTGCATTTCTTTTGCTTGTTTCATGTACCATGTAAAATCAGTTTTAAGTTTAAAACTAAGTTGCTCAATAATGAGATGCACATTTTCCCCCAACTTCTGTTCTGTTATTATATATTGCTCTATGTTTTAAAGCATATTCCATGTTGTGTCTCATTTTTGATGTTTATTTATTATGTTCATTTGAAAGTTATTGTACTTGTATGTTAATTTTCATTGATTTTTCTTTTGAGCATGACTTATGTTTTATTTTGTGTTTCTTTTAGGTTTTGTTTTGTTTCATAAGATCCCACTGGATGGGTAGCTGAAATAAAGGAAAAGACAGAGAAAGGGGCTGTGGTGCTTGTTGGTTGATGCTGCCCTGTAAGCTGGACTCTTGGGACTGCTGTTGGCTTATCCCGGGAAGTGCTGCTTATCTGGGGTTTTCTGGTAGATGTGGGGAGTGTTTGGAGGATGTACTATATGAAGCCTGCATATATTGTGAGCTGTGATTGGGGAACACCATGCAGAGGCAACTCTCAGGCAGCTAAGCAGCACCTCAAGAAAACATGTTAAATTAATGCTTCTCTTCTTAACAGTAGTTCAAATATAAAACTGAAATGAATTCCCATTGGATTGTACTTCTCTTCTGAAAAGTGTGTTTTTTGACCCTACTGGACATTTATTGACTTAATTGCTTCTGTTTATTAAAATTGACCTGCAAAATTAAAAAAAAAATTAAAGTTGGGAACAGGTATAAGTTCACACTAAATAGTCTAATCTACATGTAACACATATTTTAGTACGATTTTCTATAATCAGCACTGAATTCAGAGGGTTTGACTTTTTCATATATAACACAGTGACTTAAAGAGTTAAGGGTGTATATGACATCACTCTGGGGACGTGGTAGTGTTATTAAAAGGTTATTTCCTTCACTGTCAATAAAAGTCCAAATGTTTAGCTTAAGTCTGAGAGTCAAACAGTGTTAAGGATTGCCTTAAAGTTCCTTAGCCAGCAAAACAAAACAAAACAAACATTTAAAACATTTAAAAGGAAGAAGAAGGAAGAAAAAAAAAAAACAAGAACAAGCAGCAACAGCTGTTTTGTTGGGGCTGTAGACTTAGGTTCGGCATAGTCAATTTCAGAATAACTAAGGGTGGAATATATGCATATGGTAAAATTATAACCTTGCCTTTTTTTATTTGCCCTGGGCGATCCACCTGCTTTTTAGAAGTCTGCCGAGTGAGAAGGCCACAGTATCTCATGCTGTTTGCATTACAGAACTGTAGCTTTTCTACTCTGAAAAGGCCCGGGAGCAGAATGGCTGGCCTGCTGTGAGCAGGAGAGGAGATTCTAAGAAGGATAGTCCCCCAACAACATACTGTCATACTGCTGGGTTTTCATGGGTAGGAAAGCTTGTCCTGACCCCAGCAGCAAAGAGGTGGCAGGTCGCTAATGAATATGTGCTTTATAATGTCCTTCTTCATTGCTGAGAGGGCAGCCTTAGAGCTATGGATTTCTGCATCCCTCCTGAGTCTGACCCATGGACACCTGCTTCATTCACTTTAGCATCACAGCGACCTTCATATGCTGTGTTCAGTCTGTGCCAGGCAGTATCCCTGTCCTGAAGAGAGGTTTGGCTATCCCCATCCCACCCCACCCTGCTCCTTTTTTGTCAGGAGGACTTCAGAGCCAGGCCTGCAGCATTTTGTTTGAAAACACAATCAGCTCTGACTGTTAGACATGCACACAGACACCATAGCTGGATTGGAAACTTTTTTTTTTTTTTTTGGAAATAGTTGCACAAAGGCTGCAATTTAGCTTTGAGGTTCTATAGATTTTTAACTAGTCCAACACAGTCAGAAACATTGTTTTGAATCCTGTGTGAACCAAGGCATTAATCTTAATAAACCAGGATCCATTTAGGCACCACTTGATATAAAAAGGATATCCATAATGATTTTATACTGTATCCTTTACATTAGCCACTAAATATGCTATTGCTTGATACAGACCTTTCACAGAATCCTATGGATTACAGCATTTCACTTGGCTACTTCATACCCATGCTTTAAAGAGGGGCAGTTTCTCAAAAGCAGAAACATGCTGCCGGTTCTCAAGTTTTCCTTCTAACTCCATTTGAGTGTAAGGCCAGCTGGCCTTCCATGTGGGGAGGTCCAAATATTTTCTAAATTCCCATTTTCTTATTCGCGGCTAAATGACAGTTTCTGTCATTGCTTAGATTTCAATCTCTCCCAAAGGTGTTGATTTACAAAGAGGCCAGCTAATAGCAGAAATCCTGACCCTGAAAGAAAAAGTGAAATTCAAGCTGTGAGCCAGGCAGGAGCTCAGTAAGGCAAAGGTTCTTGACAATCTGCCTTTTGGTACAAAAAAATTTTTTAAGCTTTTATGTTATACCATAGAGCCGTAGAAAGGCTATGGACTGTTTAAGAACTATTTTAAAGTGTCCCAGACCCAAAACGGAAAAAAAAAAAAAAAAAAAGAAGAAGAAGAATATTTGTACCCAACAGCTAGAAGGATTGCAAGGTAGATTTTTGTTTTAAAATGTAGAGAAGTGGACAGATAAAGCAATTTAATATATCAAAGATCAGTTGACATCTCCTAGGGAACGATGAAAACAGCAGGCTATTAGAAAATTGTTTCATATGATTCTCGTGTTCTTTTCGGTTTTTTAATCCCTAAAGATCACGATCAGTAACATAGTTTCTCTTTTCTGTGCTCTAGATCACCCCTTTTCATCATTTTGCTTTCTGTCTCCCCTATAAGAAATGTGCTTTTTAGAGCTTCCCAATGGCATGTGTTGCATTTTTGCAGCATTAGAAAAGGAGAGGTAGCATTTTTGCTGAAATCGGGCCTGTCACTCTCCAACTAAAGGTTCTGGCACTGCAGTGCCAGGCAAGTCTCCTAAATGAACAGAATGACCTGTATGAGCCGATGCCTGCCCTTTCAGAGGGGCTGCTGTCCCGTCGCAGCCAACTGTGCCCCACAGGAATGGGACCCCAGGCTTCCAAATCTTGTGATTCTTTAGGAGAAACATGAAACCTGGATTTTGTGTGAAGTGTCCCTATTGTTAAAAAGTTGGCTCAGTTATTTTTAAAATATTTTGTAAGCCAACAAAAGTCTGTGGGCTGCCAGTTTGTTACTTTTGTCTTAAAACATGATCATTGTTCTCTCACTGTATCCTTCTGTCTTTCTTTTGCAAATTCACTTTTGTTTCTTCCTGACCTTGCCATTGGTCAGGGCTTTGTTACCACAAGCTAAGAAATTGAGTTTAACAACCCAATTATCTGAAACATGTCAATTACCTTTGCTCCTCTCCTATAATTCCCACCATGCTGTGACCCTCAGCTGTCTGCCCTTGCTGGGAATTCTGCACCAATGTCTTCCCTCAACCCATTCTCTGGTTGGTCCTACTCCCGTGTAGCCAGAGACATCCTAGCAAATCCTTCCACCTGTTGTATCTGATACCAATTTCTTTTCGGCAGCGCTCATGTCTCTTGGCCCAGTCAAGTGCTGCCAGGTTTAGATAGGAAAGTACATGTCCCATTTTCATGGGTGCCCTTAATGTGGTCCAAGTCCTGTATCTTATTATATTTACTCATGGCTCAGTGGGAGCCTCCAGAGACCCTCTCAGGCTGCTGATCTAGACTAAGGAACGCGTCCAGTATCCTCACACGAGACATTGACTCTGTGATGACAAAAGTACCAATAGTCTGAGGCTAAGAAAGGTTCATCTCACAACAGGAAAAATAAATGTCAACATACATTAGAGAGAATTGATTCAGGGCTTTTCTCTCCCAGTCTCCCAGCAGGGACTGATTTCATTTCCGACCCATTAGGTTTTCTTTCCAGAAATAGGTAGCAAGGACAAGAACTAAACAATCCCAGTCCCACCCAGCAACACAGAACACAGGAGTTTGCTTTTGGCTTCTCACTTTCCAAGTGATCCTGAATCAGGCCCAGAATAGCTGAGGCTTGGAGCATCTCCTCAGACAGAGCAGAGGTGACACCTGTTCAGCGGTGTGTGGACTAAATAACTCGAGGAGCTCAAGAGAGAACACCAGTTTCACGCCAGGTGCGAGACACAGCACGATGGAGGGAAGCCCGCTTTCTCTCTCCTCTTCTGTTCTCTTTATTCCTTTAGGGCACCTGACTTCTCTTTCTCCTCTCTCTCTGTCTCTCTCTCTCTCTCTCTCTCATATTCTACATTGACCCCATGACCAACTGAGAATGTATTTTTGTTTCATTGGTTGTTTCGCAGAATTAAAACACGCACAACTTTTTATTCCTCCATTGCAAAATGGAGTCAGGATGCTACAGAGGCCCTGTGCTTTCTTCCTTTGCATGATTTACACCTCCACCTATTTTGGTGCTAGCTGCCTAGGACTTCTCTCTTGGTTTGAATTTGATTCCTTCACACTACACTAGAAGTTCATTTCATCTTATTTTGTCCATTAGGTTTGGACAGATATGGAGGGACAGATATGGAGGGACAACTGGAGTGAGGACAAGCAATTCCATACAATATAGGGTCTCTCAGGGTTGGTGCATCCAGCCATGTGGGCAGGGCCAGTCACATCTAGTCTATGTCCCCAGAGCCTCTGGAGTTATGCAGCGTAGCTGACTCATCTCCAAGGAAATTAGTACAGAAGTAACCACTCTATTAAGTGTGCTCTGCTATGTTCACATGCCTGTAGTACCTGCAAACCATGCCAGGTTCCTCTAAAGACATAGGAGAAGATTAAGGACTCTCTTGGACAGACCATGAATTGAATTTGCTGCTGGGTGCTGCCAGACTGAATTCGGTTGACAGAACTCCCAGCCCAGGAAAGTTCCATGAAAGCGGCTGTCGCAGAAGGAAATTTCCCACTGAAGTCAGTCCATTTTCAAGTTTTGGGCTTCAGAGGCAAAAGAATGTCCCAGCCACCTGATGTTGATGGTGAGGTAACTCTAAGTTTAATTCAGACTAGTGTTGCAGTGTAGCTTTGGCATGGTCATGAACGAGCACCCAGAATGTGTTGAACCAACCCCCACCCCTAACTACTGACTATGACTGCAGTAGGTTTTTATTGGGAAAAAAAAATGTGTGAAAAGCAAAAAGAAAGGAACAGAGTTTTTAAAATCACCTTTATTGTAAGTCAGTCCATTTGTGAATTGAGTATAAACATATGCAAAGTAACAAGAGATTCCTAAGACAAATCCTTCAGTTTCACCCACTTCATGTTCAACCATTTGCTGTAATCCAGAGGCAGCCTGTGAATCATTCTCATGCCCTGTGTTCTTTTTTTTTTTTCCTATAATGTTCCAGGTTTAAAAGCCATTTTTTTCCACATTTTCTGTAAATAATGGATAATCATTTTTAAAAATTTTATTTTTAGTGCTGTTTTAGCGATGTGGATAGATCATAAATGTACTTGCTGAATTCAATCATTTTTAACAAGCCAATAAAGTTTGATAATTCACTCCATGTGTCTTGCATTCTCTATAGATCTTGTGTACTTCCTCACACGTCCGCAAGTGTGTGCTGTCACCCGAGTACTCTTGGTTGTGTTCAGAACTGAAGACATTAGAAGAAATAGTGTGAGAAATGTCACTGAGAGTTTCAGGGGAGTCCCAAACCCATTTCAGATTCTGTGATAAATTATCCCGCCAAAAAGGACTTTTAAAATTTCTGTCAGTATGAATTGTCCATTTATTGTTTACTGATTTTTGCATCAGAAATATTTTCATTGGCTAAAAGGCAATCCTTTAAAAAAAAAAAAAAAGCTTATGAGAATTTTTTTTTAAACCCTAAATTCTATGGCAAAGCCCTTTGGTATTTAAAAAACTTGAAATGACCCAGGTCACAACAAGAGAGTATAGTCAATGCTCTGTTTGTCTATTCCAAATGACTTTGTGGACATATAAACATAATGACTTGGGCTTGAAAGCGAGAGAGAGGGGAACATGTTGGATGTAGAGGGAAGATACCATGAGACCATAACTGTTAGCATGGTGCCCACACTTCATGTCCCTTTTGTCTCGATCCTCAGGTCAGCTGCATGGTTCCTGCCCCATTTTTCCCACTGAAAACAGTACGTAAAGTGAGATTTGTAGGACCTCAGGCTCTGATTCATTTGAGCTTGCCATCCCCTTCTGTTAACACCCAAGGGATTTTGCTCTAAATCGAACTTAGGGATTGGAAAAACTAATCTAGTGTGACTTCATGCTTTGTCAAGTATACTGCCCCTCTTTTAAAAGCCCAGTGTTGGGCTGGGTGTGGCGGCTCACACCTATAATCCCAGCACTTTCGGAGGCCAAGGCGGGCGGATCATGAGGTCAAGATTTCAAGACCAGCCTGGCCAACATGGGGAAACCCTGTCTCTACTTAAAATACAAAAATTAGCTGGGCCTGGTGGCAGGTGCTTGTAATCCCACCTACTTGGGAGACTGAGGCAGGAGAATTATTTGAACCCAGGAGGCGCAGGTTGCAGTGAGCCAAGATTGCGCCATTGCACTGCAGCCTGGGTGACACTACAAGATTCCATCTCAAAAAAAAAAAAAAAAAAAAAAAAAAGCAAAAAAACACCCCCAGTGTTCAGTGTTAGTGACTTGTGCTTTTTCCAAACTCCCTTCTCCATTTATTGAACTGAGAACAGGTTGCATCTAACATCTGAAGGTCACATGATAATTTGGAGTGGCAGCTGTTTGTCGCAGACTATGCAGGTTTGAATCCCAGCTATGTCTGCAAACGATATAATCTTGGGAAAGTTCTTTCACTGCTCCATGCTTCTGTTTCTTCCTTTGCAGAATGAGATGATGGTAATAAGAATAGTACAATACTTACCTCACTGGGCTGTTATAAGAGTTAAATGAGATGACTCAGGTAAAGCCCTTAGCACATTGCCTGGCAAGTGGGACACTTGGTATTGCTAATAGCTAATACTTCAAAAGAGCTCTGGTTGGCGGGTTGTTGGGTGTACCTCAGTAAATGTCCAAGAATTACAAACCCACTTGCATATCTTGGTCATATGCAGATTGTGTGGTTGCAAATAATGGAAACCAAATGAAAGGAAACTTCACTCACTGGGCCATCCTGGGTGTGGCCCAACCTGTGAAGACTACTTTGAAACTGTTTCAGGAGTTATTAGGATCCTGCTCTTGAATTCTTCTCTCTATCAAAGCCAATTTGTACACACTGATTCTGCCTCAAGTTTGATTTTGATAAAATAAGAGGATCTGATTTATTTGGCCAGTATCCTAACAGTTCCATGAGTTCGAATGATGGTCTGTCATTTGCGAATTCTTGGAGAAATAGCTCTGAATGTCTTACAGTGAATACAGCTGGCCTCACTAGTTCTCATTTTATTAATTCGGAATTCTTTTTATCATTTCAACAGGGACTGCATTAACTTTAATTTTTGAATTAGCTATTGAAAAATAGATTGGTTCAAAGAAAAGATAGTTTCAAGTTCCCTCAAGACTTAGAAACAAGTATTCACAGGCAATGAGTTATGAATAACTAGATTATTCTTTTCCTTCCTGAAGTCGTTTCTGGTAATAGCTCTAGGAGGCCACACATGATTGGCCTAGTTGGAACGACTTCATGTTTGAAGTCACAAATTTCATGTTCTTTAAAATACTTCATAATTTGCACTTTTTTTCTTATCATTAAATCTTTTTAAGTGAGTGGCATTGATGTTTTTCTAGCACTTAATTTAGGACAATTTTACTGTTTTTACCACCTTTCCTAGCACATCCTTTAGTGAGCTCTACCACAGGACCTAAGAGGTAATGATAGGTGACAGGCATTGACTTCAAACTTAAGTGCTTCATGATCCTCCCAACAACCTTATGAGGCCAAAGCTAATATTGCCTATATTTTAAAGATTAGGAAACTGAGGAATGGAACCCATGAGGGACTTGCCTCAGGTTACCTAGTTAACAAGTTAAAACTAGGATTTGAATTCAGGCAGGCTGGCTGTAAAGCTGGTGCTCCCGATGTGAACTGGATTCTTGAACTGGGCTGGAGCTAGAGTGAGGCCAGCCAGGTGTCTAGGGCACAATTTGAAAGGTGGTGGCAATGCTAAGGTTCATGCAAGTGCCCAGTGGCCACTCCTACTAGCACTGGGAGTTGTGTTATTGTAGCAAAGTAGAATTGTGAAGTTAACTGAAGTCACTGGAGAGGCACCCTTTGATCTCAGCAAGTCCTCAGGTATTTGTGCCATGAACAAATCCTTTGCAGATCTTGACTTGCAAGTATGTGGCACAGTAGTGAAATTGGCACATGCATTTTAAATTTTACCTTGTGAAAAAGAGAAGTTGCATCAAGTCTCTGTTCACTGCTAATTAGTTAATGAAAAAACCAGAGCACGTTTGCTTTGTCCGTTGTAACTGAAGATGGATTTGCTGTTTTTGATTGCCTTCAGGTGAATTTTTGCATCACTCTTGAACTTTAGTACTTCCCATTCTTTTGGAGTAGTCCCTACTCTCCGATGAGTGAACTTGAGGGAAACCTTGCAAGTGGAAAGGGCCTGGTGGGAAGGGGTGTTGAGGACACATCCTGCCACCTCCATGAACAGAATCCAGACGTCAGAACAAGGTGGTGAAAAATGCCTGCGCTGTTCCTTGCCTTTCAAACACCCAGAGGCAGAGCAGCGTTGGAGCAGCTTGGTCACTTCCATGTGCCTGTCCTCAAATGTCCCGTCTGGCAGCCAGTAACTGAGAGAGACTGCCAAGGGCACATGCTAATTTTCCAGTCATTTGGTCAAGCCCCATCTCACATGCTACAAGACCCTGGAGCCTGTGTTTACTGAGTTAAAATCTCTGCCTGACCATAAATTATTGAACAGAAAGTTCCTTCCCTCACTTCTTTAAAATTTTTAACCTGTCGCCAAGAAGGAAAGGAGAAACCTCTTTTGTGTTTATTAACCACGTTTCCATCTCTTTTTAATAATTCTCGTCATGCTGTAATCAGTCATGTTGAATTATTATATGAAAACATAGGCCACGGCTGTTTGCTTTAAGGATTTTAATTCAGCCTCAAGTAAATTCACGCAATTTCACCTCAAGCCCCTTTAGTAGGAGTAGGAAGTACAGAGTCGCCAGCCCTGTTTTACCTTCTGTGGGGAGTTCTCGGTTTGTCACCTGAACTGGGACACAGCTTCTGAGGGAGCTTCCAGGTTTTTCAAAGACTGCTTGCTCTCAAGGCAGATTTTCCTCTTTGCGTTTACTCCAGGCTCCTGGGTCTTGGGGAGGTTGATTGATTACCTCTCCATCACCCTTGACTCAACTCTGTTGGATTGAATGTCACGTCTAATTACATGCAGGTCTCCTGCTGGCTTCTCAGGGCGTCTGACTCTGTAGGGTGCACTGGCAGGTCTCAGGTAGAGGAGACGTTCAGGGTATGTCTGCTGTGTTCCCCCTGTGGAGGTGCCAGCCTTAAACAGGCTCAGTCCTCCCTATCTGGAGTCCTGCAGAATGGCGCCTTCTCTGTGGTTCCAGCTCTCCCTGGGATCCAGCAAAGCTATTTTCCCCTCCATCCCTGGAGTTGGTATCTCCATCCCTGGAGTTGGTAAGGTCTTCCCACTGTTGTCAGTCTCTGAGTGCCTATTTCCTGTTTGTTTCTTTACCCCGCCCACCTCTCTCTGTGTGGCCCTAAAATATATCACTTCATTTGAACCATATGGGGTGAATTATTTTTCCTTGACAAAACCCTGAGACATATGTTATATTCTTTAATATATGATCTCATTTTATCTTCCACCAAATCTCTTCCTACTCTAGTAAATATTTATTAAGTGTCAATTACAGTTGACCCTTTAACAATGTGGGGATTAAGGGCACCAATTCCCTGCACAGTTGAAAATATGAGTATAATTTTTGACTGCCCCAAAACTTAACTACTCATAGCTTACTTTTTTCTTGCTTTTTTTTTTTTTTTTTTTTTTGAGACAGAGTCTCACTCTGTTGCCCAGGCTGGAGTGCAGTGGTATGATCTCTGCTCATTGCAACCTCTGCCTCCTAGGTTCAAACGATTCTCCTGCCTCAGCCTCCCTAGTAGCTGGGACTACAGGTGTGCACCACCATGCCCAGCTAATTTTTGTATTTTTAATAGAGATGGTGTTACACCAGGTTGGCCAGGCTGATCTTGAACTCCCAACCTCAAGTGATCTGCCTGCCTCGGCCTCCCAAAGTGCTGGGATTACAGGTGCAGGCCACCATGCCTGGCCAATGGCTTGCTTTTGACCAGAAGTCTTACTAATTCCATAAACAGTTGGTTAATACGTAGACTAGTATCTACATATATTTTATGCATTCATGACATATTTAACTTTTAATTTTTTCAATACTTCTAGGTTACAAGGTTCAACTGTTAATTTTTTCAAATTGTTTCAAATCTCCTAAAAAATTCCAATATATTGATTGAAACAAATGTGTATATAAGTGGACTTAAGCAGTTCCAACCTGTGTTGTTCAAGGATCAAGTGTATATGTCGGCCAGTGAGCTAGGCGCTGGGAGGTACCTCCACAAACCAAGCCGACTCCATCTTTGGCCTTATGGGCTATGGCCTAATGATAATGTCTATAATATTGATACCATTGCTGCCCATAATAAGAGAACAATGGCTTAGAAAGTTAAATGACTTTTCCAAGGTCACACACATCAGATTTGTCTTCCTATAAGATCCCTGCTTCTGGCGTTGTTTCTCTGAGGCCAGTGGTTTTCCTTTGTATCTTGGGTGTCTCTAGGCTGCAAGTTCTGAGCTAGCCATAAGAACTCTGTTCTTCATTTTGGTGGCTGCAATTCTTCTTGACTTGGTGTAAATGCATAAGGTATCCCTACCCTTGTAACCTGTTTTCTCTTTTTTTCTTTCCCTTTCATCTGTTTTTTAAAAATCATTTTCTTCTTTTTCTTCCGGTTCTCTTTTTACTCAAGACAAACATCATAAATATGCTTTGTCTTTTCTTTAATTTTCATACTTTAAAGTTTTCAAATTGGTTGGGTGGAATGTACTTAGCTTGTGTGTTTATGTGTGTATGCAAGAGAAAGAAAGAGAAAGGCTCAAGTAAAGAAAGGGCACAAGAATTTACACACACACACACACAAACACACACACACACACCCCTATGGAATAGGAATACCATGTACTTTCAGCTCTATTTGATTAAATGGGAATCTAATCCCAGTACATACACCATTTACCATTATCACCTCCTCAGTGCTCACTGTGCTATAACACTCCCAGCTCTTCTTAAAAAACTTTCCATGTTGTATTTTTTGCTCTTTGTTTTTACTTCCTTATAAATAGCAAGAAGTTTTGCTGAGAAGAAATGATTACAAATCCCAAAAGGTTGGTGTTCCGTTCTGAGCTCCAAGATGTAAGGATTGAGTGGATTTCAAACTTGGCAAAATTTCTGACTTGGCAAATGCTTCCATCCTTATTTATGACAGCTTGGAAACTTCCATTTTCCAGGGTTTATAAATGATGCTGCTGATTTTGTCTCCTTTTTTTATTTTGCTGTGAATTATAAAATAACCAGCCTGAAGGTTTCCTTATAATGTTAACCCTCTTAGGAGAGAGAGAGAGAGAGAGAGAGAGAGCGAGAGAGAGAGAGAGAGACAGAGAGACAGAGAGAAGAGAGAATGTGTGTGAATTGTTGTGTTCTTTCTTTTCTTGGTTATGAGGTGCATTTTACATATTTCATAAGCCAATTTACTTCCCTTTTTCTGCCTTTCAACAAAATGAAAATCTAGAAATGTTGAGGTGTGGGATACAGAGAGTGACAACCTGTGGTTGTCATTGTCACCACGAAGACCTTCTTGGCCAGCAGTCCTGGGGGATGATAAATTTCATGTCCAAATAGCAATTTAGCATTTGGAATTCTGGAGCAAGACAAGTAATGCATAAAGTCTCAGAGAGTTTGTTTCTAGTGATGTGAATAGGCTATTTCAGGGGTCTCCATGCCCATATTCTTAGAAAATTGTCCAAGTGGAAGAAAAACAAAGAAGTTGTCACCTTCTTTTCCCTTGACCTCCCTCCTCCCCCTGAAGCCTTCTTCTTTTCCTTTTTCCCTTTCTCTTACTTTGATACTCAATTCCTCAAAGCCCACTCATCTTAGGTTTCTTTGTAAGTGCTTTTTCCTTTAGATTCATAGGAATACACAGAAATTGGGAGCCTTGATTTATTGGGTAGAATAGACAGATTTTTCCAAATGTGGGCAGTAGGAATTTTCCAGTGCAGAATGTGTCCTCTCAGAAGCAGACACCAAGATGGGATTAAAGCTGCAAAGATTTTTATTACTAGAAACTCCTGGGTGAGAGAAGCAGGGAAGGGAATTGGAGAGCAAGGGTCTCCAAGAGCATCAGACTGCAATGCAAGCAGGACTGTGGGTGAATAAGAGATGGACGGAGGCTTAGGTCAAGCACCCTCGACTGTTGTTCACTCTAGGGAGTTATTGGCGAGGCTGCTGGGAAGTCTTTGAGCCAAATCAGCCTTCAGAAGACTTCCTTGTCTCCCAGGAGGGTTCTGCCTTTGTATTCCCACCACTCTCAGTCATTGGCTCTGGAGCTTGGCCTCTGTGCAAATGAGGTGATAAATTCCCGAGCTCAGTGTTTGATACCCTTGGTCAACTATGTCCCCTGTCCTTGAAGGTCTGCGAGGTGCATTCTCAACAGTAGACACGGTCTTATCTGAGCTCCACTTGACAGATGTGCTCATTAATTGCTGCTTGCCATCTCTCTGTGAAACACAATGACCAACCTGCACAGCACCCTGGACACTCCTGGCTGAATATCTAGGTTGAGTGCTTACGGAACCTCCCCTTCCTTAAATGACCAGTAGGTCATTTCGTTGGTTAAAAGGGCTTCTACTACAATCATTATTTTTTTAAAAAGTACCCAGGTTGGGCAAGTCAACATTTTGAAATGTTAAAATGTAATTTTTGAGCTGTAGCCATCCTTTTATTTATGGCAACATAAAACAACATCTGAAACTAAGACCTGTTTTTGTTTTTCTCACCTACATACTAAAACCACGAGTGATTTTATTTCATTTTATGTAGTGTCCCCCATCAAACAAATTTCCTATCATGACAGCTCTTGTTATTGATTCATATTCTTTCAGAAGAGTGCTTATGGAAGTGTACATCAATGCCTTGCCAGGCATGAGGACAGAGTCAGAGTGGTACAGAGCGATGCATCCTCTTACACAATTACTCACCCCTGGACTTCAGCAGCCCTTGCATTGAATTGTTTTCAAGGAAAATGAGACCTTATTCAGATTCAACCAACTTTATTGAGTACTTTCTATGTGCTAGACCATAGGTTCCTGATTCAAATGACTACAGGTTGGGACAGTCCTGGGCGTGAGTAACTGGGATGGAGGGGAATGCCCTGTGCACAGCGTAGGGCTGCCCCTAGCCCAGCCCATGTTGGCGTGCAGGAATGAAAACCTAGTGTGCCCAACTCTTCTGATTTTTTTTTTTAAGACAAGGGGAGATCCGGGTTTTTATGTGAAATTTTCCAGTTTTTAAATGTTGGCACGACCCTTCACATTTTTTAAGGTCTCTATGAGCCAAACACAACAAGTGTTGATGCCAAATGTTGCCGTTTGTGACTCTCCTGCTGGACATTCTGCTCATAGCTTTCAGAAGTGGTTCCTTGACAAGAGCCCTGAGTAGGTCCTTGTCTGAAGTCAGGCTTCCTGGAAGCGGACGCTGAGATGAGGTTTCACGTGCAAATAATTTATTAAGGGTGTGCCTGGGACAGGAACCGGGAATCAGGACAGTGGGGGAGGAGCTAAGCAAGAGTATGATTTGAGCCAAAGCCTTGTGGAGGTGGTTTCAACCATTGAAGTTCAGTCATTTAAGTTGCCACTCAGAGTCGTCACACCCTGAGCTTAGGGAGCTGGGCTTTCATATATGTGCACCTGTCAGTCATTAGCTGAGGTTGCAACAGGCAAAAATGGGCTCCAATAGCTCAAGGGAAGTCCTCCAGAAAAGTGACACAGGTGCTGGATGTTGCCACTGCAGGACACACAATGGCAGTAACAGTGGTTCTGAGAGATCCCTCACGCCCCACCACCAGCGATCTGTGGCTCTCCCTAGTTGACAGGCTGAGCCAGAATTCAGAAACTAATCTTTTGACTCTGTGGCCAGTGCTTGTTGGCACCCTTTCCACCTGCTTCTTACTGAGATCAGCATGCAGAGTTCAGATCATCTTAGACCCTGGCCAGTTGGTATGTTGGCCCTGGGCTACTAACTCTTCTTTTTCTCTAGTAATGCATGGAGTGAGGGTGGCATGGCTATTCAGAGGAGGTGGGGCAGCCCAACAGGAGCAAGAAAGGGGCTCTGGAGCCCCCAGCCCTGTAGGCAGCCCTAAATGGGCTCCCCAGGGAGGCTGAGGAGACTCTCAGTTCTACATTTCTCTTGCTAAGTTTGGCAATTTCTTACCTGCGATACAGACAGTGTTTCTGGGTGCTCTGTGTCCCGGTGAGTTCTGGGTCTATGAGACACACTTGTCCTGCTGCTGGAAAGGTGGCCTTTTGGGGAAATAGGCCAGCAGTTTCTACATCTTGCATCACAGTGCCACAGTATATAGGCTGTTTCCTTTGGAGAGCTTAAAGCTATTCATGGATTTAATTTGGAGATACACCCTCTAAAATCCAACCAATTTCCCTTGAAGGAAATCTATGAGATCTGAAGAGAAAAGGCAGAAGCTACATCACCATCTGCTAACCAAACACCTCTGGATTTTGTGGGTTCCAGAGGCAAAAAGATCAGTTTTATTTTATTTTACTGTTTTAACTGAGTTCATTATGTGCCCAGACACACCTGCCCTGTCCCTTCTGCTGTGGTGGACAGTTTGCTCATCTTTCCAACTCCTGAATTACCCATGACAGCTTTCCTCTCCCTAGGCTATTGAATGTGGTTCCAAAAGCAAGCCAAGTCTTCCTCACCCAAACCTTTCAAACCTATCCATTTTGTGTACCCCCACCCCCTCCCCCATCCTCCAGGCCCTCTGTAGTTGAGAAGAGCAAGCTGGTCTTCTCTCTCCCTTCTCACCATGCTTCCACTCCCTGAGTCCGACATCATCTTCCCAAGATGCAGGCTTGAGCCTTAGGCAACTTGCACAGCTGAGTAGATTAAGTCCAACCTTCTCAAAAGAGCATTCCAAGTTCAGGACACTGTCGCTCCAGCCATGTTTCCCCACCCCCCGCCTCTGGTCCACTTCCTCAAGCTGCCTACTCCACTTGGTTTGACCCTCTTCCCGCCATCACCCTCAACTTATTGATTGGGCGACCTTGAACTTGGTACTTAACTCTCCAAGTCTCAGATTCGTCCTCATTAAAACAAGGGTGGAGTGACTAGGAGACTTAAGTGGAAAAAAAGTCTGGCAAGTCATTCAGACAGCATGGCATTCAGTAACGGTAGCAATGACCCTAACAATGATTATCATGATTGTTACCTATCTTCCCATGCACCTAGACACTGCCTCAGAATTCTGCACACAGAATGGCACCTTCTTTCCTATACTCCCATATTAATAATTGTGCCATAGTGTTCATCTGGTGAGAGGAGCTTGGGTCTGCTGTTGCTGCATTAAACTGGATTGCTCCAAAGCATTAGACCACATGCCACTCCTGTCAAAGGTGCTACTGTGCTTTCAAAGAAACAAATGAAAAAGATGTGATTCTCAGCTGAGTTCACTTTTGTTGAGATGTGCGAATGGTTCTGAGTAAAGCTATGTGGTACCTCATAGTGAAAGGCTCAATCAGAAATAGGGAGCTTCTGAGGCAGAGAAGATCAGTAAAGCTTTAGGATTCTGAATGAAACTAAATTCCACCCCCCATCCATGGACAGCAGAAGCCAATATCTCTGGGGAACTTCCTCAAGATGTGAACCAGGGGCTGCCATAATGAGTTACCACAAACGTGATGGTTTACGACAACAGAAATTTATCCTCATTGTTGTGGAGTCCAGAAGTTTGAAAGTGAGGTGTTGACAGGGTAGGTTCCTTTTGGAGGACCTGAGGGTCTCTCTTAGTTTCTGGGGGCAATTCTCAGCATCCTTTGGCTTGTAGCTGTATCACTCCAGCCACTGCATCTGCCTTCAGCTCACCTTCTCCCTGAGTCTCCGTGTCCTGTCTTCCTCTTACAGAAATTGTCACTAGATTTAGAGCCTACCCTAAATCCAGGATAATCTCATCTCAGTGATTTTTAATAACATTCACGAAGACCCTTATTTCCAGGTAAGATCGCTGTCACAGGTTTCAGGGGTTAGGATTGGACATATCCTTTTTACAGGCCACCATGTAACCCACTACCTGGAGAACAGAGTTGAACTGAGAGGTTGATAGCACAATGGAAGGTACATGATGTAGATGCCAAGAAGATCTGAGTTCCAATCCCTGTTTGGCCCGTGATGTGGACATATCCCCTAACCTCACTAAGTCTCAGTTTTTCCTTTTCTGTAAAAGAGGGATACTAATTTCCACCACATAGACTGCGAGAATAAGTTAACAATGCATGTATCTAGTACTTAGTAGATTCACAATATAATTATTGTCTTCATTTAATAAAAATTTAAATCTCTGGACATCAAGGTGAAAGAGACATATCATATGACTTTTAGTCATAAAAACACTTAGAAGGAGTTTTGTGTTTGTTGAATGAATAAACAAGTGTTCAGATCTGAAGCCTATCAGAAGTATTTGCTTTGTTCCAAGCAACAGAAGGGAGTTTGGCAGGTCCTCTTATGCACTGTCCTGCCTGCAGGGTGAATGATGATGGTGATGCCAGACTTTAAAGGAAGCTCCTATTTTAGACTGGTCTTTATAATCCTTAAAGAATACCATTGCATTATCATTCACTTCAGTAGTCCACACAGGTGGTCATCAGACTGAATTCTATGGGGAACTAATATCAAGAGGCAGTGTGAGGTGTCCCAACTAAAGAAAAAAACTTAAAGCACAGAGCAAGGTGGGGCCAGGCAAGTAACAGTTAAAGGGAGGAGAGAGGGGCAACCCCTCGGAGAGTGTGTGTCTTACTTAAACAGGGCAGCTGATAGTCACTGGCTCATTCAACCATGCATTTAACCCTTCTGCATGCCTTGGACTGTGCCAAGTGCTGGGGCCACTTGGGTGAGCAAGGCAAGTACTGTCTTCATGGAGCTTATGTTCTCTGAGCGCAACTCCAGCTCTGGGTGCCACGTGGGAATCCAGGGCTTGTTGCTGCCAAATCATCTGCTTTTTAAAGAGAAGAAGCCAGAGGTTATGTGAAATCTCCTGATTTTTAAATGTTGGCAAACAATGTAGGTTTTAAAGAACACTGTGCAGGCCAGACAAAACTAGCCTTTTGACTCAATTGAGCCTGTAGGCTGCCAATCTGTAACCCATGGGGTGGAATCTCATGACCTTTGCCTTAAGAAACATTTTTCAAATGTCTGATTTTACGCTAATTCTCTTTTTTCCTGACTTCGTTGCAAGCTGCTAATGCTTACTGCTTGTGTCTATGCCCTCCTGGATTTAATGATTCCTAGTTGTTTCACCTCTGTGTTTTCAGCTGAGCTAACCTCAGTCTATCAGCTTCTCCCTTGCAAACCTAAGCCCCATACCTTTGATTACAGTTTCGTGTTCTCTCAAGCTTCTAGAAAGGCTCTGAGCATTGCCCTTTTTCCCTCAACATTTCTTCTCTTGAGAGTCGGAATCTAGTCCAAACCCTTAACTAGCAGCTTATAGATTAGAGCTGCTTTTAAGCCTTCCTTTCGGACTTTGCCATTCCAATTTTCACAGCCATTGAGTCGCGTTGACTCCCAACCTTAGGTGTGATATTAATTTCTCTCAGAGGGACATGGATTTAATAGACTTTTTAATTAACATTTTGCAGAATTGGAGCTGTCATTCTTTATGGCAGACTGATACAAATGTCTATAATTACATTTTTGGCATTACATCTGGGGAAAAGTCTAGAAATGTTTGTTTTAACCCCTTCCTAAAACATGCTGATTTATGGGCAGGCCTCTGTATGCACACCTCTAACAGGCCCAGTTGTCATGACAACACAGAACATCATTTGTCAAAGAGCTATAACTTCATTATATGTTGAAGCTGAAAATTTATCTTTTAGAATTTATTTTTATGACAGGGAAATTTTGCATTTCCATAGATATGCTTCTTCTCCCTAATTCTGCTTGTCTTTAGGGAGATTCGGGATTCAGGTGAATATTTTCTAGAGAATAAGATAAACCTCCTACCTTTCGTTCTCTCCCCCTACCCCCAGATGAATTATTGTATTCATTCCAAAGAGAACTCAGATGGACTCATTAGTACAACAACACAACAAAGGTAAAATCGTATGCCAAGTGTCTCTAACTAAATGTGATTTTTGTTTCTTTTAAAACATTAAAATTTTATAGGTTGATTATTTTTGAAAGTAAAGTTCAAAGAAAGGGAAGAAAGAAAATGTCTGTAAATCCTTTCTACAAGCTGGAGAAAGTGAAATATTTAGTTATTATATTTCCTTGTGTGATGTGTGATTCATGGATTGAAAAGTCAAAGCCGATTAAAGGGGGAGGCAAATATATAAATTAGTGCAGTGGGCTCCTGGGGGTTGTATCAAATGGAATGCTGCATGCCTTCTCTGAGGATAGTAGCTTATTAGTGTTTACTGACAAATGTGGACCATTGTACTGGATTGTTTGTTTTATTAATTTTTTAAAAGAAGCCAGAAATCTATGGTGGTTCTTTTTTTGTTTGTTTTGAGATGGGGTCTTGTCACCCAGGCTGGAGTGCAGTGGCACCATCTCAGTTTACTTGCAACACCCGCCTCCCAGGTTCAAGCAATTCTCATGCCTCAGCCTCTCTGGTAGCTGGGATTACAGGCAGGCGCCACCATACCTGGCTAATTTTTGTATTTTTAGTAGAGACGGGGTTTCACAGTGTTGGTCACGCTGGCCTCAAGTGATCCGCCTGCCTCGGCCTCCCAAAGTGCTGGTATTACAGGTGCAAGCCATAGCACCTGGCCCAGAGATCAATTTTCACATGAAATTTTCTAATTTTAAAATGTCTTCAGGTCATATGAATGTGTATTTTTTTATTTGTTTGTTTTTTGGTTTTTGGGTTTTTTTTTAAGCAGGTAATAGTCAAACAAAGCATATCTGAGGACAGGTTCACTCCATGGACTCCTAGATGTGGTTTCTGTCCTAACGAATGCTACACAACAGCTTAGAAGGGTTTTGTTTCTCTAAACAAAATGACCAAATCAATCATTGCGCTCTCCAGGCCTTCTCAGGATCTGGCGTGTTAAGTGTTCTGTCTGTTGGCCTCTTAAGGGGCGATGTTCCGCCCGTTTGCATGCTGGGCTGTTGTTGGACTCTGCACCACCCAGGAGAGGAGACAGTGAGAGAATCCCGCCTGTTCCTCACCGACATGCCAAGATGGATGGCGGGGGTACATCAGATGCCTTCTGGGATTGTTCAGGGATTTATGATGCTCACTTTCTGTTTTTGATGGATGGGGTCATTTAATCCTCTCCACTAAACCCCATCTTTTTCTTTTGTATCGAGAACTCCTGGACTGCTGCTGCCTTTCCACAAAGGATAGCAAAGATTTTCTTCCCTCTTACTGCATTTGAGAGTGTTTTGTTTCTCATTCATCAATGAGGGAAAAACACTAGAAATTCTTGGGAATAAACCATCAAAAACATCTGGGGCAAAGCTTCCCTGTGGGTATTACTGCGCCAGAGTAGGAGCAGTTTAGGGAACACCCCCTTCTCTCCAAATCCTCCTATGGTGGACATCTATCACCTATCACCTCGCTGGCTGAAAGTTAGATTTAAGACATGTTGGCATTCATGTAGAATTATGCTAAGTATGGAAGCCTCACCGTGGCTCTGGCAACAACAGCAGGTCAAGACATGCTTCATGCTTCTTCTCACCTTTCCCAGGCCGTCTCATGATGCCTTTCACACACCCTAGGCACAAGTCTGTCCTTGTTTACCCTCACATTCTTGTATACCCTCACGTTCTTGTATACAGTTTCCTGTACACAGAATGTTGTGCAGCATCGTATCTCATTTTAACCCACGCAGGGCTTTATTGATCCTTTATGGGCATTTAAACATTAGCACCACTGGTTAGAAGTGTGATAGAAACAGTCTCCCAATAAGTAGCTTGTAAAAACTGGCACAAGTTTGAGTTCCTCATTATTTTCCTGTCTCCTTATTATGCTTTAGAGCAGCCTAAGGGTGTGTGTGTATGTGTGTGAGCATGCGTGCATGTGTGTGTGTGTGGTGTGTGATTTTGGCTTAATTTTTCTTTTTATGAACTGTTCTTAGCCTATAAGAGAGAAAGGAGATGTTATAAATAAGACACATTATTGAACAAAATATGCTGATACCCTATGCCAGGTAGAGACAGTTTAATCTCCAAAGCTTTTCTCAATGTTTTTTAAAAGTGTTTTGAAATAACCATAGAGTGGTAATGAACTAATTTGGATCCCATATTCTGTGTTTACTTCTTCCCTCAAGTGATTTTTAAAAATCCTACTGGCATTGTATTTGTTAAACAATATATAAATTACAAAGAAGTAAACATTTCCTATAATTCTGCCACCTAGAAATATTTCATTTATTTTTCCTAATGCTTTTCTGTGCCTATCATTGTTCTGTGGTTGAATCATTTTCTATATAAATATTTTTATTTCCTATTACATGTACTGAACAGTATATTTACAAGGATTTCTTCATGGAGTTAACATTTGTCATAAATAAACTTTTCCATGGCTCCATAATGTTCTATCCTCTGAATAAACCATAATGTGTTTGATGTTTTCCTAGTGTTGGATGTTTAAGTAATTTCCAATTTCATTGTTAAAAGTAACACTGTAATGGGCATCTTTGTGCATACATCTCTGTCCATATCTCTGGATTTTTTCCTAGGATTGGTTTCCAGATATAACATTTCTAAATCATCAGGTTTTGATATTAAGACCCTTCTAATATATTGCCAATTTGCTTTCCAGAAATATTGGCACAGTCACACCAGAAGAGTATACAAATGCCAATTTGTTAGCAACCTTGTTAACATTGTGTTGCTAATTTCTCCCCTGATCTTTGCTTTAGTGTTTGTATGCTGTTTTATATACAAGACTAACCGAAGGGAGGGGGTCAGGGAAAGGGAGAGAGAGAGGATCACTGCCTAATAAGAAAAAATGTCTAGTTTTCTATGACCATGGTACATTGGTGATCAGTTACTGAGGAGAGGCACTTAGTACACCAGGCAGTACTTTAACTGTTTTCCATGTGCCAACTCCTGTAATCCTCACAACATTCCTGTGAGGTAGATACCACCATTATCCTCATCCAGAGAAAGAAAGTGAGGCCCAAGGAAGCTGAATGACTCACTCGAGGTCATGGAGCTAACAAATGTCACAGCAAGAATTCAAACAGGGCCTTTGGGATCCAGAGTCTGCATTCTTGTAAGAGAAAAGAAGAGGCTTCAGGGCCTAGGCCACGTGATGGATAATCAGCAGAAGGGCTGGTGAGCACAGGTGATCACGGGATGTAAGTACACTTAGGAGATTCTCACAGTTCTCTTTTCTTAGTGACTGGAAGAGTAGGTTCTGATTCAAAGTAAGATAAACCTCTGAAAAAAGGCAAGATATTTTAGCTCAGACAGAAAGATCTTTCACTGCCACTGAAAATAAAATTTGTAAATTATTCTTCATGATCATACGCAGTTAACTCCAAAATAATTCAGAAATTGCATTTGTTTTTATGCCTAGAAAACAGTGGTTTTCTAAATACAAAGAGGTGTTAGGGTTTTCCTTCCACCTTGACCTTCAGTATTCTTGTATTCTCTTGTTACCCATTTCTCTCCATATAACTGGAAACCCAGTGACTTTCTTAGATTCTTAATAAGTTACATGCTTGCGATGTTAACAAAAACAATTTAATTCAATACACAAGCAATTGGCACCCACATAGTGATGCTAGGCATTTTAAAGAGGTTCAGAGATATGAGACATACCTTCAAAGGTTTACATCCTCACAGGGAATTTTAAGTTCACAAGAAAAATATAACAAGGTAGAGCAAGATAAAGATATTAAAGAACCAAGTGCTACAGTGATCAGAGAAGCTATTTCTTGCTGCAGACATCCAGAGAAGGATTCCTGGGAAGCTGATATTTCTGCTGGTCCTGAAAGGAGCAGTAAGAGGATAAAAGCAGAGACGGAGGTGAGGGGCAACCTGGTGGAAGTGTCAGAGCGAGGGAGGTGTAGAAGCAGCACAGGCCCAGCTGTAATCACATGATGCAACGTCGTTCTTGTGTGTGATAAACATACATTAATGTCCATGGCTCCAGCCGTGTGTTACCCAATCTTTAACCTAGGTAGAAAACCCCAAGCCCCTTGAAACAGCTGCAAAAACATAAAGAGGACCTGCCTTCTCCTTCATTTCACTGTCTTCATTCACCTCAGTATGATTTGCTGTAGTCTTTTTCAATAAGTCTGTTTTACGGAAGTGCTCCTAAACTGGCCCCACGTGTCTGAATCGCAGGGAGGAGGACAATGCAGGAGGAATTGGCTTGAATCCTTGGTTTTCTTATTTGGACCACAGATAATATTGGCGGCCACCCCAGCACCCGGATAGATTGGATGCAGGTACTCCTGCACGCTCTATGGAGCCTTGGGAAGGCAGTGCTGGGCTGACGGGGACTTCTGTATCAGAGGAGCCCACAGCTGAGGCTGCCCTTCTTCAAGTGTGGCCTGTCTCAGAATCATCCAGTTAAAGGTGTATATTCTTGGGCCTCATTGGTGGTGGTGGTGGTGGTGAGTGGATAGCGAGGGCAAGAGCCTGCATGTTCAAAAAACTCCCCACAGGGTTCCGATGCGCACTAAGGTCTGACAGCCATTGTTCTGTGAAGCGCTTCTCAGCTTGGGCTGCACGCTAAAAATCACCTGGAGAGATTTTTAAAACATCCATGCCTGGGATCCACACTAGATGAACTAAGTAAGAATATCTGGGCATGGGGTCTTGGCAGCAGACTCTTTTTAAAATACCTTAGGTGATTCTAACCTGCAGACAGGTTTGAGAATAACTTGTATTGGATGAGAGTAACCTAATGCTTTTAGTGATTTGCATGAGAAAAAGAAAGGAAAGAAAAAAGGAAGGAAAGAAGGAAAAAAGGAAGGAAGGGGAAAGAAAAGATAGAAAGAAAGAAAAAGAAAGAAGGAAAGAAAGAAAGAAAGAAAGAATAATTCACTCCAGTAGATACTAAAAAGGAAAGAAAAGAAGAAAGAGAAGAAAAGAAAGAGGAGAGACAGAGAAGGAAAGAAAGAGAGAGAAAGAGAGGAAAGAAAGAAAGAAAGAAAAGAAAGAATCACTCTAGTAGGTACTAAGAAAAGAAAAAAAGAAAAAGAGGAGAGACAGAGAAGGAAAGAAAGAGAGAGAAAAGAAAGAAGAAAAAAGAAAGAAGAAAGAAAAAGGGAAAGGAAGAAAAAGAAAAGGAAGAAGGAAAGAAAAGAAAGAAAGACGGGAGCTCCGGAGGGAGGGGGGAGGGAGTGCGGAGGGGTCACTCCTATAGATACTAAGATGGGTGTCCAATCCATTCTTACTCTTGTATTTTGAGACTACATATAAATCTTTGGAGCTTTATAGCAGTTTCCTTTGGTAACCCAAATCAAGTAACTCACTGACACTTTATTTCTTACCTGGAGCTCTTTTTTAAAACCCAGGCTATATCCCAGACCTTGTAAGTAAGGATTTCTGGGGGCAGAAACCTTCACCTTGTTAAAGCTCCCTGGGCAATTCCACTGCGCGGCAAGGTATCTCCATGGCTTAGTTCATGTGAGTTTCATCTTCCACTTGGGAAACTCACTACAATCGCCATGGCCACTATGTCTCAGGTATTACACTGTCACCTGCCTAAAATTCTAGCTTAGCTGGGAGAGGCAGGCATTTTCATACAGAACTTTACAAAATACAAAAGGAGAACCTATCGAAAGCCTATCAATAAGGTTGCCAGATTTAGCAAATAAATACAGGATTCCCAGCTAAATTTGAATTTCAGATAAACAAGAAATGATTTTTAGTATAATTATATTTCATGCATGAAATAAAAAATTATTTCTTGTTTGATGAAATTTAAATTTAGCTGGGAACTCTCTATTTAATCCTACCTATAAAGGAAGTTAAATCAAATCAAAATATTTTAAAATAGCAGTGTCTCATTCTACAGTTAATAACACGTCTCCAGGCTTGCTGTGCCCTGGAGGCTGCCCCTAGGATAATTAGGCCTGAGCCCCAAAGTCTTAGCACCCCTATCTTAAGTCACTGTTAACACCCTTATGTTCCACCACAAGAAGTTGACCACTAATTACATTTTTTCCCTTGATGATCTAGGTCAACACTTAGCCTGGAGCTTCTAGAAACCCCTAGAAGGGTTGTCCTACTCACTTTCCATTTCAAATTGGAGGGGTGTGTCTCATGTTGAGCCAGTATAACAATTGACTTCATCTTTCCTGGCTCAGGTTATTACCTCTGCCCACGTGTTGAGGGTTCTAGTTCAAGTCCACTGACTGCAGGCAACAGGAAAGACATCTGTAACGTTACGCACAAATCTTTACTCATACACAGGGCCACCTTCATGGGACTGAGATCTGTGCCGTCATACAACTCAGCAGGGCTGCCTACTTGGTTTAACGCTCTGCTGTCCAGATTTTGAAATTCTTAATATTTTTAAAATGAGGGGTCTGCATTTTATTTAGCAATGGACACTGAAAATTATGTAGCTGATCCAGCTCATGCAATGAAACGTGGGCAATATAGATTAAAAGCAGTGGCATTTTTGCACAGCTGATAATTTACATTCCTGGTAGTGGGTATGGCCTTAGTCTTCTCTCTTGGGTAGGTGATATTCCTTTGGCGGGGAAAACCATAACAACTGCCTACCCATGCCTTCTAGCTCTTTCAGGGATGCCTGCCTTAACAAAGACTTCTGCCATTCAAATCCAGGCGTTTTATCTGGGAGCTTGAATTCACCTACATATCATTTCAAGTGTGGCTATCTTTTAGAGTGGCATTTAGTAGGTGTCACCATTCATCAATCAGCAATTATTGAGTATCTGGCCCTGTGCAAGACACCTTTCCTCACTTGCCCCTTCATCATTATCAATCATCACAGTAGATGTATCCAGTGCCTATCTGTGCATGACCCTTTGTTTCAAGATGGTGTGTGCTAAGCTGTATTCTGTCGGTGAAATGAGTCCCCACTCCAAAAGGCAGTCAGTGTTATCTTTAGAACAGAGAGTTTCTCCACAACAAAAAAGGATGTGTCTATTAGGTGCTAAAGCCACGGGATAAGTTTTCTGGTCACTGCTAGATTTAGACAGAGATAACAACAACAACAAAAAAAACGCACAAAACTCCAAAGATGGCCCATTGGGTTGGCAGAAAACCAAAGCTGCCCCTCCCTGCTTCTTTGTAATGGTCAGGCTGTAAAATCAGACAGTTGGCTGTCAAAATCATTGCTGAAGATAGCTGCATGGGTAACAGCAGCATGAGGCTGACCCAGGGAAGCCAGCTGATGGAAAACTATTCCAAAATCCTGTGTGTGAAAGTAACCTGAAAAATAAAATGTGTGAGAGGAACGTAAGGCATTGCTTTTCTTATTTATGGCTCATCGAGCTTGCTTGAGGCATTTCGGCATCTCCTCTGCAATGCCAGCAAATCCTAATCTAATATAAAACTCAAAACAATTGACAAGACAGAACAGCTCCAGAAACATAAGGAGGCCCTCGTGGTTGAAGTGTAAGACAGGATTTACTGGCATGGCTCATGCCTTGTGCCAAGGCAGAACGCTAGATCCCATCACATTGTGGGGCCGTCTTAGAACAGAAATCTCAGGGAAACAGAGCTTCTTACCGTTCGAGCAAACGCCATAGTTCTGTTCTTTGCCAAAATGTTTTTGAGTTAGCCTTATGGCGGAAGTAAAATTGTTAAAATATGCTGACATATTGTGAGCATTTTATTAATCAGAGTTACTATTCAGGTATTTCAGGCCAAGCATGTTGATATGGGGCAAAAAATCTCCGCTAGGTTTAGAGAAATGCAAGAATAAGGCAGCTCTTCCTGTGATCTGCCCTGTTCTTTCGCCCCAGTTTGTTAGGAAATGATGGCTATGTTGGTGCTTTTATGTAAGAGAAGTAGCCCTGCAGGGAACTGAAACATCTTGAATGAGGGAGGATGCTCTTGAGTTGAATTAAATGGAATGGAATGATTGGCAAGAACCCACCAGGTACTTGGATCATGTGAGCTGCAATAGGGACAGTGGGATGAGCAAGCAAGCACAGTCAGTGCCCTTGGGGGACTTGCATTCTCATTGAGAGAACAAATTATTATCCTATTAGATTACACTCTAATGTAATGTTATTTTTTTCTAGCATAATCTAATGTTATCATCTAGTATGCAGGACCACAGTTTCTTATCCAAAACCCACGGAACAAGATGCCTTGGATTTGGGGGATTTGGAAATTTTGGAAATGCACACTAGGGTTTGTACAGTGATTATCACTGCCACCTCCAGTGGGGCCTTGGGGAGCTCTTCACAGTCATTGATATTTCTGCGGTGACACTGAAGCTGGCCACACTAACTGGGATCAGTAAAGTCTGCAAATAACCTTACAGCAGTTCAAGTCAGGTTTCCCTGCGAAGTGAGTGTGACTTTGGGTTTTCAGAACGTTTTGGATTTCGAAAGTGCAGATAATAGATTGAGAGCTTGTAGTAGAGTGTAATATAATATAATATAATATAATATAATATAATATAATATAATATAATATAATATAATATAATACTGGAATATACTATAACAGAAATTCCATGAGGGCATTATTTCCCAAATACCCAGAACAATTCCTGGCACAGAGTAGGCATTCAGTAAATATTTATTAACTAAATAATAAAAGTAATAAGAAGAAATGTTACTTGTTATTTTACTGAGTGTCTACACCATGTCAGACATAGAGAAACTTCATAGGAATCCTTTTAGGTAGATGTTGTTATTCCTATTGTTATTCTTATTTTAGAAATGAGGAAACTGTTTCTGAGAGAAGTTCAGTGACCAAGGCTACCAGGGTGGCAGGTGATAAAGCTGTGATTGAAACTAGGGGGTTTGGCTATGGGGATCAAGAGCCCACTTGGTCATGTCAGGCTGCCTGGGATCTAAGTCCTAATTCTGCCACTCACCGGCCAGGTACACTTACACTAATGGTCTGACTTTGCTGTGCCTCAATATCCTCACGTGTAAAATGAGAATAATAAGTTCTGCCTTATAGAATTATTTACAGATATATCTAAAGTGCTTACAAACTGTGTTTGGAACTTAAATAGACCCTCAATGAATGTTAGTTTAAACTGATGCTTTGGAGGGAGGCTTTGTAGCAAAGGATTTTGTCTGATTGAATAGAGAATAAAGAGATAAAACTTTAGATAACCTCATATATAACCCACTAATCAAAGAATAATCACATGCTGCTATGATAAACTCAGGATCCAGTAACTAAGTCTAAGTCACAAAAGAAAGTGTATTTTGTTGAATCCATGTGATTTAGGTGTTGCTAAAATTAAGTAACTTTTCTTTTAAAAATTGGTGGACTAAGAATAGAAGAATGCTTCCTTTATATGCTAAAGATGCTGTGTCATATACCAACAGTCACCTTCATACTTACTGGTAAAATCTAAGAAATTTTCCCATTAATATCCGAAGCAACACAAGAATGCCTATATTATTACCATTATTTTGTCATGTCCTGGAAGTTCTGGCTAATGGAATAAGACATGAAATGGATATAAAAGTTTTGCTTATGGAAAAGGCAGATATATTAATAATCGTAGATATTACACCTTCTTCAAAAATAGTGGAGAATCAAATTACAAATCCAATAATAAATCTAGAGGTCCTATAATCTGGCTGGATACCATATATAATGGTTAATGGCTTTCCCTTATGTTAGCAATAATGTTAGACAATATAATGGCAAAAGTGTCACTCAGAATAGGAAAACAACAACAGCAGCAGCAACAACTATAGTACATCCAGAAGAAAATAGCAACAGAGATGGGGAGGAAGTTATGTGGACAAGATTGTTAGTCTCCACAGAACTTATAATAGTGAAAAAGGGAAAAAGAAAATAGTGTGCAGTAGTACCAGAATAAGTAATTGAATTCATTGAGTGATGGTAAAATTGCAGAGATAATAAAATAAAGTACATGCTCACCATACAATGTTAAGAAAAAAATGTCCAATATTACACTATTTTCAGTGTACATTCTATATGCATTATGATCCCTAACTTACTTTTTATGTAGTAAAAATTATGAGATCAAAATGTTATTATCAGACATTGGTTTGTAGGTGATTTTTATTTTCTTCTTTATACTGACTGCATTTTCCAAATTTTCTACAAAAAGCAAACACATAGTAATAGAATACAAAAAGTTACTCAAAAGTGTTTAAGAAAGAAATAATACCAGAAGAATGAATGTACCTAATGAGTATTACTTTTCTTCTGATATAGTATATTGTAATTCACTATTATAGTAGTTCACTATTTTGTGAACTTTTGTTGCCAATATATAATTTAAAGCAAAATAAATGGTGGCTTATTTACCAAAAATAGATAATTCTAGACTTTAAAATATAAAATAACACTACATACCTTCTGCTTCATTGATTTAAAAAATTGAAATTCTGTATGGAAGCCTTAGTGATTTTTTTTTTACAATGTTTTGTTATGCAATTTGGATTCAATTTCTGGAGTAGAGGGAATGCCAAGATGTGCACAAAGGCCTTGGGAGGTGAAATAACATCCATTTCATTAATTCTTTGAAAAATAAATGACCTCACTTCCTTTATGACAGTAGTAATTAGCACTCACATTTGCACTGATTCAGAACGATGTTCTGTATTATTTATTACTATCCATTTGTGGTTTGGTGGTCAACCTAATGGGCATCTTTGTCAGAAAGTTTTTTATTTATGAAACACATTGAAGTTGTTCTCATCTGCTTGTCCAATACTTTCTCATCAGAATAGTCAAATACACTTTAAAAAACTTGAAACAATGCAGACCCCAGATGAGGGCAGATTTTAATTCTGACTTTTAATTGGCCTCTCTTGTATCCTGTTCACTCTGGTAAAATGCAATATTGACTAATTTCCATGAGTCCCTGAGTCCCTTAGCCCCTTGCACAAAGCTTAGCATGTAACAGTTGCTTATGAAATGTATGTGGACTGGACAGAAATGAGAATAAAAACCAGAGGCTTCAAACTCTTGGCCCCCTCCTCCCATTTCACTGTGATGTGCTATTAGCCCAGCCGGATCTTAGTACATTTTGATTCTCACCCAAAGACACTCATCCTTGGGGTCACTCTTCCTCTGTAAAGAGTAGTGACCATTTTGCTGCATTAGGTCAACACCAGATATTTATGGAGCGTGTGCAGGCCGTGTGCTGAATTGGGCTGAGCGGTAGTTTTTATGATGTGGAGCTGATTTCAGAGCCACCAGCAGATGCAGAGCAATCTGTGCATTCTTCAGGCCAGGCCCTGGCGTGCCTGTGGGTTTTCTCTGCTTTGCTGCCCGGGAGCTATGCTGCCGCCTTCTCCCTAATCCCTGCAAACAGGCAGCGTGTGAGGAGTCTGCCAACACATCAAGTGTGTCTGCAAAATGCAGACAAATTGCTGCTCTTTATTAGAGGTACGGATGAAGGACTCTGGGAAGCTCTGAAACTACAGGGTTTGGGGTTTCTTGGTTACTTCTTTCTCAAGCTCTACTTTCAGAAATACGATGTTAGTAAGTGGTACATTGCACTGCCAATGTCCCTCCCTTCCTCCTTCCATTCCTCGTTCTTTCCCTTTCTTCCTCCTCCTCCTCCTTCCTCCTTCCTTAAAAACCTTAGAAATAAAGTAAGACCTCCTCATTGCTTTTTCTTGCTGATTAGGAAAAATAGCCAGCCACTTCTAAGTTCGGTCCTTTGTGAGAAATGTGTCCTCTAGCCGGCATCAGTCACGCTGTCATGTGAACATTCCCTTAAACTTGTCCTGTTTCCAGCTCATCTTTTGCTACCTTGATGCATTCCAGGACCACAGACATTGCAGACATTGACACTTCTTTTTTTTCCTTTTTTTAAAAACTCTTTCTCACTCTGCTCTTGTCTTCGCTTTGTCTAACTTTGATTCTGTGGTCGTTGATTATAAGGTCACTGTTTTTTTTTTTGAGAAAATCAAAGCTGTCTGACGAAAACACCTACAAGCCTCCCCAGGCCATATCCCACCTTTGTATGCATGGCTATGGCTCTGCCTTCTCTCCTGACGCAAGACTTCTCTCCGGGACGGCCCTCCCCATGTGCACTGGCTGGACTCTCACCCCTTTTGCCTGTTGAAAGACATCACCCCAGCCATTGTCCACTCTCTTTCCTGCAATGTTACATTTTCTTCTGAACTGGATCATTCCCATCAGTTTGCAAATCTGGAAGCTCATATTCCTCTATTCCTCATGTTTGAAAAAAACACACTCCTCTTGACTTCTCATGCATGCTGTTCTCCTTTGCCTCCAACAACCTTCTCTCCAAAGTGTTCTTTCTCTCTCCAGTTCCTCTCTGTCTCCTTTCTCTTTCATTCCCTCAAATCAGGCTTTCCTTCCAAATGCTGCACCAGAGCATCCCCTTCGGAGGTCATTGCATTGCTAAGTCCCATAGCCACAACCAGTTCTTATCCTACTTGGCCTGTTGGAGGCACACAGCACAGCTTCTTATTTCTTTCTTCCCTGACTTCACTTTATTCACTGGCTCCAGGCTGCTGCATTCTTTGTCTTCCTTCCACATGGGTAGTAGAAGGAAACTATCAAGTGGGACTATTGCTGAGCCCTGAAGCTCAGTCTTTGAGGCCCTCTCCTCTCCAGCTGCTGTTCCTCATATGGGGATTTTATCCGGTCTCATGGGTAGAACCTCAGATGCGTTTTGAATCCATCTCCATGCTGGCGTTGCCTACCTCTTGTTTCCAGTGGAGACCTATCTTCTGAACTGTGGGCTCATATGCGAGCCATCTGCTCAGCAGCTCCATTTGGATGCCAGGTGAGCATCTTACACTTGGCATGACCAACACAGAGCCCTGAACTGTCCCATGAGATGGGATCCTCCCATGATCAAACTCAACTCAATAATTGGGCACCCAGGATGAAACTTGTGAGTCCTTGTGATCCCTCTCTTCACTTATACCCCCAGCCTATATTAGCTCTGCCTTCAGAGTATAGCTAGATTTCAAATGCTTTGCTTCACCTTCACAGCTATAACTTGGTGCAGTCTTCTCTAATCTCTTCTAGAACATCTGGCCACATTGGCCAGAGCGCACTCTGGGCACCGTACTCTTTCCCTACAGCATTTGTATTGGTGGCTTCCTCTTTCTGGAATGTTCTTCTCCTCTCTTTCGGGTTTTTGTTCAAATATCACCATCTCCTGTAGGCCTTCCCTAACCATTGTTTTCAGTTGCAGCCGTTACACCTGCTAGACTGTCCCAGTCCCTCCTCCCACCTGACTTATGGTCAGAGCACTTACCACTCTCAGATGTGCTGCAGATTTCCTTGTTGTTATTGGTAATTCTCTGTCCGTCCCCACAAAATATAAGCTACATTCGTGGCAGAAATGTTGGTCCATTTCATCGCTTGTCTTAAAACAGTTCATATTTGTTGAATAAATGAATGAAAGAATGAACATTCCAGGTTGAATCTAGGGCACAGCAAAGTTCAGGGCCATGTGATGAGAAACATCCCATGAAAAGTGCCAGTGTTAGTGGCCCAGATGTTTCCACATGTGCAGAAATGTTCAATCCCATAGACAAATCATGGAAGCAACCAGTGTAACTATTCATCCTTTCTCCAGAAGTTTGATGACACAAGCAATGTGAGTGACTCTGGAATCCCTGCTAATCCCCTGTTTTCATGTCCAGTCGGTCTTGCATGCCATCACATTTCTTCTGCTCAGGAAAAGGCTGACTGAGCTTTGTCTGGGTGTTGGACGTACTTTGGGGTGCAACTCCGTTCCTTGGGAAGAGGCTCTGACCTCTCCATCTGCACTTCCTTCTTCATTCCTCATCCTCCTGATCTAAGTCTTGCCCTTATGCAAATCATACTCCCTTGGCTGCCAGACTTATCATCATAAATCTGTGTTTTGGTATCCGAGAGAAAGCACGTTTTTAAGGCACTACGTGAGAATCTCATCCTAGTTCTGGAAAGCTCAGCGGCCAGCTCTGAACCCAGAGGAAGACCGTTGGCTGAAGTTATTGATCTGCTTCAGGATTTTACCTCCACGGCAGGTTCATGGGTATCTGACTGCTCCAGGGTTGGGACTCTGGCCGTGGCTCTGCCTCTCCTCGTTTTCCACCCATAGTGCTGCTTCCCTGGTCTCACTCTGTGTTCTCCAGGAGAAACCTGCATGCTCATGGGTGCTCCCATTTCCCTGGGGCTGATTTCAGTGATGGTTGGGGCTTTCCTCCCTATGATCATTGGAACCTCACTTCATCCACAGCCTGGCACCACTACCTGGCTATAACGATTATTCAAACCCTCAGTTTTTTAATGCGACATTTGGAGAGAACTAGATCTGAGTGGACATTTGGGAAAGCTAAAAGGCCGAGTTCTAGACCCACTGCTAGAGCCAATGCAAAGGCCTTAGAAGACCTTAGACTGGGGGAACCCAGTTTTCCAGAAGTTTGTGAATGACCAGGAGTGTCTCTGAGGAGAGGAATGAGGCAGGGTATGTACCTAGAGGACCTCCTGATCTATTCCCATGATCCAGTCTTTTTGAATAATTCTTGGCATCTAAGAGCGAGAACTACACATTCACTTTGCTTCATTTGCTGTCTGTGTGGCTGAAAGAATTCCTTAGCACCTCCGTTCCCTCCTGTAGGAATGGTGGTCATAGCATCTACTGGATGGTGTTATGGTGAGGATCGAATAAAATGCCTCATATATACAAAGAACTCAGTAAGTGCTAATTCTTCCTACAGTGTGGCACACAGTAGGTTTTCAATCTGAACATTTTAAATTGGTGGGTTGGTTCCCTGGGCCTGCAGTCGATGAGCAGTTACTATGCCTGCATGTGCTCTGGATGCCTTGTAAAGTGAATGAGGCACGGGACCTGCGTTTCTGCTCTTCTCTCAGTAGCCTTCTCTCCCAGCACAGGATTCTATCAGTTCCCGGGAAGTCCCCTGAGCTGCAGGCCTTTCTCACCCTTCACTTTCTTTCCGTTAGAGGTGGCTCCCACTGTCCTTCACTCCCAGGACCTGACTGAGAGGTGGGCCAGCTGCCCACCAGCAGTGCTTGGTTTGAATGGTTGTGATGGTTTGATGTGTTCTTTTTACCAGGGACAGTTGCGTTTTCCCTGGAGATTTTTGAGGGCAGAGTTAGAACTCAAAGGTGTGACTCACCAAAGGTGGGTCACATGCAGCCTGGCCCTGCCCTCAGTCAAACAACTGTAAGGGGCACAAGTCAGGGAGCGTTGCAATGCCTCAGCCCTGTGCAGGCCTGCTGCAGGGGTAGAGGCTTTATGCTATGCACTATGTAGAATAAAGAGTTGAAAAACCAGAAGCTTTCTTTTAAGGAGTTTACAGTCTAGTTGAGGACATAGATGAGTAAACAGATTGTTATAATCCATGGCTATCAAGATCTGCAAACAGTTTTATGTGAGAAGACAGGAGAAACATTTAGCCCAGTCTGAAGTGGTCAGGCAGACATCCTGAAAGAGGTGATTTTTGAGAGAAAAGGATTTTAAGGGAAAAGGATTGACATTGACAAGACATGGAGGCAAGACACAGCACAATATGAGCATTGAGCTACCAATCACTACTGCAGTTGCTAGGGCGTAAGAGGGGAGATAGGAGAAGAAAGTTGAGGCCAAGACCTAGATGAGAGTTTGGATTCTAAGGCAGTAATGTGAAGCCATTGATCCATTTTAAGTAAGAATGAGGGGAGGAAGAGGATCCCGGTGGCAATTTAGAAAGGTCTTTTCAGCTGTAGCATGGAGGATGGACCACAGGAGGGAAGGAGGGAGGCAGGAGGCTAGAACAGGCCATAACTGCAGTTTCCTGAGAGCTAGAGCAGCCTGGGTCAGAGCACTGGCTGCTGCCTTTCCAGCCAGCCTTAGTCCATCCATAGATGGTTCAACTCCTTTGAATAAAGTAATGGGCTTTATATTTATAAACATATTGCAGACTCCTCCCACAGTCAGAATGTCAGAGAATTTTTGTAAGGGGAGGGAGGTCAAATCGAGGAGGGGAAAAATGACTACCTATTCTTCTCTTGTTGTATTTGCTGATGTTTCTGGGTAACTTGTATAAATCCTTGGTCTTTTCCTGCCCTTCTGTTATAAACAGCTGACATTTCTGGAGGGGAACTGAGAAGCAGAGCAACTGTAGGAAGCTGTAAAGTGTTAATCATGAGGGAAATGCAAATGAAAACTACAATGAAATACCACCTTACTCCTGCAAGAATGGCCATAATTAAAAAGTCAGAAAACAATAGATGTTGGTGTGGACCCAGTGAGAAAGGAACAACACTTTTACACTGCTGGTAGGAATGTAAACTAGTACAACCTCTATGAAGAACAGTATGACGATTCCTTGAAGAACTAAAAGTAGACCTACCATTCGATCCAGCAATACCACTACCAGGTATCTGCCCAAAGTAAAAGAAGTTATTTGAAAAAGACACATGCACAAGCATGTTTATAGTGACAGAATTTGCAGTTGCAAAGATATGAAACCAGCCTAAGTGCCCATTGAACAATGAGTGCATAAACAAAAATGTGGTGTACACACACACACACACACACACATATGGCTATCACTATTTGTTTCTATTTGTTTGTGGCTATCACTATTGGCTTCCATTTGTTTGTGCCCATTACAGAAAGGAAAGTCTTCTCAAAAATGGCTCTTATAATTTCTTGGGTTGAATAAACCCAAAGAGGAAGAGTAAATAGAGATGTCTCATTTCATACAATTCTCAGTTTAATTGAAAAACTTTAATCTTGCTAACTTCCAAATTTGACAGTGCTTGATTGTGTAGATTCAAGCTTCCAAGCTCAAAGATCCTTGGCTAATGATAAGGATAAATATATGCCATGGAATGCTACTCAGACATAAAAGGAATGAAATAATGGATTTTGCAGCAACTTGGATGGAACTGGAGGTCATTATTCTAAGTGAAGTAACTTCAGAATGAAAAACCAAACACCATATATTCTCACCTATAAGTGGGAGTTAAGCCATGAGGATGTGAAAACATACAGAGAGATATAATAGACTGTGGGGACTTGATGGGGTGTCGATTGAGAGGTGGGTGAGGGATAAAAGACAGCATATTGGATACAGTGTACACTGCTTGGGTGATGGGTGCACTAAAATCTCGGCAGTAACCACTAAAGAACTCATCCATGTAACCAAAAAACAACTGCACTCCAGAAACTATTAAAATTTGAAAAAAATAAGAAGCCATAAAGAGTTGCAGAATGCTAAGGAATCTGCTTCTATGTGTTTCCGCCCATTACGGAAAGGGAAGCCTTCCCAAAAATGGCTCTTACAATTTCTTGGGTTGAATAAACCCGAGGAGGTAAGTAGAGATACCTCATTTCATACAAGCCTCCATTTCATTGCAAGACTTTAACCTTGCTAACTTCCAAATTTGACAATGCTTAATTGTGTAGATTCGAGCTTCCAAGCTCAAGGATTCTTGACTAACAATAATTTATTTGGTTGGGTTAACAGTTAGACCTGATGTGAACATTTACCCTTTGAAAGTACATATTTTCATATCATAGTTTCCAAAAGGATCTGAGAAATTGGCCTTCCTGGACAGACCTCTCATCGTCCCCTCCATGTGATCAATAGAATGTGGTTTTTCCAAGCAAAAGCTATATTTCTAAATCATTTAAGAAGAAACAAGTGGAAATTTAATTTTAAGCTGGACACTATTTTTTCCTTTTACAGTCAGCTCATTCTTCATGATTCTTTATTTTTCCCACCAGCATCTTTCACGTTAGTGTTTTAAGGAAGGAGTGTTTTATTGCCAAAGTCTTCACAACATGAAGGCCTACAAGCAGTTATAAAGATTGGGCTTAGATGATATATATTAAAAGTGATAAATCATTTTCCAGCCTTTCATAACATTTTGTTTCCTTTGGATCCTTACCTCCTCTGACTCATGTACCTGGGCTGATGAATGCCCCATCTCCCCAGTTACACTTTAATCCAGGGCCTGTGTTTCATTTGCCTGCCAATAGTGATAGCCAATAAATTAATCATGCAGCCACACAAGCCTTGCCATGCAGGCTGCTGCCAGCATAAAACTGCCCATCAAAAGCCTGCAACTCTGAACCTCCATTTATCTAGTACCCTCAAGACTCGCATCGTTCCCAGCAATTGGAGCTGCAAATGCTCATTTCTTCATAGGCATGGGCTGGGAAAATGAGAGAAGGCTAATTAATGCATTCAAGAGATCCTACTGAATCAGCAAGCCCCTTAAAGGCACAACAGACACAAACAGGCAGCTGCAGCTCCTTGGGATTCAAAACAACAACAAAAGAGCTAGTTAAATATTTGAATAGCTAAAGTATATGTCTATTCATTCCCATGGAAATTGCTAAAATAGGCTGTCCTTCCATCTCCAGAGGAGTCAAAGTCATTGAAATCCCAAAGCCTTTTATCCTGTCAAACATGCCTTTGAAGAGCAGGACATTTACATCTCCATAACAGGCCAATTCAACATTAGTGGTAATAAAACTTGGTGCATGAAAGGACTCCAGAATGTGGTACCCATTCACTCTGGCCTCTGGGGATGCAGAAGTAACTTTTTGAAAATAAGACTGCTATTGCCCACTCCCTGTGTTAGTTTGGCATTTTATAGTTGCAAATGGCTTGAACAATAGTGGGGATTTATTGTTTCACATAAATATACTATCCAGGGGTAAATACAAGCTTGCATGTGGCTTGATGCAAGGCCCAAACACTGTGGGCAGGATCCATCTTTTGGCTCTTTTCCATTTGGATGGCTCAACTTGAAGACAGACATTTGTCTTACGGTTGCGGGACAGATGACTTTCATTCTCTCTTGATGCTATATCCTCCAGATGCCCATCCAGCAGAAAAGAAAATTATGGCTTGTGTCAACCTTTGAACACACATCATAGACTTTATTTTGATCAGGCCAGCTTTATAGTCACATGCTCATCTTTGAACAAACCAGTGTGGGCAGGGATTGGAATTATGTTGATTTATTTACGTCTGAGCCATTGGTTCCACCTTGAATCACATTGACTGCCTGGGAGCTGGGTGAATAACCAAAGGAAAATCATTACCAGCTGAGGAGGAGGAGGAGGTGTATACTGGTTGGCAGTCAAAACAATAGACAAATAAACTATATTAGTCTGCTCAGGCTGCCATGACAAAATACCACAGACTGGGTGGTTTAAACAACAGACATTTATTTTCTCATAGTTCTGGAGGCTACAAGTCCATGATCAAGGTGCCGGTTAGCTGGATTCCTGGTGAGGGCTCTCTTCTTGGTTTGCCAATGGTCACCTTCTTGCTGTGTCCTCACATGGCCTTTCTCTGTGACTCCAGTAGGGAGCGGGGGGAGGAGAGAGAGACAGCTCAAGCATACGCTCTGGGGTCCATTCTTATATGGACCCCAGCCCTACCGGATTAGGGACCTACACTTGTGACCTCATTTATCTTAATTACTTCCTTAAAGGCCCTGTCTCCAAATATAGTCACGCTGAGGATTAGGATTTCAACATATGAATTCTATGTGCACACAGTTCAGTCCTTAATACAAACAAAAATGATAATTCCCAGCTATGCATCTCTAATTAATCCTGGTTTAGGTGTGATTTTATCCACCAGGGGTCCAGTTGTTTTTATGGTGTCTGAGAATAAATGTGCCCAGGTAGCTTCAAATGTACACTGTGAAGATCACCTACTTATGCACCCAATCATATTGTTTCTATTTACCAACTATGAATTTAGGGACCAAGAAGATTCCTGGAGAATGACATTTAGTTATGATTCTAGAACTATGAAAAAACTTGACAATCATCGGGCAAGAGACCTTTATGGAACTCACCTTTCGGTAGTGCCTTTAGTGAAAAGCCATGAGACCCACAGGAAAGCGTCTGACGCTATAAAACCAGACCCTCTGACGTTTTCAATGACGGCGATGTGGCCCAGCTTAATCACTCATATATCCATCACACCCGGTGCCAAATGATCTTTGAGCATGAAAAAAATCAAATTTTCTCTCCAATAATAAAGATTTGCATAATTGGCAAACTCTACTACATTAATTCAAAGATAATTCCCCAAGGGGAGCTTTGAAAATATGGCAAAAATAGGAGGCATCATCTTTGGAATAAAGGTGTGGTCTTCTAAGGAGATAGCTTGTCAATATGAGTTAGAGTGACTTTTTATAAACTTGCATCCCTTTATGGTAAACATTTATATATTACATATTGACATACACACCTACATATGCTTTAGAGACTACATTTGTACTTTCTTAGACATACATATTGGAGTCTTTTTATAAGATAAAAGCCCTATATTTTTATAGATGAGGCTGCTTTGCAATAAGATTCACTTGGAACCTCACTATTGCAGAAAAAGATAACCCTTAAAACAGAAAAGATGATTTTTTCTCCTGCTGCACATACAACGCAGTTTGGCAGTGGGGGACTCTATTCATTTTAGTCTCTCAGGAACCGAGAACCTCATGATGCTGCCTTCTGAACACCAGGCTTCATAGTTCACTGTGGCAGGATGAAGATGAAGTGAAAAACCCAGGATTGACTATTAAATTTTCTGCTTAGAAGTGCTGGGTCATTTCTGCTTACTTTTTCACTGGCAAAAGCAAGCACAATGAATCAGTGGGTGGGGGAGTCCAATTATCTGCTGGGCAAGGAAGGAGAGGCGAGCAGTGCAACATCTAACGTAATCATGGATCCGTGCTATACCAAATTTGGTTCTATTTTTTTTTTGTTATTATACTTTAAGTTCTAGGGTACATGTGCACAACGAGCAGGTTTGTTACATATGTATACATGTGCCGTGTTGGTGTGCTGCACCCATCAACTCGTCATTTACATTAGGTATATCTCCTAATGCTATCCCTTCCCCCACCCCCACAATAGGACCCGGTGTGTGATGTTCCCCTTCCTGTGTCCAAGTGATCTCATTGTTCAATTCCCACCTATGAGTGAGAACATGCGGTGTTTGGTTTTCTGTTCTTGTGATACTTTGCTGAGAATGATGGTTTCCAGCTGCATCCATGTCCCTACAAAGGACACGAACTCATCCTTTTTTATGGTTGCATAGTATTCCATGGTGTATATGTGCCACATTTTCTTAATCCAGTCTGTCACTGATGGACATTTGGGTTGATTCCAAGTCTTTGCTATTGTGAATAGTGCCGCAATAAACATACGTGTGCATGTGTCTTTATAGCAGCATGACTTATAATCCTTTGGGTATATCCCCAGTAATGGGATGGCTGGGTCAAATGCTATTTCTAGTTCTAGATCCTTGAGGAATCACCACAGTGTTTTCCACAATGGTTGAACTAGTTTACAGTCCCACCAACAGTGTAAAAGTGTTCCTGCTTCTCCACATCCTCTCCAGCATTTGTTGTTTCCTGACTTCTTAATGATTGCCATTCTAACTGGTGTGATATGGTATCTCATTGTGGTTTTGATTTGCATTTCTCTGATGGCGAGTGATGATGAGCATTTTTTCATGTGTCTGTTGGCTGTATGAATGTCTTCTTTTGAGAAATGTCTGTTCATATCCTTTGCCCACTTTTTGATGGGGTTGTTTGTTTTTTTCTTGTAAATTTGATTGAGTTCTTTATAGGTTCTGGATATTAGCCCTTTGTCAGATGAGTAGATTGCAAAAATGTTCTCCCATTCTGTAGGTTGCCTGTTCACTCTGATGGTAGTTTCTTTTGCTGTGCAGAAGCTCTTTAGTTTAATTAGATCCCATTTGTCGATTTTGGCTTTTGTTGCTGTTGCTTTTGGTGTTTTAGACATGAAGTCCTTGCCCATGCCTATGTCCTGAATGGTATTACCTAGGTTTTCTTCTAGGGTTTTTGTGGTTTTAGGTCTAACATTCAGGTCTCTAATCCATCTTGAATTAGTTTTCGTATAAGGAGTAAGGAAAGGATCCAGTTTCAGCTTTCCACTTATGGCTAGCCAATTTTCCCATCACCATTTATTAAATAGGGATTCCTTTCCCCATTTCTTGTTTTTGTCAGGTTTGTCAAAGATCAGATGGCTATAGATGTGTAGTATTATTTCTGAGGG